>NC_141693.1:1891368535-1892617736 GCF_964263255.1 Lissotriton vulgaris
TGCTCACCAAAGATGCAGAGGATGCGGTGAGGATGAAGATCTTGGCAAGATGAGATGTTAGAGCTTCTTGGAGCCCGATGATCTCTGGGTAAGAATCAACAAGCCTTGGCAACCGCAAGTCAACGCTGTGCAAGGAGTGCTGTTCCAGCGGTTCTGACAAGGGATACTGTCCTCAAACTCGGTAAGAAGACAGTGCAGGCCTCAAGGGAGTTTTAGAAGCACTACCTGTGTTGCTGGACCTTTTGAAATCCGGAGGACGTCCAGAGCAGCAGACCGGTAAGCTTAGTTGCGGTGCCTGCAGATGCAGGGAATGACTCCATCACTCTAAGGGAGATTCCTTCAGGTGTCTTTGATGTCCACACGCCTGGAGAAGAACCTGGATGAAGCAAAGCACAGACTACACAAAAAGTGGCAGGGCAATGAGACCAGGAGCCGCAGAAGTCTTACCAGATGCTGTCCAGTGAAGTCCAAAGTGTCCAGACGGTGGAAGTAGAAGTGGTTTCAGATCTGAATCTTGTCCCACGACGAATTCGAAGGGCCACCCAGGGAAGCCCTTAATTACCCAAAGGAAAGGGTTGGGACTACTTAGGAGGTCCACCCAGAGGAGGGTCTGTTCAGAGGGGAGGATACTCTCGTCCTTTGCCCAGTTTTGCGCCAGAGCGGGAGTCAATGGCTCCCTGAGCTAGTTGCAACTGAAGTATACAAGGAGGGCACCAAATGTGCCTTTCAAAGCAGTCTGGTGGCGCTGGCTAGCGCTCCCACACCAGCCCAATACACAAAGCCCTGTCTGGGAGATGGTCACACCTCCCTGTGACAGGAAACCTATTGTTCTACATTCCCCTGCTTGATGCTGGCTCAGAAGCACTAACTTGCTGTGAGACCCTGAAAGGCTGGTACCGGGAATCTCCCTAGGGGAGCCCTCCAGTACATGGGATCCTACATCCAACACTGGAATCTGCGTTGGGGAAGGATCCAACATGTTTGATACCAAACATGACCAGTTTTGGTGTAGCCAATATACAGATAGACATCTCGTAATCAACTTGATGTCCACTATATGTCTAAAATGGCTCACCGCACTTACAGACCCTGGAGAATTGACTCCTGGGTTTGTAAGGCGTGTCCTACTCATGCAGGGCACCCTCACACTTATAACCTAGCACCCTGCCTTCAGGATTGAAAGGCCTACCTTAAGGGGGGTTTATAGGTTTTAAGTGCAGTGACCTCCGATATAAGGAAACTTATACCTGTGGTGAGTGGCGCTAGCACCAGCTCACAAAGGCTGCAATGGCAGGCCCATAGTCACAGTTTGAGTGGTCTCTCATGGGTTGCATAAGACATGCTGCAGCCAGGGGAGACCGCTAGTGTACCTTTGCTCAGGGTACCTTATTACCATATACTAAGAACTTAGAAGGGTACACCAGCAGCCAATTAGGAAGGTACCAAAGTACTTACCATAGTCCAATTTAGGGAGAGAACACAGTGACTGGTCCTGATTACAAGGATCCCAGACAAACTAGTCGGAAAACAGAATGACGCCAGCAAAAAGTGGGGATAACCGTGAAAGCAGATCCTACAACAAATGTACCACAACACCAGTCAACACAGAATCGTTGACTTTTTTATGCTGAGTGCCAAAAACCATGTGGTCTCATTCAGATTCTCTGTGTGGTGTAAACAAATGCACTGAGGACTTGGCAGTGACTACGTTTAGTGGATCCGTGGGTGGTGACTTGCCTGGTGTTTTCTGGCAAGGCGCCACCCATTATATGGCTGTGATAGCGTCTGATTGGCACTTGAGGCGGAATATCTGGTTTTTCTTACTGCGCCTATGTCCGCCAAAGTGATGCACGGTGTGATTTACACGCGACCTCTGTGCTGTTTAATGCTGCAGCTGAACTCACTTGCTGCCCTCTGGTAGGGCTCAGGCACACTTTCAATTGTTGTAGGCGAGCACTTTGCCACTCGTGGAAATTCTCGAATTAACAGCAAGCAAAGCTGCCCCCGCCTGTCCACTGTTTGCGCCGTTTTTGATTTGCTTCTAGGCTACCAAACAAAGCCATGACGTGCTGCTTCACTTGGCATTGATCTGACTTTTTGTGGATTCCTACGGTTTTGCACTGCCATCGGCCTTTTATGCTCACTTTCATGAACTATTGAGATTGCACTCTTGTAAACTTTTGCCGCAAAACTTCTTTTGAATGTGAAGAGTGATCCTCAGCACAGCCGATAGCACCCGCCTTCCCCACTGTGCATGCACCAGTGTTAATAAAGTAAACCTATCCCAGAGGGTCATGCGTGAATCTTGGAAATATCTCTCGCAAGCAGAGGGAAGTGTCACAGGACCCCACACGACAGCACTGCCTCCCCAATGAACTAGAGGGAGGGCACTTGTTGCTGGGCACAGATTGCAGGGTCTCCAAATCAGCACAGTTCTTAGCATTTCCACCTCTATCCCTACCGTTATCGGACTTGTTAATACACATACTTTTGTGACAAAATACAGTTGCATCATCGACAAAACAGACCAACACTTTTTGGTTTTAATGGGAAAACGGCCGCAAGTTCATTCATATTCTGTTATGCAGTACACAGGTAGCGTTAACTTATGGGTGATCATAAGAGTGCCGCGCTGTTTATGACTAACGCCTGATACCCTTCCTGAAACAAACTCAAGCCACTGGGCATTACTTTGCCATCTCATTATTTAGCCTGTGCTTTTCAATTTCGTATTGGGCCTGCTACCCAATGATTTTATGTGGTTGCTGCACCCGTGCCAACACGGAGCAACGTAAGGCCAACCCCCAGCTGTCAGGATACCAACTGTCCATTACGGCTTGAAGGCGTTGCTGTCTAGTTCTTCTTATGGCTTTTTCTGTGGCTTTCTGGTTACACGCAGACTTCTGCAGTGCATTAACTAAGAGAGGTTTCATAATGTACAATTGTGCACCCTCCCCAAACCCCCGCCCCCCCCCCCTCCTCTGGAAAAACGTTTTCTATTTTTCATTTAATTGCGCATTATTTTATATGTAGTTATCTAATGATGACAGACCAGAACAAATCACAGAATCTTTTTTTGCCACACTTTTGACCTCCGCTCCGCTTTCACTGAGCCTGCCCCCATTGCATGCAGCATCACAATTCCCATACTTTTCTTTAACCCCTTGCGGGCGTCGGACGCTTGTGAGCCGCCTAATGCCACAGTGCTTATGTGCGTCCGATAGCTCCTGGCCATACATGCACTTGCCACAGGATTTCCTTTCAATCAGAACAGCCTTAGGAGCCGGGGAAGAGCTTCCCTAGCTCCCAAAACTGTTCTGATTGGTTCTCTGAAATGAGGATCAGGGCGCATGTCGCTGACATAATTTTAGAGGAATTAAAATAAGCATACAGCTTTATTTCAGTTTCACTCGTGGGGAGATCTCATCCCCCTGAGCACCGAGGCAGACTGGAGAGGTATCATTGAAAAGGGGAGAATCTTCCTTTTCCAATGGTACCTCTCCCCAGTGGATCCCTGCTTGGGGATTGCCACAGGCATATCTCCCCCCACCCCCCAGCATGGATCCACCCACTAGGCACGAGTGATGTGGGGATCGGCCCCTTGGGCAAGGGCATTTGCGCCCCCCCCCCCTCCACCCCCCAATATTTCCCTGAAATTGTCTTTTCCAGTCACGACGTAGGTGACTCCTCCTTTCAGTGATAGTACGCATGGGCATTGAAACCATTGTTAGATTGCTTTTTTCCCGCCATCAGGTTTGGACATGAATTACTCCACTTCGGTTCGACACAGTTTCTCCGGTTTCCCTCTGTGCGCAAGACTCACCCTCGCCGGTTTTGTATTTGACAGTGTTTCCCACTTTACGTGTATTGTATTTACTTCTAAAAAACTCTCTTTCGATCAGGAAGCTCATGAAGGCAGTCTGGCCTACCCGCATTGGTCCGTCTCAGTCGATGGAACTGACTCCATTCAAATTCTGCCCTCTGTGCCACGCGAAGTGTGCAACCTGTGCTTGTCTCCGTAGCACAAAGAACAGGACCGCGAAGCGTGCAAGGCTTTTCGCTCCAAGAAGACACTTTGTGACCTTCAGGCTCGATGTTGCGACATGTAGAGCCAACACGCAGGCTCCATTCTGGACCTCTCCAGAGAACAATCGGACGAAGAGGCCTGGGACACCATGGGAGCCAAGGAGGAACAAGAACCGATCTCTGACAAAGAAGAAGACATCCCGCAAGGGCAACATACAGTGAGTACAGATTCTCCCTCGCCCCAAGATCCAACTCAGCCCAAGAAGAAGGCTCCTGTCCAACAATTGCCCTCGGGCCCCGGTCGGCATCAAGACCATTTTTCTGATGACCCACCTTCCTGCTTGGCACCGAAGTATACAAAAAAGCCTCCCAGCTCTAAAAAACCTCATTCCAAATCCCGGCACCGAGCCATATCCTTCGGGATCGAAGCCAAAGTCCGGCCCTACCCACCCCCTTCGCCACCAAAACACACTCCGGATCTGAAAACACCAACGCCTAAAACACTGGCACCTTCGGCCCCAAAATAGCCAGATGTGCCAAACTCACCAAAAAAGCACCCTTTCGACACTCCACCCGACAAACCGAACTCGAAACATAAGGTGCTCTTCATTCATCCAAAAACTGGACACATTACCACCAAAGTGACTTTAAAACTCAAAGCTGCAACAGAAGAGGAATACCACATTCCCTTAAATGGGAGAAATGTCTAAACTAACCCTTCCCATCCTCCTCTTCCATCACCACCTTCTTCTCATTTTCAACCTTTGCCAATTTTACCCGAACACTCACCACCTCATACACCTTACAATCAGGATGATGGGATTGGGATGGAGATGATCGGCCACGACCTACAGACCCCTAGGACGACTACAACACCAATTCGCCCACAGGGAATGATCCTGACTTGTACCTTACCAAACCCTCTCCACCGGAAGACAGTGTAGGTTACATTGTACTACTGGGTAGAGCTGCCAACTACCATGGGGTACAGCTGCACAAAGAATCCCTTGAAGAGGATTTCCTTTTTGAAACCCTTGGCAGCACACAGGTCATTGCACACACTACCCATGCTCAAAGGTATGATCAGGCATGTTGATGACATATTTAATGACCCCGTCAGGGCCGGTATCATTACCCTTAGGCTAGAAAAAAAGTACAAGCCAGCAACATCTGACCCAGTGTACACAAAGGGACCATTACTATTGGACTCCCTAGTGGTGTCCAACGCACGTAAAACTACAGGAGATGCTCCGCCCCCAGATAAAGAATCCAAGCTTCTTGATGCTTCGGAGAAAAGGGTTGCCTCTCAAGCAGCAGACTTCTTGCGCATCTCTAACATGCAAGCGCTGCTCCCAAGGTATGACCGAGCGCATTGGGACGAGATTGAGCAATTGCTCCAATTTCTGCCAGAGGAACATAAATCTAAACCGCAAGACCTAGTGCAGGAAGGACAGCTCATTTCAAATAATGCAATCAGGTGCTCACTAGATGCTGCAGACACAGCTTCTAGAGCTATAAACACCAGCGTCCTTTTAAGAGGGTACATCTGGCTACGTATGTCAGGGTTCAAACTTGAGGTTCAGACTTCCATACTGTATACACCCTTTGATAAAGAACACATCCTTGGCCTGGTGGCAGAATCTTCATTGGATTGGATTGTACTCCTTTTACTTCCTAATACCCAAAAAAGATGGTTCTCTCAGACCAAAATCAGATCTCAGAGAACTGAATCTTTACGTACAGTCGGATCTTTTTCACATGGTAACACTGCAACAAGTACTACCACTTCTGCAAAAGAACTACCTTCTGTCTACCGTAAACTTGTAGGACGCCTATTTTCATATTCCAATCCAGCCCGCTCATTGCAAATTTCTCAGGTTTGTGTTAGCGGGTCAATCTTACCAGTTCAAGGTACTCCCTTTCGGAGTCCCCACTGCCCCCAGTGTCTTCCCAAAGTGTCTTGCGGCAGTCGTTGCTCGCCGTAGACAACTCATCCAGGTCTTCCCATACTTTGGCGATTGGCTCATCAAAGCCTATACGAATTTGCAATGTCTCCAGCACAGTCACAAAACAATTCAGTTACTAGGTTTCACAGTCCATATACTAAAATCACATCTCCAGCCGGCCAATACTCAAAACTACCTAGGAGCCACTTTAGGAAATCAAAAGGCTCTTGCATTTCCCAACACAGCCACATTTTGCAACATTCAGGCTTTAGTTATCCTGTTTCAACCCAATCACTCACTTCCAGCTCGGGATTATATGCAACTACTGGGAATGATGGCATCTTGCTTCATGATCGTCAGTGGAACCAGTCACAGGGTCTGTTAATCGATCTAGTGTTAGTAAACGGCCATACCGATCGCTCTTTGCAGTGGTGTATCAAAAGGACGGCCCTTCATAGACCCAGTTCCACAGACCGTACTAACAGCGGACACGTCCCTCACTGTCTGGGGAGCTCATCTTCAGCAGCACACAGTGCAAGGCCTGTGGAGCCAACAGCAAAAGTCGCTCCACAGTTGCTCCACATCAATCATTTAGAGCTGCTTGCAATCTGTCTAGCTCTCAAGGCATTTCAAACTCACCTGGTTGGCAAAGCTGTCTTGGTTTGTAACAAAGGTGTCTATTTTTCAGAAATGTTTGAGTTTGGTACGTTTCCTTAGATGGCCACTGAGCCCGGGAGCAAAAACGCAGGTGACTCCCATGCGACACCAGGTAGTTTTGCCATATGAACCTTTTAAGTCTCCACAGTATGTTTTGGGGTCTTTCCTTTTGTTGGTACTAGTCCTACCCACACAAGTGAGGTACCATTTTTATCGGGAGACCTAGGAAAATGCTGTGAGGGTGGAAGCTTGTGGCTCCTGACAGATTACAGAACTTTCCATCACAGATAGGTGAGGAAAATTTGTTTTTTTTTGTTTTTTTTACAAAGTTTGAGGTTTGCAAGGGATTCTGGGTTGCAGAACCTGGTGAGAGCCACACCAGCCACCCCATCCTGGATTCCCTTGGTTGTCTATTTGTAAGAAATGTACAGATTTGCTTGGTTTCCCTAGGTGCCGGCTGAGCTAGGGTCCAAAATCCACAGCTAGGCACATTGCAAACCAATTTCAGTTTTCACTAGAGCAATGCGATGTGCTTACGTTGTGTTTTGGGCTGTTTCCTGTTGCGGGCACTAGTCCTACCTACAAAAGTGAGGTACCATTTGTATCTGGAGACTTGGGGGAATGCTTTTATAAAGTTGGAGGTTTGCAAGGGATTCTGGGTAACAGAACCTGATGAGAGCCACACAAGTCACCCCATCCTGGATTACCCAGGGTGTCTAGTTTTCAAAAATGTACAGGTTTGCTAGATTTCTTTAGGTGCCAGCTGAGCAAGGATATGATATCCACAGGTACTTACAGTGCGAAAAAAGGGTCCGTTTTCACTGTAAAAGTATGATGGGTCCACGTTGCGTTTTGGGCCGTTTCCTGTCGCGGGCAATAGGCCTACCTACACATGTGAGGTACCATTTTTATCAGAAGACTTGGGGGGACACAGAACAGTAGAACAATTGTTTTTACCAATTGACTTTATATGCATTTCTGCCTTCCAAATGTAAGACAAAAAAGTCATTTTGAAAAATGTCCTCTAATTCACATGCTAGTACGGGTATCCACATTTTCAGAGATGTGAAAATAACCACTGCTTTTAAACTCTATATTTTGTTCCCATTTAGGAAATACATAGGTTTCCTTGATAACTATTTTTCACTATTTCTATTTTCCCAAATGAATAGCTATATACCCGGTACACAATTAAACCATTGGAAGGCGCAGCTCTGTTATTGGCTCTGGATAACTTGGGTTCTTGTTGAACCTACAAATCCTATATATATCCCTGCAGCCAGAAGGGTCCAGCAGACTTAGCAGTATATTGCTTTAAAAAATCTGCTCTACTCACAAAAAGTTACAGGTGAAAACATTGACACAATTGCCTGTTTCTACACAAATGACCACTTGCTGAATTCAGACTTTTGTCTACTTTTCGGAAATGAATAGCTTTCTGGGATCTGTTATTGCTTTCACACCCATTTCTACCACTAAGTGGAAGGACGTTGAAAGCACAAAAATAGGTGTTTGGGAGTGCTTATCCCCTCTTGTTTGTAAAGACGTAGTCTCTGGCTGGTATTCTGGTCTGACCTTTCTGGTCTGGAAAACTTTCCAAAGTATATTTTCACTACCCACCCCTCCATCCCTACTCGGCTGCCGCCTCGTAACCACACACTCCTGCACCACATGATAGGCCGTTACAAAGGATGATTGCCATGATTCACACCTTCTAGTAGCTCTTTAAGACACACTCTGAAACAAAACATGCTTAAACTGTTGCACTCTGCAACTCTGTTTTTTAAAGAAAAGTATAGAACATCACTTTTTTAGCTTTCGCCACCAAATTTCCTGTAACTAAAACATTTTTTGAAAACCTATGACACTGCCCGCATTGATCTTTATTTTTATTTTGTTATTACTTTAAATCTGGTTACACAGCATATGCAACATGTAAAAAACGGTGAGTCAAAATAATTAGCATAGGCGACATCTATTGGCTTTGCCAATGCTTGTTAGTGTTGTGCTGTTGGGATTCTGATTGGCTACTTGTGAGTGATGTATGGTTGGTTGGGTTCTGGTTGTGTGGTTGCTGAGTTCTGTTCTCTGCCTTTTGCAGCTGAGGTGACCCTGGATCCTGACACTGCGAATTGCCGGCTCATCTGTTCTGAGGACGGAAGGAGCGTGAGGCTGGGAGACATCAAGCAGGATCTGCCCGAAATGCCCCAGAGATTCACTCAGTACACCGATGTGCTGGGAAGAGATCGGCTGAGCTCCGGGAGGCATTACTGGGAGGTGGAGGTGGGGGACAAGACAGACTGGATCCTGGGGGTGTGTGACGAGGCTGTGAGCAGGACGGAGGAGAACACACTATCACCTGAGGATGGATACTGGACAGTGGGGCTCGAAAATGGTGAATATGAAGCTCTCACTGACCTCCCGACCTCCACCATCCTGTACCCCTGTGTGCCTCCCAGGACACTGGGTTTCTTCTTGGACTATGAGGCGGGCAGGTTCTCGGTGTACAATGTGGATGACCGGTCTCTGCTCTTCACCTTCTCAGAGGCCTCGTTTCCTCCCACCCTGCGACCCTACTTCTATACAGGACTCCATGATGGAGGAATGAATGTTGGAGCCCTGCAGATCGTGCCAGTGACAGGACGGGAGTGAGAGCAGTCGAGACTGTTGACTGTACCAGGTAAGAGGACTGTGTATAATGTCATTATAAAACATGAGGAGATGATGGATGGAGCGCTGAAACTTTTCAGACACTTACAGATCTGGGTTGAATCCATCGTGCCCTTACTCACTTTGCCACTGGATTGTAGCTAGCCTAGCCTGTGGTACCCCGAAACAGGCCCCAGGATGCTTGTTTCCGTTCCAGGGAAGACCTGGCTTGGCAGTTCGGGCTGGACTTTTCCCATGAGGCACAGGGTCAAGACTGATTTGCATATGGCTGGGTCTGAACTAGGGTGGCGAAGTGAGCTAAATAACTATGATGGATTCAACCCAGATCCGTGACTGGGGGTGAGTGTCTGAAAAGTTTCAGTGCTCTGTACATTATCTCCTTGTGTTCCCTAATGTCCTCATTACCACATAAAGGTGGGTTTCATATCGCTCACTGTCACCAGGTAAAGGAGCATTAATGGTACCCTCTGCCGTCGGGTATAGTAGATGTGCACACTGTAAGTTACTGTGACTAACGTCAGGTAAAGGAGCAGTGTACAGAGTCACTCTCTGCCTGGTGCAGAAACCCGCTGTCATTATGCAACAGAGCTCCGTATAATGTAAGTAACTTCAGTAAGGACACAATGTTTGTCATTACAAGTGAGTAGTAATATCACAGAGACCTCCTGCTGCGGGCAGGCTCACTTTATGTGCTTGAAGATCACAGCTGAGGGAGAAAAACACAACACATCCTTCCACTTCCGGAGTAAAGAGACGGACTTCCGGTGTCCATCGCACAGACAGTAGAGTGAGGATGGAACCGGTCATGGAACCTGCCTTTGCAGCCCTGATGCTGAGAAAAACTAATTGACGCTGGGGCTCAACGTTATTTACAAATGAGGGGGTGATGAGTGGACTAGGAAGAAAGGGGAAGAGAAAGACTTTGAAACTGAACAGCTGCCAAACGTTTTGTGTGACATTTAATCACAGGTTTGGGTTTATTGAAACTGAAAAGCAAATTGCATTGTGCAAAATGTAGTTTTGTTTTCTAGACTCAGACGAGCAAGCACATTGACACTGGCTTAAAAGTCCGAGAGGGCTGAAGGTGTCGCAAATGGCAGCTACGGATAGTTTTTTTTTATTGTGTATTTAAAAGCGGAGGGAGAGGAGGTGAAGGATGATGAAATTATTTTAGCAAGCAGGGGCTAGTATATTTTTATAAAAGGATGCTGCAGTACTCACAGAGAGGGATCACACAGACGAATACTTAATCAATCAATACATTTATAGAGTGCGCTACTCACCCGCGAGGGTCTCCACGCGCTGAATGGAAGGAAGGGGGGCGCTACTGCTCGAATAGCCAGGTCTTGAGGTGTTTCCTGAAGGTGATGGTCCTGGGTCAGTCGTAGGTGTGCGGGGAGGGAGTTCCATGTCTTGGTGGCCAGGTAGAACGACCTTCCTCCGGTGGTGGCTCTGCGGATCCGTGGGACGGTTGCGAGGGCGAGGCTGGCGGATCGGAGCTGGCGGGTAGGAGAGTAGAACGAGAAGCGGTTGTTGAGGTATTCTGAGCCCATGTCGTGGAGTGCTTTGTGTGCGTGGGTGAGGAGCCTGAACGTGATCCTCTTGCTGACTGGGAGCCTGTGCAGGTTTCTCAGGTGGGCCGATATGTGGCTGTGGCGAGGGATGTTGAGGATGAGTCGTGCGGAGGTGTTCTGTATGCGCTGAAGTAGTTTCTGAAGTTTGGCTGTGGTTCCTGCGTAAAGGGCGTTCCCGTAGTCCAGTCGGCTGGTGACTAGGGCCTGCGTGACTGTCTTTCTGGTTTCTGTGGGGATCCACCGGAAGATCTTTCGGAGCATGCGCAGGGTGTTGAAGCAGGAGGATGAGATGGCGTTGACTTGCTCATCGTGAGCGAGGAGTCCAGGATGAATCCCAGGTTGCGTGCGTGGTCCGTGGGTGACGGTGCGGTGCCCAGCGCTGTGGGCCACCAGGTGTTGTCCGAGGCGGATGGGGATTGTCCGAGGATGAGGACCTCCGTTTTGTCTGCGTTCAGTTTCAGCCGACTGAGCTTCATCCATTCCGCGATGTCCTTCATTCCTTCCTGGAGGTTGGTTTTGGCGGTGGTTGGGTCTTTGGTGATGGAGAGTATCAGCTGGTGTCATCGGCGTAGGAGATGATGTTGAGGTTATGATTTCGTGCGATGGCAGCGAGGGGGCTCATGTAGATATTGAAGAGGGTTGGGCTGAGCGAGGAGCCTTGTGGTACGCAGCAGATGATCTTGGTGGCCGTGGAGTGGAACGGCGGGAGGTGGACTCTCTGGGTTCTGTTGGAGAGGAACAAGGTGATCCAGTCCAACGCTTTTCCTTGGATCCCAGTGTTGTAGAGGCGGGTTATTAGGATGCGGTGGCAGACGGTATCAAAGGTCTAGGAGGATGAGGGCAGTTGTCTCCCTGTTGTCCATCAGGGAAGTACTAGTTTTATTTACAGTGAAATTCCAGTTTTGAGTGTGACCCATTATACGAGTGCTTGTCTGATGTCTCTTCCAGCCATTTTCAGTCTTTTGCAGTTTTCTTTTAGCAGTGAGTGTATTAATAGGGTATTTCAAGGAATATCTTTTTGAGTCTATTCTGTTATTGTATCCCTCCCTTCTCCCACCTCGCCTCAGCCTACCTCCGTATCTCCGCTCAGCCCGGTATCTCCCTGCTGACTGAGAGAAAGGGCTTATCAACGAAACTCCACCCTTCTAGTGACATTCTTTACCTTGTATTGCTGGGATATCATTCCGACAACAAACGTCTCAGGAATTAATTTTATTCTACCCGTGGGGCCGGCATCTTGGTATAGTCCCATAAGTCAGCAGCGTATAGAACTGTAGTTAAACATTTGGATTGAAATTATTTTAACAGTGCCTCCATTGTCTGTTCCCAACTTGCCGCTCCACATCTAATTATAACAAGTTTCTTTGCTGTCTATCAGGTGAACAACTGCCTTTATGGTCAAAAATGATGCCCAGATAGGAGACTGCCTTGTTGCAAACTCAAAAGCTTTGTGCCCAATCAGAACAGAATCATCCGCATAAAGGAGTGCTGGAATGTGCTGCTTCTCTTCCAAGGGATCCTCATCAAAGTCATAAGAATTGAATATTCTCACCCACGTGCGGGAACCACGGAGCACATTTGAAATGTGTGTGTGTGTATGTATATATATCTTACTGGCAACCACCAGTAGGAAGTTATAGTTAGAACCATGTTTCCATAGGAAAAGTGTTTTTTGTTTTGCCAATCACTTTGGCGCCGCTTGACGAATCTTCACGAAATTTTCAAAGCCTTTCCCCTGTTTGGTTCAGCTGCTGTGTTGAAAGTGTCAGTGTGATCTGTCAAACGGGGGCATAGATAAAAGGGGGTCCCAAAACATGTTCTTCCCTTGCATTTTTCCATAGGGATTTTGAACACGACTATGGCCCAAAATGCTGACTAGAATGACACCTAATTTGGCAGAAAGCTAAATGTTGGTCCAGAAATTGGGGGATGACGGGGCATGCTGATTAGTGGACATTATGGACTGCCCAGAGCACCTTGGGAGTGCTAGTTTTTGTTGTTTGTTGAGTTGAAAACTGCTAGCTGTAGGAATAAAGGAAGTTACAGCATAATCCTTGCCTCCGGTCCTGTCATAGAATTAGGATTACAGGCAAGTAACTTATCCTTCCCCACCCTTGGAATATCGGTGGAGGCTGGGCACAAAATTGTCTAGCTTTTTGATGAATATTAGAGAAATGGGGCCAAAATACAACCTTGCCGGGCTCCACAATTGATCTTAAAAGGGTCTGTACAGGTACTGTCTGTCATATCTCACCACTGCAGAGGTCCTGGTGTATCTCTCTCAAGGGTCTATATTGAGCCCTCTGTTGTTCAATATTTACATCAGACCACTTGCTTCTATCGTAGAGGACGCCGGTCTGTCTATATACTCATATGCAGACGACACGCAGATTGTGTTTTCTTTGTCTAGCAGCAGGGCTCAGGACACTTCTGCCCTTAAAACTGGCCTTTCTCGTGTTGCAGCTTGGATGCAAGCGCATCTGCTAAAGCTCAACGGTGACAAGACCGAGGTGATCATACTAGGCAAACATAAAGATCTGTGGGGCTCTAGACACTGGCCCAGTGATATGGGTCCGCTGCCTACCCCCGTGCCTGTTGCTCGTAACCTCGGTGTCCTGATCGACGATAAACTCTCGATGAGGCAGCAGGCAACTAAGGTCGCTGCAATCTGTTTTAATACTCTACGCTGGCTGCAGAAGATCATATGGATGTTGCCTGAGTCCACTCGAAGAACTGTCGTACAAGCCCTTGTGATGTCCCGCATCGACTATGGCAATGTGCTCTATCTAGGAGCAGATAAAGCCACAATCAATAAACTCCAGGTTGTACAGAACTCAGCTGCTCGCCTGCTGCGCAATGTTCCACGTAGAACGTCCGCAATGCAAGCTCTGCGTGACCTTCACTGGTTAAAAATTTCTGATCGTGTGGTCTTCAAAACTTTGTGCTTCCTATTTAAGATTCGTCAGGGTTTTGCTCCCATCTACCTGCACAATCTTGCCCAGCCATATCAGCCTGGCCGCTCTCTTAGGTCATCCAACAATGGCAATCTTGTGATTCCTAGAATCCGACTGGCAAAAATGGGAGGCCGTTCATTCGCATATCTAGGACCTAAGATGTGGAATGCTCTCCCGTTGGCGCTAAAAACAGAAACTAGTCTTCTTGCTTTCCGCAAAAAATTGAAGACTCTTCTGTTCTAAGTTCTTCGGTTCTGTTTTTCTTCTCTTTCAGCAATTGCTTGTTTTCTTCTTCAGTCTGTCCCTGGCGCCGGGAAACCCATTGCGGGTAGCTGTGCGCAATACAAGTTCAATAAATAATAATAATAATAAAGAATGTAACCAATAGCCCATCGGCTCCCATACCAGACATTATACTCCAGAATTTTCCCCTATTGACTGTCAAAGGCCAATGGTAAATGCATAAAGGCAAGATGGAGAGGGCCATCCCTTACTCGAGTAAATTTGTCAACAAGCAGATGACGGTTCAGGCATTGATGAAAGGTACCTTGTCCAGGCCAGAACCCATACTTCATATTCAAGAGGATATTATTCTCCTCTGCCCAGGATGACAACCTAGACTAGCACTCTCCACACATCCTTCACAACAGAATCAATAAGGGAAATTGAGCAATAACAAATGGGATCACAGTGTTCCTCTTTCTTGAACACTGGGACACTTACTGATTGTTTCCAGGACTTGTGTTCCTAATGTTGGTCAAGCTTGGTGCTCGGTTGATCAGGTGAGACCTATATATGTCCAGGAGAACCCCGTCTGACCCAGAGGCTATATTTATAGAAAGTAACTTAATGGCCATGGTTACCTCCCCAACCTCAAACACAAGGTTTTGCAGCGTGAATATTTCTGGATTCACTATGCTGTGCATTATTCCGCAATCCGGTGGTTGGGTCCGGAATCGTAGTCTTTTCTCTCTTCTCTTATTTTTTTTGTACCCCAGGTGGGTGTCGACATCCCACCATTTGGTGTACCTTCCGTGACGTCGGCATGCTTCCTGCGGAAGCTCCCACCCTTGGGTGCCATCTTCAGATTCTTTTTTCCACCGTTGGGTCTGGATCGTCGCGTGAAGCTCCAGAAGTTTTGGAGGAGAAAAGGAGAAAATACAGCAACTTTTCGACAGAAAAGATCTGAGAAGATTGGGAGAAGAAGACCATCAGAGAGGAGACGACGAAGAAGGGGAAGAACCTCTATCTTCGACGTCCTTCGGAGAATGCGCACACAGGGGGCCCCCTGAGCGCAGGAATGTACAAGACACCCTTTAAATTCTGCAGAAACTGCCACCACAAGTTCGCGCAGAAGGACCAGCACCCGGTCTGCAACCTCTGCCTGCCAATTGACCACAAGAGCAAAGACTGCAACGCCTGCTCCGTCTTCAAGCCGAAGACACTCCGGGTTCGAAAGAAGCAGAGGATAGCTCACTACACGATGCAGGGCAAAAGCCAGGACCCGACGCTTTACGAACTGTGCCTCTCCACCGACGACTAGGACAACATCACCGAAGGTCCAGATGACTTCACGGTCACAGAGACCAATAAGAAAACATCTGACAAGGTAGGAGAGTCTACGACCCTGAAACCCTTGACAGGGCCTCGAAAGCCTGAGGCAGACTCTCGAAAATCAGAGTCTAGAGCCTCGAAGGGAGCACCGGCACCGAAAACTTCGACGACCGAAGCTGCATCCTCCGAAAAAGGGCCCAGCGGATCCTTCGAGAAGGACTCCCAAGCGGCGAAGACCGGCGAAAAGCCAAGGTCGTCGAAGCAAGCCCCCGATAAAGGGACTTCGAAGGAGAAGGAGCCAAAAAAAGCTTTGCCGTCGATGACGCCGTCTAAGAGAGCAGCCGAAACGCTCGACGACAAGCAGGCCGTACAGTTGGAGAGGAAGAAAAGAAGGCTCGAGGCCGAGATGGAGAACATCCTTCAGAGGAAGAAGGACTTCGAGGAAAAGATTAAGAGTTTCAGGATCCCCTCGAAGCCAGCGACGGCCGTCGCTGAGGTGCAGGAGCACGAGGAGTTCGATGTCGAAGAGCCGCCTAACACTCCGGTGCCCTCAGAACACGAAGAGGAAGAGGACCTCTATTACACAGAGGGTGAATATGGGGAGCAGCATTAAAGCTACGGCTCGGGATCCTCGATGGCCCAAGACCTGGAATGGCAGGACATCGAGGAGGCTGTGGAGACATACCCCTTGAGGCCTTCGCCGCCAGATGACATTGGGGCATACAATGAGGTCGTCAGGAAGGCAGCAGCAGCTTATGGGGTTAAGCTGGAAGAGGAGAAGCCTAAAGCAGATTTCCTGCTGGAAACATTGCTCCCCACGCAGACAAGAAGCCCGTTCCTGTCCATGCTGAAAAGTATCACGGACATGGGGAAGGAAGCGTTCAGACCCGGCTACATGCAGATCAGTCACGCCGAGGACAGAGAAAAAATACAAATTCTCCTCCCAGGACCTTCCTTACATCAAGGGCTCCTTCACAGCAGATTCAATCATCGCTGCAACGGCCAAAAGAAGGGCCAACGTCCCGACCTGACGGGCAGAAAAATTGAGAGGAACGCCGCAATGCACTGGCGGATGGCAAACTCCAACACCCTCCTGAACAGGCACCAATACCAGCATTGGGATGAGATCGGCCAATTGCTCAAGCACCTCCCAGAGCAGTTCCTCACACCTTGTGGAAGAGGGGAAAAGCATTGCTAACTCGTGCCTGAAGACAGCCTTGGACGGGGTTGAAACATCCAGCATGCTGATGGCTATAGGAATCACAGAGAGAAGGCAAGCCTGGCTCAGGATCTCAGGCTTCAAAACTGAGGTTTAAAACAACATCCTGAACACTCCTTTCAATGGAGAAACACTGTTCGGAGCCCCAGTTGATGACAAACTCACCCAACTGAAGAAAAACAACGAGACGGCAAGGTCCATGGGGGCCCTGCAATTCAGGGGGATGAGAAGAGGCACTCCTACGCGGAGGCCGAACGGAAGGGGTGGAATCCAGCAAGGACAATCCCACCAGGCGTTCCACCAGGGTCAACGGAGTGACAACCAAGGTCAACAGGGCCAGCAGAAGCTAAACTGGAACTATCAGAACAGGGGCCAGTCCTTTCGCGGAAGAGGAAACGGACGGGGCCAGAGAAGGAGAGGCGTTAAACAACCCCCCTCTAAGTGACTTCACACGGAAAAAGGTGCTCACCCACTCAAACCCTCCGAGGGAGGAGCACGGGAAAACAAAGAGGAGAGGGCTACATTGACAAGACACAAAAGAACATGTAACACCGGTAGGAGGCAGGCTGAGATTTTTTCTCCAAGAGTGGAGAAAAATAACCACAGACGAGTGGATACTCAACATCATACAGCTCGGATACTGCATAGAGTTGGAAAAGAAACCACCAAACAGAAAGCCAAAGAAAAGAGAGCACTCTGGAAGAGAGCTGCAATTGCTCCAAGAGGAAGCTCAAGAACTCCTCCTCAAAGAGGCCATCGAACCGGTCCCATTCAAAGAACGGAACAGGGGGGTGTACTCAAACTACTTCCTGGTGCCAAACATGGACGAAAGCCTAAGACCCATCCTGGACCTACGGTTCCTAAACAAACATGTAAAGACTCAAAAATTCTAGATGTCCCTACAGGAGGTCATCCCACAGATAAAGGTCGGGTACTTCTTGTCCACCGTAGACCTCAAAGATGCGTACCTGCACATCCCCTTGGAACAGGCAGCACAAGCCCATGCTAAGATTCACAGTAACAAGGATCACTACCAATTCACAACCCTGGCATTCGGTCTAAATTCCGCACCAAGGGTGTTCACCAAATGCCTCACAGCAGTGGCCGCACATCTGTGAAGAGAGGGGTTACACGTGTACCCCTACCACGATGACTGGCTCATAAAGGCAAGCTCTTACAGGACATGCAAGGAACATGCAGAGCAGGTCACAAGAACGCTAACAAGCCTGGGATTCTCCATACACTGGGGAAAATGCTCGATGGAACTGGAGCAAGTGAAGATCTTCCTGGAAGCTCAAATCAACACCGTCCAATGCAGGGTGTTACCCAGCGAAAAGAGGACACTCCGCCTACTGAGGGAGAAACGTCACTACCAGAAGGGGCAAGCTCTGACAGTGAGGACAGTGAGCAAGATCTTGGGAATGAGGACATCAAGCATACACCTGGTCCCCAATGTACGCCTACAGATGAGACCACTCCAAGAGTGACTGCAACAGCAATGGTCACAAGCTACAGGAAGTTGGGAGGATCTAGTGGTTGTAACACACAAGGTGCAGGAAGAAATAAAGTGGTGGACCAAAGAGAAGATAACAAGAGGGAAGCCTCTAACACCACCGGACCCAACAGTGTCCATCACCACAGACGCATCCCAGAAGGGATGGGGCGCACACATGAACAGGCTCAGAGTGATGGGTCTGTGGAGCCCAGCGGATGCGGTCAGACACATCAATTACCTGGAGCTGAAAACAGTGTTGATTGCCCTCAAGGCCTTTCAGAAACAACTGTACAAACAGAAGGTGCTGATACAAACAGACAACACCACAACGATGTTTTACATCACCAAGCAGGGGGGAACTCAATCATTCCCTCTGTCAATCTCGGCACAGGAAATCTGGAGATGGGCAATACCACTCAAAATAGACCTGCAAGCCATACACCTGCCAGGGAAGGACAATGTAGAAGCGGATTGGCTCAGCAGGCAGACTTCAGCATCCCACGAGTGGGAACTCAACATACAGGAAACAGAGAGACTATTGAGGAGGTGGGGCACTCCGACAATAGACCTGTTTGCAACACGCCAGAATACAAAATGCCAGTACTTTGGATCCAGACAACCAGAGGCACTATCCCAGGGGAATGCCCTATGGATAGGCTGGTCAAAAACATTTGCCTACGCTTTTCCCCGATACCACTGATCCCCAGGGTTCTCACCAATACATGACGAGCAACATGACGCTCATCCTGGTGGCACCACAATGGGCCAGGCAGACCTGGTACTCACAGATAATGAAGGTGGCGCAGGGTCCACCTCACAAGTTCTCAAAAAGAAAAGACCTACTCTCCATGCAAAACGGAGAAGTTCTACACCCAGAGCCGGAGAGCCTCAGCCTATCAGCTTGGCTCCTGAGGACTTAGAGTTCACACATCTAAAACTACCGGAGAGCACCCTGCGGGTGCTGCGAGAGGCAAGGAGGCCCAGCACACGCAAGTGCTATGGGGAAAAATGGAAAAGATTCACTCAATGGTGCTGCAAGAAAAAACTCCAGAGAAAGCTGACCAGGGAATCAACGGTGCTAAGATACCTCACGCACCTAATAAAAGCTTAGCTAAGCTCATCCTCTCTGAGGTACACCTGGCGGCGATTGTGGCATACACAAGAGGAGAAACAGGGAGAAGCTTCTTTACATCTCAAGTAGTAAAAAGATTCTTGGAAGGGGCTAAGAGAATAGCGCCACCAAAGAGGATGCCGTCGCCGGCATGGAACCTCAATCTGGTACTGACAGAGCTCATGAAAGCACCTTTCGAACCCATCCACATGGCAACACTACAAATGCTAACAATGAAAGCGGCCTTTTTGGTAGCAATCACCTCGCTACGCAGGGTGAGCGAGCTCCAAGCACTTACTTTGCAAGAACCCTATATACATATAAACAGTGACAGGGTCGTGATGAGAACGGACCCACACTTCATGCCAAAGGTGGTGTCACGTTTCCATATGAATCAGAGTATACAAATACCTAGCTTCTTCCAGAAGCCCACAACAAGCGCGGAGAGGGTGCTCCACACTCTAGACGCAAGAAGGGCAGTGATGCACTACATAGAAAGGAGAAAGGATCACAGGAAGACGAAGCAGTTCTTCGTGTCCTTCGCAAACAGTTTCCTGGGTAGACCAGTGACAAAAAACACCATCGCTCGATGGATCGCACAAACTATACAATTCTGCCACAAGCAAGCAGGGCAGGAACTAACAGGAGGGGCACAGGCCCACTCGACCAGAAAGAAAAGGGCAACAATTACCTTTCTGGCCAACACACCAATTCAGGACATATGCATGGCGGCAACATGGGCTTCAGTGCACACGTTCACTAAGCACTACTGCGTGGATGTACAAATGAACAAGGAAGCACAAGTAGGACAAAGAGTGCCTCAACATATATTCAACAACCAATGCTCATCTTCCACCCAGCCGCCACAAACATAACAAAACTGCTACAAAATCTATGCACAGCATAGTGAATCCAGAAAGATTCACGTTGCAAAACGAATAGTTTCTTACCTGTCGGTGTAGTATGGCAGCTTGAAAGATCTTTCTGGATTCACTAGCGAACTCCCCCACCTCTGCCAGAAAGATCAGGCTGGAGAGGAAAGGGGGTGAAAACAAGGACAATATGTGGAAAACAAACCTTAGATGGTTAAAAAGCGGTGAATGACTTAGTTGAACATTGCCATAGCTTCGGTAACAGAACAAATACGAGAAAAAAGAATCCGAAGATGGCGCCCAAGAGTTGGAGCTTCTGCAGGAAGCGTGCCGACGTTACGGAAGGTACACCAAATGGTGGGACGTCGACGCCCACCTGGGCTACAAAAAAAAAAGAGCAGAAAAGAAAAGAGAAAAGACTACGATTCCGGACCCAACCACCAGATTGCGGAATAATGCACAGCATAGTGAATCCAGAAAGATCTTTCAAGCTGCAAAGCTACTCTGACAGGTAAACTATTCGTTCCTCTCAACCAGGGGGAGTGGTAGATAGCTGCTGGTACAATCATTATCCTCAGCTCCATACATATTTTTTAAATGGTCTATCCCTGCGGAGGGCATAATTTGACAATCAACTCCCCTCTTTTTTCTCCCGGAACAAGATAGGCCAGTTAACTAATTCCCACAAACGTTCACTATTTGTAAGGATGTTACACGTTCACTAGTTTAAGGATGCTAGCTTTAAGAAGGTTATCCCATGCAGCCGCTTTTAGGAACTTCCTCTGCTATTTCAGCTGCGTTTTGTATTCTGCTTGACATCGAGATACCTCTACCCCATAGGTCTTCAAACTGTGGGGGGTGCCCCCCTCTCCCCTCAGGGGGGGCGCGCACTCCACACCACCACTTCACTTCATCTTCCATTGTTGCCTCCAGGCGCCAGTGTGTGTCTCAGCCATAGGCAGATGCAGGGGCGCTAAGAGGTGAAAAAAACAACAAAGCCTCGTTAACACATGAATGGTCTTTTAATGACCTGCGAAGTACTCTGGTGCGGCTGCCAGCAAAAAAGCTGCCTGTGTGTGTGCCCTGGAAGGTGTCTCAACCCGGGCTGACACACACGACGAGGGGGGGTGAATGCTCTAACTAACCGCAGACAACCCACTGCCCTACCACCTCCCTGTTCTGTGGAACAGACTCAATCATTTCAATAGGTTTCCAAATTCGATTTCCACACACTGATACCTGGAATCTGTGCTAAATGCTCCACACCCGAAAGCAGGATAAAAACAATATTAAGTAACTGACATCAGCGCATGTGATTGCATTTATGTGAGGCTCTAATAGGCCCTTCTGGTGCAGCATAGAGTCGTCACAAAGCCATGCAGTGCCATCTAAAGGTGAGGAATCCGCAGTTAAATTTGAGTCCACCAGAAAGAGTAAGTAGCTTGTTCTTTAGTAATCGAGGAAACGCATTCAATTTCCCCTCTCTCTCAATGGCTTCTCTTCTCCATGTGTACTACACCCGCATTCCATGGACAATGTCCTGCCAAAAGGTCTGCAAGAAATAAACTACAATGCCGTGTTTTTGTGGCATATACCAACAATAAAAACACAGCGATTATTTAATTTCTTGCACTACGTCACTGCCCTTACATCTCTGCAAGAAATGAAAACTACATTGCTGTGTTTTTGTGGCATACCAGCAACAAAAACACAGCAATGTAGATTTATTTCTTACACTACGTCACTGCCCTTACATCTCCGCAAGAAATGAAAACTACGTTGCCGTGTTTTTGTGGCATACCAGCAACAAAAACACAGCAATGTAGATTTATTTCTTACACTACGTCACTGCCCTTACATCTCTGCCGCCTTTGGAGTTGAGGTTTGAGACTCGGCTTCGGCTCATATGCAAATCACAATTTTCCCGTGTGGACCAAGAATATAATGCATGCATGTCTAATGTTACTGGTGCTCATGTAAACTGCCAATACCTTTGGGTAGAGTTCAACAGAAAATAACAAAAGCAGATCATGTTATTTATGCTCTCCTGCCTGTTCCGTGCTGCATGTAGTGAAGTAGTCGGACTCACTGTGCAGGTGTCCCTCGAATTGGAAGCAGGCACAGCACTGTGACCGAGGCTCTTCAGAGGGGTGGAGCAGGCAGTGTGCTCCTGCAGTGGCGGTGAGCTGAGACCGTGACTGCAGGCCTCGTTAGCCGGCCTGTGCAAAATTTACTTCAACAAAACTAACATAGATAAAGGCTCAATGCTATTTTATTACCTTCCGGTTATTACCTTCCGGAAGGCTGGAACAAACAGGAGGGTGCAGCAGCTGGCAAACATGCAACTGCACACATGGAGCGGCGGACTGACCCCATATTAGTAACGGTGGCCTGTCTCAGACAAAAATGGAATCAAGTGGGAGTGTTTGGAGGGTGTTTTCACAACTGTAACTTGTTAAGAGTATGCCTTTGCTATGAGTATCTCTTATCTCTGATCCACACTTTGGGGACCCTCCTGCACCCAGGGAGTCTGTCCATACTGAGACACTTTGCAAGTCCAAACCGGTCAGACAGGAGGTCCTGTATTTGTTTTTTTAAGGCATTTGACATGGCTGCCAACACCGATTCAGATACTGTCAATTCTAACATGATGATAACACCTGTGTCCATAACATATCTCACAAGTTATAGAAACTTAAGGAAAGGCTATCTTATGGGGGTGGGTGGGGGTGGGGGGGTGGCTGAAACCCTCTGAGCCCTATGGGCGTTGCACGACTCTTAAAGACCATGTGTATTATTTACATACCTTTGTAAACTGATTACACATGTTTGTTTTCAGGTTCCAGTACCCCGTGGGACCCCAGTCTGCCTATTACTCTCATTTGGATTTTACTGCCTTAGTGTGAGAATACATTTTATGAATAGGTTTATAAAGTAGGGTTCCCAGAAGAAAAATGCCAGCCATGTGTTGTTTAAAGAGCCTGCAAAGGCCTTGTCATAAGTCATAGGTTCTTATATAGCACACGAATCACCCAAAAGGTCTCAAGGCGCTTAACACTTGTCTTGACACTAAATAGGGTTATAAATAAAATAGTATGTATTCATTTGTAATGTGACTTTTCAATCTTTGTTCCCTTTAATTTTCAGTCATGGATCATTCAGGCAGCCTTAGAACACAATTAAAAATGCTTTCTATTTATTTTGCTGTTCCAAGTATGCGCAGATAAGTGCTGAAAATAGGCTTTAGGTGACTGCTTATTTTTGTACCATCTGGGGCATCAATATAAAGAGCTGGCAATGCTAATCGCAAGACTGGAAGTTTGGTGCAGGATAAGCACAATATTTATTTCCTCCACCCTCGATTCCTGGAGCCTGAATAATGCCATTAAAGCAATAGTTTAACTTATAGCTCAACCCTTAGGGCAAGACTCAATAACATGCTGAGTAACTTCAACTGTGTCTGGGAACGCACCCTGCATTCAGACAACTCACTCATCATTCTCGCCCTTCTTTTTCACACTCACCCTGCACTCACAGGGATCACAATGTACTCCCACTGATCACCATGCACTCGCTCACTCTGCACTCACAGTGAATACACTGCACTTATGCCACTCACCATGAACTCATACCGTTCTCCCTCCACTTACTTGCGGTCACAGGAATTCACCACACACTCTGCACTCTCAGTGATCACTCAGCACTCACAATGCTCTTGCGCTGTTCACCCTGTACCTCACCCTGCAGTCATACAAGTTCACCCTGCAATCACACAAGCACACTACTCACCCTGCTCATGTGACACTTCACTCACCTGTCCCCCTCAGGTGTGTGATCAGTGTAAGCTAAATATGCCAACAAATAGACTCTTGGTGCTGCTAGAAAATTAAGATGTATATATCCTCTTGAATCACTTCTATCACATGTTCATGATGTAAGTGTCCCCTTGGCCTTCTTGGAAAACATGGCAAAACCTGGCCATACTCCACAATATCATGAATTTCTCAATCGTGTCAGAAAGTGTTTTGTGGCAACCCTTTTTCTGATATCTTGTTTAGGGGTAAGGATGTTGCATAACAGCCAGTGCTGATGACTGTAGAACTGGGGAACGAGGTTCAATTATTGGTGTCTGCTCAAAATCCTGTGATTCTGGGCAAATATCTCCCTGTGATTACAAAAAATGAATGTGTGCTTGTGTAATGTAAAAGATGCTCCTGTAAGCACTCTAATACCTTTGAAAAGGTATATTACAAAATTTTGTGAGCACTCCCAAAGGATGGCAGAAGCAAGATGATACCATCCACACATTGACTGTCTCTGTGGAGAAAAACGGGCACACCTCACACCTGTGTTTTGGGAGTGTTTTTGCTAATCCTAAATTTTGTGTTTTTATGTGAAAAATAAAGCACCAATGTACATTTTTGTGCTAATTTTTTCTTGGAGACTTTTCATTTGAACTTTAGAATAAGCACAAGCACTAAAAAACTTTAGTTTACTAAACACTCTTAATTTATTTAATATTATTTGCCCTATACAACCTGAGCTCTGCAGGAGGGAAGGGCCATCAATGATGCAGAGTACCAGCTTCCAGAACTTTTTTGTCAGGTGGTGGTGATGGTGGGGGGGCTCGACGTGTAAAAGGTTTTAGATGGGGGGGCTCCTCCGACAAAAGTTTAAAGATCTCTGCTCTACCCTAATGCGAGGTAGAACTTTCCTGGCCACCATGAGACTACACTGCACCCTTGAGCGGTCACCATGAAACAAACCAGCTACTGCTTCTTTCCTGTGCAGTTTACGTAATAACAGGTCCCTTTTTTAGGTCGAAGCCTGCATTGCAGGGCATGCCCTGCTGCAGGCAAAGAGATATTGTGAGCAGGGGATTTCAGTATGGCGTGAAGCCATGCCCCTTTTTTCCATTGGCAGGCCTCTCGAAACGGAGGACTGCCATTGGAAAAAGGTACTGTTTAGCAGATTTGCCTGCTCTGGATCCCGCCTCTCGAGGACTCCATGACCTATTTTTAGAAATATTGCCTTGGCAACCATGAGGCAGGTCAGGGAGTCCTGGAGGGGCGGGATTCAGTATCCTGTTTCCGCCCATAAATAATGACTATTAGCTGCAGCTCAAGCCATTCCTGTTCTGTGCATGAGGTGTGTTTGGAATGGGCAAAGTGTTTTAGCGTTTTCTGGAGGTGCCTCTTCGAGGCGTGTTTTCTCCGGCACTTTGTTAAAAGGTGTCTCTGACTGTGCCGTGCATGGCACGTTCCTGCAAAGTGTTAAGCCGGTGTAAGGAGGGAGCAGAGGACACTCTGTTTCTTTAAAGCCCGCCTCCTCCCCCTCACTGTCAGGCCTGTGGTGAGAGAGGGAGGAGAGCGCTCGCTCAGCAGTGCCTCCTCCTGTTCTGCAAAACTCCAGCCGGGGATCAGCGGCAGCGCCGAGATCACCGCCCCCCCAAACAGAGCCCACCCGGGCTGTACCCTGCCTCGAGGACCCCAGACTCTGCCCTGGACAGGAGGACACGCTGCTATGGTACTTATTTTGCAGAATACGTTTACTTCTTTTGTTTTCTTGCCTGCTTGTTTGTGTGGTTGTGTTTTCCTTCTCGTACTTAAGTCTTTTTGTACTTTCAGCGCTTCTCTTCTTGTTTCATTCCATCTCATGAGGGGTGAGGGTGCTGGCGGTGCCATGTTGCAGCTTTTACTTGTAAACACTGATTATTCTCTGCAGCATGTCTTTAAAGTCGCCTCCTCCTACATGCTGCTCACCCCCACACCCGCCCCCACTCTGGCGTCTCGTATTGGAGGAGAGGTGTTGGGTGGGGGCTTGGATTCGTGTCTGTGCTGCGGCCCCCCGAGGGCTGCCTGGGGGGGGAGGGGGGGGGGGGGGTTGGCAGTGAAGGGAGGAGGGGCAGGCTGGCACCAGGCAGCTAGAGATCCGGGGAGGGGGCAAGGCTGGAGCCTGGGCAGGGGCGGGGGGCGGGGTAGGGACCGAGGGTAGAGGGGGGGGGGCAGGAACGGAGAGTGCTTGGGGGTGGGGGTGACACCTGTACCTGTGTCATGACGCCCCTGTCTATGATCTATGCTGTTGTATGTGACTGCCCCCTTGTATATATGACTCTTAGCCTCCACATGTCTGTCTCCATTCACTGGTGCCCTGTGCCCCATGTCACCTCTGACCCCTAGGCTCTCTCAATCTACCTGCTTTCATGCCAGCATCCATGTAAGATCACCTGTTCCAGCACCTTCTGTCATTGGGCGTCGTTTTAGTGTCTATTCCTCCCGCGATGCTACTCACGCAGTCCCCGCTTGTACCAGCCCCCCCCCCCCACTCCCCTAGGCCCATGCTTGTTCCTACCCCTGCTTCCCTAAGCCCCTGATTATTGCTGCCCCTCCCCTCCACCCGAGGCCCCAGTGTATACCTGCCCCTGCTGCCGTAGGCCCCTGCTTGTACCTGCCCCTCCCACAGGCCCTTGCTTGGTCATGCCCCTCCCCCGCACCCGAGGCTCCAGTTTATACCTGCCCCTGCTTGTTCGTGCCCCTGCTGCCCTAGGCCCCTGCTTGTACTTGCCCCTCCCCCAGGCCCCTGCTTGTTCATGCCCCTGCTGCCCTAGCCCCCTGCTTGTACCTGCCCCTCCCCCAGGCCCCTGCTTGTTCATGCCCCTGCAGCCCTAGGCCCCTGCTTGTACCTGCCCCTGCTGCCCTAGGCCCCTGCTTGTACATGCCCCCTCCCCTAGGCCCCTGCTTGTACCTGCCCCTGCTGCCTTGGGCCCCTGCTTGTACCTGCCCCTGCTGCCCTAGGCCCCTGCTTGTACCTGCCCCTGCTGCCCTAGGCCCCTGCTTGTACCTGCCCCCTCCCCTAGGTCCCTGCTTGTACCTGCCCCTGCTGCCTTAGGTCCCGGCTTGTACCTACCCCCTAACCAAGGCACCTGCGTGTTCCTGCCCCTTGTAGTTGCTGCCCTATGCCCCTGCGTGTCCCTGCCCCTCCTCCCCTAGGCCCCTGCTGCCTTAGACCCCTGCTTGTACCTGCCCCTGCTGCCCTAGGCCCCTGCTGCCCTAGGCCCCTGCTTGTACCTGCCCCTCCTCCCCTAGGTCCTGCTTGTACCTGCCCCTGCTGCCTTAGACCCCTGCTTGTAAAGGTTTTGTTTCTGCTTTTCGCAATCACTCTTGTTGTTTACTGATGAACGTGCACTTTGCTCTAGCAACGACCTTGCATGTATCGTGTGTGGGTGCGGTCCTCCCTGTTTTGTGACATTCCACGCTTGACTAGTTGCTTCCACAGTTGCCTTGACAACTGCACACTTGTTGCCTGTATGCACTTAGCTTGTGGTACATATACAGCTGCCTGACTAGAGGCGTACTGCCACGCCATTACCGTAAATTCATGGCGCCAAATTGGTGACGTTGTTGTGTTTACTTATCTTGGTTGCCTAGCAATGTATATCACGCGCACACTATCTCCTGCACGCGCGTCCTGCCAATGACCATTGTGACGTCACTGGTTCCACTAGGTCACTGGCAGGAGAACAGTTGGTTGACAGTTGCTGCGAGAGGCTCTGAGGAGTAGACGTGCCTCGATGTCAGTATTGGTGTTATCTAAATAAAGCAGTACTTACTCATATCAGCGTTCCTGTCATCCTTACAAGTGAGGACTATCCGGAACTGCTGACATCGTTTTGAACCCACCAGGAGCCATCGGTCACGAATTGAAGGAACGTCTTCGACCTGCAGAGGTCATCCTCTCATTTCCCTTTCCGCAAGACCGCGATGGAACCTGATGGTTTCACCAGCGTGAGCCCTTCGCGGAGTCTTCAGGAATTTATTTGGCGGGTGATTACAGAAAAGAAAGTGAAGTCAGCTTTCCTTGTGTCCGGATCTATACAACTAATGATCAGGTACCTTCTATAGAGTTGTACTTTCCTGAAGGCAGCGTAATTTGGACATCGTCAGGTCCAACGTATGCATCGTTTGAGTCGATAATGTTGCCCGGCTGACTGATTATATCCTGCGTGCTGCCAGGATCAGGTGTTGTTTATGCCCCCTTTGTGCTATATTAAAAGAGTTTACAAGGTGGAAACTAGGAAAGTGGAAGAGAATCGGAGTTGTCTGGAACTTGGGGAAGGCACCGTGCGATGCTTTGCGTGTGAAGGAAAGGCAGTTGGTTGTTTTCCACCGACAAAGAGGTGAAGTCTTGGGGGAATTTGGTTGCTGTCTACATTGTGGAGGTTTCCCTTTCGTACTGCGGTTGTGGCTGTTTTGGGAAGTTGCAGATTCACCTTTTGGCCTCGTTCCTGTCATCGTGCATTCCTGTCAGGAATCCACTGTGCGCAGCTGACAAGAAGTTTCCTGAGTAGAACGTGTATGACGTCAGTGAAACGCATACGCCTTCCAACGTCGGGCGGCCATTTTGAGAGGAGGAAATTCTTTGAATTTAGCGTGCATCCTGTCACGGTGACACGCACACCATTCTTCGAAAATAAAAGGTTTGTTTCATTTTGTGAAGAATAACTACAATGACACGCACATTTAAACATTTAAAGAATTGAGCGTGTCATACACAGCGGTGGCAGGCACACCATTCTAAAATTGAGAAATAAAGAAGTGGTTGTACACATTTTGGAGGGTATATTGGTACTGAGATTTTCTATATGGTTTAAAGAAAAAAATAATTTTTGTGACTACATCCTTAAAAAAAAAAGGACTAGAGACACACAACCTGTCTGTCAATACAATGTATTCACATTTATGTATAATTTTTAGTATATGGACTGTAAGTGAATTAAAAAAAAACATACATAAATTCAAGCAGTACATAGATTAGTTATAAAAGTGGAAATTGTAATAATTAGTCAGTCATGGCTTCGGGAAATGTATGGAATATATCGCCCCCATCACCTTTTATACCCTCAACAGGAGATGATGCACTAAAATGGGAAGAGTGGCGGGAATATTTTGAGAATTATATGTCCACTTTTGAAGGCGAAGAAGATTTGACCCCTGAGAAAAAAAGAGAATTCTTTTTCATTGTTTAGGTGCAAAAGCAATGAAAATTTACAACAAAATTAACAAGAAACCTAGGACAGGTGATGTGTACACCGTTGCATTAGAAGATTTGACAATGTATTTCAAGCCCACTATTTCTATTTCAGTAAACAGGTTTGTTTTTTCAACGCAAACAAGCCCCAGAGGAATCTGTGGAAGATTATGTTGCTGCGTTGAAAAATTTGGCGCTTACTTGCAGGTTTGGAGCATTACATGATGAGTTAATTCGTGACCAAGTTGTCATGAGATCCTCTAATAAGCATGTCCAGGAGAAATTATGGGCAAAGGGTGAATTGCCATTAGAAGAAGTGGTGGAAATAGTTAAGTGCACAGAATTAACAGGTAGATGTGCCAAAGCTGTGTTGCAGGAAGAGAAAACCTCTACAGAGGAAAAATCCATGGTGGCAAAAGTAATAAGTTCAGGGCTAGCAGCCAACGATGGCGGCCGCAGCTTAGGGAGGCTCCCGGGTAAAGGCGGCTTTCCGCAACAATCCGCACAATTATCCTGATCAACTCCGGCTCCAAAGGGGGAACCGGACCCAGAGACCGTGCAGCGGTCGTCTCCAGAACTTTCCGGTGCGGCGACAGTCCGAAACAGCCCATTGCCGCTGGCCGACGACGGAGGAGGAGCTGGGCCTACACGCAACTACGGGACCGCAGAATCACAGTTTGGTCGACCCAGCCGGAAGCGGCCTGAAGCCGGGGCCGAAGGACCGGAAGTGTCGGCTCACCGGCTGCTTCCTTCCGAAGACCCACGAACACTCTCCGCAGCGACCAGAACTCGTGAGCCCACTTCGCAATCACCTGTTGACCATCTACGGGCGTAAGCAGCGCTGCCGGAGACACAGAAGGAGACTCGTCCTCTCGGTCCGTCGCCGCCATTACCCGGCGGAGACGACCGGGGAAATCACGGCACCATCTCGACAAGAACCACACCATGTCGCACAGAGGCACCAAGAACACAACAACCCAGGCTAAGCTGGATAAATTTGCGTACGACAGACGCTCACCCTCGCAAGACCAGCGCAAAACTGTTGGGGGGGAAATGGCGGAGGCCGAGGCGGTGAAGAAAGCCACACTGGACGATGTCCTGGCGGCGCTGGCGCAAGTACAAGAGACTGTGGGGGCCACGGCGACCGAAGTCACCTTAATCAGGGCAGATCTGCAGAAGATGAACGAACGGGTCAAGCAAGTCGAAGTGGTCACGAAATCGTTGATCGAAGATGTATCCGAACTGCAAATCGCTATGGAGCGCCTACAAATGGACAACAAACTACTCAGGGACAAACTGGACGACCAGGAAGGTCGCTCAAGACGCAATAATGTCCGTATTCTAGGCGTTCCGGAATCGGAGGACACGGGGGCCCTTGACCTATATGTGGAAGAACTGGTGAAGTCTCAACTCCAGCCTAAAGGCCTATCAAACTTTTTCTCGGTCGAAAGAGCCCACCGGGTACCGGGAGGGAAACCCAAGACCGGAGGCCCGCCGCGTCCAATACTGGCGAGGTTGTTCAATTTCCGGGACAGAGACGGCCATTTTGCAGGCTGCAAGAGTGGCGCCGGCCATTCAAATCCAGAACTCCAAGGTAGCTTTTTTCCCGGACTATACGGCAGAGGTGTCGAGAAAGAGGAGAACGTTCCTGGAAGTTAAGAAAACCCTACGGGAGAAAGAGCTACCCTACTCCATGATCTTCCCGGCCAGGCTAAGGGTGGTGGCGGACAAAAAAGTATGGTTTTTCGATTCTCCCGACACAGCGCGAGACTGGCTGGAGGGCTGGCACACCGTTGGACGGCAGCGCAAAACGAACAGACCGGAGTCGGATCGCAGAGGAGGCAGCAGAAATGGCTCGCAGGCGTCAGGGCGTGTGGAGGGCGCAGAACGCTCGCCTTCCCATGGTTTTGAAGGGGGAGGCGAAAAGGAGTGATTCCGGCGAAGGCCACTGAACTGACCGAGCTCGCCAATCACCGGCCTAACTTTGTATTTCACAGCTGCACGTTGACTCTGGCATGGCAACCCCAAGAGCCTACAAGGGGGCCGCCAACCCGGGGAGGTGCTCTCCCCCTTACACGCAAGTACTTTGGTTTTGGGAAGGGTAAAGCACTCTGCTCAGTTGGGGTGGCGGGCAGTTGAAGGTCCGTTAAGCAGGGGGCAGGGAGGGGGGAATGTTTTAAACGGTTTTTGTTAGGAATGTGCACAAGTGGTCGAGGACACTGTTTCAGGGCTTATGGAATTCGGGAGACATTGTTGAGAACAGACAGTGACACAATGCCCCCATGAGGATTCTGACCGCTTCGCTGCGCGACGACGCAGCCGACAGCCCAGTCTCGTCTCTGAGGCGCTACAGTATGTGTCCCATACTCCCTGATGGCTAATAATACTGTACAAGCGGGGGGACTAAACCCCACGAATGCACCATGCCCGCCACTGACCTTGATGTCCTGGAATGTGAGAGGCGTGGGGGATAAGGTAAAGCGGGGATTGGTTTTAAGTGCTATTAAGCGCCTGCGGCCTACTGTGGCCCTACTGCAAGAAACGCACCTGATGGGGGGAGCTACTAAGGCCTTAGATAGGCGAGGTTACAAAATGTGGGCTCACTCTGCCTTCACGTCCGGCTCCAGGGGGTCCGGCGTTCTTGTACGGAAGAACCCACGATTCCTGCCCCTGTCCACAAAAACTGACGACCAGGGCTGCTTTGCGGCTGTGCAGGGACAATGGGAGGGGAAACTCTTCAACCTAGTGTCAGTATATGTCCCACCGGCTTTGCACTCAGTCCACCTCCCGAGACTAGGGGACTTCCTCTTAACTCTCCCCAAAGGAGAGATCATTCTGGGGGGGGACTTCAATGCTGTCTTAGACCCACAACTGGATAAATACCCCGCTCCGAACCCGACTGGGGGGGAAACATATTTCCGGCGATTCACCACGGCCATGGGCCTGTCAGACATTTGGAGACACCTACACCCGGGCACGCAGCAGTACACCTTTCACTCCACGGTGCACGGTAGCCTGTCTCGTATAGATTACTTCCTGTCCCTAGGGGAGGCCCTTTGCCATGTGGACACCTCGGTGATTCACCCCCGAGGTATTTCCGACCACTCACCGCTCACACTGACACTTTCCCTACAGACGAGAGCACGTAGGCGCATTTACCCCCTACACGCATCTTATATTAAGGTTCCACAGGTACGCAAGGCACTCAAACACGCCACGAAACACTACTTCCTCAAACACACAATCGGTGCGTTCCCAGACGACACTTTGGGAGGCCTATAAAACTGTTCTGCGGGGCCAAGCCATTAACACTATTACCGGACATAAGAGACGGCAGTCTCAAGAACTGGCCGACCTGGAGATCGCTTTGCAGGAGCGGACCGAGGCTCATGAATCCCACCCCTCTCCCTCTACCCTACACGCACTCACTCTCCAGCAACAGCTTTACAATGACCACCTGCGGTTGGTGGTCAAGGGACACATCGCTGACACTCAGAACAGGGTCTACGAAGTAGGGGACAAGGCTGGGAAGATGCTGGCATGGCTCGACAAGCGTGAGGGCAGCTCCAGGGGGATCCAGCGTCTACATGACGAGCAGGGGATACCCCACACTGATCCGAGACACATAACAGAGCTACTCGCGACCTATTTTGAGCGAGTGTACACCCCAACACGCCAGATTACACCTGAGGATGCCAGGGCACTCCTGGCACCGATTGAGGTCCAGACCCTATCTTCAGAGGCGTCGAGCGAATTGGAGGCAGACATTACAGCTGACGAAATCCAGAGGGCCGTAGCGGCACTGAACCCGGGCAAGGCCTCGGAACCGAACGGGATACCGGTAGAGTGGTATCAGACGATGCCAAACACCCTCAGCACACACTTGTTGGGGCTGTTCAAGGATAGTCTGGAGGGGGGCTCCCTTCCGCTAGATCAGCGTGTGGCGACTATTGTGACAATCCCCAAACCGGGCAAGCCACCGGAGGATTGCTCCTCATATCGACCCATTTCCCTCTTGAACGCGGAAGTGAAGATCCTGGCCAAGCTCCTGGCGCAGCGGATCCAACCCCATCTGTCCTCGATTATACACCCAGATCAGTCTGGGTTTATGCCGCACAGGAACACAGCTCTGAATTTGCGGCGACTACATGGTGTTCTGGCTAGATCTGAAACTATCCTAGAGCCGGCGGTGATCCTGGCGCTCGATGCCAGAATGGCATTTGACCTGGTGGAGTGGGAGTACCTTTTTGAAACGTTGAAGCGTATGGGGTTTGGGCCTCGCTTTCTGGCGTGGGTCAGACTGCTGTACACGGCCCCGGTGGCCCACGTAGTGGCGAATGGCCATATTTCGCGCACTTTTCCGCTGGGAAGGGGCACGCGACAGGGTTGCCCTCTGTCACCGCTACTGTTTGCCATCTCACTGGAGCCACTGGCGACACTCATAAGAGCCTCTCCCCTCCTCAAGGGTAGACCGGGGACCGAGGGTTGGGAGGACCGCCTGTCTCTATACGCAGATGACATGCTACTATATCTCACAGAACCCGAGGAGGGAATACCGGCCCTCTTACGCATCTGCGACACGTACGGCAGGATCTCCGGCTACACGCTGAACTGGTCCAAGTCGGAGTTGTACGTTTTACGAGGACCGGCTCCGAATCTAGACGATACTTGTCCACTACGACTGGCGGGATCGTCCTTCAAATATCTAGGCATACACGTTACTAAAGACTCGACAGAGTTCACAGACAAAAATCTGAAGCCACCCTTAGAGAGGCTCAAATGCGATGTTGAGTTCTGGTCCAGCCTGCCGCTAACACTCCTAGGTCGGGCGGCCCTTTACAAGATGATGGCGCTACCACGCTTCTTATATATCCTCGAGAATTCACCCTACTCGGTGCCTCCCAAGTTCTTTCAGAAGGTGGCGGCACTGGTCTCCAACCTACTGTGGGGCGCCCTTCCGGCAAGAGTGGCACAATCCAAGTTGCACAGGGACTGGTATAGCGGAGGAATTGCGCTACCGGACCTAAAATTGTATTACTGGGCAACCCACCTCAAACCCGTTAATCAATGGATCCACGCACCACACAATGAACCTGCGTTCCATTGAGACAGGGTACAGTTGGGCGCGGAAGGTCTGCTGGGTCCACTGTACGATCGCCGCAAGATACGGACTCTGGTCGGCCCCACCAAACTGACAGTGCAGATATGGCACGCAGCGACGGCAGCTTTGGGCTGGAAAGGGAAGATCACTAAGATGACACCACTGTGGGACTCCCGCGCACTGGGTAACCTGCGGAACACCAAAGGGTTCACACAATGGGACACGATAGGTATCTCTACGGTGGGCGATCTATGGGAGAGGAATGAGGTGATCCCCTTTGCCCGCTTAAAAGAACTCTTAGCTCAACGACAGGGAACTATATAGGTACATTCAGATCCGCCATGCCCTACTTGCGGCCATCCCAGCGGACACACCACTGCCAGACTCCTCACCCCTGGAGGATCGCTTACTCACAGACTGTATGTTAGAGCGGGCGACGTCCCTCACTTATCGTAAATTACTTAATAACTCCCCCAAGCCCACATCACGCCTGAAAGAGAAATGGGAAGGGGAGATTGATGACATGGATGAACACGAATGGAACGAGGCACTTGGGTCCCCCAAAGAAGTAGGCATCTCAGCACGCATGCGCTTGGTGCAATTTAAGATCCTGCACAGGGTATATTATACAAGGGCAATGCTACACCGCATACACAGAGCGCCGCATCCCTACTGTCTGCGAGGGTGTGGGGAGGAGGGCACGTTCTTCCACACCATATGGGAATGTCCCAAGATCCAGGAATATTGGAAACAAATACTCCGTACACTCTCCCAGACACTGAATCAGTCCCTATTACCCAACCCAAGAAGGTGCTTGCTGAACATTTGGGAGCCCACCGACTTGTCCCTTTGTGAGCAACTCTGGGTCACGGCGGGGCTAATGGTGGCGAAACGGGACATAGCGCAGCGCTGGGGGGCGGTGGACCTCCCAACAAAATCCCAGTGGTGTCTGAACATGGATCGTGTGATGTTAACCGAACGGGCAGTGTACTCTAACCGAGCCTGCCCGGGGAAATGGAATAAAATATGGCTGAAATGGAACGAATACAGAGGGGACATCTGCGAGCCCTTACGGGAGGAAGATCTGGAGGATTCAGATGATGAGGGGGAGGAAGGGTGATCTGGACGGAGGGTAGGAGTGTGGTGGAGGCCTTGATCATGGCGGGAGATAGCTTATTGGAACCTGATCTGAGGATTCAAGGGGGGGGGGGCGTCAGCTGGACGCAGAGGCATGCATGTACTGACAGGGGAAGCCGAATCTACATGCTCCCAAGGGACATTTGTAACCGAAACGCACTGATTCATGCCAGACCGTATTGCCATTCCTACTTGTTGAAGTTCTGTGTTTGTTGTTTTTCAAAAAACGAAAAATCTCCAACAAAACCTCAATTCCTGCATTGAATAATTGCTTAACATGCACTTTTATTGTTTCAGTACGCTTCATTATGACTTTCAAATACCTATGGTTTTCATATCCGTTTTACTGGACACACTTTATGCAATGATCCTTTGATAGCGGCCGGCCCGCAGGGTTGTAGGCATTCCGCTGTGTACTATACGAAGTGCAATAAAGGTTTTGGAAAAAAAAAAAAAGTAATAAGTTCAAAGAAAACTAATAGCAAACCCAGTACTAGTTACGTACAGAGAAGAGATTCCACATATAAAGTGAAACTTTCAGATGACAGAAAATGTTTTAGATGTGGTAGTAGATACCATTTGGCAAATGACAAATCGTGTCCAGCTTTGAGACAAAAGTGTTCGAATTGTGGTATGGTTGGACATTTTAGTGCCATGTGTCCTAAGAAACAGAAAGGGGGGAGAAATGTGAAAGCAGTCGTTCTAGATGTACAAGAAGGTTTTATATCTTCAGACGAAGAGGATTTAAATTTATTTGTACTGAATGTTGAAGATGGAGGTAGCAAAAAGAAGAAACCTGTATGTGACATGAACATTGGTGGGGTTGATATTTCAATAGTCGCTGACTCCGGCTCACCCTATACCATTGTTAATGAAGTAGTATGGTTGGAAAAATTTGTACCCGTCATGGGCAAGAAATTACAGAACCCTGACATTTTTCCTAAATCATTCAATTATGATCCTATCGAAATGTTGGGTTTCAGAGAATTAGTTCGAGTTTAAGTCTCGCCAAACTGTAGGAAAACTGTATGTCTCTAAGGTGGGTCCATCCGTGTTAGGATGGATCGACCAAGGAGAATTGGGAATAATTTTGGATCCAAACAGCCCAGATCCAGTTCTGATCCTACAAACCGAAGAGGAGTGCAATAATTTCTTTAAGAAGTGGTTTCCTAAAGTGTTTTCTGAAGACATAGGGAAAATTAAAGGTTTTGTTCATGAAATAAAGCTTAAACAGGGTGCTGTTCCATGTGTACACAAATCTAGGAACATACCGTTTTCCATCATAAGTGAAGTGGAAAAAGAATTAAAGAGGGCATTATTGAGCCAGTAGAATCAGCAGAGTGGGTTTCGCCCTTAGTTATAGCAAAGAAACCAAATGGCAAGCTCCGTCTATGTATTGATCTACGCGACCTCAATAAGAACATTCTAGTTGATCAATTTCCCTTACCGAAGATCAGTGAAATGTTGTCATATACTAACGGGGCTAAATTGTTCTCTACAATTGATCGAAGCTCAGCCTATCACCAAGTGGCTTTACATCCCAGAAGTAGGAGCCTCACCACATTTGTTACGCACCTGGGATGTTTTAGATTTAAGAGGGTACCGTTTGGTTTGGCTTCTGCCGCGGCCATGTTTCAGAAGTTGATGAGCGAGCTATTTAAAGGGGAAAAGAATCTCCTAATTTTTGAGGATGACATCATGGTGACAGGCGCAACCAGAGGTGAACATGATGCGAAACTAAACAGAGTCCTAGGAGTACTTGAGCATCATGGACTTACAGCTGATTTGCGTAAGTGCAAATTTGCAGCTAATAAAGTCACTTATTTGGGTCACGAAATTGATGGTAGTGGCATAAAACCTAAAGAAGACAGACCCTCCAGGATATCGCGATTTCGCGATTTGCCGCGAAATCGGCACTTTAGTAAAAATGCCGCGATTTTTACAGAAGTGCCCGCGAAATCGGCACTTTTGTAGGAATCGCGGTATTTTTACAAAAGCCGCCTATATCCGTAGGGGGTCTGACTTGCGTTTTTTATTGGGGCGGGAGGGAAGGACACAGAAGCACGAAAGAATACCTTTCAGGGCTTAATGGGGCATTAACAGCTCACTGCGACGGGCTTTGAAGTGCCCATCCTGCATCTGGCTCCCCGCTGGAGACCCTCCCGGTGACTGGGGTGAGGCCCCGCCCTCTCCCCTGGAGCAGAGGGTCGAAAGAAAGGGCGATTTATAATTTAGTGAATGTCCCTCTGCTCAGCACATCTCTTGGGATGTGTGTTATTTATACTCTGAAAGGGGGGGGGAGGAGTAACTCAGACTCAGCCTTTCACCCGTGCAATGTTAGTAAACATTCTGTAATAGGGGTGGTTATTTTCAGTGCCTGGGAACAGCAGGAGTGCGAAATGAGCATCTTCATACAAAAAAAGAAGATTAAGTATTATTCTATAAAGGCTGGCCCCACGCTCTCCGCACATCTGGTCTGGGGCATTGCTTTGCGCGGAGCCTGGCAGCATATCCTGGGCCGTGCGCTCCGGGTGTGAGAATGAGCAGAGTGTGCCCACCCTGGAGGCGAGTCTTGGCCTCTGCCCTAGAGAGGCCAGAGCCCGCGTGATGCTCGGGTGCACTGCTCACGAGAAACTGCGAGGGCAAACGTGGCTCCATGTTTCCAAGCAAGCCAAAACACGGAAAACTCCGAATTTCATCGGAAACGGACCGGAAGGAAAGTTATGACACCCGAGCCCATCCGTAGATATCTTAAGAAAACGTGCTTTTAGAGTGCAAACGTATTTTTGTTTCTGTATTTCCTATAAGGAGTTAGACCTTTCATTGTAAATTATAGTTTGAGGCATTTCTCTCAGAATTTGCAAAAGCTTACTGGACATTGGGATAGGAGCCCATTTCTGTTGGCTGTTCACTCACTAAATTGTTGTCCTTCACAAGATGTACAGACAGATTTTGAACCCGTTTCTATCAGAAAGATATTTTATGTTCGAATCATACAGGCAAAATATCCACTGATTAACGCACAACCTGCAATGGCAGTCTCAAAGTAAATGCACAACATTTTAGGTTTCCAATTCTCTAATAAGATGTGCGACGTGTCGCGGCCATAAAGTATTTTTGCTTTGTAGCACCTCGAGTACTGTACTCCAAGGCGCCCGGTTTGACAAGCGCGGACACGTGAGGGTGGGTACCTATATATAAATATTGATGGCATGCCCATGTAGAAGGGGGCACTCGAGCCTTATGCGGGCCTCAAGCTGTAGGAAAAGGGAATTACTTAAACCCACAATCAAGAGTGTTTCTATGGAGGAATGCTTACATTAGTATACATACATAGCTTCATGTTGTTAAATAACTAAAAAAACTAAGATATCTGTGTTTGTTGTAGGAAAAATGGCCAAATAAAATGCCGCAAAATTGCCGCTAAATTTCCAATTTTGTGCCGCTAAATTTCCATTTTTGTGCCGCTAAATTTGCTAATCCATGCCGCTATATCCTGGGGGGTCTGAGAAGAACTGTTATCAGCAATTAGGGATGCCCCTTCACCCCAGAGCAAAGAAGAGGTCAGAGCATTCCTAGGCCTTTCAGAATTTTATGCAAAGTTTGTGAGGAATTTCTCTTCTAAAACGTTGCATTTAAGAGAACTGATCAAACAAAAGAGCAAATTTGAGTGGAATGCGAATTGTGAAGAATCATTTGGGAGGATAAAAGAGGATATTTGCAATGCCCCATCCATCCAAGGGTTCAACCCTTCTCTCCACAGCATCGTAACCACTAATGCAAGCAATAAGGGGTTAGGAGCTGTACTCTCTCAGATTACGAGTGAAGGTAAAGAAGTGACTGTAGCATTTGCCTCACGTTCAATCACACCCACAGAAGAAAGATATTCTGTGATTGAGAGAGAAGCACTAGCGTGTGCATGGGGTTTAAATCATTTTAGACAATACATTTGGGGATATAAAATCACCCTTAAAAGTGATCACAAGCCCTTAGTAAAGGTACTTTCTACTAAAGGTCTTCAGGTTGCTTCCCCCCGTTTGTCACGCATATCCATGAAATTGTTGGAGTTTAACTATGAAGTTGAGTATCTTCCTGGTATCAAAAACAAGGTTGCGGACTGTTTAAGCCGTTTGCCTTTACCAAACGTGGATGACCAGGTCACAGACATTGACACTTTTTGCATAGCTAACATAGTAGAAGAGATACCATGTATTTCCGGTGCAGAGTGGTCAACTGCAATGGAGGAGAATGTTACACTTCTTGAGGTGAAGAAGTACTTAAGAGCGGGTTGGCCAGAAAAGAGAAAAATTCCAGAACACATACGATCATTTTGGAAACTCAAGGATGAGTTGTCAGTTGAAGGTGATTTGGTTTTGAGAAATGGTAGGGTTGTTCCTCCAAATGGCTTACGGATGAAGCTCCTTGAGATCTGCCACGAAGGGCACCTTGGCATAGGAAAAACCAAGAGAAGGGTCAGGAATTCATTCTGGTGGCCTGGTTATGACATAGAAATCGAAAGGTATGTGAGAAATTGTGTAGCCTGTGAGAATTCGGACAAATCCAAACACACACTGAGACCACCCCTTCAATCACTGTCTTGTCCATCCATGCCATGGGTTAGATTGGGTATTGTAAAACACAACCAATGTCACCGGGTCTGAACAAAAACATGTGGTACATACACCTAGAGAAGTATTGGTGAATTTCCATATCAACAAATGAAAGAATCGGTAGGCACCTTGTGATCCCTAACAGGGTACCCATCAGTCACCACTCGGAACCGCCCTTCATCATTTGGGATTCCCGTTTACCATGTATTCGGTGCAGCAATGGTTCTTAATAGAGGCTAAGATGTAAAAAACCTCTAATGAACCTAGTGCTGCCCTATATGGTTGGAGTGTCACAGGTCATTCGTTGGCTGGAAAGGAGAGAGGGTGACTAATATGCAGTGCAAGTGAAAGAAAGTGCTAAGTGAAACTAAAATTGGGGGAGGGGGCAGGAAAAATTACCTTTATTCTGTGCTTTGCTCGCTCCTCCAATATTAAAAAGCAGTAAAGGTAAATTGAACAAATATTTACCCAGATGTAGTGGGGGTCAACATGTTTCTGCAAATCTAGGGACTACAGAGTCCATTGCATTCATCAGGACCTAAGTTAAAGCTACTGCAAAAATAGATAGTGACGTGTGTACTAGAAATAATGTGACTACATATAACAATCTGCAACATGAAAAAAGATCACCTGGATCCCTAGGTATCTTCTTGTTTCGCAGTAGATGTATGTCACTGGTGGGGAAAGACACAAACATCAAGAGAATGACCACATTAGTTTATACGCGGTTAACATGTGTTTAGTACATTCATAACCACAAGTAATATTGTTCTCAAAAACACATTGGTATCTTAGATTAACCACATGTAGATACTGTAAATTCTTACACGGGAGAGTATGTACTTCGTCTTACCATTATAGTCGAAGTAGAAAGCTGCACCTCGCCTGGCAACGGCTCAGGATACGAGGGAAGCACCGCTCTATTGGAAGGAAGCAAGGAACAAGCAATGTCATCGCCTCCTTAGTTTGTCTAAAAACGAATACGCACCGGTACCATTGTAGGAGAGCAAGGCAGATACACAATGACTATTGTTAAAAAAGGTTGTCTAATGAGGATAATCAAAATCGACATGTGCACCACAGGCTGCTCGGAATTGATGTATTAAAGATGTTTTAAGTCCAATACAGCGCAGCACACGGGTACTATTAGGCTAGATCAGCAACCCGGTATTGGTTAAAAGTGCCAGGTTGGCTTCGGTAAATGTTTTTTTGCAGCGACATGTAATGGCAAGTAGAATACTCGGCATCCGATAATAAAGGGAACTGCCAAGAGATATCGCAATAAAGCAGCCGCCCGGTGTTGGTTAGACCGAGCCAAGTCTGCTATGGAAATGGTTTGCACCGCAAAATGCAATAGCGAGTGAAATACTCGGCATCCGATTGTCAAGAGAACTGCCAAGTCATTACAGAAAGAGGAAGCACAGGTTACTCAAATTGCTTACCTCTCCGTCGGTACTTCGCCGCCTTCCTCTGAACCGATGGGGAGGCAACGAAGTTTCGCGGAGGCTTCGGTTAAAAGCCTGTCGCTGATAGGTCCATGCCCGATCAGGTGATCTAGGCGGACCAATCGACAGGCTCGGGATGGATGTGATTTGAAGAGGACATAACCCGGGCTGTAATAGGTTGGCAGAGGGTCACATGGACGGGCTTTTGTGCATATAATGTCAGTGTTCATTGGTCAATCAATGATCGGTTGCCATGGAACACAAAAATGTTTATGTTGACTATAACGAGTGAAACCATGAATAGAGTCGGGTATTGACATTTGTGGACCCATTCGAGAAAAAGGTGAATTATTATACCTAATAGTACTGGTAGACCACTTTTCAAAGTGGCCAGAGGTGGAAATAGTACAAAATGCTGAGGCAAAAAGTGTTGTGGGGTTTTTGCGGAAACTATTTCTTAGAGAAGGCCTACCAAATTGCATTGTATCTGGCAATGGTCCACAATTTACTTCAGCTATTTTTAAAGAATTTTTGTTGAAACATGGAATCAAACACAAAACCACTTCCGTATATCATCCTGCAGGTAATTGTGCAGTCGAAAGATTTAATCGGGTGATTAAAGGAATCATACAACTTGCTAATCAAAATAACATGTCATGGAAAAAACAACTTGTAAACAATCTATGGTCATTCAGAGTAACTCCGTGTGAATCTACTGGTACCAGTCCTTTTGTGCTGTTGAGAGGGAGGACCCCCATAACCAAAGATAACGTAGGTTGGGCTACCACCAAAAGAGAGGGCTGGTCTCCAGAGAAGATTCGAGGGAATGTACGGCCACACAAAGTGTTGGTAAGAAATATTATGACGCAAAGCATGCATGTAAAAAGGTTATCATCAAAGCAGGTGACAGAGTTAGGGTGAAGAATTCAGGAGGTTTGAGCAAAGGGAAAAATCACTACTCACAACCTATGGAAGTTAAAGTCTTTTGTAACTCTGCCCTGTTGAGCGATGGAAAGACCTGGCATTTTTCTTCATTGTCAATGTGTAAAGAAAAGGAGAAAATGTATGATCCTCAATACACTCCAAATAACCAAGGTGTTTCCTATTCTCATGACTACAATTGGATTCTGGATCGTGAGGACATGGGAAGGTCTCGTCCAGGTGGTACAAACATTGTATCTTTGGGTACAAATGATGTATCTTCTGGAAGCGAGAACACTTCTGATGGTTCACAGGTGGAAGACAGTAGTAGTAGGCAGAGCAAGGAAACATCGGAAGAGTACAGTTATCAAACCGAAAGTGAAACAAACTCTGATTCTGTTTATGAAGATGTTACGTCTCAGGACGTCAGTTGTGAGGATGAACCCACTGTGAGCAGATATGGGAGAGTGGTCAAACCTCCAGCTAAGTTACACGATTTCATTCAAGGTCTCCTCCACTCCCTTAAGCCTCATCTGGGTCACCACAATCCTTCTTGTGTTATTGAAGAGGAGATGTGTTGTGTTTACTTATCTTGGTTGCCTAGCAATGTATATCACGCGCACACTATCTCCTGCACGCGCGTCCTGCCAAAGCCCATTGTGACGTCAGTGGTTCCACTAGGTCACTGGCAGGAGAACAGTTGGTTGACAGTTGCTGCGAGAGGCTCTGAGGAGGAGGAGACGTGCCTCGATGTCAGTATTGGTGTTATCTAAATAAAGCAGTACTTTCTCATATCCGCGTTCCTGTCACCCTTACAGACGTGTACTAGGAAAGCAAACAGCACGTGGGTCGGAGATGGAAACCGGGTGAACAGAATGGGAGCGGGGAGTGGTAGGTGGAGGGAGCGGCAGTGGAAGGAGGGGGCGGGCTGTGGTTTCCTCCCACCGCAGCGCATCACCAACGCAACAAACGCAGTTTCGTTTTCCTTTTCCTCGGTCTGACTCAGTCACAGGACTCACGAAACGGATTGTGTGGACGTGACTAAAACATATTTTTTTCATCTCGTGTTCACATAGCAACGAGACAGTAGTTCAAACAAAAAATAGTGCTACTCTGTAAGCTTTCAAACACGTGCCATTTGAAGTAAAGTTCAATAAAACGTGCATTGCAGTTTTAATAGACCTTTTCCCTCCTGAGGCGGAAGCCGGGAGGTCTCCCTTCTTTCCTTTGCACATTTTTATTTGTGTGTGTTGACTTGCTTGTTCAGTCATTTTAATTGTGTGCAGTGCAGGTTCGCGCTTCGCGCTTGACTAATAAGCGTTTGCTGCCTGTTAGAGACTTCCCAGCGCTCTTAGGCGCTTCGTCTGCTTCCTTCCCCTTGCCTGGGTTTTCAGACCGCCCTCGGCCGAGTATTGACGCCGAGGGCTGGGATCTGATTTTGGCCGCCATCTTGGGGGTAGGACTCGCCGCCCTCGCGCTCTAGTAGCGCTATAAAAGGGAAATGTGTCGTTTGCTCAGGGATTACCATCTGCTACCAACCTTTTCCCTCCTGAGGCGGAAGCCGGGAGGTATCCCTTCTTTCCTTTGCACATTTTTATTTGTGTGTGTTGACTTGCTTGTTCAGTCATTTTAATTGTGTGCAGTGCAGGTTCGCGCTTGACTAATAAGCGTTTGCTGCCTGTTAGAGACTTCCCTGCGCTCTTAGGCGCTTCGTCTGCTCCCTTCCCCTTGCCTGGGTTTTCAGACCGCCCTCGGCCGAGTATTGACGCCGAGGGCTGGGATCTGATTTTGGCCGCCATCTTGGGGGTAGGACTCGCCGCCCTCGCGCTCTAGTAGCGCTCTAAAAGGGAAATTTGTCGTTTGCTCAGGGATTACCATCTGCTACCAACCTTTTCCCTCCTGAGGCGGAAGCTGGGAGGTCTCCCTTCTTTCCTTTGCACATTTTTATTTGTGTGTGTTGACTTGCTTGTTCAGTCATTTTAATTGTGTGCAGTGCAGGTTCGCGCTTGACTAATAAGCGTTTGCTGCCTGTTAGAGACTTCCCTGCGCTCTTAGGCGCTTTGTCTGCTCCCTTCCCCTTGCCTGGGTTTTCAGACCGCCCTCGGCCGAGTATTGACGCCGAGGGCTGGGATCTGATTTTGGCCGCCATCTTGGGGGTAGGACTCGCCTCCCTCGCGCTCTAGTAGCGCTATATAAAGCTTACCTCTTCCTCCGCGTAGCGGACGCCTACTGCGGACGCGCCGGACCTGCGCCAGAGTCATGCCCGTCTGCGCCCGTCAGCGTCCCGGAGGCGTACGGCGTGGCAGGATCTCTTAGTCCCCACTCTTCTTACTCCTGTACTAACATGTTATCTTACTCATCCCAGGAGCTCCACTCCCTGCGCACTGTTGAGGTGTCCTGCCACTCAGTTTTTCCTGGTCGCCATAGGGGTAAGCATAAATGCCCAGGCTGTAGTTGGCATCTTACTAGCTTACCTCCCCCCCACATTCCACACGAAGGAGCGAAGCATTAAACATCTCTGTTTACTCCTCAACACCAGGTCTATGCATAGACATGCCCAGGAGATTTTTGATCTCCTTTCTAAGAACAAACCTACCTGTCTTATGCTTACTGAGACATGGCTCAACGAGTCCTCTCATCCGGACATTGTTGCTGCCATCCCCCCCTGAGTACAACATCTTCAGACAAGACAGAGATAAGGGTAGAGGGGGAGAAGTGGCTCTCGTGGTGAAAAAAACATCAACGTGTTCGATCATTCACACGGAGACCATCACGGGCGCCGAATCCCTTGCCTTCTCCCTATCCCTATCACCTCAACAATCTGTCAAGGGGCTTCTAGTATATAGACCCCCGGGACCTGCAGGATCCTTCTTTGAGGAACTCCAGCAAGTCATGTCTGCATTAGTCCTGAGATCTGAGCGGTGTCTACTGGCGGGAGACTTTAACTTCCACATGGAAGATTGTCATGATCAGGATACCATTAAGATGCTTGATGTTACACCTGCCTTGGGCTTGCTCCCCTATCTCTCTGGCCCGACCCACGACAAAGGTCACACCTTAGACCAGGTCTTCTCCACTTCACCAATTGAGGTCACTGCTCTGCTGCCGGTATTATGGTCCGATCATCGACTAGCTCACTTCCAAATATTTGGCACTGAGAAGCCAGCAACTACTGCTATGAGACAGCAGGGAAGTAATTTCAGGGCTTATCAGCGGGTGACCCCAGATCTGTTAGCCCAGACCCTGGTGAACCATCCCGTGTCCTACACTGGTGATCTGGACAATGACCTCGAAACCCTACAGACCTGGCTCTCAGCCAGATTGAATGAGCTTGTGTGGAAAAAGGTAGGGCTATGACCTTTTTCAAGATTTGCCCGGCGCTAACCGCCCTTGTACCATTCAAATTACCAAGCAATGAGGCAGGCGCCGGAGACCAGAAGGCAGGAAACAGAAGTTTTATTCCGACGGAGCAGAACACATCAGATCGGACAACAAGGTATCGTCTCGAGGTGCTCTAACAGCCTCTCGGAGGCATGGCCTCTTATACACTGGTTTATGGCATGTGACCTTTCTTTATTACAATCAGAACATTGTGAAGTAAGGAAAAAGACATCCCCGTAATCCTCGTGTCAATCCCACCCCCCCATATACTTCCACAATAGAGGTCCTCAACCTGCTGATAAGAGGTGGGGGCTATCACACGGCTGAGTGTTCCGCCGAGTCTTAGGATGTGTGCGCCTGATCATATCCCAGGGGGTGGGTGGGGAGGCCTTGATCAATAGTGGGTCTTTTGAAGAGGAGTGACTTCATACAATAAGGGGCAGTAAATGGTATCTCCCGGCTTAGGCGATGGCCTCGGACATGTGTGGACTGTCGGACTCGGGGGAAGGGGTCATCAAAGGAGTGGTATTCATGCCGTGTGGACAATCGAGCGCGGAGGAAAGGTTTATCAACAGAGGGGCATTCATGGGAGGAGAGGAGGTGCTGGTCAGGCGCAGGCGTGACTCCCAAGGACAGGGTCATGCAGAAGGGTTGTGCTCATGAGAGGGAGGGAGGGGGAGCCAGGGTGCGCGGAGGATGCTTTCTGGGTCAGAGGGGCGCGCTGGCGATAGATCGTGGACGGGGAGGCCGTGATACCTAAAATGGCTGTTGTGTGCGTTGTACGTGGGTGACAAGCTGGCGCAGATGATGTTCAGCCCGTAAACCAAAATTCCACAGTCCTCCCTTTTAACATGTCTCGCCAACTTGTCAGTTCGGATTTATCCCCATAAGGCCACGTATTTCTACTTCATAGAGGGGACTCATGTGCTCATTTCGGAAGTCCAAAGTCTTTGGGCACATACAGTTAGAAACGAAGCTGCACAAGGAGGGTAGACATTGAATACCCAAGCAACACCCACATAATATCACAACAGGTATCAGCACGAAGGAGAACAACCTCCATCCCCAGTCCTTCAAAGTGTCCCAAAACCAGCTCCCAAGCGACCATCCTTCCTGCTCTTGGTGAACCTCTGAGGAAAGTCTGTGGAGGTGTTCAATGGCTTTGTAGACTGAAGGCGAGTTGTCTGGCACGTAGGTGCAGCAGCTGGATCCGATGATGCGGCATGCTCCTCCTCGATCAGCTAGGACCACGTCTAGGACAAGGCGGTTTTGAAGGGTCACAAGGCGGACCGCCTGAAGCTCCGCCGTGTTGTTAGCGAGGAATCCAGCCGTGATGTTGATCGTTGTTTCTACTGCCTGGGTCAGGTGCCGGATAGCGCGGCTGTTTGCCATTGGGCCCCACAGAGGAACAAGTCCCTTTGCTGCATCTAGGAACTGCGCTCCAGTGGAGTCGGCTTGTCCAATGTCATCTGCACGCCTCTGCCGGTGATGGTTGGCAGGGGCTACATATGTGGGTGGAAGAACGAAGGCAATGTAACAGGTACCCTTCCAACTTTTCGGGAGCCAGGTGTAAGCTTTGGTGCCACACACAAAGTACATATTTGGAGAGGCAACAAAAGAAGGGGGGTCAACTGAGTCCAATGTTCTGGTGATTCGGCAGGAACTGTGACCCACCAGCTGCGTTCCCTGGCCTTCAAGGCACACGAGACCTGTGACATTGATGACAGACAGAGCCACAGTCAGAGTGGCGGTGGTTTGTTTTTGCAGATGAGAGAAGGTGGATCTAGCTGGATTGTGGAGTACCTGTACTTCAACACGTTCTTTGGCTGGAATGTCTTTAAGGAAGGTGGCGCCTGTGAGTGCAGGACACAGGGGAGCAGAGGTCTTTCCAGTTTTGTTCAGCCAGAACCCAGAGTAGAAGTGCGACACTGTCTGGCTGGAAGTGGAGTTGTCCTTGTGGCTCTCTTGCATGAGGATCAACCAGGCGAGGCAGGAGCCGTGGACTGAGAAAGGAGAAGGGATGAAGGGGATGGAGTGTCCAGTGGCATGCGGGAGCAACCCGCAAATCCAGCAGTTCGTAGCATTTGCAGCAAGGTTGTGTTGGTGCAACAGTTGCACGAAGGAATTGTTCCAGAATTCCCTGCGCCTTTCTCGCAGCTGAGGCGACAGAGAGATTAGGTGATGCTCTTTCAGGGGTGTTGGTTGTGCAGTAGGTAGCAATGCCTCATGAGCCGGTGTGCTTTCCTCCAGAATCCAGAAGGAGGTCATGAGGAGGAGGCAGAAGAGGAAGACAATAAAGAGGGCGATTGTCTTTGATTTGTGCAAATTGTCAGTCTTTGGGTTTCTATAGTGGGTATTTCCTGTTGCTTCCATCATCTTCTTATCTGGCGCTTCCATCATCTTCTTATCTGGCGCTTCCATCACCTTCAAGGGGCTCGGTAGCGGGCAGAACCACAGACCTCGTTTTAACTTCTCTCCCGGCAACCCTTAGTTGTGCTTAGGTCACCGTTCTGAGATTCAACTTAGTCCGTGGCCTACTTAGCCGAAGCTCCCTCCTTTCGACGCAGGAAATACCCTTCTCTGGATGGCACAGTGGGATCAGAGAATTTTGCAAGTTCGAGTGCCTCAGTATCGGGATAACAGTTCAATGTCGGTCGGTCTTTGTTCAGGAGCTCTTCTTGGGTGTTGACGTTTTCTGTCGTGGCCAGGTTTGCAGAGACCTTCCGGCAGTGATGCGCGTGCAGCCAGTGCCTCTTCCCCTCCACTCGAAGCGCCGTCCGTGTGGTAATCAGCACTTGCCAGGGGCCCGTCCACCGGGGTTCCAGACTCTTGGTCCGTTGGAAATTTCGTATTAGCACGAAATCTCCCGGTTGGATGTCGTGGCCGGGGCCCCTGGAAGCATCGGGGATGGCCTGCTGCACCTGTTGATGAATGACAGACAACGTTTTAGTTAACTTGCACAAATAATCAGACAGTAGGACGTCCGGGACGTCATGAATGGAGGTTGGCTTGGGAGCGGTCCAGAGGTTCATCGGTCGCCCGAATACAACCTCGTAGGGGGTCAAATGGTGTTTGGTGGGAGTGGAGCGCATCGATAGCAAAGCCAGTGGGAGGGCATCTGGCCATTTAAGTCCGGTGGTGGCCACTATTTTTGACAATTTCAACTTCAGTGTGGCATTATGGCGTTCCACCAGGCCGGCAGATTGGGGGTGGAAGACTGCGTGAAATCTCTGCCTCACCCCCAATCCTTTTAGGATTAGTTGGATAACCTCAGCTATGAAGTGGGGGCCATTGTCGCTCCATAAAATTCGACAAAGGCCATAGCGAGGGAAGAATTCTTTCAGTAGTACTTTGGCAGTAGTCATGGCAGTGTTGTCACGGGTTGGATAGGCCTCTACCCATTTGCTGAAGGCACATACGATGACTAGTACATACTTCAAGCTTTGGCATCTCTCTAGTTGGATGTAGTCCATCTGAAGGACCTCGAAGGGGTGATTGGGGGACCCAAACCCTCCCCGGGGTACCACAGTTCCTTTCCCGGGGTTGTGTTGCAGACAGATAAGGCACTGTTGGACTAGGCGTCTAGCTGAGTCGGGGATTTTGTCGTTGTGCCAGACTTTGGAAATGAGTTAGATCATGGGTGCAGATCCTATGTGTGCGGGGGAATGAGCCATTGTCAGTATGGGGATCAGGTATGAGTCAGGTAGCAACCATTTGTTTGCATCTTTTGTTCGCCAGCAGCCCTCATCATCCTTCAAACCCACCCCTGCCCACTTAGTCAGTTCGTGAGGGGTGCTGGCCGACTGGATGTCTCTGATCATTTCCCTTGTGTCAGTCCATTTCTCTGCTTGTGACCTGGTCACATACATGCGTGTCACCGTCCTATTCTCAGCTGTGGTTCGTGCAGTGATGTCGGCCAGTGCATTCCCTTGTCCGACTAAGTCTGTCACCCTTTTGTGTGCCTGACATTTGATCACCGCTAATCGTTTGGGGAGGAGAACTGCTTCAATCAGGGCGGAGACTAGATCTCCGGGGAGGATAGGGGTGCCGTGGGACGTCAGGAATCCCCTCTCCCTCCACAGGAGTCCAAAATGGTATACCACCCCGAAGGCATACTGGCTGTCTGTATATATGTTTGCGGTGGTCCCTGTGGCTATGATGCATGCTCGTGTGAGGGCTATCAGCTCTGCTGCCTGGGCAGATCGTTGTGTGATGCAGGCTGTCTCAACTACTGTTCGGGCTGTCATTACTGCATAGGCAGCTGAAGTGGTGCCATCTGGGAGTTTGATGCATGAGCCGTCTACCCATAGCTCTCCATCGGGGTCAGTGAAAGCAGTGTCTCGGAGGTCAACTCTACTCCTAGTTTGTTCGTCCGTGAGGGTCACACAGTCGTGTATGGGAGGAACGTCGGGGTCATTTTCAGGCAGGGGCAACAATGTGGTGGGATTCAAAGTTGTGCATCTCTTTAGTGTGATGTGGGGTGCAAGTAGCGTCAGTTCGTACCCTGTAAGTTGTGCGCTAGTCAAATGTTGAGTCTTGGTTTGGTTCAGAAGGGTGTCGACAGCCTGAGGTACTAACACGGTGAGGGAGTTTGAAAGTACTATTCCTTCGCTCTGGCGGATAGAGACAGCAGCGGCAGCTACTGCTCGAAGGCAGGCAGGCAAAGCTCTGGCTACAGGATCAAGAGTGGCGGAGAAGTAGGCACAAGGGCGCTGCTTAGGACCAATTGATTGAGTTAGGACAGACAATGCACACCCCTCCCTTTCGTGGGTGAAGAGGGAGAAGGGTTTGGAGTAATCCGGGGTTCCTAGGACGGGTGCTGAACAGAGTGCATTTCGTAATTCACAAAAGGATGCTTGACACTCAGGGGTCCAAGGGAGCGGGGAGGGGACATCTTTGGCCAACAGGGCAAGTAGGGGCTTTACAATGAGGCTGAAATTAGGTAACCACTGTCTGCAAAAAGAGGTTAGGCCAACCAAAGAGCGGACTTGCTTTTGCGTTTTTGGGATGGGGGTGTCTAGGATGGTTTGGATTCGGTCGGGTGTAAGTTTCCTCCCTTCTTTGGACAGGAGATGGCCTAGGTATGTCACTTGTGGCTGGCAGAACTGTAATTTCTTTTTGGAAACTTTATGGCCATTCTCTGCAAGAAAGTGTAGGAGTTGGACAGAGGCTGTGGTTGCGAGGGGGGTGGTGTCGGCTGCCAAAAGGATATCATCGACATATTGAATCAACACCACTCCATCTGGTAGCTGGAAGGCATCCAGCTGTCTTTTGAGGGCCTGGCTGTAAATGCTGGGGCTTTCAGTGTACCCCTGGGGAGCTCTACAAAATCGGTACGAGCGGGATTTTAAAGTGAAGCCGAAGAGATAACGGCTGTCTGGATGGATGGGGATAGAGAAAAACGCATTCTTAAGGTCGATAACAGTGAAGGTGGTGGCAGTGGACGGGATGAGGGTCAGAATGGTGGTGATATCGGAGACTACAGGGTATTGGGGTACAACCACTTTGTTAATTTCTCGCAGGTCGATGATGAAGCGGTATGCTTTCTCATCTCCTTCGCCTTGCTTCTTAACAATAGGTAGGATTGGGCTGTTGCAGACATTGCTAACCACCTCTTCAACCACTCCTGCATCTACCAGAGACTGAATGATCGCTACCAGTGCTTTCTCGCCTTCGGGAGATATCCGATATTGTGGGAGTTTCTGGAGCATAGCGTCCTGTCTTACAGTTATATGAATGGGGTCAATCATCATTCGTCCCACATCAGAGTCATTTTTGGCCCATAGGTACGGAGGCAGAGTATCAAGCAAGGACAGGTCAGCGTCAGTTATGGGGCACATGTGTCGTGAGGGGCAGGATTTGGGCATGCCTGGGTTGTCGTACAGGATGACTCGGATTCCATCTGGGGAACACCTAATGGTAGCTCAAAAATGTTTCAGTAAGTCAATGCCCATAATGGCGTCAGGGGAGTTGGAGGAGAGCAGAAATGTCGCGTCAGTGGTGTTGTTTTCTAGGTCAAAGGTGATAGGTACGGACAGGGGGTTAGTGGAGGGCGTCCCATCGAAACCTATTGATGTAATGTGTGAGCCAGACAAGGGTGCCCTTGGAATCAGTCGTTTCGATAACACACTACGTGTCGCCCCAGTGTCTACCAAAAATGGAGACTCTGTACCCAGGACCTTAGCGGTGACATAAGGACCTTGCTGGTCAACACAGAGCTCGACTGGATCCCTCCCTTGCCCCTGGCAGTCCTATGCAAAATCAGGGGCATTCTCACCGTCAGATACTTGATACTGGTTCTGTCGGGGACGGTCAAATGTGTTCGGTCTCCCTGATCTGTCATTGTTGGTGTCGTTTGTGTGCCCTCGTCCTTGTTCCCTATTTCTTGGTCCACCCGCTACATCCTTGGGGTCCCTATTTCTGTTCATTTCTAGCAGGACCGGACACTGTGATTTCCAATGGCCGAATCCCTTGCAAAAGGCGCATTGGTCATTGCTAATGTCTCTACGTCCAGTGTGGGGTGTTGGGGTGTAGTCTTTAGGAGGTATATTTCTAGAGGTGGTCGATTGGTAGTTCCCCCTTTGGTGTTCTCGTCCTACCGCTAGACCTTGTATCTGGGCTATCATCACCCTTTCCTTTAAATCTTTTTTCTTTTTCTCGACGCCCTATCATTCTCATTCTTTTGGTGCTCGTAATACTGGGCCATCTGAAGGATAGCTGCGGGTTTGGAGGCCCCCCAACTACTCTCACTCGTCTGCAGCTTTTGGGAGACCTCTTGTGATAGGCCCTTTACATAATTTTGTACAAACAGGTGCTGTCCGGTTGCGGTGGTCATGTCTTGGCCACTGTAGTCGGAGAACACTGTCTCGAATCGGGAGAAGTACTCTGACACATCTTCCTGGGGTTTCTGACGACAGGCCGTTACTACCGACCAATCTACCTTTTTCTCTGGGATCAGTGTCTTTAATTTCTGAACTAATTTGTCTGGAAGTTCTAATATGTCTTTTACTGGTTTCCTTCCAGGCTCTCGCTGTCTATCTAGTTCACTGAGTTGGTTCCAGGTATGTCCAAACAGATCCGTGTGGTCAGCCTTCCGGATTTGCTTCCACACGTCAGCTGGCAGGCATAACCCGAAGAACAAGTCAATGTCCGCTAAAGTCATTATCGTCGAACCCAAGGCTGTGCCCAATTCGGTATAGAATGCTGTCGGGTTCTTTCTTAAATCGGGCATAGTTTGTTTAAAGGTTAGGATATCTTGTCGGTCCCATGGTTGGTAAACCCAATTGTACACAACCCTCCCTTTTGCATCTGCATTATTAATATCATCGCTTGTTCCCTGACCACGTGGCGGGATCCAGTAAGGAGCCGCTTCTCTGATAGGCATCATAGTATTGGCTATTTCTACCGAGGTCGTTTCAGGGACTGTAACCTTGGCTTCTGGTTTTTGTTCCGTGAGGTGGCGGAGGACCTCAAGTATCTGCATGAAGAGTTCCGTCGCCTCACATTCAGTCCCATCTCCAACATCAATCTTCCTATACAGCGTTGTTAGTTTAGCGGGACCCTTACTTTGATACCTATCTTCATATGCGTTCAGGGTGTGGTAGCTGAATCGCAAGATGAAATGCCGTCTGTGGCTGTCGGCATGTGAATTATATACGCTCATTGTGTAATCTTCGCTCTCCCTTCGTTCTACTAATGTCTTTGCTATTTTGTCGATCCCATCCCGCTCATCTTTGCTCAACCTATTTGGTCTGGCTGGTGGTTGTTTGCCAGCCTCGGGGTCGTCTGACGATGTTGTTAATGTGGCTGGTGCAGAGGCCGTGAGGGCTGGTGCACTAGCGCTAAGGTCACTTTCGCTCGCACTCGGGGTTTGCAAGCTTTGTTGGCAGGGGGCATATGGAGGGGGCATGTAGATGATGGGGGACCTAGCAGTAACTCATCGTTCGCCTGTTGTTTGGAGGGCAATTCAGGGTAGAGTGCAGAGGGGGTCCTAACAGGACATTGACCTGTTGACCCTGATTCTTGGTTTTGTGCAGCTTCTTTTCTTTCTTTTATTTCTTCTTCTAGTTGCTTAGCGGCTAGGTGGGCTGCCTTTCGTAATTCTTTCCCTATTTTTGCTTCTTCTCTTTCGTTGTTCCGTTTCTTTGCGCCACATGCCTATACTATCGAGCATAGTGGGCGTGGTCTTATTTTTCTGGAGCGCTATTTCCAATGTTTTTATTTTATTTTCATCAAAGGAACCTATCAGTGGCCACTGACTTTCAGGGTTCTTCTTTGTATATTTATGCCATAGCTTAGTATAAGCTATAGCGACTAGTCCATGCTTAGTGAACATGTCCTTATTAGGGGTGCCTTCCAGTGGAGCCGGATGGTTCATCTCTAATAAGCGGTCCGGGCTGAACAGGCTACCAACCAGTGGGGAGAAGATAGGCATGACGGGTTACAACGGGGACAAAGGTCTGCACTACCTATCTTATCACGGCGGGCAAAGACTAGACAGAATATTTCTATTCTCCGTTGTTTGCCGGCGGTGAATACCTCAAAAGAACCAATACCGAACAATCAATGTTCGGTCAATCAAACAATCAGTGGGGAGAATAAGTGGGTGCGAAAAGGTTTGCGTTACCCACTCTTTCTCTACCTGCAAAGAGAGACCTTGTTCTTCCCTGTTTGCAGACAAAGAATCTCCAGACAATAATCCACGAACGACAGTTCAGGAAAACAGTGGGGGAGGAAGATAGGCACGACGGATTACAATGGGGACAAAAGTCTGCGTTACCTATCCTTCACTGCTTGCAAAGAGAGAGCCTGTTGTTTTCTCCGTTTGCAGACGGTGAATCTCCAGAGGTATCAACAAAGCGTAATACTAGTATTATCCACACCAAACAATCATTTCTCAGTTTGTCGTGTCTTCACGACCTTACCCGGACCGCATGGACGGTTTCCTGTCTTCTGAATCCAGCGCCCGATCGTCCTCTCTTCTTCGTGATGTTCGTGGCACTCCTGATGGTTCCCAGTCAGGACCGTAGATCACTCGAGAGAGGTCTGTTCGGAACTAGTGAAGGTCGGATGATCGGCTGTCAGACGAGGGTCTATCGGACACGAGCTCTCCCGATCGTTGCAGTCGTTCACTCTGTCGTCGGGACCTCTCCCACTGGATCCACGTGTCGCTGATGGGCCCACCCAGGGACGCCAATTGTGGAAAAAGGTAGGGCTATGACCTTTTTCAAGATTTGCCCGGCGCTAACCGCCCTTGTACCATTCAAATTACCAAGCAATGAGGCAGGCGCCGGAGACCAGAAGGCAGGAAACAGAAGTTTTATTCCGACGGAGCAGAACACATCAGATCGGACAACAAGGTATCGTCTCGAGGTGCTCTAACAGCCTCTCGGAGGCCTGGCCTCTTATACACTGGTTTATGGCATGTGACCTTTCTTTATTACAATCAGAACATTGTGAAGTAAGGAAAAAGACATCCCCGTAATCCTCGTGTCAATCCCACCCCCCCATATACTTCCACAATAGAGGTCCTCAACCTGCTGATAAGAGGTGGGGGCTATCACACGGCTGAGTGTTCCGCCGAGTCTTAGGATGTGTGCGCCTGATCATATCCCAGGGGGTGGGGAGGCCTTGATCAATAGTGGGTCTTTTGAAGAGGAGTGACTTCATACAATAAGGGGCAGTAAATGGTATCTCCCGGCTTAGGCGATGGCCTCGGACATGTGTGGACTGTCGGACTCGGGGGAAGGGGTCATCAAAGGAGTGGTATTCATGCCGTGTGGACAATCGAGCGCGGAGGAAAGGTTTATCAACAGAGGGGCATTCATGGGAGGAGAGGAGGTGCTGGTCAGGCGCAGGCGTGACTCCCAAGGACAGGGTCATGCAGAAGGGTTGTGCTCATGAGAGGGAGGGAGGGGGAGCCAGGGTGCGCGGAGGATGCTTTCTGGGTCAGAGGGGCGCGCTGGCGATAGATCGTGGACGGGGAGGCCGTGATACCTAAAATGGCTGTCGTGTGCGTTGTACGTGGGTGACAAGCTGGCGCAGATGATGTTCAGCCCGTAAACCAAAATTCCACACTTGCCCCTCCACAGTCCCCCCCCCCGATCCGTCAGCAAACGGGTCTCGGCTCCTTGGTTCACTGCGGAGTTGGCCCACTCCCGCAGACAATGTAAAATCGCCGAACGGACATGGAGAGCCCAATATGATGCCGAGGCAAAACTGACTTATAGATCTATGATTAAATCTTATCGTAGACTAGTTCTACAGGGAAAGAAATGCTACTTCGCTAAAAGAATTGAGGAAGCAGCAAATTCCTGTAAGGAGATCTTCTCAATCGTAAGGGAATTCACTACCCTGCGATCGAACCCAGCACAGGAAATACCGGCTGAGACCTGGGCTGAGACTATTGCCAATTTTTTTACCACCAAAATTAGGCAGATACAGGACTCTTTTCCCCCGAGACCGATAGTTGATCTTTCGACCTTGCCGGAAGAGCTAGCCCATCTGCCCACCTCTGGCCCTGTTCTGGCGGACTTTCCGCCGCTCACGGTATCCTCATCACTAGCACTTATGAGGAATCTTAAATCTGGTTCGCCATGTGACCCCTGCCCGGCCAAATTTTTAGCCAAAATGGCAGACGTTGTTAACCCCCTAGCCAACCCCATTTTGAATCTTTCCTTGAATCAGGGAGTCCTATCTCATTCCTGGAAACAGGCCATGGTTATCCCTCTTCTCAAAAAGCCTAACCTTGCCCCTGAAGTCCCGGCCAGTTATAGACCTATCTCGCTCCTTCCAGCACTCACTAAAATCTTGGAGAAACATGTTCATAACGTGCTCTCCAACTTCTTGGAGTCCAATGAGCTTCTGCACGCGTCTCAATCGGGTTTTCGACCTAACCTAAGCACTGAGACAGCGCTCTTGGAGGTCTCAGAGATTGTGAAGGAGTCGCTGGATGCCGGAGGCAGGGTGATGTTAGTTATGTTAGACCTGTCGGCGGCTTTTGACACCGTCCCCCATGAGGATCTCCTCATAAGACTGCATGATATCGGTCTGAGGAGGACGGTGCTCAGTTGGTTTTGTTCCTTTCTTGCCAACCGCTGACAAACGGTCTGGGCCTCCCCTGGATCTGCCGAAATGTCGCCTTTGGGAGTTGGAGTTCCTCAGGGCTCAGTACTGAGCCCCACTCTATTTAACATCTTTATGACCCCTCTGGCGGCATTGGTGGAGTCCTATGGGGCCCAGATCGTTTCCTATGCTGACGACACCAAGCTTCTCTTCACCTGCCGGAAGAGCGAAGAATTCGATGGTGAAAGTATCCGAGAGTGCCTTGGGGCTGTTTTTAACTGGTTCCAACTGAACAGCCTCAAGTGTAACTCGGATAAATCCGAGATACTTTTCTTTGGATGCCCATCGGAACCGGACTGGCATGGTTGGTGGCCTGCCGACATGTTCCCTCCAGCTCATTCCTCTGAGTCAGCTAAGAACCTGGGAATTAAAATCGACAATGGGCTTACGCTCAAATCCCAGGTGCTGACCCTCACAGGAACATGCTTTGGTATCCTCAGAATGCCCCGAAAGTTCTTTCCGTTGCTCTCTGAGGAACATCGGAGAATAACTGTTCAGGCCCTCATTGGATCCAGACTGGATTACGCTAATATCCTGTATCTGGGTCTTCCGGAGTACCTCTTACAACGTATGCAGGTGGCTCAGAATGCAGCTGCACGAGCCATCTTCGGCCTGCACCGTCGAGCCAGCGCCTCGAATTTGCTGCAAATCTTACACTGGCTCCCCATCCAGAAGAGGATAATATTTAAAGCCATGACACTAGCTCACAAAGCCTTACATGCCAAGGGTGCCCAATACCTACGAAAGAGGCTGGCTTTTTATCTGCCGGCACGATCTTTAAAATCAGATTCACTGGCACTCGCAGTCGTCCCCCGTATAAAGAAAGCCCGTATTGGAGGACGGTCTTTCAGGCTGCTGGCTCCCCAGTTGTGGAATTCTTTACCTCTGTCTTTGCGGTCCACATCCAACTTACTCGCTTTTAGGAAGGGTTTAAAAACCTGGCTTTTTACTGGCTAGAGTTTTTTTTAGTTTTATCCTTTTGTTCTGCCTCTCTTTTGTTGTTATGTTTTACCTGTCTCCTCCCTGGGTCTGGAGCACAAAGCGCCGGGACACTCCTTTGGAGTAGCTGTGCGCTATAGAAGACCCATAATAACATAACATAACATAAATAAAACACATTGGGCCTGATTCACTAAGGTAAACTTGCACTTTTTGGCATTCACTAAGTACAAGTTTTATTTTGTTAACAGTAATCTTACGAATGTGGAGACTTTAACACTTGTGGACAGAGAGTCCACACATAAAAAGATTGGCCTGTCCTATCTGTTTTTTGTTCGGAGCTCTTTGCCCGACTGCAGAGTATCCAAGGTCCTAAAATGATTATTTGTAAAATGTAACTCATAATTTCTGAGTACCAATCAAGCCCGGTTCTAGAGGGAGGGCCAGGCCCACCCAAGGCCAAATCAGAACTTGAAAACAAGCGTTTTTCACCTTAATGTTTCTACGTGGGATCTCCCTTATTGTTTATTTTAATGATTAACACTTTCGACCTAGGATAATTTTAGCCTGGGAAGAGGTGTTAAGTCAGCAGAGTTTATTACCTGCTGTGGTGCACAAAAGACCAGCATGGATATCCAGAAAACTGAATTATGATTTTGGGCTTATTGCATAGTTTTTTAAAACTTCAATGCTTTGCAAAGTTAAAAGCTGACAGTTTTTTAAAAACATGAAAAGTTGCAAAGTGGCTCTGTATGGCAGTAGAAACATTTCTGCTGCTGCACATGACCAAGAGAATGCTGCAGACTTAAAGATTTGACAAGCAGCATCCCTTACCTTCCCCAGAAACAGAAGCGCTTCAGAGAAAGCAGTTCTTTGGGTGCTGATTCTTGTGTTAACAATGTTAAATGCGAGCAGATGCCAATACCTAAAATATCAGATCGATTAAATACTTTGTTGTTTTTTGGCCATTACCCACTCATCTTCATATTCATGGCCCACCCATGCTTCTTTATGGCCCACCGAAAGAAAAACTTCTAGAGCTGGACCGGGTACCTTGAGGGATTATTCTGGGGCAATAATGAAGTGTTCTTGTGTTATCAGAAGCATACATTCAGCCTTGATTTATTTATTGGCGGTAAGCATACTCTGTCACAGTTTGGCATACTCTGTCACAGTTTGGCCACAGCAGGGACTACTCCATCTCCGCAGTGCCCAAACTTCTCTGATGGCCCGACGGAGAAGGAGCCTCGAAGAATTGGCTGTATGTCCGCCCGTCCAATTTAGATGGGCGGACATATATACGCTTTTTTCTGCCTGTCACTGCCAGGCAAACCCTGCCTGTAAGGTGCAGTAAAATACTAAAAATGCCCCCCCCACTCCTCTCGCCATGGGTGAGGACTCCCAAGGGCAAGGAGGGCATAACTTTTTTTTTTTTATTTCCGAATACAAAACCCTACTTTGGGGTTTTATTTTTATATGTAAAGTTAAAAAAGTTTCAAAACCTTACCATACGACTTCATCATGTTGGATAGATATATACAGCAAAGTTTCAATATACTCACAAGAACCGCCTTGATGGTGGTTACTTTGAATGGTAGAAGTGTCCATTGCGCTTACCGGCATTTCTAAATTTGGAAGGCAGGTACTCCGTCAGGGCGATGGTGTAATTTACTTCATTGTAATGACAGTGTGCAATCCATCCACCGAAATATATATCAGCCCAATAGTCTTTTCCACTGAATGGAGGACTTCAAAAGCCCTATGTATTTCATATAGTGAAAATATCGTGATTGGTGGAGGGAGTACTCTGTAGCCGCTATCCTGTGGACTGGCACAACTACAAACAAGCATTGGCACAGCCAATAGGACTCGCCTTTGGGACCTTATAAGTGTTTAGCCATGCAGCAGTTGATGTTGTTGCACCAAGGATAGTGTGCTGCATAACAAAATACTTATACGGTCCCAAAAGCGAGACCTATTGGCTATGCCAATGCTTGTTATTTCTGTCGCAATATAACCAAAAGATTGCAATATTATTTCTGGATCTAGAGCTCGGTCATACGCCCTCTAAAAGTCCCCTTTACAGGTTACCATTAATTTAGAGATTAAGGCTTCTCACTCACTGTCACCAAGTAAATGACATGGCATGGTCTCAAATTCGGTCCATTCTATTCTATTCTCAAGTAACTGGCCCAGCCACACAAGTGGAGAACCAGTTATATTTGGAGAATTTTGGGAATTTCGATTGCTAGGAATTTAGTAGATTTCTTAGGATTCCCGAACTGCCACAATGTGTAAATTTAGCCTAAGTATGAGGTTTGTAGGACACTCTGGGTAAGAAAACTTAATGGGATCCATGCAAGTCGCACCACCCTGGAATCCCCTGGATGTCCAGTTTTCTGAAATGTCTGGGTTTGGTTGGTTTTCTTGGGTGGGGGCCGAGTCCGGGACCACAGACTCCTGTCATACCCTACATTAAATCACGATTGATTGCATATGAGTGGAATACCAAACCTTTCTTCTGCCATGGAGAAAGCACATAAATTACTGGCGTAGCGACTGAAGTATGAGAATGACAAATGAAGTAATGTTAAATGTGGTGAAGTAATATGTTAAATATGTTACAGACATGAAATAACTTTTCAAATGTGTTTCTGACAGTGGAAAAAATTCAAAAGAAGCTAACTCCTCTCCCATATATAAGACATGCTTCATCATAAGTTCCTCCTAAATAGCACTTGGGAGCCAACATGTGTAGTCTGGCATTTTTAAGAAACTCACCAATGCCAAAAGTATGCATTGTTTACCTATGCGTGGTTTGAGAGGTGTGTACTTTTAGTATGACCTTTGTGAGTAGTGATAAGGGCAGTCATCTGTGGGTCACTCCAACCATGACCAATTGACTTCGACCTACACAAGGTCCCTATAATAAAGCTTTAGGTTAAGCTTGTCTGACAAATATTGCATTGCCCAGTGAACCTTTACAATTGCCTTCCCCTTTCAGCTTGCTTGGGCTCAGGAATACATGTCTGAAGATGTCTTTATTGGCCTATAAATTGACCTATAAATCGGACAATGTGAACCAAAATACAATTGAATCTAGAGTAGATCTGCAGAGTCAGACTCTCCTAATTTCTCTGAGAAGCACTTACTGAAGGACTGGGGCTCTTAGGGTTTGGCGGACAGAGTACTTGGCAGATGTCCCGTTCACCATCATGTGCAGTGCATTGTAATGCACTTGAAATACAGCGTATCTACCACATTTTGGTGCAGGATTAAGTTGGCAAGCAGATCACAAGTTCAATGTATGGGTACCTATTTAGTGGAATCAGTAAAACATTCTGTGTATCTGATCTAATTTAGGAAGAAAAACTGTTTTGGATTATAGTAAATCTTTGGGTGCGAACTATTGAAACGATTTTCCACATTAGATGAAACAATTTGAAAAGCTGTATAGCTAGACGAGTAAAGAGCCATGGAAGATATGTGTTCAAAACTGTTTTAAGTTGCATACTATTAATTTGAATGCTTCAATTCAGTCATTTTCCCATAACTTTACTTTTGTGTGACATAAGTGAAGCAAGCTAGAAAACACAGGCCTGGTTGAGATGGACGCTAGGGACAGTAATAACTAGTTTCGTCCCACGTTCCTGGCAGAGCGCAAACTTTGCATTGACGATACCGGCAGCTCTTTTTCTGTAGCAGGAATGCAGTCAAAATGCAGATCTTGCAGCCTGACAATGTCCTTCACAACCGAGGTAGAAACAACTGCTTTTATAGCTGTAAGACTATCAATAATTGCTAACTCAAAGTCAAGTAAAGACATGCTTATTCACATGTTAGTCGGATAATACACAACATATATAAAGCCACTGCTTAAACAACCAGTCTCAAGACAAGCTATTACCCAACCCACATGGTGAAAACAGCACGAAAAAGAGCACATAACAGACCCTCCCTTTTGGCAATACAACCTAAAGTCCAAGACAAAACTCTGTCATGTGTAACATCTGTCACACCCCAATCGAATCAGATCAAAAAAATTATCAAAAAGCATTGGTGCATTCTGCGGACAGGGGAGCAGGAACACCCCTTACCCAGATTTCCCTTTAAACGCACATGGAACATAAAGAACACCATTGTACATATGAGACCAAGAACTATGCCAAAACCTAACCAGCAGCCATTGTGGGGGCTACCTCCCGTCACCGGGCACTGCCCATGTGGCTCGTGCAGGGTATGTGCCCTCTCCAGACCCTCAAACCATACAACTAAATGACCACCAGGTATGGACACAACAATCGCATACTAATTGTAATTCTATGAATTGCATTTATATGATCACCTGTCCCTGTAACCTGCTACATTGGCATGACCTCCCGCATGATAAAAACAAGAATATTGGTACATCGCAGTATTTCCACTCCCCCCGACGACCTGTCTTCGACAGTACTAGAAACACATCCCAGCGCAACCGAGACCGCCCTGTTACAAAAAGAACAGAGGTGGATCTTTCGCTTGTCCACACACATAACCGGACTGAACAACGACATACCTTGGGGCGAGATATATAACTGTCGCTCCTCCTGACTACAACTGTTTAGATTTCTTAAAAGACTTGACCCTTACCATTTGATCATAAGCTACCGGAGTTATCACTGCCATTCTCTCTTGTATACTGACCTTGACAGTGTTAGATTTTTTCGTCACTGATATGTACTCCCTGTACTGTCGACACAACAGTGACATGGTTACCTGAACTGATCAATGTTACCCTCTTGTGCGCTATTTTGAGATTTAACATTGATCCCCACTTAAGGTACACCATAAATGATTCAATCTTCTGCCACCTACATTAACTATTCCCATCACAGTAGTGCAACACTGTTTACGATTCCGATGTTTTGGACATTTCTTGGTAATCAAGCCATCCTTAGACAAATTTGTTTACAACTCCACTCTAAGATGGCGCTGGTTTCTCCTGTTACCACGATCCAATATGGTGCTGGCTTTTCCCTGAATTCCTCACTAGCAGCCCCGAGGGGCTTGTGCTGTGGGCATGCCATGATGACGTATCCCTCAAAATCCCTTTTTCTATACCGGACCCGCTACCTCACTCGCAGACTAGCAATAGCGGAGCATGGGGTAGGTCCACGCTTTCCGCGGCGATCGGCAATCGTGAAAAGACACTCTGGCCTATACCTGTTTTTAGTATAACCAAGGGTTCCATACATTAAACACTTGCTTTATTAACACCTCGAGTTATTTTTAATCCACCATCCAACTCACTCACAACACCTTCACATAACAGCTCACACTTAACATTGGCAGTTCAGAAGAACTCCGGCGAAGAGCCCTCATGTGGCTCCCGTTGGGCACTCCAAGTCAAGTCAAGTCAGAGAATTTATATAGCGCACTACCTACCCAGAGGGTCTCAAGGCGCTTAGAAATGGGAGGGGGATTACTTGTCAAATATCCAAGTTTTAAGTTGCTTTCTGAATGCTAGGTGGTTCTGGGTGAGGCGAAGGTAAGCGGGGAGTGAGTTCCATGTTTTAGCAGCCAGGTAAGAGAATGATCTGCCTCCCATGGTAGTCTTGTTAATGCGAGGTACAGTGGCGAGGGCTTGGCTGGAAGAGCGAAGTTGGCGGGAGGGGGTGTAGAAGGATAGTCGTGAGTTGAGGCATTCTGGTCCGATGTCGTAGAGTGATTTGTGTGCGTGGGTTAGCAGTCGGAAGGTGATTCTCTTATTGACGGGTAGCCAGTGGAGGTCTTTCAGGTGGCCAGAGATGTGTTCGTTGCGCGGGATGTCTAATATGATCCTGGCTGAGGCGTTTTGGATTCGTTGGAGTTTCTTCTGGAGTTTAGCGGACGTACCAGCGTAGAGGGTGTTTCCGTAGTCCAGACGGCTCGTGACTAGAGCATGGGTGACTGTTTTCCTTGTTTCGGTGGGGATCCAGCGAAATGTTTTTCTGAGCATGCGAAGAATGTTGAAGCAGGATGAGGAAACGGCGCTGACTTGTCTGTTCATTGAGAGTGAAGAATCCAGGATGACGCCCAGGTTTCGTGCGTGGTCTGTCGGGATGGGTGCTTTTCCAAGGGCTTCCGGCCACCAGGAGTCGTCCCATGCAGAGGGGGATGTACCTAAGATGAGGACTTCTGTTTTGTCCGAGTTCAGTTTCAGACGGCTTTGTTTCATCCATTCGGCAACTTCTTTCATTCCTTCGTGTAGGTTAGTTTTGGCGGTGCTGGGGTCATTGGTGAGAGAAAGGATTAGTTGAGTGTCATCCGCGTAAGAGATGATGTTGAGGTTGTGTTGGCGGGCGATGGCCGCGAGTGGGCTCATGTAAACGTTGAAGAGGGTGGGGCTGAGTGAGGATCCTTGAGGTACGCCGCAGATGACTTCAGTGGCCTCGGACTTGAATGGTGGGAGGCGGACTTTCTGGGTTCTTCCGGTGAGGAATGAGGTGATCCATTCAAGTGCTTTTCCTTGTATTCCGATGTTATTGAGGCGTTGTAACAGGGTGCTGTGACAAACTGTGTCGAATGCTGCCGAGAGGTCGAGGAGGATGAGGGCGACTGTGTCTCCATTGTCCAATAGAGTTCGAATGTCGTCTGTTGCTGCGATGAGGGCGGTCTCAGTGCTGTGTTTTGCTCGGAAGCCAGATTGTGAGGAGTCGAGGGATTTGTTGGCTTCGAGGAAAGCGGCGAGCTGGATGTTGACGGCTTTCTCAATGACTTTGGCCGGGAATGGAAGGAGCGAGATGGGTCGGTAATTTTTGAGTTCGGTGGGGTCCGCTGTGGGTTTTTTCAGAAGGGCGGTGAGTTCAGCGTGTTTCCAGCTTTCCGGGAAGGTGGCGGAGTTGAAGGAGCAGTTGATGACGTCTCGTAGGTGCGGTGCTATGGCGGAGTCTGCTTTGTTGAAGATGTGATGAGGACATGGGTCAGTGGGGGAGCCTGAGTGGATGGAGTTCATCAGGCGCATTGTGTCCTCAGTAGAGATTGGGTTCCAGTCGTTGAGGGTGTTCACGGGGGGAGAGTGTTCAGCAAATGGTTGGGTGGGTTGGTCTCCGGGTTGGTTGTCGAAGCTGTTGTGGATGTCTGCAATTTTGTTGTGGAAGAATGAGGCTAGGGAGTCGCAGAGGGCTTGAGAGGGGGTGATGTCGTTGGAGTTGGCCGAGGGGTTGGAAAATTCCTTAATGATGTTGAAAAGTTCCTTGCTGTTGTGGGCGTTGTTGTCAAGTCGATCCTTGAATGCTGTTTTCTTGGCCTTTCGGATCAGTTGGTGGTGAGTGCAGGTGGCGTTTTTGAAGGCGTCCTTGGTACTGGTGGTTGGGTCTTTTTTCCAGGCCTTTTCAAGGGATCTGTCGTAAATATTTAATTTACCGTCTTAATTTCTATGCAGGTAAGTACTTAATCTATAATAACTCAATCGGAAAGAAAGAAACAGAGTCCGTGGTGTTAGAGTTCTTAGGGGTTTTATTCCTTAAAAAGGAATCGTTCCGGAACTGGATATCAGGTTCCTGCAACCACAAAGGGTTCAGGAAGGGATAGAGCAATATTTTATTGACAATACATAGCTTATATACTTAATTTACACCATAGAAACCAATATAGGAGGCGTAACAGCTGAGAGAAGACAAGATAACAGCATCCACGTGTTACTAGTACGTAATCAGAAGGCGTGGACTAGGCGTGAACTAGAGGTGTGCGCTAGAAACGTCACAGGTAGGTGTCATATGGGGGTGGCACTAAACAGAAATGTTGCAATGTCAGCAGAAATCGGAGGCTTGGATGCGCGCGCAGCTGCATGACGTGTGATTGACGTGAAACTGGAGGGTGCAGGGGGCTTGACATTTACACTGACGGAAAGAGACAGAAGTCTGGCATGTCAGATCAGCTTGTACTTCTATCATATCTGATATCTGATGTTTGGGAACCATATTATCTGAACGGAAAAGGTCTCTGGGGCAGAAGCTATTCTATACTGACTGTGAGTGCGTGTATAAGCGCCTAAGTGTCTGCATGAGAAGCGTGGGGGCATGGGCCTTCCATGGGAGCATGGTAACAGAGGCTATGAATTACTTGCACGGAGACAGGCCGGCCCTTCGGCTCTGCAGCTGGGGGATGTTTACTTAAACTAGTAGGCAGGAATGTATTTTCGAGGAGCGGAACAGATAATTTGAAGGTTGTAGTCCGTCTTGGCAGGCAGCAGGCTGAACTAAGCGCGGTGGGCCGCGCTGGAAGTAAGTCAGAGTTCACGGGTACAGAGACAGCCTGGGCTGAGGCTTTCAGAGTCAGAAGCCAGAAAAAGGCTCGATGGCAGAAATTCAGGGCCTACTTTGCCAGAGCTGAAAAACGTGTAAAGTACACTACAAAAAGACGTTGGCATAGCATACTTAGGAACGGACTATTCAACCCATTCAGGGTGGGTCTGAAAGAGGACATGTTAACGTTGGACGCAAATGTATTTGCGTCTTCATAGCTGGCACAGGAGGGAAGTTACATGCACTTTAAGCTGGTACATGGAGACGGTGGGGTACACGCTAGGGAACACAACTTGACCATAAAATTTATATTTCCTCATTCCCTCCTTGTTCCCTACGGACCCTTCATGATATATCGATCCTCATGAATCGATCAGTTTGTTCTTGTAACATCATTTGCTCTTCTTTCTTTCTTTCACGTCTTGAAAGAAAACTGGAATGTTCAATGCATGATGTGGCACACAGTCCACAAATCGCTGGCCCACACTGTAAGCACAGGCAGCAACTGAATACTAGGACTAGGCCAATGCCTAGGAAGGATAGGATCTTCCATCCCCAAGCGGTTAACGTTGTCCAGAACCAACCGGACCAAGTCCAGGTGCCTGGATTCTGATGTATCAGATTAGCAATTTTATGAAGATGTGTAATAGCTTTGTATACAGATGGCGCGTTTTCTGGAATGAAAACACAGCAACTTGACCCGATGACCTTACAGGCTCCACCTCTATCTGCCAAGATGACGTCAATAACAAGACGATTCTGAAGGACAACAACCCGCATGGCGGACTGCTCTTCGGTTAGGTTACCTAGGGCGGAGACAGTTTCATTCACTACTGCTTCAAGTGTTCTAGTTAATCTGCGTATTAGTTTACTATTTTGGACGGGGCCTAAAAAGAAAAAGAATCCTTTATTAAAATCGGTGTATTGTTCCCATGCCGTTTCTGTGTAGTCGACAAGCGGGAGATCTCTTCTGAGTCTATTCTTTACTAGATTTGTATTTCTGTGATAATCAGGAGGAGCTAGAAAAACAGGTGGCAGAAGGAATGCAATATAACAGGTACCATCCCAATCTGGAGGTAAGCATATGTATGCGGTATGACCACAAACAAAATAGGAATGACGGATAGCTTTAAAGGACGATTTACCATGATCACTGAATTCGACCACAGTAGTACATTTACTATGACCTAAGTGTACTGAACCTCTCTTCCTGACACATAATTCACCAGTAACTGGTAATACTGACATAGCGGGCAGAACTGGTGCAGCTTCGGATTCAACAGTAAGAATCATAAGGTTAATTGTGTAATTACTCAATCCATATACTTCATTTTCTAGATCAGTTCCTATTCTAGTGGGGAGTCCCTCCTTATCAGGGTAACAGACGTCGAGCAGAACTAAGTTCAAGTTTCCCCAAACCCAGCTCCCTTCGAAAACAGCAATATCAGGATCTAAGGAATTAATTATTTTAAACCATGCACCACAGGAGCCGTTGTGAGTGAACGGGTACGGAAAGAGGGGCAGAGCTCCCTTGTAATTCTGGTAGGGAGGGAGTCGGCCACATATCCAGCAATTCGTAGCATTATTAGTCTGATGGGAATGATGTAGCATACTAATGAATGTGTTGTTGCGCAGCGCAAGTCTGTAAGAAAGTTCATGTGGAGGTAACTCGCTAAAAGAATGTTCAGCAGAAACATTGTAAGCAGATTGTTCACGCTTGAAAATAGGGTAATAGATAGGAAGTAGTATACTTGCAACAATAATCAGAAGACTTAGAAAAAACATGATTAACAATGTCACTATACAGTGACTACGCAGTGATTTGCAATATGTACGTTTCTTGAATTGTCTCTCTCTCTCTCTATCTCGATCTAGGGGATACATGTCAGAAAGTATTTAACCGATTCACCTAGGGGAGGACTTAAACAATTAAACTGTCTGACTTGCTAGATCGGAGCTTTGATCTATACTCCTCTTGGGGAGTTTTCTCTCGTTCGGAAACTTTAAAGTCACTAGGCTCGATACAGTCTTTGGAAGGGGTGGACGAGTCTGGGTCTGGTTTCAGTTCATTGCATAGTTTAATATGGCTCGTGTGGATCCACCCCTTTCTGCCCTCCACTTTCACTGCTGTCCTCGTAGTAAGAAGGACGGTCTTCGGCGCTTTCCAGCGGGGCTCCAGCGGACTTTTCCTGTCAAAGTTCCTAATTAAAACCAGGTCGCCAGGACGGACATCATGCGGCTTTACATCAGTGTTGTCAGGGAAGGCTGCGGCAACCTGTGAACGACATGATTGGAGTGCAGACATCAAGGAGGCAAGGTAATCTGTCAACATATTGCAATCAACATCAGTAATTTTCTTAGGAATGGGCGTCCCCCACATATTCGGTGGTCTACCAAAGACCACTTCGTACGGGGATAGTCCTGATCTCGAGTGGGCAACCATTCTCATATAGAACAGTGCAACTGGCAGGGCGACTATCCAGTCGACCCCTTTCTCTTGACATATTTTACCAAGGCGGGTCTTTAATGTCTGGTTATGCCTCTCTACAAGGCCTGCGGCTTCGGGATGTCGGACACAATGGAATTTCCACTGATATCCTAGCAACAAGGAAACTTGTTTCATTAATTCGGATGAGAATGGCTGTCCGTTATCTGAGTACACGACACGAGGCATGCCGTACCGTGGGAAGAATTCACGAACCAGCTGCCTGGCAGTGGTCGGAGCAGTGTAATCTGGGACTGGATATGCTTCGGTCCAACGGGAAAGTGCACAAACAATTACGAGGACATATTTGAATCCTCGACAACGGTTCATCTGGATATAATCCATCTGGAGGACTTCAAAAGGGTGATCGGGAGGATGGAATCCACCTTGCTCTACAGGGACACTTTTACCTGGATTGAACTGACAACAGATCATGCAAGTACGCACTTTCTGTTTTGCTGCTGCTCGTAAGTGTTTATTGCTCCAAAGATTCTGTAAACTGTCTAACATCGCTTTCTCTCCTAGATGTGCTGGACTATGTGCTGTATTGATCATGACTTGAACCATAGAGTCAGGGAGAAACCATGTAGATTTTCCCTTCGTCATCCAACCTTGATCTGTCTGGATCCCTCCTAGTTCAGTCCATTTCTTTATTTCATCTGGGGTAGCATGTGTCTGAATATCGATTACATCTAGTGTGGGATCCCTGACTGTCATACACTTTGTCGGTCCTATTGTCTTTGTCATGTCAGTTGTCTGAGTGTGAGTCAATGCTGTATGTTTTGCTGTCTGGTCTGCCAGGTCGTTACCCTGGGAAACAGAATCTGTAACTTTAGTATGTGCTTTACACTTCATGACGGATATGCCTGAAGGCAGATGTATTGCTTCTAACAGTGCTTGAATGAGGGGACCGCGTTGGATCTTGGCACCATGAGAGGTCAAAAAACCTCGTTCTTGCCATAACATTCCGAAGTCGTGTACAACTCCGAACGCATAACGGGAATCAGTGTATATGTTGACATTTCTGTTCTTGGCTAGTATACAGGCTCGGGTCAGAGCAATAAGCTCTGCCGCTTGAGCGGACAGTGTGTCAATACGATGTGTTTCTTTTACTTCGGTTTCAGTGGTCACTGCATACGCGGCCACTAATTCTCCTGTACTTGTTCTCATACATGAACCATCCACATAAAGTGTCAGGTCTGGATTTGTCAGTGGAACATCTGTTAAGTCTCGTCGGGGCTTTGTTACTGCATTAATGATCTCTATACAATCATGCGGGGCTGGATCTGTCATAACTGAAGGTAACAGTGTTGCGGGGTTCAGAATGCTGCAGCGTCTGGTTTCTATGTGTGGCTGGAATAGCGTTAATTCGTAACCTGTCAGTCGTGCTATAGTCAAGTGCTGAGTCTGGGTTCTGTTTAAAAGAACCTCTACAGCATGTGGAACTTGTACTGTTAACTGATGGCCTAAAACAATTGAATCGCTCTGTCTGATTGCTAATGCTGTTGCTGCTACTGACTTTAAGCACGCAGGGAGTGCCTGGGCTACTGAATCCAATGTACTTGAAAAATAAGCGCAAGGCTTATGTGAACCTGCTTGGTCTTGAGTGAGGACAGACAATGCTGTGCCATCACGTTCTGTAACAAAAAGTGTAAACGGTTTACTGTAACATGGTGTCGCTAAAACTGGTGCTCGACATAATGCTTTCTTTAATTCCTCAAAGGCCTGTGTGTGTTCCTGGGTCCAAGGGAGGACAGTCGAAGTCGCTGCCTCCTGTGTCGTTAACTGGATGAGTGGTTTAGCTAGAAATGCATATTGAGGAATCCATTGTCTGCAGTACGAGGTGAGGCCTATGAAGGCCCGCACTTCCTTTTGTGTCTGGGGTTGTGGCATATTTACAATTAACTGAATGCGATCGGGAGTGAGCTGTCTCCCCACTTTGGACAGCAAGTGACCCAAGTACACAACTTGCTGAACACAGAATTGTAGCTTCGAAGGAGACACCTTGTGTCCCTTGTCGGCCAGGAAATGTAAAACTGTCAGTGATGCTTGTTCACATTCGGGCTCACTTCGTGCGGTGATCAGCAGATCATCGACGTATTGTAGTAAAGCGGTGTTAACTGGCATTTGAATACAATCTAGTTGTCTTTTCAGTGCTTGACTATAGATGCTGGGGCTTTCTGTGAATCCTTGAGGTGCGCGGGAAAATTTGAAACTTCGTCCATTTAAACTGAATCCGAAGAGGTATTGGCTCTCTGGATCAATAGGTACACTAAAGAAAGCGTTCTTGAGGTCAATTACAGTGAAGAACGTTGCTTCAGAATCAATAGCAGTCAATAGGGAAGAGATATCGGGGACCACAGGGTACTGTGGTACAATGCATTTATTCAGTTCTCGCAGATCAATCACCAGCCGATATACTGGCGGTGCATTGGGATCAGTACGTTTAAGAATTGGAATGATGGGTGAATTACAGATATTGGAGTCGGTCTCTACGACCACTCCTTGGGCAATGAGCTCTTCAATGATTTCAAGTAAAGCCACTTCAGCATCGGGTGGTAACTTGTATTGTCTGATTCGTGGTAAAACTACTCCTGTCTTGAGTGTAACACGGTATGGTGTGATATGCATACAACCTACATCAGTTGGGCCTTTTGCCCACAAGTGATCTGGTACATTTTTCAATCTGACATCAAACTCTCGTAATACATAATGACCCTTGAAATCCCGCAGAAAGAGTCTAACTCCCTCCGGGGAACAGCATATTATAGCTCCTAGAGCCTTCAATGTTTTTATTCCTAACAGATTTTCTGGACATGATTTCGTAAGTAACAAGTCTGTAACACGTGATAACGGACCCACAGCCAGGGGGACTGGTTCTGATACTTCATTTACAATGGGCTGTCCTGAAAAACCAAGGGAAACATTCTGTGAGCCTGAGAGGGGTGCCCCTGGGACTTCGTCATGGCTTATTGTGGTGCGGCTTGCCCCTGTGTCAATTAAAAACGTTCTGTCTTTTCCCAATACTTGACTGTGTACATAAGGACCTTCTTGATCTACAGGAATTTCAATAAGAGGCAAACCCAACTCCCTCTCTAGGCTGTTTCATGCGTATCGTTGGTAATCGGGGTAAGCAGCTTGGGCATACTGGTACATCTGTTGGGAAACTTGTTGAGTCGCGGCAATGGGCTGTGGCTGTGACACTGCTACTGTCTGTGCTGTATGAGGTGAAGCATGCATAGGCTGCGTGTTCTGCATGGGCTGTACGTTCTGTGAGGTCTGTTGCTGGGCCTGATCTTGTCTTGGTGGATGCGGTCTCTCTTTAGTTTTACCTGTTGATATGTTATGTTTCAGAACTGGACATTCATGTACGTAGTGACCTGGCTGCTTGCAATAGTTGCATGTCCCTTTAACGGGAGCTGCGGTGTGACCTGTCTGGGTCGTACCCTTTCTGTGGCCGTCGGTTGGGACCGACTGGGCTACTAGCATTTTCATTTTCGTGTCTTTCATACGTTTCTGTTCCTGATCCTGTTCTTCTCTAATTCTGTTCTGATGGTATTGTAACATTTGTAACATCTGTGATGGCGTATTTGCTTGCCATGTACTCTCAACCTTGTATACACGGTTTTTAACTGCTAACAGGGAATTCTCAACTAACTTTGATACGAAAAGATGCGGGTACGACTTGCTACTTGGTTTAAGACCACTATTAATAATAAAACATTTCTCGAATCTTGAATAGAAGTCACTAGTATCTTCGTCGGGTTTCTGTTTACATGCTGAGATTGCATCCCAGTCTTCCTTTCTTGTTGTCAGTAATCTTGGCAGAACCTGTACTATCAAACCTGGTAATGCTTTAGTTTTCTCCCCAAGGCCTACCCCTGGGACACGTTTGTTCTCTTCGTCTTCTATTTCTGCCCATACAATCTTTTTCTCTCCCACCTCCCATTCTTTTTCCTTGAGTTTCTCGTAGATGCCCGTGGGCAGCAGTACCTTTAACATTTTCATGATATCTTCATATGTGTAATCCCCCATTAGTAACATGTCTTTAAGCTCTCTGTGAAAACCTGCAGGGTCTTTATCATGGCACGGGACTAGTTTCTTCATTTCTAACAGTTCTAACTTAGTCAGAGGCGTGTGTACATACACACGTTTCAAGGTATGATCCTCACCCATAACTGGATGTACTTCTCGTAAGGGGTTCTGACCTTCAATGCCATGCAGACGTTCCATATGATACATTTTTCTTTCTGGGGGCGGAGCGGGAACATATTCGGAGCTTATGAAAGTGTTATATCTATGTCGTTGTTCTAGAATTATTTGTATTAACTTGGTACTTAGACCTCTCCATCTATCCATGAGTAGTGCTTCTAATGTTTCGTGTAAGGGACCTGGATCAGAATGTTGGTTTCTGTATTTCGTGAGGAGGTGCTGAATCATGTGTACACCTGCTAATTTCTGCTCGTCTGGGGAAAGGTTCAGGAATGTCTGCGCTACGGTGTCATCATTGTATATATCCGGATTGTCAGTCCATAATATGGCTGACCGGGCTAGTTCTTGTTCATCCATAGAATTGAGTACATGGTACCCCATTCGTTCTCGGAGCCTTTTATCAGTCTCCTGGAACTGATGTTCAGGAGAATTCGGGTTTGTTAAGGCAGAGAGGAAAACTCTCTTGCTTTCTGGACGAATGCCTTTCCTAAGGTAAGTTCCCTTACCTACATACGCTATAGTATCTGTAGTCTTTTCTGGTTCTTCAGGTTCTTCTTCCCCCTCGGAGGAAGCCTTTTCTTTCTCTTTTTCGTGTATGTCTATCACTGCTTTTCTTATTTTCTTGTACATACTGGCTATGCAAGTCCCCTTGTCGTGTTTTCCTTCAGATATATTTTGACCCCACCTGTTGAGTGCATCTAATTCATCCTGATCTGTCTCAGGCCTGTCTCGTTCTCTTATTAGGCAATTTATGAAAAAACGTAGTATATATGCTTGAGTGTCAACTTTCTGATGCTCCATGGCATCCTTAATACTGTCAGGGTCTTTCTCAGTCTGAACAAACTGATATATTCTATCTAGGCGCTCCTTCATTCCTGCATATAACAGCAGGAAATCAGTAGCAGATCGTAACCGTAGTGATGCCATCATCATTCTATCGTCTTTGCCGGGTACTGGATCATATCTGCAAACTGTAAGTTGTTCTTTGAGTATGTCGAGGCGGGGTGATTTGAACGTGAAAGGACTCTGTATATCCTTAAGGTTTAATCTGTGTGTTAATGGCGGGGTCCGAAGACCCCCCATCGCACCTCCTGAGGCGGAAGCTTGAACATTTTCTCTCTGTGGCGTCTGTATCTGAACTTGAATTTATCTTTTAGTGGGGTCAGGTAAACGTGGTTTCGGTAGATCAACTTTAGGTGCGGGAAGTAGAGAGGTGTGGCTCACTGGTTAGAGGCGGCAGACCCGAGTGCAGAGAACGGCCCGGGACCAGGGTTCGATTCCCGACGCGGCAGGGTCTTGGACCAGGGTCAGCGGACTGATAATTCTCGCATCGGTGCCTACTCCGACCGGGGAGCACACTCGGCAACTCTGGGCATTAGCTTGCCTCATCTCTACAACGGCCCCCCACAGACGCCAGGGATGCCTGGTTTCACCCTGGAGATACCCAGAAAAGGGACCATCTCACAGGGAAAACCAGGACGGGTTCCCCAGCGGTCTACAGCGCCGGGACACTCGGGTAGAGTAACTGTGCGCTTTACAAGTATCCCACAAGTGGTGGAGGTGGAGGAATGGCCGATCGAACGGGGAAACCTGGTTGCAGTTGTGGCAGAATTTGGTCTGGAGGCGGGTTGACACCCCCGTCCCCGTCAGTAGGCGGGGCGCGAACAGGCAGATTGGTGTAAGCGGGTGCTACATCCTCTAGATAGGAATTCAGGAATATGTCTTTAGTGGTCCTGTGAGTTACTTTAGTTGGAACCAATGGTGGCGGTAGATTTTTTGGTATTTCTGAAATGGCCTCAGGCGAACCCTCGGCCGCGAGATACATACCGTTTACGAGATTGTTTCGTGCACGGTCTACTTGCTCTGATTTTACTCGGATCCCTTCAGTAACTAATTCGTTTTCCTGGGCTTTATCTGATTCTTTAAGTCTGTCTTCTCTACGTAGTTCTTTTTCAGCACGCTTATGTGATTCCTTACGCCAAAACTCTATGGCGTCTTTCTGAGATTGTCTGGCTTTCTTTTTCCATAATGCTTCCTCTACCTTCATGATGCACTCGGCATCCCATGTTCCGGTAACAGGCCATCTGTGTCTTTCGTCTAGATGTTTAGTATAATCGGCCCATAAATCTAGATATAATATGGCATCTATGCCATGCTTATGGTACATAAAATTTCCAGGAGTGTCCCTAGGGGGGATAGGAATTTCTTCCTCTAGTATCCCTTTCCTAGTTCCTATCTGCTTTAACTTGTTGAAAAACGGCATCTTGTTTACTTAGTACTGAATGCTCAATCCTTGCTACTTAATACTGAATACAGCTAGTCATACAAGAACACAATAATGCACATTAAAAACAGTCACACTCATACCACGACATTAATCACATAAAAAGACATTTGAGACATATATGACTACCCCCCTATACCGGATGTACTGCTAAACAGCACAGATACACTGCTAAGAACAGTGCAAAAACTTGAAATAACGGATGTACTGCTAAACAGTACAGATACACTGTCTAAAAACAGTGCAGACCGGACTTGTGTACCCAAACCCGTCTAGATACGTCCCAGCAATGGTACTCACCGGGAAGCACGGAAACAGAAGGCCTCGGAAAACTCGACTGGACAGGACTCGACTCGACTCGACGCGTGGATACTTCGGAAAACTTCGGAAAAACTGGTGGGCCTCTTGACACCTCGGACCTTGCTTCTTTCGGCTAGGCTCTGGTCGGGATCCTCCGCACTCCTCACCGCCTCGTCTGGGTGCTGATCGCAGTCTTCGTCACCTCCGTGGGCCAGAGGGAGATACAGGAAATCCTGCCGGTACGCGTAGTTTCCTTCTAACTGATGGCAGGGGACAGAGCTTGCAACGCACCAACCGGCGCGTGGGGTGGGGGAGGGGTCCCTATTCGGGCGCCAAAATGTCGTAAATATTTAATTTACCGTCTTAATTTCTATGCAGGTAAGTACTTAATCTATAATAACTCAATCGGAAAGAAAGAAACAGAGTCCGTGGTGTTAGAGTTCTTAGGGGTTTTATTCCTTAAAAAGGAATCGTTCCGGAACTGGATATCAGGTTCCTGCAACCACAAAGGGTTCAGGAAGGGATAGAGCAATATTTTATTGACAATACATAGCTTATATACTTAATTTACACCATAGAAACCAATATAGGAGGCGTAACAGCTGAGAGAAGACAAGATAACAGCATCCACGTGTTACTAGTACGTAATCAGAAGGCGTGGACTAGGCGTGAACTAGAGGTGTGCGCTAGAAACGTCACAGGTAGGTGTCATATGGGGGTGGCACTAAACAGAAATGTTGCAATGTCAGCAGAAATCGGAGGCTTGGATGCGCGCGCAGCTGCATGACGTGTGATTGACGTGAAACTGGAGGGTGCAGGGGGCTTGACATTTACACTGACGGAAAGAGACAGAAGTCTGGCATGTCAGATCAGCTTGTACTTCTATCATATCTGATATCTGATGTTTGGGAACCATATTATCTGAACGGAAAAGGTCTCTGGGGCAGAAGCTATTCTATACTGACTGTGAGTGCGTGTATAAGCGCCTAAGTGTCTGCATGAGAAGCGTGGGGGCATGGGCCTTCCATGGGAGCATGGTAACAGAGGCTATGAATTACTTGCACGGAGACAGGCCGGCCCTTCGGCTCTGCAGCTGGGGGATGTTTACTTAAACTAGTAGGCAGGAATGTATTTTCGAGGAGCGGAACAGATAATTTGAAGGTTGTAGTCAGTCTTGGCAGGCAGCAGGCTGAACTAAGCGCGGCGGGCCGCGCTGGAAGTAAGTCAGAGTTCACGGGTACAGAGACAGCCTGGGCTGAGGCTTTCAGAGTCAGAAGCCAGAAAAAGGCTCGATGGCAGAAATTCAGGGCCTACTTTGCCAGAGCTGAAAAACGTGTAAAGTACACTACAAAAAGACGTTGGCATAGCATACTTAGGAACGGACTATTCAACCCATTCAGGGTGGGTCTGAAAGAGGACATGTTAACGTTGGACGCAAATGTATTTGCGTCTTCATAGCTGGCACAGGAGGGAAGTTACATGCACTTTAAGCTGGTACATGGAGACGGTGGGGTACACGCTAGGGAACACAACTTGACCATAAAATTTATATTTCCTCAGATCGGCAGAGTTTCTTGGACTTCTTAAGATCATCGTTGAACCATGAGGCCTTCTTGTTGCCGGGTTTGCTTTGACGTTTTTTCAGTGGTGCTAAGGTGTCGGCGGTGTTGGATAACCATAGGGTGAAGTTGGCGGCGGCGGCTTGGTCTGGGTTGGAAGAGTGGGCTGGGGTGTTTAGAAGGAGCGATGAGGAGATCTGGTCGGTGGTGATCTTGTTCCAGTTTCTTTGCAGAGTTGGTTGGAGGTGGTTAGTGGGTTTTGGCTTGTTGTAGGTGAAGTGGACGCAGTTGTGGTCAGTCCAGAGGAGATCTGTAGTATGGCTGAAGGAGACATGATTGCTGGAGGTGAAGATGGGGTCGAGTGTGTGACCTGCGATGTGGGTGGGGGAGGTGACTAGTTGTTTAAGTCCGAGTTTGGCGAAGTTGTCCAAGAGGGTGGTGGTGTTGCGGTCGTTGATCTTTTCGAGGTGAAAGTTGAGGTCTCCCAGAAGGATGTATTCTTTGGAGGGGAGCGCGTGTGGAGTGATGAAGTCCGTGATGTCTTCACTGAATTTAGCTCGGGGTCCTGGTGGTCTGTAGAGGAGGGTGCCTCTGAGTGTGGTCTTGGGGTCGATGTGTATTTGGAAGTGGAGGTGTTCGGAGTTGGCGAGGTTGGTGTCAGAGCTGGTTGAGATGCGGATTGATTTCTTATGGACGATAGCGATGCCTCCTCCTGTGTGGCCGGTACGGTCTTTGCGTGTGATCTTATAGTCTTCCGGGATGGCAATGGTGATGTCTGGGGCGGAGGAAGCGTTCATCCATGTTTCCGTTAGGAAGGCGACGTCTGGAGAGATGGTGTCTAGTAGATTCCATAGGTCAATGGCGTGTCTGTGGACCGATCGAGTGTTGAGAAGGATGCATTGTAGGTGCTTGGGGTCGGGAATCTGTGGTGTGGTTTGGCGGAGATGTTGTCGGAGCCGCTGAATTTGCAGGAGTAGCAGGAGAAAGGTCCATGGGTGTGTCCAGGAGCGGCTTGGACGCAGTTGGGGGCGCGACCGGGGTTAAGGGCTAGGAGGGTGGCAGCATCGTAGGTAATGCGGGAAGGCTGGGCAGAGCGAGGGGCAGGGGGTCTGGCGCTGGGCGCGGTCCAGGCGCGGACGGGCGTAGACGGGCTTACCTTTGGCGCACCTTCGGCGCGGCCGTAGCGCGTGGACGCTGCACGTGGGGGCATTGGCCATAAATGGATGGTGGAGGGGGCGGAGCGTGGGAGGGTCAGCAGCTGGGAGGCGGTAGCGGGGAGGAGGGGCAGGGAAAACAACAACAGCAAACAAAATGGAGGTCAGAGGGGAGGCGAGGCAGGGGCAGTAGGTCGCCTGGGACAGCGAAAAGGAGATTAACACAATAATACACGTTGCTGGCAGGTGGGCAAACACAGCTAAATGCAATGCAGGGCGGGCGGCGCTACAATCACATGCGCTATGAGCTATGAGTTTCAGAAAACACAGCGCAAATTGGCCAAATGCAGGCGATACCGCTAATTTACTAAATGCAGGCGATACCGTGATGTCAGTCAGCAGTGCGAAGATCCCCAGGCAGACAGCAGCAGTACTGGGAGAGGAGCAAGGAGGGAGCAACCGGTCAGGAGCGAGTCCGGGCGGTCACAGGGGCTGAAAGGACGAGGTAGGCTCTGTGAACATGGGTGGGAGGGTCAGCAGCTGGGAGGCGGTAGCGGGGAGGAGGGGCAGGGAAAACAACAACAGCAAACAAAATGGAGGTCAGAGGGGAGGCGAGGCAGGGGCAGTAGGTCGCCTGGGACAGCAAAAAGGAGATTAACACAATAATGCACGTTGCTGGCAGGTGGGCAAACACAGCTAAATGCAATGCAGGGCGGGCGGCGCTACAATCACATGCGCTATGAGCTATGAGTTTCAGAAAACACAGCGCAAATTGGCCAAATGCAGGCGATACCGCTAATTTTGTAGGTCGCCTGGGACAGTGAAAAGGAGATTAACACAATAATGCACGTTGCTGGCAGGTGGGCAAACACAGCTAAATGCAATGCAGGGCGGGCGGCGCTACAATCACATGCGCTATGAGCTATGAGTTTCAGAAAACACAGCGCAAATTGGCCAAATGCAGGCGATACCGCTAATTTACTAAATGCAGGCGATACCGTGATGTCAGTCAGCAGTGCGAAGATCCCCAGGCAGACAGCAGCAGTACTGGGAGAGGAGCAAGGAGGGAGCAACCGGTCAGGAGCGAGTCCGGGCGGTCCAGTGACTGCCAACCAAGGAGCTGTCCTATGATGAAGCGTGACCCCCTTTGGGGTGTGTGAGGGCTCTTGCTCCTGAAAGATCAGATCCCCCAACTTGATCCCTTTGGTTCCCCAGACCTCCCCCAATATAGGAACTGCACACCTCTATTCATACTTCTAATCCTGGGGGCGCGTTTGTTGGACCTTGAATGGCCCTCTGTTTGATTATTAATACACAACATATGCACTATTATTTTAAGAGCTGGTTCTAGTGAATAGCCAATTTTTTACACCGTGTCTGAGTCGCATTATATGATTGAAGTAGCTGGTTCTTTTTATCCACTTTCCCCAGTACTTGTTATAAATGAGAATTTTTTTGAGCTTGTACACTCCCGCCACTGACCCCAAACTGTGACCTGAGAAGTGGTCTCATCGTGAATTGTAGTGAGCACATGTACTTGCCATCTATCTACAAATTTCATGGCCAGCAGTTCGTTTCACTGATCTGGTCTTTTTGGAGATTCTTGTGGGAAACTTTTGCAGCGACTTCGAATTGTACGACAAACCACAGTTATGTTACGCTACAGGTTTTAGAGCGCACAGCTGCCCCAGCAAAGGAGCGTCCCACCGCTAACTTTAGCAGAAATTGGGTTGGGGGTGGGGGTACTGAAAATGGCAGGGACTATAGGAGAGGGAAAAGTTGAGTTTAATGGCTTTGTGTAATGCCATGAAGTTGTTAGTGCTACGGATGTTCCCCAGAAGAGTCCCAGAATTTTGCAGCCAGGACGCAGAAGGAGCATCCTCCTACTCGCACTTTCCTCACCCGCAGGACAACCGCCAAATGCTGGCCCATAGATCATAGTTGGATGAGTAGGTATATAGGGTGAGAGCAGGTTCGCCAGGATATCTGCCAGAAAAGTTCCCATGCAATCCTTTTACTAAGTTCTAATGTGGAAGAGCAACCTGCAGGTTTTATACTAGAGTTCTTCCCAGTATATACTCTCAGGTTTTATAATTAACCAGTTGAACTCTCGTACATGTTGATTCTGTAACACGCTCTTTTGCTTGGTATGTACAGCCTGAATAGGAACTGCCCTTTGTATAGCATTAACCAAGTGTGGGCCCCTATATTCTTCCCAGGAGTATAAATCTGTGAAAACTTGCCAGACAAATGTAAGGCATTTTTAGAAATTTGGTCTGGATGGTCCTGTGGCAATAGCTGCCGTTATTACTGAAATGCAGCATACATTCAGACTCCAAAAACGGATCTTTGTTCATGACCAGAATGAAGTTGGGTGTTGCCCAAAGCATATGAGTAGACCAGTAAAACTGTCCATTGGTTTGTACACTATCCCATGGGAATAGTAGGACCCAAGCATTGTTTTAACTTCCCAAGCGAGGTGGGAATCCACAAGTGGTTCCGAGAATGGGACCCCAGAGTGCATCCAATGGGACCCCAGAGTGCCTCCATTTTGCCTTGGAAACTGTTCAGCACACACATTTGTTTGGTGCACAGTTGCTTCAAGGAACATGTAATCCACAAAAATATGTAAGTAGTCAATGGACAAAACAACTGCAAAAGCTGACTTAACATCCAGCTTCTCCAGTAAATGGAGGAATTTGGGGCTGAAACCCAATAGTAGGCTGCAAAGTGAGCACTCCCATGCTCTCCGCGGTGCCTCCCAGCACTTCTGATTGGACTACACTGCCAGTGTTTCTCAACTGCACTGATGATTCTTGCAAAGGGACATCATGACTGCCATGAACATGTTCTCAGAATCACTGGAAGATAAGTCATCATCCGGTGTCATGCCATCCAACTCAAAAATCACTCCCAGATTCAGACCCATGATCCGCTCCGTTCGGATGCAGACTTGGTATTAGAACCTGCATCAGAGCTCTACTACATTGTTTGAGTTAGAGCTTGGGCAGAATTAATCTAACAGTGACAGACAGCAAAAACTATTTCCTAAAGAAAAAAAATCAATTGGCACTTTTCAGTCTGCTCTCAGAAGTTTGTTTAAAAAACACCTAAAAGCGAAAATAAAGAATGACAATCTTGCGAACTCCCAATAATGCAAATTAAATGTAATAAAATGGTCCCTTTCTTAGGATCCAAGGGGCCATCCGGTCATCAACCTTCCAGGAAATGGAAAATGCAAAATAAAAAAAATAATTGTGCCCCCACCCCACAATAAAATTCAAGGTGTTTGCTAAACTTTATTTTTGGGGAAGCTGGCTGCGAGTTCTCAATCTAAAAAAGAAAACATTGGCTAAATGCAAAAATATGTTTTGTTCTCAAAAAGCAGATGTCGATAGGCTGCACTACTGTCTTGTGTTAAAAAAAAAAGATGCCCCTGTGGGTGGGTTTCAGCGCTTTTGGCCTAGCGGTGGGATTCCTGCTCAGAGATTACACTCCCAGCAGTGATCCCTGAACAGGAATCCATATCAGTGAGGAAACTTCCTACTTTTACATAGTGCCCCAAATAACAATATTCCTTCCTGGGGTGGCACACCAAAAGTATACAAATAATCTAGCCACTGATAATTACTGCATCCCAATCCATCCTTATTCTGTACACCATGTCACCTCAGTTTGGACCCAGTTATAAGCAAATCAGTCTTGACCCAGCCTTATCTGAAAAGTCCAGCCCGAACTGCCAATCCAGGTCCTCCGTACGCCTGAACACAAGCAACCCGGGACTGGTTTCTTCTTAATTATGGGCTTATCAGCCGAGCAAAACTTGATTCCAGTGACGGTATACACGGGACCCACGTCTGGACATATCCATTCCACTTAGGGTGACAAGCTAAAGTATACAAAAAAGTGATGGGTGAAATGGTTGAATTAATCCAAGCCACTGATAATTACTCGAGACGCATCCCAGTCTATTGTTATTTTGCACACCATGTCACTTAAGTTTGGACCTAGCTATATGAAACTCAGTCTTGACCGTGGTACAATCAGAACAGCCCAGCCACAACTGCTAAGCCAGGTCCTACCTGAACCGGAACGCAGGGTTAAGACTGATTTAGCCCGAGTTAGTACCAGTGGCTTGATTAATTCAAGCATTAAATCCATTCCTTTTGTGTATTCTTTGGGGTGGCACAAAGCCCCAGATCAGGTTAAACACAAGATAGCAGTCAACTTTTCCATTCCCTGAGAGGGTCGATCACACCCTGCTGAGGGGCCCAATCCCCTGCCCAAGGGCAGGGAATATTCTTTTTAACATGTTTCCCCTATGGGGTATTCGGCCAGAGTGCCTGGAGAGCATGGAGGGGTGCATTGACACCTTAAAAAAAGTGGGTATCCCTGCTCGGAATTTCATCCTAGATGTGGTTCAAAGAAATAGTCCTTTAGGAGAGGCATTGCAGGAAAGGGACTCTACTCTTGCCAGAGATGCCTCTTCCATCTTTCAGGATGCCCTGAGTGGGAGGCAGGGAGATGAGAGAGTAAACTCCCACTGGATGTGCAGGATACCTCTTACCTGTTACTGTTGGGAACCTGTAGTCAGCTAATTGCTAGGTATCATCATTGATGGGGGCAGGAACTGACAGGGAAGCAAATCTGCATTGGGATCCATTAGTGGGGAAATTGGTTGAAGTCTCTGGTGTAAGAATCGGAGGCACATGGTAATCCCCCCCTCCCCTGTTGGATGAAGAGCAGTGGATGTTACCAGTTACCAGATCATCCACCAGAGTTAATGAGGGGCTCCAAGGGACATCATAGGCAACTAAAGCTTCATTCTTGTTGTCTATATCCTCTCTGAACGCCTCTGTGAAAAACATCATCCTTATTAACAGTTACCCACCTAAAATTCTGTGTCTTGCTATTAATTGGATCACTGTAACTGGAGATTATTGACTTGACACTGAATTATCAATGGCTCAATATAATGAATGGATCGATATAATGCCTGTTAGTGACATCCTATGATTCCCTTTCTACTCTGTAGTGCGCTTCTGTGCACTCAAGTTACTTCTGATAAAGGCATTTAATACATAAGGGATTTAGAAACCATGCATTTCATTTGTTTTTGTTAGGTGAAATTGTTTTGCTTGAGGTGACCATAGTGAACATGTTACATAGGGCATTAATGTGGAAAATATAAACCAAATTTTAAAGCTGCAATATGTTTTAGTCATACAAGCACATTGAACATGCTTTCGTTTTGTTGAGGTATTTTATGGCCATTGATGGCCATCTTAAGGATATTTAAAACTATTAAGGATAGATAAGGATATTGCCATATTTTAAGTCTAAAGGATATCTTAACATCATTTTTACAATGGATGGAAAATAATCAGTGTATTGCTCATAGGGTGATAAGAAGAGAGGAGGAAGCTCTGATGTGTTGTGGGAGGTCGTTCCATGTCTTGGATGTAATGTAGGAGAATGAGCTACCTGCTTTGCTTTTGTGGATGTGGGGCGTAAGTGAGGCAGAGTGTAGGTGTCTGGGGGGTTGGTGAAAGTGTATGCAGCTGTTCAGGAATTCTGGTCCTGTTTTGTAAAGGGCTTTGTAAGTATGCGCATGGCTGCGCTTGTGAATGGCAAGGCAGTGCAGCTTCCTGAGGTACTGTGTAATGTGGTTGCGGCATGGGAGATAGTGTCAGTCTTTCGCAATGATTCTGGATGGTCTGGAGTCTGTGTAGGAGTTGTTTGGAGATTCCGACGTAGAGTGTTGCTGTAGTCCAGCCTGGTGGTTGAGTGCTTGCGTGATGATCCATCTTGTGTTCTGAGACAGCCATTTGAAAATCTCTCTCAGCATTCATGGGATGTGGAAGCAAGAGGTGCTCACTGTGTTGACTTGAGCCATCATGAAGAACTTGTCATCTAGGTTAATCCCAAGATTTCTTGCGTGGTCTTTGGGTGTGGGTTTAGGTCCTAGCTCTGACAACCGCCAGTCTTGTCGTAGTTAAGCATCAGGCAGTTGGTTCACATCCAGTCTGTTACAATGGTCATGCAGTAGATGAAGTTGGTTCTGGTGATGGTGGTTTTGTCCGTCAGGAAGAGAATAACTTGGGTGTCCTTGTCGTATGAGATGACGGTGATGTCTTTGGATTGGATTTTGTGGACGAGCCGTGTCATGTATATGTTGAAAAGGGTGAGGCTGAGGAACGATCCCTGTGGGAATCCATATATTGGCTTCTTGGTCTCTGTTGCGAAGGGTGGCAGCTTGAACGTTTGGGTTTTTCCCATGAGCAAGGAGCAGATCTGAATTTCAGAACTAATTCTTCTATGTCAATCTTGTGGCGTCTACTGATAAGGGTGTTGTGGGAGACTGTGTGGAATGCAGCACAGAAGTAGAGCAGGATGACGGAAGCTGTTTCTCCTTGGTCCAGGATGGTGCGAATGTTGGTGGTGGCCTTGAAGAGTGCAGTTTCGGTGCTATGGTGAAGCTCGAGGTAGGCTGTGAGTTGCTTGTTAATGGCCTTCTCAAATCACCTTGGCTGGATAGGGGAGAAGCTGTGGAGTTCATGAGGATGGTATTGATTTCTGCAAGTTTCCATTCATCCAGGAAAGTAGCCGACTTAATGGAGGTGATGATCCGGGTAAGGGTGGTGCTGATTAGTGATGCTCCCAGGCTGCAGATGTGGCGGGGTATAGGTCTGTTGGGGGCCCTGACTGAATGGTCTGTATTATTGCCTCCGTGTCATTTCTGGTGAGGGGTGACCGTTCGGTTTGTTGGCCATCTTGGTTCGTGGTGGTTAGGTTAGCAATGAGTTCTCTGGGGTTGGACTGGTGTGCAAAGCTGCTGTTGATGTTTACGAATTTCCTGTGGAAAAAGTTTCCGCTGTGGTCCACTATTTGTTCAACCAGAAACACCATGTTCCCTGGCCTGCTGTTTTCTTGGAATCTATCCCTATGTGTCCAACAGCAATAGGTCTTTGCTCTTCTAGCCCTTTGTTTGCGATGCTCATTTCCCTCTCTGAAGTACATGCACTTTAAACTGAGGCACCTACAGCTGCTTAGTGTGTATAAAGGAGGTGAAGGAGGCCCAGTTCTACCCCAGAGTTCTTACCTCTCATCAGCTCCCATAGCTGCAATAGAGGAAACATCCCCAAGTGAGGACCTTGACTGGAGGGAAAACTATGGATTAATCTGTCCTCTACCTCATTCCGAACATATCCCTTCTCTGTCTTGTGCGACTGCATGAAAAGGGTTAGGGAGAACCCAATGGATGGGACTGTGTCCTCCCGTGCAACTCGAAGCCTCTAGGTTAGCATCTCTGCCTGGAGCAGGAGCAGCTACCACAGTGCCTGAACTCCTTTGGCCAAACCCATAGATGACGGCCAGGTTTATGCTAATAGAGTAAAATCTAGTTATCATCTCCTTTAATGCTGTCGTCTGACGCCATCTTACAACCACGTTTTATTGTTTAATCTGGGTTGTTTGCTTGAACCATTTGGAGCTGACACTCAGGGTTATGAATTATAGAGAAATTGATTGTCTTTCTTAGTTCATGACTCTTTTTGCTTGAATTGACTTATGTTTCCATCCCTTGTCATTTTTACTAAGTAAAGATTTATTTCAGAACAAACCCACTTTCTCTAGCTCTTTTTTATCTTTACCTTCCTTGCATTTATGTTGCTTTGAAACAAATCTGATATCCTGTGGATACAATAGGGTGGAAATTGTTAAACCACTCGCTAACTAAGAGTCAACGTCTTTGAAACAAGTCCCTTGTAGCACCTTATGTTTTGAACTACTCCCTAGTGCCAACAGTTTTCCCGCCTAGCTCTGCCCACCGCTCTCTCGCTTCTCAGGACCCATTTAATGGAGGCTGCAGCGTGACTCCATTGAGCAGGTCCAGCTCTCCCCGTGCTGATGCATCTCGCCGGCTCCTGACTTCCCTTTGCTTCTTCCCTGTTTTCTGAGGGCCTTCTCCTTGCTTTTCCCTCATTTTTCACTGCTTTGTCTTTGCTTTTCCCTCTTTCTCACTGTTTTCTCCTTGGTTTCTCCCTTTTTTTGAGTGCCTTCTCCTTGCTTTTCCCACGCTTTCACTGCTTTCTCAGTCCTTTCCCCCTTTTCTGAAAGCTTTCACCTTGCTTTTCCCTCATTTTTCACTGCTTTCTTCCTTTTCTCCCATTTTGTGTGCTTTCTCCTTGCTTTTCCCTCATTTTCACTGCTTTCTCCTTGCTTTTCCCCCAGTTTCGGAGTGTTTTCTCCTTGCTTTTCAGATCACCACGAAGCAGTTAGAAACGCCAGTACCTTGAGAACCTCACAGGTGATTTGCCGTGCTTTATAAATCTTCGATTGAACACCGTCTGCCCCATTTAGGATAGCGTTATGTAAAACTTGGTATTGAGGGACTGGCAAAATAATAATGATCTTCACACCATAGGGGAAAGCTCACATGGTGTGGAAGCCATTAGCTTTTTTTAAAACAAAACAAAGTCCAGTTTTAGGACGTTGTTTTTTATTTATTTTCTAATAAACATTTTGAAAAACCTTTACGACCAGGCAAAATGTTTGACTGCAGTTTCTGGCAATGTATAGAGCTGCCTGCAAGACCAGCTGGCATCTATGTAGGCGGACTAAAGGGAGGGTGACGAACAAAGTCATCTGCCACCTGGTCTGACTTGACTCCATCTGCTAAACTCTAACTCCGGCCCAAACTTGTGTTTTTAGGTCTCGTAGCGATACAGTGCGTAAGCACTGTACTTGCCGAGATCTATTGTTACTGACACTGCTTCCCAGGAGACAGCGCCGGCCGCGCGCTTCTCTCAAAATGCGATCGGCGCAGGCCACGCGCTCGCCGTGTCTGTCTCCTGGGAAGCGCACGCAGGCCACGCGCTCGCCGTGTCTGTCTCCTGGGAAGCGCATACATACACAGGCACACACACCCCCCTGCATGCATGCGCACACACATACACAAGCACACACACACGCACGGAGAGACATCCCCTCCCCCTCCCCCTCCCACCCCTTCCCACACACAGACACATGCACAGAGGATATCTTAACATCATTTTTACAATGGATGGAAAATAATCAGTGTATTGCTCGTAGGGTGATAAGAAGAGAGGAGGAAGCTCTGATGTGTTGTGGGAGGTCGTTCCATGTCTTGGATGTAATGTAGGAGAATGAGCTACCTGCTTTGCTTTTGTGGATGTGGGGCGTAAGTGAGGCAGAGTGTAGGTGTCTGGGGGGTTGGTGAAAGTGTATGCAGCTGTTCAGGAATTCTGGTCCTGTTTTGTAAAGGGCTTTGTAAGTATGCGCATGGCTGCGCTTGTGAATGGCAAGGCAGTGCAGCTTCCTGAGGTACTGTGTAATGTGGTTGCGGCATGGGAGATAGTGTCAGTCTTTCGCAATGATTCTGGATGGTCTGGAGTCTGTGTAGGAGTTGTTTGGAGATTCCGACGTAGAGTGTTGCTGTAGTCCAGCCTGGTGGTTGAGTGCTTGCGTGATGATCCATCTTGTGTTCTGAGACAGCCATTTGAAAATCTCTCTCAGCATTCATGGGATGTGGAAGCAAGAGGTGCTCACTGTGTTGACTTGAGCCATCATGAAGAACTTGTCATCTAGGTTAATCCCAAGATTTCTTGCGTGGTCTTTGGGTGTGGGTTTAGGTCCTAGCTCTGACAACCGCCAGTCTTGTCGTAGTTAAGCATCAGGCAGTTGGTTCACATCCAGTCTGTTACAATGGTCATGCAGTAGATGAAGTTGGTTCTGGTGATGGTGGTTTTGTCCGTCAGGAAGAGAATAACTTGGGTGTCCTTGTCGTATGAGATGACGGTGATGTCTTTGGATTGGATTTTGTGGACGAGCCGTGTCATGTATATGTTGAAAAGGGTGAGGCTGAGGAACGATCCCTGTGGGAATCCATATATTGGCTTCTTGGTCTCTGTTGCGAAGGGTGGCAGCTTGAACGTTTGGGTTTTTCCCATGAGCAAGGAGCAGATCTGAATTTCAGAACTAATTCTTCTATGTCAATCTTGTGGCGTCTACTGATAAGGGTGTTGTGGGAGACTGTGTGGAATGCAGCACAGAAGTAGAGCAGGATGACGGAAGCTGTTTCTCCTTGGTCCAGGATGGTGCGAATGTTGGTGGTGGCCTTGAAGAGTGCAGTTTCGGTGCTATGGTGAAGCTCGAGGTAGGCTGTGAGTTGCTTGTTAATGGCCTTCTCAAATCACCTTGGCTGGATAGGGGAGAAGCTGTGGAGTTCATGAGGATGGTATTGATTTCTGCAAGTTTCCATTCATCCAGGAAAGTAGCCGACTTAATGGAGGTGATGATCCGGGTAAGGGTGGTGCTGATTAGTGATGCTCCCAGGCTGCAGATGTGGCGGGGTATAGGTCTGTTGGGGGCCCTGACTGAATGGTCTGTATTATTGCCTCCGTGTCATTTCTGGTGAGGGGTGACCGTTCGGTTTGTTGGCCATCTTGGTTCGTGGTGGTTAGGTTAGCAATGAGTTCTCTGGGGTTGGACTGGTGTGCAAAGCTGCTGTTGATGTTTACGAATTTCCTGTGGAAAAAGTTTCCGATGTGGTCCACTATTTGTTCAACCAGAAACACCATGTTCCCTGGCCTGCTGTTTTCTTGGAATCTATCCCTATGTGTCCAACAGCAATAGGTCTTTGCTCTTCTAGCCCTTTGTTTGCGATGCTCATTTCCCTCTCTGAAGTACATGCACTTTAAACTGAGGCACCTACAGCTGCTTAGTGTGTATAAAGGAGGTGAAGGAGGCCCAGTTCTACCCCAGAGTTCTTACCTCTCATCAGCTCCCATAGCTGCAATAGAGGAAACATCCCCAAGTGAGGACCTTGACTGGAGGGAAAACTATGGATTAATCTGTCCTCTACCTCATTCCGAACATATCCCTTCTCTGTCTTGTGCGACTGCATGAAAAGGGTTAGGGAGAACCCAATGGATGGGACTGTGTCCTCCCGTGCAACTCGAAGCCTCTAGGTTAGCATCTCTGCCTGGAGCAGGAGCAGCTACCACAGTGCCTGAACTCCTTTGGCCAAACCCATAGATGACGGCCAGGTTTATGCTAATAGAGTAAAATCTAGTTATCATCTCCTTTAATGCTGTCGTCTGACGCCATCTTACAACCACGTTTTATTGTTTAATCTGGGTTGTTTGCTTGAACCATTTGGAGCTGACACTCAGGGTTATGAATTATAGAGAAATTGATTGTCTTTCTTAGTTCATGACTCTTTTTGCTTGAATTGACTTATGTTTCCATCCCTTGTCATTTTTACTAAGTAAAGATTTATTTCAGAACAAACCCACTTTCTCTAGCTCTTTTTTATCTTTACCTTCCTTGCATTTATGTTGCTTTGAAACAAATCTGATATCCTGTGGATACAATCGGGTGGAAATTGTTAAACCACTCGCTAACTAAGAGTCAACGTCTTTGAAACAAGTCCCTTGTAGCACCTTATGTTTTGAACTACTCCCTAGTGCCAACAGTTTTCCCGCCTAGCTCTGCCCACCGCTCTCTCGCTTCTCAGGACCCATTTAATGGAGGCTGCAGCGTGACTCCATTGAGCAGGTCCAGCTCTCCCCGTGCTGATGCATCTCGCCGGCTCCTGACTTCCCTTTGCTTCTTCCCTGTTTTCTGAGGGCCTTCTCCTTGCTTTTCCCTCATTTTTCACTGCTTTGTCTTTGCTTTTCCCTCTTTCTCACTGTTTTCTCCTTGGTTTCTCCCTTTTTTTGAGTGCCTTCTCCTTGCTTTTCCCACGCTTTCACTGCTTTCTCAGTCCTTTCCCCCTTTTCTGAAAGCTTTCACCTTGCTTTTCCCTCATTTTTCACTGCTTTCTTCCTTTTCTCCCATTTTGTGTGCTTTCTCCTTGCTTTTCCCTCATTTTCACTGCTTTCTCCTTGCTTTTCCCCCAGTTTCGGAGTGTTTTCTCCTTGCTTTTCAGATCACCACGAAGCAGTTAGAAACGCCAGTACCTTGAGAACCTCACAGGTGATTTGCCGTGCTTTATAAATCTTCGATTGAACACCGTCTGCCCCATTTAGGATAGCGTTATGTAAAACTTGGTATTGAGGGACTGGCAAAATAATAATGATCTTCACACCATAGGGGAAAGCTCACATGGTGTGGAAGCCATTAGCTTTTTTTAAAACAAAACAAAGTCCAGTTTTAGGACGTTGTTTTTTATTTATTTTCTAATAAACATTTTGAAAAACCTTTACGACCAGGCAAAATGTTTGACTGCAGTTTCTGGCAATGTATAGAGCTGCCTGCAAGACCAGCTGGCATCTATGTAGGCGGACTAAAGGGAGGGTGACGAACAAAGTCATCTGCCACCTGGTCTGACTTGACTCCATCTGCTAAACTCTAACTCCGGCCCAAACTTGTGTTTTTAGGTCTCGTAGCGATACAGTGCGTAAGCACTGTACTTGCCGAGATCTATTGTTACTGACACTGCTTCCCAGGAGACAGCGCCGGCCGCGCGCTTCTCTCAAAATGCGATCGGCGCAGGCCACTCGCTCGCCGTGTCTGTCTCCTGGGAAGCGCACGCAGGCCACGCGCTCGCCGTGTCTGTCTCCTGGGAAGCGCATACATACACAGGCACACACACCCCCCTGCATGCATGCGCACACACATACACAAGCACACACACACGCACGGAGAGACATCCCCTCCCCCTCCCCCTCCCACCCCTTCCCACACACAGACACATGCACAGAGGATATCTTAACATCATTTTTACAATGGATGGAAAATAATCAGTGTATTGCTCGTAGGGTGATAAGAAGAGAGGAGGAAGCTCTGATGTGTTGTGGGAGGTCGTTCCATGTCTTGGATGTAATGTAGGAGAATGAGCTACCTGCTTTGCTTTTGTGGATGTGGGGCGTAAGTGAGGCAGAGTGTAGGTGTCTGGGGGGTTGGTGAAAGTGTATGCAGCTGTTCAGGAATTCTGGTCCTGTTTTGTAAAGGGCTTTGTAAGTATGCGCATGGCTGCGCTTGTGAATGGCAAGGCAGTGCAGCTTCCTGAGGTACTGTGTAATGTGGTTGCGGCATGGGAGATAGTGTCAGTCTTTCGCAATGATTCTGGATGGTCTGGAGTCTGTGTAGGAGTTGTTTGGAGATTCCGACGTAGAGTGTTGCTGTAGTCCAGCCTGGTGGTTGAGTGCTTGCGTGATGATCCATCTTGTGTTCTGAGACAGCCATTTGAAAATCTCTCTCAGCATTCATGGGATGTGGAAGCAAGAGGTGCTCACTGTGTTGACTTGAGCCATCATGAAGAACTTGTCATCTAGGTTAATCCCAAGATTTCTTGCGTGGTCTTTGGGTGTGGGTTTAGGTCCTAGCTCTGACAACCGCCAGTCTTGTCGTAGTTAAGCATCAGGCAGTTGGTTCACATCCAGTCTGTTACAATGGTCATGCAGTAGATGAAGTTGGTTCTGGTGATGGTGGTTTTGTCCGTCAGGAAGAGAATAACTTGGGTGTCCTTGTCGTATGAGATGACGGTGATGTCTTTGGATTGGATTTTGTGGACGAGCCGTGTTATGTATATGTTGAAAAGGGTGAGGCTGAGGAACGATCCCTGTGGGAATCCATATATTGGCTTCTTGGTCTCTGTTGCGAAGGGTGGCAGCTTGAACGTTTGGGTTTTTCCCATGAGCAAGGAGCAGATCTGAATTTCAGAACTAATTCTTCTATGTCAATCTTGTGGCGTCTACTGATAAGGGTGTTGTGGGAGACTGTGTGGAATGCAGCACAGAAGTAGAGCAGGATGACGGAAGCTGTTTCTCCTTGGTCCAGGATGGTGCAAATGTTGGTGGTGGCCTTGAAGAGTGCAGTTTCGGTGCTATGGTGAAGCTCGAGGTAGGCTGTGAGTTGCTTGTTAATGGCCTTCTCAAATCACCTTGGCTGGATAGGGGAGAAGCTGTGGAGTTCATGAGGATGGTATTGATTTCTGCAAGTTTCCATTCATCCAGGAAAGTAGCCGACTTAATGGAGGTGATGATCCGGGTAAGGGTGGTGCTGATTAGTGATGCTCCCAGGCTGCAGATGTGGCGGGGTATAGGTCTGTTGGGGGCCCTGACTGAATGGTCTGTATTATTGCCTCCGTGTCATTTCTGGTGAGGGGTGACCGTTCGGTTTGTTGGCCATCTTGGTTCGTGGTGGTTAGGTTAGCAATGAGTTCTCTGGGGTTGGACTGGTGTGCAAAGCTGCTGTTGATGTTTACGAATTTCCTGTGGAAAAAGTTTCCGATGTGGTCCACTATTTGTTCAACCAGAAACACCATGTTCCCTGGCCTGCTGTTTTCTTGGAATCTATCCCTATGTGTCCAACAGCAATAGGTCTTTGCTCTTCTAGCCCTTTGTTTGCGATGCTCATTTCCCTCTCTGAAGTACATGCACTTTAAACTGAGGCACCTACAGCTGCTTAGTGTGTATAAAGGAGGTGAAGGAGGCCCAGTTCTACCCCAGAGTTCTTACCTCTCATCAGCTCCCATAGCTGCAATAGAGGAAACATCCCCAAGTGAGGACCTTGACTGGAGGGAAAACTATGGATTAATCTGTCCTCTACCTCATTCCGAACATATCCCTTCTCTGTCTTGTGCGACTGCATGAAAAGGGTTAGGGAGAACCCAATGGATGGGACTGTGTCCTCCCGTGCAACTCGAAGCCTCTAGGTTAGCATCTCTGCCTGGAGCAGGAGCAGCTACCACAGTGCCTGAACTCCTTTGGCCAAACCCATAGATGACGGCCAGGTTTATGCTAATAGAGTAAAATCTAGTTATCATCTCCTTTAATGCTGTCGTCTGACGCCATCTTACAACCACGTTTTATTGTTTAATCTGGGTTGTTTGCTTGAACCATTTGGAGCTGACACTCAGGGTTATGAATTATAGAGAAATTGATTGTCTTTCTTAGTTCATGACTCTTTTTGCTTGAATTGACTTATGTTTCCATCCCTTGTCATTTTTACTAAGTAAAGATTTATTTCAGAACAAACCCACTTTCTCTAGCTCTTTTTTATCTTTACCTTCCTTGCATTTATGTTGCTTTGAAACAAATCTGATATCCTGTGGATACAATAGGGTGGAAATTGTTAAACCACTCGCTAACTAAGAGTCAACGTCTTTGAAACAAGTCCCTTGTAGCACCTTATGTTTTGAACTACTCCCTAGTGCCAACAGTTTTCCCGCCTAGCTCTGCCCACCGCTCTCTCGCTTCTCAGGACCCATTTAATGGAGGCTGCAGCGTGACTCCATTGAGCAGGTCCAGCTCTCCCCGTGCTGATGCATCTCGCCGGCTCCTGACTTCCCTTTGCTTCTTCCCTGTTTTCTGAGGGCCTTCTCCTTGCTTTTCCCTCATTTTTCACTGCTTTGTCTTTGCTTTTCCCTCTTTCTCACTGTTTTCTCCTTGGTTTCTCCCTTTTTTTGAGTGCCTTCTCCTTGCTTTTCCCACGCTTTCACTGCTTTCTCAGTCCTTTCCCCCTTTTCTGAAAGCTTTCACCTTGCTTTTCCCTCATTTTTCACTGCTTTCTTCCTTTTCTCCCATTTTGTGTGCTTTCTCCTTGCTTTTCCCTCATTTTCACTGCTTTCTCCTTGCTTTTCCCCCAGTTTCGGAGTGTTTTCTCCTTGCTTTTCAGATCACCACGAAGCAGTTAGAAACGCCAGTACCTTGAGAACCTCACAGGTGATTTGCCGTGCTTTATAAATCTTCGATTGAACACCGTCTGCCCCATTTAGGATAGCGTTATGTAAAACTTGGTATTGAGGGACTGGCAAAATAATAATGATCTTCACACCATAGGGGAAAGCTCACATGGTGTGGAAGCCATTAGCTTTTTTTAAAACAAAACAAAGTCCAGTTTTAGGACGTTGTTTTTTATTTATTTTCTAATAAACATTTTGAAAAACCTTTACGACCAGGCAAAATGTTTGACTGCAGTTTCTGGCAATGTATAGAGCTGCCTGCAAGACCAGCTGGCATCTATGTAGGCGGACTAAAGGGAGGGTGACGAACAAAGTCATCTGCCACCTGGTCTGACTTGACTCCATCTGCTAAACTCTAACTCCGGCCCAAACTTGTGTTTTTAGGTCTCGTAGCGATACAGTGCGTAAGCACTGTACTTGCCGAGATCTATTGTTACTGACACTGCTTCCCAGGAGACGGCGCCGGCCGCGCGCTTCTCTCAAAATGCGATCAGCGCAGGCCACGCGCTCGCCGTGTCTGTCTCCTGGGAAGCGCACGCAGGCCACGCGCTCGCCGTGTCTGTCTCCTGGGAAGCGCATACATACACAGGCACACACACCCCCCTGCATGCATGCGCACACACATACACAAGCACACACACACGCACGGAGAGACATCCCCTCCCCCTCCCCCTCCCACCCCTTCCCACACACAGACACATGCACAGATACAGGCACCAACCCCTCCCCTCCCCCTCCCCCTCCCCGCTCCCCGGCACTCCGGACTTGTGCAGCCCCATGCCTTCCCCCCCCCCCCCTCCCCCGAACCCAGCTCCAGGACCTGGCCGATTGTCCCCACTGCCGTCCCGGCCCCCACACTCACCTCTGTGCCCTCGGCGGACCCTATGCTGCTTCGCCCGGACACGGGTGAAAGGAACGAGAGGGCTGCAAGCTCCGACTCAGGCTCACCGCGCCTGCGCACACTGACGGCTCCCGCAGGCCGGCATGAGCTAAAGAAGGGACTGCGGAAGTATAACAGGGCATGTACGTCATCCGGCCTCGCGAAACGGGGACACCCGAGCCGACGCTGTGGACTCTGAGAAGGAGAGGTGCGTTTGTTTTTATCGCTGCCTGAGCCCATTGCTCCGTGGGGTTGTCTCCCGTGTTGGGAAGCAGAATCTCTCGCTGAAGGAGGGGTGTGTGTGGGGGTCATGTGGGGGAGGTGGGGGATTTCCTATCTCTCCACCCCAGAAACTGCCCTCAGGAAATGCAGCGCTATGAGAGAGATCTGCCTGGAATACGGCTGCTGGCGTGTGCCAACCATCCTGAAAACGTCTCTTTCCCAGTGGCATGCTGCGCGTCTCTGGCAGGCAGCTGCAGCCCTGGCACGGAAGCCTCAAATTCATCCTCCGACTGCAGTCCTTTTCATATTTCTAATTGTGAAAATCCAATGTTGTTAGGTTCTGCTGTTTGTTGTAATCAGATGTTTAAATGTGCTAAGGGCTTGCGGTGTGACTCTGTCACCAGGCAACACCTTGGATATTCACCTCCTTTCTCCTGATAATGTCAGCCGAATGGACTTTGTTTGCACATATTGGTTTATTAGGTGAATTAACATGATTTAACGAGTGCAATTCAACTGACTGAACAACCCCCGAGCAAGACATAAAGACACATTTTCAACCTTCCAGAGATTACATGTAGAGCTCTCCTGCAGGTGCAGAATGGATTTTGTAAATAATGAAAGAAAAACAACCTCACATAGCAGTGCGAAATACCGAAAGAAATCGGCCCAATTAAAACACAGCAGCAGACCGTCACAAGCAGAAAATAACACCTAGGTGGTTCATTTTGGCCCGGGCTTGGTTTGACACTGTTTATTTACAGAGGCAGCGCGCTGTCGCTCTTGTTTGATATCCAGTAGATTTGTTTTCAGTGTTTACTCTGACTTATAACCGAATACAGTAGCACAGGGTGTCTAAATATTTGCCAACCCTGAACTGTTGAACTCCCTTCAGTTGGTGAAATGCCACTGACTGACTCGATCCCTCCTGTCTCACTCTCGCTGTCTCACTCTCTCGATGCTGGTTAATTCCATGTTTTGCATTTAGAGTCCCCTTCATTGGGAAGGGTTTAGGTCTTAGGCTCTAAGTGTGAGGAATGCATTCTTTAGGTGTCTCTAACATTCTTGTGTGATTTAAGATCAGAAATTGAGAGCGAAGATCTGCTTAAAATCTGTGGCTAGCATAGTTCTGCAGACACAGGTAAATATTATTGAAAACATTTACCCGACATTGACCCGAGAGGCGTCGACGGACCGTTGAGGCTAACTTGTAATTATTTTGAATCATCCGAAAGTGGTAATATGTAACTAGCACGGGAGGGGGTAATTAAAGTCAATTTGTTCATTGCTCGAGTTTCCAAAATAGCTGCTTCCTCTTGGAAATCCATACTGCTACCTCCCACGGGACATCGAGCCCACGGACCCGTGGAAGAGAGTGACGCGCCTGATGACGTCATCTTTGTTTAAGCCTTTTGTTCTATATCTACGTGGCTAAAGCCTAGCCCCGCCATACATAGCACCGTTTTCTGCATCACAGATCTGGTGTTAAAGTTCCTTTACAGTGAAAGACGTCACCCACGTCCTATCTTCAAAGGAAGAAAGTGCCCTATGTGAACCTGTTTAACATAACATACTAAAATATAGCATAATATATGGGATAAAGTAGCCCCTGGCTGTGCTTGCTTCCCCTGCCGCCTCGCTGTGCTTTCTTCCCTGCCCCCTGGCTGTGCTTGCTCGCCTGGCTGTGCTTGCTTCCCTGCCCCCTCGCTGTGCTTGCTTCCCTGCCCCCTCGTTGTGCTTGCTTCCCTGCCCCCACGCTGTGCTTGCTCCCCTGCCCCCTCGTTGTGATGTAGTGTTCTTTAAAGTGGTGGGTCTTTCTGTATTGGAGCAGTGTTCCTATGGATGTGAGGTTTTCCACATCCTGCTTGCAGAGATTGAAAAGCTGGCTGCCTTTTATTTGCTTTTTTACACTTCTTAGTCAGCAGTCTGATTGTGTCCTGGTTGTGGATGTACTGAGATGATGAGCTTGTCTACAAGACAAGTGGGGTGCTGATCGTAATGACTTTGTAAATGATACCACTGGTTTTGAAGATGGTGTGAGCAGGCAAGGGGAGCCAATTGCATTTCATTAGGATGAGGGTGATGTGATCATATTTCTTCAGGCCGTGGACGTGACGTGCTGCAGCATTTAGGATGCCCATAAGAGTGTGTTAGTGTGGAGTTTGGGAGGCCGTGGAGCCTGGTGCTTCCACAATCCAGATGCAAGAGTATGAGAACCTGAACAGCCGTTTTGAAGTCGCTTTCTCGAAGAAACTGTTTCACTTTCTTTAGGGAAGAAAGCTGGTACCAGACCATGTTTGTTTTTTTGGCAATGTGTTCCTTGAGGATGAGGTTGTTGTCCACTGTGAATAAATCCACTTGACTGAAAGATTGGGTTCAAAACCGTCAAGGTTCATGTCATTGAGCCAGGTTTGTACTATATCTTATTGCCGCTCCCCGGCACTCCGGACTTGTGCAGCCCCATGCCTCCCCCCGAGCCCAGCTCCAGGACCTGGCCGATTGTCCCCACTGCCGTCCCGGCCCCCACACTCACCTCTGTGCCCTCGGCGGACCCTAGGCTGCTTCGCCCGGACACGGGTGAAAGGAACGAGAGGGCTGCAAGCTCCGACTCAGGCTCACCGCGCCTGCGCACACTGACGGCTCCCGCAGGCCGGCATGAGCTAAAGAAAGGACTGCGGAAGTATAACAGGGCATGTACGTCAGGCAGGGGACGTTCACTACGCCTGTGCACAGACAGGTTGACACCGTGAGCCAGGCAGGGCGCGCTCGCTGCGCACAGCAACAGTGCCTCTGCCCGGCATGAGCTAAAGGGACTAAGGAAGCAGAGCAGACAGTAGAGCCAGTGACGAGGGGGGTGCTTCCTCGCCCGATTCCCAGAGTACGACGGCCGCGGGATGGTTATTGCTGTGCTGGACTCTGGCGTGGACCCTGGGGCGCCGGGTATGCAGGTAACAGAATGTGCATGAAACGCAGGGACGAGACGCGCTTTCGCCACCCTGCACGCGATCAATGCTGTGGGGTGACATGGTTCATTAAACACATTCGTGTAGATATGACCTCTTATGAGCATCTTCCATTTCACTTTTCACCATTACAGATGCAAAATTGTATGAACATTGGGAGCAACATAATAAAGTATAGGCGGTGCTGTTGTGCCGTTCGGAAATTGTGTGACTTCATGAATTTCTCACCCTAGTTGGCACCGCAATTAATTTGTGCATATATGCACTGTTGTACCAGTGCGTAATCTGTTTGCCCTGCATTCCATGACGATTACCCAAACGTGAGGTACAGTGTGTAGTTTGATCAACGACAGAGTGTCTGCATAAATGAAGTCATCAGTTGAGTCGATCATCTTGGCGTATTATTAGCATAGTCCCCAAGAAATTTAAATGGTCTGTTTTTCAGAGAGTTTTCCAGAATATCGTTTGCTTCTGCATGTAGTTTGTAGTTCCTATTTAAAGTGTGTGATATCAGACTACTATTCGGATTTGATGAACGGTAAGAAATTTGCGTGCATGGAAAAACTACCTTGTAGCTTGAATGTGGCACCTGCCTCTCAGTTTCTGGTGATAGCTTAGTGATGTCTACGGTTTTCTGTGCATTTTATAGTTCTGCTACATAGCTCATAAAAAGGTCGGCAGGAGTTTTTTTCTGATTTCGATCTCTTGGGAGCTGCCTTGCTGTTTGTCCTTTATGTTTGACCTGGGGCTAGTAGAGCTTGTCGCTCGAATGCTTTTTCTTTTATGGATGTTGGTAGCTAATTGTATGTCCAGTTAATTATGTGTCTGTTGCCCTGGGCTGAGAGAAGAAATTAGATGCTTTTATAGTCGAAGTGAGTATTCATGTGTGCCAGCAAGTTTCAAATGGTATATGTGAAAAAACTCAATGCTAGTTTGAATGAAACTAGGCATGAGCTGAAACATAGTGAAACTCTGAATCAGGGTAGGCGGATACAAGGATCTGTGTGAGACATACACTTAGTACACCCCGAAAAATCATGGGCTTTGGCTATAAGTAAGGACTGTCAATAGACGCCTTTTTTAATTTCTCTTGGTGATTCCGCAAACTTTCTATATTTTCTGCCCCGTGCGTGAGGTGCATCCTCAGAGCTGTGTGAATAATACCAGCTGGAACCCCTGTGTGAGGTGCATCATCAGAGCTGTGTGAAACAGCTTTGAGCCCCTGCGTGAGGTGCATCATCAGAGCTGTGTGAATAATAACTGTCAGCCCCGTGCCTGAGGTGCATCATCAGAGCTGTGTGAATAATAACAGCTGTGAGCCCCGTGCTGAGGTGCATTATCAGAGCTGTGAGAATAACCGCTGTGAGCCCGTATCTGAGGTGCATCATCAGAGCTGTGTGAATAATAACTGCGTCAGCCCCGTGCGTGAGGTGCATCATCAGAGCTGTGTGAATAATAACTGCATCAGCCCCATGCCTGAGGTGCATCATCAGAGCTGTGTGAATAACTGCGTTATCCCCGTGCCTGAGGTGCATCATCAGAGCTGTGTGAATAACCGCTGTGAGCAACAGCGTACTCTTGCACACACTCTCACTGCTCACCAATTCAAAGTTTGCAAACAATTTTATGCAACGCATTGTCATACACAATGCCAATAACTCAAACTTTAATGCTGCGAGACCTATTGCATTGTAAATGCTTGTTTTATGTGTATTACTAACTGCAACTTAAATGTATTTTCTCTTTAATGTGTTTCAGGAGAGAAAATGACATCCATTAGGACTAGATTGGACTGACAAGTTTTTGTTCCCATAATCTGTTACCTGGTGGGGGAAAGATCGGAAGAGAGTATACATCTGCAAATTTATGGAACTTATTTCGGGAGCTAATCAAAAATAAAGAAATTCGGAGCAACTGATGCCATTGCAAAAACTGCATCTACTATCTGCTTCTTTCATAAATTCAAATTCATAAGTGTGTGACTGTTTTCATGGTTACTTTGTACTTTTCACTTAAAAGGCCTTTTTGATTTGCTAATAACTTCCACGAATCCGTACCAACTTTGCCTGGAAATGAGGGTGTTCAGCTTAGCTTGTCTCAGTCAAGATTGAAAAGGCCACACTTAGAAGTGGGGAGGGACATTGTTAAAGGGGAGGTCAAAAAAGAAACTTTTTTCAAAATTGTTTATTAAGGGGAGGAGGGTTGTGGGGTTGGGGGTTATACATTGTTATTGTTTTGTACATGCAAATTATGAGAATGTCTGTATCCTTGTGGGCCTTTCTGTCCACGAGATGCTATTTTCCAAAAGGTCAATAAAAAAATGTAATTGCTTATTAAGGTTTTCCATTACTGACTATGTTCGACAATGTTTTATTTCCCTTACTGACAATATTCGACAATGGTATTGACAATTGGCCAGGTAACTTAGAATATAAATTACACGGGGCACAGTGGGGGCCCTTGTTAATAGAAAATATAACTTTTGATCCAAATAACCTATCCCCAACTCCATTCACTCCCCCACTTCTACTAAAGAGGGGAATCAACTCACCATCACATATATTTAATCTGTGTCTCTTCGCCCAACACCGTCTGGTTGCTGCTGCAGCTCAGGCGCCCCCTCACCCATAGAGACAGTCCTGCTAATTACATTCAGTCAAGGAGACCTAAGCCTCTCCATTGTGCCTCGGGAGGTCTCTACACATTACTTCGTACACTAGCTTCTATTTGACTATGAAGTAAAGATAAGAGCCATTCATGTTAAGAGGTAACACCTTCATTGCTAGGATTGTCAACATTTCATAATAACACCGAGCGATTGGTGTATCAATTCTTTTTTTTTTCTCCAGTTAAATGCCATGGTTAGTTTTGCAGCCCTTAGGCACTGAAGAACCATATGCCAGTATTCCTGATCAGTGCTGCAAGACTGTCCAGCTTAAAGCCTATGAGCACCACATAAAGGGAGGCTGGATTCAGATGTCCCAACTCTTCCCTAAGGACGGCAGAATCCCCCTCACAAAAGGGAAACATTTTCTGACATTGCCACCAAGTATGTAACATTAGTCCCATGGCATTGGATCCTCTCCAGCATTTGAGATTTGTTTCAGAGGGGATATAGAACTACCCTTACTATAATTGATACTGGATGTTCCTTGCCCGCTATGAGTGTATGTCCCTTCCCACTATTTGCAAGAGATCTGTTTCCCATAATGTTGTGGTTTGTCCACTGCAACTTCGTTGTTCATGAAGGTTAAACACTGCTATCAGTTTGGGCAAACGTATCTCAAAAGGAGTCTGCTCTCTAGTGGCTCCATGTTGGGTGCAGGCGCGAGTGACCCAATGTCTTATCTGTGCATATTAAAGACGGTCCTTATCAGTTCGTCTAAACTGAGCCCTTGCACTGCTCAAAGGTTTCGGTAGAGGTAACGTGGTCCATGTCAAAAATCATTCTGCATCACCCACTCTTCTATCGCTAAAACAAGTGTACCTCTACAATGGGGTAAACTCACCATTGGAATGGTTGGGCTGTAAGGTGAGGGATCCATCATCAAACCACATGCCTCCACACTCTGTACATAGGAATCACTGCATGCCTCCTGAAGAGACCACAGACGATACAAAACTCAGCAGCAAGACTCATCCCGACTTCACCAGACGCACTCGCATCACCCTGCACCTCAAAAAACGACACTGGCTCCAGATCCAGAAGAGATGCCAGTTCAAGATGCTGACCTAAGAAGGACCAGCATACATCAACAAACGAATAACCTTCTACCAATTGACCAGACCCCTACGATCCTCTTCCCTCCTTCCTCACAGACACCCCTATGGCTCCACTGACCCAACAGTGAAGGACGCTCTTTATCTCACTCGGCATCCAAATCCTGGAACAACCTTACCCTGCACCTTAGGAACGCCGCATCGCTCCGATATTTCAGGAAAGGATTCAAGACCTGGCTGTTCAAATGAACAAAACACCACAAAGCAGCTAGCCACTCCAGCTCCTTGAGACCCTCATGCGTGATTTACAGCGCTTTATAAATCCTGATGGATTGCCTGATAAATCTAGTCCCCATTTTTTACCACGTGCTTTTTCGGACCATTCCACAGTTATTCTCAATTAGGCTTACGCAACAACAGTGAGGGACACTAGGAAGGGAAAGTGCGCTGTCGCCTTTAGCTTGAGTGAGAAGCGTCTGAGGTAACCTAGGTTTTTTTTTTATATTTCCCCACAGAAACCACAAGAGGATATTTTGGATATGCTTTAAGCACGGTCTGTCACTCTATATCAGGGGAGCCTGAAATAAACATAAAAGCATTATGAGGTTATTCATCTTAATAGCGTTGATCCTTCCCATTCTGAAATTATCAATTCACCCCATGCTTCAAGATGTCATTTTATGGTGGCTACAAGAGAGCGATAGTTTGCTTGAAGAGATCTTTTGAGTACCAACTGATTTCGATCTAAGTACCTAATGTGCTTCTTAGCTCTGCGAAACGTGAGGAACTTTATCAGTTCTTTGGTCTCACTCTCAGTGTTGGTTTGTTTCATCACGGATATGTACTCCCTGTACTGTCGACACAACAGTGACATGGTTACCTGAACTGATCAGTGTTACCCTCTCGTGCGCTATTTTGAGATTTAACATTGATCCCCACTATAGGTACACCATAAATTATTCAATCTTCTGCCACCTACATTAACTATTCCCATCACAGTAGTGCAACACTGTTTATGATTCCAATGTTTTGGACACTTCTTGGTAATCAAGCCATCCTTAGACAAATTTGTTCACAACTCCACTCTAAGATGGCGCTGGTTTCTCCTGTTACCACGATCCAATATGGTGCTGACTTTTCCCTGAATTCCTCACCAGCAGCCCCGAGGGGCTTGTGCTGTGGGCATGCCATGATGACGTATCCTTCAAAATCTCTCTTTTCAATACCGGACCTGCTACCTCACTCGCATACGAGCAGTAGCGGAGCCAGGGGTAGGTCCACACTTTCCGCGGCGACCGCCAATCGTGAAAAGACACTCTGGCTAATACCCGTTTTTAGTATAACCAAGGGTTCCATACATTAAACACTTGCTTTATTAACACCTCGAGTTATTTTTAATCCACCATCCTACTCACTGACAACACCTTCACATGGCACCTCACACTTAAATGTGGCATTTCAGAAGAACTTCGGCAAAGAGCCCTCATGCGGCACCCGTTGGGCACTCCATTGACTGCCAACCAAGGAGCTGCCCTATGATGAAGCGGGACCCCCTTTGGGGTGTGTGTGGGCTCTTGTTCCTGAAGGATCAGATCCCCTGACTTGATCCCTCTAGTTCCCCAGACCTCCCCCCGATATAGGAACTGCACACCTCTATGTATACTTATATTCCTAGGGGCGTGTTTGTTGGACCTTGAATGGCCTGCTGTTTGATTATTAATACACAACAAATGCACTATTATTTTAACGGCTGGTTCTACTGGATAGACAATTTTTGATACCATGTCTGAATCGCATTATATGATTGAAGTAGCTGGTTCTTTTTATCCACTTTCCCCAGTACTTGTTATAAATGAGTATTTTTTTGAGCTTGTACACTGCCGCAACTGACCCCAAACTGTGACCTGAGAAGTGCTCTGATCGTGAATGGTAGTGAGCACATGTACTTGCCATCTATCTACAAATTTCATGGCCAGCAGTTCGTTTCACTGATCTGGTCTTTTTGGAGATTCTTGTGGGAATCTTTTGTAGCGACTTCAAATTGTACGACAAACCAGTTATGTTACGTTACAGGTTTTAGAGCGCACAGCTTCCCCAGCAAAGGAGCGTCCCACCGCTAACTTTAGCAGAAATTGGGTTGGGGGGAGTACTGAAAGATGGCAGGGGCTATAGCAGAGGGAAAAGTTGAGTTTAATGGCTTTGTGAAATGCCATGAAGTTGTTAGTGCTACGGATGTTCCCCAGAAGAGAGTCCCAGAATTTTGCAGCCAGGACGCGGAAGGAGCATCCTCCTGCTCGCACTTTCCTCACCCGCAGGACAACCGCCAAATGCTGGCCCATAGATCATAGTTGGATGAGTAGGTATATAGGGTGAGAGCAGGTTTGCCAGGATATCTGCCAGCATTGTTAATTTCACTGGACTCTGTACCAATACTGTCGACATAAAGATCATACACTTTATGAAGTAGTGATTGCACAAGCTCCCATGCAATCCTTTTACCAAGTTCCAATGTGGAAGAACAACCTGCAGGTTTTATACTAGAGTTCTTCCCAGTATATACTCTCAGGTTTTATAATTAACCAGTTGAACTCTCGTACATGTTGATGCTGTAACACGCTCTTTTGCTTGGTATGTACAGCCTGAATAGGAACTGCCCTTTGTATAGTATTAACCAAGTGTGGGCCCCTATATTCTTCCCAGGAGTATAAATCTGTGAAAACTTACCAGACAAATGTAAGGTGTTTTTAGAAATTTGGTCTGGATGGTCCTCTGGCAATAGCTGCCGTTATTACTGAAATGCAGCATACAGTCAGACTAAAAAAACTGATCTTTGTTCATGACCAGTATGAAGTGGGGTGTTGCCCAAACCAAATGAGTAGACCAGTAAAACTGTTCCATTGGTTTGTACACTATCCCATGGGAATAGTAGGACCCAAGCATTGTTTTAACTTCCCAAGCGAGGTGGGAATCCACAAGTGGGCCCGAGAAAGGGACCCCAGAGTGCCTCCAATGGGACCCCAGAGTGCCTCCAATGGGACCCTAGAGTGCCTCTTTTTTGCCTTGGAAACTGTTCTGCACACACATTTGTTTGGTGCACAGTTGCTTCAAGGAACATGTAATCCACAAAAATATGTAAGTAGTCAATGGACAACACAACTGCAAAAACTGACTTTACATCCAGCTTCTCCAGGAAATGGAGGAATTTGTGGTTGAACCCCATTAGTAGGCTGCAAAGTGAGCACTCCCGTGCTCCCCGCGGTGCCTCCCAGCACTTCTGATTGGACACATTGCCAGTGTTTCTCAACTGCACTGATGATTCTTGCAAAGGGACATCATGACTGCAATGAACATGTTCTCAGAATCACTGGAAGATAAGTCATCATCCGGTGTCATGCCATCCAACTCAAAAATCACTCCCAGATTCAGACCCATGATCCGCTCCGTTCGGATGCAGACTTGGTATTAGAACCTGCATCAGAGCTCTGCTACATTGTTTGAGTTAGAGCTTGGGCAGAATTAATCTAAAAGTGACAGAAACAGCAAAAACTATTTCCTAAAGAAAAAAAATCAATTGGCACTCTTCAGTCTGCTCTCAGAAGTTTGTTTAAAAAAACCCTAAAAGCGAAAATAAAGAATGACTTAATGATGCTAAACTCCCAATAATGCAAATTAAATGTAATAAAATGGTCCCTTTCTTGGCATCCGAGGGGCCATTGGGCCATCAACCCTTCCAGGAAATGGAAAATGCTAAAAACAATTAATTGTGCCCCCACCCCACAATAAAATTCAAGGTCTTTGCTAAACTTTATTTTTGGGGAAGCTGGCTGCCAGTTCTCAATCTAAAAAAGAAAACATTGGCTAAATGCAAAAATGTTTTGTTCTCAAAAAGCAGATGTCGATAAAGTAGCCCTCCATTCTGAAAGGCTGCCCTACTGTCTCGTGTTGAAAAAAAAGATGCCCCTGTGGGTGGGTTTCAGCTCTTTTGGCCTAGCAGTGGGATTCCTGCTCAGATTACACTCCCAGTAGTGATCCCTGAACAGGAATCCATGTCAGTGAGGAAACTTCCTACTTTTACATAGTGCCCTAAATGTCAATATTCCTTCCTGGGGTGGCACATCAATAGTATACAAATAATCTCAGCCACTGGTATTTACTGCATCCCAATCCATCCTTATTCTGTACACCATGTCACCTCAGTTTGGACCCAGTTATAAGCAAATCAGTCTTGACCCAACCTTACCTGAAAAGTCCAGCCCGAATTGCCAATCCAGGTCCTCCCTACGCCTGAACACAAGCAACCCGGGACTGGTTTCTTCTTAATTATGGGCTTATCAGCCAAGCACAACTTAATTCCAGTGACGGTATACACGGGACCCACGTCTGGGCATATCCATTCCACTTAGGGTGACAAGCTAAAGTATACAAAAAAGTGATGGTTGAATTAATCCAAGCCACTGATAATTACTCGAGCCGCCGCCCAGTCTATTGTTATTTTGCACACCATGTCACTTAAGTTTGGACCGAGCTATATGAAACTCAGTCTTGACCGTGGTACAACCAGAACAGCCCAGTCCCAACTGCTAAGCCAGGTCCTACCTTACCCGGAACGCAGGGTTAAGACTGATTTAGCCCGAGTAATTACCCGTGGCTTGATTAATTCAAGCTTTCAATCCATTCCTTTTGTGTATACTTTGGGGTGGCACAAAGCCCCAGATCAGGTAAAACACAAAATAGCAGTCAACTTTTCCATTCCCTGAGAGGGTCGATCACAACCTGCTGAGGGGCCCAATCTCCTGCCCAAGGGCAGGGAATATTCTTTTTAACATTTTGCCCCTATGGGGTATTCGGCCAGAGTGCCTGGAGAGCATGGAGGGGTGCATAGACGCCTTAAAAAAAGTGGGTATCCCTGCTCGGGAATTTCATCCTAGATGTGGTTCAAAGAAATAGTCCTTTTGGAGACGCATTGCAGGACAGGAAAGACTCTACTCTTGCCAGAGATGCCTCTGAGTGGGAGGCGGGGGGATGAGAGAGTAAACTCCCACTGGAAGTGCAGGATACCTCTTACCTGTTACTGTTGGGAACCTTTAGTCAACTAATTGCTAGGTATCATCATTGATGGGGGCAGAGGGAGGCAGGAACTGACAGGGAAGCAAATCTGCATTAGGATCCATTAGTGTGGAAATGTGTTGAAGTCTCTGGTGTAAGAATCGGAGGCACATGCTAATCCCCCCCTGCCCTCCCCCCCCCCCTTGTTGGATGAAGAGCAGTGGATGTTACCAGATCATCCACCAGAGGTAATGAGGGGCTCCAAGGGACATCATAGGCAACTAAAGCTTCATTCTTGTTGTCTATATCCTCTCCGAACGCCTCTGTGAAAAACCTCATCCTTATTAACAGTTACCCACCTAAAATTCTGTCTCTTGCTATTAATTGGATCACTGTAACTGGAGATTATCGACTTGACACTGAATTATCAATGGCTCAATATAATGAATGGATCGATATAATGCCTGTTAGTGACATCCTATGATTCCCTTTCTACTCTGTAGTGCGCTTCTGTGCACTCAAGTTACTTCTGATAAAGGCATTTAATATATAAGGGATTTAGAAACCATGCGTTTAATTTGTTTTTGTTAGGTGAAATAGTTTTGCTTGAGGTGACCATAGTGAACATGTTACATAGGGCACTAATGTGGAAAAAAGAAACCAAATTTTAAAGCTGCAATATGTTTTAGTCATACAAGCACATAGAACATGCTTTCGTTTTGTTGAGGTATTTTAAGGCCATTGATGGCCATCTTAATGATATTTAAAACTATTAAGGATAGATAAGGATATTGCCATATTTTAAGTCTAAAGGATATCTTAACATCATTTTTACAATGGATGGAAAATAATCAATGTATTGCTCGTAGGGTGTTAAGAAGAGGAGGAAGCGCTGATGTGTTGTGGGAGGTCGTTTCATGTCTTGGGTGTAATGTAGGAGAATGAGCTACCTGCTTTGCTTTTGTGGATGTGGGGCGCAAGTGAGGAAAAGTGTAGGTGTCTGGGGGGTTGGTGAACGTGTATGCAGCTGTTCAGGAATTCTGGTCCTGTTTTGTTTAGGGCTTTGTAAGTATGCGCATGGCTGCGCTTGTGAATGGCAAGGCAGTGCAGCTTCCTGAGGTACTGTGTAATGTGGTTGCGGCATGGGAGATGGTGTCAGTCTTTCGCAAGCATTCTGGATGGTCTGGAGTCTGTGTAGGAGTTGTTTGGAGATTCCAACGTAGAGAGTGTTGCTGTAGTCCAGCCTGGTGGTTGAGTGCTTGCGTGATGATCCATCTTGTGTTCTGAGACAGCCATTTGAAAATCTCTCTCAGCATTCATGGGATGTGGAAGCAAGAGGTGCTCACTGAGTTAACTTGAGCCATCATGAAGAACTTGTCATCTAGGTTAATCTCAAGATTTCTTGCGTGGTCGTTGGGTGTGGGTTTAGGTCCTAGCTCTGACAACCGCCAGTCTTGTCGTAGTTAAGCATCAGGCAGTTGGTTCACATCCAGTCTGTTACAATGGTCATGCAGTAGATGAAGTTGGTTCTGGTGATGGTGGTTTTGTCCGTCAGGAAGAGAATAACTTGGGTGTCCTTGTCGTATGAGATGACGGTGATGTCTTTGGATTGGATTTTGTGGACGAGCCGTGTCATGTATATGTTGAAAAGGGTGAGGCTTAGGAACGATCCCTGTGGGAATCCATATATTGGCTTCTTGGTCTCTGTTGCGAAGGGTGGCAGCTTGAACGTTTGGGTTTTTCCCATGAGCAAGGAGCAGATCTGAATTTCAGAACTAATTCTTCTATGTCAATCTTGTGGCGTCTACCGATAAGGGTGTTGTGGGAGACTGTGTGGAATGCAGCACAGAAGTAGAGCAGGACGACGGAAGCTGTTTCTCCTTGGTCCAGGATGGTGCGAATGTTGGTGGTGGCCTTGAAGAGTGCAGTTTCGGTGCTATGGTGAAGCTCGAGGTAGGCTGTGAGTTGCTTGTTAATGGCCTTCTCAAATCACTTTGGCTGGATAGGGGAGAAGCTGTGGAGTTCATGAGGATGGTGTTGATTTCTGCAAGTTTCCATTCATCCAGGAAAGTAGCCGACTTAATGGAGGTGGTGATCCGGGTAAGGGTGGTGCTGATTAGTGATGCTCCCAGGCTGCAGATGTGGCGGGGTATAGGTCTGTTGGGGGCCCTGACTGAATGGTCTGTATTATTGCCTCCGTGTCATTTCTGGTGAGGGGTGACCGTTCGGTTTGTTGGCCTTCTTGGTTCGTGGTGGTTAGGTTAGCAATGAGTTCTCTGGGGTTGGACTGGTGTGCAAAGCTGCTGTTGATGTTTACGAATTTCCTGTGGAAGAAGTTTTCACAGGTTGTTGCAGAATGTTAGGAGGCAGTGATATTGTTGCCAGTGGCTGAGGGCGAGGTAAGAAGATCTCCCTGCAACTGTTGGAGCCTCCTCCGATGTGGTCCACTAGTGACCTGTTCAACCAGAAACACCATGTTCCCTGGCCTGCTGTTTTCTTGGAATCTATCCCTATGTGTCCAACAGCAATAGGTCTTTGCTCTTCTAGCCCTTTGTTTGCGATGCTCATTTCCCTCTCTGAAGTACATGCACTTTAAACTGAGGCACCTACAGCTGCGTAGTGTGTATAAAGGAGGTGAAGGAGGCCCAGTTCTACCCCAGAGTTCTTACCTCTCATCAGCTCCCATAGCTGCAATAGAGGAAACATCCCCAAGTGAGGACCTTGACTGGAGGGAAAGCTATGGATGGTAACCTGTCAGCCATCTCTGGACAATTAATATGTCCTCTACCTCATTCCAAACATATCCCTTCTCTGTCTTGTGCGACTGCATGAAAAGGGTTAGGGAGAACCCAATGGATGGGACTGTGTCCTCCCGTGCAACTCGAAGCCTCTAGGTTAGCATCTCTGCCTGGAGCAGGAGCAGCTACCACAGTGCCTGAACCCCTTTGGCCAAACCCATAGATGACGGCCAGGTTTATGCTAATAGAGTAAAATGTATTTTGACATTTTGAGGGCCACATAACATCCTGCCGAGGCCCACCCAGCGCCCCTCCCTCTTCCCACAACCTACTCAATGGAGAGTGTGACTCAATTGCGTAGGTCCCAGGCCCCGCTCTCCAAGTGCTGCTGCATCGCCCCTTCTCCTGTCTTCCTGTGGCTTTCTCCTTGCTTTCCCTCCTCATTTTTCACCAATTTCTCCTACCTTTCCCCTGTTTTCTGAGTGCTTTCTCCTTGCCTTTCCCTCATTTGTCACTGCTTTCTCCTTTCCTTTCTCCCGTTTTTGAGTGCTCTCTCCATGCTTTTCCCGCGTTCTCACTGATTTCTCCTTCCTTTATCACGTTTTTCAGTGCCTTCTCCGCTTTACCCTCGTTTTCATAGGTTTCTCCATATTTTTTCCCTCATTGCCACTCCCTAGTGCCAACAGTTTTCCCGCCTAGCTCTGCCCACCGTCCCTCTCTCTTTTCAGGACCCATTTAATGGAGGCTGCAGCGTGACTCCGTTGAGCAGGTCCAGCTCTCCCAGTGCTGATGCATCTCGCCGGCTCCTGACTTCCCTTTGCTTCTTCCCTGTTTTCTGAGGGCCTTCTCCTTGCTTTTCCCTCATTTTTCACTGCTTTGTCTTTGCTTTTCCCTCTTTCTCACTGTTTTCTCCTTGGTTTCTCCCTTTTTTTGAGTGCCTTCTCCTTGCTTTTCCGACGCTTTCACTGCTTTCTCGGTCCTTTCCCCCTTTTCTGAAAGCTTTCACCTTGCTTTTTCCTCATTTTTCACTGCTTTCTTCCTTTTCTCCCATTTTGTGTGCTTTCTCCTTGCTTTTCCCTCATTTTCACTGCTTTCTCCTTGCTTTTCCCCCAGTTTCGGAGTGTTTTCTCCTTGCTTTTCAGATCACCACGAAGCAGTTAGAAACGCCAGTACCTTGAGACCCTCACAGGTGATTTGCCGTGCTTTATAAATCTTCGATTGAACACCGTCTGCCCCATTTAGGATAGCGTTATGTAAAACTTGGTATTGAGGGACTGGCAAAATAATAATGATCTTCACACCATAGGGGAAAGCTCACGTGGTGTGGAAGCCATTAGCTTTTTTTAAAAAAAAAAAACAAAGTCCAGTTTTAGGAGGTTGTTTTTTATTTATTTTCTAATAAACATTTTGAAAAACCTTTACGACCAGGCAAAATGTTTGACTGCAGTTTCTGGCAATGTATAGAGCTGCCTGCAAGACCAGCTGGCATCTATGTAGGCGGAGTAAAGGGAGGGTGACAAACAAAGTCATCTGCCACCTGGTCTGACTCTGATCTGCTAAACTCTAACTCCGGCCCAAACTTGTGTTCCTTTAAGTGTATTACTAACTGCAACTTAAATGTATTTTCTCTTTAATGTGTTTCAGGAGAGAAAATGACATCCATTAGGACTAGATTGGACTGACAAGTTTTTGTTCCCATAATCTGTTACCTGGTGGGGGAAAGATCGGAAGAGAGTATACATCTGCAAATTTATGGAACTTATTTCGGGAGCTGATCAAAAATAAATAAATTCGGAGCAACTGATGCCATTGCAAAAACTGCATCTACTATCTGCTTCTTTAATAAATTCAGATTCATAAGTGTGTGACTGTTTTCATGGTTACTTTGTACTTTTCACTGAAAAGGCCTTTTTGATTTGCCTTATAACTCCCACAAATCCGTACAAACTTTGCCTGGAAATGAGGGTGTTCAGCTTAGCTTGTCTCAGTCAAGATTGAAAAGGCCGCACTTAGAAGTGGGGAGGGACATTGTTAAAGGGGAGGTCAAAAAATAAACTTTTTTCAAAATTGTTTATTAAAGGGAGGAGGGTTGTGGGGTTGGGGGTTATACATTGGTATTGTTTTGTACATGCAAATTATGAGAATGTCTGTATCCTTGTGGGCCTTTCTGTCCACGAGATGCTATTTTCCAAAAGGTCAATAAAAAAATGTAATTGCTTATCAAGGTTTTCCATTACTGACTATGTTCGACAATGTTTTATTTCCCTTACTGACAATATTCGACAATGTTATTGACAATTGGCCAGGTTGCTTAGAATATAAATTAAGTGGGGCACAGTGGGGGCCTTGTTAATAGAAAATATAACTTTTGATCCAAATAGCCTATCCCCAACTCCATTCACTCCCCCACTTCTACTAAAGAGGGGAATCGACTCACCATCACATATATTTAATCTGTGTCTCTTCGCCCAACACCGTCTGGTTGCTGCTGCAGCTCAGGCGCCCCCTCACCCATAGAGACAGTCTAGCTAATTACATTCAGTCAAGGAGACCTAAGCCTCTCCATTGTGGCTCGGGAGGTCTCTACACATTACTTCGTACACTAGCTTCTATTTGACTGAAGTAAAGATAAGAGCCATTCATGTTAAGAGGTAACACCTTAATTGCTAGGATTGTCAACATTTCATAATAACACCGAGCGATTGGTGTATCAATTCTTTTTTCTTTTCTTTTTTCTCCAGTTAAATGCCATGGTTAGTTTTGAAGCCCTTCGGCACTGAAGAACCATATGCCAGTATCCCTGATCAGTGCTGCAAGACTGTCCAGCTTAAAGCCTATGAGCCCCACATAAAAGGAGGCTGGATTCAGATGTCCCAACTCTTCCCTAAGGATGGCAGAATTCCCCTCACACAAGGGAAACATTTTCTGACATTGCCACCAAGTATGTAACATGAGTCCCATGGCATTGGATCCTCTCCAGCATTTGAGATTTGTTTCAGAGGGTGTATAGAACTACCCTTACTATAATTGATACTGGATGTTCCTTCCCACTATTTGCAAGAGATCTGCTCCCCATAATGTTGTGGTTTGTCACTGCAACTTCGTTGTTCATAAAGGTTAAACACTGCTATCAGTTTGGGCAAACGTATCTCAAAAGGAGTCTGCTCTCTAGTGGCTGCATGTTGGGTGCAGGCGCGAGAGACCCAATGTCTTATCTGTGCATATTAAAGACACTCCTTATCAGTTCGTCTAAACTGAGCCCTTGCACTGCTCAAAGGTTTCGGGAGAGGTAACGTGGTCCATGTCATTCTGCATCACCCACTCTTCTATCGCTAAAACAAGTGTACCTCTACTATGGGGTAAACTCACCATTGGAATGGTTGGGCTGTAAGGTGAGGGATCCATCATCAAACCACATGCCTCCACACTCTGTACATAGGAATCACTGCATGCCTCCTGAAGAAACAACAGACGATACAAAACTCAGCAGCAAGACCCATCCCGACTTCCCCAGACGGACTCGCATCACCCTGCACCTCAAAAAACTACACTGGCTCCAGATCCAGAAGAGATGCCAGTTCAAGATGCTGACCTAAGAAGGACCAGCATACATCAACAAACGAATAACCTTCTACCAATTGACCAGACCCCTACGATCCTCTTCCCTCCTTCCTCACAGACACCCCTATGGCTCCACTGACCCAACAGTGAAGGACGCTCTTCATCTCACTTGGCATCCAAATCCTGGAACAACCTTACCCTGCACCTTAGGAACGCCGCTTCGCTCCGGTATTTCAGGAAAAGATTTAAGACCTGGCTGTTCAAATGAACAAAACACCACAAAGCAGCTAGCCACTCCAGCTCCTTGAGTCCCTCATGCGTGATTTACAGCGCTTTATAAATCCTGATGCATTGCTTGATAAATCTAGTCCCCATTTTTTACCACGTGCTTTTTCGGACTATTCCACAGCTATTCTCAATTAGGCTTACGCAACAACAGTGAGGGACACTAGGAAGGGAAAGTGTGCTGTCGCCTTTAGCTTGAGTGAGAAGCATCTGAGGTAACCTAGGTTTTTTTATTTTTATTTCCCCACAGAAACCACAAGAGGATATTTTGGATATGCTTTAAGCACGGTCCGTCACTCTATATCAGGGGAGCCTGAAATAAACATAAAAGCATTATGAGGTTATTCATCTTAATAGCGTTGATCCTTCCCATTCTGAAATTATCAATTCACCCCATGCTTCAAGATGTCATTTTATGGTGGCTACAAGAGAGCGATAGTTTGCTTGAAGAGATCTTTTGAGTACCAACTGATTTCGATCTAAGTACCTAATGTGCTTCATAGCTCTGCGAAACGTGAGGAACTTTATCAGTTCTTTGGTCTCAGTGTTGGTTTGTTTCATCACTGATATGTACTCCCTGTACTGTCGACACAACAGTGACATGGTTACCTGAACTGATCAGTGTTACCCTCTCGTGCGCAATTTTAGATTTAACATTGATCCCCACTATAGGTACACCATAAATTATTCAATCTTCTGCCACCTACATTAACTATTCCCATCACAGTAGTGCAACACTGTTTACGATTCCAATGTTTTGGACACTTCTTGGTAATCAAGCCATCCTTAGACAAATTTGTTCACAACTCCACTCTAAGATGGCGCTGGTTTCTCCTGTTACCACGTTCTAATATGGTGCTGGCTTTTCCCTGAATTCCTCACCAGCAGCCCAGAGGGGCTTGTGTTGTGGGCATGCCATGATGACGTATCCGTCAAAATCTCTCTTTTTCAATACCGGACCTGCTACCTCACTCGCATACGAGCAGTAGCGGAGCCAGGGGTAGGTCCATGCTTTCCGCGGCGACTGCCAATCGTGAAAAGACACTCTGGCTAATACCCGTTTTTAGTATAACCAAGGGTTCCATACATTAAACACTTGCTTTATTAACACCTCGAGTTATTTTTAATCCACCATCCTACTCACTGACAACACCTTCACATGGCACCTCACTTAAATGTGGCATTTCAGAAGAACTTCAGCAAAGAGCCATCATGCGGCACCCGTTGGGCACTCCAGTGACTGCCCACCAAGGAGCTGCCCTATGATGAAGCGGGACCCCCTTTGGGATGTGTGTGGGCTCTTGTTCCTAAAGGATCTGATCCCCTGACTTGATCCCTCTAGTTCCCCAGACCTCCCCCCGATATAGGAACTGCACACCTCTATGTATACTTATATTCCTGGGGGCGTGTTTGTTGGACCTTGAATGGCCCTCTGTTTGATTATTAATACACAACAAATGCACTATTATTTTAACAGCTGGTTCTACTGGATAGCCAATTTTTGATACCATGTCTGAATCGCATTATATGATTGAAGTACCTGGTTCTTTTTATCCACTTTCCCCAGTACTTGTTATAAATGAGTATTTTTTTGAGCTTGTACACTCCCGCAACTGACCCCAAACTGTGACCTGAGAAGTGCTCTGATCGTGAATGGTAGTGAGCACATGTACTTGCCATCTATCTACAAATTTCATGGCCAGCAGTTCGTTTCACTGATCTGGTCTTTTTGGAGATTCTTGTGGGAATCTTTTGTAGCGACTTCAAATTGTACGACAAACCAGTTATGTTACGTTACAGGTTTTAGAGCGCACAGCTTCCCCAGCAAAGGAGCGTCCCACCGCTAACTTTAGCAGAAATTGGGTTGGGGGGAGTACTGAAAGATGGCAGGGACTATAGCAGAGGGAAAAGTTGAGTTTAATGGCTTTGTGAAATGCCATGAAGTTAGTGCTACGGATGTTCCCCAGAAGAGAGTCCCGAAATTTTGCAGCCAGGACGCGGAAGGAGCATCCTCCTGCTCGCACTTTCCTCACTCGCAGGACAACCGCCAAATGCTGGCCCATAGATCATAGTTGGATGAGTAGGTATATAGGGTGAGAGCAGCTTTGCCAGGATATCTGCCAGCATTGTTCATTTCACTGGACTCCTGTACCAATACTGTCGACATAAAGATTATACCCTTTATGAAGTAGTGATTTCACAAGCTCCCATGCAATCCTTGTACTAAGTTCTAATGTGGAAGAGCAACCTGCAGGTTTTATACTAGAGTTCTTCCCAGTATATACTCTCAGGTTTTATAATTAACCAGTTGAACTCTCGTACATGTTGATGCTGCAACACGCTCTTTTGCTTGGTATGTACAGCCTGAATAGGAACTGCCCTTTGTGTAGTATTCACCAAGTGTGGGCCCCTATATTCTTCCCAGGAGTATAAATCTGTGAAAACCTACCAGACAAATGTAAGGCGTTTTTAGAAATTTGGTCTGGATGGTCCTCTGGCAATAGCTGCCGTTATTACTGAAATGCAGCATACACTCAGACTAAAAAAACTGATCTTAGTTCATGACCAGTATGAAGTGGGGTGTTGCCCAAACCATATGAGTAGACCAGTAAAACTGTTCCATTGGTTTGTACACTATCCCATGGGAATAGTAGGACCCAAGCATTGTTTTAACTTCCCAAGCGAGGTGGGAATCCACAAGTGGGCCCGAGAATGGGACCCCAGAGTGCCTCCAATGGGACCCTAGAGTGCCTCTTTTTTGCCTTGGAAACTGTTGAGCACACACATTTGTTTGGTGCACAGTTGCTTCAAGGAACATGTAATCCACAAACATATGTAAGTAGTCAATGGACAAAACAACTGCAAAAACTGACTTTACATTCAGCTTCTCCAGGAAATGGAGGAATTTGTGGCTGAACCCCATTAGTAGGCTGCAAAGTGAGCACTCCCGTGCTCCCCGCGGTGCCTCCCATCACTTCTGATTGGACACACTGCCAGTGTTTCTCAACTGCACTGATGATTCTTGCAAAGGGATATCATGACTGCAATGAACATTTTCTCAGAATCACTGGAAGATAAGTCATCATCCGGTGTCATGCCATCCAACTCAAAAATCACTCCCAGATTCAGACCCATGATCCGCTCCGTTCGGATGCAGACTTGGTATTAGAACCTGCATCAGAGCTCTGCTACATTGTTTGAGTTAGAGCTTGGGCAGAATTAATCTAAAAGTGACAGAGACAGCAAAAACTATTTCCTAAAGAAAAAAAATCAATTGGCACTCTTCAGTCTGCTCTCAGAAGTTTGTTTAAAAAAACACCTAAAATAAAGAATGACTTAATCTTGCGAAACTCCCAATAATGCAAATTAAATGTAATGAAATGGTCCCTTTCTTGGCATCCGAGGGGCCATTGGGCCATCAACCCTTCCAGAAAATGGAAAATGCTAAAAAAAATAATTGTGCCCCCACCCCACAATAAAATTCAAGGTCTTTGCTAAACTTTATTTATGGGGAAGCTGGCTGCCAGTTCTCAATCTAAAAAAGAAAACATTGGCTAAATGCAAAAATGTTTTGTTCTCAAAAAGCAGATGTCGATAAAGTAGGCTGCCCTACTGTCTCGTGTTGAAAAAAAAAAGATGCCCCTGTGGGTGGGTTTCAGCTCTTTTGGCCTAGCGGTGGGATTCCTGCTCAGAGATTACACTCCCAGTAGTGATCCCTGAACAGGAATCCATGTCAGTGAGGAAACTTCCTACTTTTACATAGTGCCCCAAATGTCAATATTCCTTCCTGGGGTGGCACAACAAAAGTATACAAATAATCTCAGCCACTGATATTTACTGCATCCCAATCCATCCTTATTCTGTACACCATGTCACCTCAGTTTGGACCCAGTTATAAGCAAATCAGTCTTGACCCAGCCTTATCTGAAAAGTCCAGCCCGAACTGCCAATCCAGGTCCTCCGTACGCCTGAACACAAGCAACCCAGGACTGGTTTCTTCTTAATTATGGGCTTATCAGCCGAGCACAACTTGATTCCAGTGACGGTATACACGGGATCCACGTCTGGACATATCCATTCCACTTAGGGTCACAAGCTAAAGTATACAAAAAAGTGATGGGTGGAATGGTTGAATTAATCCAAGCCACTGATAATTAGTCGAGCCGCAGCCCAGTCTATTGCTATTTTGCACACCATGTCTCTTAAGTTTGGACCGAGCTATATAAAAATCGGTCTTGACCGTGGTACAATCAGAACAGCCCAGCCACAACTGCTAAGCCAGGTCCTACCTGAACCGGAACGCAGGGTTAAGACTGATTTAGCCCGAGTAATTACCAGTGGCTTGATTAATTCAAGCATTAAATCCATTCCTTTTGTGTATACTTTGGGGTGGCACAAAGCCCCAGATCAGGTAAAACACAAAATAGCAGTCAAATGTTCCATTCCCTGAGAGGGTCGATCACACCCTGCTGAGGGGCCCAATCCCCTGCCCAAGGGCAGGGAATATTCTTTTTAACATGTTGCCCCCATGGGGGTTTCGACCAGAGTGCCAGGAGAGTGTGGAGGGGTGCATAGACGCCTTAAAAAAAAAAAAGTGGGGGTCCCTGCTCGGGAATTTCATCCGAGATGTGGTTCAAAGAAATAGTCCTTTTGGAGAGGCATTGCAGGAAAGGGAAGACTCTACTCTTGCCAGAGATGCCTCTTCCATCTTTCAGGATGCCCTGAGTGGGAGGCAGGGAGATGAGAGAGTAAACTCCCACTGGATGTGCAGGATACCTCTTACCTGTTACTGTTGGGAACCTGTAGTCAGCTAATTGCTAGGTATCATCATCGATGGGGGCAGGAACTGACAGGGAAGCAAATCTGCATTAGGATCCATTAATGTGGAAATTGGTTGAAGTCTCTGGTGTAATAATCGGAAACGCATACTAATCCCCCCAGCCCTCCCCCTGTTGGATGAAGAGCAGTGAATGTTACCAGATCATCCACCAGAGTTAATGAGGGGCTCCAAGGGACATCATAGGCAAGTAAAGCTTCATTCTTGTTGTCTATATCCTCTCTGAACGCCTCTGTGAAAAACATCATCCTTATTAACAGTTACCCACCTAAAATTCTGTGTCTTGCTATTAATTGGATCACTGTAACTGGAGATTATTGACTTGACACTGAATTATCAATGGCTCAATATAATGAATGGATCGATATAATGCCTGTTAGTGACATCCTATGATTCCCTTTCTACTCTGTAGTGCGCTTCTGTGCACTCAAGTTACTTCTGATAAAGGCATTTAATATATAAGGGATTTAGAAACAATGCATTTCATTTGTTTTTGTTAAGTGAAATTGTTTTGCTTGAGGTGACCATAGTGAACATGTTACATAGGGCACTAATGTGGAAAATATAAACCAAATTTTAAAGCTGCAATATGTTTTAGATATACAAGCACATAGAACATGCTTTCGTTTTGTTGAGGTATTTTATGGTTATTGATGGCAGTCTTAATGATATTTAAAACTATTAAGGATAGATAAGGATATTGCCATATTTTAAGTCTAAAGGATATCTTAACATCATTTTTACAATGGATGGAAAATAATCAATGTATTGCTCGTAGGGTGATAAGAAGAGAGGAGGAAGCTCTGATGTGCTTAGGGAGGTCGTTCCATGTCTTGGGTGTAATGTAGGAGAATGAGCTACCTGCTTTGCTTTTGTGGATGTGGGGCGCAAGTGAGGCAGAGTGTAGGTGTCGGGGGGGTTGGTGGAAGTGTATGCAGCTGTTCAGGAATTCTGGTCCTGTTTTGTGTAGGGCTTTGTAAGTATGCGCATGGCTGCGCTTGTGAATGGCAAGGCAGTGCAGCTTCCTGAGGTACTGTGTAATGTGGTTGCGGCATGGGAGATAGTGTCAGTCTTTCGCAAACATTCTGGATAGTCTGGAGTCTGTGTAGGAGTTGTTTGGAGATTCCAACGTAGAGTGTTGCTGTAGTCCAGCCTGGTGGTTGAGTGCTTGCGTGATGATCCATCTTGTGTTCTGAAGCAGCCACTGTGTTTACTTGAGCCATCATGAAGAGCTTGTCATCTAGGTTAATCCCAAGATTTCTTGCGTGGTATTTGGGTGTGGGTTTAGGTCCTAGCTCTGACAGCCGCCAGTCTGTCGTAGTTGAGCATCAGGTAGTTGGTTCACATCCAGTCTGTTACCCTGGTCATGCAGTAGATTAAGTTGGTTCTGGTGACGGTGGTTTTGTCCGTCAGGAAGAGAATTACTTGGGTGTCCTTGTCGTAGGAGATGACGGTGATGTCTTTGGATTGGATTTTGTTGACGAGCCGTGTCATGTATATGTTGAAAAGGGTGGGGCTGAGGAACGATCCCTGTGGGAATCCATATATTGGCTTCTTGGTCTCTGTTGCGAAGGGTGGCAGCTTGAACGTTTGGGTTTTCCCCATGAGCAAGGAGCAGATCTGAATTTCAGAACTAATTCTTCTATGTCAATCTCGTGGTGTCTACTGATAAGGGTGTTGTGGGAGACTGTGTGGAATGCAGCACAGAAGTAGAGCAGGACGATGGAAGCTGTTTCTCCTTGGTCCAGGATGGTTCGAATGTTGGTGGTGGCCTTGAAGAGTGCAGTTTCGGTGCTATGGTGAAGCTCGAGGTAGGCTGTGAGTTGCTTGTTAATGGCCTTCTCAAATCACGTTGGCTGGATAGGGGAGAAGCTGTGGAGTTCATGAGGATGGTGTTGATTTCTGCAAGTTTCCATTCATCCAGGAAAGTAGCAGACTTAATGGAGGTGATGATATGGGTAAGAGTGGTGCTGATTAGGGATGCTCCCAGGCTGCAGATGTAGTGGGGTATAGGTCTGTTGGGGGCCCTGACTGAATGGTCTGTATTATTGCCTCCGTGTCATTTCTGGTGAGGGGTGACCGTTCGGTTTGTTGGCCATCTTGGTTGGTGGAGGTTAGGTTAGCAATGAGTTTTCTGGGGTTGGACTGGTGTGCAAAGCTGCTGTTGATGTTTACGAATTTCCCGTGGAAGAAGTTTTCACAGGTTGTTGCAGAATGTTAGGAGGCAGTGATATTGTTGACAGTGGCTGAGGGCGAGGTAAGAAGATCTCCCTGCAACTGTTGGAGCCTCCTCCGATGTGGTCCACTAGTGACCTGTTCAACCAAGAACACCATGTTCCCTGGCCTGCTGTTTTCTTGGAATCTATGCCTATGTGTCCAACAGCAATAGGTCTTTGCTCTTCTAGCCCTTGGTTTGCGATGCTCATTTCCCTTTCTGAAGTACATGCACTTTACAGTGAGGCACCTACAGCTGCGTAGTGTGTATAAAGGAGGTGAAGGAGGCCCAGTTCTATCCCAGAGTTCTGACCGCTCATCTGCTCCCATAGCTGCAATAGAGGAAACATCCCCAAGTGAGGACCTGGACTGGAGGGAAAACTATGGATGGTAATCTGTCAGCCATCTCTGGACAATTAATCTGTCCTCTACCTCATTCCGAACATATCCCCACGCTGTCTTGTGTGACTGCATGATAAGGGTTAAGGAGAACCCAATGGATGGGACTGTGTCCTCCCGTGCAACTGGAAGCCTCTAGGTTAGCATCTCTGCCTGGAGCAGGAGCAGCTACCACAGTGCCTGAACCCCTTTGGCCAAACCCATGGATGACGGCCAGGTTTAGCTAATCGAGTAAAATGTATTTTGACATTTTGAGGGCCACATAACATCCTGCCGAGGCCCACCCAGCGCCCCTCCCTCCCCCCACAACCTACTTAATGGAGGACATAGTGTGTCCCAATTGCTTAGGTCCCAGGCCCGCTCTCCAAGTGCTGCTGCATCGCTCCTTCTCCTGTCTTCATGTTGCTTCTTTACCATTTTCTGAGTGCTTTCTCCTTGCTGTTCCTCCTCATTTTTCACCAATTTCTCCTTCCTTTCCCCTGTTTTCTGAGTGCTTTCTCCTTGCCTTTCCCTCATTTGTCACTGATTTCTCCTTCCCTTTCTCCCGTTTTTGAGTGCTCTATCCATGCTTTTCCTGCGTTCTCACTGCTTTCTCCTTCCTTTATCATGTTTTTCAGTGCCTTCTCCGCTTTACCCTCGTTTTCATAGGTTTCTCCATATTTTTTCCCTCATTGCCACTCCCCCCTGCCACCAGTTTTCCCGCCTAGCTCTGCCCACCGTCCCTCTCTCTTTTCAGGACCCATTTAATGGAGGCTGCAGCGTGTCTCCATTGAGCAGGTCCAGCTCTCCCCGTGCTGATGCATCTCGCCGGCTCCTGACTTCCCTTTGCTTCTTCCCTGTTGTCTGAGGGCCTTCTCCTTGCTTTTCCCTCATTTTTCACTGCTTTGTCTTTGCTTTTCCCTCTTTCTCACTGTTTTCTCCTTGGTTTCTCCCTTTTTTTGAGTGCCTTCTCCTTGCTTTTTCCACGTTTTCACTGCTTTCTCGGTCCTTTCCCCCTTTTCTGAAAGCTTTCACCTTCCTTTTCCCTCATTTTTCACTGCTTTCTTCCTTTTCTCCCATTTTGTGTGCTTTCTCCTTGCTTTTCCCTCATTTTCACTGCTTTCTCCTTGCTTTTCTCCCAGTTTCGGAGTGTTTTCTCCTTGCTTTTCAGATCACCACGAAGCAGTTAGAAACGCCAGTACCTTGAGACCCTCACAGGTGATTTTGCCGTGCTTTATAAATCTTTGATTGAACACCGTCTGCCCCATTTAGGATAGCGTTATGTAAAATTTGGGATTGAGGGACTGGCAAAATAATGACCTTCACACCATAGGGGAAAGCTCACATGGTGTGGAAGCCATTAGCTTTTTTTTAAAAAAAAAAAACAAAGTCCAGTTTTAGGACGTTGTTTTTTATTTATTTTTTAATAAACATTTTGAAAAACCTTTACGAATAGGCAAAATGTTTGACTGCAGTTTCTGGCAATGTATAGAGCTGCCTGCAAGACCAGCTGGCATCTATGTAGGCGGAGTAAAGGGAGGGTGACTAACAAAGTCATCTGCCACCTGGTCTGACTTAACTCCATCTGCTAAACTCTAACTCCGGCCCAAACTTGTGTTCTTTTATGTGTTTTACTAACTGCAACTTAAATGTATTTTCTCTTTAATGTGTTTCAGGAGAGAAAATGACATCCATTAGGACTAGATTGGACTGACAAGTTTTTGTTCCCACAATCTGTTACCTGGTGGGGGAAAGATCGGAAGAGAGTATACATCTGCAAATTTATGGAACTTATTTCGGGAGCTGATCAAAAATAAATAAATTCGGAGCAACTGATGCCATTGCAAAAACTGCATCTACTCTCTGCTTCTTTAATAAATTCAAATTCATAAGTGTGTGACTGTTTTCATGGTTACTTTGTACTTTTCACTTAAAAGGCCTTTTTGATTTGCTAATAACTTCCACGAATCCGTGCAAACTTTGCCTGGAAATGAGGGTGTTCAGCTTAGCTTGTCTCAGTCAAGATTGAAAAGGCCACACTTAGAAGTGGCGAGGGACATTGTTAAAGGGGAGGTCAAAAAATAAACTTTTTTCAAAATTGTTTATTAAGGGGAGGAGGGCTGTGGGGTTGGGGGTTATACATTGGTATTGTTTTGTACATGCAAATTATGAGAATGTCTGTATCCTTGTGGGCCTTTCTGTCCACGAGATGCTATTTTCCAAAAGGTCAAAAAAAATAACAATTTAATTGCTTATTAAGGTTTTCCATTGCTGACAATGTTTTATTTCCCTTACTGACATTGTTCGACAATGTTATTGACAATTGGCCAGATAGCTTAGAATATAAATTAAGTGGGGCACAGTGGGGGCCTTGTTAATAGAAAATATCACTTTTGATCCAAATAACCTATCCCCAACTCCATTCACTTCCCCACTTCTACTAAAGAGGGGAATCAACTCACCATCACATATATTTAATCTGTGTCTCTTCGCCCAACACCGTCTGGTTGCTGCTGCAGCTCAGGCGCCCCCTCACCCATAGAGACAGTCTTGCTAATTACATTCAGTCAAAGAGACCTAAGCCTCTACATTGTGGCTCGGGAGGTCTCGACACATTAATTCGTACACTAGCTTCTATTTGAATATGAAGTAAAGATAAGAGCCATTCATGTTAAGAGGTAACACCTTCATTGCTAGGATTGTCAACATTTCATGATAACACTGAGCGATTGGTGTATCAATTCTGTTTTTTTTCTCCAGTTAAATGCCATGGTTAGTTTTGCAGCCCTTAGGCACTGAACACCATATGCCAGTATCCCTGATCAGTGCTGCAAGACTGTCCAGCTTAAAGCCCATGAGCCCCACATAAAAGGAGGCTGGATTCAGATGTCCTAACTCTTCCCTAAGGTTGGCAGAACCCCCCTCACAAAAGGGAAACATTTTCTGACATTGCCACCAAGTATGTAACATGAGTCCCATGGCATTGGATCCTCTCCAGCATTTGAGATTTGTTTCAGAGGGGGTATAGAACTACCCTTACTATAATTGATACTGGATGTTCCTTCCCACTATTTGCAAGAGATCTGCTCCCCATAATGTTGTGGTTTGTCCACTGCAACTTCGTTGTTCATGAAGGTTAAACAATGCTATCAGTTTGGGCAAACGTATCTCAAAAGGAGTCTGCTCTCTAGTGGCTGCATGTTGGGTGCAGGCGCGAGTGACCCAATGTCTTATCTGTGCATATTAAAGACGGTCCTTATCTGTTCGTCTAAACTGAGCCCTTGCACTGCTTAAAGGTTTCGGGAGAGGTAACGTGGTCCATGTCAAAAATCATTCTGCATCACCCACTCTTCTATCGCTAAAACAAGTGTACCTCTACAATGGGGTAAACCATTGGAATGGTTGGGCTGTAAGGTGAGGGATCCATCATCAAACCACATGCCGCCACACTCTGTACGTAGGAATCACTGCATGCCTCCTGAAGAGACCACAGACGATACAAAACTCAGCAGCAAGACCCATCCCGACTTCCCTAGACGGACTCGCATCACCCTGCACCTCAAAAAACTACACTGGCTCCAGATCCAGAAGAGATGCCAGTTCAAGATGCTGAACTAAGAAGGACCAGCATACATCAACAAACGAATAACCTTCTACCAATTGACCAGACCCCTACGATCCTCTTCCCTCCTTCCTCACAGACACCCCTATGGCTCCACTGACCCAACAGTGAAGGACGCTCTTTATCTCACTCGGCATCCAAATCCTGGAACAACCTTACCCTGCACCTTAGGAACGCCGCATCGCTCCAGTATTTCAGGAAAGGATTCAAGACCTGGCTGTTCAAATGAACAAAACACCACAAAGCAGCTAGCCACTCCAGCTCCTTGAGTCCCTCATGCGTGATTTACAGCGCTTTATAAATCCTGATGCATTGCTTGATAAATCTAGTCCCCATTTTTTACCACGTGCTTTTTCGGACCATTCCACAGCTATTCTCATTAAGGCTTACGCAACAGTGAGGGACACTAGGAAGGGAAAGTGTGCTGTCGCCTTTAGCTTGAGTGAGAAGCGTCTGAGGTAACCTAGGTTTTTTTATTTTTATTTCCCCACAGAAACCACAAGAGGATATTTTGGATATGCTTTAAGCACGGTCCGTCACTCTATATCAGGGGAGCCTGAAATAAACATAAAAGCATTATGAGGTTATTCATCTTAATAGCGTTGATCCTTCCCATTCTGAAATTATCAATTCACCCCATGCTTCAAGATGTCATTTTATGGTGGCTACAAGAGAGCGATAGTTTGCTTGAAGAGATCTTTTGAGTACCAACTGATTTCGATCTAAGTGCCTAATGTGCTTCTTAGCTCTGCGAAACGTGAGAAACGTTATCAGTTCTTTGGTCTCACTCTCAGTGTTCGTTTGTTTCATCACTGATATGTACTCCCTGTACTGTCGACACAACAGTGACATGGTTACTTGAACTGATCAGTGTTACCCTCTTGTGCGTTATTTTGAGATTTAACATTGATCCCCACTATAGGTACACCATAAATTATTCAATCTTCTGCCACCTACATTAACTATTCCCATCACAGTAGTGCAACACTGTTTACGATTCCAATGTTTTGGACACTTCTTGGTAATCAAGCCATCCTTAGACAAATTTGTTCACAACTCCACTCTAAGATGGTGCTGGTTTCTCCTGTTACCACGATCCAATATGGTGCTGGCTTTTCCCTGAATTCCTCACCAGCAGCCCCGAGGGGCTTGTGCTGTGGGCATGCCATGATGACGTATCCTTCAAAATCTCTCTTTTTCAATACCGGACCTGCTACCTCACTCGCATACGAGCAGTAGCGGAGCCAGGGGTAGGTCCACGCTTTCCGCCGCGACCGCCAATCGTGAAAAGACACTCTGGCTAATACCCGTTTTTAGTATAACCAAGGGTTCCATACATTAAACACTTGCTTTATTAACACCTCGAGTTATTTTTAATCCACCATCCTACTCACTGACAACACCTACACATGGCACCTCACTTAAATGCGGCATTTCAGAAGAACTTCGGCAAAGATCCCTCATGCGGCGCCCGCTGGGCACTCCAGTGACTGCCCACCAAGGAGCTGCCCTATGATGAAGCGGGACCCCCTTTAGGGTGTGTGTGGGCTCTTGTTCCTGAAGGATCAGATCCCCTGACTTGATCCCTCTAGTTCCCCAGACCTCCCCCGATATAGGAACTGCACACCTCTATGTAAACCTATATTCCTGGGGGCGTGTTTGTTGGACCTTGAATGGCCCTCTGTTTGATTATTAATACACAACAAATGCATTATTATTTTAACAGTAGGTTCTACTGGATAGCCAATTTTTGATACCATGTCTGAATCGCATTATATGATTGAAGTACCTGGATCTTTTTATCCACTTTCCCCAGTACTTGTTATAAATTAGTATTTTTTTGAGCTTGTACACTCCCGCAACTGACCCCAAACTGTGACCTGAGTAGTGCTCTGATCGTGAATGGTAGTGAGCACGTGTACTTGCCATCTATCTACAAATTTCATGGCCAGCAGTTCATTTCACTGATCTGGTCTTTTTGGAGATTCTTGTGGGAATCTTTTGTAGCGACTTCAAATTGTACGACAAACCAGTTATGTTACGTTACAGGTTTTAGAGCGCACAGCTTCCCCAGCAAAGGAGCGTCCCACCGCTAACTTTAGCAGAAATTGGGTTGGGGGGAGTACTGAAAGATGGCAGGGACTATAGCAGAGCTTTGTGAAATGCTATGAAGTTGTTAGTGCTACGGATGTTCCCCAGAAGAGAGTCCCGAAATTTTGCAGCCAGGACGCGGAAGGAGCATCCTCCTCCTGCTTGCACTTTCCCCACCCGCAGGACAACCGCCAAATGCTGGCCCATAGATCATAGTTGGATGAGTTGGTATATAGGGTGAGAGCAGGTTTGCCAGGATATCTGCCAGCATTGTTCATTTCACTGGACTCGTACCAATACTGTCGACATAAAGATCATACCCTTTATGAAGTAGTGATTGCACAAGCTCCCATGCAATCCTTTTACCAAGTTCCAATGTGGAAGAGCAACCTGCAGGTTTTATACTAGAGTTCTTCCCAGTATATACTCTCAGGTTTTATAATTAACCAGTTGAACTCTCGTACATGTTGATGCTGCAACACGCTCTTTTGCTTGGTATGTACAGCCTGAATAGGAACTGCCCTTTGTATAGTATTAACTAAGTGTGGGCCCCTATATTCTTCCCAGGAGTATAAATCTGTGAAAACTTACCAGACAAATGTAAGGTGTTTTTAGAAATTTGGTCTGGATGGTCCTCTGGCAATAGCTGCCGTTATTACTGAAATGCAGCATACACTCAGACTAAAAAAAATGATCTTTGTTCACGACCAGTATGAAGTGGGATGTTGCCCAAACCATATGAGTAGACCAGTAAAACTGTTCCATTGGTTTTTACACTATCCCATGGGAATAGTAGGACCCAAGCATTGTTTTAACTTCCCAAGCGAGGTGGGAATCCACAAGTGGGCCCGAGAATGGGACCCCAGAGTTCCTCCAATGGGACCCTAGAGTGCCTCTTTTTTGCCTTGGAAACTGTTGAGCACACACATTTGTTTGGTGCACAGTTGCTTCAAGGAACATGTAATCCGCAAAAATATGTAAGTAGTCAATGGACAAAACAACTGCAAAAACTGACTTTACATCCAGCTTCTCCAGGAAATGGAGGAATTTTTGGTTGAACCATATTAGTAGGCTGCAAAGTGAGCACTCCCGTGCTCCCCGCGGTGCCTCCCAGCACTTCTGATTGGACACACTGCCAGTGTTTCTCAACTGCACTGATGATTCTTGCAAAGGGACATCATGACTGCAATGAACATGTTTTGGAAAAGGTGATGGACAGAGTTTCTGAATGATGCAGAATACTCCTACCCAGTCAAGAGATCAGGGCTTGATCCATCACCGTTTTTTAGCTCACTGCACCATCCCAGCTCAGAACCTGGCTACATGCAAATTAGTCTGTTCCTGTCCCAGTGCATGATGGGAACAGGGCAAACCAAACTACCAAGCCAATTCTTATACTGGGAATGAGACAATGTTCTCAGAATCACTGGAAGATAAGTCATCATCCGGTGTCATGCCATCCAACTCAAAAATCACTCCCAGATTCAGACCCATGATCCGCTCCGTTCGGATGCAGACTTGGTATTAGAACCTGCATCAGAGCTCTGCTACATTTTTTGAGTTAGAGCTTGGGCAGAATTAATCTAAAAGTGACAGAGACAGCAAAAACTATTTCCTAAAGACAAAAAATCAATTTGCACTCTTCAGTCTGCTCTCAGAAGTTTGTTTAAAAAAAACCCTAAAAGCGAAAATAAAGACTGACTTAATCTTGCGAAACTCCCAGTGATGCAAATTAAATGTAATAAAATGGTCCCTTTCTTGGCATCCGAGAGGCCATGGGGCCATACAACCCTTCCAGGAAATGGAAAATGCTAAAAAAAAATAATTGTGCCCCCACCCCACAATAAAATTCAAGGTCTTTGCTAAACTTTATTTTTGGGGAAGCTGGCTGCCAGTTCTCAATCTAAAAAAGAAAACATTGGCTAAATGCAAAAATGTTTTATTCTCAAAAAGCAGATGTCGATAAAGTAGCCCTACATATTGAAAGGCTGCCCTACTGCCTCGTGTTGAAAAAAAAGATGCCCCTGTGGGTGGGTTTCAGCTCTTTTGGCCTAGCAGTGGGATTCCTGCTCAGAGATTACACTCCCAGTAGTGATCTCTGAACAGGAATCCATGTCAGTGAGGAAACTTCCTACTTTTACATAGTGCCCCAAATGTCAATATTCCTTCCTGGGGTGACACAACAAAAGTATACAAATAATCTCAGCCACTGATATTTACTGCATCCCAATCCATCCTTATTCTGTACACCATGTCACCTCCGTTTGGACCCAGTTATAAGCAAATCAGTCTTGACCCAGCCTTATCTGAAAAGTCCAGCCCGAACTGCCAATCCAGGTCCTCCGTACGCCTGAACACAAGCAACCCGGGACTGGTTTCTTCTTAATTATGGGCTTGTCAGCCGAGCACAACTTGATTCCAGTGACGGTATACATGGGACCCATGTCAGGATCCGCAGCATCGGTGGCGTGGGGCCGGCAACAAACACGGGCATTCAGGGTGTCAAACTACAGTTCCCGGCATGCTGCGCATACGTCACGTAACAACGTGGGATGCGCGCGCATACCGGGAAATAAAGAGATGCAGAGAACGGCGGTGAAACGCCGATAATTCCATTCAGCTTCTGAAGGAAGCTGTGGTAGGATCTATGACTTGTTTTTGCCCCAAGTCCTACGAACTTGTGAGTACTTGTTGGTTTTGGGTGTGCGAGGCGTTGGTAGTTTCGATCCCAACAGCGCACACCATTAACTGGTCGACATCGGTGTTTCTCTCGGCTGAGAGGAATACGGTCACCAGTCATCTTGTAAAGGTTTCATCAAAGGGTTATTGGGCCGTTTGCAGCCACAAGGATGGAGACCTTAGAGTTTACAGTTACCTACGTTTTGTACCAAAGAACTATTATGTTTATTTCCAGTGAGAAACAGAGGAGAAGAGTGGTGCGATAGGACTCACTTTGTGTGATATTCAACACTGAGCCTCGCATTTCCCTCAGAATACTTTCACATAGGCATATAGAACTTTGTGTGTTCATGTGTAATAGCTGGGCGTTTACCTTTGAGTGAAGTTTAACCCGAAGGAAACCAAACGCCAGTATCCTCCTTGTGATCTCATACTTTGATGCAGAGTTCATTTGTTCTTTCCTTATTTTCATTTCTTCAGGAGACATGAGGGGTATTGCAGTACTGGAACAGACAAGTACCCAAATTAAGAGAATTGTTGCATAGTACTTGGTATGTGTTCTATGAATCTCATATAACAGTGGCACGTGTGGTTACATACAGGGATCTTTGATTGTGCTTTGTTTTATGTTCGCAGTTGGGTATAAGTTCCTGATACCTCCTCAGAACCACTGTCTCCATTTGGATTTGGCCTGTTGTATTTTCCTTTACAGGTATAGCCTAAACGCTTTGGGAAGGGGGAGGTTGTCTTATAGAGACCACAAGAAGCTCACGTTTGTAGACTGAGAGGGGTGGGCTTTTTCTAAATCCTTGTTCTTTGTCATTACAGATCTCCCTCCCCGCTGTTCCCTTCCTTTCCCGCGACGTCTGCATTGTCCCAGTTGTCTGTAATTCTGTATTCAGACTCTGGGGTGGTTCAGAGGGGGCGGGAATTGGACTCTCAGCACTGCCCCGAGGAAGACGGAAAGCGGAGCCTGATAGAATTATCGGCCCACAAATTTTACCTCTTCTTGGCAGTGCTGTGATTCCGCCATGACTACCTTAGAGGATGTTTTGTCTGCTTTGGCCTTAGTTCAAGTGGAGCTGGCAGCTTCCAGTAGAGAGGTTGCTGCCGCAAGGGCTGAAAACGCACAATTACGAGCCAAGGTAGATAGGTTACCCACTCCCGCTGTTGCACAAGATGGGGCATCAGGCAGTTCATCTCCTACTACTTCTGTGGTGGTCGAGATGCCTGCACAAATCCCTCTTGCTCCTCCTGAACGATACTATGGGGATAACAAGAAGGTACAAGTCTTTATGACCCAAGTCCAGTTGCACTTCATGTGTAAACCTAAAATGTTTTCCACACACCAAGCGAGGGTGGCTTTCCTTATTTCATATCTTGGGGGGGAAGCAGCACAGTGGGCAGTTCCCATAGTTAGAAGGGATGACCCACTCCTATATCATTGGGATAATTTCAAAGAGGAATTTGAAAAAACATTTGATAGACGAGCAGAAACCTTCACGGCAGATAGGGAATTGTTAAAACTTAAGCAGGGTGATGCAGATTTGGTTACCTATTTAAACAATTTCAGAAGGCTGGTGGCTGAGACAGATTGGCCGGAACCCAAGAGGTCAGCCATATTTTACCAGGGTCTTAGTGAAGAAATGAAAGATGTGCTGGCCCAAATAGACCCCCAACCCCGTACATGTTCAGCCTGGATAGACCTTGCCCTCCGTTTGGATCATAGAATGAAGGAAAGGAAAGTGGAACATAAGAAGAAAGATAAATCGGTGATGCCCTATGAACAAGCGAGCAGTGGGGAGAAAACGGTTACATCTCCTGAGCCTATGGACATCGGAGCTGTGCGAGCCTCCTTAACCGCCAGTGAAAGGGAACATAGACGTAAACAGGGATTATGTTTATACTGCGGGAAAAAAGGACACTTTCTACGCGAATGCCCAGTGAAATCAAAAGCCAACAGGTTCAGGGGAGGTCAAAACCTTGCAGGAATCAATGAGAAGGAGCCGGAAAACTCCAAAGCTTGAAGGCAAAGGAAGGGAGGCACTCAAGCATACATATTATCCCTTCATTCACCCCAATTGCGGATTATGAGAGAAAACACCTCTTTTTGGATATGACCATAAAGATTGGGGAGGTGAAACAAAACATTCGTGCAATGGTTGATTCTGGGGCGACTGGTTGTTTTATGGATATCAACGAGGCCCGTCGTTTAGGGGTACAGCTAGTCCCCAAAACCAGCCCAGAGACAGTCTACGCGGTTGATGGGAACGAACTACAAGCAGGACCCATCACCTGTCATACTCAGGAATATGAGGTTACTCATGATCACACGCACCACGAATACCTGGGATTCAACATTATCGAAGCACCGCAATATGGGATCATATTAGGGCTTCCATGGTTGCAAAAACATGATCCTGTGATAAGTTGGACCACAAAGACTATTCAGTTCCTTTCTCCCTATTGCTTAGAACACTGTATTTCAGAGGTTTGGAGCCCGGCGCAAGCGTTATCCTCCTTGCATACCATAGCCACAGCCGCAGAAAAAAAAGTGTCTCTTCCACACTGTTATGCAGAGTATGAATCAGTATTCAGTGATAAGGAGGCGGAGGTTCTTCCGCCACATAGATCGTATGATTGCCGTATTGATCTTATACCGGGATCTGTAATTCCCAATGGGAGAATATATGCTTTGACCATACCTGAAAATGAAACATTGCGGGCCGATCTGGATAAATATCTAGCTCTTGGATACATCAGGCCTTCTAGATCCCCAGCAGCCTCGCCGTTATTTTTCATCCCGAAGGCCAATGGTGAAAAGAAATGCTGCATCGACTACAGAGCGTTGAATTCCATCACCGTCAAGAACCAGTATCCACTACCCCTGATCCCTGTATTACTGGAACAGGTCCGATCAGCGCACATATACACCAAACTCGACCTGCGTGGTGCTTATCACCTTGTTCGTATCAGACGGGGTGATGAGTGGAAGACTGCCTTCAAAACGCGTTACGGGCTTTATGAATATCTGGTAATGCCCTTTGGGCTCTGCAACGCCCCAGCCGCGTTTCAGTTCTTCTTGAATGAAGTGCTACGCGAGTATCTGGATCATCATGTCATAGTGTATATTGACAATATCCTTATATATTCCAATTCTACAGAGGAACACGTCACGCATGTGAAATCGGTATTGCAGGCGTTGCTGAAACATCACCTATTCTGCAAAATCACCAAATGTGAGTTTCACGTAACAACGGTGGAATTTCTGGGAGTTATGCTTACTCCGTCCGGGCAGGTGATGGCCGAGAGAAAGGTGAAAGCCATAGTGGGGTGGCCTCGCCCGAATAATGTCAAGGATATCCAGAGCCTATTGGGGTTTGCCAACTTCTACAGAAGATTTATCTCTGGGTTTTCTGGAATGGTTTCACCACTCACTCGGCTCACGAGAAAGAACGTTCGCTTTGTGTGGGATGACGAGGCACAAACCGCTTTTGATAGACTCAAGAACGCTTTTTCTACCGCACCTGTGTTAACACATGCCAATCCCGACCTCCCTTTCATAGTCGAAGCGGATGCGTCAGAAATAGCACTGGGAGCCGTGCTATCACAAAAGGAGGTTTCAACTGGAACACTACATCCCATCGCCTACATGTCGCGCAAACTAAGTCCAGCTGAGATTAATTATACGATTGCGGAAAAAGAGCTGTTGGCCATTCGAGATGCGTTTGTGGAATGGAGACACTGGCTAATGGGTGCCAAACATTTGGTCATGGTTTACACAGATCATAGGAATCTGCAGTTTCTGAGGGCCGCCAGACACTTGTCACCTCGGCAACTCCGTTGGATGATGTTTTTTGAGGAGTTCCGTTTTGTGGTTACGTTCCGGCCAGGCTCTACCAATAGAAAGGCGGATGCGCTCACACGACGAGAAAATCTCCTGCTTCCCACAGAGAAACCCATCCGATCCATCGTAGAACCGGCCAACGTAATAGGAGCGACTCAATCCAGTGATTTCTTGATGGGGGTCAGAAGAGGAGCGCAAACCTGTGTTTGGCGTACATGGCTTCGATATCATCCGGAATGGAAGCTGAAAGATGGCGTACCGATGAGAGGACAGCAGGTCTTAGTTCCTTCGCTCACATTGAGGAAAATGGTGTTCTCCTGGTGCCACGACAATCCAAGTGCCGGACACATGGGTTTTATTAAAACACTGGAGAAAACCCAGAGACAATTCTGGTGGCCTTCCATCAGACCAGATTTGAGTCGTTGGGTGGCGGAATGTGTTACCTGCAACAGGATGAAATCAGACAGACAAAAGCCTCAGGGATTACTGCAACCTCTGCCCACTCCAGAGCATCCTTGGGAGAGGTTTTCAGTAGATTTCATAGTGGGACTTCCTAAAGACCAGGGCAATACAGCCATTGTGGTTGTGGTAGATTTCTTGACCAAGATGGGTCATTTCATCGCTTGCCGGCAGGTGCCCACAGCTGGCCAGTTAGCTCACCTGCTACTTGTGAATATTGTGCGACTACACGGTCTTCCAAGGGACATAGTATCTGATCGTGGAGCACAATTCACTGCTCGCTTTTGGAAAACTTGGTGTGCCGCCCTATGTATAACATCTTCAGTGTCCACCAGTTTTCACCCGCAAAGTGATGGGCAGACGGAGAGACTGAATCAATCTCTGAAACAATACCTCCGCTGTTATGTGCAGAACAACAGTGACTCTTGGGTAAACTGGTTGTGGGTGGCAGAAATAGCCTACAACAACACGCAACACGCATCCACTCAACACTCACCATTCTTTTGCTCATACGGACACCACCCTAGATTTACTCCTATGTTGTTGCCAAGAGACAATGTGAAGCTGCCAGAGGTGAGGGACAGATTGTTGCGGGTACGCAAAATACTTTTGGATACGCGCAAGAATCTGGTACAGGCCAAGGCACGGTACAAATTTCAAGCAGACAAGCATAGGAGGCCCAATCCAAAGTACAAGAAGGGGGATCTGGTGTGGTTGTCCACAAAGAATATCAGGTTCAGGAAACATAGCGTGTTTAACCCCCGTTTTATTGGACCTTACCGAGTGGTGGGCCATGTGAATCCAGTGGCGGTTCGGTTGCGGCTGCCAGCGCAGCTGCGCATTCACCCTGTTTTCCACGTTTCCCTATTGAAGCCCTCCAGGTGTCCAGTTCGTAAGGCCCCTTTGCCTATCTGGGTAGAACAGGATAGTGAGTATGAGGTGAATCGGATCCTGGACTCTAGGTGGGTGCGGGGTCGTCTCCAGTATTTGCTTTCCTGGAAGGGGTATGGTCCGGAGGAGGACTCGTGGGAGCCTGCAGGAGCAGTTCGGGCTCCCCGGTTGGTGGCCCAGTTTCACCGTTTGTTTCCGGATAGGCCGAAAGCGGCTTCGGCCCTCCTTGTGAAGGGGGATGTACTGTCAGGATCCGCAGCATCGGTTGCGTGGGGCCGGCAACAAACACGGGCATTCAGGGTGTCAAACTACAGTTCCCGGCATGCTGCGCATACGTCACGTAACAACGTGGGATGCGCGCGCATACCGGGAAATAAAGAGATGCAGAGAACGGCGGTGAAACGCCGATAATTCCATTCAGCTTCTGAAGGAAGCCGTGGTAGGATCTGTGACTTGTTTTTGCCCCAAGTCCTACGAACTTGTGAGTACTTGTTGGTTTTGGGTGTGCGAGGCGTTGGTAGTTTCGATCCCAACAGTGCACACCATTAACTGGTCGACATCGGTGTTTCTCTCGGCTGAGAGGAATACGGTCACCAGTCAGCTTGTAAAGGTTTCATCAAAGGGTTATTGGGCCGTTTGCAGCCACAAGGATAGAGACCTTAGAGTTTACAGTTACCTACGTTTTGTACCAAAGAACTATTATGTTTATTTCCAGTGAGAAACAGAGGAGAAGAGTGGTGCGATAGGACTCACTTTGTGTGATATTCAACACTGAGCCTCGCATTTCCCTCAGAATACTTTCACATAGGCATATAGAACTTTGTGTGTTCATGTGTAATAGCTGGGCGTTTACCTTTGAGTGAAGTTTAACCCGAAGGAAACCAAACGCCAGTATCCTCCTTGTGATCTCATACTTTGATGCAGAGTTCATTTGTTCTTTCCTTATTTTCATTTCTTCAGGAGACATGAGGGGTATTGCAGTACTGGAACAGACAAGTACCCAAATTAAGAGAATTGTTGCATAGTACTTGGTATGTGTTCTATGAATCTCATATAACAGTGGCACGTGTGGTTACATACAGGGATCTTTGATTGTGCTTTGTTTTATGTTCGCAGTTGGGTATAAGTTCCTGATACCTCCTCAGAACCACTGTCTCCATTTGGATTTGGCCTGTTGTATTTTCCTTTACAGGTATAGCCTAAACGCTTTGGGAAGGGGGAGGTTGTCTTATAGAGACCACAAGAAGCTCACGTTTGTAGACTGAGAGGGGTGGGCTTTTTCTAAATCCTTGTTCTTTGTCATTACAGATCTCCCTCCCCGCTGTTCCCTTCCTTTCCCGCGACGTCTGCATTGTCCCAGTTGTCTGTAATTCTGTATTCAGACTCTGGGGTGGTTCAGAGGGGGCGGGAATTGGACTGCCCCGAGGAAGACGGAAAGCGGAGCCTGATAACCCACGTCTGGACATATCCATTCCACTTAGGGTGACAAGCTAAAGTATACAAAAAAGTGATGGGTGGAATGGTTGAATTAATCCAAGCCACTGATAATTAGTCGAGCCGCATCCCAGTCTATTGTTATTTTGCACACCATGTCACTTAAGTTTGGACCGAGCTATATGAAACTCAGTCTTGACCGTGGTACAATCAGAACAGCCCAGCCCCAGCTGCTAAGCCAGGTTCTACCGGAACGCAGGGTTAAGACTGATTTAGCCCGAGTAATTACCAGTGGCTTGATTAATTCAAGCATTAAATCCATTCCTTTTGTGTATACTTTGGGGTGGCACAAAGCCCCAGATCAGGTAAAACACAAAATAGCAGTCAACTTTTCCATTCCCTGAGAGGGTCGATCACACCCTGCTGAGGGGCCCAATCCCCTGCCCAAGGGCAGGGAATATTCTTTTTAACATGTTGCCCCTATGGGGTATTCGGCCAGAGTGCCTGGAGAGCATGGAGGAGTGCATTGGCACCTTAAAAAAAAGTGGGGATCCCTGCTCGGGAATTTCATCCTAGATGTGGTTCGTAGAAATAGTCCTTTTGGAGAGGCATTGCAGGAAAGGGAAGACTCTACTCTTGCCAGAGATTCCTCTTCCATCTTTCAGGATGCCCTGAGTGGGAGGTGTTGTCTATATCCTCTCTGAACGCCTCTGTGAAAAACATCATCCTTATTAACAGTTACCCACCTAAAATTCTGTGTCTTGCTATTAATTGGATCACTGTAACTGGAGATTATTGACTTGACACTGAATTATCAATGGCTCAATATAATGAATGGATCGATATAATGCCTGTTAGTGACATCCTATGATTCCCTTTCTACTCTGTAGTGCGCTTCTGTGCACTCAAGTTACTTCTGATAAAGGCATTTAATATATAAGGGATTTAGAAACAATGCATTTCATTTGTTTTTGTTAAGTGAAATTGTTTTGCTTGAGGTGACCATAGTGAACATGTTACATAGGGCACTAATGTGGAAAATATAAACCAAATTTTAAAGCTGCAATATGTTTTAGTCATACAAGCACATAGAACATGCTTTCGTTTTGTTGAGGTATTTTATGGTTATTGATGGCCGTCTTAATGATATTTAAAACTATTAAGGATAGATAAGGATATTGCCATATTTTAAGTCTAAAGGATATCTTAACATCATTTTTACAATGGATGGAAAATAATCAATGTATTGCTCGTAGGGTGATAAGAAGAGAGGAGGAAGCTCTGATGTGCTTAGGGAGGTCTTTCCATGTCTTGGGTGTAATGTAGGAGAATGAGCTACCTGCTTTGCTTTTGTGGATGTGGGGCGCAAGTGAGGCAGAGTGTAGGTGTCTGGGGGGTTGGTGAAAGTGTATGCAGCTGTTCAGGAATTCTGGTCCTGTTTTGTTTAGGGCTTTGTAAGTATGCGCATGGCTGCGCTTGTGAATGGCAAGGCAGTGCAGCTTCCTGAGGTACTGTGTAATGTGGTTGCGGCATGGGAGATAGTGTCAGTCTTTCGCAAGCATTCTGGATGGTCTGCAGTCTGTGTAGGAGTTGTTTGGAGATTCCTACGTAGAGAGTGTTGCTGTAGTCCAGCCTGGTGGTTGAGTGCTTGCGTGATGATCCATCTTGTGTTCTGAGACAGCCATTTGAAAATCTCTCTCAGCATTCATTAGGATGTGGAAGCAGGAGGTGCTCACTGTGTTTACTTGAGCCATCATGAAGAGCTTGTCATCTAGGTTAATCCCAAGATTTCTTGCGTGGTATTTGGGTGTTGGTTTAGGTCCTAGCTCTGACAGCCCTGCCACCAGTCTTGTCATAGTTGAGCATCAGGCAGTCTGTTACCATGGTCATGCAGTAGATGAAGTTGGTTCTGGTGATGGTGATTTTGTCCGTCAGGAAGAGAATTACTTGGGTGTCCTTGTCGTAGGAGATGACGGTGATGTCTTTGGATTGGATTTTGTTGACGAGCCGTGTCATGTATATGTTGAAAAGGGTGGGGCTGAGGAACGATCCCTGTGGGAATCCATATATTGGCTTCTTGGTCTCTGTTGCGAAGGGTGGCAGCTTGAACGTTTGGGTTTTCCCCATGAGCAAGGAGCAGATCTGAATTTCAGAACTAATTCTTCTATGTCAATCTCGTGGTGTCTACTGATAAGGGTGTTGTGGGAGACTGTGTGGAATGCAGCACAGAAGTAGAGCAGGACGATGGAAGCTGTTTCTCCTTGGTCCAGGATGGTTCGAATGTTGGTGGTGGCCTTGAAGAATGCAGTTTCGGTGCTATGGTGAAGCTCGAGGTAGGCTGTGAGTTGCTTGTTAATGGCCTTCTCAAATCACGTTGGCTGGATAGGGGAAAAGCTGTGGAGTTCATGAGGATGGTGTTGATTTCTGCAAGTTTCCATTCATCCAGGAAAGTAGCAGACTTAATGGAGGTGATGATGTGGGTAAGGGTGGCGCTGATAAGTGATGCTCCCAGGCTGCAGATGTGGTGGGGTATAGGTCTGTTGGGGGCCCTGACTGAATGGTCTGTATTATTGCCTCCGTGTCATTTCTGGTGAGGGGTGACCGTTCGGTTTGTTGGCCATCTTGGTTGGTGGTGGTTAGGTTAGCAATGAGTTCTCTGGGGTTGGACTGGTGTGCAAAGCTCCTGTTGATGTTTACGAATTTTCCGTGGAAGAAGTTTTCACAGGTTGTTGCAGAATGTTAGAAGGCAGTGATATTGTTGCCAGTGGCTGTGGGCGAGGTAAGAAAATCTCCCTGCAACTGTTGGAGCCTCCTCCGATGTGGTCCACTAGTGACCTGTTCAACCAAGAACAGCATGTTCCCTGGCCTGATGTATTCTTGGAATCTATCCCTATGTGTCCAACAGCAATAGGTCTTTGCTCTTCTAGCCCTTGGTTTGCGATGCTCATTTCCCTTTCTGAAGTACATGCACTTTACACTGAGGCACCTACAGCTGCGTAGTGTGTATAAAGGAGGTGAAGGAGGCCCAGTTCTATCCCAGAGTTCTGACCGCTCATCTGCTCCCATAGCTGCAATAGAGGAAACATCCCCAATTGAGGACCTGGACTAGAGGGAAAACTACGGATGGTAACCTGTCAGCTATCTCTGGACAATTAATCTGTCCTATACCTCATTCCGAACATATCCCCACGCTGTCTTGTGCGACTGCATGATAAGGGTTAGAGAGAACCCAATGGATGGGACTGTGTCCTCCCGTGCAACTGGAAGCCTCTAGGTTAGCATCTCTGCCTGGAGCAGGAGCAGCTACCACAGTGCCTGAACCCCTTTGGCCAAACCCATAGATGACGGCCAGGTTTAGCTAATAGAGTAAAATGTATTTTGACATTTTGAGGGCCACATAACATCCTGCCGAGGCCCACCCAGCGCCCCTCCCTCCTCCCACAACCTACTTAATGGAGGACATAGTGTGTCCCAATTGCTTAGGTCCCAGGCCCGCTCTCCAAGTGCTGCTGCATCGCCCCTTCTCCTGTCTTCATGTTGCTTCTTTACCATTTTCTGAGTGCTTTCTCCTTGCTTTTCCTCCTCATTTTTCACCAATTTCTCCTTCCTTTTCCCTGTTTTCTGAGTGCTTTCGCCTTGCCTTTCCCTCATTTGTCACTGCTTTCTCCTTTCTCCCGTTTTTGAGTGCTCTCTCCATGCTTTTCCCGCGTTCTCACTGCTTTCTCCTTCCTTTATCACGTTTTTCAGTGCCTTCTCCTCTTTACTTTCGTTTTCATAGGTTTCTCCATATTTTTTCCCTCATTGCCATTCCCTAGTGCCAACAGTTTTCCCGGCTAGCTCTGCCCACCGCCCCTCTCGCTTCTCAGGACCCATTTAATGGAGGCTGCAGCGTGACTCCATTGAGCAGGTCCAGCTCTCCCCGTGCTGATGCATCTCGCCGGCTCCTGACTTCCCCTTGCTTCTTCCCTGTTGTCTGAGGGCGCCTTCTCCTTGCTTTTCCCTCATTTCTCATTTTTCACTGCTTTGTCTTTGCTTTTCCCTCTTACTATTTTCTCCTTGGTTTCTCCCTTTTTTTGAGTGCCTTCTCCTTGCTTTTCCCACGTTTTCACTGCTTTCTCGGTCCTTTCCCCCTTTTCTGAAAGCTTTCACCTTCCTTTTCCCTCATTTTTCACTGCTTTCTTCCTTTTCTCCCATTTTGTGTGCTTTCTCCTTGCTTTTCACTGCTTTCTCCTTGCTTCTCCCCTAGTTTCGGAGTGTTTTCTCCTTGCTTTTCAGAACACCACAAAGCAGTTGGAAACGCCAGTACCTTGAGACCCTCACAGGTGATTTTGCCGTGCTTTATAAATCTTTGATGGAACACCGTCTGCCCCATTTAGGACAGCGTTATGTAAAACTTGGGATTGAGGGACTGGCAAAATAATAATGACCTTCACACCATAGGGGAAGGCTCACATGGTGTGGAAGCCATTAGCTTTTTAAAAAAAAAAAACAAAGTCCAGTTTTAGGAGGTTGTTTTTTATTTATTTTTTAATAAACATTTTGAAAAACCTTTACGACCAGGCAAAATGTTTGACTGCAGTTTCTGGCAATGTATAGAGCTGCCTGCAAGACCAGCAGGCATCTATGTAGGCGGAGTAAAGGGAGGGTGACAAACAAAGTCATCTGCCACCTGGTCTGACTCTGATCTGCTAAACTCTAACTCCGGCCCAAACTTGTGTTCTTTTATGTGTATTACTAACTGCAACTTAAATGTATTTTCTCTTTAATGTGTTTCAGGAGAGAAAATGACATCCATTAGGACTAGATTGGACTGACAAGTTTTTGTTCCCACAATCTGTTACCTGGTCGGGGAAAGATCGGAAGAGAGTATACATCTGCAAATTTATGGAACTTTTTTCGGGAGCTAAACAAAAATAAAGAAATTCGGAGCAACTGATGCCATTGCAAAAACTGCATCTACTATCTGCTTCTTTAATAAATTCAAATTCATAAGTGTGTGACTGTTTTCATGGTTACTTTGTACTTTTCACTTAAAAGGCCTTTTTGATTTGCTAATAACTTCCACGAATCTGTGCAAACTTTGCCTGGAAATGAGGGTGTTCAGCTTAGCTTGTCTCAGTCAAGATTGAAAAGGCCGCACTTAGAAGTGGGTAGGGACATTGTTAAAGGGGAGGTCAAAAAAGAAACTTTTTAAAAAAATTGTTTAATAAGGGGAGGAGGGTTGTGGGGTTGGGGGTTATACATTGGTATTGTTTTGTACATGCAAATTATGAGAATGTCTGTATCCGTGTGGGCCTTTCTGTCCACAAGATGCTATTTTCGAAAAGTTCAATAAAAAAAAAAAAAATTAATTGCTTATTAAGGTTTTCCATTCCTGACAATGTTCGACAATGTTTTATTTCCCTTACTGACAATGTTCGACAATGTTATTGACAATTGGCCAGGTAGCTTAGAATATAAATTAGGTGGGGCACAGTGGGGGCCTTGTTAATAGAAAATATAACTTTTGATCCAAATAACCTATCCCCAACTCCATTCACTCCCCCACTTCTACTAAAGAGGGGAATCAACTCACCATCACATATATTTAATCTGTGTCTCTTCGCCCAACACCGTCTGGTTGCTGCTGCAGCTCAGGCGCCCCCTCACCCATAGAGACAGTCTAGCTAATTACATTCAGTCAAAGAGACCTAAGCCTCTACATTGTGGCTCGGGAGGTCTCGACACATTACTTCGTACACTAGCTTCTATTTGACTATGAAGTAAAGATAAGAGCCATTCATGTTAAGAGTTTTGCAGCGTGAATCTTTCTGGATTTACTAAGCTGTGCATATTCCGCAATCTGGTGGTTGGGTCCGGAATCGTAGTCTTTTTTCTCTTTTTGTTTCATAGCCCAGGTTGGTGTCGACGTCCCACCATTTGGTGCACCTTCCGTGATATCTGCATGCTTCCTGCGGAAGCTCCCACCCTTGGGCGCCATCTTCAGATCCGTTGGGTCTGGATCGTCGCGTGAAGCTCCAGACGTTTTGGAGGAGAGAAGAAGAAGGTAAAGCCAATTTTCTACAGAAAAGGACTTGAGAAGACTAGGAGAAGAAGACCATCAAAGCCGGGACGACGAAGGAGGAGAAGTAACTCGAGATCTTCGGCGTCCGACTGGGAATGCACGCACAGAGGGCCTCCTAAGCGCAGTAATGGACAATACACCCTTTAAATTCTGTCGTAACTGCCACCACAAGTATGCGCAGAAGGACCAGCACCCGGTCTGCAACCTCTGTCTGCCAGTCGACCACGGGAGCAAGGACTGCAACGCCTGCTCCGTCGTCACACCGAAGACACTCAGAATTCGAGAGAAGCAGAGGATAGCTCACCACACGATGCAGGGCAAGGGCCATGCACCGTCGCTGTACAAAGTGGGCCTCTCCACAGACGACGAGGACAACATCACCGAAGGTCCAGATGTCTCCACGGTCGCAGAGACCGATAAGAAAACATCAGACAAGGTAGGAGAGTCTACGACCCCGAAACCCTCGACAGGGCCTCGAAGGCCTGAGGCAGACTCTCGAGGAGCACCGGCGCTGAAAACCTCTACCACCGAAGCTGCATCCTCCGAAAAACAGCCCAGCGGATCCTTCGAAAAGGACTCCCAGACGGTGAAGACTGGTGAAAAGCCAAGGTCATCGAAGCAGGTCCCCGAAAGAGGAACCTCGACTTCGAAGGAGGGCGGCTGAAATGCTTGACGCCGAGCATACCGCACAGATGGAGAGGAAGAAAAGAAGGCTCGAGGCCAAGATGGAGAACATCCTCCAGAGGAAGAAAGACTTCGAAGAAAAGATGAGAAGCTACAGGATCCCCTCGAAGCCCGCGACAGCCGTCGCCGAGGCAGAGGAGCACGAGGAGTTCGACGCCGAAGAGCCGCCGAAAACTCCGGAGCCCTCGGAGCAGGGAGAAGAGGAAGACCTCTATTACACATTGGGGGAATATGGGGATTAGCGTTCAAGCTACGACTCGGGATCCTCGACGGCTCAAGACCTGGACTGGCAGGACATCGATGCCGAAAACCCGGAGGAGGCTGTGGAGACATACCCCTTGAGGCCAGATGACATTGGGGCTTACAATGAGGTCATCAAGAATGTAGCAGCAGCTTATGGGGTTAAATTGGAGGAAGAGAAGCCTAAAGCAGATTTCTTGCTGGAAACCTTGCTCCCCACGCAGACAAGAAGCCAGTTCCTGCCCATGCTGAAGAGTGTCATGGACCAAGGGAAGGAAGCGTTCAAGGACCCAGCGACTTGCAGATCCGTCATGTCAAGGACGGAGAAGAAGTACAAGTTCTCCTCCCAGGACCCTCCCTACATTAAAGGGTCCGTCACAGCAGACTCAATTATCGCTGCAACGGCAAGGAGAAGGGCAAATGTCCCGACAACATCTGGGCAACCACCTGACAGGGAGAGCAGGAGGATGGACCGGACAGGCAGAAAAATCGAAAGAAATGCTGCAATGCACTGGCGGGTGGCAAACTCCAATGCCCTCCTGAACAGGCACCAATATCAACATTGGGACGAGATGGGGCAATTGCTCAAACACCTCCCAGAGCAATTCCAGCAGAGAGCCACACACCTCGTGGAAGAGGGAAAAAACATTGCAAACTCGTGCCTGAAGACAGCTTTGGACGGAGAGAAAACCTCCAGCAGACTGATGGCTATAGGGATCACAGAGAGAAGGCAAGCCGGGCTCAAGATCTCAGGCTTCAAGACAGAGGTTCAGAACAACATCCTGAACACTCCATTCAACTGAGAATCGCTGTTCGGCGCCCGGTTGATGAGAAGCTCACCCAACTGAAGAAGGATAACGAGACAGCAAGGTCCATGGGGGCCCTGCAATTCAGAGGGATGAGAAGAGACACTCCGGCAAGGAGGCCAAACGGAAGAGGTGGTAACCAGACGGGAACAACGCACCAGGCGTTCCACCAAGGTCACCAGGGTGACATTCAGGGCAGCAGACCTGGCACTACCAAAACAGGGGCCAGTCCTTTCGCAGGAGAGGAAACGGGCGAGGCCAGAGAAGGAGAGGCGGTGAGCAACCCCCCTCTAAGTGACTTCGCACGGAAGGATGTGCTCCCCCACTCAAGCCCTCCGAGGGAAGAGCACAAAAAAGCAAAGGGGAGAGGGTTACACGGACAAGACACAAAAGAACATGTAACACCAGTGGGCGGCAAACTAAGATTTTTCCTCCAGGAATGGAGAAAAATAACCACAGACAAGTGGATACTCAACATCATACAGTTCGGATACTGCATAGAGTTGGAAAAGAGGCCGCCAAGCAGAAGACCAAAGAGAAAAGAGCACTCGGGAAGGGAGCTAACGCTGCTCCGAGAAGAAGCTCAGGAACTCGTCCGGAGGGAAGCCATCGAACCGGTCCCATTCAGAGAATGGAACAGGGGAGCGTATTCAAACTACTTCCTGGTACCAAAAGTGGACGAAAGCCTAAGAACCATCCTGGACCTACGCTTCCTAAACAAACATATAAAGACTCAAAAATTCAAGATGACGTCTCAACAGGAGGTCATCCCACAAATAAGAGACGGGGATTTCATGTCCACTGTGGACCTCAAAGATGCATACCTGTACATATCAGTGAACAGGCAATACAGGAACATGCTAAGATTCACAGTAAACCAGGATCACTACCAATTCACAACCCTGGCATTCGGTCTGAAGTCCGCTCCAAGGGTGTTCACAAAATGCCTTGCAGCAGTGGCCGCACATCTGCGAAGAGAGGGGATCCACGTGTACCCCTACCTCGCCGATTGGCTGATAAAGGCGAACTCTCGCAAAACATGCGAGGAACATGCACAGCGAGTCACAAAAACGCTGCTGGACCTGGGATTCTCCATACACTGGGAAAAATCATCAATGGAGCCGGACCAGGTGAAGATCTTCCTGGGGGCTCAGATCAACGCAATTCAATGCAGGGTGTTACCCAGCAAAAAGAGGACACTCAGCCTACTAAGGGAGACACGCCACTACCAGAAGGGGCAAGCTCTGACAGTGAGGACAGCGAGCAAGGTGTCATGCATACACTTGGTCCCCAATGTACGCCTACACATGAGGCCACTTCAGGAATGGCTGCAACAACAATGGTCACAAGCTACAGGAAGTTGGGAGGATCTACTGGTTGTAACGCACGAAGTGCAGGATGAGATGAGGTGGTGGACCAAGGAGAACATTACAATAGGGAAGCCTCTAACTACACCAAACCCAACAGTGACCATCATCACAGACGCATCCCCGAAGGCATGGGGCGGCGCACACATGAACAGGCTCAGAGTGAGGGGTCTGTGGGCGCCAGCGGATGCGGTCAGACACATCAATTACCTGGAACTGAAGACCGTGTTACTCGCCCTGAAGGCCTTCCAGAAACAGCTGTACTAACAGAAGGTGTTGATACAAACGGACAACACGACAACGATGTTCTACATCAACAAGCAGGGAGGGACTCAGTCATTCCCTCTGTCCAGCCTAGCGCAAGAAATATGGAGATGGGCAATACCACTCAAAATAGACCTGCTGGCCATACACCTGCCAGGGAAGGATAATGTGGAGGCAGATTGGCTCAGCAGGCAGAGTTCAGCATCCAACGAGTGGGAACTCAACAATCAGGAAACAGAGAGACTATTCAGGAGATGGGGCAACCCAACAATAGACCTGTTTGCAACACGCCAGAATGCAAAATGGCAGTACTTTGCATCCAAACAACCAGAGGAACAATCCCAGGGGACTGCCACATGGATAAGCTGGTCAAAAACATTTGCCTACGCTTTTCCCCCGATACCATTGATCCCCAGGGTGCTCAACAAGTGCAGTATAAGCAACATGACACTGATCCTGGTGACACCTCAATGGGCCAGGCAGACCTGTTATTCACAGATTATGGAGATGATGCAGGGTCCACCCCACAAGTTCGCAAAAAGAAAGGACCTACTCTCCATGCAGAACGGAGAAATTCTACACCCAGAATCAGAGGGCCTCAGCCTAGCGGCTTGGCTCCTGAGGACTTAGAGTTTGCACACCTAAAGCTCCCAGAGAGCACCCTGCGGGTGTTGCGAGAGGCAAGGAGGCCCAGCACACGCAAACGCTATGGGGCAAAATGGAAAAGATTCACTCAATGGTGCAGCAAGAAAAAGCTGCAGAGGATGCTGACCAAGGAATCAACGGTGCTAAGATACCTCACGCACCTACTGAAAGCCAAACTAAGCTCATCCTCGCTGAGGGTACACCTGGCAGCAATTGTGGCATACACAAGGGGAGAGACTGGGAGAAGCTTCCTCACATCGCAGGTAGTAAAAAGATTCCTGGAAGGGGCAAAGAGAATAGCGCCACCAAAAAGGATGCCGCCGCCGGCATGGAACCTGAATGTGGTGCTGACAGAGCTCATGAAAGCACCTTTTGACCCCATCCACAAGGCATCACTGCAAATGCTGACAATAAAGGCGGCCTTTCTGGTAGCGATCAGCTCGCTACGCAGGGTGAGCGAGCTGCAGGCACTGACACTGCAAGAACCCTACATCCAGATATACAGTGACAGGGTCGTGATGAGAACAGACCCGCACTTCATGCCGAAGGTGGTGTCAAGGTTCCACATGAATCAGAGTATTCAAATTCCTAGCTTCTTCCAGAAGCCCACGACAAGCGCTGAGAGGGCGCTCCAGGCGCAAAAAGGGCAGTAATGCACTACAATGAAAGGACGAAGGAACACAGGAAGACAAAACAGTTCTTTGTGTCCTTTGCAAACAGTTTCCTGGGTAGACCAGTGACTAAGAACACCATCGCTCGATGGATTGCACAAACGATACAATTCTGCCACAAGCAAGCGGGGCAGGAGCTAACAGGAGGGGCACAGGCCCACTCGACCAGGAAGAAAGGAGCAATAATTGCCTTTCTGGCCAACACACCAATTCAGGACATATGCCTGGCGGCAACATGAACTTCAGTGCACACGTTCACTAAGCACTATTGCGTGGATGTACAGATAAACAAGGAAGCACAAGTAGGACAAATAGTGCTTCAACATATATTCAACAAACAACGCTCATCTTCCACCAGGCGCCACAAAAGTAACAAAACCGCTACAAAATCTATGCACAGCATAGTGAATCCAGAAAGATTCACGCTGCAAAACGAATAGTTTCTTACCTGTCGGTGTAGTTTTGCAGCTTGAAGATCTTTCTGGATTCAGAAAGCAAGTTGAAACTTACAAGATAGGTGAAAAGAATTACGTTGAAAAAAGGATTAACAAACATAGCCATGGATTGGCTAGGAGAACACAAAAGAGAAAAAAAGAATCCGAAGATGGCGCCCAAGGGTGGGAGCTTCCGCAGGAAGCATGTCGACGTCACGGAAGGTTCACCAAATGGTGGGACGTCGACGCCCACCTGGGCTACAAAAAAAAGAGAAAAAAGACTTTGATTCCGGACCCAACCACCAGATTGCGGAATATGCACAGCATAGTGAATCCAGAAAGATCTTCAAGCTGCAAAACTACACCGACAGGTAAGAAACTATTCGTTTACACCTTCATTGCTAAGATTGTCAACATTTCATAATAATACTGAGCGATTGGTGTATCAATTCTTTTTTTTCTCCAGTTAAATGCCATGGTTAGTTTTGCAGCCCTTAGGCACTGAAGAACCATATGCCAGTATCCCTGATCAGTGCTGCAAGACTGTCCAGCTTAAAGCCCATGAGCACCATATATAGGGAGGCTGGATTTAGATGTCCCAACTCTTCCCTAAGGATGGCAGAATCCCCCTCACAAAAGGGAAACATTTTCTGACATTGCAACCAAGTATGTAACACGAGTACCTAGGCATTGGATCCTCTCCAGCATTTGAGATTTGTTTCAGAGGGGGTATAGAACTACCCTTACTATAATTGATACTGGATGTTCCTTGCCCGCTAGGAGTGTATGTCCCTTCCCACTATTTGCAAGAGATCTGCTCCCCATAATGTTGTGGTTTGTCCAATGCAACTTCATTGTTCATAAAGGTTAAACACTGCTATCAGTTTGGGCAAACGTATCTCAAAAGGAGTCTGCTCTCTAATGGCTGCATGTTGGGTGCAGGCGCGAGTGACCCAATGTCTTATCTGTGCATATTAAAGACAGTCCTTATCAGTTCTTCTAAACTGAGCCCTTGCACTGCTCAAAGGTTTCGGGAGAGGTAACATGGTCCATGTCAAAAATCATTCTGCATCACCCACTCTTCTATTGCTAAAACAAGTGTACCTCTACAATGGGGTAAACTCACCATTGGAATGGTTGGGCTGTAAGGTGAGGGATCCATCACCAAACCACATGCCTCCTCAAATCTATCCCAAACCTTCAAAGTGGCATTAATTGGAGTGCTCAAATAGGCATTGGTTGGTCTGTTTCTTCTTGACCTATGTTAGATCACAAAGGGGCCTGCATACTCCATATAAATAAAATCGGGCCAAGATTTATCATGTTTTTATGCAGAACAGCAAGACACCATGTTGCGCTGCTTAAAAGGAAGAGGGCATGAATGCACCCTTTTTATCAAGACATGGTACATTCCTGCTCTCTGCCTGCACTGGCCCACAATCTGCTACGTTCTACCAATGCAGGAACCCTTGCACCCTGGTGCAAGAGTGCTTGCGGTGCAGACATGACTGTTTTTCTGCAGGAAGGGTCACTGTTCTGCACAAAAACACTCTCCCTGAAGCTTTTTACTCTTTCTAAGCTAAAGAGAAACAACGAGGAGAAATGAAGACATTTCTCCAAATCGGGCGTCCCATGTGGAAGCAAGAGCAGTCTGTCACATTCCAAGGCCTACCTGTATTAGTAACATGGGCGGCACCTCCACAATAGCTGAGGATCGGCACCCCACTGCCCAGAGCTAGCAGATGATAAATTAAATAATGATAACACAATCCGTGATGGAGTTGAGCAATTAGTATTGGGCAGGCCAGGGCCAGGCATTGCAGGTAGTAGTGTGCACTTATAAGTGAGCATGTCAGTTTGGCCAGCCATCTTAGGCCAGGCAAGCAGAAATGTTTTGCATAGCCAGGTTGGAGAAAAGCCACAGGCTCCCAGGCACTGTATGTGCGAAAAACCAGGCCGCTCAGACCAATCCTGGCACTGCTCTCATGCTATGAAAACAACGTCCAGATTGGGTGCGGAGCCTGTGCTTTGAGGCCCATCCACTTCCGGGCCGGACGAGAGGAGCAATGACTTGAGCTGAGTAGCAGGTAAGTCTGTTTATTTTTATTTTATTCATCCCTCCATCCCCCTCCTCGGCCACCCTACCACTGTAGATAGGTGGCAGCCAATCTGGTAATGCTTAAGAATCCATGGGTGGATACATGGGAACACCCATGCTTCACCCATTGAATGCCATCCCAGGGCAGACTAATGCAAGGCAGCAACTTGCACTGCCTTAGATTACTGCAGATTTGCCATGCATGACCACACAAGGTGGCCTTGTGTGGCCTGGCAAATCTGACTTATGGATTGTGTTGCAATCCTTGCGTTAGGTAAGGGAAATGCACTCCATTCATACTGGATAAAGGATAACTTTCTCAAGCTCAACATGGACAAGATGGAATTCCTCATTTTTGGGAACAACACCTCCCCAGGGAATGACGCTTGATGGCCTGCTGAACTGTGCCCTTCCTCCGCCCCAACAGACCACACCAGCAACCTAGTCATCATTTTTGACAGCAAGTTATCAATGCAGAAACAGGTAAACACAGTCTTGCCCGCCTGCTTCCACACCCTACGCGTGCTCCGTAGGATTTCCAGGTGGCTCTTAATCAACACCAGAAGGACCATTACTCAACTATTAGTAGGAATCACTGCATCCCTCCTGAAGAGACGGCAGACGATACAAAACTCAGCCCCAAGACTCATCCTCGACTTCCCCAGACGGACTCATTTCACCCTGCACCTCAAAAAACTACACTGGCTCCAGATCCAGAAGAGATGCCAGTTCAAGATGCTGACCTAAGAAGGACCTGCATACATCAACAAACGAATAACCATCTACCAATTGACCAGACACCAACAATCCTCTTCCCTCCTTCCTCAGACACCCCTCTGGCTCCACTGACCCAACAGTGAAGGACGCTCTTTATCCCACCTGGCAGCCAAATCCTGGAACAACCTTACCCTGCACCTTAGGAACGCCGCATAGCTCCGGTATTTCAGGATAGGATTCAAGACCTGGCTGTTCAAATGAACAAAACACCACAAAGCAGCTAGCAACTCCAGCTCCTTGAGACCCTCGTGGGTGATTTACAGCGCTTTATAAATCCTGATGGATTGCTTGATAAATCTAGTCCCCATTTTTTACCAGGTGCTTTTTTGGACCATTCCACAGCTATTCTCAATTGGGCTTACGCAATAACCCTGAGGGACGCTAGGAAGGGCAAGTGCGCTGTCGCCTTTGGCTTGAGTGAAAAGCGTCTGAGGTAACCTAAGTTTTTTTTTATTTCCCCACAGAAACCACAAGAGGATATTTTGGATATGGTTTAAGCACAGTCTGTTACTCTATATCAGGGGAGCCTGAAATAAACATAAAAGCATTATGAGGATATTAATCTTAATAGAGTTGATCCTTCCCATTCATGAAATTATCAATTCACCCCATGTTTCAAGATGTCATTTTATGGTGGCTACAAGAGAGCGATAGTTTGCTTGAAGAGATCGTTTGAGTACCAACTGATTTTGATCTAAGTACATAATGTGCTTCTTAGCTCTGCGAAACATGAGGAACCACATCAGTTCTTTGGTCTCACTCTCAAAATGGTTCGGTTTAAGGCCTCTGATTTCACATTGTTCCTCTGATAGTCTGAGACTAGTTTGAATGATTTTAGGAGCTCAATTACTGCCAGAAGCGATAAGTGTGGAGATCTTAGCAAAAGATGTACAGTAGGTATTCAGAGTGACTTGGTATTCTCAGGAGCCGAAGTAGTTGCTGACGATGTCTCAGATTGTCAGATAGGGCAGGCAAGAAGTTCTGTAAAGAGAGCAAAGAAGAGCAGCGAGTTGGGACATCCTTGCCAGACTGTGCTGTAGTACTGGTTGAAAAAAGAGCCAACGGAAGAGAATCTGGCCATCTCAACCGTCATCTCTTGAATTTTTACCAGTTTCAGTTTTAATGTTCCATTGTACTTCTCAACAAGACCCGATGACTGCGGGTGATTGGCGGCATGGAACTTCTGCTTAATATGCAAGCCTTCACATAGTAGCGTAATCACTCTCCCATTAAAATGAAATCTGTTATCACTCCAGATAACTCTAGGCATTCCAAATCGTGGGAAGTACTCTTTAATGAGCACCTTCGCAGTTGTGGTGGCCGTATTGTCTTTAATGGGGTAAGCCTCAACCCAGTTACTGAATGTACATATAATCACTGGGGCATACTTGAGATTGTTACAATGTTCTAGCTCAATGAAGTCCATCTGGAGGACTTCAAAGGAAAATACAGGTGGTGTAAAGTTACCGGATGGTGTAGGGGTACCTTTTCCTCGATTGTGCTTCATGCAAATCATGCAACTTTTCACTACATGTGTAGCGGTCTTGGAAATATTATTATTACGCCAAACCGGGGCCAATAATTTACAAATACTTTTTGCACTGATATGAGCTGGACCATGAGCCATTTTAACCACAGAGAGTACATATGCATCAGGTAACATCCATTTCTGTTCTCCAGACAAATCAATCCAACACCCTTCATCATATAAGCGTGCTGTACTGTCTTGTCACACCGATAATTCTTCTATCGTGGCCTCACTCCGTATCTCTTTCACACTCTCAACCATGTTTTCAAACATGGCGTTCTCAGTAACCCATCTAACTGGGCCTGCAACAAACATTCTCTTCATCTTACTCTGAGCCGTTTCCTTGGCTGTCTGATCTGCAAATGCATTCACTCTACCTAAGTGATCTGTCACTTTCTTGTGGGCACTACACTTTTGTAGCAGGGTTTCCGTTCTCCCACAGAACTGTGCATAGCGATCTAGAACCTCAGTGAGTTAGGATGATCCAAAACTCATCTCAGTATCAGAAATCCCCTTACCTAGCTAGCTACAGTGTCTCATGGATCATTATGAAATGATCAATGTCTTAGACAAACCAGAACATGATCTTTAGAATACCTCAGGAATCGTGGAACACATGAACACTCTTTCGTTCTATAATCATTTCAAACCAAAACTGAGAGTCAAAGAACACACGTGCAAGTTTGAAATATTTATTATTCAATGCAAGGTTCTCAAACGCAGTATCTTGTATAATACCAAAAAGCATATTATCGAAATCAGAGTTATCAGCATAGTCACTAAACCATAGTAAGCAAAAGGTGATAGCATGTTACAATGTAAAATCTATAGAAACCTGTATCACCTATATTTTGCGCACCCTATTTAGCATATTATATTATATCTAAGAAGGTCTCATTCGGGTTTTAGCAGGGCGGGCCCATACCTCTAAATGTCAGTAGGAGTAGATCACATCAACAGCTACCAGCTCTCTTCATGCGCAGCACCAAGTGTGTTGATTCGTTCCCTGTAACTCTATCTTAAACCCGCGTAGAGCCCAATGTTGGCAGCAACATTATTAGTGTTATGTCTAATGTGGTGCGAGGATCAGGCCTCCCAGCAACCTTGTGTTAGGTTATTCTTAGAGTGTGCAGCTCTCAGTGTGCAGACAGTTGTACCAAGTGTACCAAGCAAAACTGATAGCATAGTAATTACATATTATTCTCAAATAAATCACATCACCGCTTCTAGGGTGAAAGCGACAACAACAAGTAGGTGTTGTGTGCAAAACTGAAGCCGAAGGAAAAATGGCTGTTAGACATGTAATACACTCATGCTAACTTAACGCAATATATGTAACGAAGTATCCATATGACACCCCCCCAATGATTCGAGCACCTTCAAATATAAGGGAAAGGCAATACTAAATCAAATACATAACATGAAAGCAAAGTTCAATAATTTTGAGCTAAACTAAGCTAAAAAATATGTATAAATGCATATGTATGAATACCTACAGTGGCCTCAAAAAAAATAAAACTTTCGAGATCAAAAGTCATTCCCAGGTCTCCAAAACATGAAATGTAGGACCAGGCCGCATCAATTCAAATGTCTGTAAGAAAAAACAAGGCACTTATCCGATATCCAAAGTCATGTGCCATATCAATGTCATTCTCTGCGACATCTCATGATTGAATTCTCCATCATCCGAACACAGTTCATCCCTCCAATTCAGCAAGGGGAAAGTCATGTTCCATAGCAAAGCAATCCTCCCAGTCATCTCACGATTGGACAGTATATGCAAAGTAAGCTGCAACAGCCTCCAGTATGAAATCACTGCCATCATCCGAAAATAGTTCAGCAATCCAATTCAGCAATGGGAAAGACATACGTGCTCCTCCAGCATCGGATCCTCCTGTAACGTTAGAGGACAACTCGGTGGGTTCACCAGAACGCTGTGTGTCAGAAAGGCATGCGCCGCTGCAGAGATCTCCCATTGACCCAGTACTCCATTTATCGCTGCCAAGGCCATAACTCTTTCGCCAGAACAAATCAACTCGTGAGCCACTACGGGGTGCATTAGCTGATCAAAATCGACGTCAGGAGCGGTCTTCAAGCACAAACACAAATCAATGGCCCAATCGAACTCGCAGCTCAGGCAATGAAACACAGGTTGGACACACGTGAAGTCGGTGAACCGAAATGATCATCTATAAGCCGTGCTTAATGCTGCAAGCGGCAATGTTCCATAGTAATTAAGCATCCGATTACGACACAGTGTCAGGAGGCGTTGAACGGCTTCTTGCGCAGGATGGGCATCCATGTTTTATAAAGAAAAACAATAACAAAATGCCCGCAGCCACAGCCAGTAAAACCGGTAGTCCACCAAACAAACTTGAAAAAATAGAATGGAAAAAAGTGGGAATGATACCAAAAATCTTCTCAAATGTGGTCACGAGGCCACTGCTAACCAATTTAAAAAAATGTGCGAGCCCAGTCGTGGAAGATGCATTAAAGATCTGGTGCACCAGCTCACAGAAATGAAACAGTAAGTCAGTATTTAAAAGTGCCTGCACCTCTGTGCGTGTGTTAGCTATGTGAAGGACATAATTTTCCCAGGCCGAACTCAGGGTCACTTGTTTTTGAGACAAAAGGGCCCTTATTCTGCTTAAACCATTGAACTTCGCTTTCAAGGTTGGTTTTCGTGGCCAGATGGAGACATCTGAAGACCCATGCGTGGGTGGGTATAAAACGTTTTTGCAACACACCACACGCTCTGATACAGTTACCACATAAGCTACACCAATTAATAACCCACAACATACCTCGTTGTTTAAAAGCAAATAACTACCATTTGTCAATAATGTAAATGTGGGAACAACTGCTGGAACTGGCGTGCCTTTTAAAACACACGCTAAATTTGTCCGGTCCTGATTACAAGAACCGTGTAACTGGATGTGTCTGCATATTAATGAATGGTCAGGTGACTGTGTGCATTCCTCACCATTAAGATTTACTTCTTTTCCATCCTTCAGACATCTGTATGTGTATGGTAATGACCACGCCTCATGGAGGAATGCATTGCCTAGTGGTTCATATCGTCCTATAGCAATATACCGCATACAATTAGTAAATTTGTATAAGGGAAATGGTAATGTAATTAATCCATGAATAAGCCATGTAGCAGTAGTGGTTTCAGCAACAGAGAAAGGTAAGGATTCTAGCCTCTCAATATGTAACATAGCAAATGATGCATCACGCATTGAAAGCAGGCGTTGCTTTTCAGTCAAATTAAAAGGGGCAAAAAGGGACGAAACGTTCAATGAGCTCCAGGGAACTCGACCAGATTTAAGTGTCTGTAGGGTCCATGCAAACTGCATTACAGAACGTAATTGATTTTGACCATGGTATAATGTGGACACTTCATCATGCACAATATCAACAACAGAAGAAACAATATTATCCAACGTGTAAATTCTGGAAGAAAGCATGTTAATACTGTTATCGACCACCGCAAGCACTTTTTCCAAATTTGCTTGATCAATAGCTCTCAGGCGTTTAGCCGCCTCAATCTGTGAAAATTTCCAAATCTCATTGTACACAGCATAAATCCAGCGTTTAGACCTACCCTTAGCCGGGCCTTTTATAAAATCATTCAGCTCTATATTCTCATTCAACTGGGACAGATGCAGTTTAACTGCAGCCAATGTGGAATGTTGTAACCAGTTCTGACACAATTTGCCCACTGAATAAGTAGTAACAGTGTGATCTGTTTCAAAACGGGGATCTGGCCTGATTTGTGTAAAACCTTCAGACAAACCCAAAAAACGACGTTGGCAAGAATCAGAGCTTCTTTGCCACAAAAGCCACCCCTCCAGATCAAAACTGGTAACATTAAAGGAGGAATTGTGCAACAGCGCTTGTATCTCACTTTTGGATAATGTAGTGAAATTATTCCAACCTGAATATTCTTCCAAATCAGGGATAGTTGGTGCATTCAATCTTTTAGATGTAGCCAATCCAAAACATGTTGTCTGGGAAATGGTAGAATTTAAAAACAACATGTGATTCGGGATGAGACATGCACGATGCAAAGCCTCAGTGCCTTGTACCTGCCAATCTTTGGTACCCCAAACCGATTTAAGGTCAATAACCTCCTTCCATAACTCATAGCCATCTATAGCTAACCTGTCTAGAAAGGACTTCGAATACAGCAATTTTGTATCTGTAAGTCTAACTTTGGACATGAATTTCTGTGTCACTTTAAAATAAAACGACTCAAGATTCGATTGATTAAAGTCTGTAAAATAAGTGTATTTTCCCAGAAACGTACTAGAGCTCCCTTGTAAGGGAGCAGGGCAATGTTCCCACTGTGTGTAATTCACAGGAACCCTCCTGGAACTTGTTTTATGTAAGAAATGATTTCCATAATGTTGAAAGCAAAACAAATCACCATAATTAACAGAATCTAAGTACAAATCCTCAGCATCAAAGGCCGCATAATATTTCAAATCAGAGAACAATGCTTCTACGGCCTGAAGATCCCAATCATCAGAACGAATATTTTGTTTAATCACATCCCCCATGTTTACTCTAAGCACATTCGGAACATTAATAACTTTTGTGGGGCCATGAATCTGAAACCTAACCGCATCCCACACAATCCCATCAAGGACAGGCCAAGCAGTAATTTCTACTGTATTTAAGTCTCGTTTTAGCCTGTGTGCTGAATGTAAGGAGGAAAGAGGGGCCAATGTTCCATTAAGGTACCGAATTCCTGTTCTTTCTTTGACATAATGGCCATCGATCAGGCGGAAAAAATAAAACACAAAACCAATTGACATAAAAAGATAAAATGAAAATAGTATCAGCCAAACATATGTCCAAGGGGGAATTAAAAAATGTTTTTTAAATAACGTGGTATATTTTGCAATAGTTGATGGTTTCTTTGAAAGGTCCGAATCAGAGTCAAAAGAGAATCTGGACTGGTTAGCCAAACGAGCTTGTAAATCAGGCATTGATAAATCAGCAGCATATGCATAGGTCAGCTCATCAATGTTAGTAACAGGAATAGTATTTAATAAAGGACTGGATATAGCAGGCATCTCGAGGGACACCTCCTGTTCTGCACCAGATGTAATAGCCAGCACAGAGTTCCTCACCATGGAAGGACAGGATACAGCCGGTGTCATGCTATGAAGAATCGGCCACCCTGTGTGCCTTGACATTGTCAATAGAAATAAATCTGTTTTCCTTACGACCTGGAAGTGGTGGTAATATGACTGTTCTTGTGCCCTTCACTCCAAGAACTCGAACTGGTGCTCGATATGAGGGACCAAACTCTTTCTTGTTATCGATCTTCTCACGAACCAGTTCTCCAACTTGGGGTAGCCAGCCAACTACCGGGATCTGCAACGCATCATCCGACGTGGAGGGCAAGTGTTCCTTAGCAAGACTGTCTCTGGTCTTTTGTAGATCCTGTAAAACATTGCAATGTTCATCTACGTCAAAGGCCGCGGCCTGGGCCTGGCAGTCTAGACCATCGAGGTCAGGGACGTACATCTTGATACCAAAGAGCATTTCGTATGGGGTCCGCCCACCCAGAGACCTTCTAGGGAGATTATTAAGCGCACGCTGCACGCCATGAAGGTGGGCCAGCCAGTTTCTGCCAGTGCCTATAACTCGAGCTGTCAAAGATTGCTTTAAGTCACGGTTCATTCGTTCAACTACACTATTGCCCTCAGGCTTGTAGGGACTCGAAAACTTGACTTGGACCCCCAACGAAACCATAGCATCCTTGTACGCCTTAGAGGCGAAAGCCGGACCCTGATCCGAACGGAAAGTACCACAGGCAAAAATTCCCACAAAGACTCGCAAATCCTTAATGACAGTCCGTGAATCAGCGCTCCGATGTGGCCATACCCACACAAAGCGTGTGCATGAGTCAACTGCCACTAAGATGTATTTATACGCAGTATCAGAAGAAAAAGGACCGCAGTGATCCAAGTAAACGCAACCAAGCGGTTTATTAGAGATGTACAACTGTGTCTGAGGCGGACGCGCAGCAGTTGAAGGCTTAATCTGCTGGCAAATGTCACATAGAAGGACATAATCGCGCGTCTGTTTGTACAGTCCCCGCCACCAGAACCTTTGTTGTAGCTGAGTTACAGTGGCTGAGACGCCCGCATGCGCAGACGCCACACCTTCATGAGCCGCTGTAATCAGAGAAGCCCTGCGATCCGAGTTGGGAACCAGACGTTCGCCAACTTCAGGAATTTTCACATAAGGAACCTTATCGGGACTTAAGTGGTATGTGTACTTCGAAGGGAATCCCGCAGGATATTTACCTCCCTTCTCTGTGGCAGCAACAGCCGCCAAGATGTCATCATCTATTTTGCTTTTGGACCTCGTGACTGCTGCAACTAAGTATTTTGATACCGCAGACTTCGCTGCCTCATCAGCAAGCGAATTACCAACAGCGTGGACCCCCACGCGCTGATGGCCGAGAGTATGAATCACAAACACGAGCGGCAGCTTCTCTTTAAGTTCCGCCACTCGGACCCAGATCATTTTATGTTTTATTGTGCTACCTTTGGAATCACGAAAATCATTCTGGATCCAAAAGAACAAGTTCTCATTGTAAGACTGGACACAGTAGTAAGAATCACTTACGATTAAAGTCGTCACACTAGGATCAGCGTACTCCAATGCAAGCATCAGAGCACGAAGCTCTGCTAATTGTGCGGTGCAGTCTCCTAGTGTTTGCGTGTGCACTACACTGGACTTGAACTCATCGTTCACCATGGCACCGACCACAATGGCGCATGCGGAAACGTAGGCATGTTTAGAGCCATGCGCAACCTGCGCCGAACCATCAGTGTAAATGATTCAATGGAAATCCTCCAACGGCCGCATCGCCAAAGGAGCAGGATGAACAAATTCATACTGCAAATACTCCTGCGACCGCAAAGCGGCGTCAAAAATAAACGTGACATCCTGGGATGTCAAGGATGTAGCCCACTGAATCCACCGAGGGTGCAAAGCTTTAGAATTTGGTACACTGGCTTTCGTGACTGCCTCTAAGGCAGGACACGGGGTAACAACCAACATGCGTTTTCCTTGCGACAGGGCATGTTCCTTAAGAATTGCCATCTGTACAGCCGTTAAAACTTTCTCCACAGTGGAAAACCGCAGTTCAGCCGAAGTGTACAAGTGTGACTTGTAAGCAATAGGTACTGTATCCCCTTCATTAAAAGTCAGATACGTGAAACCCACCGCCCCAGGGATAATTCTTATCACAAGGTTGGTTTGGTTATCACGAGTCTGTAAGTAGTCAGATGCGAGCAAATCAGCCTGCAGTGACTGCAGAATCGCCGAATGCTCAGGCAGCCAGCATGATTTGGAAAAAGATGGTTGTATCAAAGCATACAAAGGCTTGATACGCAGGGCATATTCCGGAATGTAAGTTCTCCCGAAATTTAAAAAACCCAGTAAAGACTGTAATTTTTTCAGCGTTGTCGGAGAGCGCAACTGCGCGCACTTCTCCAGGAAGTGAGGAGTCAACCCCTTTCCTTCGTGGTTAAGTTCATAACCCAGAAACAACACTGTGTACTCCGCAATGTGTGATTTTGCAAAGTTAAACTTGTAACCCATGTCCGCAAAGTTACAAATTATGCTGTTTACTCGACACAGATGCTCCCAAAGTTCGTCGTCTGTGAGATAAATGTCATCCACATAAGAACAAGCAACTGGATCGAAGCTCTCCAAAAGAGAGACTATGCGGGCGGAAAATACTCCAGGACTATTCTTATAGCCCATTGGGAGCCGTTTAAACATTTTTTGTACACCGCCGCACATAAAACTGGTCCATTGGGAACTTAGACCATCTAATCTGTGTGCATAAAAACCATTGGAAATGTCAAGCGTGGTTTTGAAACGTTTACGCTCAAGACTATTCACTAGGGCAGAGCCGTGAGTATTCTGTACTGCACAGTTACGGCAATGCGAGTTCAAATGCCGGTAATCCAAAACCAGATGATATGAGCCGTCCGGCTTGTTCACAGTAAAAAGGGGGTTATTCATTGGTGACACACACGTTTCAATTACACCTTGATATTCCAATTGTTCAAGGATAGCCGCGACAGAAGCTTTAGCTTCACGCCGTATGGGATACTGAGGTTGTGGCTGTGGATGAGACCGTAAAGGAATCTCATGGCTAGGGGACAATTTATCCCAGCCACACTGATTTCGGTACACAGCCGGCGCAAGCGCCAGAGCCCACTCTTCTGCAAAATGCAGCGCTTCCACTCTCGATACAGTGTGCGCGAAACTGGGGAGGATCACCTCCTCCCCTCGCGGAGCTGCGAGAACAAAAGGTGGGGGCCAGTCAGCCCCCGAAAGCAAAATGTCATACGTAGACGAAAGATTTTCCCAAAATACCCCTTTTACAGTTCGCTGCATGTCACCTTCTATTAACAGGACAATTTCAAAAAGACGTTCAGGGGGAGCAACATGTGTATCAGCCGTTTCAATCACAACATAAGTGTCAGTCGCTGTCACCTTCAACAGTGGACGGAGGGCCTCTCTCACTATGGTAATCTCCGCCGCGCTGTCCAGCAAGGTCAGAGCCCACGTCAGATTCCGAAGCCGCGTTCTCACTATCTGGGGCATATCGATGCGCCGTTAAGGCTGCGACCTTCTTCTTGGCAAACTGTGGTCTCTTGGGCGTAGAGTCGTCCCGCTGATCTCCTTCACCTCGCGGGCGGGGCTGACCACGTCCTTGCTGGCCACCCCTGCCCTTGCCGCCCCCTCCACCACCGGATGATGGAGCCGATGAGTCCTGAAAGGAACGAGGAGAGCGTTGGTCAGAAGCCTGAAACCTCTCAGGCGATTTAATCATCGCGCGATCGCGCAAATCATAAACTAGATCCGACTGCGCAGGCAGCGAAGGCGCAGGACCAGAAACCTGTGTCTGTTGTTGTTGCTGCTTACCCTGATTCTGCTTTTTAGGCCAATTTTGTTTTTTGGACTTGGGTTGCCCACCCGTTTCCGAAGACTGTCCCTGGGGCTGTTTCTTCTCCTTTTCAGAAAAAGCCTTCACACCCTTAGAAGTGCGGCCAACCATTTTATAAGCCGCCACAATAATCCTTGCTAACTGACGGGGTTTATCGGCATCGGGAACTAACGCCAGAGCGTTGGCCACCTGAAAGTTCACTGCGTCCCCCTTGACATTCGCAAGGATTAGTTCGCAAACCACGTCAAAGGAGCCACTCAGGCGCATACCCAATTCAACCGCCGACTCTGGTCCGTGATCATCTTGAACACGTTTAAGGACCGCAGACAGGTTAGATACAGTCGGGGTGCCATAGCACCTCGAATAAACCGCTGCAAAAGTCTTACCCCATGTTTCACAGTCAACAAGTTCAGGGGCTAAATCTTTTGGTAAACTAAGCGTAAGAATCCGGTGTTTTTCACCAGGAGTCGTATTAGGAAACACAGCCTCCAGCTGGTCGAATTTCTCGGCAAGCCAGAAAGGAAAATCATCCTTATCCTGGGGCTTCTTGCCCATTACGGAATTCACCATGACAGGACTGATTTTCAAACCAGCCTGTTCCGCTCGAAGCTGCGCACCCGCAGGGGTTGCGCCTTGAACATTACGACCAATGTAATGGACAAGCGCCCTAATCACTTCAACCGCGACTTCATGAAGACGCCGCAGGTCAACCACATTACAAGTGGCGCGATTAGGATGAGGAGTAAATCCACCCAAAGCGGGCCAACTTGTGCCCGGAATGGACAAAGGACCTAACCTCGGAGTGGTCAAAGAATGGGGTAGGGCGCCACCAAACCAAACTCCGTGCTGCCAAACATCTATAGGTACTTCCAGTGCCCTGTACGGAGCATAAGCCGCCGGTACAGCCGAGGCAGTGTATGAATGGAACACACCAGAATTAACGTCCACTGCCGGAAATGTCACCCATGAATAAAACAATTCGTACGGGTACGCATGTTCCGCACTCACCACTAGAACCACAGCTAAGCCATACACGGGGACATTATATGCCCTCAAGTGGTCACGCACCGCAATGCGGCTATGCTGCGGGATGTCCACGGCCATGTTAGCACAGGAAGAGAAAAAAGACAAAGAACACTTTGTAGCACAACTGGGTAGTAAGTCAAAGAAACCGTTTCAGAAGAATTCAAGCTTGAAAAGGACCTATTTTAAAAATAGGTAGGTTTTTCCGACACCACCGTTAACCGGAAACGGTAATGAAGGGGTTAAGGAGTGAATGATATACTACTCGAGTGTCATGATATAAGGCCAACAACGTACGGGCGTCATGTAGCAGGGTTTCTGTTCTCCCACAGAACTGTGCATAGAGATCTAGAACCTCAGTGAGTTAGGATGATCCAAAACTCATCTCAGTATCAGAAATCCCCTTACCTAGCTAGCTACAGTGTCTCATGGATCATTATGAAATGATCAATGTCTTAGACAAACCAGAACATGATCTTTAGAATACCTCAGGAATCGTGGAACACATGAACACTCTTTCGTTCTATAATCATTTCAAACCAAAACTGAGAGTCAAAGAACACACGTGCAAGTTTGAAATATTTATTATTCAATGCAAGGTTCTCAAACGCAGTATCTTGTATAATACCAAAATGCATATTATCGAAATCAGAGTTATCAGCATAGTCACTAAACCATAGTAAGCAAAAGGTGATAGCATGTTACAATGTAAAATCTATAGAAACCTGTATCACCTATATTTTGCGCACCCTATTTAGCATATTATATTATATCTAAGAAGGTCTCATTCGGGTTTTAGCAGGGCGGGCCCATACCTCTAAATGTCAGTAGGAGTAGATCACATCAACAGCTACCAGCTCTCTTCATGCGCAGCACCAAGTGTGTTGATTCATTCCCTGTAACTCTATCTTAAACCCGCGTAGAGCCCAATGTTGGCAGCAACATTATTAGTGTTATCTCTAATGTGGTGCGAGGATCAGGCCTCCCAGCAACCTTGTGTTAGGTTATTCTTAGAGTGTGCAGCTCTTAGTGTGCAGACAGTTGTACCAAGTGTACCAAGCAAAACTGATAGCATAGTAATTACATATTATTCTCAAATAAATCACATCACCGCTTCTAGGGTGAAAGCGACAACAACAAGTAGGTGTCGTGTGCAAAACTGAAGCCGAAGGAAAAATGGCTGTTAGACATGTAATACACTCATGCTAACTTAACGCAATATATGTAACGAAGTATCCATATGACACTTTACAATAGCCATTTTCTTAGGAAGTGTTAGTGCTAAGCATGGGCGAATTTTGCGAATCTCGCGTTCGCGAATTTTGCGGATTTGCGAACTCGCAATCCACAAAATCCGCGAATTCTCGCGAATTTGCAGATTTTTTTTTGTGTTCGTGCGGGTTTCTGCCAGTTCGCGAGGGTTTTGTACAATTTCGCAAACGCGAACTTACCTGTCGGGTCGCAAGTTTTGCGAACTTGTTGTTTCTACGTGTCCAGCCTGTTTGGGACACTCTTCTTCATCACTGCCACTCTCTGTCACCACTGCCACTCTCTGACTACTCATGCCACCCTCTGGCTCACCCATGCCACCCTCTGTTTCATCACAGCACCCTCTGGTTGTCCAGTGTACATTATTGTGGCAAAGCAAAGCACACCTTCCCTGCCTCAAGTGACCTGAATTAATTTGGGGCTGATTAATGTGTCACAGAATATTATTTTAGCTGGCACCTGCTTCCTTAGTGCTTCCTGATTAGTGATCTTTTGCACTTGCTAAGTGCTTTCATTGTTGCAAAATTAGTTACAACACCTGCCCTGCCCCAACTGACAATAATGAATTAGGGGCTGATTAATGTGTCACTGGATTTGAACTTCCAGCCTGGCTCCTGCTTGTCTGCCTTAGCTGTAATTCAGGACCTTTGTGTAACTATTCTGAGGGTCAGAGCAGGGTCACATAATAGTTGCAAGTAGGCAACTGAACTCTGGAGGGGCCCCTCAGGAAGCACTACAGGAAATGGCTACTAATGATGAGCTTGAACTTTTGAACCTGGTAAGTAGTTTCAGTTTTGCTAAGATCGTATTTCTGCAATTTAGCGCTTATTCGCGGGGCGCGAAGTTGAACTGGGAAGCCGCGAGCTCACGCGAACAGTGCGAGCAAGCAATAAAATCCGCTGCTCGCGGATTTGCGGATTTTGCGGGAAATTCGCGAATCTCGCGGATTGCGAATTTACCGAAAATCCGCAAAATCCGCGAGCGTAACGGATTTTCCGCCCATGCTTAGTTAGTGCAGATAACAATCGTAATATCTGACTGACTGTATAAATATTGACAACTATTGCTCAATTCACAAGCTCGTATAAGGGCAACAAGTTCTGCTGCCTGCGCGGATTGATAGGGGACCAGTGATGTCTCGACTACCGTACGCAATGAAGTGATAGCATAAGCTGCAGTGGTGGTACCATCTGGTCATTTAAAACAAGAGCTATAGACCTATAGTTCACCTTGGGGGTCAGATAAAGGGACATCAGTCAAGTCTACCCGTCCTTTTGTGCCTTCCTCTGTTCGGAAAATACAGTCATGTTTGTCGACTGAATAATTCTCGGAAAGGAGGGGTAGTAACATGGCTCGATTCAGACTGGCCATCTTTTAATCGTGATATGCTTAGTAAGCAATGTCAATTCATAGCCGGTAAGACGTGCACTGGTGAGATGCTCTGTCATTGTTTTATTTAAAAGTGTATCCACAGCATGGGGTACCATAACTGTGAGGTCAGTATCAAGTATGAGTCCAGCTGATTGTCTAATTGAAGTGACCACGACTGCTCGCAGAAGCTCGGGGGGGCTCTGGAGACAGGATCGAGCACAGCAGACAAATAAGCACAAGGTCTCTGTCAATCTCCAGATTTTTGGGTTAAGACAGAAAGAGCACAACCAGCCATCTCATGGACATACAACACAAACAGTTTCCTATAATCAGGCGTGCCTAGCACTGGAGCATAGCAAAGCGCAGTTTTAATTGTTCAAAAGATTGCTCCCAATCTCGGGTCTAAGGCAAAGGCTCAAGCACTGATTTCATTGTTAATGCAAGCAGAGTTTTGATTAGAAAGGAATAATGAAGGATCCACTGGCGACAGTAGGAAGTGATGCCTATAAAAGCATACACATCCTTTCAGTTTGTGGACAGGGCATTTTATTAATGGTACTGATGCGTGCGACAGAAGGTGACTTCCTGACAACAGTATTGTAGCTTTGAAAGCGAAACATTATAAGCCTCAATACTTATTACAGTAAATGGGCCCAAACCTAGCTATACACGGATGTAGAGAGTCAAGCACTTCATCTAGAGCTTGGTAGATAGCGTTTTCCATCCAGTATTTATTTCACTAAGACTCTGTTCTAAACATACATAGACAGTGTTCTCGAATATATGTGCAGAACTTACCTGTTTTTGCTCACACGATCAAACCCTTCACCACCCTTTATACCTGTTACATTTGTTTTGGCCCCACCCTAGTTTTGGAACCAATCTATTGACTCTGCCTCTTCACTAAACCTACGGTCACGGGCCCAGCTGGGTCGGAAGTATCACCAGCAGTGCGGTGAGCTCATATTCTTTATTTATTTATTTATGTGATACATACTGTGGTTCCGTATTTGCACCAGAACTGTATCCCTGAATACAATTGTAATGAGTCTTTCCTCCGTTCATCTTTTCTTTATTCACAGACCTTTTGGTTTAGATACAGCCATTAAAGGTATGTGGCCCACATGTACATAGGTTACGACTCAATGTGACCTTACCACGTATCACAAAGCATGAAGTCTGAATGAACCGTGCACTTAAACGAACACTCGTGCGTTTATACCAAGGAATGTGCCATGCTCAAGCCTTTCAGAATTTCGCCGAGATTCTCTCACAAATACACATGGTCACTAGCACGGCCACAGAGTTATACAATAAATGCACTAACGGCACGTATGTCTTGTGGTTGCACTGAAAGTCACTAAACACAACCTTGGGAGTTCAACTAGTGGAAGCCTTTAAACTACAATCTGTGACTTCACACTATGACTCTTGTGTAAATGTATATACATATAAAGAATATTCCATTGTCACTTATTTGTCTGTTTCAGCCCTGAGGATTCGCAAATAGCGATGAAACATGTGTCGGCTGGCTAATCGACATAATAAAGGACTCCTACGGACTACTCTCCCTCTGGAGCATCTGATTGACTTCTGTTGTTTTTGTTGCACTGTACTTTAGAGAGAATTGCTACATAATATATGTGTTACTGTTGCTTGAGTGCATTGGGTAAACCCGTAAGCTTTCTATTGGGCAGCTAGTCTACCCTTCACTGAGTGGTTTGGTAGGCTTATCCACTCACCCTTTTGCACCTAATAATTACAGCCCTCTTTTCACACATAGTGCTTTCACTTAGGCCGTGCACCCAGTTGCTCTTCTGACCTAAAAGCCCTTTCGAATCCTTCTTAAAGCGAAACATTATGACCATGATGTGCCAAGTGCAACAACAACCTCACCATACAATCCTTGCAACCTTGTTCCGTATCAGAGGCAATCAACAAATCATTGACATAGTGTACCAATACATTACCTGGAGAAAGTGAGAGTGAATCTAACTGTCCTTTCAATGCTTGACTATAGATGCTAGGACTTTCAGTATAATCTTGAAGAGCGCAACAAAATCTGAAACTTTTACCGGCTAGCGAAAACCTTAAAAAAGTACCTGCTGTCTGGGTGTATAAGAATGCTAAAGAATGCATTTTTAAAATCAATAACAGAGAAAAACTTAGCGGTACATGGGATCATTGTTAGAACCACTGGGAATTGCAGGACCACTATTTTATTGACCTCGTGCAAATCAATCACAAAACAATATATATCATTAGCCCATTAGGAGAGTCTAGAGGTGCCCTTTTAAGACCGGAAGAATCTGACTATTGCATTTGTTACCTGTAGTCTCTTCGACGACTCCCTTGCATATTAAGTCCTGAACAACATCAAGAAGAGCTCGTTCTCCTGCCTGTGGGATTTTATATCGAGGAATGCAGGGGAATATGGCATTGTCCTTAACCTGTATAGAAACTGATGGTATATGCAACAAGCCTACATCGGTGTCACCAGTTGCCCATAACGATGCATGGGATTTGATCAAGTTCAGGTGGAAGGGGAGCATCCTTATACAGGCATTGACTGGTACCCACATCCGGGCCGATTGTAATATAGACGCCATCAGGTGAACAATATATGAGAGCATGCAGCTTCTTTTGTCAGTCCAAGCCCATCAAGGTCTCACCACAATTGGAAGTCAAAAGAAATTGGGAATCCACTGTAAAAGGGTCAACAGTAAGGGCAAGGGGGCGTGAGATGGGGCTTACAACTGGTACTCCTGAAAAACTCACTGAAGCTGAATTCAGACAAGACGGAGGTCCTCATCCTTGGCTCCACCCCCTCAGCCTGGGACGACACCTGGTGGCCAACATAGCTAGGAACACCCCAGAACCCACTGACCACGCAAGCAATCTGGGGGTCATCCTTGACTCTGCCCTCACCATGACCAAGAAGGTCAACGCCGTCTCCGCTTCCTGCTTTACCACCCTCCGAATGCTCAGCAGGATCTTCAAGTGGATCCCCTCCGACACAAGAAAAACCGTCACCCAGGCCCTCATCACTAGCAGAGTCAACAAGAGGATCACCTTCAAACTCCTCATCCACGCTCACAAAGCCCTACACAACGCCGGACCAGCTTACCTTAACGGTTGACTCAGCTTCTACACCCCCAACCGCAGCCTCGGCTCAACTAATCTCGCCCTCGCCACAGTTCCACGCACCCGGAAAACCACTGCCGGCGGCAGATCCTTCTCCTACCTCACCGCCAAGACCTGGAACACTCTCCCTACCGGCCTACGTCAGACCCAGGACCTGCTGGCCTTCAGACGACTTCTCAAGACCTGGCTCTTCAAGTGGCAGCAAACCCCCCCCTCCCCTCCAACCCCCCACAGCGCCTTGAGGCCCTCAAGGGTATGTAGCGCGCTCTACAAATGATTGATTGATTGATTGACTGAAACTTTATTATGGTCAGACAGGGGAACCCCAGAGACCAGGTATCGAGAAATAGAGCTTTGCATGGCACCTATCAACCAAGAACTCCTTAGGAGATTCTTGCAGATCTATGCTGACATGACATAAAGGCCATGCTCGTCTACAGGTATATGAACTGGCGTCGTACCCGTTCCTCGGCTTTCCTAGCTGAAAAACATCCTGTCACATCATCGACATCATAGTCGTCATTGTAGTAATGCCTATTCCTAGTGTTGACAAAATAATTGTCAGAATGATCTACAGGGGCAGTAGTGGGTTGCTGCCTATTGATCCCAAGGCCCCTATTTCTATGACCTCTTCCTCTAGAGGATGAAGCATTGTGCAAAAGTACAGGGAACTGGTTATGCCAGTGTATTTCTTCCTAGCAATAAGTGCACTTATTCTGCCCCAAAGGTGTCATGGGTGGTTGTCTTGCGCAGCAGAGTTGCTTTTGGGGTCCCTGTCCTCTAGTGTTATTTCGATATGCTTGTTGCAGTATTGCTTTTGTCTTCAGATACTTATGTTTCTGGTCACTGTGGGAGGGCAGGCTTGATAAACAGGTGAGGAGGCTGAAGAATAGGTTTAAAGGAAGGTTTATTAAGGATTGGTAAAGAAGTTGAAGGTTGTTGAGTTATAGGCTTTTGAGCTTGTCTGGCGTCATCCGAGTCCGACGAGGATGTTGAAGTTCGATCTTCGTTGTATCCGTGATCGTGATGTTTTCCCCGGAGGCTCATAGGAAATAAAGAAATGAAAAGGAGCCGTTAGAATAAAGTAGTGTTATGTCAAAACGTCATAATGTCATAACTTTACAACCTAAGCGTTTTGGTGAACAGTCCTGCCTATAGTAAGGACTGTAAGAAAGAACAAGAAGGGGTGTTTTTACCACTCTCAAAATGGCGGTATACTTTTATTTAGGACTAAGGTTCGTTTATCAGGATGGGTTTACAGTAACATAGGATTTAATCTAAGGCAGCGTTGTATTCACAAAGAACTCGGAGTTACTACTTTGTTGGACGCTACCCCCACCCGTGTGTTACCACCCTCTCCCGTCTATTCCCAGTTTACAATCACTAACCTGGCTCCGCCGTAACTCTCCTGAGTCACGGCCGCTCTCCAGCCACCTCCGGACACCACCAATCTTCGGACCACGTTTCGTATTCGTCCTCGTTGGTTCCGGATGTCCAATTCTTCCTCCGGTCGAGTTCCACGTCTTTTTCCTGCTTTACATCGGGTCCCGCGTTTTCCTGCTTGTTTTCGGGTCCCGCGTCTTCTTGCTTGAAACCAGGTCCCGCGTCTTCCTGCTTGAACTCGGGTCCCGCGTCTTCCTGCTTGAAACCGGGTCCCGCGTCTTCCTGCTTGAACTCGGGTCCCGCGTCTTCCTTCCACGCTGTTCTGGTTCCACCTACTTCTCTCTCGTAACGGTTATTCCACTCCCCTCTTATTGGTCCTGAGGAACTGTTTCCGGTCTTCGAGGGAGGAACTTCTAGGTCGTATCCCCGTTCGTAACCCTGCGAAGATAGACGAGAGGAGCCTGGATATCGTAGTCGGAGAGGTCTGGTAGGCAAACTCTCACATCCCCTTTCCCTTGCTGTCTTTCTTCTAAGGGGAAGCCTTTCTTGTGGGTATCTGGACAAATAGTCCGCATTTCCTTGTTCTTGACCTTTCCTATGTCGAGTCTGAAATCTGTATGGTTGTAAAGAGAGCAACCACCTCAGCACTCTCTCGTTGTGTCCTTTGTTTCGTGCTAACCATTCTAAGGGAGCGTGGTCTGTGAACAAAGTAAATTCTCTTCCCTCTAAATAATACCGTAATGTCTCGATAGCCCATTTGATGGCAAGGGCTTCTTTTTCGATCGTGGCATAATTTTTCTCTCGAGGAAAAAGCTTGCGGCTAATATATAAAATAGGTTTCTCTCCTTGCGGTGTTTCTTGCGATAACACAGCCCCTAGTCCTTGATCCGAAGCGTCCGTTTGTAAAATAAACGGTCGTGAGTAGTCAGGGCTAATCAAAACAGTGTCCGACGTTAAAGATTGCTTTAGGGCTTCGAACGACTGTTGAACAGGCTTGGGGGGACTTTGTAGAACTTGTTCGGTGTTGCACTGTTTCTGCAATAGATCAGTCAGTGGAGCTGCCAACTGTGAAAATTGTGGAATGAACCTTCTATAGTATCCCAGTAAACCCAAGAAAGCCCGTAGATCTTTCTTTGTCTTGGGGAAAGGAATATGGGAAATGGCCGACAATTTTGAGGGTTGTGGCCGTATAACCCCTTCTCCCAACAGATAACCCAAATACTTAACGGTTTGAGCTGCCAAATGACTTTTGGCTGGGTTGATCTATAGTCCTTGTGAACCTAGTGTGTGTACCACTGCGGTAAGATGTTCTAAATGCTGTTCCCACGTATCACTATATATGATGATATCATCAATATAGGCTCCAGCAAATCTTTCATAGGGCCTTAGTATTGTATTCATGGCCCGCTGAAACGTGGCAGGAGCTCCATGTAACCCAAAAGGTAACATCCTGAATTGGTACAACCCATTCGGGGTGGAAAAGGCTGTTTTTTCCCTGTCTTCCTTTTTCAATGGAATTTGCCAATATCCTTTGCATAAGTCCAAAGTGCTAATGTATTTGGCTTTTCCTATTCTTTCAACCATTTCATCCACTCGAGGGAGCGGGTAGGTATCGAATTCTGAAATTTTATTCACTTCTCTAAAGTCAATACAAAATCGAATGGAGCCATCAGGCTTTGGTACAAGCACAATGGGAGAATTCCATTCACTGTTGGATGTTTCTATAATTCCCATCTGTAACATCTTTTGTACCTCCTCTCTTATCATCTGTCTCCTTGCTTCGGGTATCCGATAGGGTCGTAATCTAACCTTTTTCCCCGGGGTGGTCCTTATAGCATGTTCAATTAGATTAGTCACACCCGGAGTATTGGAAAAGACGGATTCGTGAGACTGCAATTTCTCCACTAGCTCCCTGGATAAAGACCCTGGTAAGTCTGGATCGATACACTGTTTGAAAAGGGGCTCTTGAAGCTCAACAGAGTGAACTGCTGCCGGTGCTGGACCCTCCCATTTCTTAAGCAAGTTCACATGGTATATCTGAGAGATTTTTTTGTTACTGTCTACCTCAATGCGATAAGTTACGGGTGTAACTTGTTGTAATATAGGATAGGGACCCTGCCATTGTCCTAGCAACTTCTGATCCGAGGAGGACATCATAAGCAGTACCAGATCTCCCACCTGGAAAGTTCTGAGTTTGGCTTTCTTGTCATATTGTGTCTTTTGTGCGTTCTGTGCCTCCTCTAAATTGTTACGGACAATTTCTCGCATTTGACTCAAACGCGTTTTTAGATTCGTGACATACTTGGGTAAAGGCTTGTTATTATCATGTTCAGCCTCCCAGTGCTCTCGAGCCATATCCAAGAAAGTGCGAGGTTTATGGCCATAGAGCAACTCAAAGGGAGAATACCCAGTACTCTTTTGTTCCTTGCACCGGATAGCAAAAAGAGCCAAAGGTAGGATGTCTTCCCATTTTCTACTTTCTAGGTCTAACAGCTTTTTCAGAGTGGCTTTGATAGTGGCATTATATCTTTCTACCAGACCATCTGTCTGTGGATGGTAGGCCGATGTTCGGATCTGATGTATCCCTAATTCTTTGCACACATCTCTCATTAGTTTGGAAACGAAAGGAGTTCCCTGATCAGTTAGGATCTCTTTGGGAAACCCTACTCGGGAAAACACTCCAATCATGGCTTTAGCTACATTTGTTGTGTCAGGACGACGGAGAGGTAAAGCTTCAGGGAATCTGGTGGCATAGTCAACAATCACTAGTACGTATCTATAACCACTTCGAGAGGGTAAGAGAGGCCCGATTATATCCATGCCCACTCGACTGAAGGGATCATTGATAATAGGCAATGGAAATAATGGAAATAATGGTGCCCGAGGAGGATGATATCGACTATGCCGTTGACAAATGGGACACTCCTTGCAATATTTCTTTACATGCTGATAAATTCCTGGCCAATAAAAATTGTCTAATATTATCTTTTCCGTCTTATCTGCCCCAAAATGACCACCCAATAAGTGACTATGGGCTAAATATAACACTTTTTCCCGAAAAGGTTCTGGTACTAACAACTGCGCTCTTTGATCATGACTCTTTCTATACAACAATCCCTTGTTAATAAAAAAATAAGGACCTACATGATGTGGATCTTCTTCATCGAGGGCGTTCTTCCAGGCCTCTTGTAGTACCGGATCTTCCCGTTGTGCAGCATGAAAATTACGATCTGTTTCCCATGGATTTTCCACAGGAATGGACGGCATCACCACAGGTGGCTTTCCTTTTTCTGCCCTCCTCTGATTTCGACTTTTCCGTGGTTTGGAAGGTGGCCACTCTTTTTCAACATCAGTGGAGAAAGGAGCTGTAGCCAGCCACTCTCTGGTTTCTTCCGTGCCTGTCTCATGTAATAACTGGGGTAATTTTTCATAATCGTTGCCAAGAATAGCCTGTTCGGGAAGTCGCGGTATTAAACCCACCGTCAAAGATGTACCCTGGTCTTGGGGATGTTGAATTAAGACCTTGGCAGTCGGATATGGTTTGGTATCACCGTGTACACACTTGATAGCCACCATACCGTCAATGGGTCCTATGCGATCTCCCAAGTCTTGCGGACGAACCACACTATGTAAGCAGCCTGTGTCAGCTAATGCGGTCAGGGGTTGTCCGTTTACTGAAACCGTACATTTGTATGGGGGTAGTTTCTTTAAGGGGGGAGAACAATAATAATTGCGCGCCAACCCAATTTCCATGGGTTCTTCTCTTTGAGGGCAAAACCGGGCTATGTGACCGAACCCTCCACATTGAAAACATTGAGGCCCAGTCTGAGGGGGTCTGTTAAGAGGAATACTGGGTATAGGCACTGTAGGCGTACCTGGGACAAGAGCAAGAGGTTCAGGTTTCTTGGGTAAAAGGGGTCTGGCCGGTCTGTGAAGTGAATGTCCTACCGGTTTCCCTACGTCCTCTTTCCCTTTTTGAAAGTCCTGGGCTCTACTATATGCACTGGCTATTTCAACCGCCGTTTCTAGAGTGAGGTTTGCCTGTTGCCGCACCCATCGTTGAATGGGTGGATGCAGAGATGTTAGATATTGTTCTAAATATATTTTTGCCATAATCCCATCTTTATTTGTAGTAGTTGGTTTCAACCAACGATCGGCCATGTCCTTTACCCTAAAATAGAGTGCACGTGGAGTTTCTTGGGGACCCTCTTTTATTTGTCGTAACTTGATTCGATATGTTTCATCATCTATTCCTAGTCTTTCCAAAATACATTTTTTTATGTCTGCGTAGGGAACCGTTCCCTGAAGGGTTGCAGCTTGGTAAGCGGCCTGTAAGTCACCTGACAACAGGGGACCCAAATATTGTCCCCATTTTTCCGGGGGCCATGAGGCCGCGTTGGCCATGCGTTCGAAGTTACTAAAGAAAAAGTCAGGGTCCTCTCCTGCAACGTACCGTTGTAACACTACCGAGGGTAAGGTTGTAGGACCTCTTTGTTGACTGAGTGCTGCGGTTAACTTGTCTACAACGGTTCCCTGTGTTTGTTCCTGGTCGGTAAGTACTTTTTGTAGCTTCCCTCGGTCTTCCTCTACGACCGTTAGGAACCGTTCCATTACTTTTCCCAAATGTTCTTGGTTTTCAGCCATTTTGGCTAGGGCGGCCTCCATTTCGCCTTCAAATCCCACTTCTGACACCACTTGTGGGAGGGCAGGCTTGATAAACAGGCGAGGAGGCTGAAGAATAGGTTTAAAGGAAGGTTTATTAAGGATTGGTAAAGAAGTTGAAGGTTGTTGAGTTATAGGCTTTTGAGCTTGTCTGGCGTCATCCGAGTCCGACGAGGATGTTGAAGTTCGATCTTCGTTGTATCCGTGATCGTGATGTTTTCCCCGGAGGCTCATAGGAAATAAAGAAATGAAAAGGAGCCGTTAGAATTAAGTAGTGTTATGTCAAAAAGTCATAATGTCATAACTTTACAACCTAAGCGTTTTGGTGAACAGCCCTGCCTATAGTAAGGACTGTAAGAAAGAACAAGAAGGGGTGTTTTTACCACTCTCAAAATGGCGGTATACTTTTATTTAGGACTAAGGTTCGTTTATCAGGATGGGTTTACATAGGATTTAATCTAAGGCAGCGTTGTATTCACAAAGAACTCGGAGTTACTACTTTGTTGGACGCTACCCCCACCCGTGTGTTACCACCCTCTCCCGTCTATTCCCAGTTTACAATCACTAACCTGGCTCCGCCGTAACTCTCCTGAGTCACGGCCGCTCTCCAGCCACCTCCGGACACCACCAATCTTCGGACCCCGTTTCGTCTTCGTCCTCGTTGGTTCCAGATGTCCAATTCTTCCTCCGGTCGAGTTCCACGTCTTTTTCCTGCTTTACATCGGGTCCCGCGTTTTCCTGCTTGTTTTCGGGTCCCGCGTCTTCTTGCTTGAAACCGGGTCCCGCGTCTTCCTGCTTGAACTCGGGTCCTGCGTCTTCCTGCTTGAAACCGGGTCCCGCGTCTTCCTGCTTGAACTCGGGTCCCGCGTCTTCCTTCCACGCTGTCCTGGTTCCACCTACTTCTCTCTCGTAACGGTTATTCCACTCCCCTCTTATTGGTCCTGAGGAACTGTTTCCGGTCTTCGAGGGAGGAACTTCCAGGTCGTATCCCCGTTCGTAACCCTGCGAAGATAGACGAGAGGAGCCTGGATATCGTAGTCGGAGAGGTCTGGTAGGCAAACTCTCACAGTCACTTTTGTCTTTCTCTTCATTATCCCTATGCTCCTAATATTGGGCCATATTTAAAATCACAGAGGGAGAACACGTAGAGCAAGTACTCTCAACTGCTTGAAGATTTGATATTATTTCGGGAAGGAGATTAGTAACAAACCTATCGACAAATAGACAGACTCCTCCCTCTGTAGACATATCATGCCCACTGAAATCCAGAAACTTCTCTTCAAATCTAGTGAAAAGATCAGAAACACTTTCATCTTTCTTTTGCCGACAGGCAGTCAATCTATCCCAACTAACTTTCTTGGGAGGAATAAATGTATGCATATATGCGATTATGTGACCCAGAAGGCGAGTAACTCAGCACATGGTTTGTCTCCCTGATTTCTATCTCGGTCCCAACCCTTAATCACATCCAACGTTCCTCCCAACTCGGCGACATGTATTGTGTATGCACCTGTTGCCAAATATCAACTGAAACCAGAAGGCCAAAAAACATTTCAATATCAGCAAGGGTCATCACAGTAGAAGGTGCAGCCTCTGTCAATTCTTTGTAGTAAGCAGTAGTACTTTTCCTAGGATCAGGCAACGTGCCTTAAGGGCCAGAACGTCACTCCTTTTCCATGGAGTATAAACCCATTGTTCCTGAAAACGAGCAGCCACAGCCGGTCTGGTAACCGCTCCATGTTGATCCACCACTTCAGGAATTTCCGGATGATAAAAGGGGTGAACCTCTTGCATTGGGACTTGAGTTAATTTAGTGGGACTCTTATCATGCAGTATACCTCTACAAGTCAAGAGCGTTAAAACATTCCTAAACAGGAATTTCGAGGTGTGTGCGCCAGAGGTCAATTAGGGTGGATGACAAGTGTTTAAGGGCATGTTGCTGCAGAAAAGGGTTAAAGTCTTGCATTACCTGCCAGATATCCTCAAGACTGTAAATTGGGTTGCGAGCCCAGCGTATTGCCTGGTCTGCTATTACTTTCTTCTCTTTCTCCCCCACTCCGGATCGCATTAACAGACCTAACCGTTCTCTGAATCCGGTCAAATCTCTATCTCCCGGACCATGCACTGGTGTGTCAGTAATAAGTGACAATAGAGGATGAATGTCTGGAACAGGAGTAACAGGTATTGCCGCAGTCAGAAATTGGAATGAAAGAGAAGAAGTAGGGGGTACGTTAACAGGGGTGGTAGGTTTGATGAATATGTGACGTTACAATGCATGCGATTACATCGCATGCCGTTGCAACGCAAAACTTTACCCCAACTTTCTGTTGGGGGAGCACAGGTACAACAGTAGGGAAGATGTTGGAGATAAATCCAACACCTTCTCCCCACTGCTGCACACCTATTGCGTTGTAACGTCCTGCGATGCAAATGTATGCGTTGTAACGGTTGCGTCAAAAAGGCGGTTTCCCAGGTGTGATACCTGTAGAGACAGGTGCAGGTTTTTGTTGCTGATGGTGAATAACAGGGTATATCTGTTCTGGAATATATGGTGGCGGGGGTCGGGCATCTATTAGGGTCTCCATAAAAGTATTTCCGTCCTCCTGAGCCATATAGGACTATCAATTTGCAACCAAAATCTCCTGTCTGCACATTCTATCCCTGTTTCCTGCTTCTTGTTATCATAAGCGACAGCCTTCTGTGTAAGGGTCTGCATACCTCGCTTTCTAGCGTCTTTTTCCATTTTTAATCGCCTGTTTGACCTCCTGCCAAGTATGAAGGGTGTCAAACATGGACTGTCTACTGCGTCTTTTAAACAACTGTTCTTCAAGAAATCCCATCTTTTGTTCATCAAAGGAGCCTGTCAAAGGCCACAGTAACTCTGCATTGTCCCTCGTATATTTGTGCCAAGATGTAATAAACATAATAGGGCCATGCCATGTTTTCTATACATATCATAATTAGGACTGCCCTCGGGAGGTGCAGGCTAGGATTCTGCCAACCGTGCATCTGTAGAACAACAACCACAACACAAACTCTGAATGTATTGAAACCAGTGTAGGCGAGTAGGGATCTGCTTCCTATGGTCACCCCCACTTTTTTGCTGTGATTTACTGTTTTTTTTTACTCTAGTGTGGCTGTGGGCCTGCCAATCAGATCCACAGCCCAGTTGTGCTCTCTCTAAATTCATACCATGTACTTTAGGTACATACCTAATTGGATGTTGGGTCACCTTGTGAGTCCCTGTATAGTGTACCTTAGGTACCCAGGGCATAGGTGCATCCAAGGACTACCAGGGGCTGCAGCATGTATTATGCCACCCCTGGCTGGCCATCCACATTGACACAACTGGCTGATCACTCAGCTGGGGCAAGGTTGTGTAATCACCCCTTGCTTAGGTATAGTATCCCTATACCTACCATTACATATAGACACATAGTAACCTATAAGTCACTCCTATGGCAGGCCTTAACAATCCTGAAGGCAGAGTGCTTGGTTTTATGTGAGATGGGGCTCTAGCATGAGCTGAGCCTGTCTGCAGCTTTCGGAACCATGTCCTTATAGCTGTTCTATGATATAGCCATACCATATACTTTTAAGTCCATTATAATCAATCAATCAATCAATCAATCAAAGACATTTATAGAGCGCACTACTTACCCGTAGGGTCTCAAGGCGCTGGGGGCAGGGGGGTGCCGTTACTGCTCGAACAGCCAGGTCTTCAGCTTCTTCCTGAAGGAGAGGTGGTCTTGGGTCAGGCGCAGGTCGGTCGGGAGGGAGTTCCAGGTCTTGGCGGCCAGGTAGGAGAAGGACCTTCCTCCTGTTGTCGCTCTTCGGATGCGGGGGACGGCGGCGAGGGCGTGGTTGGCTGATCGGAGGTGGCGTTTGGGAGCGTAGAAGTTGATTCGGTTGTTGAGGTAGCTCGGGCCTTGGTCGTGTAGGGCTTTGTGTGCGTGGGTGAGGAGGCGGAAGGTGATTCTTTTGTTGACGGGGAGCCAATGCAGGTCTCTCAGATGTCCGGAGATGTGGCTGGTTCGTGGGATGTCGAGGATGAGTCTGGCTGAGGCGTTCTGGATCCGCTGGAGTCTCTTCTGGAGCTTGGCGGTGGTACCGGCGTAGAGGGCGTTGCCGTAGTCCAGTCGGCTGGTGACGAGGGCCTGGGTGACGGTCTTCCTGGTCTCAGTGGGGATCCACCAGAAGATCTTCCGTAGCATGCGTAGGATGTTGAAGCATGCCGAGGAGATGTTGTTGACTTGCCTGGTCATGGAGAGGGAGGAGTCCAGGATGAAGCCCAGGTTGCGTGCGTGGTCTGTCGGTTTGGGTGCGGTGCCCAGGGCTGGAGGCCACCAGGAGTCGTCCCAGGCGGAGGGGGAAGAGCCCAGGATGAGGGCCTCCGTCTTGTCTGAGTTCAGTTTCAGGCGGCTGGTCGTCATCCACTCGGCGACCTCTTTCATCTCTTCGTGTAGGTTGGCTCTGGCGGCGGCGGGGTCGTTGGTCAGGGAGAGGATCAGCTGGGTGTCGTCGGCGTAGGAGATTATGTTCAGGTTGTGTTGGCGTGCGATGGCCGCGAGGGGGCTCATGTAGATGTTGAAGAGGGTGGGGCTCAGCGAGGATCCTTGAGGGATGCCGCAGATGACTTTGGTGGCCTCTGACTTGTACGGTGGTAGGCGGACTCTCTGTGTTCTTCCGTCGAGGAAGGAGATGATCCATTCCAGAGCCTTCTCCTGGATTCCGACGTTGCTGAGGCGCTGTACTAGGGTGCGGTGGCAGACAGTGTCGAATGCCGCGGAGAGGTCTAGGAGGATGAGGGCCGCTGTTTCTCCGTTGTCCATCAGGGCTCGGATGTCATCGGTGGCGGCGATGAGGGCGGTCTCGGTGCTGTGGTTGGCTCGGAAGCCAGACTGTGAGGGGTTGAGGGATCCATTCGTCTCAAGGAAGGCGGCCAGCTGCTTGTTGACGGTCTTCTCGATGACTTTGGCTGGAAACGGGAGGAGCGAGATGGGGCGGTAATTCTTGAGTTCGGTGAGGTCCGCTGTGGGTTTCTTGAGTAGAGCGCTGAGTTCGGCGTGCTTCCAGCTCTCAGGGAAGGTGGCGGTGTCGAAGGAGGTGTTGATGATGTCTCGCAGGTGGGGTGCAATGACAGCGTCGGCCTTGTTGAAGACGTGGTGAGGGCAGGGGTCGGTCGGAGATCCGGAGTGGACGGAGTTCATCGTGCGGATGGTGTCTTCGGTGCTGATCGGAGTCCAGGCGCGGAGGGTGGTGGTGGGGGGTGGTGGTACGGTCGTGGTGTGCGTTGGTTGGTTGTTGAAGCTGTTGTGTATGTCCGCGATCTTGTTGTGGAAGTATGAGGCGAGGGAGTTGCAGAGGTCTTGCGATGGGGTGATGTCGTTGTTTCCTGCGCTGGGGTTGGATAGCTCTTTCACGATGTTGAAGAGTTCCTTGCAGTTGTGTGCGTTGTTGTCCAGCCGGTTCTTGAATGCAGTTTTCTTGGCGGCGCGGATCAGCTGGTGGTGCTTCCGGGTGGCAAGCTTGAAGGTGGTCATGTTGTCCGGTGTTGGTTCCCTTCTCCAGACTTTCTCGAGGGCTCGGCAGTTCTTCTTGGAGCTCTTGAGTTCGTCGGTGAACCATGGGGCTTTCTTGCTGCCGGGTCTGCTGGGCGGGGTCCTCAGCGGGGCGAGCTCGTCCGCGCAGTTGCTGATCCACTTCGTGAGGTTGTCGGCGGCCTGGCTGGGGTTCGCTGAGCTGGCAGGAGGGTGCTGGCTCAGGGAGGTGGCGAGCTGGTCGGCTGTGATCTTGTTCCAGCTTCTGCGGGCAGCCTGTTGCTGGTGGTGGTCGGTCGTCGTTCTTTTGAAGGTGAAGTGGACGCACCTGTGGTCCGTCCATTGAAGCATTGTGGCGTGGCTGAAGGCGATGTCTGTACTGGATGAGAAGACTGCGTCGAGTGTGTGTCCGGCGAGGTGGGTGGGGGTGGACACCAGCTGCTTGAGTCCAAGATTGGCGAGGTTGTCGAGCAGGGTGCTGGTGTTGCGGTCGTTGTTGTTCTCCAGGTGGAAGTTGAGGTCTCCCAGGAGGATGTAGTCAGCGGAGGGGAGGGCATGCGGGCTGACGAAGTCGGCGATGTCCTCGCTGAATTGGGTGCGTGGTCCCGGAGGTCGGTAGATCAGAGTGCCTCTGAGGGTGGTCTTCGGGTCGGTGTGGATCTGGAAGTGCAGGTGTTCGGCGGTGGTAAGGGTGTTGTCGGTGCTGGTCGTGATACGGATGGTGTTCCTGTGGATGATGACGATGCCTCCTCCCATCTGGTTGGCGGTGCGGTCCCTCCGGGTGATCTTGTAGCCCTCTGGGATGGCGATGGCGATGTCGGGAGCTGAAGAGGCGTTCATCCAGGTCTCCGTGAGGAAGGCAACGTCAGGGGCTGTGGTGTCGAGGAGGTTCCAGAGTTCGATGGCGTGTCTGTGGACGGAGCGGGTGTTGAGCAGGATGCACTTGAGGTGGGTGCTGCTGGAGTTCGACTTGGCGGGTGCTGGTGCGATGCAGGTCCGGATGCAGGTGAACTTGCAGGCGTGGCAGCTGAAGGGTCCGTGGGTGCGTCGTGGTGTGGCGTGGTAGCACCCTGGGAGTCGACCGGCGTTGAGTGCGCTGAGGTTGGCGGCGGTGTACGTCAGGCGGGTCGGCCGGGGTCTTCGGGGGCCAGGGGTCCTGGCACTTGGCGTGGTCCAGGCGCGGACGGGCGTAGACGGGCTTACCTTTGGCGCGCCTTCGGCGCACAATCGGCGCGCCCGCTGCGCGTTCGCACGGTCGCCATATATGGCGAAGTGCGCGGGGGGGCGGAGCAGCTGGGAGGCGGGAGCGAGGAGGGTACAGAAGGCAAAAGGGGCGGGGTTAGCGTCGGTGGCGGGAAGCGGGGAGCGGGGAGGGGGGACGAAGGGGCTAACGCAGCAAGGAAAAACAGAAGGCTAAACTCGGCAAGTTGCAGGGAGACAGGCAACAAGAACAAAATACAGTAAATACAGTGAGAAAAACAGCAATAACGACGGGGGCAGGTCGCGGACCACGCCGCTAGAAGGCAGGGGGCGTGGTCACGCGGCGGAGCTCAGCTAGCGAGGCAGAAGGCAGGGAAACACACACGCAGCAGCTGGTGGCCGTGCGGCGCGGGGGTGTCCTAGAGCTAGGTCACACTCACCTGCGTCGCACGGTCGCCATATATGGCCAAGTGCGCGGGGGCGGAGCAGCTGGGAGGCGGGGAGGGTACAGAAGGCAAAAGGGGCGGGGTTAGTGGCGGTGGCGGGAAGCAGAGCCGGTCCTAGGCCTTCTGAGGCCTTCTGAGGCCCCGGGCGAAAGGGAAGATGTGAGGCCCCTCTATCAGGCCCCCTGCTCTGCGGTCTACTCTACGGGGCCGCCAGCGGGCCCCCTGAGCGCGAGGCCCTGGGCAGCTGCCCATACCGCCCATGCCTAGGACCGGCCCTGGCGGGAAGCGGGGAGCGGGGAGGGGGGACGAAGGGGCTAACGCAGCAAGGATAAACAGAAGGCTAAACTCAGCAAGTTGCAGGGAGACAGGCAACAAGAACAAAATACAGTAAATACAGTGAGAAAAACAGCAATAACGACGGGGCAGGTCGCGGACCACGCCGCTAGAAGGCAGGGGGCGTGGTCATGCGGCGGAGCTCGGCTAGCGAGGCAGAAGGCAGGGAAACACGCACGCAGCAGCTGGTGGCCGTGCGGCGCGGGGTGTCCTAGAGCTAGGTCACGATCCTAGCGGTTATTGCTAACTTTGGTTTGGCTTTATCGAAACATGTCGTGTAAGGTGTCATACGCTTTGGAATACTACTCCCTCGCCAGTTCTGGCGACGGGGGTAGCATTCCACCCTTCTAGAGGGAGAAGACATGTAGTTGTACCTTTACCCGGTTGAAGGTAAACAGAGCCTCAGCATCACAAAATGGATGCTGCTGCCACAGACACGAGTCTGACCTCCTGCAGCTGGGAGCCCTTCTAGCAAGGGAGGCCTGGACAATAGATTTCCTGCCTTGGGAGGTGCTAGCACCTCCCCAGACATGCCTTAGTGTATTAGGGCAGGATGGGCTGAATGAAATGAGACACTGCCTCGGGCACACAAGGTGTTCCACGCATAGCCCGGTTCAAACCAGTTGCTGGGGCACTCCAGCCCCAGCTCTGGTGCAAAACTGGACTAGTGAATTGCCGGTTTGCTTTGTCGACGCACCTGAAGGATCCCGATGACCCTGCTTCACAGGACTGGACTACCAGACTTCTTCTACCAGACTTGGACCCCGACCCACACCTCCAGCAAAGTGAGACCCATGGCGGACACGAGAGACGTGGGACCGGACTCCTGGCCATTTTGCTCTTTGCTAAAATGTACAGCTTCTGAGGCACCCTCGAAGTTGTACATTGGGGATTGAGAAACCCCAGACCCGATCACCATCTGCACCGAAGCTCAGCCCTCCACCCTCCACGAGTGCCGCGTGGGGCCACTTCTGCATTTTCAGCTCGAAGCGTCTTCCCGGTTGCTAGCCCGCTGACTAGTGAGCCCTCTGAAGATGATCCTTTGAATTTCCACCACTGGCCTGGTTGCTCCAGGCTTTCTTCAGCTTCCTTCCAAAAGAGACGCTCCCCAGACCTTGCTGGTCTGAACAATAAGCTATCTTCACTTCCTGCGTGGGTTGCCTTTGCCAAGGCTTGTTGACTCCAATCCGTAAGCCAACACTGCCAACAGCGAGATCCTTCGTGGGACAGCTCGAATCCAGCTCCTGGTCATCGTCGACGCCTCCTGGTCCTCGTGGCTGCAGAGACAAGCGTCACCTCTTCAACTTGAAAGCACCCGACATCGCCTGGTTCCTTCCTGGTCACTGGCTAGTTACCCAGCCTCTGTCCCCTCTGCTTTCAGGTACTCTTCATCCTCGATCCACCCTTGGATCCAGCTGGGCACTTCTATCCTGGTCGCCTGCAGCATCTTCTTGCAGCTCTCCATAGGAAACAGCGAAGAAACCCGACACGATTTGGCACTTATGCACCCGGCTTCCCTGGGTGAGGTAACGCGAGTACTCTTGAGGTAATTGAAATTTTTGGTCAAGTATGTCCCCTAACGTGTACCCCAACGTCTCCATGTACGTGCTTAAAGTACATGTAATTTCCCTCCATGACCGAATATGAAGACGCAAATACATTTGCGTCCAACGTTAACATGTCCTCTTTCAGATCCACCATGAATGGATCGATAATTCAGTTCCTAACCATACCATGCCAATGTCTTTACATGGTACACTTTTACGTTTTTCCTGGCTCTGCCGAGCTAGGCCCTGATTTCTGTCTCCGAGCCCTTTCTGCCTCCTGCCTCTGAAAGCTACAGCATGGACACGTATCCCTGACCTCTGCCTTACTTCCTGCCAAGCGAAGCGGTGCCTGGCTCAACCTGGCCTGCCTGCCAAAACCGTATTTTGCCTTCAAGTTATCTGTTCAGCCTCCTCGAAAATACATTCCTGTCTAGTGATTTAGGTAAACATCTCCCAGGCGGCAGAGCAAAGAGCAAGCCTTCCTGCCTCCATGCAAGTAATTTACAGTTCCCGTTGCCATTGTAGGGCCATGGCCCCTGCACGTAGACACGTAGATACATATGCACGCACTAGCATTCAGTATAGATTAGCCTCTGCCCGAGAGACCTTTTACTTCAGATAATACATCCTCCAAACATAAGATACCAGATATGCTATAGGTCCAGGTCGTTCTGACATCCCAGACTTCTGTCTCCTCTACTAGTGTTAAAGTTCTCCCCAGTTACACGTCTATGTCACGTCATGCTAGCTGCGCGCGCATCCGCACTTTTCTGCTGATTCTGCAACTTTCTCTTTGCACCCACCCACATGTGACGATTCTTGTGACGTTCCTCTGACATGTACAGTGCACGCCTCCGTGTACGCCTATTACACGCCTTCTTTCACGCCTCCTGTTACGCACATGTGTTCTTATCTTCTTCTTTTCACCTGTTACGCCTACTGTATTGGATTCAATTATGTTACTTTACTATATATAATGTGTAATGTTAATAAAACGTTGACTATCCCTTCCCAAACCCTAGTGGTGACGGAACATGATCTCCAACCTCGAGGTTTTTCTAATAAACCCCGTAAAACTCAGATACCACGGACTCTGCCTCTCATTTTTATGAGCTGTCTTGTAATGATAATTATACGGAAAAATAGATTAGGTAAAATATTTACCACACTCTGGTGCTCCTGTGGGTATTGACTATCCTAGTGTCCTACTTTAAAAGGGGGTTTATCCTAGTCCAACCGGAAGTGTCCTGAAACTACTACTTTGTAACTTTTACGTTCCCATTCTAAGTCTGTGAGAACTCACGTGTGTGTTTAGACACTGCACACGCCTCCCGTGGGCCTCCTACTTCCTAACCTTTGGTTGTATAGTGTAGCCCCAGCGATTCTAAAGGCCCTAGGCCTATTTTCTATTTCTGAAGTGGTCCTTATACCACTTTCATAGTATATGGTTTGCGAGGCCCCTAGGGCCAAACTGTATTTGTGCAACTTATAGTATGCTAATTGAGTAACTTGTGCTGTATCTCGAACTCTGACCTCATAAAGAAGTCAGAGGGGTTGTGTTAGAAATAAATACATATATATTTGATATATACCTTGTGTGGTGTCCTTTCATTTGGTATTCAAGGGATTAAAATTGGTAAAACAGCTGGCTTTACACGCCCTCTGAAGTTTTAGCCTAAGACTGCTTTGTCCATGCTACCACTAGGATAGCTGGTCTATAAGGTCGACTGTACAACCATCGCCATAAGGGTTGCTTGGACTGGTGCAAGGTGCCCACTAGAATAGTGGACATCATATACCAGGCCAACTTCTCACAACCAGGCATTGCAAAGAAAAGAAAAACAAAGTCGTTATTTTACCTGGCAAAGTATTTGCAAACACTTTTTACCACAACAACCCTAATACTAAAACAAAACCAATTTACAATGGTACCACATACACATAAAACTGAAACAGACTAACCTGATATCAGACGCACAGATAGACCAGTTCTCCACTGCCGACTCTTCGGACCAAACAGTCAGATCACCGGTTTGTTGTGCAGGACTCCAGTTGGGATGACCTCTGCGCAAGGCACCCTCCGGTTGGACAGAGGCAGCAGCTGCGAGAAACATCTCTCTTCATGCAGGGATCCCTGAGCCGTCAGTCCGACCTGATGGTGTTCATATCTTCCACTCCTTTTGTGGAAAATGGATGGGTCATGCAGTGATGTGTGTTTTAGGAAAGCTTCCACTGCAGTTCCCAATCTGTCATTGTTTGTCAGTGAAGCATATAAAAGTATTTCATTATTCCAAAGCCCAACCGATTGGCTTTACCGCTTGTTTAGCAAATCCTTCACAGTGTGACGTGGAATTTTGCTGGCTGAGTGGATGTTAGCGTTTATTTCCATTTAGTCAGGTTCACTTTTTAACAAGTTCTTAATCATGTCCTCAAAAAAGACGTTACTCAGCACTGGCTTTTTATTCGACAGCATCTTTAGTGCTGAGCATATAAAGTGTAGTGTGCTGAAGATTGAGAACTCTGCGCTCTTGATGACAGTGACCTTTCCATTGAAAGAACAGCCAGAGCTGCCGACTTCGTAGCTGAGGAACCAGGCTCGAGTCTCAGCATCAGCTCAACATTCTGTGATTCTGGGCAAATCACTCAATCTCCCCATGCCTACCAAAAGTGGATGTGTCCTTGTGTAATGTAACTGGTGCTCATGTAAAGCGCTCCAAAACCTCTGAGTCGACTTTGCACTAAATACTACACAACAACCAATTACACAACTAACAATACAACCACATAATTCCACTCCACATCATATCCATCCACTGCACTCTAAAATAAAACACATAGGTAAAAAACATAATTTACAATGGTAATAGCTTTAACGCTCACTAATGCAAGACCTATTACATTGCAAATGCTTGTTCGGGGTAGCCACTACTATAATAAAGGCGTCTGCATGGCACAGGTGAAGGCCTGCCAAGCCCTGATGTGACAGAGGGCCTGCCCCAAGCACCAGGCGCCAAGGTTCGCCAGCAACACAGACACAGCTACAGTGTGCTTCAAGTGTCCCAGTAGCCCTGTGTGGCAAAAAGGATTAAAGCATTAAGGAGGCTGGAGAGCATGTATATTTAACTTTAGATTCTAAAATCCCCAATCGGACTGAATATTGAAGAAGATCTACATAACTTTCTGCATTTTCCCTCGTTTCCCCCTTGACGATCCTTAAATGTTTCTTCCTTTTTCTGGTTTGCCTTTTCTCCATACCCTTGTATCCCTCCCACCCTCCCTTGGTGTTGTGACTGCGTCCACCCTCCGACCCCACTGAATGGAACTCTGCTCTCCTGGTTTTTTGGGTCTTGACCTGAGAAAATCTACTATTTGTATATCCATACTAATATAATAAAGAGAGAGCCCAAACCTTTGAGGCGGATAATCTCAGGAACCACAGCACCAATCACAACACCCAATACAGAGTTGGAAAGGGCAGTTGCAGCAGAAGGACATAGGCTATGCAGACGCCCACCACATACATTTAAAAGGTAAAAGAACCGTGCCAGAAAAGTAGTCCCTTGTGGGTGTGTCTGCGTTGTGCTGTGGGCGTGTGCTGGGGGCGTGACAAACGCTGGGGGGCGTATGGTACGTTCCGCCCTTCATGCCATGTCTCATATCGTGTGCTAATCCCACCCTGCTCCCTTTAAATACCCCTGCAACCCATAATCATAACCCACCCTTACTCCTTAAAATACCCCAACACCCTTAAACACTAACCCCTCTTAACCCTATAAATATACACTGTACCCCAAAACCCATACCTAGCCTTGAACCCTATAAATACCCCTGCACCTCAAAACCCAAACCTACCCCTGAACCCTAAAATACCCCTGTACCCCAAAACCCAAACCTAGCCCTGAACCCTAAAAATACCACTGTTCCCCAAAACCCAAACCTACCCCTGAACCCTAAAATACCCCTGTATCCCAAAACCCAAACCTAGCCCTGAACACTTAAAATACCCCTGTACCCCAAAACCCTAACCTACCCCTGAACCATAAAAATACCCCTGTACCTCAAAACCCAAACCTACCCCTGAACTCTAAAAATACCCCTGTACCCCAAAACCGAAACCTAGCCCTGAACCCTAAAATTACCACTGTACCCCAAAACCCAAACCTACCCCTGAACCCTAAAATACCCCTATACCCCAAAACCCAACCTAGCCCTGAACCCTAAAATACCCCTGTACCCCAAAACCCAAACCTACCCCTGAACCCTAAAAATACCCCTGTACCCCAAAACCCATACCTAGCCCTGAACCCTAAAAATAACCCTGTACCCCAAAACTCAAACCTACCCCTGAACCCTAAAATACCCCTGTACCCCAAAACCCAAACCTAGCCCTGAACCCTAAAAATACCCCTGTACCCTAAAACCCAAACCTAGCCCTGAACCCTTAAAATACCCCTGTACCCCAAAACCCTAACCTACCCCTGAACCCTAAAAATACCCCTGTGCCTCAAACCCAAACCTACCCCTGAACCCTAAAAATACCCCTGTACCCCAAAACTAGCCCAGAACCCTAAAAATACCACTGTACCCCAAAACCCAAACCTACCCCTGAACCCTAAAATACCCCTGTACCCCAAAACCCAAACCTAGCCCTGAACCCTTAAAATACCCCTGTACCCCAAAACACAAACCTAGCCCTGAACCCTAAAAATAACCCTGTACCTCAAAACCCAAACCTACCCCTGAGCCCTAAAATACCCCTGTACCCCCAAACCCAAACCTAGCCCTGAACCCTAAAAATACCCCTGTACCCTAACACCCAAAACATAGCCCTGAACCCTTAAAATACCCCTGTACCCCAAAACCCAAACCTAGCCCTGAACCCTAAAAATACACTGTACCCCAAAACCTAAACCTACCCCTGAACCCTAAAATACCCCTGTACCCCAAAACCCAAACCTAGCCCTGAACCCTTAAAATACCCCTGTACCCCAAAACCCTAACCTACCCCTGAACCCTAAAAATACCCCTGTACCTCAAAACCCAAACCTACCCCTGAACCCTAAAAATACCCCTGTACCCCAAAACCCAAACCTTGCCCTGAACCCTAAAAATACCACTGTACCCCAAAACCCAAACCTACCCCTGAACCCTAACATACCCCTTTACCCCAAAACCCAAACCTAGCCCTGAACCCTTAAAATATCCCTGTACCCCAAAACCCTAACCTACCCCTGAACCCTAAAATACCCCTTCACCCCAAAACCCAAACCTAGCCCTGAACCCTAAAAATTCCCCTGTACCCCAAAACCCAAACCTAGCTCTGAACCCTAAAAATAACCCTGTAGCCCAAAACCCAAACCTACACCTGAACCCTAAAATACCCCTTTACCCCAAAACCCAAACCTAGCCCTGAACCCTAAAAATACCCCTGTACCCCAAAACCCAAACCTAGCCCTGAACCCTTAAAATACCCCTGTACCCCAAAACTCAAACCTACCCCTGAACCCTAAAAATACCCATATGCCCAAACCTAGCCCTGAACCCTAAAAATACCCCTGTACCCCAAAACCCATACATATCCCTAAACCCTAAAACTACCCCTGTACCCCTGTTCTGACCGACTTTTTGCCCCTTTTTCTTGAGTGAAGGTGATTGAAGGTGACTTTAGTCTGCTATCATTCTAATAGGAGGACTAGAACCTTAGACCGGGCCTATTTACAAGGCGTTTGATGCAATCCCCTACCCTTTCTTTTATTCTCGGGCTTATAAATCTATGTTAAGGGATAGATTCCTTAGTATTAGTATTAATCCGTCCTTTTGTAAGAGTGCTAGTATATTTCTGATGGAGTTATGCTTATTTCGGGCTTTGTAGGCCTCAAACGGGAGAGACTCCATCTTTCTTTCTGCCTCGGCAGCTTGAGATGCTTCTAGGTCAAATGTAATGTTTTAGTTATGAGGTGTTGTTCGCTTGGAGAGAACCGGCTCAGGCTGGCCTTTATCGAAGAACTGTATTTTTCTTTGTATCGAAGACATAACATCAGGCCGGCCGGCTGAGAACGTGTCCTTGGTACGGGGAGGTACAAGAATTTGGTGGGCGGCAGGTTACTGCTCTTAACTTTCCATGCATGAACAAGGTTCCATATTAGCGAAAGCAGGAGGTAGTGAGTCGGTCAGTTCGTAAGCGGCAGCTAGCCGTTAGCATCATTGCGATTAATCATCTTAAGGTAGACAGTCACCATCTTGAAGTCCGAGAAAGACCGAGAAGCTAATACTCTCTTAGAAAGATCGAAGTTATTTTAGTTGGAGCAGCTGGCGAGCTTTGACAACAGAGCATACAGAGTGAAACAGTTAGCAGAGAGAACGAATACCAGAGTGGTAGAAACCGATTTATAAGATCGAAGCTGAAAAATGAAGACAGTCCGTGATTGAGAGGAGAGAGAAGTAGTGCAAAGCAGAGAGAGAGAGAGAGCAGCTAACGAGACAGAGAATAGGAAGAAGGTTCCAGTGACTTGGAGGAGAACGGAGGAGACAGAGCATAACAGTGCAGACGTGTATCCGTGACTGCAGGGGTGATCCCAAGACACAGACGAGAAAGGAACCCAGATGACTACCGAGTCCAGACTTCATACTCATAAGGTGACGTCGACCCTTTCTTATTAGTGTGCACACACATTCTAACACTTCCTTTTGCTTTTCAGGCTATGTGTAATATTGTAGTGTTTTATATATATATATATATATATATCCACCAATTGGCTCCCTTCCTCTCCATTAGGCGCTGCTTTGCCTTGGTCGCGTTACTCCTGCGGTAGAGCCAACCGCTACAAATTCAACAGGTTTTCCCCACTGCAGGGGAAGGTTTGGAGTCGCAGAAAAAACAGACTTCAATCGCTTAGTCTTGTGAGAATTTTCTTAGTTTATTTCATAAATCCATCGGGGTTTCAAAAACAAAACAACAACCAACGCGTTTCGACAGCGTCCGCTGTCTTGATCACGGTCAGTGTAGTGAATAATGCTCAACAGTTTTGAAGGGACCAGCAACAATACCAGTTACGCCCCCTGTGTCACATGGTGTGTTACAAACATGCTTAGTATTCTGGGACTTGTAGTTTAAGCAATATATTGTGTCATAATCGCCATTTTAACCATGGGCTGAATTGGTCACTGTCTAGCATTCTGGGACTTGTAGTTTAGGCGATCTATTACTTCATAGTCGTCAATTAACCGGCTGCTTGGCGTTCGAACACTCAGCTTTGTTAGCTAAATCGCCCGCTCGCTTTAAAAATGCAATAGCAATCCGATTGAGGGATTCAGCAAAAACACTGATTTTTGGGCGAAAGCGATAAGCACACAGTGTCCGAACCAAAACAGACTCGCTTCTTGTGACCATAATTGAAATACTGTGTATCCACCACAGGGGGATCAAAACAAAGGAGAAAAATCATGGATAGGCGGGATGCCAAAAGGAAGGAAATTATTACCACCATGTTCGATAAAAGTGATACAAACAAATCCACTGAAAGTAACAGGGACCAAGGCAAAAACGGCACGAAGGAGAAACTCCGCCTTTGGGAAAAACTCAACAAAAAAGAAATAAACAAATCCTGGGAACTGATTTCCCTACAAAAATATCTGGAAGTGGAACGAGTGCCTTGTGGCTTACGCATATTGATAATGCCCAGCCAACAAGACGTAACAAATGATCTACTCCAGGAGTGGGGGGAACACACGATAAACTCTTCATTGGGACTGATAAAAATATTGGTGAAACATATTGAGGTAGCGCTTGAAAAAATTAAGGACGAATTAAGAACATTAGAAAAGGAGCTGCATAGCTTAAAACTCAATGCCGAAATGAACAAGTTTAAGGAAGACCTGACCAAACAAATTGAGAAACATGAAGAGGAAGTAAGAACGAGAAAACAAACCAAATTCGAAAGGGATGCCAACGATTATGCGCAAGGGCGCATATTCACTTTTGCAAGGAAATATGACCCCTTCAGACCACCTGGAACCAACATGGCTAGTTCATCATCTAGTATGGCATCCTTAACATCAGCTGACCTCAGTGAGGATGATGCCAACCTGGACCCCCAACAAAAAGTTTTTTTAGGGGATATGCGCCTGGTCCTATCGCAGCGACAATGGGAACACAACCACGGGGCACAAGGAAATACACGTGGTCGAGCAAGGGGAAGGGGGAGAACATGGCAACCAAGATTCGCAAAACCTACACAAGGAGGGGCCACAGGCGAAACGGCTACAAACGAAAAAGTTGGCACGGAAACCAGACTGATGAAACAAAAGAAGGGGAAATGAATGAGGAGCTGCAAATAATTAACTTGTCCGGCAAAGAAATTTCAGAAGCCGAGACTTCCCTGCTAAAGAAAGGAATTAATTTTTGCCCAACGGCACGTATGGATATGGCACAAACACGGATTGACCTATACCTATACATCCGAAAAATCAAACTAGCAAAATTCTTTGCTGAGAGAGAGAACCGACCAAAGATACCAAAATGTCAGCCCAAACCAACTTCTACCTTATTGGCAAAGGAATCCGAAGCATATGTCACAGTACTAAATCTGAATGCGCAAGAAGGTATGGAAATCAACCTTGAGTCAGCCATAACACAACTGGGAGCAGGAACTAGTGGCCTAAAAGCCAAATCCAAATTCTACCCCCAATTAACACCGGGCAATAAAATAGATATGTTTCAGGAGGCAGTCATCCACGACCTATACAAAATTAATATCAAAGCAAATACAAATGATAATCTATCCAAAAGTGAAAGACAGGCCCTGACATCATTAAAAAACAACTCAAATTTTGAAATCAAGATAGCCGACAAGGGCGGAAACATAGTTCTATGGGGCCGCAAATTATACACTGAGGAAGCTATGAACCAACTGAACAACCAATACTATTACGAAAAACTGGAGAGAAATCCAACTGATGATGTAAAAAGGGAGCTGGATGGCAAAATCAGACAATGGGAAAATGCATCACTTCTGGATTTGGACGAGAAAAAATATCTGACTGTGGATTTTCCAAAAACAGCAACTGTGTATTTCCTACCTAAAATCCACAAAAACGCCACGAAACCACCAGGGAGACCAATCGTGTTGGCCAATGGGTCCTTGCTGGAACCACTATCCAACTTCATTGACTTTTACCTAAATCCACACGTGAAACTCTTGAAATCCTATATCAAGGACACTACTGACTTTTTGTGTAACCTCAAATTAATAAACTGGCAGCCAAACTTTATAATGATCACAATGGATGTGATTTCATTGTATACGAACATTGACAATGAGATGGGTCTAAATGCTTGTAAATATGTCTTCAAAGAACGAAACATCCACTATCTGAATCACAACAACATGCTCACAGAGATGATCCGCTACCTACTAAACAACAATATCTTTATGTTTGGGGACTCTGTATACAGACAAAAGAATGGGGCAGCAATGGGCTTTTCCTTTAGCCCAAACTACGCCTGCACTGCCATGGGATGGTGGGAAGACACTGTGGCATGGAGTGAGAAATTGCAAACTTTCACACAGCACACCATAGTCTGGAAGAGATTTATTGATGATCTGTTTTTAGTGTGGAACGGCGGAGAGGAGAAATTTCTGGAGTATTTCGACATATTAAATACCAGTACACCGGGCATAAAATTCACCCACAACATCAGTCGGGACAGAGCTGTCTTCCTGGACACAGAGGTGTATATCAAAAACAACCAAGTGGAAACCACCCTCCACCGGAAAAGCACTGTAACAAATGCAACTTTAGAGGCCACCAGCTTCCACCAGCAATCCCTAATATCAAGTATCCCCTATGGGGAATTCCTTCGACTAAGGAGAATTTGCAGTGAGGACGTAGAATGGCAAAAACAGAGCAAAATATCTGCAACTCGTTTTCGAAACAGACAATACAACCAACACATAATAAAGCATTGTTGGGAAAGAGCAAATCAGACCGAAAGATCAGACTGCCTAAAACCTAAAGAAACTCCTATTCCAACGGAGGATGAACCAATCAGACTAATTACAACCTACAGTAGAGAAGCAAAACAACTGAACCAAATTCTAAAAAGAAATTGGAAGATTCTGCAACTGGACCCTGTTATAGGAAATAGGATGGGTGAACACCCCACAGTAACGTACAGAAGGGCCAAGAACCTCCAAAACCAATTGGTTCACAGTCATTTCCAGCCAACAACAAAAAAGAAAAACTGGTTACAAACCAAGGGATTCGTGAAATGCTATCACTGCAAGGTCTGCGAGATTGCAAAGCCTACACAAGAAATAGCTATGCCTAACAATAAGACCTGGAAAATCAAGGAATGTATAACATGCAACAGCAAATACACGGTATATATGATCGAATGTCCGTGCAAACTAAGGTACATAGGCAGTACCATCTGCGAACTAAAAAAACGTATCCTGGAGCATGTCCGCACAACCATACACAAGGACAGAGGCAATGCAGTTGCCAAGCATATGGAATCAAATCATAACGCAGACTGGAAACAATTGCGTTTTTGGGGCAGTGAAACCATGAGCCTCTCGGCCAGGGGTGGCCACAATGAAAAACTGTTATGACGCAAGGAATCAAAACACATCCTTGGTTTCAGAACTATGACCCCAATGGGACTTAACCAATCGGAGGAACTTTATATACACCTGTGAAAATGAACTAAAAATGAGTTAAAACTGACTTCCAAAACAATTCCCGCCTACCATGTATAAATTTTAACCCTTTTGTCCCCTTTACTTTACTTTCCTTCACATTTTTCACCTTTGTTCCAAGCTCACGTACGGGAGTATGTACCTGGCAAAATTGTATATGATAACATATGGTATAACAATGCCCACTAGAGGGCCTAACTTCTTTGAAAATCCCATTTGTGAATAAATTGTATAATTGCCAACTTTTTGCCCACCGGAGGGCAGTACTCCTTAATACACTTAAGGGAATGGGAACCGACACCGATATGGGACATAATCATGTGATTACCCCGTTGTGATTGTTACAGTGAATTGTTAATTGACGACTAAGTAATAGATCGCCTAAACTACCAGTCCCAGAATGCTAGACAGTGACCAATTCAGCCCATGGTTAAAATGGCGATTATGACACAATATATTGCTTAAACTACAAGTCCCAGAATACTAAGCATGTTTGTAACACACCATGTGACACAGGGGGCGTAACTGGTATTGTTGCTGGTCCCTTCAAAACTGTTGAGCATTATTCACTACACTGACCGTGATCAAGACAGCGGACGCTGTCGAAACGCGTTGGTTGTTGTTTTGTTTTTGAAACCCTGATGGATTTATGAAATAAACTAAGAAAATTCTCACAAGACTAAGCGATTGAAGTCTGTTTTTTCTGCGACTCCAAACCTTCCCCTGCAGTGGGGAAAACCTGTTGAATATATATATATATATATATATACATATATATATATATATATGCTACAAATATCCAAGCATTTACTGCCTCCACCTTAACGAGAGTTGCGTCGTCACCAGGGAACTCTTTGGACTGAGTTCCGCTTGCAATCCATGACAAAACGACCACGCCGTGTGAGATTGTTCAGATTATATTTATTCTGCCGCTGCCATATGCGTTTCGACTACACAGTAGCCTTGGTCACTGGTTATGGTTTGCAAGCGCGCGGCATTTACTTAAATATATATAGTTGATGTTGTTAATGAATAAAGATACTCCAGTTCCTAGTGAACTAATGTGTAACCGTTGCTTTCTTATGATAGAGTTAACCTTTCTTCTAGTGAGATGCTGTTATGTGAACGGATGCAACTCCCGTCCAGGTAAATGGTAACTGAGCAAGGAGGGGGAGAGGAGCACTCGAAATAGGGAATAACCTTTACACAGTGTAATTTGGCCATTCTTGTGTGGGAAAGGATCGACCTGTCTATCTGTCCCATAATCGATAACATTGCATTATCCCAGTAGGAGAGAGAGAGAGTTCCCCAATGTGGAGAAGGTATTCATAGGAAAGTGATCATCGTTGTGTAGCGGCGTTATACCCACAAGATTGTGGCTTGCGTAGGTAATATACCCACCAGATTGTGGCTTGCGAGAGCACTGATTGCGGTCAGTGTATATACCCACCAGATTGTGGCTTGCGTGAGCACTGATGGTTATCAGTGTGTAATGGTAGATAATCGGAACTGCCTCAGGGTAGTCTAGTCTGGGCCTTTGTCGCCGTGAGACTATAAGGTAAGAGTATGGTGTTGTAGAAGATCTAAGCTTGTATATTGCTAATTCACCATCCTTAGGTAGGTACACAGGTGCCTTTTGTAAGTAGGTCCTGAGGAGGGAGATTGGTAGGTTTCGGCTGGGTTAGTGGTGTTTTAGTCTGATTCTATCTGGTCCGAAAATCCAGTCGTTACAACCCCATAACCCAAAACTATATCTGAACCCTTAAAATACCCAAACACCCCAAAACATATACCTCAGTACCCCAAAACATATACCCCTATACCTATACTTACCTTATCCAAACATTTAAAAAAATACATGCTTTTACCATTCATGCATTTACAACAAATTTCGTTGTAAATGTATGCGTGGTAAAAGCATATAAAATGTAATGCCATGCGTTATAATCAAGAAACAACTAAGAGATGGCTCTTATCAGTAAGGCTGAGCCAAAGTAATTGTAAAACAAACAGGGTTGCCAGTACTGATGTGAATTACTTATAACAATTGAATGCCTATCCTCTACTAGCCGTATCTGCTTCTTTCTAATTGAGCAGTCATATATACTTTTGATCTTTACCCAGAGATGTACTTAATGTGGACCCTCCACCTTTGAATTGCCGATGCCCCAATTATCATTTTAGGATACTTAAACGGATTAATTTTGACATCAAATTCCCAATTCACCTTTCTCCTCCTCCTCTTAATTTTGGCAAGCATTTATTTATATATCGCCCTTGCCTCACCGCTCCGCGGCCAACTCTCTAACTACGCCCCCTCCTAGAGTGTGTGTGTTTCTTTGCCTTGACTGGAGGACGCAGGCGCGAGGAATTAGTGCCAACAATAACACGCCTTCCACAGGCTGCCCGAGGACTCTCTGACCACGCCCCCGTGTAGCACGGTCTTTAAAAAAGTGACTCAGTTTCGCCCTGCCGTAGGACGCATGCGCCACGGATCAGTGCGGGCTGGAACGCTACTTTCACTCGGACGCCTTGATCTTGAAGTAAGTGACTCTCCGCGGCTTTCCTCCGCTTTATTAATTGTTTCGCTTTAGGGTTCCATTGCAGTACACGTAAATTGGAGTACACCTTGCCCCCTTTGTTATGTTATAGAGATAATGTCCCCCCTGATTCTTTTTTGATTAAGACTAGTTTTTGCTCAGTGACGGAATCCAGTATGCGAAGCACTTCCTTCATCCTTCAGTTCTACTGTTATTTAAGGGCTGTTCAGTCGGATCGCTTACTCCGTGTTTTATTCTTTTCTCTAGGGGCTCTGTTTTTAAGCAGCTCCCATTTACTGGGGCAGCTTATACTTCTACCCCACCGTTATAAAAGGTAATTCTTTTTAATATATATGGATGTGAAACCCCATAATTTATCCGTATCACGCAATCTAACATATAATAATTGGTGTGATTTTCGTTTACAGTTAGACATCGTTCCAGCCACCATCCAGATAGAGCACTCGTAGATTTCGAATTGGTAATGAACATTCCTTTTAAGATACTAACATTAGGCTTATGCCTGATATTTCTGACTCTTTTGATACTCTTACCTTCTCCTTACAGATTTTTGAACATATCCTGAATTAACTATAGAATCTCCGCCACCATTTCGTCACTGATGGGGTGAGAAATTTTTCTTTATTTTCTTTATTTTTCTTTATTTTCATCCTTTTATTCCAACTTAATTCACCTGTTGAGGACTAATAGAGGTGCTATTCCCTTTGAATAGGTGCGCGTGTACCATTTGAAAACTTGAACTGCCCTGTAGACGTGATCTTTGAACTATTGGGGTGAGAATGCTTCTCCTTTTTCCACCATTTAGTCTATTCCGCTTCAAATAAACCCAGAAGGTTTTCATAAATTCCTTTCTAATTGTCGAACAGGTATACATTTGGAAATCAACCTTCGCTTAACCTCAAAAGCAGCTGAACATATAAGGATCACGTAGCACAACCGTGGGGTGAGTCCAATACGCTGAGCTAAATTGTTCCTATTGCAATGCTCCAGTAAACCCTCTTAAAAGGCTTATTTGTACTTTTTTCACCTCGTACATAGGTTCAAGTTTCATAAATCCAGCTTCTGTCATACACCTAAGAACATTGATCAAATAAGGAAGCTAATCCTTACACCTAGGGTGAGTACTCATTGTCGAGCATCCATTGATAGCTCTCTTTACTCAATCCCTAAAAAGGAATATGTAATGCCGCTCTCCCTTTAGAGAACAGACTATAGTTACTACTCATAAGGTCCCCTACACATGCTATGCAGTTAGATTGAGCCATTATTAATCGAAGGCAAGCTGGAGTCACTCTGCAAAGTTTCCTATGTTATAAGGTCTCCCACTGAATGGGCTAGTTGTTCAATTCTTGCCTTTAAAATCTTCTTTGCCTTTGCTTTATTTCTTTTCAGAGAATACGTCTGGCCCTGAGGAGAATCCCGAAGAACTTGGCGGGATTCGAAACGCGTAGGCCCTGCTGCTACTTGGTCTGCAATAAACTGTTGGGTATCTAATAAACGTTCCCCATAGTTCCACGTTGTACATTACCTTGTTTAAAACTTGGATGGACGTTCTTCTAGCAACGCAATATACAGGAATGTACTTTACTTTAACTAACGAATTTTGTTACTTTGTGTAGATTCTTTGCAGCCAGTGGCTTTTCTTGATCATATAAATTTTTTTCCTCCTTTTTTCCTTATTTCTCCGAATGTACATATAATGTATTATACGCTTTGTTGTGGATATTTTGAATGTTGAATGTGTGAATGTGATATGTGTGCAATCTTGTATGAATGACCAATGTATAGTTATATCTTAATGCTTCATATGTCCTTTTGTATAATAAGCTTTTTTTGTGTATGATAAACTGAAAAAATCTATTGAAATTTTGATGTTATATTCTGATAAAATAAAAAGCTATTAAGTAGCACTTCCCTTTCTGGAATTCTTTTTCTAGTAGAGGATAGGCATTCAATTGTTATAAGTAATTCACATGCGTTATAATGGCATTGCGGAGTCATGGTACTTTCGTAATGAAAGTATGCGGAGTGATGGTATGCGGAAAGAAAGTTGCGGAATAATGGGTGTTTACCCTCCCCCAGTAAGTACATTGGTGGCACGGCGGCCCACATCTCCAGCAACATACTCATATTTTTTCACCACCCATTTGAAAAATGCACAGGTCTCTCTCATTGATGGCCACCACCGACATACACTTTTAGACACACCTCCCGCCACAAGTTCTAGAATTGCGAACTTTAGAGCTGGGGAGCTATGTTCGAATCTCGGCATCAGCTCAACATCCTGTGATTCCAGGCAAATCACTTTGTCTCCCCGTGCCTACCACAAATGAATGTGTTCTTCTGTAATGTAAATTGTGCTGATGCCATGTTGTCGAGTTCACGCTATATAATATTGCAAGGAAAAATAAAGTAGGAAAATTCGAGTTCAAACACTACTGAACGCGCACTCTTAAGTGCATCAGCAGTGCACTGTGAATCGGAGCATTTCACAGGCCTGTCACAGATAAGAAATGCTATCAAAACGAAATCCTACAAAACAATATACTACTGGCCGGCAGCAATTCATACCCGGACAACGTCGGGACGGGCTGCTAGTCTATGTATATAGAGATAACTCTAATCACTAGTATATGCAGTAGATCTTTGTACTCTCTACCATTCTTATGTGACTCTTAGAGTATATCCATTTGTATCCCTTCCCTATGTATATAGAGATAACTCTAATCACTAATGTATGCAGTAGTCTTCTGTACTATCTACAATTCCTATGTGACTCTTAGAGTATATCCATTTGTATCCCTTCCCTATGTATATAGAGATAACTCTAATCACTAGTATATGCAGTAGACCTTTTTACTCTCTACCATTCCTGTGACTTTTAGAGTATACTATATAACAAAATTAAGGAGTACCACCAAAGACGAGGCTAGACAGCCAATATTGGTGGAATGAGACACTAGTGTGAAAGAAGAAGTCCTTCTTTGTTTTTAAGGAACCCCTCACTCACCGACCTGGTCGGTGACATGCTTCATCATCGGGGCCACCTTGACAGCCGAGTGCCGTCAAGGTGTGCTGCGACACCTGAGATACAGTGGAGCGGGTATGTGAGTGATGAATGTGAAAAAAGAAAAAAAGTCAGTGAGTTAAAAATTGTCCTGGTATGACTTATCCAAACATTATTTATTCTAAGGCTACTGGACAATATTAAAAACAGTGTATGTTGATACAATAAAGGCTTTAATAGGACCTAGTGTATCTGTGGTATGTGTTAGGTCTACATGTTTCAAATCAAAATGGGAGTTACAGGTTTTTCTTCAGGACCAAAAAGATGTAAAAGGAGTTGGGTGGTCAGGGTACACTAACACCCTGCCATACCTGCAACCCTTTCAGGACCCTAAATAGCAAAATTGCTAAGTGGGTAAAGGTAATTGCAACCCAAATGTGGTTACAATAAAAACTGCAAAAACCTGTGAAAAGAGAGAGGATCATAAGTCATAAAGGCTGTTTACATGCCTGTAACGTAGTGAAGTGACGTAGTCCGCTCTATCTGTGACTCATTCCACATTCAATTAATGCGAATTATCCATGGTGCGGTGTATCAGCATAATTTCTAAATGGGAACTAATTGTTCCTAGGAGGACACACCTATCAATATGGGTGTGAAGGTGAACACGCACATATATTTCTATATATTAAACCAGTCTTACACAAGCTAGATTGTGCGTGCCTAAGTCATGACTCTGTATGACTAGTGCCAGGGATTACCGACGTGATAATAAACCAACTTGATCCAAAATCACATATAACAAAAGACAAACAACACACTACACACACATTGTCAGAATATTAAAAAACGCTCACTCCTCAATGGAGAAATGCTTGCTGCACGGGGATTGAGGGGAGAGGCTACAGAGCTCAAAACGTATTCTGTGGAGTTAAGGAGAAATGGGAAACCATAAGGTCAAGAGACAGTATCAAATACCGTATGTTCTCCTCCTCTATTGACGAAAACGCTCCGGAAACTGAAGCGTTTCCTTAAGTACAAACTCTACTTACAGTTTCTCTGCTTGGAAATCGGCTAATAACCTAATTCGCCCCTCCGCGCACCCGTGTGGGAGAGAAATGCAGCGCCGAAGTTAAAGGCGGCCGCCATTGCGGGCGCGGAGGGCGTGGCTGGCCGGCGTCGCGTGATGACGTCACGCGATCGTCATACGCGCGCCAGGTTGCCACGGGGATGTTATGTAAATAAAGCCTCCGTAACCGGAGTGGGAATGAGCCAGTTGTTAGAGTTAGAAAGCGGCTCAAAAAAAGGTTTTAAATGATCGTACGCACTCCGAGGGTATTCAATCTGTCACTTTAAACTGGAAAATTCACAGGGACAGAAGGCTCCGTAATCGGGGTCAGAACGAGCCAGTAATAGGGATCGGACACAGGGGGAACAGAATTAGGTGTCAGATATTGGATTTTGTGAATATGTACCATTAGAAGGCAATATATACTCTCTTTTTAAATAAAAGGATTCATAGGGGTTGAGGGACCAAAGGCTATCAGTCCCTTTGCCCAGCAGATATTGTGCACTGAAAGCCTCATCACAATGGGGTGGACGCTGGTTGGGAATATACAGTGAGGATGGGGTACTTTAGAAAGTACAGAGGCCCAAGGGATATTGTCATTCAGACCATTTTTGTTGGTGGACAATCTATACACCCATCTTTGCTCTTTCTCATACAGGCGTTTTTGTATGTTTGGTCCTGGAGTGATCTGCTCAATGACAGTCCAGAACATATCATTCGGAGTGTGGCCTTTTTCAAGGAAATGGTCTGTCAATCGGGTCGCATTTTTCTTGCAGCGTATGGTGCTGCGATGTTCACAAATTCTCTGTTTGACCTTTCGGGTCGTCATCCCAATGTATCGTTTTTTGCAAGTACATTCGATCAGATAGACTACATTTTCGCTGTTGCAGTTAGTATGCGCAATTTGCCTCCAGGTCTTCCCAACTTCTAAATCTAGAGTCTTTGTATTCCTGGTTAAATGGCACACACTGCAATCTCCGCAGCGAAAGTGTCCAGTTACATCAGGTAGGCTCCAGGCCCTGGTAATGGAAGGTGTGGTAGGAGTCATCTTTGTTCTTGGTCTAGTATTTACAAGAGTGTCTTTCAAGCTTTGAGACTTCTTAAAGGAAAATAGCGGTTTTTCCCAGTGTAAGTTTCCAGTGTTTATGATATTCCAATGTCTGTTTATACTCTTAGGGCCCGATGTAGGTAAACGCGATTTTCCGATTTCAAAATACCGAGGCGGGCTGAATCGGTATTCTGAAATCGGAAAACGAGATGTAGGGAAAAAAAAACGAATGAATACCGATTCGGTCGGCATCGGTAATGAGATTCGGTACGTTCCGATTCTGCTCGGTCCGAATCGGAAAGTACCGAATCGGCCAACAACGAATCGGAAATCACTGAATCGGCTACCACCGAATCGGATATTCCCGATTCGGCGAATACCGAATCGGTAAAAGCCGATTCGGTAAAATCCGATTCGGCAATCATAGATTCGTAGCCATGAAAACAGACCCATGGCGAAAAAGCCCATAGGAATGCATTGAATGAACCGAATCGGCTTTTACCGATTCGGATAATACCGAATCGGATTTTACCGATTCGGATATTACCGAATCGGTAAAAGCCGATTCGGCAATAGGCGATTCAGCCAATGAGGTGGCTCCCCCTCCCCCACCCAAACAGGGAGTGGCAACCCTGGCAGGTGCAGCTAATTAAGAAGTTTCTGGAAAGCCTGCCTGAGCCCAACACTCACAGTTAGCAGCAGTGGGAGAAGGAGGTTGCCAACTGAACTGGAGAACATGGCAGAGCAGTCAGGAAGCCAGAAGTCCTCCCAGAAGAGGAAGCCCAAGTTCACCACCACCGAACTTCAGGTGCTGGTTGAGGAGGTGGTGAGGGTGCACCGCCAGCTGTTTGGCAAGCTGTCCCTCAACGTGCCAGACAGCACCAAGAGGAGAATCTGGGCCGACATCGCCCAGAAGGTGAATGCTGCGGGTGTCACCCCAGGGCCATAGAGGAACTGAAAAAAAGGTTTTATGACATCCGCAGCCTCACAAAGAGGAAGCTGGCTGACATACAAAGGCAGGCTGGACTCACTGGAGGAGGCAACAACCCGGCGCCACCCCTCACCGAGCTGGAGGAAATTGTCTCCAGCACCATTGAGAGGGAGAGTGTCGTTGGAATCGGGACCCTGGACAGCTCTGCGAGAGCCACAGCTACAGGTAAGAAGCATGCGCATCATGACACACCCTACCAGACACCTCCCCATTAGACACAATGCATAGGCAAACACCAGCACTGTACTGTCACCAACATACAAGAGACAAGCATCATGGTACATGTAGTCAGCAGAAGTTAGCCAAATATGTCAGTGCAGAATCACAAGACAGGAAACAGTGTGACACGGTGTAAGGAGATGCAAGGACATGTGGAATGCCATAATTGTACTGACTGTAATACATCGGCACTCAGTTTACAAATGCTTCTTTGTACCTAGGGGCCCCATCAGGCGGAACAACTGTGACAGCAGAGGGAGCAGCAACGTCAACACTGCAGTCGCAGGGCCGAGCACCAGCCAGGCTGGCCAGGAGGAGGATGAGGAAGGAGACACCCCAGGGCTAGGAATGGAGGGAGTCCTGGTCATTGACTTCCAAGCAGTGCACTCCCCAGTACTGCCCAGCACACCCCCCTTGCAATTCTCACCAGAAAACTCCCCTACAAGGCACACCATCCCGCCTACACCAGCTCCTGCCACAACCGTGGCCTTGCCACCTGTCCAACCTGTCCTGGGAGCAGGGGCTCAGGGACCGGCCAGCTTCACACCCCCACCAGTGGCACCCCAGCCCACTCAGCAGGCCGGAAGCAGCAGTGCCCGACGCCGTGCCATCACCACCACTGCTGCACCAGCACGGGAGGGCAGTGTGTTCCTGGGCCTGGAGGGACAAATGGTTAAAATCCAGAGGCAACAGGCAAGATCCACCATGGCCTGCCAACGCCAGCTCCTGCAGCACAACATGCAGATGGGGGAGTTGGTGAAGGGATTCCAGGCTGTTGTGGAAACCAACAAGGAGGTGGCAGCAGGGTTAGGCAGGCTGACCACTGCCATCACCCACTCATCTGCCAGACAGGAGGAGCATGAGCTGGCGCGCAGGCGGGATGCCCGGGTGCTGAACCGGGCCATGGCCCGCCTTGCAGCGGCGACGGCACAACTGTGCCATCGCAGCTCCAACCAAGAATCTGTGCTTAGTCAGCATACGGCTGAGCTCACTAGGGGGATGGCCAGGATCACCACGGCTATGGAGGCCATGATAATATCAAACACCGCCTCCAATCCTGCCCTGGACCTGGGTGATGCTGGAGACAGCAGCAGCCGCAGCAGCCCGGCCAGCGCTGCATCTGAGCCACGGAGGAGCACCAGGCGATCCGCTGATGCTGCTGGGCATTCGGAGGGGGCTGAGGGACACCCCAGTGGGTCTGGCAAGCGGGCAAAAAAATAGCCTGGCAAGGGGGGATGAGGCAACCAGAACCCAGGACTTTATTTGATGTTACATACTCCATTTTTTGATGCACATCAGTGCTGTAAGTGTGGTGCAACACTATTAAAATTTGTTTTTTGCAAGCAACATTTAGCTGTCTTTGCATCTGTACTCAGTCAGAAATAGTTCTCAGTGATCTCCTCACGTCTGTATCTGCCATCACTTGGCGTACACACCCCAGCTGGCTGTGTCAGTGGCACAGCTTCGTCGTCGTCATAGTCCTCGTAGTCAGACAACTCCACCTCAGTGCCCTTCTTGACCGCAAGGTTGTGTAACATTGCACATACAGCTATGATCTTGCAGCAGGTGATGGGGGTATACTGCCTTGCACCTCCACTCTTGTGCAGGCATCTGAATCTACTTTTCCAGATGCCAAAGGTCCGTTCAACAACATTCCTTGTGCGTATGTGGGCCCGGTTATACCTCCTTTGGCTGGGTGTGGAGGGGTTGAGGTAGGGGGTGAGTATGAATGAGCGGAGGGCATATGCACTGTCGCCTGGAAGAGAAAGGGGTCACATTAGACACATGCATACATGTATTCCACCTACCTACTATGTGTTATGGGGGTCTGATGATGTGTCTCACCTAGGAGGTATCCTTCTCCAAATTCGCCAGCCATCAGCCGTGCATATATGCCGCTCTGTTGGAATATATAGGAGTCATGGGTACTCCCTGGAAATTTTGCTACCAGGTCTGTGATGGTGCACTTGGCATTGCAGATCACCTGCACGTTGATGGTGTGTGTAGATTTCCGATTGCGGTATATGTATTCGGTGTCCGCTGGTGGGCAAATCGGAATGTGCGTGCCATCTATGCAACCGATGATTTGGGGAAATTGTGCCATCTGGTAGAAGTCAGCTTTAGTTTGTAGCAGTTCTGCGTGGGTTGCAGGGAAAGAGATGTATTGGTCCATCCTGTCTATCATGGCGTCAAGGAATATGTGGAAGAACCTTGACAGGCTGCTCTGGCTCACCCCTCCTGCTGCTGCTACTCCACTTTGATAGCTGCCAGACGCAAGCAGGTGTAGGCTGCATAGCACCTGGACGTGCGCAGGGATGGCGTGTGCCCTTGGGGTGTGGTGGTCCAAGAATGGCTTAAGGTCCCTGATGAGCTCAAGTATGGTGTCAGAGTCCAGCCTGTATCTCTGTAGGATCTCAGCCTCAGTGAGCATGAACAGGGTTATCCTCTGTCTGTAGACCTGTTCATTTCTTAGCCATTCCCTCTGTCCTTCCTGCTGTAGCCGTAGCCGCCTCGCAATGACATAGAAAGCTGCCATCCTGCAAGTTGCAATGCATTTTGGGACTGTTTATATGGGTTGGAGTTGGTTACCACCTGATTGCAATCCATGGTAAATACCGAGTGAATTCTACCGATTTTGAGCCGATTTCCGTGTTTCTGTGCCTCCCTACATCTCCCCAACTGTCGGAATCGGGGAATTTCCTGATCGGAGATTCATACGAATCGGCATGTTTTCCGATTCGGCTCAATTCCGATTCGGTATTTGTAACGAATCGGTAATTGGACCGAATCGGTGAATTTCCGATTCGGTGTCACTAACGAATCGGTAATTGGACCGAATCGGTTATTTTCCGATTCGGTGTCACTAACGAATCGGTAATTGGACCGAATCGGTTATTTTCCGATTCGGTGTCACTAACGAATCGGTAATTGGACCGAATCGGTGATTTTCCGATTCGGTGTTACTAACGATTCGGTACATGGACCGATTCGGTCTTTGCATCCGATTCGGTGTTTTTCCGATTCGTTACATATCCGATTTTCGGTATGTACGTATCGGATTCTTTCCCATTCGGTACTCATTCCGATTCGGTTTTCTATCCGATTCTTTCTGTTTTTGGTTCCCTACATCTCGATGGCTGTTTACCGATCGGTAAGGGCCAAAAATCGGTATTTTCGGCCGTTACCGATCGGTAACGCCCTACCTACATCGGGACCTTAGTTACTTGGTTTGATATCGAGTTAAACGTGGTCACACAGGTCAGTGGTATTTCCGCTTCAGTTCTGGTTTTTTCTTCAAGGAGTGCCTCTCTGGGCTGGTTCCTTGCCCTCTTTTGGCATTTTTTCACTATCTTCTTAGGGTATCCACGATTGTCTAGTTTTTCAGATAGGTCATCTGCTTGTTCCTTACAGTCAGATAATTTGCTGCAATTTCTACGCAGTCTTAAAAATTGCCCGTAGGGTAGGTTTTCCCTAAGAGGTCGAGGGTAGAAACTTTCAAACCTTAAGAGGTTGTTTTTTGCGGTTGGTTTGTAATGGGTTTTAATTTCCAGATGATTGCCTTCCTTATTTATTACTACATCGAGAAAAACAATTTCTCCTTTGTCGTAGCAACTCGTGAACCTGAGGTTCCTGTCACAGGTGTTAATCCAAGCGATGAATTGTTCAAGAAGTTCAGTTGGTCCTTGCGAAATGGCAAGGACGTCATCAATGTATCGCCTCCAGAAGGTCAGATGTTCACGATATGGATTCATGTCGTTCAGAATGAATTTATTCTCAAAGTCATACACGTACATACCAGCTATGCTAGGGGCAAAAACGCTGCCCATTGAAGTCCCCCCGGTCTGTAAGAAAAGTTTTCCCTCAAACTCGAAGTAATTACGTTTGAGGGCCAGGGTGGCGCACTCCAGAATGAAGGCCCTGGGAGTATGAAAAGGCCAGTCTGCATTCTCTAGGGTGTTCCCAAGGACTCGGATGGTATCATCCTGGGGTATGCTCGTGTATAGGCTTTCAATATCAAAGCAGAGTAGCACAGTGTTCTCATCGACTTCCACGTCTTGTAGTAGATTTAATAAGCACTTTGTATCTTGCAGGTAAGTGGTTGACTTTTGTACAATGGTTTTGAGAAAAAAGTCGCAGAACCTGGAAAGAGGTTCTAGCAGAGAGCCAATGCCAGAAACTATTGGACGTCCTGGAGGGGGTAATCTACCCTTATGCATCTTAGGTAAGATGTAAAAGTAAGGGATCTTCCCTTCGGTGGTGCATAAGTAGTCCGCTTCCTGTTTTGATATTGCACCGTTGGATTCTGCCATTTCAACCAGTTGACAGATTTCAGCTTTTAGATCACTTGTCGGATCAGTGTTCAAAATTTGATAGTGTTTTCTGTCACTCAGAAGTCGGACACATTCCTCGCGATAGGCAGTAGTGTCCATAATTACTAGTCCACCGCCTTTGTCAGCAGGTTTTATAATTGTCGTTTCACAAGCACGTAGTTCTTTTAAGGCTGTTTTTTCTACATTGCTTAGGTTCTGAAAATTGGAGGTTGTTTGCATCTTCTCAACATCATTGTAGACAGCTTGTTCAAATGTCACTAGTTCAACTGGTGTTGTGTGTGGAGGTGGCATAAACGTTGATTTTAACCTTAATCCACTCTCATTTTCCACTTCACAATCTCTTGGTTGACCTTGTTTCTCAAAGAAAGCTTTTAGCCTTAATTTCCTAAAAAAGCTGTCCAACTCACAGTGTAACTGGAATTTATCCAGCCGTGCTGTGGGGACATACCCAGGTCCTTTGTTAAGAACATTTTCCTCAACAGTTGTTAATGGTCTTGAGGACAGATTAGTGACTAAGGTTTCGCACTGCTCGTGCCCGCCTTGCTCTTCGTTCTGTTGCTCACTGGGTCGTCGTCCTCCCAGTGTACTTGGTTGGGTTGCCTGTTTTTCCCCTTCCGCCCCTGTGAAAAAAAGGAGGGCGAAACTGATTTTGATGGAAAGGGGGAGGCTGAAAATGTGTCTGGAACGGAGGTTGCCAACCATACATCTGGAAATTTGCCGTTTGGTTAAAAGGATCTTGGAACATGGGAGGGTGGAATCCAGGCCAGAAGTTTCCTTGCCCTCTTCTCCCTCCTCTTCCCCTTTGTTTATTGACACTGGTGTTAGACCCGTTGCTACTGCCTGATGAGACACTTGATGCGTCAGAGTCAGATGTGGGTTTATCAGGTGGTTTATAGTCGGGATCCGAGTAGGGGTATGTTTTGACAAATGAAAATCTTTTTAGATCCTTTTGAAATTTCGTGACTTTTTGCTGGGTCAAATTGTCTTTGTATTCAGTTATCTCCTTATTAATTTCATCTAGTCTCCTTTTGTATCCAGTTATAGTGGTCTTTATATGCGCTTCCGTCTTTTGAATATCGATTTGGATGGTTTCTGACAATCTTAGGGCTGTTTTCAATATTAAAACAATCCAATCATGCGTGCAATGCCAGGCTATTAGCGCCCAGTCTTTTCGAAACTGGGCATCATTTAGAAAGATCCGTGGGGCATTTGTAACCAGAAGACCCTTAGGCGCCATGTTGTTGGTAACATATTTTTTCAAGATGGTGCCATGTAATATTGTTCTTATACGTTCCCTTTTCATTTCTGTGAGTTTTTCCCAATCGCCTGTCTGTGATATTGTCTGGGAAATGCTTGCGTCTGCAAAACCAGAGTTTTCGCCAAAGATGGCATCTATCTCCTCCGAGGAGTACGTGAGACCTTGGTTTTCTCCCATGTTTGAGAAGAAAAAATGAGCAAAAAAATGTATGTGTAGGTGAGATGTCTAAAAGGTGGACTAAGGATCAAAGAAGGACAGAATAAACTCTCGCAGCTGTGCGCTGCCAAAATATATATTTAAGAGTTTTAGAGTATATCCATTCATATCCCTTCCCTATGTATATAGAGATCACTCTAATCACTAGTGTATGCAGTAGACCTCTGTACTATCTACCATTCCTATGTGACTCTTAGAGTATATCCATTTGTATCCCTTCCCTATGTATATAGAGATAACTCTAATCACTAGTGTATGAAGTAGACTTCTGTACTATCTACCATTCCTATGTGACTCTTAGAGAATATCCATGTGTATCCCTTCCCTATGTATATAGAGATAACTCTAATCACTAGTATATGCAGTAGACCTTTGTACTATCTACCATTCCAATGTGACTCTTGGAGTATATCCATTCATATCCCTTCCTTGAATGCTCCTCCTTGTGTGACTCTATAACTTGTACATTTGCATTTTTTTCTGTTTGTATCTTTTATGCAACGCACGTAATCCTGAGTCTTTATGTATCGCAACTGGTTCTTATGTAAAGCGCTCTGACACCTTCGGGTAATGTTTGCGATATATAAAATCGCATTGAATAAAATAAATAAATACAATCCTGTCCTTTTTTGGAAAGCGCTTTGCATTCTGGGCTTTCCCATTCCGAGACTGATTGGACGGTCTAAATTCTGTAGCCGCGCCCACCCTCGCCTCCTGGGATTTCTGCCTGCATATACGCACTTGTATTTTAGCACCTCGCGCTTCTCTCTTCATCCGTTTTTCATTCGTCCTTGTTTATCAAAGGAGTCCATGTTGGAGTGACTGTCTGGGCCGTGATAACTGCGACCGCGAGACATCACCAGCGCGAGGCCCTCAAGGCCTACAGAAGTGGAGCCGCGGCTGCATCAGAGGCCTACATAACTGTGGAGCAGGCGGACAGAGGAGCACCGCAGAATGGCACCGAAGAGGAAGCGTGCTGCAAGGGCTGTGTGTGATGGGACCAGTATACGGTAAGACAAGTTCTTCATTGTAGGGTGTTATGTGTACCGCTGCTTTATGGCGCTCTTGGTTGACCGTAGTACTTCCAGCGTACTGTAAGCCGAGAAAGTCGCTTTTAAGTAATCGATTTTGGGAACAGGGAAGGAAACCTCGAACCCGCCGTAGGACCCGTTTACATAAATAAAGGCCATTTTTTTTTAAAGACGTAAAATAAGCGTGTGTAGACATTGCTGTTAGAACTCTCGAGCACAAACCACGTAGTTGTAGACATGCTATGTTTAAGAGTACAAAATAAGTAAAGCAAATCAGTAATGGGTGATATGCATCTATGACCCAGGGTTGTTTATAAAGGTGTTTTGGTGGTGTTGCAACCCCTCACACTTCCACTTGACTATGTATTAGCCTAAAGTTTATTAACAGCTCCATGTTCTGAATATATTCCTTATAACATCAGTAAAGTTAAATGTGTTTCTGAAGGAGCATTATGTCTTCTGGGCGGCAACTCCTAGCTCCTAAGTAAACAAACGGTAGCACGCAGGCATTTCGACACAGTTTGCATTCAGTGTATGTGCACAATGGTGCTAGGCACAACTGCTTGTTTCTACTTGCCTCAGTGTCACAAGGCAATCAAATGCCACACATGACCACGTAGAAAACACAGAAATGTCCCAAATAAGCAATCTAAGACTTTGGCAGCTATGGACACACTGTCTGAATGAATAGGCTTACACACACAGCAGTACTGCACACACACAGCTCAGCCGCGCACACACACTGAGTGCATAGGCTAACACCCTCAGCACTGCTGCACATGCTCCCAGCCGAACTCCCATTAAGTGCATAGGCTGAACTCGCACACCCACTCTTAAGTGAATTGGCTGACACTTTCAGCACTGCTGTACACACTCTCATTCCAGCTGCACACATAGGCTGACACTGAGCTCACGTACACTCCTTGCTCTGCAACACGCAGCCCCAGCTCAGGCAAGGACTCTCCCTGCTTTGCGGCAGGCATTTCCAGATTATATTTCTGGAAGTGCAGAGCCAGTGAAAGTGAGAAAATGTATAAGGAGAGCGAGTGAGACAGACACCCCCACTTCACAAGGTGCGAGAAATGAAACATAACTTGACCTCTTCCTCTCCTACAGGAACATGGCTGCTGCAGCTCATCTCCAGAGCCTGAAGGAGGAGGCCATCTGCTCCATCTGTCTGGAATATTTCACAGAGCCCATGGTTGTGGAGTGTGGACACACCTTCTGCCTATCCTGTATCACTCGGTGCTGGAAGGGACTGCAGGCAGCCTTCCCCTGCCCTCAGTGTAGAGCAGTCGCTGAGACCAAAACACTTCGGCCCAATTGGCAACTGGGGAACGTGGTGGAAATCGCCAAACATCTTCAGGTATCGACTGCAACGCCCCAGAAGGAGAATCTGTGCCGAGAACACGAAGAGCAATTGAAACTCTTTTGTGAAGATGACCAGGAGCCCATCTGTCTAGTTTGCGGCATGTCACGTGATCACAAGCCTCACACGGTGCTCCCCATACAAGAAGCTGTCCAGGAGTACAAGGTATGTGTGCTGTAGACTAGAGCTGCGTCAGCTAGGCTACGGTTCTCACCATTCAAAAGCCTACCAAAAAATATATATCATTCATAATTGATGTGCCTTATGCCACTGATCTTGAAAACGGGGGACATACCTCAAAATCAGAGCTTCAAATTAAATCTCAACACCTTCCAAGTCAGTCCTGATGAAAAGTCAGTCCTGATGAGAGGTCACAGTGGACCCTCCAGAGTGATAGGTCTGCTAACAGCATGTTACAATTATGTATATTTGTGTGCCCTTTTAAAAAGGATAGCCAAGTATACCTGCAATGGTTGGAGTGGCAAATCTGTTCAGAGATGCGTCTATTAGTTACCAGTAATTGCATTACTCTGTGTCTTACTCTCGCTTATCTCCATTACGCAATAGGCCTGTTTCTTGTAGACACACCCCCTACCACTATGGAAAGTTACTGCCCCCTACACACCTCCTGTATTTTACAAGTTTCCGTAGACATAGCTGACTTGACAACTGGGAGGGAGGCAGGGCCATAACAGAGAAAAGCAAGAGTAGGGCACGGAGCAATGCAATTTCCATTAAGTAACAGAATCATTACCTCCTCGTCCCTCTCGCGTATCTCCATTACACAACAAGACATACCAAGCCAAAAAAGACCAGGGCAAATGTATAATTTAATGCCGATGAGATATACCACAAAAATGCACAGAAATGGTCAAACAAAAACGCAATAGCGGCATGTGACTGATTCCCACATCCGACAATCAGCATCGAGCAGAAATATAATCGTCATCCCGCATTGAGCCCATCATCATGAGCTCTAAGCCATGGACGTTTTAATCAAAGAATATATTGTCACCAATACATAGCACTGACATCCCCGAGGTACGAGTCAACACCTAATCAGTATCCTCATACTAGTCCTCCCAGGTATACCCAGTACGAAATACGGTGCTGTAAAAATAGTAGACTCAGCACATTGTACATAAACCAGATATCATTGTCCCAGCTTTGTGGCCCTCTTGTCCTGACGAAGGCACTTCCGTGTGCCAAAATGCTTGTAGAAGACCACTGTCATATATAAATTGTGCCACACCTTTTTGTCTACGAAAATCACAATTGAACAACAATGAATGAATGAATGAAGGAAGACTTAGTACCGCGCAACTTAGCCCAAGGGCATCAAGGCGCCAGATAAAAACAACAATCAGGCTAAACAGGTCTTAAATCACTGAATCCATGACTACGGATATGCATGATGGAGTGGACAATGTTTTTAAAAGTGCTTAGAGTACATGAGACTATATGAATGTAGACATAAATGGATCAGCGTGATTGAGTTATTCCATTTTATTTTTTGTTAAAAATAATTCTAATAAAATAACTTTTGTAATTTTCTAAAAAATACAGTCCTGTTGGTTCTTCCTTTCGTTTATTTGTCATTTGCATTATATTGATTGTAATATGATTGTTTTGTATATGTTGCCTTAAGTATTTACATTGAATTATTCTAGCCCTGCATTAACGAACATCACCTCTTAGCAGGGAGCTTCTTTCTTTACATTATGCAAACAAAAAGTAAAGACAGTACCTGACCCAAACACATGAAAGAAAGTTAACGAGATGAGGACCCAAGGTCGGTGAGCCGACCGTACTGCCACCAGAAGACAGAGGCACAAACTGTAAATAAATGTGTGTGTCTTGTAACGCGCACTGCTACCCGGAGGCGTCCTGGCGCTATAGACCGCTGGGGAGATGTTCCCTCCTGGGTATCTCCAAGGTGAAACTAGGCATCCCCGGCGTTTGTGGGGGGCCGTTGTGGAGATGAGGCAAGCTAATGCCCAGAGTTGCCGAGTGTGATCCCTGGTTAGAGTAAGCACCGAGGTGAGAATTATCGAGTCCGCTGACCCTGGTTCGCGACCCTGCCGCGTCGGGAATTGAACCCTGGTCCCGGGCCGTCCTCTGCTTCCGGGTCTGCCGCCTCTAACCAGTGAGCCACACCACTCCACTTCACTCAAACAGTGATACTCGAGAGCCTGCAAAATCAGTTGCAAATCTCATGAGGGGCACACCACCTGAGGGAAATGACATAGAGAGGATAAACCCTTAAAGACCTTGGAGACAAGATTCAGATCGATCACCAGACACCCCAAAGGGGACCGGAAAGCCGTAGAAACTCAATCTGGAGGGATTCCAACACCTAAGGCAGAAAACAGAAAGTGGAGCTACATGCAGTCGATCACACCCAACCCGAAACAGCATCCACTGTCGAGCAGAAGACCCGGCAGAAATCTTCCGTATGCCAGCACAGAAGAGGAGACCAAGGCTGAGAGACCTCGCAACATGAAGCTACCCTGTGCAATCACCATAACGTGAACTTGGGATTTGCCAGAGAGGACACCAGGAGGCACGGAAACCTCAGGGGAGACTGAACCAATGGAAGCCACCACTCCAGACCCTCCATTGATACCCACAGCAGTGTGAACCAGGCACAGAGGGACCATATATGAGCCAGCAGAACACTAACGGCCAAGGACACAGCAGGGCAACCAACCCCCAAACCATCCAAGTGTGTCAAACACGCAGAGGGAAAAAGCAACCCCCCCAAACGAGAGTAACATAACAGGAGCCGTCAATAGAGCCTGCAGATGCAATGGCACAGAAGACCCAGAACCGTCCGGAACAGGCCTGAAAAAACCTTCATCCCAAGAAGGAACAAAGGCGTGACCACCATCAAGTACTCAGAAGCCAAGAGAAGACTGAAGAACCAGCAGTGGCTGCACATGGGAACAATACAGGGGACGAGAAATCGCATCAACCAAAAGCCGGGAAGAAGGAAATCCCCAGCAGATGAAGAACAACCAACATGGGAGCCCATCCAGTCATTAAGGTGCTACAGAACCCACACCGGCCAAACACCCCTGAACCCAACGATACCAACCACCCCAAAGACTTGCGTCCACAGGACAACCAGGAGTGCGGACTCAAAGGCCCCACCCAGGTGGTGAAGACCTGCCGCCAACCATACCCGGGGGAACCTCGCATCCTACTGAAAGAATAGGAACAGGACCCCACACAAAGGAATCACAGGATCACCCCGGCATCCTAGCGAGACCAAGGTTTACCAAATGCATAGAAACCGGACTGCAGGAGTGGAAGAATCACCTATCTTGGAAGGATGCCGACCTGGACTGGAGTCAGAGGGAACCGTGGGGCAGCATTGCTGAGGAGGAGAAAACGGCTGCAGCCACAGTACAGCCGCCAACACATTAGCCAGGAAACTAGCCAGTAGGCTGTTGTAATTTATGTTTACCTGCTGCTCAGCGTGGCGTAGAATGTTGGATGAATGGAATGTTGGATGTCTGTGAGTGTCAGTTGGGTATGGGCTGAGCAGCAGGGCAGCTGCTCCTGTTGGGGTTTTCCTCCTAACTTCTTGTAACAACTTAAATAAAAAAAACTAATCTACACTAGAAGTCCGGACTTCCATTTGTTTACAACATAGGCCCACCAAGACCAAGACATCTGACACCTCGGAACCCACAGGCAAGGCCTATGCCAGGGTCACAAAACCCAAACACGAAGAACTGAGGTGTCACCGCCATCCCGAGTACCAACAAGAGGCCATGAAAGAACACTGCAGGCCACCACCCAACACGTGAACCACAAGACCTGATGGTGTCAACAGACACCCGGAGTAAAGAGGATCAGCCAAAAAGAGTTGCCAAAATGGAAACAATCGGGGCAGAACAGGACAAAAATGTCCCTAATCCTTCCTACGCCAAGGACGTGTGAGGAAGTCGTGGAACAAGGACCCAACCCCCAAATCCAAGATCACCACCAAAAACAATGGGTAGAATGGCACAACCAGTGCCATAGGCGGAGCAAAATACAGAAAAGAAGGTTTCAGCAGCCCCCTCTACTGGAGGCGGCACCAAGCTCAGAATGATGACGAAATGACAGAATGTCCGCCAGAACATCCCAAGGATGAACTACCCACCAGATACCATAAGCCGCACTGGAACGGACCCAGCAGATGATGCAGAATCCAGATCAAACACTAACTGGACCTAAGCCCGCAAAGCGAGCACATGGAAGACAAAGTACTAGTGACTGCAGCATTAAACATCGTCCGGACACGAACTGCAAACCGAAAAAACATAGACCCTAGCCGAGGCATCTCTACTCAAAAACTGAAACACTATATACAACTCTGTGCAATGCCCCAGGCATAGGGCTGCAGAGACAGCAATGCTTTAACAGGAATCACCACCCTTAGAGTCCAAGACCTTAACCAAAAGGCCGAAGAGACTCAGTTTACCCGAAAAAAGGAGCCAAACTAATCATGGTGTAAGCCCAACAGAACGGCTACAACTAACTGTGACACAACCTCCACATACCTCCGAACACATCACTTAAGTGCAGGGGGTGCCTCGGGGCTCAATCTTGAGTCCTACTCTTTTCAATCTATATGTCGCCCCCTTAGCTAGAATTGTGGAAAAACACGGTGTCACAAAAGTGTCATATGCAGATGACATGCAGCTAGTGGTCACCCTGGCTCCGAATTCGGTGCTAGCAGCCAGTAGCTTTGCAGACTGCTTAAAAGATCTGGCCTCTTGGATGACAGGCAATTGCCTGAAACTAAATGGTAATAAGACCGAGATACTGATAATAGGGAACACTCCATCCATTTGGTCCTCAGCCTAGTGGCCATCAATCTTAGGCACGGTTCCCACCCCTGAGACCGAGGTGAAGAACTTGGGAGTCTGGATAGATTCCACATTTTCCTTTGAGACTCACATCAAGAAAGTTGCAGGAAGGTGCTTCGGAATCCTGAAGACTCTTAGGAAAACTCTTGACATTCTCCGTATGTCGGCTAGAAAAACCCTGACCCGCGCTCTCATTACCGCACAACTAGATTATGAAAATGTGCTGTAGCTGGGTGCAACCATAAATGTTCCCCATAAGCTGCAATGTATCCAGAACGCAGCAGCTCGCTTGGTCTTGAGTCTGTGTGGAAGGGCATCCTCAAAGAAAGCGCTGGACTCACTACACTGGCTGCCCATTCAGAAACGGATCTCATTTAAGGCACTATGCTTCTGCCACCGCACCTTGCAGGGATAAAGCCCAATTTTATGCAGGACCTTCTAACTCTCTATAATCCTGAACAGCATCTTAGATCCACCGGGACTCTCCTGGTGAAAGTTCCCGAGATAAAGGAAGCACGAATGGGTGCGCGTTCTTTTGGCTACCTGGCAGCACAAAGCTGGAATGCCCTACCCCTGTCCCTCCGTGAGGAACCATCAGAGAGCTTCTTCCTTAAAAAATTAAACGTGGCTCTTTCAACTGTGAGTGGTTTTTGGCTCCCCACGTCCTCTGATGTGCTGATTTCCGGAGTTGTTAGATAGAGCTGATAGCGCGGGGACACACCAGTGGTGTAACCAGGCGCTCTATAAATGCAGAATAAATAAACTGCTGAGACAATGCATTGTGCAGTTTCACATTGAGTGAAACAAGGCCCACGGGCATAGGAGCACTATCCAAGATCACTAGACCACACGTTGACGAGGAGTACAGACCCACTTTCCATAAGCCCAGGTAAAGATCAATTTGCCCAGAAACACAGAATGCAGAGCAGATGCTGGGACTAGAACTACCTACTGTAGACTCATACGTTGGCAGCACCGACAAACCGTCCACCACTCTAATCCACCCCTCTAATGTAAGGGAGACCAGGGCCCCAAGAAGATACAGACCGAAACTGACCGCAGCCATAAGAGGTGAACTCATCATGAGACCCCCAAGACAGGACTCCTATGCATAGCTGCAGTATATCATCTGGAACCATGACTGCAAGGAAATACTCAACCTGGCCGAAGAAAAGCACAGCAGCCCTCTGGCTGTGCGAGTTGATCAACTGTGCAATGATAAAATCTGCCACACTTCCCCTCTCGTTGGCTTCTGGGGAATCCCCACTGGAAAAAGCATCAGAAAAAAATTCCAGCACTTGCACCATAATGGAAGAATGCCACCCATGGGCCAAAATCCACAAACAACTATACACAGACCAAACAAGCTACCGTAAACCAGGGACCTGCTCAGGCTGAACGCATTGAGCCATGCAGGGTGAACAGTGGATCCCTGAGCAGACACTGTAAGCCTGGCAATCTATACAGCCCACCCTGGCTGGAGGAAGGCACCACGTCGCTTCAGTTGGACAAAAGTAGAGCAAAGAAGCTGTAAAGAATCAGACATGCTCTAACATTACAACTGAGCTCACACAACCATTGAAACAATGGGAGTCCAACCCATAACCGTCAGGGTAAGAGGCTAAAACCCTAACCACTAGGCTAGAGCAACTCTATCCGCACATCTCAAGCAACAAAGCCTGCTGAAATGCTCCCAAAACAGGAGTCCAGCAGACAGAACGTCAAACAAAAAACAAAATCGTCATCTTGGAGATCGAGCAGCCGGTTGCATGGCAAGCCAGGAACACAGCCTGAGCTGGTAAAAGGCACCGTAGACCTCCGGTCAGGTAAACTCAACCCTTGTCCAGAAAACGACAGCACTGGTATACTGCCACATTACCGAGAACGTCACTGAAAACGAAGCAGAAAACAACAGCCAATGAGAAACAAGCATTGGAAATGCAATAAGTCTCGGATTTATTTGAGTTGGAGCTAATGGCATTGTAAATGGCAATGTCTTTTAGCCATGTGTTATGGAGTGTATGCATGTGGTGTGTAGTGGAATTATGTGGGTTGGATTGGAATTGTAGCAATGGTGGCATGCTGCGCTTTAGATGAATATGTTTAAAAGTAAAGTGCACTATACTGCGATTCCTACAATAGTTAATTGTGGATGCGTTAACAATTGATGTGTGCACTGATGGCTGGTGGTGTGCGTGCCTGTAGAAATTGTGCACTGATGGCTGGTGGTGAGTGTGCCTGGTGGAAGCGTGCACTGCCGGCTGGAGGTGTGTGTGCCTGGTGGAAGCGTGCACTGACGGCTGGTGGTGTGTGTGCCTGGTGAAAGCGTGCACTGACGGCTGGTGTGTGTGCCTGGTGAAAGTGTGCACTGGTGGTGTGTGTGTGTTTGGTGAAAGCGTGCACTGATGGCTGGTGGTGTGTGTGGTGAAAGCATGCACTGATGTCTGATGATGTGTGCCTGGTGGAAGCCTGCACTGACGGCTGGTGATGTGTGCCTGGTGAAAGTGTGCACTGACGGCTGGTGGTGTTTGTGCCTGGTGAAAGCATGCACTGATGGTGTGGTTGTGTGTGTGGTTGCCTGTGTGGTGGTGAGTGTGTGGTGGGTGTGTGGTGGTGAGTGTGTGGTGGGTGTGTGGTGGTGGGTGTGTGGTGGTTAGTGTGTGGTGTTGTGTGTGTGTGGTGTTATGTGTGTGGTGGACTTAGTTCGAGTTTTTGTACCCTGCACACTCACACAATGTTCACCCTGCACACACACACTGCTCACCCTACACACACACACACTGCTCACCCTGCACACTCACACACTGCTCACACTACACACTCACACACTGCTCACCCTACACACTCACACACTGCTCACCCTACACACTCACACACTGCTCACCCTACACACTCGCACAATATTCATCCTGCACACTCACACACTGCTCACCCTACACACTCACACAATGTTCACCCTGCACGCTCACACACTGCTCACCCTGCATACTCGCACACTGCTCACCCTGCACGCTCACACACTGCTCTCCCTGCACACTCACAATCTGCTCACTCTACACACTCACACACTGCTCACCCTACGTAATGCGAAAAGACCTAGCTCTGCCCTTTGGCCTGTGTTGTAATGGCACAGTAGGTTGTGAGTAGTTGCGCTTGATTGGTTGGGGCGTCCCCTCCTTGCTGATCCCCTCACAGAGGGCCGGCTGCCTCCATGAAGCTCCCAAGACACCTGTTCAGCTGTTCTTTGTTTTAGCTCCTGTGTGTCAGTGCACCGTGTAAGTGCACAAGCATACCCTGCTCTCTGGAACACTCACACTGCTGAGTCGCTCTCACTCTGCTGTCGCTCTCACTCTGCTGTCGCTCTCACTCTGCTGTCACTCTCACTCTGCTGTCTCACTCTGCTGTCACTCTCACGTCACTTTCACTCTGCTGTCTCGCTCTGCTGTCACTGCTGTCACTCTCTCTCTGCTGTCTCACTGTGCTGTCACTCTCACTCTGCTGTCACTCTCACTCTGCTGTCTCTCTCACTCTGCTGTCACTCTCTCTGCTGTCTCACTCTCACTCTGCTGTCACTCTCACTCTGCTGTCACTCTCACTCTGCTGTCACTCTCACTCTGCTGTCACTCTCACTCTGCTGTCACTCCCTCACTCCTGATTTCCTCAGACACGGTCGCTCCTCCTCACGCTGCTCCCTGACCTGACTCCAGGCTGGTATCGTTATTGCAAGCCCACCGCCTGCATTGTAGACGCATATAATAATATTTTAATCAGCATCGTACGCCGGATCGCTATACATCGCCTTTAAACCTGTTACATCTGACTAATTAGCATATCACCGTAGCGCGAGTCGCCCATAGCGCGCTGCAACGCTCTTGTAATCTGTGCTGCCTTTTTTTTTCACTGTGTACCTGTGTCATTATATTAGCGTTCTACCATCTTTGTGTCCCAACCCTGCATCGCTTTTGGCTGACTGCCATTTTAGTTTGTTTGTTGTTGTTTTGCCTTCCCTCCCCTGCTCTCCACACCGCCTCCCGCCTCCCAGCTGCTCCTCCCTCCCACAGATCGTCAGGCTCCGCTCTCCCACGAGTCCTCTGTGACCGTCTTGATTTCCTCAGACACGGTCGCTCCTCCTCATGCTGCTCCCTGACCTGACTCCAGACTGGTACCGTTATTGCAAGCCCACCGCCTGCATTGTAGATGCATATAATACTATTTTAATCAGCATCGTACGCCAGATCGCTATACATCGCCTTTAAACCTGTTACATCTGACTAATTAGCATATCACCTTAGCGCGAGTCGCCCATAGGGCGCTGCAACGCTCTTGTAATCTGTGCTGCCTTTATTTTCACTGTGTGCCTGACGGTGCCATTATATTAGCGTTTTACCATCTTTGTGTCCCAACCCTGCATCGCTTTTGGCTGACTGCCATTTTAGTTTGTTTGTTGTTGTTTTGCTTTCCCTCCCCGGCTCTCCACCCGGCCTTCCGCCTCCCAGCTGCTCCTCCCTCCCACAGATCACCAGGCTCCGCTCTCCCACGAGTCCTCTGTGACCGTCCTGATTTCCTCAGACACGGTCGCTCCTCCTCACCCTGCTCCCTGACCTGACTCCAGACTGGTATCGTTATTGCAAGCCCACCGCCTGCATTGTAGACGCATATAATAATATTTTAATCAGCATTGTACGCCAGATCGCTATACATCGCCTTTAAACCTGTTACATCTGACTAATTGGCATATCACCATAGCGCGAGTCGTCCATAGCGCGCTGCAACGCTCTTGTAATCTGTGCTGCCTTTATTTTCACTGTGTGCCTGACTGTGTCATTATATTAGCGTTTTACCATCTTTGTGTCCCAACCCTGCATCGCTTTTGGCTGACTGCCATTTTAGTTTGTTTGTTGTTGTTTTGCCTTCCCTCCCCGGCTCTCCACCCCGCCTCCCGCCTCCCAGCTGCTCCTCCCTCGCCCCTCCCCTTCCACTATCCACATATGACAGATGCTTTTTCGCGCAGCGGTCGCGCCCCATGCGCCGAAGGTGCGCCAAAGGTAAGCCCGTCTACGCCCGTCCGCGCCTGGACCGCGCCCAACGCCAGACCCCCTGGCCCTCGCAAACCGCACTCATCCCGCATAACGTACGACACCGCCACCCTCCTAGCCCTTAACCCCGGACGCACATCACAATGCTACGAGGCTGCCCCAGGACGTACCCACGGCCCCTTCGCCTGCCACTCCTGCAAGTTCGCCTGCATCAAGACCCCCACCGAATCCACTACCTCCAAACACAGCTCCGACTCTAACCACCTGAAGTGCATCCTGCTAAACACCCGCTCGATCCACAGACACGCAACAGAACTCTGGGACCTACTCGACACTGCTTCACCGGACATCGCCTTCCTTACAGAAACCTGGATGAATGCCTCTTCAGCGCCCGACATCGCCATAGCCATCCCGGACGCTTTCAAAATCATCCGAAAAGACCGCACCAACCAAACAGGAGGAGGCATCGCCATCGTCCATAAGAACACCATCAGAATCACGACCAGCTTCGACGATAACCTTACAACCGCCGAACACCTCCACTTTCAGATCCACACCGACCCCAGGACCACACTTAGAGGCACCCTCATCTACAGACCACCAGGAACCCATAAACAGTTCAGCGAAGACATCACTGACTTCATCAGCCCACATGCCCTTGCCTCCGAGAACTACATGCTACTGGGAGACCTCAACTTCCACCTGGAAAAGAAAAACAACAGCAACACCACCACCCTTCTGGACAACCTGGCCAATCTTGGTCTCAAACAACTTGTTGACACCCCCACCCATATAGCCGGACATACGCTCGACCCAATCTTCACCTCCAGTAAGCAAATCTCCTTCGATCACACCACAGCTCTCCACTGGACGGACCACAGCTGTGTTCACTTCAACTACAAAACCACCTCGACCAACAACCCCCTACAACCTATTCCACGAAGAAACTGGAACAAAATCACCACCGACCAACTCCTCACATCGCTCAATCAAAACCCTCCCGCCCTCTCATCGGACCCAAACCAAGCGGCCACCAAACTCAAACAATGGATCACTCACAGCGCTGACGAACTAGCACCCTTGAAAAACCACCAAACCAAACAGGGTAGCAAAAAAGCCCCCTAGTTCAACGAGGACCTCAAGAAACTATGCGGTACTCTCAAGAAAACATGGAGAAAAAACCCAACCACTGACAACCTGACCACCTTCAAGACAGCCACCCGCAAACACCACCAACTGATCTGATCCACCAAGAAGTCAGCATTCAAGGATCGACTCGACTACAACGCCCAAAACAGCAAGGAACTATTCAACATCGTCCAAGAATTTACCAACCCCACCACAGCCTCAAACAACATTACTCCCTCCCAAGAACTCTGCGACTCCTTATCCTCTTTCTTCTATAACAAAATCGCCGACATACATAACAGCTTTGAGAACATTTCCAAAGAACAGTCCACTCCACCCACCTCCGAACCTAAACCGCCCTCTAACATCCTTAATGCCTGGAACCCAATCACCTCTGAAGACACCATCCGCCTAATGAACTCCATCCATTCAGGCTCGCCAACCGACCCCTGTCCCCACCACATCTTCAACAAAGCAGATTCCATCATCGCACCCCATCTCCGTGATGTCATCAACTGCTCCTTCAACTCCGCTACCTTCCCAGAAAGCTGGAAACACGCCAAACTCAACGCCCTCTTGAAGAAACCCACAGCGGACCCCTCTGAACTCAAGAACTACCGCCCCATCTCCCTCCTCCCATTCCCTGCCAAAGTCATTGAGAAAGCTGTCAATAGACAGCTCGCCGCCTTCCTTGAATCCAACAACTCCCTCGACTCCTCACAGTCCGGCTTTCGAGCCAAACACAGCACCGAAACCGCCCTTATTGCAGCGACAGACGACATCCGAACACTACTGGTCAACGGAGAAACAGTTGCCCTCATCCTACTCGACCTCTCCGCCGCCTTCAACACGGTCTGTCATAGCACCCTCATACAACGCCTCCGCAATATCGGCATACAAGGAAAAGCCTTAGACTGGATCATCTTGTTCCTCGCCGGGAGAACCCAGAGAGTCCGACTCCCCCCATTCAAATCAGAGGCCACCGAAGTCATCTGCGGAGTACCACAAGGATCATCACTCAGTCCCTCCCTGTTCAACGTTTACATGAGTCCCCTCGTATCCATTGTATCCATCGCGCGACAACACTCATGCTGTCACTCACTCATGCTGTCACTCACTCATGCTGTCACTCACTCATGCTGTCACTCACTCATGCTGTCACTCACTCATGCTGTCACTCACTCATGCTGTCACTCACTCATGCTGTCACTCACTCATGCTGTCACTCACTCATGCTGTCACTCACTCATGCTGTCACTCACTCATGCTGTCACACACTCATGCTGTCACTCACTCATGCTGTCACTCACTCATGCTGTCACTCTCACTCATGCTGTCACTCTCACTCTGCTTTCACTCTCACTCTGCTTTCACTCTCTGCTGTCTCTCATTCTGCTATCTCTCCCTCTGCTTCATCTCACTCTGCTTCATCTCACTCTGCTTTCTCTTACTCTGCTGTCTCTCAGTCTGCTGTCTCTCACTCTGCTGTCACGCATGATGTCACTCTCACTCTGCTATCACTCTCTCTGCTATTACTCTCACTCTGCTGTCACTCTCACTCTGCTGTCACTCTCACTCTGCTGTCACTCTCACTCTGCTGTCACTGTCACACTGCTTTCTCTCACTCTGCTGTCTCTCACTCTGCTCTCACATGCTGTCACTCTCACTCTGCTGTCACTCGCTCTGCTGTCACTCGCTCTGCTGTCACTCGCTCTGCTGTCACTCTCGCTCTGCTGTCACTCTCGCTCTGCTGTCACTCTCGCTCTGCTGTCACTCTCGCTCTGCTGTCACTCTCGCTCTGCTGTCTCTCACTCTGCTGTCTCTCTCACTCTGCTGTCTCTCTCACTCTGCTGTCACTCTCACTCTGCTGTCTCGCATGCTGTTTCTCTCACTCTGCTGTCACTCACTCTGCTTTCACTCACTCTGCTGTCACTCACTCTGATGTCACTCTCACGTCTCTCATGCTGTCACTCTCTGCTGTCACTCTCACACTCCCGTCACTCTCTTCTCACTCTGCTGTCACTCACTCTGCTGTCACTCTCACTCTGCTGTCACTCTCTCTGGTGTCTCACTCTGCTGTCACTCTGACTCTGCTGTCACTCTGACTCTGCTGTCACTCTGACTCTGCTGTCTCACTCTGCTGTCACTCTCACTCTGCTGTCACTCTCACTCTGCTGTCACTCTCACTCTGCTGTCACTCTCACTCTGCTGTCACTCACTCTGCTCTCACATGCTGTCACTCTCACTCTGCTGTCTCTCACTCTGCTGTCTCTCACTCTGCTGTCTCTCACTCTGCTGTCTCTCACTCTGCAGTCACTCACTCTGCAGTCACTCACTCTGCAGTCACTCACTCTGCTGTCACTCTCACTCTGCTGTCCCTCTCACGTCTCTCATGCTGTCACTCTCACTCTGCTGTCTCTCATGCTGTCACTCTCACTCTGCTGTCACTCTCACTCTGCTGTCTCACTCTGCTGTCACTCTCACTCTGCTGTCACTCTCACTCTGCTCTCACATGCTCTCACTCTGCTGTCTCTCACTCTGCTGTCTCTCACTCTGCTGTCTCTCACTGCTGTCTCTCACTCTGCTGTCTCTCACTCTGCTGTCACTCACTCTGCAGTCACTCACTCTGCTGTCACTCTCACTCTGCTGTCACTCACTTCGCTCTCACATGCTCACTCACTCTGCTGTCACTCACTCTGCTGTCACTCACTCTGCAGTCACTCACTCTGCAGTCACTCACTCTGCTGTCACTCACTCTGTCACTCTGCTGTCACTCTCACGTCTCTCATGCTGTCACTCTCACTCTGCTGTCACTCTCACTCTGCTGTCACTCTCACTCTGCTCTCACTCTCCTGGCACTCTCACACTGCTGTCACTCTCCTCTCACTCTGCTGTCACTCTCCTCTCACTCTGCTGTCACTCTCACTCTGCTGCCTAGCCCGAGACCTAAAAAAGAAGGGACCCCCTGCCCCCACAAATGTCTCTATTTCTTCGGCTCTCAAAAGCAAATAATTCCTGTTATTTTGTATTTCTATTGAAAATGTGTACGTGTATATTGTGTTATTGTCATGTGGACAGTTTTAGTCAATAGAATTAATTAATCCGAAAAGAGAAAAACACTCTCCTGTGACTTTCGATGTGGTAGAAATTGTTCCTGCCTGTCTCTTACCTTGTGGGTACCGTTGCCCTGGAGCAGGACTGTAGCGCTAGCCTCACTGGTGGCGGTGGGGCTTCCAGGCGCACTGGGCTCCTCCTCTGCTTCTCGTTCACCCAGCAAAGCAGGTGAAACTCCGGCTGCTCTATGCGGGGCACTGCTGCTGTTTGACAGCTAGAGAAACAACACAAGGGCCAATGCTGAGGGACTTCTTTAGAGGAGAAAGGCTGGAGGTTTGAGGGTGAGCAAAAACGACCAGCTAAATTATATTTGCAACATAGAAAGGTTTAATTTCTTTTCAAATATTTCATGTTTTGTTTATAACACATCTTTTTAGTGCATGGAGAAGGAACAATTTTTATATACAAAATATACACCATATACAACAATATCCTGAAAAAAGCATTTCCATACTTCAATCATGCATGGCCGTCCAGTCATACCATACCACATTCATACGCAAAAATTAAACAGTAACAAACAAAGAATATGACAAAATGATGGATCCACATATTGGTCAGATGTCAATTGGAACAATCCCTTTTGATTTTACAATTCTAGAGTCTTTTTTAATGAATCAACACCGAGAACCCATTTCTCTGGGTACTAATGAAGAGATTTAATTTAAAGAACAGAATGTATGGACCAAATACGGGGATGAGGTGGTCGACGCGTTTCAAACCCCACTCATTATTGGGGTTCTCCTCAGGACCAGTAGGTTCTGAAAAATTAATAAAGAAAAGGTACTTAGTGGAGGGTTCCATGTAAGGTCAAAAATGAGAGATAAAACCCCGTGTACACAACAGCCTACCGTGACCTTTAAATCAATCGTCAAGAAAATCCAAGGCGGCGAGTCAACAAAGGTTTCAGAATAGAGTAGACTCTATTCTGAAACCTAGAGTAGACTCTATTCTGAAACCTTTGTTGACTCGCCGCCTTGGATTTTCTTGACGATTGATTTAAAGGTCAAGGTAGGCTGTTGTGTACACGGGGTTTTATCTCTCATTTTTGACCTTACATGGAACCCTCCACTAAGTACCTTTTCTTTATTAATTTTTCAGAACCTACTGGTCCTGAGGAGAACCCCAATAATGAGTGGGGTTTGAAACGCGTCGACCACCTCATCCCCGTATTTGGTCCATACATTCTGTTCTTTAAATTAAATCTCTTCATTAGTACCCAGAGAAATGGGTTCTCGGTGTTGATTCATTAAAAAAGACTCTAGAATTGTAAAATCAAAAGGGATTGTTCCAATTGACATCTGACCAATACGTGGATCCATCATTTTGTCATATTCTTTGTTTGTTACTGTTTAATTTTTGCGTATGAATGTGGTATGGTATGACTGGACGGCCATGCATGATTGAAGTATGGAAATGCTTTTTTCAGGATATTGTTGTATATGGTGTATATTTTGTATATAAAAATTGTTCCTTCTCCATGCACTAAAAAGATGTGTTATAAACAAAACATGAAATATTTGAAAAGAAATTAAACCTTTCTATGTTGCAAATATAATTTAGCTGGTCGTTTTTGCTCACCCTCAAACCTCCAGCCTTTCTCCTCTAAAGAAGTCCCTCAGCATTGGCCCTTGTGTTGTTTCTCTAGTTAAATTAGGCTCAGCCTAGCTGAGTTATGAGTCAAGACCCCGGTTGTTTTTTGGCTGTTTGACAGCTAGCTCGGGTCAGCCGTGGGCAGGCACGTGGAGGAGGTGCAGTCACACAGACCCCGCTGCCGCTCACACCCTCTGAAAAGAGTATTTCTACGTGACAGGTCTTTCCCACGCGAGAGGAGGCACGTTCCGCAGGATGCGTGGCGTAGTATTATTTCATACGTTCACTTCTGTCACGTCGTCATCGAGGCTCTCGACTTTGGACAGGTGAGAAGCGTCAAATAAATATACAATAGTGAAAGTGTTAACACATCTTGCAAGTTCGTGAAACTCACTGTCATAAGCTCACTGTCATCTGAAGATTTTCCCATTGGGGCCCTTGAAAAGTGGCCCACTTTACCCATCCTTGAAAACGTCACTGGCACAGCTTCGTCATCTTCCTCACAAGTGAAACCTTCCTGAATCCAACATTACAGACTGTCCGGGCCCTCCTGGTTGGTTGCGGTCACTGTGCAAGCAGAAAATAAAAAAAGCTCGCAAGTGGTGTGCGCGCCACTGCGAGCATATGTTTTGAATTATCGTGGCTGTCAAGCCGCGATAATTCAAAACATATGGCCTCTGGTGCGAGTAACAGACACTAATAGGCCATGGGCGGAGCTACGCGACTGCCCATGGCCTATTGCGTGTTCTGTTAAAAAACAGCATGCACGTGAAGGCCAATGAAAATGGACCTTGAAAATAACACGCACGAACTGCGTGGAATTTCCAGGTCCATTTTCCAAATCCCCGGGAAAAGGACTCTTGCTGCTGTACACTGCATGCGCAGTGTACAGCAGGCCCGAGCCCTAAAAAGACAGGCCATGGGGTAGGAAACAACCAATCATAAAAGTACAGCACAGCTATAAAGTTTATAAAAAAGATTGGCCTACCTGTAGTGACTGTTTAGTCATTAGCAAGGAGCAGTGCTTCTCCCTCAAGCTGTCCCTCACCGCAGTCTCTGAAAAGCACAGCACTCCCATAAACGTGCGTAATTGGAAGGTTGAACGCGTGCTGCTATAAGCTGCCTCTGTATTCCCATACTGCGAGTTGCCTTTGCCAGAGCACCGCTCTGAAATGCCCCTACAAACCCAGGAATTTCCGCAGCTTAGGGTGACCCTTGGATGCAGGCTCGATCCACACTGTACTAGCATCTCCGCAATTCTATCAAAGCTCTCTGACGTATGCAGACAGGCCCAAGAGGACGCTGTGCCGCTTGCGCCCCCTGTCACGATAAAATCCTTCATTAAGTAAGGAAGGAAGCTGTTCAGAAACCCATAATTTGCAACCTCCAGGCCTTGTTGAAATGTCGCCGGAAAAATTAAGGTATCAACCCACGCTGGAGCGAGCATGCTGCACCCACCCTTCAGTGTCTGCAGATACAAAAGAACAGATGTGCCGGGGGCGGTAACTTTTTATAGTGGTAGAGTGAGTGTCTACGAGACACTGGAGCCTTATTGCATAATGGAGATAAGCCAGAGGGACGCAGATGCAATGTCAAATTGCTCCATGTCGTGCAACACCTTCAGCAAATCCTGGTATTTTAGTACCAGTATTTTGGGACTTGCAGATTTGTCTTGAATGTTGTAAGGATGGGACAAAACATCATAGCATGCATAATGATTGTATCTGAAATGCTGAAATTATTTCACATGCCAAAGGGCCAGTTGCACAGGAGAATATGCTAAAATAAAAACAAAATATTTTTGGGGTCAACATTTCTTTGACTCCCTTTAAAGTCTGACATACTTTGACTCATTTCTTTACAATATATTTTCAATTTTGCCTGTGGAATTATTTTGTTATTGTTAATAAAATTAGGTTAGAATATTGCTCATGGATATTTATTTTAAGACACCATTCCATCTTACGATCTCACTTGAATTGTTTGTCTGGCTTGTTATGTTTTTAACTTAATTAGGGGCTCTAGAGGGCGCACACACAGAATGGCCGCCTAACGGTTAGGCTCCTGCACCCTGGAACAAATATCCTGTAACTATCCTCACCAACTGGCGGATATCGGCACTAAAAAGTGTTTCTACAAGCAGCCTATGTGTTTGGGCAGACTCGGTCTGACTTTGGGGTAGATCCCTTCAGCGGACCTCGAGAAACCAGCGTCGGCACCCGCCCCCCGGGACGGCGCAGGAGACCTGGAGCTGCGAGAGACGGATCCGGCAGCTGGGAAAGTCCGAGGTCTGCCCCACGGCGGTAGGCCTGACGCCTTGAGGGCCTAAACGCCTCTGAGATCCTAAACGCCTCTGAGATCCTGGCTTCCCGGTCGAGCGGTGGTGACCGCATCCTTGCCTGGAGACAGCGCCACAAGCCCACGCAACGAGAGCCCCTCGTAGGGGCTGGCACTGAGCGACGGGCGGTACTACAGGCCTCGCGGACGGCCTTGCGTGTGCGGCGGGACCTACGTCCCGCCATTACCCTTGAGGGCCGAGTGGTGTCGGGGGCCTAGACGGTGAGTCGAACAACTGACTGCCCTGCCGTAGCGCATTGATCTTAGGCGTGATTCCTACTAACTGCTGAGAGATGAGCCCCACTGTCACCGGTTGATATCCTGAGGCGAGATTGGTATCGATACCCTCACGGGACTGGGAGGCTGTGGGAGGCGCCATTGCAGTGACTACGCAATTGGAAAAGGCGCCATCATAGTGCTCTGAGACTCACGCATCACAAGTAAGGGCTACTGGCGGCAGCTTGGCAAGCAGAGCAGCGTTCCTAAATATTGGCGGAGAGGTGAACATGTGGCACGGCTGACTCAGGCGCTGTGATTGGAGTTGCAATAACGGCTGGGTTGCGAAGCGGTTCGTGGAGCTGCCGCAGTGTAACTGTGCTGGGAAAAAGGCGCCAAGATACTAGTGCCAGTCGCACGAGTCCCAAGTAAGGTATATCTAAGTCTGCGCAGAGTGTGGATCGGCGTTGTCTGGGTCGGGCGGAGGTACGGTGTCTCCGGACCTAGAGACATAGCCATTGTACATACATCAGCTTTGGCCTGGATCAGCTCCTTTCTGAGAGATCGCTCCCAGGCCGTTCACCTGGCCGAATTTATTGCCCCCCCTCACTCAGTCCGGTGTGGTGTTCCCCCAGGGTTTTTCCCTTTCCCCGTTATTATTTAACCTATACATCTATCCCCTTATTTCTGCACTTCAAAACATGGAGGTCACCGTATACAATTACGCTGATGACCTCCAACTCATCTTGCACCTGTCACACTCCTCACCAGTATACTCAACTTCCAGTCGGTCATGCTGTTCATCAGCGATTGGATGAACGGTAACCACCTGAAATTAAATCCGGACAAGACGGAACTTGTTGTTACTGGTAGCACCCCCAGTCCCTGGTCCCCCAGCTTCTGGCCCCCTTCCCTAGGTACTTCCCCCCCACTCCCTCTCTTTCTGTAAAAACTTAGGGATTTATTTATTTATTTTATCAACTTATATGGCGCAACAGCTACCCAAAAAGGGTTTCCCGGCGCCTAACACACAGCCTGGTAGAAAGTGTAGCCAGCATAAGTGATCAGATTACTGGTTAAACAACCAGGTTGTATCACTCAACAAGCACCTTACCCCTCACACTCAGATCAATTCTGTTTCTTCCTGTTTCTTTGCCCTTCGCACTATACGCAAAATCTCCCGGTTCTTCTCTGTCCCGGCCCTTAAACTTATCCTGATGGCAATGGTTCTGTCCCGGCTGGACTATGGGAACATTGTATACAATGGAACTCCCGCCTATGCTTTCCACCGTCTACAGCTAGTCCAGAATCAGGCCGCCCGCCTGATCCATGGCTTACCCAGATTCCATCATGTTACTCCCCTTCTCCAATCCCTTCATTGGCTCCCTATTAAAGAGCAGGCCCTCTTTAAATTGGGGTGCACTACCTTTCAGGCCTTGGCGGGGACTGCCCCTGATTTCATCTCCTCCGCCATCAGTTCTTATTGCCCCAACAGAGAACTTCGCTCCTCTACTAAATTTCTGCTCTCTGTCCCCCGGTTTAAGAAAAAGAAATCCGGGGGCATGAAATTCAGGGTCCTTGCCCCTACTTTTTGGAACTCTCTCCCCTTCCATATCGGATCCATCCCCTCCTATTCTGATTTCCGCAGAGCACTTAAGACTTTTCTTTTCTCCCGCGCTTTTCCATCCTAGCACCTTGCTTCCCCTTTTACTCACCTCTGGCTAAGCGTCCTCCTAGCGCCATGAAACCGCATGGTATAAGTGCGCTATACAAATTGCTGTAAATTCAAATTCAAATTAGCCGCGCATTGGGGAGTTGACTGGCCGGGGACATCATGGTCAGACAAGACAATCGCCAACCTAAACTGACATTCGAAGCTGCCAAGAAGGGGGCGAAAGTGTCGCAGGTGGACCCGGCCACACGTGGCGCAGGAATGGCAGAGCCAAGCACCGAAGTGTCCACAGGCGGATCGAACATCCGAGTCCTGCAGGAGATGCGCCAAGGGTTCGCCACGGTAGTGGACAAGGTAGACAAGATATCCTCGAGAATGGACGCCCTAGTCCACAAGGTGGATCAGCATGAGGAGCGTTTAACAGCTGCCGAACAGCGCCTATCGGACGCTGAAGATACCACGGCCACACACACGACCCAACTGGCCGGGATGGATAATATTCTCCGAGTGATAGCAGCAAAGAATGAGGATTTGGAGGCCCGTAGTCGACGCAACAACATCCGCGTCACGGGCATTCCGGAATCCACAGACACTGGTAGGATGTTTTTAACTTAATATAGTTAGTTATCATGAATTTAAAAACACTACTGCGAATGAATTATCTGTTAGAGGATGTACTCCTAAGCCAGCTAAATGTTTTTAGCTTGCATTTAATATTAAATATGATATAGAATGATTTTGAAAACAGTTTATCCTTTTGGGGGCCCCTAGAAATGTATTTTCATATGAGGGGAGAGCATCATTAAAAGGTTATGAAGACCAATGTCGTATGCCAAAGATAGAAAATAAAAACGTGAAAAGTTCATTGTGGTTCAAATGTTCATTAGCACACAGTAGAGCTTAAATAATACTCCCTTATGCAATGCTTGTGGAAATATAGCTATTGGGTTTATTGAAAGTGGCCCAAGTATGTGTACTGTAAGCAGGGTCACTGGAATTATGTGGCAGGGAAGGGCTAAATCATGCAAGAAAAGGCAAATTATGCTGCTTAATGCAGCACATTTTGTGATAGTATTACTTTATTATTTTGTCATTTTTACACATGTTAGTATGGTCTGGGTATGGGTAGCACCTCATTGTCAGTTTAACACCCAAACATAGCAGTAAGCAAGAGCAATGTGGCCAGTCGACTGTTGCAACCCGCGACGCTGCACTTTTAGTAACATTGGAACAGTTTGAGCTAAGAACGATTTGTTTTGTTAAAATCTGCAGATTATGCAGCAGATAATTTATTATGTGACAGATCCATAGTTATACGAAAAACGCGTTGGCCGCACAATTGCACAATATAGGTCACTGATAGGGTGAGGCAGGTTTCAGTTTGCTGTTGAAGGACCGAGGATCTTCGACGAATACTTAAGAGTCTGGAGCTAGACTCTCCCTGGTAGGGGAAAGTTAGTGCTTCCAGGAGCAATCTGATTACGAAAGAAATATTAGCCACTAGTGATAAGCGTCATCTTAAATGGCCCTTGATTCTTGGGGATGGAACCAAACTTTTCAAAATTAAGCAGGACCTATTGGCCCGATCGATGAGATCAAATTCCTTTGAGTGGCCGCAGGAGATGTGGAAGATGTTGGTAAACTGCATGTAATGTTTTTTGAGCAGCTTACCACATACCTTGTAGCCAACCCCAAACGTACTGAACATAGCACTGGGAACTTAACCAGAACAAATTCATGGTTCTCAAGGAAGTATGTATTTTAGACACATACAAGAAGATAGGCTGGATAAGGAATATAAACATTGTATTAAAAAACCTTGGGATGGGGGGGCGTGGCCAAGATGGCGTCGGAGTAAGACGTGCTTTCGAGTCGCTCCGGCACCCGACCTGCTAAGCATTGTTCAGCATCATCTACAGGGCTTCAATCCGCTCTGAAACGGCCGCAGAAGACTACGGCACCGAGCGGGGTGGTCCGGTGTCATCGGCGTCTTCCGGAGTGGTTGTATGGCGCAGCCGGGAGCTCTTCAACGTCGGGCCTGCTAAGCCCCGGCCTCGCGTGGGTTCGAGGCCGCCGTAGGCGCAGTGACTCGGCATTGACTGGGCGTGGCTCCGCGGAGCGGCGGACGCCCTATGCCTTCCCCGGCCCCCGGACTCCCTCCACTACAACCCTTGCTTTGAACGGCTGGAGGACGCGTCAGGTGGCTGGCCACGTGAACCTGGACTGTGGAGCTCTGGCGGGACTGGGCGATCGGGACGTGGCTATCCCTGCCCGCCACATCGGCGCCCTCGACGGCCTATGCTATCCGGAGGGTCATCCCCACCGTTGTGAACACAGTACTGCTTGGAGGGGCCCGCTCCCGGTGTTGCCTACGGCTGGGGGTGGTTGGCTTCTGCGGAACGCCCAGGAGTGGATATTGACTGCCTCGAGACCCTGCTCTGCCACGCGGACCATCTCTCCGGCCCACACGATCCAGAGGCGGGAGACTCGGTTGTGCATTAGCTGGATGTCTGACCCCGTGCCCGGCTCCGTGTGACGGGGTCCCTAACTCTGCTGCCGTATCTCGGCGTCTTCGGCGAGTGGTCCCACGCCGCCATTTTTTCGGGCGGCTGCCATTTGTGACGCAGGTCCTCCTGCACGACCTACATCTTGGACGGCCCTGCCTCCACGGCTTCGCCACGATGTCGCAATTGCCGCGCAAAGGGAGGTCATTGAAGGAGGGAGCCTCTAAAACATCGCAACCACCGAACTCCCCTGGAGCGAGTGGCTCAGCTAGACAATCAGATGAAGAAGCGCCGGCCACCAAGGCCTTTATGTCGGAACTCTTTGCCTCGATCAAGGAGGACATCTCCGAGCTTCGAGCTCAACTAGCATCGGACATCCGTGAGGTCCGAAGGGATGTGGACGGCGTCGGGGAACGAGTGGCCGTGTTGGAGGATCATGACCTGAGTATGGCGAATGACGTGCACCAGCTGCAGCAGGATGTCCTTCGCCTTACGGACCAGAACTTGAACCTGCAAGCATACGCAGAGGACTTGGAAAACCGCTCCAGGAGAAACAACATCCGTGTCAGAGCGGTCCCCTGGGACGGAGAGGCTGGTGACTTGAGGGGGTATGTGCAGGCCCTCTTCCTGCAGGTGCTGGACGAGGATGACGTTCGGGAGATCAAATTGGACAGGGTGCACAGAGTTGGCTTGCCCAGGCGAGGAGGTCCCCCTCCAGACATTCTAGCATGTGTCCATGACTTTCAAATTAAGGAACGCATCCTCCGGAAGGCCAGCGCCCTCCCTACTTTGAACTTTCGAGACCATCGACCACAGCTGTTCCAGGACTTAGCGGCCTCCACGCTTCAGAAGCGCAGAGAATTCCGGCCGGTGACCAACTATCTGAGGGAGCAGGGCGTCTCCTACTCTTGGGGTCACCCCTTCCGGATTATATTTCGATGGCAGAACAGGTTGGTGCAAATCCGCTCCCTAAAGGCTGCGAGGGAGCTATTGGGACTGGAGGAGGACCCATCATCGCAAGCGGCACGGTCATCGCCCTCACGACGACGGCATCGTTCTTCATCTTGGCACCGGGTTGGAGCTTCCCCGGACCGACTGCGGCCGGACCACTCTATCAGCCTGCAGGAAAGAGGAGCAGCGGTGGCGTCGGTGGCCTCGGCCACCCTTGCGGATTCCCAGCAGTCCTCTGGAGCGGCATGATCCCTGGTTTCTTTGATGATCGGGCGCCGGGGCGCCTCCGCTCCTGCGGCCCTGGGGTACTATGGTACTTTTGGAGAAGACACCCCGGGCCTTGGCCCTGGGGGCCCCTGATCTGGTGCCCCCACCCCGATACCAATCTGATGTGGACCATGTGACCTGTGGCCCATTGGACCTTTCGACTGTACAGAACAGGTTGCGAGCCTTGTGCTCTGTTTTTTTGGTTTTGGGGTTGTTGCAGGGGGGTGGATCAGTTGGTGCTCTGTATATGGTTGAACGATCTGGGTTGGGGCTGGGGAATGAGGGGTTTGTGGTGACGACCGTGTGTGTTGGCTGTGTGATGATGGTGTCTCTTAAGGTGCTCTCCTGCATTTTGTACTTCATTCTGTGGTGCGGCCCCCTTGGCATCCGCGCTTTCTGGTAGGGAGGCCGTTCTGAGTGGCTTGGGGAGAGGGCACGTGGCCCCATTGGTGTGGCTGTGGCTGGGGACTTTTCCTTGGGTCCCCTTGACTAAACTCCTTCGATGGGCCTGGGCTCCGGTGTGGGTCGGGGATCTGTACGGGGGGAGTGCCTGTCTGGAGATGTGCATGGCGTGGAGTTTCAATTCCCTATTATGCCTATTAGCATAGGAACCTGGAATGTAAAGGGCCTCAACTCCCCGCAGAAGCGGCAGAAACTCTGGAAATACATTGTAGATCATCACTTGGATGTGGTCGCTCTGCAGGAAACCCACTTGGCTAGGAGGGATGAGCTGAGGCTCCGTCATAAGCAGTTCCCTCTTATCTACAGGGCGTCCGCGCCCACAAAACATAGGGGAGTGGCCCAGCTCTTCCGGGCTTCCCTACATTTTCAGCCCCTGGGAGTGAGTGCCGATAAAGAGGGCCGTTGGCTTCTGGTGAAAGGGATGTTGCATGGCCGCCTGTGTACTTTTGCTGTAATGTATGCTCCGAATACGGGTCAGAATGGCTTTCTGCAAGGTTTGCTAGATAGGATGGGGGACTTTGTGGAGGGGCACTTAATCCTGCTGGGAGACTTCAATATGGTTTGGGACAGAGGTCTGGATAGTTCTGGAGCGCGCAGGGCGGACAGTGGCGTCTTCTCGGGGGAAACTAAGCGTCAGTTAAGTGATATGGGGCTCATAGACAGTTGGCGCTTTGTCCATACACAAGCTAGGGACTACACTTTCTTTTCCAGTGTTCATCGCTCGTACTCCCGCATTGACTATGTCTTGGTTAGCCAGGCGCTCCGGGGGGATATACAACTGGCTGATATCTTCCCGCTTTCATTATCGGATCATAGCTTGGTGGTCCTTGGACTACACTGGACCGCCGGGGGGGATGGTTGGCACAAGTGGTACTTTCCGGCTGCTTTGGTGAGGGATGAGGTGTCTTGTAAGGCTTTACGTAGGGCTCTTGGTGACTTCTTTCTCCTTAACCCTCCTGCGGACACGTCGGTGTATAACACGTGGGACGCGTGCAAGGCCTCTCTACGGGGCACATGCCTCGCTCTCAACGCGAACCTGAACAAATTGAGGCGCGAGGAGAGGGAGGCTCTTGAGTCGGAACTTGCCACGTTAGAACAGGCCCACAAAGCGAACCCCTCCAGGGTGACTCTACGCCCCCTGACGGCGGTACGAGGGAAGCTGAGGGCCCATTACAACAACAGGGCGGAGTTTACACTTCTGCGCCTTCGGCGTACCTCCTACTCTCAGGGCAACAAGATTGGGCGCCATCTTGCCCGGCAACTTCGGGACAAGCGGGAAAAAGACTATATAGGGGGAGTGCGGGACCATGCGGGCTCCGTTCAGCACAAGGATGCGGACAAGGCGGCCATATTTGGTCACTTCTATGCTGCACTTTACTCGAGTGATGCTCTCGACCCGGAGGCTCAGTCTGCGTTTCTGGAGGGCCTGCCTCTCCCGAAAGTCTCTAAAGAATGGAATGCCCTGCTGTCCTCCCCCTTCACTCGGGAGGAGGTCCTAGATGCCATCAAGGCCTTGAAGCTTCATAAGGCCCCTGGGCCTGACGGCTACACGGCCCTCTTCTACAAGACGTTCGCCTCCGACATTTGTGATTACTTAGTCTCTCTCTTCAATGCAATGGCGATTGATGGTAAGACCACGGACTCCATGACCGAAGCGTTGATTACCATTATCCCCAAGCCGGGGAAGGACCCCACTTCCTGTACATCTTACCGCCCGATAGCGCAACTCAATCTGGACGCTAAACTGTACTCCTCCATTTTGGCGCGCAGACTGCAGGACCTGATGCCTGCCCTGATCCACCCGGACCAATCTGGGTTCATTAAGGGTAGGCAGACTCATGATAATCTACGCCGCGTTGTCCATCTCATCGAAAAAGCGGAACGGTTTCGCATACCTGCGGTGCTGGTAGGGCTTGACGCGGAGAAGGCCTTCGACCGCGTCGACTGGGGGTTTCTACACCAGACGCTGGTGGCCTTCGGATTCTCGCCCCACTTCATCCGGATGATTGAGGCCAATTACAGTAGCCCTACCTCCAGAGTTCTGGTCAATGGCCATAGGTCCGGGAGCTTTTGCCATTCCCGGGGGACACGCCAGGGTTGTCCCCTCTCGCCCCTCCTCTTCGCCCTTAGCATAGAACCACTGGCGATGGTGGTGCGGGAGGAGGAGCGAATTCTCGGGCTTCCCTTTACGGGCGAACAGCATAAGATCTCGCTCTTTGCTGACGACGTCCTGTTGTCCATTCGTGATCCAGCGCGGTCGCTGCCCCACGTTCACTCAGTGCTCTCCTCTTATGAGAGGGTGGCGGGCTTTAAGGTCAACTTCGACAAGTCCTACATATTAAATCTGACCCTGTCGCCAGGGGAGGTACACTTGACCTGGCTACTTACTCCACTAGCATGGGCGTCGTCGTCTTTGCTCTATCTGGGGGTACGGCTGACTCCCACCGTAGGTGCCCTGTTCCAAGCCAACTTCCCCCCGATGTTGACATCAATCAAGGCTGACCTGGAACGCTGGAAGCCCAAATTCATTTCATGGCTCGGCAGGATTCACGCCCTCAAGATGGTCCTCCTCCCCAAGCTTTTGTACCTTTTTCAAGCTTTGCCTATCCCGATAGGGCTGGACTACTTTCGCCGCTTGAAAACCACGATGCTGAAATATGTCTGGCAGGGTGGCCGGGCACGACTCCCATTTGCGGTTCTTCGACGCCCGCGATTGGAAGGGGGGTGGGCTTTCCTGACATGCATTTATACTACAAGGCTGCCCAATTGAGAGTTCTTGAGAGTGGTCTCAACAGCTTTCTGAGAAGCATTGGCTTCATATGGATCGAAGTGTCGCAGGCCGCTCCGTCTGGGACTTAGCCTGGAAGCCTAAAAAGGACCGGCCCAGAAACGTGTACATCAGCACCCCCACAAGCACGGTGTTGAAAGTCTGGGACACGCTGAGTGGCGATGACCGCTGGGCCACGTTCCCCTCCCCGTTCACCCCGATTCATTTCAATCCGGCCTTCCCCCCGGCTTTGGTAGAGGACCCCTTTGAGGCTTGGAGGGAGGGTGGTTGCAGGGCCCTCACCCACTTGTTCCATGGCACCGAACCCCTCACTTTCCACAACTGTATGAGGGACTATGGCGTTCTGCCAACGGAGCGATACAGACATCTTCAGCTCCTGCACTGGGCGACGTCCCCTGCTGTAGTGGATGCCGCTACCAGACCCTTGACGAAATTCGAATCCTTCCTCCTTCGCACATCTACTATGAAAGGAGCGATCTCCTTTCTATATAAGTTGCTATTAGATACTACTATGTCTCTGCGGCCGCGATATCAGGATCACTGGGAATCCGCGCTAGGGAGGGACATTTCTAATATAGAATGGCAGAGCTTGTGGAGAGACGTGACGGCACATAACCACTCTGTAGATCTCAGGGAGGCCCATATGAAACTCATCTTTGATTGGTACTTGTATCCATCCAAATTACATCGCATATTTCCAACTGCTTCAGATAGGTGTTGGCGAGGCTGTGGGTTGTTAGGGGACTTTAGCCATATATGGTGGGGTTGCCCCACCATCAAGCCTTTTTGGGCTGAGATTCTCTCCCACATAAAAGATATTTTGGGTTACCCAATCCCTGACTCTGTGGCCTTTGTTCTGTTAGGTCTTAGGGACCCATTGCTCGAACATCAGACTAGGGCGGATAAGCGTGTTATGTGGCTGTGTTTGGGTGCGGCTAAGATGACTCTGGCAGCCGCTTGGAAGTCCCCATCTGCCCCTGCTATCTTCTTGTGGCATGCCCGGTTGTGGCGTTTGTTGAGCATGGAACGTCTATCGGACATTTTCTTGGGGAATTTTAAGAACTTTATGTGCAATTGGGGCCCACTCGTGAGATTCCTGTCCCGAGGACTGCCCTCAGCAGTGTGTCCGTCCGCTCTGCGGACCCTTCATCTTTCCAAATCTGATCACGGGAGCGACTGTGATGGTTGAATGCTTGCTGGTCGTCACCACTGGGGGGTGGGAGATGTTGGGGAGGGACGAGGTAGGGGGGGTAGTTGGGGACGTTTTTTCTTGTTTTCTTCTCCTGTTTCGACCTGCTTTGCCTGTGGGATGGACATTAGGTATTGGATGGAACCTGGGCTGCTCTTCCTGGACTAGAACAATGCATCCACTATTGAACTGCCGGGCATACACTGGACGCTGTGAAGGGCGGACCCTTCTGCCGCTCCTCCGTTGCTTTGCCTAGCTATTGCCATTTTGCTGTGGATTCTGGAGCTTTATTGCCCCTTCCTTCACGAACGCTTTCCCTCCCTATTCATTGCTCCCCCTGTGAGGGGTTTTGTGGCGGCTTGTCGCCTGTTCTCTCTTTCTTCTCTTTCTTGGTCCCCTTGTTCTATTCCCTTCCCCCTTTTCTGTTTCACCTTGCATACTACAAAATAAAAATTTAAAAAAAAAAAAAACCTTGGGATACAAGAAGGCTGCATTCATCCCAAGACCTCCCCACAAAAAACAACTAAAATCCATGTATTGGGACTGGGTATTTGGAAATGAGATCCTGAACAACAATTTAGGCAAACTAACAGGGGATTTCTTAGACTTCAAACTGCAGCGATCGTTGGAGATTTTCCTTGATCTGATACATTTCTTGGCTGATAGAAATAACTATATCCAATTTAGACATGATAAATTTCCTTTGAACACATTTACAAGTTCTTGGTCAGGTAATGCTATGGCCAGTAAGGGCTGTCCATGCTGTCATTCCCCTAGAGTCTAACCCTGGGCGGAGTTGGCGTTATGCTACTACGCGGAGTTCCACAGAGTTATGAAAATAATCAGTGGAACAGGAGCTCCAGGCCAGCCGAGGCTCCGTGTGCCGAAGACGGGAGTCCTTCGTGCCCGGGCAGGCTCCCAGATCCCCCGTCCTGGCTGGGTTGAGAAGCAGGGACCGTGCCCGGAGCCTGGTTTCTGGCTAGCCCTGGGGTGCGGGAGGCCACGTCCTATGCCCAGCCGAGGGTCTGAACGCCTGGGACGGTGGTCCCTGGTGCCCGGAGAGGCTCCCCCTCCCTCCCCGGCATGGTTGGGTTGAGAAGCAAGGACCGGTTCCCGCGCCTGGGCTCCGGTGGGCCCTGGGGTGCAGGAGCCCATGTCCTATGGCCAGCTGATTGTCTGGGTACCTGTCACGGGGGTCCATCGGGCCAGGGCAGGCTTCCCCCCGCTTCACCTGCATGTCAAGGTGCCTGTGGGCCCCGGGTCAGTGTTCCGCGGGGGTCCTCTCTCTCAGCCTCATGTCCGTGACACAGCTAAGGGTTCTGATGAGCCCCTGGAAAGCAAGGCCCCTGACCCCTCTAATGGGCAGGCGTGAGCCCTCCCACGAAGGCTCGGGCGGGCAGATTAGCGCCCTTCGTGCCCGGCCATCTGTTTGCGCATATCCCCTTGGCCATCTGGTTGCGCGCAATGCTTTCCAATTGGGCGACCAGATGGCTTGGCTGCCCTGGAAGTCCTGATGAGCGCTCGTTGGCTGCCCCAATCCCAGCCAGGGTTCCAGGAGGTCCGGCGCATCCGCGCCTTGGGTCACCTCAGTCTCTCGGTGCATACGGGTTACCAGAAACGTGAGTGCCCTTCCTCTGGATTACTAGGGACAGGGTACGCCGGAACCCCTCACAGGCTGGGGGGCTCTTAGCCGGTGACCAGATGGGCTAGGGCCGGGCAAAAACCTCCCCCCCCTGTCCAGGCCTCTGTCCTCCAGCCCGCCACGTGGAAAAGTTCCCAGGATGTGCTCCATCGGGCCCAGGCGGTCCTCCCTTAGGCGTCCGTGCTTGAGAGATCTGCCCGGGCGCTCCCTACACTGGGCTCCGTCCTCCGCACCGGTATGGCCTGGGGGCCGTCTGGTGTTTTCCAGCTCGGCTTAGGGTCAAGAGCTTCGGCAGGGCCGTCCCAGGCTCCGGCCTGCCGCCTGGCAGGGCACCCGGGACGTGGGCATTGGGGAGGCATCCCCTGCGTGTTCGGGCCTGGACCTCCGGCCGGGCCCAAGGGAGCAGGCCCTGTCCCCCTGCCCTACCATGGTCCCAAGACAGGGGTCCGTCGGGCCCCGGCAGGCCTCCTTCCTGCTTTGCTCGCCTGTCAAGATGCCTGGGGGACCCCAGGTCGGCGGTCCGTCGGGGACCCCCGTCCGCAGCCCCGGGCCCGAGGCCCGGCCGGGGTCTCTGAGCCCTCCAAAGGGCAGGCGGGAGCCCTCCTGCGAAGGCTCGGGCGGGATTATTGGCATCCTTCGGGCCCGGCCATCTGGTCACGCCTTCCCCCTCGACCATCTGGTATTGGGCAATGCTTTTAATGAGGCGACCAGATGGCCGGCTGCCCTGGAAGTCAAGATGAGGGCTTGTTTGCCTCCCCGATCCCAGCCAAGGCTCTAGCAGGTTCGGCGCGTACGTGCCTTGATTCCCCTCAGTCTTGTGGTGCGCACAGGTTACCAGAACGGGGGGGGTACCCTTCCACCGGATTACTAGGGACAGGGTTCTCCAAAACCCTTCTCGGCCTAGCGGTCCTCAGCCAGATGGGCCAGGACGCCTTCCCAGCCCAGGTGTCCGTTCCCCGGCCCAACGTGTGGTGTGGTGCCCAGGATGTCTAGGGGCCCCAGACTCAGTCTCCTGGTCTGCCGCTCTGCCAGGGGCCCGAGCCGGGGTTCTACCAGGTCCAGGGAGCCTGCCCCTGCTTGGCTGAGTACAAGAGGTCTGAAGGTTCTACCCCAGAGGGCCCTGGGGAGGGCGACCTCGCCACCCTGGGCTTTGTCCTCGGACATGCCGCATGGCAGGGTGCCCGGGACGCGGTCCTGTGGGCCCGGGGAGGCACCACCCTGCCCCTCTGGGCACGGGAGCCCCAATGCGGTCCAGGGGGCCTGCTGGGCCCGTGGGAGGGCGCACCCACCCTGGGCTCCGTCTAATAATCTGCTGCTCTGCCAGGGACCTGGGACGAGGTTCCGTCGTGCCCGGGGAGCCTCTTCCTTCTTAGCTGGGTTCAGGAGCTCTGGCTCGGGCCCCTGAGGGTTCTGGGGAGGGCGGCCTCCCCACCCTGGGCTCCGTCCTCAGGCCTGCTGCATGGCAGGGTGCCCGGAACAGGGTCCCGCCGGCCCACGGAGGCTTCCCCAGCCCCTTGGGTCAGGGAGCCCCGGCTGGGTCCAGGGGCCTGCTGGGCCCCGAATCGGGTGCTTCAGCCCTTGGCCATGTCCCACTGCCTGCGGCTCCTCCAAAGGCCTGGTGCGGGGTTCCGTCATGCCTGGGCAGTCTTCCCCCTGTTTGGCTGGGTTCAGAAGCTCTGCCCGGGGCCCCTGAGGGTCCTGGGGAGGGCGGTCTCCCGACCTCTGGCTCCGTCCTCGGGCCTGCCGCGTGGAAGGGTGCCCAGGACAGGGTCCGGGGGCCTGGGGAGGCTTCCCCTGCGCCTCTGGGCCCGGGTGCTCTGATAAGGTCCAGGGGCCCACAGGGCCCCGGGTCTGATGCTCCAGTCCTGGACCCCGTTCCCCCAGTCTGCTGCTCCGCCAAGGGCCCATGACTGGGTCCGTTGGTCCTGTGCAGACCTCTCTCCTGCTTGTCCAGGTGTTCACGGCCCCCTGGTCGGAGGGCTCATCGGCTCCCCCTCGCAGCCCATGGCTGAGGCCCAGCTCGGGCCCTGGGCCTCCGGCACCCCCGTGCGTCAGCATCTGCTCACCCTTTCGTTAGGGCACAGAGCGATCAGATGGCCGCCCTCGAGCCCAGCCATCTGGTCGCGCCTTTCCCCTCGGCCATCTGGTCGCTCCTATCCTCTCTGCCATCTGGTCGCACCTATCCCCTCGGCCATCTGGTTCCGCGCAGTACTTTTAATGGGGTAACCAGATAGCCGGGCTTCCTTGGAAGTCCCGATGAGGGCTCATTTGCTCGGGTATTCACAAAAGTGATGGCAGTGGTCACAGTTCATCTGCGCAGATTGGGGGTCCCAGTCTTCCCCTGTCTCGACAACTTGCTGTTGAAGGCGGGCTCGCCCCCAGCTGTTGTCTCCCACCTCCAGACTATGGCATGCGCTAGGGTTGACTATCAACGTGCCAAAGTCACATCTTACTCCCTCTCAGTCGCTCCCTTTCATCTGAGCTGTTCTTGACACAGTGAAGTTTCGGGTCTATCCTCCTGAGCAGAGAGTCCTGGATTTTCGGGCTATGATACTGATGTTTCTGCCTCTATCCCGGATTTCAGTGAGAATGACCCTGAAGCTGCTAGGCCTCAAGGCCTCCTGCGGGCTCTGAGTGGGACTTGAAGTTCCAGTGGGCGCAGCATCAGAGGAATCTTTCCGACTACATCCAGATCTCGGAGGGAACTGCGCAACAACTGCAGTGGTGGTGAACGAACCAGGATTGGGTCAGAGGCAGATCCCTCTCCCTTCCACAACTAGAAGTCATGGTGGTGACCGATGTATCACTCCTAGGATGGGGCAGCTACTTGGGAGAGGCGGAGATCAAAGGAGTCTGGTCTCCAGGGGAGTCTGGGCTCCATATCAACCTGTTGGAGCTCAGGGTGATTCGCTTGGCACTGAAGGCATTCCTTTCCTCCCTCAAGGGGAAGGCAGTGCAGGTGTTCACAGACAACACTACCGCCAGGTGGTACTGCAACAAACGGGACTCGGTGTGGTCGTGGACCCTTTGTCAAGAGGCTCTCCGCCTTTGGACATGGCTGAAACATCAGGGCTTGACCCTGGTGGTTCAACACCTGGCAGGTTCGCTGAACGTCAGAGTGGACGAACTCAGCCGTCGGTGCCTGGTAGATCACAAATGTCGTTTTCTCTCAGAGGGGGTGCAAGGTAGGGAGTTCCAGATTCTCAGGGCAATGCCAGACAATGCCAGTCAATGTACACTTGTAGGTTTTCATTTTTTTTCATTTCTTCGGCTTAAGGAGCAGTGTGCAGGTGCTCGTTGAGGGCCGGGAGCCACCCAATAGATCGAGCTTATTTGTCGGGTAGAGAGGGGTATTGAAGTGTAGTGCTCTATGGGTCATACATGCATTTTGTTACTGGATCCTTGTCTCAAATGGAAGCCAGTTGAGCGATTTCAGGTCCGGCGATATGTGGTTGGATTTCATGGAACCAGTGATGAGTCTAGTCGCAGCATTCAGGGACGCTCTGAGGGGGGCTAGAATGAGTTTCGAAAGTCTGCATAGAGTAGCACTGCCATATTCAAGTCTTGAGATGACTAGTGCTTGCACCGCCGATTTGAAGTCATCTTGTGGAAGGAAGGGTTTAAGTTTTCTTAGGATATTCAGTTGGAAGTTCCCTCCTTTGGTAGATGCTCTTATATGATCTTGCATGTTTAGGTTCTTATCTAGCACAACTCCCAGTAATTTTGTGGAATCAATGATGTGTGAGACGTATATTAGTTATAGATTCCTTACCACCCCACACATCCTCCTCGCTCTGCGAACTGACTTCTAGATATAGGGACTCCTTTTCAGGGCCCTAGTGCAGCGCACCAGTGGTCGATGTCTTTTACGGCTCTGCGCTTCTGGCGTGGAAAGTCGTGTCAGAACTGACATCAACGTGATGGGGCGGCGTCTAAGTAGAATCTATGATACCATCACGACGACGGATGTGGAGTCTACCGACGCCACCTACCGAACCGCAGGGGTAAAGCTAGAGAAAAATTCTCCAGATCCAATCTGACGCCTGGGGTAATTCTAAGGTAAGGATTCTATAACTAATATATGTCTCTTCATTACTGAAGTTAAGTAACTTGTTCTACTAGGGGAGTCTGGAAAAGAAAACAGAATGGCATGTGCCTGGGCAGCCTCGCCACCATTTTTAGCTGCCACACACCAGTGGTGCCAAAATGGAATCCACCATGCACTAGCGCAGACCTGGAAAGAGGTCTATAACATGCCTTCTTTAAATGTCCCACGCACATGGATGTAAAAGACTCTGGTTTAGAAAGACTGTCCTATTTAATAAACAGATGGGGCCACAATGCACTTTGAAGGGAACAGAGAAAAAGGCCTGATCATTTATTACTTATCACGCTGCCAATCCCAAAATGAGAGTGGAGACACAGAAGCAACTCTCCGAGGCCTTCAGGGCACTACTCTAGAGACTCACATCATATATAGGGCACACACGATCCCTGGCTTGCCTCTTAGTTCACTGTCATCTGGGCAGGAGCAGTAATAATTCCCAGTTCATGTTTAAAAACTCGCTTTTCATAAATATATTACCAAAGCATGATGTGGTAGTGCACTGTCATTTACAGATAGCATATGTTCCATTGAAATGGCCACAAAACCTTCCCACTAACATGTAGTTTTATTGATAATAGCGCATAAACAATGTTTGGAATTTGGGTTTCAGCAAATATATTTAAAATATGCACATCACCAAGTAAAGTATTCTAGCCACAGAATTACGAAAATGGATTTTCATAACTAGTGAAATATATTTGAAATATTTGAACAGTTCACTTAGCTATTTCTGTGTTGTGTTAGAAAAAAGCCTGACATCTTAGAGCCTTTCATTTAACATGCTTTGTGCAGTTCAACTATCACAAAGTTACCTTTACAAAATCCTATAACTTAAGTCACAGAAAGAAAAATAAATGTTGAAAGACAAAATTACTTTTGACCTCTGGACCGAAGCACTCAAAATTACATTCCATTACTATAGGCACAAGCACTTTATCCCGCACTGGCACTTTTTCCTATTTGGGGATTAATTTTAGCTCCTCGTGGTCCCAGAATATTGCACAGTGTGGAGTAAAGTTCTCAAGAGCAATTGGGTCATTGCTTAGCTTGCCATCACCCAGAAGCTCTGTTGCCTATGGAGATCAGTGGAAGTCAACACGTAAATGTTAAAAGTGGATACACCTCATAAATTCGAACTGTATTCTTAGTGTACATGTGATTCTCTATATGTATGTAAATGTAGAATGACGTACACTAAGAATGTTGTTCAAATTTATACATAGAAGTTGTCTTTAGTGTGTTAGGTTGCCAAATGACGTTCGAACTATGATAGAAATTTTCATACTACTCTTTGTTAGTGGCATGCATTAGTGCTGTTTTAATAATATGTGTGGTTATTATTCAGGTAGTAAGCAACAGGATCAGACTGTTGAAATGAAACTTTTAAGCGTAAAGTGTCTTTTCTTAGTACAGTACGTGTTTGATATTGGAACCAATCTTTTTATTGGTAAGGATTCGGAGTGAAAGAACACAGCCTCCTGCCTACATCCATGGGCCGGCAGAGTGTACCCCAAACAGCAATTCACAGCTTTTATGCCAACAACCCTGAGCCGGCAGTGTTATAGCAGGCATGACTCTTTGCATTAGACAGTGTCTTCCTACTTTTCAATGTAGAGAAAGAAAGAGGAAAGCAAAAAGGAGAACATATGCAAAACATAAACCCCCCCATCCCACCCCAACCCTTTTCTGCACCAGTCTACCTAGCCCGATCAGCTCCCTAACCTACGATCGTACAAGTTGGTAGCAGGTCCCCTTCAAGTTGTATTCGTAGGTGCAGCTATGGTGGTGTTTTGTGGCAAAAGTTTAAGGATTTGTAGGTATTTAGGGCATGTGCTTTCTCTTAGTTCTTTGGACAGCAGCTGCAGAAAGGGGGCCCACAGTTCAGCATAGACCTCCCCTTCTTATCTACTACTAGGGACAGAGGCTCCATAGCCTGAATGTGCCGCAGGTGGTGCAACCATGACGTAACCGCTGGTATGGCAGTTGTTCCCCACTGGGCTAAGATGACCTGTCTTGCTGCTAATAAAGTTAGCACCATTTGCCTGCCTCTCATGGAGTGTAGAAGGAAGACCTGAGGATGTGACAGTCCAAGGATGGTGTATTCCGGCGAACGGGGTAGAGCGGTGTCAAATGCTTTGTCAATGTTATTAAGGACCTCAGTCCAGTAGCGCTGCAGCTTGGGACAGTGCCATAGCAAGTGCGATAGGGTGCCAGACATCCTACAACCCCTCTAGCATAGCTCAGATTTGCTTTTATCCCAACTGTGTATTCGCATTGGGGTATAGTTCCAGTATGAAAAGACCTTAAATGTGGCTTCCGCCCCAGCAGTATTGTGTGCTGTATGGTGTGCTCTATAAAGTATACGATCCCATTCTTTGGCGGATAGTGGCCTCCCCAGCTCTGTTTCCCAGTGGACTTGCGCCTTTGTGCGTTGCTGTGTGGGTCGTGCAATGAGCATAGAATACAATTCGAAGATCAGGCGACAGTCATCTTCTTTCAGACCAGCCATTTCTCAAATGTTGTAAGAGGTCGGGACATTCTGTTCTAATTGGGGGACATTGTGACCCAGTGATATATTTGACAGTTTGCATATTCATCAGTCACTAAGAGATCATATTCTTGCCTAAGCTGAGCAAACTGATTTAGGCCTTCTATGTCTAAGAGAGATCCAACTCTCTTGCAACCCTCTTCTCTCCATCTTTGGAACACTACTGAGGTCTGCCCTGGTGGAAATTCCGGGTTATCTACAATTGGAGTCATTGGCGAGGGAAAAGTTGTCCTGCCCTTTTTGATGGCCACCGTGTCCCAAGCCTTCAGTGTCGGGAAAGTAACTGGCAAGGAGTAAAGCCCCCAGGCCCTATGCTTGCGTGGTAACCAGAGCTCCCTCCAGATGTTGATTCCAGCCACCATCTGGTCCATGAAGTTCCAATGCTTACCAGACAAGGGTCTGTTCCATTCCACGATGTAGTGACGGCACAATGCCTGGTAATACCCTTTAACCAATGGAAGGCCCACTCCCCCATCTTTTTTCGGACGGACCATTTGGGGGCTGCAGCTTCTTTCCTCCCCATACAAATTTGTTGGTAAGGGTCTGCAATTAGGCTAATGCCTTTGGTGGAGTGGCCTTGGGGATCATTTGAAACATGTAAAGGATGCGAGGGAGTAACGTCATTTTGACAGCCGTGATTCTCCCTAACCAAGCCAATCGCACTCGTGCCCAAGTGTCCAGCGATTTGGCCGTTTGTTCCAGTAAATTCGCATAGTTTAGGGCTACTTTTCCGGACAATGGTTGGCGCAAGGCGAAAGCTAAGGTACGATATGTCTTGTTGTGTCCATTGCAACGAAAATTGTTGCTATAGGCCATCCACCATAGCTTGAGGGATTGATAGGTTCAGAATATTTGATTTACCCAGGTTGACTTTAAACCCAGAAGCCTCCCCAAATGTGTGCCTACTACATCACCCTAACCGGTGTAGTCCGATTGCATAGATCATATGGTGGCTGAGTGCTCAGCCTCTCATTCTCTGGCCATCATTGCTGGATAATAAAGAATGCTTTTCTCATGAAGATGGAAGGTGATCACCCTGAATTCTCACCGTTTGGCCAATGTGGACGCCGCCAAATCTGGAAAATAGCTGGGGTCTGACCCCGAAACTGGATAGGATGGGCTCCCCGGGCTTTGCGAATTATCTTTTCTTTAAGTTGAAATTCATGAACACACACAAGGATGTCCGGAGGCGGCGCTTTGTCACCCTATGAGCTCGGTCCAATACCTGCTGGAACAGAGCCCTTACATAGGAGCTGAGATCATTTCCTTTCTCTCGCCAAGGCACAACTCGGATCCAAATGTTATTCTGCCGAGAGCGATTCTCAAGATCCTCGGTGAGAGCCTGCAGATCCAAGTGTTGCTCCTTGAGACGGAGCAGGTCTTGTATCTGGTGGAATTCCTCCTCTCGGTTGAGCTCATGTTCTTCCAGGGTGGCCCATCCGTTCTCCCACTTCATCAATGTTGTGCCTAACCGCCCTGAGATCGGGAGAGAGTTGGCCCTTCAGGTCTTGAATATCTTCTTTAATGGCAGGGAACAGTTCCATCATGAAGGTCTTAGTGGCCAGCTCCTCACCCCCCTCCAGTGCCCCGTCCTGTCTCTCAGCTGCAGGTGTGGTGTGCCCAGGTGGCTTCAGGAGCATCTCTTTCAGGGTCCATCTTTTCTCCTATCCGAACTATGTAGTGGTGGGTGCCAAGAACCGTCGCAGTGCCACCTTGCTCGCCTCCCAGTCGTACCCCGAGGAGTGCTTCACCAAGGGTTCGTTGCTTTTATTTGGTCCCGGCAGAACCCGCACCTGCGCCTCCCAGGGGACGGAGTCGCACCCATGCCCCGTCTTGTGTGTGTCCGTGCTGGCCCACAGTGTCTTTCAGTGCCGGGCTCATACCATCCACGCTTGTAGCTCTTGCAGCAGGCTGCTGCCAGGGCTGCCTTCGTTTGAGCCCTCTGTGGATCCTGCAGGGTAACTGATTTAAGGCCTATATCTGAGCCCGGGCTAAGGTTTGCTGATCAGTTGTGGAGTGATTCTCATCCGCTGGCCAAACTTTGCGATCTATACCCCCCTTATTGTCTCAGGTCTCCACCAGGGGTATCCTAACTTTGGGTAGCTGTTGCATCAGGGCTAGGGGCCACTCGATAATCATCCCTCTGCTGCGCTGCTATTTCGGGCCCTTGCTGCCCTGCACGCTATCAGGCCAAGGGTATGCCACTCGGTGCGCTTGTGTCATGTCGCCAGGCCTTGCCTTAGTAGTTACAGAGGCTGCCGAAGGCATTGAGTTTGAGTCCCAGGCTGGTGTCTGGGCTCTTCTCCACCTCTCCAGCCCTGGCAGATGCAGACCAGAGCCTCTTCGCCGGTGTGCCGCAGCACGCCGCTCCCTTTCAGCCTGCGCCGGGACCCACCTCGTCTTCCGGGGCGCCGCTGGGCCCGACGTAAAGCCCTCCGGCCACTAGGTAGGGATGGGTGTCTGCCTCTATTCCACGTATTTGCGGGTGCCAATATCGGATTCCTTATGGGGACTGCTACACTGAGGACCTCCGGCAGTGTTGCCGAATCCCACAGCGACCTGGGGCCGGGCTCCTGACGTCACAGGTGTTCTCTGTGATTGCACCGCCCCACAAAATGGCGGCCCCTGCACCACTTCTCACTATGGCATCCGCTGTGTGGCCGGTTTGTTTCCTCTGCAGGTCTCCGCTTTTGCCAGTACAACACCTCAGGTCCCAGAGGCATCTCAGAGCCCTCTTAGTAGGCGCGCTCCGTCCGCCGCTCCGTACGCTATCTGGCCGCCCTGCTCCTCTTGCTGCGAGTCCGATCCGGCCTCCATGCTTATTGCAGACTGATATCGAGTAAGCCGTCGGAAGTTCGGCAATCGGGCCCTTAGCTGCTCACAGATACCCCCCGGTTCCCTCACGTTGCAATAAAGAACCGGGAACGGGCTTCAATTCAATGCTAAGGAGTGGCGGTGCCGGAGGGACATGATCATGCATCCTATCAATCCGCCATCTTGGCCACACCCCCGTGTGTGATATTCTAAAGAACAAAATTCGGTTTGAATCACCATTGCATTCCTGACACCGTTAAATGGGACTGTAGTAACCCATAAAGCACAGACACCACATCAACTAATATGTTGATTGGAGTTGTGTGTGAATACAACATGGACTTTCACACTGAAGCGTTGGTGCCCTGAATCAAGTTCAGGTATCGCTGGGTGGGAAAGTCAAACCTTGTAGGATCAGGTAAAATCCTAAGTTTACACTAAAGGAAGGGAGTAAGCGTGGCATAAACCTGCAGCACTGAGGCCATGAGGTATGTGTGAGAAAGAGAAAACATAAGTGATTACCTGTGAGGGGTGTAGCAGCAGGAGCATGCTGTGTCCTATACCTGCGAGGGTGTGTGGCTGCAAGATAGAAATATGTGCTTGTGCTAGTTTGGGCAGAGATGTGGGTCCCAAGATGTGGCCATAAACAGTGGTCACTGGAGCTCGGCAGGCAGTGACCGGTGTACAGGCCGAGTGGTGCCACCAGCGGGAGTGCAGGATACCTTCCAGTTTGGGTGGAGGTGCTTGTGGGGGAACATAGAAGCAGAATCTCCACTTGTAAGATGGTTGTTAGGACATGACACTGATGCAGTGGCCTTCTTAGGAAATACAGCGCCAGAGACGGATTTCTCTTTGCATATTCAACATTTAGAAATCTTTAGGCGGAAATGTAAACATTTGGACACTAATAAAACCTGGCAAACAACCCAGCAAGCCAATGCCTGAAAATAGTATGTCAGAAGAAGCCAGTGACAGCAGGTGGCTGACCCAAAGCCCTTCCCTGTATGTTTTGTGGTATGATATGCTGATATGTGATCGGGAGAAAGCAGCTATAGCAGTTTGTAGCCAGACCTAAAAACAAATGACTGAGGTAAAAAGGCTATGTCCCCTTCCCTAGGACAAGGTCTGAGTCTGAAATTACCTGTGGCAGGAGTCCCCATCTTTTTCAAGAATAGTTCTGCTCTCACTCCCCTCCCTGGTCTGTCAAGCACAAGGGAGACAAGTGTTCTTGCACCCTCTGTTTTGGCACTATCCTTCGCAGCCTTGCTCACAGGATAAGGCATGAGCCTGCCCATGATCAGCTTTGCCTCTTGCCTTTTCTCCCCAGCTGTGGAACTCATCCTGAAGCCTAAGGTACCACACCTCTCTAGATCCCTTTTCTTACTTAAAGGCTGACATGGATAATCCTGCAGCTAAGGCCCCACTACACTCTTTCTAAATAACCTGTACTAATCAAGGTCTGGGGCACAATTTTCCTATTCCCCTCACCCTTTTCAAAAGTCCACCCATCAACTATGAGTGAGCAGCAATACCTGGTTGCCACTTCAACTTCACTGGTGTGCTGGTGGAAAAGACCAGGCTAATACCCGCGGTCCCTTCTGTGCAGCATCACAGGGATGCCAAGAGAAGATGCCCATCACCAGGAGTTGTGGCGAGGGTACAAGCCTATCATCAGAAACTAGCCAGAGGTCATGCCCATCATAATTCAAATGATTGCTAACTAGCTGTCACCATAACATCACCACATGCATATGGTCATAAATGATGTGCCACCTTTACACATTGTATGTGCAGAGAATTCCTATCCTGTTAATAAAAGAAACATACAGGGTTGCCAGAGTCAGACTGAGACAGAAAATGAAAGTGGCACCCATTATTGAGTTAGATAGCTAAAAAAGTGGTACATTTTTGCAAGTTGGAACACTTTTAAACTTGTAAAGGTATGCGGTGTAAGTGTTTTGCAAGGTCCGGAAGACAGCATGGATTTGAGCTTGCTTCTAACAAAGTTTGTTTTAATATTAGGAAAATCAACAGTAAAAACAAACCATAAAACCACCCCACAATCATCCAAAAAACTGAACACACACTGGTCTGTCAGACTAGCCCATCAAGCACTTCCTGATTACCCAATAGGCCAGTCCGACCCTGAGAGTTGCACACTATCTCTATCAATATCTTTATGGTTTTGAAAATATAGCCTTTCTTCATTTTAGGAAAAGTTTCAAAGTTATCTAGACACTTTGAAGAAAAAGCTTGAGAATATATTTGAACTGCATCTGAAAGAAGAGATGAAAATGAAACAGCTAGAGGTAAGAAAGGAGTTATTGATATTTCAGTAGCATTGTGCGAGAACTGAAGACATTGTCCCGCTTCATCATTTTCCAACATGACCAGAGAATTTGTGTCAGGCATCCACAATACATGGGTCTGGGATATCCTGACTATGCTTTGAAACTATGACCGTCAACTTTCTTAAAATTAAATGTATAATGTCACTCCAAGTACATACAGTTTTGACAGAGGTATTATTTGAATGTTGTGTAAGTTGCTCAACTCTCAGGACCTTCTGTTTTTTAACTTTATCCTTAATTTATGTTTAGCTATCTTTTGGGGGGGGGGAGAAGAGATGGCCTTAGTCCAGGGATGATGATAGCAAGGATATTATCAAAGTACATTCCAACATGTTCAGGTATGTTTCAGTCAGTGCTTCATTTGTAAGTAAATAAGTGCCAGTGCTCTCATCAGGAAACCCCTGCAGCTTGCTCCACACATTGACCTTGCTATGCTGCCAGTTATAGTAGTAACACAATGTAGTAAGGTAGTCCACGCTGGTAGATGTAGTTTAAGTAGGTTTATTCAAGTTATTCAAAGCAGTAGTTAAGCTGTGTAGAGTAGCCCCACCAGGAGCAGCCTGCTAGTTTCTCAGCCCATTCACCAACTGTCACCACTCATACCAGTCACTCAAGCATTCCACTCATGGCCCACACACCAACATTCCACACAGAACACTTATACTATCTGAGCAGCTAGGAAAAAGATATCATGGTACATAATAAGATAACATGAAGATACTACATTATTTCTTTCCTATAAATAAAAAAGAATAATGAAACTAAACTATAAACAACAATGTAAACAAAGGTAAATGGTCCATAACCCAGGGATGAAAAGTAGAAACCACATCACGAGAGGAAACAGAACCACACCAGGAGGAAAGATACATAAGAATTACCGATCCTCCTCCTTTAATAAATAAACAAAAATTAAAGAATAACATGTATACTCCTATGTGCGGAGAAAAAACATGTAAAAATGTGGAAAGAAAGGTCTAAAACCCAAATTCGTGCCCCAAATAAGGGACCCTAGGGGCCAAAACCCCATTGAAAGGTAGTGAAAAGCATCCACTACAACAAACGCTAACATGCAGCACATGGTGTCTACACACACAAGGAGCAAACCTTGCAACAAATGGCCAAAGATGTACATGGGACTGACACCCAAGACAACACACTCTTTGTAGGACGAACGTCCGGCACATGGTGGCTTACGCACACAAGGAAAAAAAAAACCTTGTAACAAATGGAACTAAAATATATTCTCTGTGTAAAAAAAACCCTGTAAGAACCCTCTTGTAAGAGTACAGTGGCGCAATGTATGGACATGGGACTAATACCCATTCCAAGGGGAAACTGGGGAAGGCTTGGGTCCTGTCACTGACCGGCCTGGACCACTATTACATAGGAAAACAAAGCAATGGCCGGGCAGTTTTGAATTTGCGTCAAAGTACACAATCCTAGTGTAATGAATCACTGGGTTGGACAACCATTTGTGTTGATTGACTTTTTGTTTTTATAAAATATTTCAAGCAAAAAATTCTTTGGCATCAAAAGATACAGCACAACATTCAATACAAAATACAAATACAAATTCAGTGAACTGAGAGAAAATTATCAAAACACAGTGTGTAAACAAAGAAATTGTCATACATAAATAACATGGACCACTGTGGCAAGGCCTCAAATTATTCAATTACAGAGGCTCCAATCCTGAATATGAAATCGACAAGGGGATTAATGTGTTTGGAAAAAGCCTCCTTGTTACAACCATCACAAGATACACAGTCAATACCACATCAGGTGCTTAAGCTAGGAATAACATAAGGACAGTTCAACAATTCCAGAATGTGTTTAGTTGAATCCTAGCGTGCCCTAGCAAATTGGTATCTTGGAGGTGAGAACGTCGACGCGTTTCGAACCCAATACCATTCGACGGGTTCTCCTCAGGACATGGACTGGGGGGTTGTTGTCACTGTGAAATAATTTAAGACACGGTGTAAGTGAGGGGGCTCATTTCAATCAGCTCATCGCATGGACTCACCCACTTAAAAATTAAAAGTACCTTAGTCGTGAGATGGAAGGGTCACTCCCTGCGGGAAGAATGAAGTGCGAGATTTGTGTTAGATACAATCTACCTATGTCTCAGAGGTGCTGCACACAAGTTGTTAATTAAAACCAAGGCGTACCTTGACAGAGGGCGAAGTTACCGCTGAACAAGGAGACGGTGCCGGCCGTGGTCGGTTGTTCGGTGTGTAGATCTAGAATCTAGAGAGAGGGTTGGGACTGCTTAGTATCACTCTTATTGCCAGAGAGGTGCACTGGTGTTACACAGAATGGGGTGGAGAAGTCCTACCTTTTTTGACGAGGCAGATTTATCCAAACTGAGCGCGTAGGGAGGCGGCGGCCGCCGCACGGGCTAGCGTGCTGTTGGAAAGAGGGGCAAACATTTAGACGGTCATAAAGACGGGCATGGTTTGAGGCATGTCCACAAGGGGACGCATATCCCAAACGGGTAACTTACTTCTCGGCAGAGGTTACGAGCCGTAGCGGTCCGGCACACAGTGACTTCTGAGAGACAGCTTGTTGGTCGGGGGGGCGTGTCTCCCTGTATTTAAACAACGTGTGCTCCTGATGTATTATGGGAATTGTAGTTTTGTGTTTTTGAGCTCCAACTTGATGTTGGAAGAGTGGAACGTGCAGCACGAGACATAGTTTACGATATACAAAAAATGTATGGTTATGTAGACTGATACCTCTCCTATCACTCTTATTCACACAGAGTTGGTACAGAACGGTCACGAGAGTGGCAGCGGCATAGGCAGACTCGCAATCCAGACAGACAGTTCATTTACAGGTTGCTGAATTCGTTCAGATCATTCAATCCCGACGCAGCGGTATTGAATTTCAGGATGAGGTACGCCTCTTTCTGGGCCAATCTTGCATCAGGGTCCCCTCCAGCGCCCGGGGCAATTTTTATGCTCGCCAGGATGGTCCACTTCAGGTCATTTGCTGCATGGTCTTTTTTCAGAAAGTGCGATACCAGCGGCGCAGTAAGTACTTTGTTGTTAATTCGGGATTTATGTTGAATTATGCGCTGGCGCACTTCTTGTGTTGTCTTCCCTATGTATACTTTGCCGCAGGGACAGGTTATGGCATACACTGCGTATTTTGTTTTACAATTCGTGAAGTCCTCATGGCGCCAGTGTTTTGTTCCATCAGTGAAATGAGTGCCTTCCATTGTCAAACCGCAAACTGAACATGTTCCACACTTGTGGTGTCCTTTGACTGGGCCCATATTGAAGAGGGTACTTTGTTTCTCTTTTCTGATCACGCCCCTGGTGGATGAGATTTGTTGTCCTATGCTTCGATTTTTTTTCAATGCGAACAACGGCTTGCCAATCTCAGGGATGATTTCCTCCACAAGAACTGAAGATTTTTACATTCATGGTGAAGCCCTCACGAACAAACTGAGAGAGAGAGGGTATCCCGACAAGCTCTTAAAACACTCTATGAAGAGGGCTAGATGGACACCCCGGGAACATCTGCTACAGAAAAGGGCCAAACCACAAACGGATCGGATGGTGTGCGTGTCTACATTTGGGCCCCACACGAATCCGGTACAAAAAATCATCCGGAATAATTGGCATCTTGTGGAGGAAATCATCCCTGAGATTGGCAAGCCGTTGTTCGCATTGAAAAAAAATCGAAGCATAGGACAACAAATCTCATCCACCAGGGGCGTGATCAGAAAAGAGAAACAAAGTACCCTCTTCAATATGGGCCCAGTCAAAGGACACCACAAGTGTGGAACATGTTCAGTTTGCGGTTTGACAATGGAAGGCACTCATTTCACTGATGGAACCAAACACTGGCGCCATGAGGACTTCACGAATTGTAAAACAAAATACGCAGTGTATGCCATAACCTGTCCCTGCGGCAAAGTATACATAGGGAAGACAACACAAGAAGTGCGCCAGCGCATAATTTAACATAAATCCCGAATTAACAACAAAGTACTTACTGCGCCGCTGGTATCGCACTTTCTGAAAAAGACCATGCAGCAAATGACCTGAAGTGGACCATCCTGGCGAGCATAAAAATTGCCCCGGGCGCTGGAGGGGACCCTGATGCAAGATTGGCCCAGAAAGAGGCGTACCTCATCCTGAAATTCAATACCGCTGCGTCGGGATTGAATGATCTGAACGAATTCAGCAACCTGTAAATGAACTGTCTGTCTGGATTGCGAGTCTGCCTATGCCGCTGCCACTCTCGTGACCGTTCTGTACCAACTCTGTGTGAATAAGAGTGATAGGAGAGGTATCAGTCTACATAACCATACATTTTTTGTATATCGTAAACTATGTCTCGTGCTGCACGTTCCACTCTTCCAACATCAAGTTGGAGCTCAAAAACACAAAACTACAATTCCCATAATACATCAGGAGCACACGTTGTTTAAATACAGGGAGACACGCCGCCCCGACCAACAAGCTGTCTCTCAGAAGTCACTGTGTGCCGGACCGCTACGGCTCGTAACCTCTGCCGAGAAGTAAGTTACCCGTTTGGGATATGCGTCCCCTTGTGGACATGCCTCAAACCATGCCCGTCTTTATGACCGTCTAAATGTTTGCCCCTCTTTCCAACAGCACGCTAGCCCGTGCGGCGGCCGCCGCCTCCCTACGCTCTCAGTTTAGATAAATCTGCCTCGTCAAAAAAGGTAGGACTTCTCCACCCCATTCTGTGTAACACCAGTGCACCTCTCTGGCAATAAGAGTGATACTAAGCAGTCCCAACCCTCTCTCTAGATTCTAGATCTACACACCGAACAACCGACCACGGCCGGCACCGTCTCCTTGTTCAGCGGTAACTTCGCCCTCTGTCAAGGTACGCCTTGGTTTTAATTAACAACTTGTGTGCAGCACCTCTGAGACATAGGTAGATTGTATCTAATACAAATCTCGCACTTCATTCTTCCCGCAGGGAGTGACCCTTCCATCTCACGACTAAGGTACTTTTAATTTTTAAGTGGGTGAGTACATGCGATGAGCTGATTGAAATGAGCCCCCTCACTTACACCGTGTCTTAAATTATTTCACAGTGACAACAACCCCCCAGTCCATGTCCTGAGGAGAACCCGTCGAATGGTATTGGGTTCGAAACGCGTCGACGTTCTCACCTCCAAGATACCAATTTGCTAGGGCACGCTAGGATTCAACTAAACACATTCTGGAATTGTTGAACTGTCCTTATGTTATTCCTAGCTTAAGCACCTGATGTGGTATTGACTGTGTATCTTGTGATGGTTGTAACAAGGAGGCTTTTTCCAAACACATTAATCCCCTTGTCGATTTCATATTCAGGATTGGAGCCTCTGTAATTGATTAATTTGAGGCCTTGCCACAGTTGTCCATGTTATTTATGTATGACAATTTCTTTGTTTACACACTGTGTTTTGATAATTTTCTCTCAGTTCACTGAATTTGTATTTGTATTTTGTATTGAATGTTGTGCTGTATCTTTTGATGCCAAAGAATTTTTTGCTTGAAATATTTTATAAAAACAAAAAGTCAATCAACACAAATGGTTGTCCAACCCAGTGATTCATTACACTAGGATTGTGTACTTTGACGCAAATTCAAAACTGCCCGGCCATTGCTTTAATACCCATTCCAAGCATGAAAGGGAAACCAACCCTAAAGCCAACCCAACCCTAAAGCCAACCCTCATGTAAGGGTAAATGGCTCACCGTGATGAAATGGGACTAAAACACATTCGTGCATGAAGGGAACCAAACCCCTTAAGCCAACCCTAATGTAAGGGTACAGTGGGTACAATGTGGAAAAGCCCTTAAAACCACTTCCATCCCTTAAGAAAGGGATAAAAACAAGAAACACTGGCCGACAATACACCAAAACACAAACCTACCATCCTCCTGTAAGAGTGTGTAAGAAGGAACAAGGAAAGGACAAATGGGCACAAACCACCCATAAACACGGATGTGTAACCAGAGTCAATAAAGTACGTCATATAAACATCCACCCGACCTGAAAAACAAAAAGCAATAACACAATGCAGAACATTGTAAAATGAAAACACAATGGAAACCATTCGTCGGTGAGCGATCTCTCCCCTGAGACATGTTAATCTGGCTACACCCTCATCAAGGGTACACGAAATACAGAGTTAATTTCCTTGAATATGTGTCCCCAATCTTTTTTAAATGTTGCCGAAATGAAAGCCTCTAAAGAGGCAGAACGAAGCCAGTCTGAAAAAACTGCCAAAACCAGCAAATCATACTCTTTTGCCTGTTGAGTTGAGGTTGGGAATACTTTTTTTTTTATAACCAACTTTATTGGCATTTTATAAACAAAAATGTAGGAGAGTAGGGTCTGCAATCCTATGATCACCCAGATTTTTTTGCTTTTGTTTCACTGGTTTACGACTTTCTCTGGCTGTGGGCCTGCCAATCAGACCCACAGCCTGACTGTTCTCTCACTAAATTGACATGTGTACCTTAGGTGCATTACCCAATTGGAACTGGGCCCCCTTGTCAGACCCTGTAACTCGGGGCATCGGTGTACCCAGGGCCTACCAGGGGCTGAAGCATGTATTATGCCAGCCCTGGATGGCCATCTAAATCTGACACAACTGGCTGTACGACAGCTGGGGCAAGGTGGCGTACTCGCCCTTTGCTTTAGATATAGTATACCTATATCTAACCCTAAAATGGACACCCGAATTCCTATCAGTCACTCCTATGGCAGGCCTTGACAATCCTGAAGGCAGAGTGCGTGGAATCGTGTGAATTGGGCTCTGGCATGAGCCGAGCCCGGCTGCAGCTTGCGGAACCAAGACCCAATGGCTGTTCCATGATAAGACGTACCATACATCGCTAACTTCGGTATCGCTTTATCAAGACATGTCGAGTAAGGTGTCATACGAATCGGGATACTGACCCTCACCACTGCTGGCGACGGGGTTAGCATTCCACCCTTCTAGAGGGACACGACATGTACGTAACTGTGAACCCCGGTTAAAGTTAACTGAAGCCTCCGCTCCACAAAATGGATGCTGCCACCACAGACACGAGTCTGACCTCCTGCTGCTGGGAGTCCTTCCAGCGAGGAGAGCTTGGACAAAGGGTTTCCTGTCCGGGGCGGTGCTCGCACCATCCCAGACAGGGTTTTGTGTATCCTGGGTAGGCAGGGCTTTACAGGAAGGTGACTGCAGAGTGGCACCCCGGTGCTCACTACGCATCTGCCGGCTAGAACCAGTTCCAGGGGCACCCCAGCCCCTGACCTGGGGAAAGTCCGGCATGGGAGAGGGGTGTAACCACCCCCCTTCCTGGTCCCACCCATAGGGCAGGACCTAGTCGCGTACCCACCCCTTTCCTTAGGATAAAGGCAGGAGCGGGGACCCTTCCAAATCAGATCATCTTTGAATCAAGAATACTTTCTACGAAAGGAACTCTCGACTCTTCTCAAGATTTCTCCCTTGTGGCTCAGGAGTAGTCACCCTGCATCCGCAGTCACCATCTAAGAACTCTGCGGTTTGCTGCACGTCCTTCCTCAGGAATCCGACTGCCCAGCTCGACGAGAACCGGCTTCCCTGGCACCTCTGACCTCTACCCACATCGTCAGCTCAGCTGATATCCGTAGGTGCGACGAGACCTCGAGGGACCGGCCATCCTTAAAACCTGCACGATTTCTTAACCAGCACGACCGCCGAGGGATCCTCTGGTGAGTGCTTTGGGGTCCGAGAAGCCCCGACCCTGAGCAGCTCCAGCACCGAAGTGCAGCCTCCCAGCATCTCCACGATCTGCGTGGGGCCCTTCTGCTTTTGCCGCTCATCACGTTGTCTGGTTTCTAGCCGCTGGCTTGTGGCCTTCTCGACGACGCCCGACAACCAACGCTGCTGGTCTGGTTGCTCCAGACTGGCCTTTGCTCCCTTCTGAGAGAGGAGCACCCCGGACCCTCCTGGTCCACTCAAGAAGCCGTTTTAGGTCCACCACGTGGCCCTGAATTTGCCAAGGCTTGTTGCCCCAATCCTGGGCCCAGCGACGCCGACAGCATCAACCTTCGTGGGACAGCTCACACCTCCATCCTGGTCGCCGACAACGCCTCCTGGTCCGTGAGACTGCAGAGCCTAGCGTCGCCCACTCACCTAGTCGAGGTGACGATCATCCGGTGCCCTCCTGGTACCCTCTGACTACTGGCTAGTAGTTACGAACTTGGTCCCCTCTGCTTTCAGGTGTCATCCATCTCTGATCCAGGCTTGGATCTCTACGAACTATCTCCACTGGTCGCCGGCCAGCAACTCCTTCCTTCCGGCTCCTGGTTCGTCAGCGAGGACTCCCGACGTCTGTAAAGACTTGTGCAGCCGCAGCCCCTGGGCTAGGTAACTTCGGCATTTCGGTGCCCGCATAGCCTCCTTATCTAAGGGTCCAGAGTCACTGTCGCTTCCGACTTACCTTATCGGGTTCGCCCGAGACCACTAAACTTTCCGTGCTCCCGGGCACTTGTATTGATGGTGCACTTGAAGTATTTTCCTAAGAGTTTTGTTGTGTGCTTAGTACCCTGTCCTCATAAAGAGTACAGGGCTGTTGTGATTCTAATAAATATACTGTTTATTTTCATAACACTTGTGTGGTGTCCTTTCACTTGGTGTTCAAGGGGTATGTGATGGTATAACAGCTGGCTTAACACGCCCTCTAGAGTTTAGCCCGAAGACTGCTCGTATCCACGCTACTAGGATAGCTGGTCTAAGGTTGACTTACAACCAATCACCATAAGGGTCGTTTGGACTGATGCATAGTGATCACTAGAATAGTGAGCACTGCATATCAGGCCAACTTCTCACATTGGTGAGCAGCGGTTGGGATTTGAGCTTGCTGTTGTTTTACCACGCGTATCCTAAGAATATCTTGTGAAAGATCGCATAAGTACTCCAGGTACATATAACTTAGCTTAGAATACTCTGAGTTCTACTGAACCAGCTGTTGTAGCTCCTCAAGGCTTAGCACACCTTGGCTGCAACTCTTAGCAAGGGATCAGTAGGTAAACGTATAGTGTAGGTAGGTGCATCACTTACACCACACTAGAAGCAGCATGTCAGACAAAGGAGGAAACACTGAGTCTCCCCTTGTGTCCGTCGACCTTCCACAGGTCACTTCCAGATATGCTGCACTTAGCTTCCAAGAGATGCGACAAATCTGTACATCTCGGAAGCTAAAACAGGGTGCAAACCCTACCATTCCGTTTCTGATTGGTCTCTTGGAGACTTATGATGCTAGGAGGGCTGGTAACACAGACCCTTCTCATCCAGAAGGGAATATGCCCCCCCTCGAGGGAACCTTAGGTGACCCCGACCTTATCCATCTCTCCGCAGAAGGTGAAGAGGAGGATGAGGATCTGGAGCCATCTGAGGACGAGGCAGACAAAGGTCCAGTAGTGGTTAGCCAGCTAACTAGGGACAACTTAAGCTGGCACGAGAATGGTACTAGGAGACCCCTGGGGCCCCTCTCAGGCCAGGTTAACATTGGGAATGGGCGAGTTAGGTCTCTGTCGAGAGGCTCTAATAGATCCGTTCGAACCAATGGCTCTCGAGGCTCTTCTCAAAGAGGGATGACATCCCCACAGAGGAGAGTGTACGAAGCTAAAGTGCGGGAAGTCAATCTGAGGATGGAAAGGGAAGAACTTGCCCTGGCCAAAGAGAGACTCGCCTTTGCTAGAGAGCAAGAATTGAGTGGGACAAATCCCACTGGTGGCAGTATTCCCCCACGGGAAAACAGGAGTTTAGACACTAGACACCTGAGTAAGATAGTGCCCCCCTTTAAGCAAGGGGATGACATCCACAAATGGATTACTGCTTTGGAGAGGGCCTGCACTGTACAGTGTGTCCCCCAGAGTCAGTGGGCAGCTATCTTGTGGCTCTCCTTTGAAGGTAAAGGTAGAGATAAGCTCCTCACTACTAGAGCTGAGGACGCTAACGATTACCAGGTCCTGAAGAACACACTGGTTGATGGGTTCGGCCTAACCACTGAGCAGTACAGGTTGCTGTTCAGGGATACCCAGAAAACTCAGTCTCAGGACTGGTCTGATTTTGTCGATTGTGCCACTAAGGCTTTGGAGGGCTGGTTGCTGGGCAGTAAGGTTACTGATTACACAGGATTGTATAATTTGATCATGCGGGAACAGATTTTAAACAATTGCCAGAACCAGTTGTTGCATCAGCACCTTGTCGACTCGGATCTGACCTCTCCCCAAGAATTGGGAAAGAAGGCAGACAGATGGGTCAGAACAAGGGTTAAGCAAAACCAGGGCCAGAACCAGGGTGGTCAGAAGAAAGCAGACCAGAAGGGTAAAGATTCTAAGGGTGAACAAAATGACCAGAAGTCTTCGACAGGTCCCCAACAACCCAAAGAGGGGGGGTGGGTCAGGCTTCCCAGAAAAAGAAGCATCAAGAAGGCCAATCGAAAAGGTGGTGCCAATACTGTAAAAGTAAAACTCACTGGTTTAGTGAATGCACCAAGAAAGGAGGGCAGACTCCTGCCACTGCAGCCCCTAAGGCACCTGTGCCCCCTAGTACAGCCAGCAGTAGTAGTGCACCTCCCAAGGGACTAGTTGGGTTAACCTTGGGTTCTGAGGGGTGTGACAACTTAGTTGGCACGCTCACTCAGGCTGTCCTTGTCTGTACAGGGGATGTGGATATGTCCCCTGATATCAGTCCCAATACTTTGGGCAAATACCGACAGACGCCTTTAATCAATGGAAGAATGGCTCAGGCCTATAGGGACACTTGTGCCAGTGTCACCATGGTGACACCTAACTTTGTGGACCCTGAACAGATCATGCCAGGTACAGATTTCCTGGTGACCAATGCCAGCAACGTCACTACCAGTCATAGTATGGCGATTGTTGCTTTCTCCTGGGGAGGGGTAAATGGCCAGAAAAAGGTTGTTGTTAGTTCAGACCTCCCAGTGGATTGTTTGTTGGGCAATGATTTAGAGTCATCACAATGGTCGGAAGTGGAGCACCGGACTCACATGGAGATGTTAGGCTTGCCAGCACATGTGCTTGCTGTGACTAGGTCACAGGTCAGAAGATGCCCCACTGAACCGGTGCTGGATACTGGAACAATGGACCAGACACCTCCCAAGAAGAAGAGCAGTCGCGTTAAGGCATCGCCTTCCCCCTTGCCCCAGGTCGAAAATCAAGTCTCAGAGGAGGCTGACCTCCAGGAATTGCGGGAAACTGAACCTAAAGAACTCGAACTTGATCAAGTTGAGTTTCTGGGCTCAGGGGGACCCTCACGAGAAGACCTGGGGAAGGACCAGTTAGACTGCCCTTCCCTTGAATCCCTCAGAGAGCAGGCTGCTGCTGAGGCTGCTGGGAACGCCACAGGTACCCACAAGGTATACTGGGAGGATGGACTCCTGTACACTGAGGCAAGAGACCCCAAGCCTGGCATGACCAGGAGGCTGGTTATCCCCTTGTCTCAGCGTGGTTTCCTTCTTACCTTGGCCCACTAGATTCCCTTAGCAGGACACTTAGGCCAGACAAAGACGTGGGACAGGCTTGTCTCACACTTTCACTGGCCTGACATGAACGAGGATACCAAGGAGTTTTGTCGCTCCTGTGTCACTTGCCAAGCCAGTGGTAAGTCAGGTGGCACAACAAAGGCCCCCCTTATACCAATGCCTGTGGTGGGGGTGCCCTTTGAACGAGTGGGGATTGACATTGTCGGTCCAATGGAACCCCAGACAGCATCAGGGCACAAGTTTATACTGGTGGTAGTGGATCATGCCACCAGGTATCCTGAAGCTATTCCCCTTAGGACCACTACAGCACCTGTTGTGGCAAGAGCCCTAGTTGGAGTGTTCTCCAGAGTGGGCTTCCCTAAGGAGGTTGTCTCTGACAGAGGTGCAAACTTCATGTTGAGCTACTTGACTGCTATGTGGAAGGAATGTGGTGTCAACTACAAGTTCACTACACCCTATCATCCACAATGCAATGGGCTTGTTGAACGGTTCAACAGGACCCTAAAAGGGATGATTCATGGACTACCTGAAAAGCTCCGGCATAGATGGGACGTCCTGATTCCCTGCCTTTTATTCGCTTATAGAGAAGTCCCACAGAAGGGGGTTGGCTACAGCCCTTATGAACTTTTGTACGGGCATCCTGTAAGAGGACCCCTGTGTTTGGTGAAGGAAGGATAGGAGAGACCTCTCAAAAAGCCTGCAACCAACATAGTGTACTATGTGCTTGGTCTCCGCTCTCGGATGGCTGAGTACATGGAAAAGGCATCTGAAAACCTTAAGGCCAGCCAAGAACTCCAAAAAGCTTGGCATGACCAAAAGGCTGTCCTGACTGTTTACCAGCCTGGACAGAAGGTGTGGGTGTTGGAGCCAGTGGCCCCAGCAGCACTCAAAGACAAATGGTCTGGGCCCCACACGATTCTTGAGCAAAAGGGAGAGGTCACCTACCTGGTGGACCTTGGAACTCCCCGGAGCCCCCACAGGGTGCTCCATGCTAACCGGCTCAAAGCATATGTCGACAGGACGGACATGAGCTTGCTCATGGCCATAGATGAGGGACAGGAGGAAGAGAGTGACCCTCTCCCAGACCTGCTCACTCAGAATCCTGACGATGGATCAGTGGACGGTGTTGTCTTTTGTGGCAGCCTCTCTGAACATCAACAGAAGGATTGTAAACAGGTTCTTCAATCCTTCCGGCATATGTTCTCTCTAACACCCAGTCAGACCAATTGGTGTACCCATGAGGTTGACACTGGTGACAGCTTGCCCGTCAAGAGTAAAATCTACAGGCAGCCCGATCACGTTAGAGACTGCATCAAAACTGAAGTGCAGAAAATGTTGGAGTTGGGAGTCATTGAACCCTCGGATAGCCCTTGGGCTAGTCCCGTAGTTCTAGTGCCGAAGCCTCACACCCCGGGTGGTAAGAAAGAGATGAGTTTCTGCGTAGACTACAGGGGTCTCAATGCAGTCACTAAGACTGATGCCCACCCAATACCAAGGGCAGATGAGCTTATAGATAGATTGGCTTCTGCCAACTACTTAAGTACGTTTGACCTGACAGCTGGGTATTGGCAAATCAGGTTAGCTGAGGACGCCAAGCCTAAGACAGCATTTTCTACCCCTGGTGGGCATTATCAATTTGTGGTAATGCCCTTTGGTTTGAAAAATGCACCTGCCACCTTCCAAAGGCTGGTGAATCACGTTCTCACTGGGCTGGACGACTTCTGTGCGGCGTATCTTGACGATATTGCTGTCTTTAGCTCCACCTGGGAGGATCACCTGGTCCACCTGAGGAAAGTGTTAGAGGCTCTGCAAGCAGCAGGCCTCACTATCAAGGCCACCAAGTGCCAGATAGGGCAGACACAGGTTGTACACTTGGGTCACCTTGTAGGTGGAGGCCAAGTTCAACCACTGGAGAGCAAAATGCAGTCAATCAGGGACTGGGCTCCTCCAACCACCCAGACTCAGGTTCGAGCTTTCTTGGGCCTGACTGGTTACTACCGAAAGTTTGTCAGAAATTACGGATCGATTGTGACTCCGCTTAATGAACTGACAAGTAAGAAAATGCCAAAAAAGGTTCAGTGGACAGCGAGCTGTCAAAAAGCATTCGATGACCTAAAACAGGCCATGTGCTCGGCACCTATCCTCAAGAGTCCAGACTACTCCAAACCATTCATTGTCCAAACAGATGCTTCTGAGTTGGGTGTGGGAGCTGTTCTATCTCAACTGAATTTTGATGTTAATGACCAGCCCATTGCTTTTATAAGCAGACGGCTGACCCCCAGAGAGAAAAATTGGTCAGCTATTGAGAGGGAGGCCTTTGCTGTGGTTTGGGCCCTGAAGAAACTGAGGCCATACTTGTTTGGCACTCATTTCAAGATTCAGACCGACCATAAGCCCCTCTTATGGCTAAATCAGATGAAGGGTGAAAACCCCAAACTGCTTAGGTGGTCCATTTCCCTACAGGGGATGGACTTCACAGTGGAGCATAGACCTGGCACTGATCATGGCAATGCAGATGGGCTCTCCAGGTATTTCCACTTAGAATAAGAAGACTCACCTGGTCAAGGTTAGTTTATTGTCCCAACGTTTGGGGGGGGGGTCATGTAGGAGAGTAGGGTCTGCAATCCTATGATCACCCAGATTTTTTTGCTTTTGTTTCAATGGTTTACGACTTTCTCTGGCTGTGGGCCTGCCAATCAGACCCACAGCCTTTCTGTTCTCTCACTAAATTGACATGTGTACCTTAGGTGCATTACCCAATTGGAACTGGGCCCCCTTGTCAGACCCTGTAACTCAGGGCATCGGTGTACCCAGGGCCTACCAGGGGCTGAAGCATGTATTATGCCACCCCTGGATGGCCATCTAAATCTGACACAACTGGCTGCACGACAGCTGGGGCAAGGTGGCGTACTCTCCCTTTGCTTTAGATATAGTATACCTATATCTAACCCTAAAATGGACACCCGAATCCCTATCAGTCACTCCTATGGCAGGCCTTGACAATCCTGAAGGCAGAGTGCGTGGAATCGTGTGAATTGGGCTCTGACATGAGCCGAGCCCGGCTGCAGCTTGCGGAACCAAGACCCAATGGCTGTTCCATGATAACACGTACCATACATCGCTAACTTTGGTATCGCGTTAGCAAGACATGTCGAGTAAGGTGTCATACAAATCGGGATACTGACCCCTCACCAATGCTGGCGACGGGGTTAGCATTCCACCCTTCTAGAGGGACACGACATGTACGTAACTGTGAACCCCGGTTAAAGTTAACTGAAGCCTCAGCTCCACAAAATGGATGCTGCCACCACAGACACGAGTCTGACCTCCTGCTGCTGGGAGTCCTTCCAGCGAGGAGAGCTTGGACAAAGGGTTTCCTGTCCGGGGCGGTGCTCGCACCATCCCAGACATGGTTTTGTGTATCCTGGGTAGGCAGGGCTTTACGGGAAGGTGACTGCGGAGTGGCACCCCGGTGCTCGCTACGCATCTGCCGGCTAGAACCAGTTCCAGGGGCACCCCAGCCCCTGACCTGGGGAAAGTCCGGCATGGGAGAGGGGTGTAACCACCCCCCTTCCTGGTCCCACCCCTAGGGCAGGACCTAGTCGCGTACCCACCCCTTTCTTTAGGATAAAGGCAGGAGCGGGGACCCTTCCAAATCAGATCATCTTTGAATCAAGAATACTTTCTACGAAAGGAACTCTCGACTCTTCTCAAGATTTCTCCCTTGTGGCTAAGGAGTAGTCACCCTGCATCCGCAGGCACCATCTAAGAACTCTGCGGTTTGCTGCACGTCCTTCCTCAGGAATCCGACTGCCCAGCTCGACGAGAACCGGCTTCCCTGGCACCTCTGACCTCTACCCACATCGTCAGCTCAGCTGAGATCCGTGGGTGCGACGAGACCTCGAGGGACCGGCCATCTTCAAAACCTGCACGATTTCTTAACCAGCACGACCGCCGAGGGATCCTCTGGTGAGTGCTTTGGGGTCCGAGAAGCCCCGACCCTGAGCAGCTCCAGCACCGAAGTGCAGCCTCCCAGCATCTCCACGATCTGCGTGGGGCCCTTCTGCTTTTGCCGCTCATCACGTTGTCTGGTTACTAGCCGCTGGCTTGTGGCCTTCTCGACGACGCCCGACAACCAACGCTGCTGGTCTGGTTGCTCCAGACTGGCCTTTGCTCCCTTCTGAGAGAGGAGCACCCCGGACCCTCCTGGTCCACTCAAGACGCCATTTTAGGTCCACCACGTGGCCCTGAATTTGCCAAGGCTTGTTGCCCCAATCCTGGGCCCAGCGACGCCAACAGCATCAACCTTCGTGGGACAGCTCGCACCTCCATCCTGGTCGCCGACAACGCCTCCTGGTCCGTGAGACTGCAGAGCCTAGCGTCGCCCACTCAGCTAGCCGAGGTGACGATCATCCGGTGCCCTCCTGGTACCCTCTGACTACTGGCTAGTAGTTACGAACTTGGTCCCCTCTGCTTTCAGGTGTCATCCATCTCTGATCCAGGCTTGGATCTCTACGAACTATCTCCACTGGTCGCCGGCCAGCAACTCCTTCCTTCCGGCTCCTGGTTCGTCAGCGAGGACTCCCGACGTCTGTAAAGACTTGTGCAGCCGCAGCCCCTGGGCTAGGTAACTGCGGCATTTCGGTGCCCGCATTGCCTCCTTATCTAAGGGTCCAGAGTCACTGTCGCTTCCGACTTACCTTATCGGGTTCGCCCGAGACCACTAAACTTTCCGTGCCCCCGGGCACTTGTATTGATTGTGCACTTGAAGTATTTTCCTAAGAGTTTTGTTGTGTGCTTAGTACCCTGTCCTCATAAAGAGTACAGGGCTGTTGTGATTCTAATAAATATACTGTTTATTTTCATAACACTTGTGTGGTGTCCTTTCACTTGGTGTTCAAGGGGTATGTGATGGTATAACAGCTGGCTTAACACGCCCTCTAGAGTTTAGCCCGAAGACTGCTCGTATCCACGCTACTAGGATAGCTGGTCTAAGGTTGACTTACAACCAATCACCATAAGGGTCGTTTGGACTGATGCATAGTGATCACTAGAATAGTGAGCACTGCATATCAGGCCAACTTCTCACAAAAAACAAGACTGTTATTGGAATTATTTGTAGCACTGTAACATAAACAACATTTCATTGTATATCCTCTTATCTTCTGAGTAATACATTTTAAGATTACATAAGAAAGAGTCTACCCCTAGCGCCATGAGCAATCAGTCCAATAAGCCCACCCATTTCCCCCATATTTGCTCATATTTATTTGGGCACCCTCTTGCATCATAAACCACTTTTTCTTGGATCGTACACCAATCCACTCCCCTGCGCCATTTCCAAATAGAAGGAGGCTTGCAGTCTTTCCAGGCCACTGCAATGTCTCTTTTAACAACCAGGAGGGCTGTACCTAGGAACGCCTTGTCGGTTCGGGAGCCGTCCATCCCTTCCATCACCCCGAGGAGAAGAGCCAGTGGAGCAAGGGGCACCTCCCATCCCAGTACTCCACTAAGTTCCATTGTGACTGCCGCCCAGTACTTGGCTATGACTGCGCAGGACCAGACCATATGAAAGAAGTTAGCTGGTCCTTCTCTACGGCATGGACATTGTGGGGCTGGGAGGAGTCCAGCTTTGTGCAGTGAAGATAGTATATCTGTATGAGGCGAAGTCTAGTAGAGATCGTGAGAGTTCTGGGGGCCATAAGGGCGTCCCTCCAATCCTCGTCCTCGAAAGGGCCCACCCAACCCTCCCACCTAGTTTTAAGAGGGTCTAGCGTGGACGCAGTGCTGTTTATCAGGGACCGGTAGATTTGGGATACGCCTCCCTTTCCCAGGTCCCCCATGAGAATTTTGGCTTTCAAGGGGCTGAACTCGGGGAATGATTCTGGGTCCGGGATGTGAATGGTAAGAGCATGCCGTAGCTGGAGATATCTAAAGAATTGCGTAGACCGCAACGAATATGGGTGTTGTAGGTATTGGAAGGAGGACAGATGGTCCCCTTTCCAGACGTCCCCAAGGTGGGTAATGCCTACCAGGTCTTAATCCTGAAAACCCGTCATAGTCCCCACATCCCGCAACCAGGTGCTGTGCCATAATGGTGTGTGATTTTGGAGTCTCAGTGCCAACCGCCACACCAGTAAAGCCGAACGAGTCACTACTGGTAGGGTCTGAGGAGGTTGGGAATACTTTATCATTGTGAAAAACATTTGAGCCAGAAAGAAGGCAGAACTATGAAACCCAAAACAAATAACTGCACAAACCTGTTTAGTGCACGTGTCTTTGAAATGTGTCTTGATGACAAATGGAGAACAAAGTTCATTTGATCTGGGCTGAAGCAGACTGGAAGCATCCTGACAAACATAAGTGACAACTTCGGCTGACTGAAGACTGCTGACAAGCTTGACGAGGAATACCTTGAAACCCCAAAATGGCGGCATGTATTTGACGCGGAGCGGGATGCATAAAAGCGTCCAACAGCAGCTATGGAGATGAACGTCCCCTGTCAGCTGTGCACCTGCCTGCACGCGAATCCCAATGACAGTAAGAGTATTAGCGTGCAACATGCGTCTTGCGTCTCTGTTTATAAACCGCACCAACAGCGTGCTAACTGCCATTGAAGATGGAGAGGCCTAAAATTAAAATTATTTATAAAAAATAATAACAATATCACCTGCACATGCCCCGACTCCTGGGCCGATCACCAAACGTGCCCAAAACACTCCAAATTGGCAAGACGTGCTTAACAAACGCCGTCAGATACTCCATGTAGGAGAGTAGGGTCTGCAATCCTATGATCACCCAGATTTTTTGCTTTTGTTTCACTGGTTTACGACTTTCTCTGGCTGTGGGCCTGCTAATCAGACCCACAGCCTGGCTGTTCTCTTTCTAAAATTACGATATGTACCCTAGGTGCATTTACCAATTGGTACTGGGCCACCTTATCAGACCCTGTAACTCAGGGCATAGGTGTACCCAGGGCCGCCAGGGGCTGCAGCATGTATTATGCCACCCCTGGCTGGCCTCCTAAATTTGACACAACTGGCTGCATGACAGCTGGGGCGAAGTCGTGTAATCACCCTTTGCTTTAGGTATAGTAGCTCTATATCTAACCATACAATGGACACCCGAGTTCCTATCAGTCACTCCTATGGCAGGCCTTGACAATCCTGAAGGCAGAGTGCGTGGGCTCGTGTGAACTGGGTTCTGGCCCGAGCCGAGCCCAGTTGCAGCTTGCGGATCAAAGACCCAATGGCTGTTCCATGATAACGCGTACCACATCGGTAACTTCGGTGTCGCGTTATCAAGACATGTCGAGTAAGGTGTCATACGAATCGAGATGCTACCCCCTCACCAATTCTGGCGACGAGGTTAGCATTCCGCCCTTCTAGAGGGACACGACATGTACGTAACTGTGAACCCCGGTTAAAGTTAACTAAAGCCTCAGCTCCACAAAATGGATGCTGCCACCACAGACACGAGTCTGACCTCCTGCTGCTGGGAGTCCTTCCAGCGAGGAGCGCTTGGACAAAGGGTTTCCTGTCAAGGGCGGTGTTCGCACCGTCCCAGACAGGGTTTGTGTATTCTGGGTAGGTAGGGCTTTTGCGAGAAGGTGACTGCGGAGTGGCACCCCGGTGCTCACTACGCATCTGCCGGTCAGAACCAGTTCCAGGGGCGCCAGCCCTGGCCTGGGGAAAGTCCGGCAGGGGAGAGGGGTGTAACTACCCCCCTTCCTGGTCCCACCCTTAGGGCAGGACCTAGTCATGTACCCACCCCTTTCTTTAGAATAAAGGCCGGAGCGGGGACCCTTCCAAATTAGATCATCTTTGAATCAAGAATACTTTCTACGAAAGGACTTCGAGACTCTTCTCAAGATTTCTCCCTTGTGACTAAGGAGTAGTCACCCTGCATCCGCAGGCACCATCTAAGAACTCTGCGGTTTGCTGCAAGTCCTTCCTCAAGGATCCGACGGCCCAGCTCGACGAGAACCGGCTTCCCTGGCACCTCTGACCTCTACCCACGTCATCAGCTCAGCTGTGATCTGTGGGTGCGACGAGACCTCGAGGGACCGGCCATCATCAAAACCTGCACGCTTTCTTAACCAGCACGACCATCGAAGCAATTCTCTGGTGAGTGCTCTGGGGTCCGAGAAGCCCCGACCCTGAGCAGCTCCAGCACCGAAGTGCGGTCTCCCAGCATCTCCACGATCTGCGTGGGGCCCTTCTGCTCGCTGCTCAGCACGTTGTCTGGTCACTAGCCGCTGGCTTGTGCCCTTCCTTGACGACATCCGACAACCAACACTGCTGGTCTGGTTGCTCCAGACCGGCCCTTGCTCCCTTTTTCCAGAGGAGCACCCCGGACCCTCCTGGTCCATTCAAGACGCCATCTTAGGCCCACCACGTGGCCCTGAGAGCTGCCAAGGCTTGTTGCCCCAATCCTGGGCCCAGCGACGCCGACAGCATCAACCTTCGTGGGATAGCTCGCACCTCCATCCTGGTCGCCGACAACGCCTCCTGGTCCGTGAGACTGCAGAGCCTAGCGTCGCCCACTCACCTGGTCGAGGTGACGGCCAACCGGTGCCCTCCTGGTACCCTCTGACTACTGGCTAGTAGTACGAACTTGGTCCCCTCTGCTTTCAGGTATCATCAATCTCTGATCCAGGCTTGGATCTCTACGAACTATTCATCACTGGTCGCCGGCCAGCAACTCCTTTTCTTCCGGCTCCTGGCTCGTCAGCGAAGACCCCCGACGCCTGTAAGACTTGTGCAGCCGCAGCCCTCGTGGCTAGGTAACTTCGGCATTTCGGTGCCTGCATAGCCTCTTTACTCTAGGGTCCCGAATCCCTCGCTTCCGACTTGCCTTATCGGGTCCGCCCGAGACCACTAAACTTTCCGTGCCCTCGGGCACTTGTTTTTAATTGTGCACTTGAAGTATTTTCCTAAGAGATTTGGTTTGTGCTTAGTACCCTGTCCTCATAAAGAGTACAGGGCTGTTGTGATTCTTAATAAATATACTGTTTATTTTCATAATACTTGTGTGGTGTCCTTTCACTTGGTGTTCAAGGGGTATGTGATGGTATTACAGCTGGCTTAACGCGCCCTCTAGAGTTTAGCCCGAAGACTGCTCGTATCCACGCTACTAGGATAGCTGGTCTAAGGTTGACTTACAACCAATCACCATAAGGGTCGTTTGGAACGATACATAGTGGTCGCTAGAATAGCGAACGCTGCATATCGGGCCAACTTCTCACATTGGTGAGCAGCGGTTGGGATTTGAGCTTGCTGTTGTTTTACAACACGTATCCTAAGAATATCTTGTTGAAAGATCACATAAGTACTGTTAGGTACATATAACTAAAGCTTAGAATACTCTGAGTTCTACTGAACCAGCTGTTGCAGCTCCTCAAGGCTTAGCACACCTTGGCTGCAACTCTTAGCAAGGGATCAGTAGGTAAACACATAGTGTAGGTAGGTGCATCACTTACACCACACTAGAAACAGTATGTCGGACAAAGGAGGAAACTCTGAGTCTCCCCTTGTGTCAGCTGACCCTCCACAGGTCATCCCTTCAAGATATACTGTGCTGAGCTTCAAGGAGTTAAGACAGGTGTGTCACTCCAGGAAGATCAAGCAGGGGTCTAACCCCACAACTTCCTTTCTGATTGGTCTCTTGGAGACTTATGATGCCAGAAAAGCTGAGACCCTTCTTAGCTCTTCTAATCCAGAAGGAGGCATTCCTCCCCTCGAGGGAACCAGAGGTGACCCTGACCTCATCCACCTCTCAACTGAGAACGAAGATGTAGAGGATGATGAGGATGAGGAGCCCTCTGGGGATGAGGCAAATAAGGGACAGGTAGAAGTCGTTAGACTAAGCAGGTCCAACTTAAGCAAACATGACAGTGGTACTGGGGGACCCCTGGGGCCACTATCAGGTCGGCTTAACATTGGGAATGGACGAGCCAGATCTCTGTCAAGAGACTCGGGCAGATCCCTTCAAACCAATGGCTCTCACAACTCTTCTCAAAGAGGGATGACATCCCCTCAGAGGAGAGTGTATGAAGCTAAAGAAAGGGCAGCCAATCTGAGGATTGAAAGGGAAGAACTTGCCCTGGCCAAAGAAAGGCTTGCCTTTGCTAGAGAGCAACAGTTAAGTGGGGTAGTCCCCACTGGTGGCAGCATTGTACCTAGCAATAGGGAAAGGAGTTTTGATACAAAACACCTTGGTAAGATAGTGCCCCCCTTTAAACAAGGGGATGACATCCACAAATGGATTACTGCTTTGGAGAGGGCCTGCACTGTGCAAGGCGTTCCCCCAAGTCAGTGGGCAGCTATCTTGTGGCTCTCCTTTGAAGGAAAAGGTAGAGACAAGCTCCTCACTACAAGAGTGGAGGGTGCTAATGATTACCAAGTCTTGAAAAATGCACTGGTTGAAGGGTTTGGCCTAACCACTGAACAGTACAGGGTGCTGTTCAGGAATACCCAGAAAACGCAGTCTCAAGATTGGTCTGACTTTGTCGATTGTGCCACTAAGGCTTTTGAGGGCTGGTTGCTGGGCAGTAAGGTTACTGATTACAAAGGATTGTATAATTTGATGATGAGAGAACAAATTTTAAACAATTGTCAGAACCAGTTGTTGCATCAGCATCTTGTCGACTCGGATCTGACCTCTCCCCAAGAATTGGGAAAGAAGGCAGACAGATGGGTTCGAACAAGAGTTAAACAGAACCAGGTCCAGAGTCAAGGTGGTCAGAAGAAAGCAGACCAGAAGGGTAAAGATTCGAAAGGGGAACAAACTGACCAGAAGTCTTCGACAGGTCCCCAACAACCCAAAGAGGGGGGGGGGTCAGGCTTCCCAGAAGAAGAAGAATCAAGAAGGCCAATCAAAAAGGTGGTGCCAATACTGTAAAAGTAAGACTCACTGGTTTAGTGAGTGCACCAAGAAAGGAGGAGGGCAGACTCCTGCCACTGCAGCCCCTAAGGCACCTGTGCCCCCTAGTACAGCCAGCAGTGGTAGTGCACCTCCCAAGGGTTTAGTAGGGTTAACCCTGGGTTCTGAGGGGCGTGACAACTTAGTTGGTACACTCACTCAGGCTGTCCTTGTCAGTACAGGGGATGTGGATATGTCCCCTGACGTAAGTCCCAATACTTTGGGCAAATACAGACAGACACCTTTCATAAATGGAAAAATGGCTCAGGCCTATAGGGACACTTGTGCCAGTGTCACCATGATGACACCTAACTTTGTGGACCCTGGACAGATCATGCCAGGTACAGAATTCCTGGTGACCAATGCAAGCAATGTCACTACCAATCACAGTATGGCAATTGTAGCTTTCTCCTGGGGAGGGGTAACTGGCCAAAAGAAGGTTGTAGTTAGTTCAGACCTCCCAGTGGATTGTTTGTTGGGCAATGATTTGGAGTCATCACAATGGTCAGAAGTGGAGCAGAGGACTCACATGGAAATGTTAGGCTTGCCAGCACATGTGTTCGCTGTGACCAGGTCACAGGTCAGGAAATGCCCCACTGAACAGGTGCTGGATCCTGGAACAATGGACCAGACGCCTCCCAAGAAAAGGAGCAGTAGGGTTAAGGCTGTGCCTTCCCCCTTGCCCCAGGTCGTGGATCAAGTCTCAGAGGAGGCTGACCTACAGGAATTGAGGGAAACTGAGCCTAGAGAGTTCGAACTTGATCAAGTTGAATTCTTGGGTTCAAGGGAAGACCTGGGGAAGGACCAGTTAGACTGCCCTTCTCTTGAACCCCTCAGACAGCAGGCTGCTGCTGAGGCTGCTGGGAACGCCACAGGTACCCACAAGGTATACTGGGAAGATGGACTCCTGTACACTGAGTCAAGAGACCCCAAGCCTGGCATGACCAGGAGGCTGGTTGTACCCTTGTCTCAGCGAGGTTTCCTACTTACCTTGGCCCACGAGATTCCCTTAGCAGGTCACTTAGGCCAGACAAAGACGTGGGACAGGCTTGTCTCACACTTTCACTGGCCTCATATGAACGAAGATACCAAGGAGTTTTGCCGCTCCTGTGTCACTTGCCAAGCCAGTGGTAAGTCAGGTGGCACGACAAAGGCCCCCCTTATACCAATGCCAGTGGTGGGGGTGCCCTTTGAACGGGTGGGGATCGACATCGTCGGTCCCATGGAACCACCAACAGCATCAGGGCACAAATTTATACTGGTGGTAGTGGATCATGCCACCAGGTATCCTGAAGCTATTCCCCTTAGGACCACTACAGCGCCTGTTGTGGCAAGAGCCCTAGTTGGAGTATTCTCCAGAGTGGGCTTCCCTAAGGAGGTCGTCTCCGACAGAGGTGCGAACTTTATGTCGAGCTACTTAACTGCAATGTGGAAGGAATGTGGTGTCAACTACAAGTTCACTACACCCTATCACCCACAATGCAATGGGCTTGTTGAGAGATTCAACAGGACCCTGAAAGGGATGATTCATGGACTACCTGAAAAGCTTCGGCGTAGATGGGACGTCCTGATCCCCTGCCTTTTATTCGCTTACAGAGAAGTCCCACAGAAGGGGGTTGGCTACAGCCCTTTTGAACTTTTGTACGGGCATCCTGTGAGAGGACCCCTGTGTTTGGTGAAGGAAGGATGGGAGAGACCTCTCAAAAAGCCTGCAACCAACATAGTGGACTATGTGCTTGGCCTCCGCTCGCGGATGGCTGAATACATGGAGATGGCATCCGAAAACCTTAAGGCCAGCCAAGAACTCCAAAAAGCTTGGCATGACCAAAAGGCTGTCTTGACTGTTTACCAGCCCGGACAGAAGGTGTGGGTGTTGGAGCCAGTGGCCCCAGCAGCACTCAAGGACAAATGGTCCGGGCCCTACACCATCCTGGAGAAAAAGGGAGAGGTCACCTACCTGGTCGACCTGGGAACTCCCCGGAGCCCCCACAGGGTGCTTCATGTCAACAGGCTCAAGGCATATGTCGACAGGAAGGACATGAGTTTGCTCATGGCCCTAGAGGAGGGACAGGAGGAGGAGAGTGACCCTCTCCCCGACCTGCTCACTCAGAATCCTGACGATGGATCGGTAGATGGTGTTGTCTTTTGTGGCAGCCTCTCCGAACATCAACAGAAAGACTGTAAACAGGTTCTTCAGTCTTTCAGACATATGTTCTCTCTAACACCCAGTCAGACCGATTGGTGCACCCATGAGGTTGACACTGGTGACAGCTTGCCCGTCAAGAGTAAAATCTACCGGCAGCCTGATCACGTTAGAGACTGCATCAAGAGTGAAGTGCAGAAAATGTTGGAGCTGGGAGTCATTGAACCCTCGGATAGCCCTTGGGTTAGTCCCGTAGTTCTAGTGCCGAAACTTCACACCCCGGGCGGTAAGAAAGAGATGAGGTTCTGCGTAGACTACAGGGGTCTCAATGCAGTCACTAAGACTGACGCCCACCCAATACCGAGGGCAGACGAGCTTATCGATAGATTGGCTTCGGCCAACTACCTAAGTACGTTTGACCTGACAGCTGGGTATTGGCAAATCAGGTTAGCTGAGGACGCCAAGCCTAAGACCGCATTTTCTACCCCTGGTGGGCATTATCAGTTTGTGGTGATGCCCTTTGGTCTGAAAAATGCACCTGCCACCTTCCAAAGGTTGGTGAATCAAGTCCTTACTGGGCTGGATGACTTCTGTGCAGCGTATCTAGATGATATTGCTGTCTTTAGCTCCACCTGGGAGGATCACCTGGTCCACCTGCGGAAAGCGTTAGAGGCTCTGCAAGCAGCAGGCCTCACTATCAAGGCCACCAAGTGCCAGATAGGGCAGACACAGGTTGTATACCTGGGCCACCTTGTAGGTGGAGGCCAGGTTCAGCCACTGGAGAGCAAAATACAGTCAATCAGGGACTGGGCTCCTCCAACCACCCAGACTCAGGTTCGAGCTTTCTTGGGCCTGACTGGATACTACCGAAAGTTTGTCAGGAACTATGGTTCCATTGTGACACCATTAAATGAACTGACAAGTAAGAACATGCCAAAAAAGGTTCAGTGGACAGCAGGCTGTCAAAAAGCATTCGATGACCTAAAGCAGGCCATGTGCACAGCACCTATCCTTAAGAGTCCAGACTACTCCAAACCATTCATTGTCCAAACAGATGCTTCTGAGTTGGGTGTGGGAGCTGTACTTTCTCAACTGAATTTTGATGGTCAAGACCAGCCCATTGCTTTTATAAGCAGAAGGCTGACCCCCAGAGAGAAGAATTGGTCAGCTATTGAGAGGGAGGCCTTTGCTGTGGTTTGGGCCCTGAAGAAGCTGAGGCCATACTTGTTTGGCACTCACTTCAAGATTCAGACCGACCATAAGCCCCTCTTGTGGCTAAATCAGATGAAGGGTGAAGACCCCAAACTGCTTAGGTGGTCCATTTCCCTACAGGGAATGGACTTTACAGTGGAACATAGACCTGGTACTGATCATGGCAATGCCGATGGGCTCTCCAGATATTTCCACTTAGAACAAGAAGACTCACCTGGTCAAGGTTAGCTTATTGTCCCGACGTTTGGGGGGGGGGTCATGTAGGAGAGTAGGGTCTGCAATCCTATGATCACCCAGATTTTTTGCTTTTGTTTCACTGGTTTACGACTTTCTCTGGCTGTGGGCCTGCTAATCAGACCCACAGCCTGGCTGTTCTCTTTCTAAAATTACGATATGTACCCTAGGTGCATTTACCAATTGGTACTGGGCCACCTTATCAGACCCTGTAACTCAGGGCATAGGTGTACCCAGGGCCGCCAGGGGCTGCAGCATGTATTATGCCACCCCTGGCTGGCCTCCTAAATTTGACACAACTGGCTGCATGACAGCTGGGGCGAAGTCGTGTAATCACCCTTTGCTTTAGGTATAGTAGCTCTATATCTAACCATACAATGGACACCCGAGTTCCTATCAGTCACTCCTATGGCAGGCCTTGACAATCCTGAAGGCAGAGTGCGTGGGCTCGTGTGAACTGGGTTCTGGCCCGAGCCGAGCCCAGTTGCAGCTTGCGGATCAAAGACCCAATGGCTGTTCCATGATAACGCGTACCACATCGGTAACTTCGGTGTCGCGTTATCAAGACATGTCGAGTAAGGTGTCATACGAATCGAGATGCTACCCCCTCACCAATTCTGGTGACGAGGTTAGCATTCCGCCCTTCTAGAGGGACACGACATGTACGTAACTGTGAACCCCGGTTAAAGGTAACTAAAGCCTCAGCTCCACAAAATGGATGCTGCCAACTCAGACACGAGTCTGACCTCCTGCTGCTGGGAGTCCTTCCAGCGAGGAGCGCTTGGACAAAGGGTTTCCTGTCAAGGGCGGTGTTCGCACCGTCCCAGACAGGGTTTGTGTATTCTGGGTAGGTAGGGCTTTTGCGAGAAGGTGACTGCGGAGTGGCACCCCGGTGCTCACTACGCATCTGCCGGTCAGAACCAGTTCCAGGGGCACCAGCCCTGGCCTGGGGAAAGTCCGGCAGGGGAGAGGGGTGTAACTACCCCCCTTCCTGGTCCCACCCTTAGGGCAGGACCTAGTCATGTACCCACCCCTTTCTTTAGAATAAAGGCCGGAGCGGGGACCCTTCCAAATTAGATCATCTTTGAATCAAGAATACTTTCTACGAAAGGACTTCGAGACTCTTCTCAAGATTTCTCCCTTGTGACTAAGGAGTAGTCACCCTGCATCCGCAGGCACCATCTAAGAACTCTGCGGTTTGCTTCAAGTCCTTCCTCAAGGATCCGACGGCCCAGCTCGACGAGAACCGGCTTCCCTGGCACCTCTGACCTCTACCCACGTCATCAGCTCAGCTGTGATCTGTGGGTGCGACGAGACCTCGAGGGACCGGCCATCATCAAAACCTGCACGCTTTCTTAACCAGCACGACCATCGAAGCAATTCTCTGGTGAGTGCTCTGGGGTCCGAGAAGCCCCGACCCTGAGCAGCTCCAGCACCGAAGTGCGGTCTCCCAGCATCTCCACGATCTGCGTGGGGCCCTTCTGCTCGCTGCTCAGCACGTTGTCTGGTCACTAGCCGCTGGCTTGTGCCCTTCCTTGACGACATCCGACAACCAACACTGCTGGTCTGGTTGCTCCAGACCGGCCCTTGCTCCCTTTTTCCAGAGGAGCACCCCGGACCCTCCTGGTCCATTCAAGACGCCATCTTAGGCCCACCACGTGGCCCTGAGAGCTGCCAAGGCTTGTTGCCCCAATCCTGGGCCCAGCGACGCCGACAGCATCAACCTTCGTGGGATAGCTCGCACCTCCATCCTGGTCGCCGACAACGCCTCCTGGTCCGTGAGACTGCAGAGCCTAGCGTCGCCCACTCACCTGGTCGAGGTGACGGCCAACCGGTGCCCTCCTGGTACCCTCTGACTACTGGCTAGTAGTACGAACTTGGTCCCCTCTGCTTTCAGGTATCATCAATCTCTGATCCAGGCTTGGATCTCTACGAACTATTCATCACTGGTCGCCGGCCAGCAACTCCTTTTCTTCCGGCTCCTGGCTCGTCAGCGAAGACCCCCGACGCCTGTAAGACTTGTGCAGCCGCAGCCCTCGTGGCTAGGTAACTTCGGCATTTCGGTGCCTGCATAGCCTCTTTACTCTAGGGTCCCGAGTCCCTCGCTTCCGACTTGCCTTATCGGGTCCGCCCGAGACCACTAAACTTTCCGTGCCCTCGGGCACTTGTTTTTAATTGTGCACTTGAAGTATTTTCCTAAGAGATTTGGTTTGTGCTTAGTACCCTGTCCTCATAAAGAGTACAGGGCTGTTGTGATTCTTAATAAATATACTGTTTATTTTCATAATACTTGTGTGGTGTCCTTTCACTTGGTGTTCAAGGGGTATGTGATGGTATTACAGCTGGCTTAACGCGCCCTCTAGAGTTTAGCCCGAAGACTGCTCGTATCCACGCTACTAGGATAGCTGGTCTAAGGTTGACTTACAACCAATCACCATAAGGGTCGTTTGGAACGATACATAGTGGTCGCTAGAATAGCGAACGCTGCATATCGGGCCAACTTCTCACACTCCACAATGAATTAATGTGCCAAAGTATGAATTCCCAGTGTGTAGCTTTTTCCGCTCCAGTGGAGATAACAGATCTTAGTTGACACCAAACCATTAAATCCTTTAAGAGACACGCAGCAAACACAGCTTTAAAGTTCTCCAGGAGCAGGTTGCCAGGAACATGAAATGGAGGTAGACAGGTTTGCTGAGTCTATGTGGGCAGCATCCATATTGGATGAGTTGTGCGGAACTTCAATTCTTTTTTTTGTTTTGTTTGAATATCTTTTATTGCATTTTCTTTTATGAGAGTACATGAAAAAATAGGTTACACAGCGATATTGCAGGAAATACATAGCATATCATATCAGTTTTCCATACGTGATAGTGAAAAAAGGATAAACAAAGTAGTAAGAACAACATGACCAGATTGTTGGACATTGCTGTATGAGAATACATATCAACAACAACAGTTTGCTAGAATAATCTATCCTTCCATCCATGTCCTGCAAATTAAATGGTTAAGATGGGACACCTATAGCAAGAAACTGATAAATCAAGAGGAATCGGGCGTGCTGGAAGAGTGATGAGCGGACTCTGAGCGGGCCAGGTCTGGTGCATTGCAGTCAGCAAGTGACGTCCCCATCGAGAGTTACGGCGTGAAAGGGGAGGACAGGACAGTCAGTATGTGTCAGCGTGTGAGGTCATATGTTTCGCTCGACAATGTTTCCCGATTCCAGGGTGTGTCTCCTGCTCCGTCCCCAAAAGAAAAGCGCTCATCCCTGAGGATAACTGTAACTACTCATTCATGGGTACCTCTGCGATTACCGAGCAGAGTTCAAAGCGAACTGTGAATCAAGCATTATTCAATACCGTTTGTTCATAAGAATAAACTTTGGGTAAGAACCTAAGAATATAGGGATTGAAAACTGAGTAATGTCAAAACAAATGGGATGGGGTACGGGCAAGGGCGGGCATATGTGTCGCTGTGTCAGTAGTGGGAGTCATCCGGCGCAGCGCGCAACGGCCCTAGTAAGGGGGGGGGGGAGAGAGGGGGAAATCCGGCAAAAGATCCCGACCCAGAGCCGGGAGGTGAGAAAGGTGTGGAGGCAGAGGAGGGAGGGAGGGGGTGGGGGGGAGTCGGACCAATATCCAAAGGGGTAGAGTGTCTAAGTGATACCTCCCTGTAGGCACGCTTGGTGAAAAGCAGCCAAGGTGTTGTCCCAGTCCTGGGCTATGGGATACATGCGGAGCCCCGCTGTTTCTTCCCTGTGCAAGGCTACACTCTCCGCCTGTGCCCAATTGTCAAAGGAATTACGCCAGTGTATTGCTTGGGGAGGTTCGCTGTTCTTCCAGCGCTTGGTAATACGTCGTTTTGCCGTTATCAGACCAAGATCCCAAAATCTAGCCGGGTCCTTCGTTTGTTTCAGCTGCCAAAATAAGCCTAATAGACAAGCTCCCCACTCCCGTCGCTGGAGAGGTCGATACTGCCTTCCAGTAATCGTGTAGGAGAGGGCACGACCAGAGCATATGTAGGAACTGCGCATCTACTAGTCCGCACCTGGGGCATGCAGTTGTGTCAAGTCCAAAATATCGGTTTATTTTATCCGGGGATAAATACGCGCGATGCACAATATAGTATTGGATGATTTTAAAGCGGGAATTGCGTGGAACATTTAGCGCACCAGCCATCACCATTGCCCGTTCTTTATCGGTCCAGTCTCGACCCCTGTCTCTAGTCCATTTGTCTCGCAAGCGCTGTGAGGAAAATTGAGTATGCGTGTGGAGGGCCTGCTCGAGCCAGTGTACTATGTGAGAGCCATTCCCCATCACGTGTAAATACTGTATCAGCAGGTGGGTTGGTAGTTCTTCCGTAAGGTCACCCCAGGCTTGCGTTAACAAGTGTATGATCGCTGCGTGTGTTAGGAATTGACCGACTGGTAGTTCCGTGTTGGCCTTTAGGGTCTCGAATGGAAGTAAGGCGCCCTCTGCGAACAGGTCTCCCAGTCCCTCCAGCTCAGCTCGTGTCCAGCTGCCTAATGCCGTCTCCGAGAGTGCGCCGCCTTCCCAGGGTGTCACCAATAATGGTAGGTTAGGAGCATACGGTTTGGTGGAGTTTGTGAGTTTCAGACTCCTCACGTAGCACTTCCGCGCCACCGGAAGTTGTAGCTGTTCAGGGCAGCGGACCTTAGCTAAGGGATGCAATAGTGCGTGGACCTGTGCAACCGTCATGATAGTGTCGTCCGTGGCAGTATCACCTAGATTCTTCCCGCTCAGCCAGTAGGTCACCCATTGCAGCTGCGCCGCCATGTAATAGAGCTCCTGATTAGGAACAGCTAACCCTCCATTTTCCGTTGAAGCATATAATGTCTTCAGCGCGACCCTGGGCCGCCCCGTATTCTATATCAATCGCCTGGACAAAGTCTCCAGCTCTCGGAAAGTTTGGTCCGGGACATAAACCGGGAGGTTGACATAAAAATACAGCAATTTCGGCAACTCTATAATTTTCGTCAGCGTGATTCGACTTTGGGACATTTAGTGGGAGGGAGTTCCAAAAAGTTACCTGAGCCGTATGTATGTGTATATGCATTTATATAGCGCACTACTTACCCGTAGGGTCCCAAGGCGCTTCAACCGCTGCGAAACCCTTCCTGGCTTCCCTGAGAGATGGTCCCTTAATGGGTATCTCCAGAGTGAGTCCAGGCATCCCCGGCGGTCTGGTGGGGCCGTTAGGGAAGATGAGGCAAGCTAATGCCCAGAGTTGCCGAGTGTGATCGCTGATCAGAGTGGGCACCAAGGCGAGAGAATTATCGAGTCCGCTGACCCTGGTCCAGAAACCTGCCGCGCCGGGAATCGAACCCTGGTCCCGGGCCGTCCTCTGCTCTCGGGTCTGCCGCCTCTAACCAGTGAGCCACACTACTTCACTGCCGTGAGTGATGAGATTGCCCTTGTTAGGTTGCCTTCTAACAAGTCAGTGGGGTCTCGATATATATATATAAAGTCCTAGATAGCGGAAAGTGGTTGGATACCAAAGAAGTTGTTCGCCCAGGACCACAATATCACATTCTGGCATTTCAGCATCAAAAGAATATACCCCTGATTTCGCCCAGTTAACTTGGAGTCCCGACACTACACCGAATACACGGAATATGTCGGTAATCACCCACGGGAAACAAGTCAGGTCTCTGACGTAAAGTAGTAGGTCATCCGCGTACAGTGACACCGTGTGTATCCCGTCAGCCAGAGGGATGCCCCAGTCTGCGCCAGAGGCATCGAGCTGTGCTGCCAGGGGCTCCATCATGAGAGCAAAGATTAAGAGGGAGAGGGGGCACCCTTGTCTAGTGCCTCTGCGTACCCGAATCGGGTCCGAAAGAAGCCTGCCTGTGCGAACGAGCACCAAGGGCTCTTGGTACAGAAGTTCCACCATCTGAAGAAAGGCATCCCCTAAGTAAAATTTCTCCAGCACCAGCATCAGATAGGGCCACTCCACAGAGTCGAACGCCTTCTCAAGATCGAGCACCAGGCACCCTGAACGAGGCCATTGGGGTATAGCTAGACTCTGCACTCTAAACAGGCGTCTGATGTTATAAGACGTTCTGCGGGTCGGCACAAACCGTTCTGGTCGGCGTGCACCAGAGCAGGTACCAAGAGTGCCAGTCACTGGGCTAGCGTGGATGCCAGGATCTTATAGTCTGTATTGAGGAGGACAAGCATTCCAATTGATCGAGCACCAGGCGCCCTGAATGAGGCCATTGGGGTGTAGCTAGACTCTGCACTCTAAACAGGCGTCTGATGTTAAAAGTTATCAGTTCTCCCTCTATCTGTTTCCACATTCCCGCCTGCATACCCAGACAGTGACCCCTTGTGACAACCTTAAACGCATCCCATTCCAATTGATCGAGCACCAGGCACCCTGAACGAGGCCATTGGGGTGTAGCTAGACTCTGCACTCTAAACAGGCGTCTGATGTTATAAGACGTGCTGCGGGTCGGCACAAAACCGTTCTGGTCTGCGTGCACCAGAGCAGGTACCAAGGGTGCCAGTCGCTGGGCTAGCGTGGATGCCAGGATCTTATAGTCTGTATTGAGGAGGGCAAGCAGTCTGTATGATCCCATATTGAGTTTGTCTCTGCCTGGTTTCAGGAGGGATATTAGACTCTCCTTATTCAGCGTAGGGGGGAGAGTAGAATCTGTTATTGCTGCATTATACACTCGCAACAGCTCGGGAATGAGGATAAGAGAATAGGCTTTGTAGAAATCCGCTGGTAGTCCGTCAGGCCCCGGGGTTTTACAGTTGGAGAGGGAAAAGATAACTGTTCGGAGCTCCTCCGACGTGAGCGGCGCTCCCACGTTGCGCATTGGTAATCACTGGCAGGGGCATGGTCAATAAATACTCTGCAATGTCAGCTGCGGTGACCCGCAAATGAGAGCGATAAAGGCCCTCATAATGTTTTGTGAAGGCCTCGTGAATAGCCCGCTGCGTGTAGACAGTGGTGTCCTGAGTGGTGCGGATGGACATCACCGGCGTAGTTTGGGTGTCACGCCGTATCAGCCATGATAGTAGCTTACCCGGCTTGTCCCCAAGGTGGTGCGTGCGCGCCAAATGGGCAGCATCATTTAGATTCTTCAGCCTGTCTAAAAGTTGTGTGTGCTGCTCTCGGGCTGCCATCAGAGCCCCATCGTCTCCCTCAGCCGCCTCCTGCTCCCCCGCCAGTAAGGTAGCTTCAACTCGTGTCAGTTCTCCCTCTATCTGTTTCCACATTCCCGCCTGCATACCCAGACAGTGACCCCTTGTGACAACCTTAAACGCATCCCATTCCAATTGTAGGGCGGACGCAGTATCGTTATTTTCGTTAAAATACTGCAAGAGGCGGATAGAAAGCGCTTCCCTATATGGGGCGTCTAGTAAGACATCTGGTTGGTGTTGCCATGTGGGCACCGGTGGGCTGGGTCGTTCCCAAGTAAAGTCTAGGGTGTGAGGGTTGTGGTCAGAGTGAGTGCGGTCTAGGTAACAGGTGTCTGTGACATGGGGAAGTAGATCGCTCGATAGCATGTACCTGTCTAACCGAACGTGTAGCGTGTGGGCATCTGAATAGTACAAATAGACCTTCGTGTGAGGGTTGCGACTGCGCCAGGCATCATGTAGGTCCCACTGGGTCCCCCAGTTTGTGAGCGCTTTCATTGCCCCATTTGCCGGTGCATTAGCCAAGGGGGGGAATGACCGGTCTAAGGCAATATCTAAAACACAATTATAGTCGCCCCAAGCAAAAGTAGAACGCCAGGCCGTTGAGCTATCACTGATGACAACTGTGAGAGGAATCAGCCTTGTTCAGTGTTAGGGGCATAGACAGAGGCGAGAACAATGTGCTGTCCGTCCAATCTTCCATGAAGCACCACATATCTGCCCTCCGTGTCTACCGTACTATGAATGAGTGCAAAGGGGACCCCAGGGCGTATCCAGATCAAAGCCCCTCGCGCATATGTCGAGAAGCCGGTAGCTGCAATTGTCCCCTCCATCTGCTGCGTAGTGTGAGCACCTCTGGGCCGGTCAAATGGGTCTCTTGCAGTAATGCTATGTGCACTTGGTGTCGTTTGAGATATGAATTAATCTGGTAACGGCGTGAAGGTGTATGCATACCACGCATGTTCCAGGTGCAAAATGTAATCGTGGCCATTACACATCTGGTCTCTCGTCCCCCCCTCTCCCCCTAGCCATCCACCACTAGCAATCAGCACGGTCGCACAGCGGGGCAGACGCCCTCTTACATCATTGTAAGTCTCTAGCATACACCCATGGTCCCGCAAAAAAATATGAGAGGAGAAAAAAAGAGTCAACTAAACCTGTAAACAAGGGAAGCAAATGCACAATACCAAAAGGTCGACAGCAGAACATGTTGTCGTCCAAACGCTCTAACGAGCTCAAGAAACCGTGAGTTCAAGGGGGGATCGCTGAGCACTTGGCTCTGTGCTTACGGGGGTAACATGCGATCAGGGTGAGGGTGCTTCCCCCCCACAAGCAGACAGTGTCATTCGGCCCAGTTCCAGCAGGAATTCCTGTTACGTAGGGCGCTGGGCCTTACGGGTTCGAAGCTTAGCCATCCAGCAGCGCCCCGAGTTAGGCCACCACGTGTCACTCACCGGCGGGGGTCTGTCCACCCCTACAATGTTGCCTTACGACTCACCAGCAATGGTTATATTCATGCCACACCAGGGTCACTGGGGCGCGCTTCACAATGGCATATTAACCGGAACTGAGCGCCTCCCCGGAGTCATGGGGCCTCGCCAGCGTCACAGTAATGTCTCATCGAAACAGAATTCCGTCGGTTGCAAAAGTCCTTAGAGTCAGACGAGAGGGCCAAGTGTCCTAGGACGCGTTCACTGGACAAAGTCAGCAGTCTGTGGAGTAACATCTGGTAGGTCCGCCGATAAATGGGAATCTGGCAATCCATAAATATGTTTGTCGTCGCTTGTGATGGCGCAGGGGCTGGCTTCCAAGTCGAGAACCGCTTCCAGTCAGCCGCTGATCACCGCCACCATCCGAAGGGCTTCTTGTTGCTCGCTATGAATGAGCTCAGGTGTGGGACCCACCTCTGTCTCCGTGTTGATTTCGTTGGCAAGGGTCTCCCTCGACGGCGTCGCCGGGTCCCTCGGTCGCGTTGCATCGTCGATGGCAACTTACTGGGTTCCTTATCAATGCCAGAGTCAAGCCAGGCCTCAACTGCCTCAGGAGTGTCGAAAAAGTGTGTCTTATCCTGGGCCACCACACGTAGGCGGGCCAGGAAAAGAAGGGAATATTTCAGAGCTAGGCGGCGGAGTCGCTGTTTCACCGCTAGGAAAGAGTGACGCTGGCGTTGGACTTGCACAGTGTAATCAGGGAATAACATGATCTTAGTGTTCTCAACTCTGATGTATGACAATTTCCTAGTCTCTCGCAGTACGGCGTCACGATCCCGGTAGTTCAAGACGCAAATTAGCATGGGCCTCGGATTGGAGCCCGTAGGAGGAGGTCGCGCCAGTACTCGGTGGCCCGTTCCACTACAAAGTGTTGCGAGAGGGTGCCGTCTGGTAGTAGGCCCATGAGCCAACGTTCCATGCGTATTGTCTGTTCTCTACCCTCCCAGCGTTCCGGCAGACCTACGATGCGGACGTTGTTTATCCTCGCCCTTCCTTCCGCATCCTCCGCACGGTCCTCCAAGAATTCTACTCTGTTAAGGAGATCTTGGACATGTCTATCCATCTGTGCGATCTTGGGCGTGACAATAGTCATGGTGGCTTCCAGGGCAGTCGTTTGTTCCGACAATTTTTTATGATCAGCTCGGAGGTGTGTTGGGTCTATGGCCACAATTGCATCGACTCCTCCAATCGCTCCATCGCTGCCAGCATCGTATCCAATTTGGAGGCAGTCTGGTCTAGCTCAGCCGACTTCGCCATCTTCCCCTTTACCTGTGCGCCACCAGCACCAGCTCTCGTCTTGGGTCCCCCAGACATGGGCGGCGTAGTATAGTCTGAGTGTCAGCGCGTCCGGGAATTTCCCCCAGGGCTCCAAGCAGGGTACAGCGTTTCGTGAGGTCAAAGGAAGTCCAACTGTTGGGGGATGTAGGATGGCTGCCTCACCAATTCACGCGGACGTCTCCGTCATGCACCAGAGCGGCCTGTCACATCTGGGAGGGCGCCCAAGAGGAATGAAATGCACTCTCCCCACCTGCGGTCAACGTCTGTCCGTGTGTCCAGGTGGCGGGCAGTTTTCCGTTATGGGGATCCAAGGCGGGAAGCGCAGTCCGACAACAGCAGCCTCCTCTAGTCAGCTGCCCGCGTGGATGATGCAGATCGCCTCAGTGTGTGAACCAAGGCGGGCGGCAGCTGCTGTATTTCTCCTCCTCGCCTCACATCAGTTCCTCCGGTGCCTCCAAGGAGGGAGTGGCTCTCTCAGTAGTGGGGCAGCGAGGTCTAGAGTCCCAGTGGGGCAAGTGGTATTGTTCACTCTCTTACTCCAAGCGCCACACCCCGGGGACGGCCAGCGGATGCAGGGGGATTCGTGTCCACTCGAATAAGGGGTAGTTCCCGTCCATGGATAGGGTCGTAGCATCTTCGGATTAGTGGGGGGCGGCCACTCCGCTAGCGCCTCACAGGCCCCTGCTCCAGCGCTCAAGTCAGGGACCACTTGTGAGTGTGTCGGCGGCAGGACCCCCCGGGAGTCACACTATCCCGCACGCTGAGGTAATAGAAATTTTTATGGTCAGATATGTCCCCTAACGTGTACCCCAACGTCTCCATGTACGAGTTTAAAGTGCATGTAACTTCCCTCCGCAACCGAATCTGAAGACGCAAATACATTTGCGTCCAACGTCAACATGTCCTCTATCAGATCCACCATGAATGGATTGATAATTCAGTTCCTAACCATGCCATGCCAACGTCTTTACATGGTGCACTTTCACGTTTTCCTGGCTCTGCCGAGCTAGGCCCTGATTTCTGCCCTCAAACTACTTCTGTCTCTGCCTCTGAAAGCTGCAGCGTGGAGATGCATCCCTGACCTCTGCCTTACTTCCTGCCAAGCGAAGCGGTGCCTGGCTCAACCTGGCCTGCCTGCCAAGACAGTATTTTGCCTTCAAGTTATCTGTTCAGCCTCCTCGAAAACACATTCCTGTCTAGTGATATAGGTAAACATATCCCCGGCTGCAGAGCAAAGAGCAAGTCTTCCTGTCTCCATGCAAGTAATTTACAGTTCCCGTTGCCATAGTAGGCCCATGGCCCTGCACGTAGACACGTAGACACATATGCACGCACTAGCATTCAGTATAGTATAGCCTCTGCCCGAGAGACCTTTTACTCCAGATAATACATCCTCCAAACATAAGATACCAGATATGTTATAGGTCCAGGTCGTTCTGACATCCCAGACTTCTGTCTCCTTTACTAGTGTTAAAGTTCTCCCCAGTTACACGTCTATGTCACGTCATGCTAGTTGCGCGCACATCCGCACTTCCTGCTGACTCTGCAGAATCCTCTAAGCACCCACCCACATATGACACGTTTCTGTGACGTTTCCAGCACACACCTCCGTGCACACCCTTGTACACGCCTTTTTGCTACGCACATGTGTTCTTATCACTTGTCACGCCTATTGTATCCATCGCCATTGTACAGTTTTACTATATATGTCATGTACTGTTAATAAATCGTTGACATCTTTTTGCCATCGTTGCATATTCCCCGATCCCTTGTATTGATGGAATTGATTTCCATGGCTCGAGCCATCCTGATTAAAGCCTGTATGACTCAGACACCCCGGACTCTGACTCTCATTTGATTGAGCTATTCTTTTACTTGTCAGTAATTATATGGAAAAACTTGTACGGTAAACTATATTTACCACATAATTTGGCGCCCGAATAGGGACCCCTCCCCCACCCCACGCGCCGGCGATGCGTCGCAGGCCTTGCCCCCTACCACAGCCGTGACGGACTCCTATGCGCATCTGCAGGTATTCCTGTATCTCCCTCAGGCCTACGGAGGTGACGGAGACTGCGGTCGACATCCAGACGAGGCGGTGAGGAGTGCGGAGGATCCCGACCAGAGCCCAGCCGAGAGTGCAGTGTCCGAGGTGTCCAGAGGCCCACCTGTCCGAAGCGTCGAGGCGCATGCGTAGTGCGCAGCAGCAGTGACGTCGTAGCAGTCCAGTCCAGTCGAGAGTCCGAGGCCTTCCGTTCCGTGCTTCCCGGTGAGTACCGTTGCTGGGGACACATCAAGACGGGTGCATTAATCTGTATCCGGTCAAGACGGGTTTGGGTACACAGATCCGGTCTGTACTGTTTTAGCAGTGCATCTGTACTGTTTAGCAGTACATCTAGTAGTACAGTGATTCAGTGTTTCAGTATTCTTTGTATTGGTCGAAATGTTTCAATGTGATTGATGTCGTGGTATGAATGACTGTTTGTGTTTTTATTGTGGTCATCGTGTTTTGCGTCCAGGTGAGAGGTAAAAATGCCTCTGTTTTCTAAATTACGACAGATAGGAACTAGGAAAGGGATACTCGAAGAAGCAGTCCCCGTCCCACCTAGGGACACTCCAGGTCATTTTATGTACCATAAGCATGGCTTAGATGCCATACTGTACTTAGACTTATGGGTGGACTACACGAAGGACTTGGAAGAGAATCAAAGATGGCCCGTTACAGGGACATGGGATGCCGAGTGCATCATGAGAGTAGAAGAAGCGTTATGGAAAAAGAAAGCCAGACAATCGCAGAAAGATGCCATAGAATTGTGGCGCAAAGAATCGCATAGACGGACAGAGAAAGAACTCAGAAAAGCAGAGAAAAGTAGAGAAGATTCCGAAAAAGCTAGGGAAAAAGAATTACTAGAAGAAGGACAGCGAGTCAGAATAGAACAACAAGACCGACAGAGAAATGCCCTTATTACAGGACTGTATCCAGTTCTGGCCGAGGGCCTGCCCAAGGCGACCCCGGACATACCAAATGATCTGCCACCTCCATTGGTTCCGACTAAAGTACGTCATAGACAGACCGCAGCAGACATTTTCCTTTCTTCCTATTTAGATGATGTGGCTCCCGCATATACCAATGTACCCGTACAACCTGCTAATAATAATCTGCCACAGCATATTCCTGCTGATCAAGCCACGACCCCTCCACGTCAGCAAATTCCCGCACCTGTTGTCACTTCCCCTACTATTGGTCCTCTTAACCCTTTTGCTACAGATGAGACTCAGAGTCAGTCGTCCCCGTTAAATGTACCTTTCCCACACCCAATGACGTCCAGTCATGCTCATGCCTCAGGCGGTGCCTCAGGCGGCCTCCCCCACACTCCGCCACAATTACATCGGTTGACAATGAGAGAATTAGCAATGCAGCGTACACCTAAAGCAAGCCCAGCTGAAAAGCTCAAACAAATAATTGGAGATTGTAGATACGATCCTGTCCCTGGCAAGCAAGGGGACCTGTTGTTAGCATCATTACGTTTAAGACGTGTTACAGATTATTTGATGACATTACCAGAAATGCCAGAACATCTAGACAAAATATATCACTTTATTCGATCGGGGGAGGGTCCAGAATGTGTTCGTGAAGCCATGGCATATCAGAAAGTCGAGACTCAAGGGTTAATATTGCGATTTTTGATTAATTGTTTGATAAGGGAACAAGATCAGCCAGGTTATTCTCAAAAAGAAATGGAAGGATTGACAAAATGGAGTCAGAATATTGCAGATTGTAAGCATGACAAAGAGAAATGTATAGATGCCATGTCTAGAAAGATCCGTAAAGAAATAGTGGCCATACATTCCCGACGCAAAGCTGATAAAACACCCGAGTCAGACGAAAGGGAATCCTCAGAGGAGGAAGAACCAGAGAATCCAGCAGCGACTGAAGACACGATAGCTTACGTAGGTAGGGCGAAACTCCCTAAACAGTATTCTCTTGATAGACCTTTCGATAGACCCATTCGTCCAGAAAGCAAGAAACGTTACCTTTCCCCGATACCAGAGCAATGTTCCCTTGAACATATTTTCCAAGTTACTGATAAAATCCTGAAAGAAAGAGTAGGTTATCATGAACTCAATACCTTACGTGATCAGGAACTAGCCCGGTCAGCAGTCCAATGGGCCGGGAATGACAGTATATATAAAGATGATTCAGTAGTACAAACATTTTTAAGTCTCACTCCAGAAGAACAGCGACTAGCTGGTATATACATGACTCAACATCTTATTATACAGTATGAAAACCAACAATCTGACCCAGGTCCGGTGTATAATCTATTGCAAGACTTACTCCTGAGAAGATGGAGAGGTCTAGGTACAGATTTAATTGACATCATTTTAGAACAACGTCACAAATACAGAACTTTCCTGACTCCACGTCTTGTTTCCGTTCCACCCCCAGTAAGACAATCATATCACCTAGATAGACAGAACCCTTTACGAGAAGTACATCCAATCCGGAAACCAGATGATACACTTGAGCGCGTATTTGTATATACGCCCATAACTAAAATGGAATTATTGGAAATGAAGAAAATAGTGCCGAGTCATGATAAAGATCCAGCAGGGTTTCACCGTGAAATAAAAGACATGTTACTCATGGGAGATTATACATATCCCGACATTATGAAAATATTAAAAGTGCTATTGCCTGCCGGTATTTACGAGAAACTCAAAGAAAAGGAATGGGAGGTGGGAGATAAAAAGATTAATTGGGCTGAATTGGAAAACGAAGAAACCGGACGAACCCCAGGTCTAGGTCTTGGGGAGAAAACTAAAGCATTACCAGGATTATTAGTACAGGTTTTGCCTAGATTGTTGACAACTAAAAAGGAGGACTGGGATGCAATCTCAGCCTGCAAACAGAAACACGACGAAGACACTAGTGATTTTTATTCTAGATTCGAGAAATGCGTTATTATTAATAGTGGCCTGAAAACAAGTAGCGAGTCTTACCCACATCTATTTGTGACCAAATTAGTCGAGAATTCATTACCCCAGGTTAAGAACCGTGTATTGAAAGTCGAGAGCACATGGCAAGCAAATACGCCTTCCCAAATGTTACAAATGTTACAGTACCACCAGAACAGAATTAGAGAGGAACATGATCACGAACAGAGACGTATGAAAGACACGAAAATGAAAGTGCTAGTTGCTCAGTCAGTTCCAGCTGATGGTCAGAAAAGGGGTACGACACAGTCCAATAATTCGGCAGCTCCTGTTAAAGGGACATGCAACTATTGTAAACAGCCATGTCACTATGTAAACGATTGTGCAGTTTTGAAACACAATATAGCCACAGGTAAAACTAAGGAGAGACCGCGTCCACCTAGACAGGACCAGGTCCAACAACATATACCGCAGAATGTGCAGCCTATGCAGGTTCCACAACAGACCGTAGCGGTACCACAGCCCCAGCCCATTGCCGCGACACAACATGTCACACAGCAGATGTACCAGTATGCACAATCCGATTACCCTGATTATCAGCAGTAAACATGAAATAGCCTAGAGAGGGAGGTTGGCTTGCCTCTTATTGAGGTTCCTGTAGATCAAGAGGGTCCTTATGTACATAGTCAGGTATTTGGAAAGGATAGAAAATTTTTGATTGACACAGGGGCAAGCAGAACTGCCATTAGTCATGACGAGGTTCCAGGGGCACCCCTCTCAGGCTCACAGAATGTTTCCCTTGGATTTTTAGGAAAGCCTGTTGTTAATGAAGTATCGAAACCAGTTCCTCTTGCAGTTGGTCCATTATCCCGTACTACAGATTTATTGCTCACGAAATCATGTCCAGAAAACTTGCTTGGTATTAAAACGCTAAAAGCTCTTGAGCTGTAATTTGTTGTTCTCCGGAAGGAGTAAGGCTGTTCCTTCGTGATTTTAAGGGTCATTATGTGTTGAGAGATTTTGATCCCAGGTTACAGAATGTTCCTGCACATTTATGGGCACAAGGCCCCACTGATGTAGGTTGTATGCACATTACACCATACCTTGTTACACTCAAGCCAGGAGTTGTACTGCCCCGAATCCGACAATACAAGTTACCACCCGATGCTGTAGTGGCTTTACTGAAAATTTTATTTTATTTTATTTATTTATTTTTTTACACTTATAGAGCGCACTGCTACCAGTCGGCGTCCTGGCGCTGAAGTGATAATTCCAGAGAAGCGAGAATCTAGGTACTTATTGGGAGAAGAGCCATGTTTTTAGATCCTTCCTGAATGCCAGGAGATTTGTATTGAGTTTGAGGGAGAGAGGGAGGGAGTTCCACGCCATCGCAGCTCCCCTGACAAAACTCCTTCCACCCCAGCGTGCCCTCTTGATCCGGGTGGTTTTGACCAGCCCCAGACTGGCCGACCTCAGTTGTCTACCTGGTCTATACCACTGAAAAAGATCTTGAAGGAACACTGGGCCAAGGCCATGCAATGCCTTAAAGACAATGCAGAGGGCCTTGAACCTGATTCGCTTCCGTACCGGAAGCCAGTGCAGTTTGTCCAGTTTATTAAAATCATTGACGAGCGCATTGCCCAAGGAGTGGTTGTAGAAACCGACTCCAATGTTTGTAATTCCCCCATCATTCCGATTCTTAAACGCACTGATCCGAATGCACCTCCAGTTTATCGTTTGGTGATTGATTTACGTGAATTGAATAAATGCATTGTACCACAGTATCCAGTGGTCCCAGACATCTCTTCATTATTGACAGCTATTGATTCAGAGGCGACGTTCTTTACTGTAATTGATCTCAAGAACGCCTTCTTTAGTGTCCCCATTGATACGGAAAGCCAATACCTTTTCGGATTCTGTTTAAATGGCCGTAGCTTCAAATTTGCACGCGCCCCTCAAGGATTCACAGAAAGCCCCAGCATCTACAGCCAAGCATTGAAAAGACAACTTGACAGTATCCACATGCCTGCTAACACTGCCCTACTACAGTACGTCGATGATCTGTTGATCACTGCCCGAAGTGAACCAGAATGTGAACATGCATCACTGACAGTTTTGTATTTCCTGGCGGACAAGGGACACAAGGTGTCTCCTTCGAAGCTACAATTCTGTGCCCAGCAAGTGGTGTACCTTGGGCACTTGCTGTCCAAGTGGGGTAGGCAGCTGACACCTGATCGCATCCAGTTAATTGTACACATGCCACAACCCAAGACACAGAAGGAAGTACGAGCCTTTATTGGACTCACTTCTTATTGCAGACAATGGATTCCCCAATATGCATTTCTAGCTAAACCACTTATACAGTTGACAACACAGGAGGCAGCGTCTTCGTCTGTCCTCCCTTGGACTCAGGAACATACACAAGCTTTTGACGAATTAAAGAAAGCCTTATGTCAAGCACCTGTTTTAGCGACACCATGTTACAGCAAACCTTTTACACTTTTTGTCACAGAACGCGATGGCACAGCGTTGTCGGTTCTCACTCAGGTTCAAGCAGACAAACACAGACCGTGTGCTTATTTTTCGAGTACATTGGATCCAGTAGCACAGGCCTTGCCTGCGTGCTTAAAATTAGTTGCAGCAACAGCTCTAGCAATTAGACAAAGTGACTCCATTGTATTGGGACACCAATTGACAGTACAGGTTCCACACTCTGTGGAAGTTCTCCTAAACAGAACACAGACCCAGCACTTGACCATAGCACGACTAACAGGTTATGAATTGACATTATTCCAACCACACATAGAAATCAGACGCTGCAATACACTAAATCCTGCTACACTTTTACCATCGAGCACAACAGATCCTACTCCACATGACTGCGTGGACGTCATTAACACAATCACGAAGCCCAGACAAGACTTGACAGATGTTGCACTACCCGATCCAGACCTGACACTTTATGTGGATGGTTCATGTATGAGAACAAGTACAGGAGAGCTAGTGGCCGCATATGCAGTGACCACTGAAACCAAAGTCTTAGAAACACATCGCATTGACACCCTGTCAGCCCAAGCAGCAGAGCTCATTGCTCTGACTCAAGCCTGTATACGAGCCAAGAACCTTAAAGTAAACATATACACAGATTCCCGTTATGCATTTGGAGTCGTACACGACTTCGGTGTTCTCTGGCAAGAGAGGGGTTTTCTGACCTCTCACGGAGCCAAAATCCAGCATGGTCCCCTCATCCAAGCTCTGTTGGAAGCAATTCATTTGCCTACAGCCATAGCCATCATGAAGTGCAAGGCACATACAAAAGTCACAGATACTATTTCCCAGGGTAACGACCTGGCAGATCGAACAGCGAAACATACAGCCCAGACTCATACTCATACGACTGATATGACAAAGACTGACGTATCTTCACTGACACATTGCATGACAGTTAGGGACCCCACACAAGATGTCATTGACATACAGACACATGCTACTCCCGATGAAATAAAGAAATGGACTGAACAAGGAGGCGTCCAGACTGAACAGGGATGGATGACGAAGGGAAAGACCACATGGTTTCTCCCCGACTCTATGGTTCAAGTTATTATCAACACTGCACACAGTCCAGCACATTTGGGAGAGAAAGCCATGTTAGACAGTTTACAGAACCTCTGGTTTAACAAGCACTTACGAGCAGCAGCAAAACAGAAAGTGCGTACCTGCATGATCTGTTGTCAGTTCAATCCAGGAAAAGGTGGAACGAGGTGGATTTCATCCTCCCGACCATCCTTTTGAAGTCCTCCAGATGGATTATATCCAGATGGAACGTTGCCGAGGATTCAAGTATGTCCTCGTAGTTGTATGTGCCCTATCCCGATGGACAGAAGCATATCCCGTCCCAGATTACACTGCTCCGACCACTGCCAAGCAGTTGGTTCGTGAATTCTTCCCACGGTACGGTTTGCCCCGTGTCGTGTATTCAGATAATGGTCAGCCATTCTCGTCTGAACTCATGAAGCAGGTTTCACTTCTGTTAGGTTATCAATGGAAGTTCCACTGTGTTCGACATCCCGAAGCAGCTGGATTAGTAGAGAGACACAATCAGACTCTGAAAACCCGTCTTGCCAAAGTGTGTAAAGAGAAAGAAGTAGATTGGATAGTAGCATTACCAGTTGCCCTCTTTTATATGCGAATGGTAGCCCATTCTAGGACAGGGCTATCCCCGTATGAGGTGGTCTTTGGTAGGCCTCCTAATATGTGGGGGACGCCTATGCCACGTAAAATAACCGATGTTGACAGTACTATGCTGACAGATTACCTTGCTTCCTTGATGTCTGCACTACTATCATGTCGTTCACAGGTCGCGGCAGCCTTTCCAGACAGCACCGAGGTGAAGCCGCATGAGCTGGTCGCAGGAGATGTCGTCGTAGTCCGCAATTTCGATCGGTCAAGCCCTCTGGAGCCCCGTTGGAAAGAACCGAAGATCGTTTTGTTAACCACCAGGACTGCGGTGAAGTTAGAGGGAAGGAAAGGCTGGATTCACTCCAGCCATGTGAAAACATTTTATGGACTTCCGCCAAAGACTGATTCCCAGGACTTTCGCATTCCAGACACTGATACTAAACTCCCCCTGGTAGAGAAAACTCCTCAGCAGGAGTATCGCATGAAATTGAGGTCTAGTAAGTCAGACAGTTTAATTGTTTAAGTCCCCTCCTGGGTGAAGCGGTTAGAGAGTTTCTTGACATGTATAAGTTAGACCCCAATAGAGAGAGAGATAGACAGGAGATCCAGAAACAACGTTATTGTAAAAATCTCCGAAGCCGTTGTATCTGCATGTTACTTATTATGTTTTTTCTGAGTCTTACGTTAATATGCATCAGTTGGATGTTATATATGTACTTTCTTATTGCACATTCTTTTTCTAATATCACTGCAGAGCACACGTTTAGTGAACTACCCCCACATGAATTGTCTTATCGACTTGCACTGCGCAACAATACATTCATCCGTATGTTACACCATTCTCACCAGATCAACAATGCTAACAATTGTTGGATATGTGGCCGACTCCCTCCCTATCAGGACTACAAGGGAGCTCTGCCCCTCTTTCCTTACCCGTTTACACATAATGGTTCCTGTGGTGCATGGTTTAGTTTAATATCCTCTTTAGACACTGAATCCCGTGTTTCCCAAGGCAAATGGATATGGGTAAACCTGAACACAGTCATGAACAAAGCATGTTTCCCAGACGAAGAAGGTCTTCCACAAATGACAGGGACCGATCTAGAAAATGAAGTGTATGGATTAGGAAATTTTACACTTGACCTCATGATTCTAAATGTTCAGTCAGAAACTAGTCCAGACTTGCCATCTATATCAGTTTTACCAGCAAAAGGTGTATTATGCGTCAGAAAGATTGGTTCAGTACATCTAGGCCATAGTGACTGTACTACTGTGGTCGAATTCAGTGATGAAGGCAAGTCTACATTCAAAGCTTCCCGACATTCCTATTTCATTTGTGGTCAGACGGCCTATGTACGATTACCCCTAGATTGGGATGGTACTTGTTTCATTGCATTCCTATTGCCACCAGTTTTTCTAGCCCCATCTGATTATCACAGGAATTCCCGCCTCACTCACGTTAGACAAAGGAGAGGTCTTCCAATCGTTGATCAGACTGAAACTACATGGGAACAATATACAGATTTCAATAAAGGATTCTTTCCTTATCTAGGCACTGTCTCAAATAGTAAACTGATACGTAAATTAACCAGAATCCTTGAAGCAGTAGTGAATGAGACTACTTCCGCTTTGGGCAACTTAACAGAGGAGCAGTCTGCTATGAGACTTGTTGTTCTTCAGAACCGCATTGTCCTTGACGTCATCCTGGCCGATAGGGGCGGAGCTTGTAGAGTCATCGGATCCAGTTTTTGCGTGTTTATTCCTAATAACGCGCCATCAGTCTATAAGGCCATCACCAGACTTCACGAAATTGCCCATCAGATACATCAGAACCCAGGCTCCTGGACTTGGTCCGGTTGGCTCTGGAGTGTAATAACAGCCTGGGGATGGAAGCTACTGTCATTCCTAGGGATCATATTGGCCATAGTATTCAGTTGCTGTCTGTGTCTTCAATGTGGGCCAGCGATTTGCGGCTTGTGCGCCACAGCTTGTATTCCTCGCCCAAGTTCACGTTCCCATTCCCGAATCAAGAAAGAAGAACAGATGATGTTATACGAACAAATAGACGGTCTCATGAAAATAGATATATCCTGAAGGGTCCGTAGGGGACAAGGAGGGAATGAGGTAATAGAAATTTTTATGGTCAGATATGTCCCCTAACGTGTACCCCAACGTCTCCATGTACGAGTTTAAAGTGCATGTAACTTCCCTCCGCAACCGAATCTGAAGACGCCAATACATTTGCGTCCAACGTCAACATGTCCTCTATCAGATCCACCATGAATGGATTGATAATTCAGTTCCTAACCATGCCATGCCAACATCTTTACATGGTGCATTTTCACGTTTTCCTGGCTCTGCCGAGCTAGGCCCTGATTTCTGCCCTCGAACTACTTCTGTCTCTGCCTCTGAAAGCTGCAGCGTGGAGATGCATCCCTGACCTCTGCCTTACTTCCTGCCAAGCGAAGCGGTGCCTGGCTCAACCTGGCCTGCCTGCCAAGACAGTATTTTGCCTTCAAGTTATCTGTTCAGCCTCCTCCAAAACACATTCCTGTCTAGTGATATAGGTAAACATATCCCCGGCTGCAGAGCAAAGAGCAAGTCTTCCTGTCTCCATGCAAGTAATTTACAGTTCCCGTTGCCATAGTAGGCCCATGGCCCTGCACGTAGACACGTAGACACATATGCACGCACTAGCATTCAGTATAGTATAGCCTCTGCCCGAGAGACCTTTTACTCCAGATAATACATCCTCCAAACATAAGATACCAGATATGTTATAGGTCTAGGTCGTTCTGACATCCCAGACTTCTGTCTCCTTTACTAGTGTTAAAGTTCTCCCCAGTTACACGTCTATGTCACGTCATGCTAGTTGCGCGCGCATCCGCACTTCCTGCTGACTCTGCAGAATCCTCTATGCACCCACCCACATATGACACGTTTCTGTGACGTTTCCAGCACACACCTCCGTGCACACCCTTGTACACGCCTTTTTGCTACGCACATGTGTTCTTATCACTTGCCACGCCTATTGTATCCATCGCCATTGTACAGTTTTACTATGTATGTCATGTACTGTTAATAAATTGTTGACATCTTTTTGCCATTGTTGCATATTCCCCGATCCCTTGTATTGATGGAATTGATTTCCATGGCTCGAGCCATCCTGATTAAAGCCCGTATGACTCAGACACCCCGGACTCTGACTCTCATTTGATTGAGATATTCTTTTACTTGTCAGTAATTATATGGAAAAACTTGTACGGTAAATTATATTTACCACAACGCCTTCGTCCTCGTGTTGTGTCCTGCCAGCTAGAGGAGGCAATCTGAAGCGCAGTCCCCTCCGCCCTGGTCCAGGTTGTCAGCCAGCGTCTCCATTCCCGCCAGGGGGTGCCTGATCGTGAAAGGCCCCCCCCCAGGAGTGCCAGCGCCTGATGGGGCCAAAGTTTATGGCAATGTAGCAAGGCCACCGGGCCTTGCGCTGCGGGTGACTCACTGTTGGGCCCCTCGATCGTGTCTCAATCCCGGCCGCGCACCAGCTCCCGCGCCGGCCAGAAGGGACCGACCGCAAGTGTGCGCAGAGCCGCCTCCTCCGGGACAGTCAGCAATCTCCGCCGTTTCTCAGCAGTGGTGGGGGCTCAACAGCTGTTCCGTTGTGGCCGCGGCGATAATCGGGGCAATTTCGCCGTGTTCTAGGCTCGGAGGCTTCACGCAGCAGCTCATGTCGGCCGGGCCTTGTGGACGAGGCTCAACCCCGGTCTCGCGTGAACACGCACGCCGGCCGGGGGAGCCTGCCGGAGGGGCACCTATTCTTCACTTCTGTCAGAGCAAACAGAAGTGTCCGATCGGCCCCAGATTCAACAGGGGGGCCGGGGATCGCCTCAGGCAGCTTCGCTGATGTTTTAGGCCAAAGGTGGGCAATTGTCGCGGAGAAACTGCCTGTGGTAGGGGAGCTTTGCACGGAGCTCTACCCGGGCACGTCGGCCGCCATTGCGTGCTCAGCCATGCCCTCCCAAACCGGAACTTCAATAATGTAAATTGTAAGTCCAACTACATTTATCTTTAACCAGATGTATCATGCACTTTTTGCTTCCATAACATACCACCAGAAGCAATGTTATGTAAAAAATGAAGTGGCTTACTTTCCTTGAAGTCGCAGTTTTTGTCGATATGTGCCAGATGAAACAGGGTACAGCACGCTTGGGCTGGGGCTGTCCGCTGTAATGGACACTGGTGGGGCTGCAAGGCATGCTATTCCATTTTCCTTCGTTTTCTTGGTGACTTCTTTTGTTTTCGTGTTGTCTCCTGTGACCCAGACTATAAAAATGTTCTTTGTGTTGTCTTACGTTTCTTTCACTGTAGAGCGTGAGCAAGTCTCCAACTTGTCGCCAAAATAAATGTAGTACCGTAGTCCACGCTTGTAGATGTAGTTTAAGTGGGTTTATTCAAGTTACACAAAGCAGTAGTTAAGCTCTGTAGAGCAGCCTCACCATGATCAGCCCATCCACCAACTGTCACCACTCATACCAGTCACTCAAGCATTCCACTCATGTCCCACACACCAACATTCCACACAGAACACACACACTGGTTGAACAAAATAACATAGTACGTACTAACACAACATGAAGATACTACACACAACTACTAACCATTACGTTCCCACAAGCGTGACAATTCAGACTATTCAAGGCACCAAAAGCTATATGAATTTATTTATTTATTTGGTCATTTATTGAGCGCAGCGAATCATACCCCGGGGGATCTCTCGGCGCCTGAGAGGAGAACAACCTATCGACAGTGGGAACCAGTTTAGAAAAGCCAGGTTTTAAGCAGTTTCTTAAATTGAAGGAAATTGGAACAGGCGTGGAGCTCTTCGGGGAGAGAATTCCAATGACTGGGAGCCAGATAAGAAAAAGCACGCCCACCCTTTTTGGTTTTCCTTATTCTCCGAGTACAGAGCAGGTTGCAGTTGCTGGATCGAAGCTGTCGTACGGGTTGATAACGATCAATTTTTTTTGTCAGGTTTAGTGGCCCCTTACCCTGGAAGGCCTTGAAAACCATACATAACAGCTTAAAGATGGCTCGTTTTCTAATGGGGAGCCAATGCAGTTTACGCAGGAGAGGTAGAGAGAGGGTTCCAGCAGGCTTGTTGAGGGCAAGACGGGCTGCCGTGTTTTGAACCTCATGCAGTTTGGCCGTCAAGTCCTCTCTTACTCCCACCAACAAGGAGTTGCCATAATCCAGTCGACTAACTAAGAGTGACTGGATAAGAGTCTTTCTGGCACTTAGTAGGATCCACAGAAAGATTTTTCTGAGCATCCTCATGGTACCAAAACACGTGCCTGCCACGGTCTTCATCTGCTCTTCCATGGATAATTTGTTGTCAACTTTGATGCCCAGATTCTTAGCCCATCCAGATTCTCCTAATTCTGCTGGCCACCAATCAGGGGTCCATATCTCCTTCGCTTTGCCAAACAGTAAAATCTCTGTTTTAGAGGAGTTTAGTTGGAAGAAATTCTTCTTCATCCAGCTTGCTATAATGGTCATGCAGTTTATAAATTTAAGTTTGATTACTGAAGGGTTCACCTCAAAGGGGACTATCACCTGTGTGTCGTCTGCATAATATTTAGTTTCAAAACCACAATTCCTAATGATGGCAGCTAAGGGGGCCATATATATATTGAACAGGGTAGGGCTCAAGATTGAGCCTTGTGGGACTCCCTTATCTACTAGAGTGGTTTGTGACACAAAAGAGTCCAACTGGACACTCTGTGTTCTGTCAGACAGATAGTTCTGAATCCATTTAAGGGCCATGCCTCTGACACCAATGTCTCAAAACCTGTCCAACAGGATGTGATGAGAGATGGTGTCAAAGTAGGCAGACAGATCAAGCAGCATGGGCGCAGGTAATAGTCATTTTTAATGTATATTGGATTCCTAATTGACTGTTGTTGTGGTCATCTGTGAAATTGCCTCCTTGTGGCAGGCTGCCAAAAGCTCCAGTGTTCACAAATAAGTGCTGATGCAGAGCACCGGAAACCACTGGCTCAAATTAAGCACTGGTCTCAGTAGAGTTTCCAGTTTATCTTCCTGTATTTGGTGTATTTGCCTGTTTGTGTAGTTGGACAGTGACAGTATGTATCCTCCAGCTTCCTCTTCAAACCTCCCTTCTTTACCGTTCTTAACTACCGGGACATTCAAGACTTGTCATTGATGTTCAGCAAGGCTGGAATACCAGAAGGAGGTACCACTCTCCTCGGGTATAAATCATATGATGGGTGCTGGTGAAGGGAGGTGGACAATTATCAAACCTAGATGCAATAATATCTTTCTTCATCTTATTCGAACGTTTGCAAAGTATCCCTCCTTGTATTTGGTGTATTTACCAATTGCTTTGTCTGACGAATGCTGGCTTTTAACTTCTGTGACACCCAGCAACAAGCATCCTCTAAATTTTGGTGGATTTATGAACACCATCTCTTGATAAACACATTGTGTACATATGAATTGACATTATGTTTCAGATAAGGTACACTTGCCGTACATTTTAACCCCTTTGATGCTCATGACGAGCTCAGCTCGTCATGAGGCACGGTTGAGCTGTGCTGATGACGAGCTGAGCTCGTCATGAACAATGGGAATAGAGATCATGCAGCACAGGAGGGGAATTGCTGCAGCAGCGATGGTGATAAGGATTTTGCACGAGAACAAGGTTTTCTATGACCATATAGAGGAATGAGGCTGAAGGCCAATGTCCTTTATAAGATCAAGAATTCAATCCATTGAACGCTCCAACTTTAAAGAATTTGGAACTGTTGAGGTATGTGTATGTACCTATTTTCCAACTTATATAGATAATGTCACATTGTTAAGTTTCATTGAAAGAAATGGTATAGTTCTTCACTCATAATAAATGGGTCTCAATATTGAAGAGATGAAGTATATGATGTTTCTCCATGTTTACTGTGTATGCACATTGAGGCGAAGTGTAAGTGAAAAACCCAATTTGCTGAGATTCCTTTTTTTATTACAAGATTTATGTTTTAGCTCTGAACTCCTAGAGATTCTTTGGGCAATGATGAACATAGCGAATGAGTATTATTGATATAAAATGTAGAAACAACCAAACTGAAAACAAGATTTATACGGAGGAGTGTGCTGTATTTGGATTTGCATGTTGATTAAGGACCTAATTTAGATAGAGGCGGCCGGGTTACTCCGTCACAATGGTGACGGATATCCCGCCCGCCAAAATCTAAATCCCATAGAAAATAATTGCATTTAAATTTTAGAGGATGGGATATCCGTCACCGTTGTGACCGAGTAACTTGTCTGCCGAAATGTAAATCAGGCCCTTAGACTTGGTATCCGTGTTCTTGTCCCCACTGCACAGGCCAACTAGAAACAACTCATTCAACTTTTAAAAAATTAAATAAGGGTATACATCAAATGGGACAGTAGTTGTATTACAATAAAATGTTAATGAAGATGCCATAATTCTCCAGTATTAGGGGTGTCTTTCATAGATTCACATGCTTGAATATTCCCCGTCGTCGAAGTGGGAGTCCCACGGTACATAAAATAGTAGTAAAATATATATATATATATATAAATATATATATATATATATATATATATATATATATATACACATTTAGAAAATTATATAATTATACATATACATAAGAAATGTAATACATATAAAATATATAACGTAAAGTTCCTCTTCCTCTTTCTTCGCGCGAAGCCCATGTTCCGGCATCCTCACGCATCTTGTTTGGGACCGTCATTCCCTGCCAAAAAACAACACAGTCAGACTCCGACCGTCTCGCAATAGAACACAAGGTACGTAAAGCACAACAATACAGAGCAATAGCAGTCACAGTAGCAGAAAGCTCATAAACGAGTTACTTACATCACATACGGGGAGGGTCCACTTCGTAGAAGTAATTGGGGGGGATAATCCTCGCCTCCGAGTCCTTAATAGAATTGGAACTTACCTGCACCAAGGCTAGGCAAATTCTAATTCTATGGCAGGACTGGAGGCTTCGGATTATGCCAGTTCAAAGCTTGTCGACAACCAGCCGAGCAACTTCCAACACTGGCTTAAAATAGAACCTTTTAAACGTTGAGTCTGAGGACCAATCGGCCGCTCTTATTAGATCCTCCAATCGAGCCCCGAGGGCAAACGCTTTTGAGGCCATAGCTCCTCTTGCTGAATGAGCTCCAAATTGCTTGGTATCAATCCCCGCCTCCTGCATCACCCAACGCACCCATCTGGCGATCGTTGGTGAAGAAACAGCCTTGTACGGTTTCCGTAGGGCAATAAGAAGTTGTCTTTCGCCCGAAGGCCGAGTATCATCAGTCATGTCTTCATAAGCACGGAGGCACTGTACCACACACAGCTTAGGGGAATCCGGAAAAGCCGGGTACGAAATAACCCGCGTAAGGGTCTTAGTCCGTCTGCTCACCGTAAAGGTCACCCCTTCTGGGGAAAAAATTCTGGCCGAGACGTCAAGAGCTCGAACGTCCGAGACCCGCCTGCAGGATACCAGGCACAACAACATTGCCAGATTAGCTGTAAGCTCCTTCCGAGACAGAAATCTGTTCGGTTGCCAAGACAGAAACAAATTCAAAACTCTGTTCACATCCCACAGGACGGAATAACGCGGCTCAGGCGGCAGTGAGAGACGGATCCCTCTCAGAAGCCGGCAAACCAAAGGGTGCTCCCCAACCGGGGAACCCTGCACCAAGTCATGTCCTGCCGAAATTGCAGAACGGAAGGTATTGATCGATCTATAGGCCAGACCCTCTTCCGCCAAATCAGCCAGGAAGTTGAGGATATGGACTACATCTGCCCCCACGGGATCGAAACCCCATCGCACACACCAGTGGCGCCATCTATGCCATGCAGACCGATATCTCCTGGTAGTGCTGTCCGCCCAGGCGACGCCGGAGATCCTCCAGGCCATCAGCCGCAGCGAGCCCTCCTGGACTAGCCGATGAGGAACCCCATCCGGATTGAGGAGAATGTGAGGATAAGTGGAGGAGTAGGATTGGAAAATCCCAAGAAAGTTCCAGAAGAACCGGACACCCAACTTGAGACCTCCACCATGGCGTTACCAGCACCACTTGCGCCGACTGACGACGCAGTAACGCTGAAACTCGCGTTATCATTGAAAACGGGGGAAATGCGTACCCCTGCTCGACCGACCAGTCCTGAAGGAACGCATCCGTCGCCTCCGCCACTGGGTCTGGGCGCCAACTGAAATATCTCGGCAGTTGATGGTCCAGACGCGACGCAAACAGGTCCACTGAGAAGGGGCCCCACATGTCCATCAAGCGCGAGAAGACCAGCGGGTCCAGCTTCCATACGCTGGCATCCAGAAGGTGCCGGGAGTGCTAATCGGCCACCTCGTTCTGCCGACCCGGCAAATATTCCGCCGTGACTAACACCTGATGTTCCAGGCAGAAGTGCCAAAAATCTCTCGCAAGATCCGCTAGCATCTTGGATCTGGTGCCACCCAGATGGTTGATGTATCGGACCGCCGATACGTTGTCCTCGGTCCAGCATTGCACCGCAAAGGACCCCGCTAGCAACTCCAAACAGTTGATATGCAATGACTGCTTGAGGGCGGACCAGGCGCCCCCGTGGAGAAATCTCTGCATCTGGCTCCCCAACCCGAGCAACTGGCGTCTGACTTTATCACTATGTCTGGGGCGGAGCCAAATATCGCACGCCCATTCCTGGCCTCCATGTGCGTCAGTCACAATTGCATTTCGTCCCTCACGTCTTCCGACAATGGGATCAGTTGAGAGTACGTCAGACCCTTCCTGAGGTGATGCGTCTTCAGGCGTTGCATGGCCCAATAATGAAGAGGGCCCGGGAAAATGGCCTGAATTGAAGACGACAGAAGGCCCACCAATCTGGCCAGGTGCCGCAAAGATATCAGCGGTCTCGCCAGAGTCTGGCGTAGCTCGTGCCTGATCTTCGCCATCTTCTTGGCTGGAAGGCTCAGGGTAGCTGACACCGAGTCGATGCTGAACCCGAGAAAGGTCGCACATTGGACTGGAACCAAAAGGGACTTCTTTTCGTTGATAACGAAGCCCAGACCCTGGAGCAGATCCACTGCGAACTGCAGATGGGACGCTAGCCGCTGTGGACACTGGTCCAGGAATAACATGTCGTCCAGGTACACTATCATTCTGATGCCTCGGGCCCGCAAAGGCTCTACTGCCGTGCGCAACACCTTTGTGAAGCACCACGGCGCTGAGGAGAGCCCGAAAGGCAGTGTGGTGAACTCGTAGACCTGACCGTCCCACCTGAACTGGAGGAAACGCCGGTGTGGGGGAAAAATCGGGACTGCCAAGTAGGCGTCTTTTAAGTCGAGTCTGGCCATCCAGTCGGACGGGCGCAGCACATCCCTCAGGAGGTGGATTCCCTCCATCTTGAAATGGCGGTACACCAGCCATTTGTTGAATTCCTTCAAATTGATAACCGGGCGGCGGCCTCCGTCGACCTTGTCGACCAAGAATAAATTGCTGAGGAAACCGCCTGGGTGTTCGCACACGCAACAAATCGCCCCTTTTTGGAGGAGGGCGAGGACCTCTTCGCGCATCAAAGCCGCATCGCGCTGCGAGAAAGTAATGGGGCAGGGGTGTTGAGGCTGACCTGGACGGCCATGGAACTCCAGCTGGAAGCCCTGAACCGTCTGCAGCACCCAAGCATCGCTTGTAAGGGAAACCCACGCTGGGAGAAATTGCGCCAAGCGCCCCCTACCCGCAAACTCGCCGAGGGAAGCACACTCACCTCTTCTAGCACCTTGTTGCTGGCTTTGCTGGTTCCCTCGGCCTCAGAACCTCTGTCCTCTGTTGGGATAGAAGTTATTGAAACGGGCGTTGTCCTGAAACTGCCCGCGCCCGGAGCCTTGCCCCCTGTCGGAGCTATTGCCACGGGCGAACGAGCGGCCCCTGCCACGTCCGGCCCCCTCAAAAACACACGGGACAAAAACTTTCTTGATGTTGGACTGAGCTCGGTCCAGGGAAGTGAACCTGGCCACAAAGTTGCAGAGTTCTTTAATTAACGGGTCTCCGAAAAGCCCCCCTTGCGCCACTGCGCCAGCCTCCGAAAAGGCGAGGTCGCCTAGGTTCGGGTCAATTTTTATCAAAAGTGACCTCCTCTCTGTAGAAAGAGCGCAGTTGGCGTTGCCGAGGAAAATAATGGCGCGCTGCGCCCAATTGGATAAAACCTCCGGGGAGATAAGGTCCCCTGACACCTTGGCCTCCTCGGAAGCTCAAGCCCTCAGATTTTCTACCGCACGTCGTGTGAAGGAGTCTCCCTGAGCTCTGCTCAGTTTCTTCAACTCTTTTGCTTATTTCAACTATCAAGATGTCTTTTACTTAGAAATTACCTTTTTCATGAAGATCCTCACAGTAAGTGTATTTACTGTCTTTACCCGGACCAAGAAGTTAAAAACTGCAAGTTTTGCAGGACCTTCTCCTCAAAGACTTTAAAAGATGGAGAGGCCCATCTCCTTCTGTAGCTACAGAAGTTGAAGACTTCCGAAGATCCTGTCTTCTTTCCACTCTAAAGCCTCTCTTAAGCGTGGGTCAGAGACTGAGGTGCCTTCTCCTTTCCTGAAGAGAAAGAAGCTTGTCAACGCTTCTAAATCTGCCTCCCCACGGGATTTGCCAGCCTCCACGCCTACGGGACCTGTTTCTCTGGCGTTGCAATCCCAAGATGTGCCCTCGTCATCTAAAACGGGCGCCAGCTCGTCGACGGGACCGTCAACGCGTCCGTCGACGACTACGAGATCCGTTGACGCTGTACCAACGTTGACAACAACGTGTTCTATGTCAACGAGGACTACGACGACGACGTCTACCTCGTCGTCGACGATTCCAGAGGTGAGGCCTATTTCCTCTATTCTCAAGATATCGTTGACGGCTGTTAAACCTGCCTCCTCGACACCTGTGGCTAAGAAGCTTTCGTCGACGAAGACCTAGTCGACGCGCCCATCGTCGACGGCCACATCTTCGTCGACGGCCACATCTTCGTCGACGGACACATCTTCGTCGACGGCCACATCTTCGTTGACGGCCAAGACCTCGTCGACGGCCAAGACCTCGTCGACGGCCAAGACCTCGTCGACGGCCAAATCTTCGTCGACGGTTACCAGCCCATCGACAGCAACATCCTCGTCGACGGTGCAGGCTACGCTGGCGATTCCACCTTCGTCGACGACTGCCTCGTCGACGGCGAAATCCATGACGACGACTTCTTTTTCGTCGATTGCTCCATCGACGGCACGCAAATCTACGTCGATGAAGACAAAGGAGAAGATATTATCTCCTTCGCCATCTACAATTGTTTCCACTGCCACCTCGTCGACGGGACCGTCGATGACACACCATTCACTTGCTACTGCAACTACTTTCACAGTGATCACAGCTTCAGTGGTCCAACGCACAGTTCCACTGAGTCCTATAACTGATGCTACTACTCTTCCAACACAATTATTTGAGTCGGCAGGTGAGGATTCTGATGACGGTTCCTATGTCGACGTCTTTCGTCCTGCGTCCAGTCCATCTGAACTCAATATAAAGTGCCAAGAAGATGATGAAGATTATGAGGAAGAGGGGTGTGCTCTCTTTCCCGTCCATGATGCTCGCTTTGCTGCACCTCATGAGGAATAAATGACTCAGATACCGTCCTCATTGGTGACCAACCTGCAGCATATGTTGGATGATTATAATCAGAGATTCCCTCCTGATGGCAAACATATGTGGAGGTCGACTTTGGAGTAGCTAATAGGTATCGCACAATAGCGTTTTCACATGTCTGTATCTCACTTATGTCTGTAATCTCCTATAACCCTGCTCAATAGATGACAGTGGATACACACTTAGATCTATAGATGTCCAACAGGATATTCACTGGTCGGCCACCAAGCCTGATAGCAAAATTCCTCACGGCTCCAATGGCACGTGAGAAAGCAAGTTTCCTTGCGTTGGCAGCTGCAGTCCACATGCCATTCCTTTCAAAAATTATTCCCAGGTAGGAGAAAGTCTTAGTGCTTTCAATCCTTGTCTTGGAAAGGAAAATGTTACACTGCACACTAGTCCACTTTTTAGAACAAGACGTGGTAAAGGTTTTACTGCTGTTAATTTTCAGGCCTCTTTCCTCCATATATTCTGAAAAAACCTTAAGGGACCTTTGGAGCCCCACTTGGGTCCTCTCCATGATCACAGCATCGCCTGCATACAAAAGGATTGGTGCAGGGTTTCCTCCAATTTGAGGGTAGTCTTGTGTGCATTCTACCAGGTGGGATGCTATATTATTAATGTATAGATTAAATATAAAAGGCGCCAGTATGCATCCCTGACGGACTCCTTTTTTAATTGGGAACTTAGAGGTACACTCTCCCTTACTGCCAAAGCGAACCTTTGCACCAGCCCCCCTATACAGCTCTTTAACCACATGCGCGCTAGTGGAATTCTCCACCTATGCTGAGATTTTAAAAAACCCATGTTACATGACGAGCTGGGCTCGTCATCAGCGTGCGAGGAGGCTACACCATGACGAGCCCAGCTCGTCATGAGCCTGGAAGGGGTTAATAAAATTAAGTATACTCGTTTCAACTCCCAACCTGGTTAGTGTTTCCCATAAAATTTCATCGCTTAGGCAATCGAAAGCTGAGCTTAAATCCACGAATACTAAAAACAAGTTATCTCCTTTTGCCACCACATGTTTCCCAATGATTGTTGCTAGATTCAAACCTTGCTCCACTGTTCCTAGTCCAGATATAAAACCGTATTGAAATTTTGATAAAATTCCTGTGTCCTCTGCCCAATCTTGCAACCTACTTAAAATGACCCTGCCTGCCACTTTCATTAGGGAATCTAATAATGAAATTGGCCTATAACATTTGGGGTCATTGCGATCCCTCTTTTTAAAAATAGGGACCACTATTGCTTCCTGCCATGTTTTAAAGAACCCTGTTTTATTCGCACAATTTAAAACATTAGTCAACAAAGGGGCCCATAAATTAATATTAGATTTAAAAATATCGACCGGTACTCAATCGGGCCCTGGCGCTTTGCCCCCTGAGCTTGCACAGATGGCGATTTCCACCTCTTGTAAATCAAAACTAATAACCAGGGGGAACATGCCTGTAGCATTCTCATTATCCTCATAAACGTCGTTTTTTCCCTGAAACTTCACCCTCACTAGTTATGGGTAGGTTATCCCTTTTGTAAAGTCCTGTGAAAGGTGCGATCCAGACATCTTCCGCAATTGCTATTTCAATGGCATCAGTTTTTCTCTCTTTAAAAAATGGCACGTTCACTGCCTTCCAAAAGCCTATGTTGTCCTTTTGAAGGCAAGCTTGGTGAAGGGCGTTCCATGCCTCCCCTTTTATTTGCTGTTGCCTTTTCTTGATTGCCTTGTAATAAATAGATCTGGCTTTTTTAATCTCTGAAATGGATTTTGGGACTCCCTTAAGTGCTATTTTTAAGGCTGTATGAGCTTTACTACATTCATGATTAAACCAGCCCTCAGGTTTTTCCTCATTTAGTTTCTTCGGCAATCCCTCCAGGGCTTTACTAATCCCCTCTGTGATATTACAGTAAGCTGAGGTAACTACTGCAGCATCGTTTGTATCCGAGAGGCAAGCCATGAAATCTTTTAAGTCAGTCTTTACTAGGTCTTGGACAAATCCTACTGGCTCGATTTTATTCCATTTAAGTGTGTATCCATTTCTTTTTGCTAAATTTATCCTATACCGATACAAGGTATTTACTGTTCGGTTTTTCCCTGAGTTGTTTACATGAATATCTATGGAAAAGCGAATAGGATAATGGTCGCTAATTGCAATTCCAACTGTTTCAAAATTAACAACATTTGACGAAATACTATTTGAAACCAGAACAAAATCATTTACAGAATTGCAACCCCTACCATTGTATGTAGGTGCGAAGTCAATCTGTGGGATACATACTTCATTTCCAAAGCCTAGGTCCATCTCAAACATTAAATTATTCACTAGGTTCCCAAACAAGGAGTGCACAAAGTGGGTACATGGAACCCCTTCCTTTTTAACTAAGCCACATATATCTGTTTGGCAGTTTGGGCACAAAGAACAATTAAAATCACCCACCCATACAACACCATTTCCCGTAAAGCAATCCTCATCAGACTTCAATATCATATGTGAGAGGCTTTCAAATACATTAGTCAATTCCTCCTTGGGTACATTATTATAAAAATGTATCAAATTAATAGTCTCATGTCCCTCAAATATCAGTTCCACTTTCTGAAAATATTTCAAATCACTACTGCATTTACCAACCCTAACTTTAGAAGTGTTTGAGATGTAAACACAGAGGCCTCCCTTGTTCCTACCCCTAACCGATAATTCGGCAGCTGTGTGAAACGTTCGATACCCATTTATGTGGGTTTCCTCCCTCTACCATGTTTCTTGTAGGTATACAATGGAAAATTGTTTTAAGAAAGGCAGAAAAACCGGGTCATTTAGTTTATTTGATAACCCTGCCACATTCCAGGATACAAAAGTTAAATGTTCACTCTTATCCCTTTTCTTAGGACTTAATGTGGAGGATAACTGTATGTCTACCCCATCAAGGTTTTTATGTTGAGTATCACAGGAAGTTACAGAAATTTGCCCTATTGGTTGCAGGTCCCCCATTGCATTTTCTTTTTCTATGCCTGGCGTAGTGCTACATGTCTGGATACCTAATTTTTTGGTGCCCTGATTATCCCTATTTGAGGGGTTCACCATGTCTCTCACCTCCCCATTCATATTGTGCTCCATCAGACTACGCTGCTTACTATCTATACTTAGATTCAGTCAATCCACCATCTCTAGTGTACTGAATCTATTTTGAAGGGCTAAGGGGCGCTGTGTGTTTGGTAGTCCAGAATAATAATTGCCAGCCCTGCCATGACAATTATAAACTACCTTAGTACAGGGCCCTCCATTTTCTAGATAAGTCGGGGGAGGATAGAAAAAATACAGTGGCCGAGGCTCTATCAGGGAACCAAACTCATTGTAGCAGTCATTCCAGGAACAGATGTAATCCACTGTCAGGGGATCTTTAAAGGTAACAACTACACAATCCCCTGTGATGGTTTTAGGCCTATTACCCAGTCAGGGCAAGCAACACACCATCATAATTTCCGTCCTAATATGGGGGGTAAAGGTCTGTTTTTATTTAGCCAAAATACCATCTTATTTTTCAGGCAAGAAAAAGACTCTTGAGTATTCTGTTATAACTCTGGGACTCCCGTTAGTACAATCACAAAAGGGCTTGATTGTGGGGGTATATTTACGCTACAAGAATCCTCTGCATTTCCTCGAACACTCTTTCTGTGCCCTCTTTCTGTGCAGTGGCTAATTTTTATGGGGTCATTGCCTGACTTATTAGGGAGCTCCGGCTGAAAAACAGCCGCCTGGGCCTCCATATGTTTTGGGCAAATTTTCTCGGTAGTAGGTGCTGATTGAAGGACTACCTGAGCATCTACAACCGAATTGATCTGAGGTTTTCCCATGGAGATATTCTTTTTTAAAACATTTTTATTTGCATTTTATTATAACTGAATAATACAATCATGTCATCAAAAATTTGCACACCCCTGACTCCCACCCACCACCCTTCCCATCTCACATTTCGAATACGGTCCAAAACAATCTGTCCCAAAGTTTAAAGCTCCATGTGATGGCTGACTCTTGCTACTAGCCTCCGAGGCATCCAGCGTGGGCAAATACATGCACTTTGTGTACTATAACACACTCCGTCCTCCAAGCCCCCCATCCAATCCATGATAGTGTCTCCATTTGCCCCAGACTCTACGGAACTTCTTCGGGCACCCTCTTGCCTTGTAGGTAACCCTTTCAGCGGCCATGTAGAGGTCTAACCCTCTCCTCCACTCTTCCAACCTGGCGGTTCCGGTGCACCCCAATACCGAGCTACGTCTCTTTTGGCCACCACTAGTGCCAGAACCAGGAAGATCAGTAAGGGTCGTGCCAGGTCTACGTCGTTCGTCAAGCCCAAGAGGGCCAACCTGGGCTCAGGCTGAAGTGGAGTCTCCAGCACCTCACTCAGCTCTTCAAACACTTTACCCCAGTAATCCTGTTTTTGGCTGCATGTCCAGAGAATGTGGTAAAAATCCCCTTCCACAGCTTTACACCTAAGGCATGGTGTATTTTCCGCCCTACCCATTTTATGGAGTCGCACCTTATCATAGTATTTCCTATGTAGCACGTTGAATTGGATGAGGCGCAGCCGTGATTTGATTGCCACTTCCCTGGGGTGCATCAGCACCACGTCCCAATCAATATCGTCCATGTCGCCTACATCCGCCTCCCATCTCCTCCTAAGCGCGCCCAAGTCTCCTAGCATGCTATTTGTCAGTGTTCTATATGTTAGTGATACTGCTTGTCCCTGTAACCGTTCCTCTAGCAACCGTCCCTCCAGTGGAGCGTATTCCGGGAGCGCGTCCGCTTGGAGTTTTTCGGCTCGCCAGGCGTGTCTCAACTGTGCGTTTTTGAATAGATGCGTACGGTGTAGACCAAAATCTGACCGCAAAGCCGGGAAGGTTTTCAGGTCTCCCTTAGCCACTATGTCCCCCAGCGTGGAGATACCTATGTCGTCCCACCTCTGGAAGCCTTTTAATTTATGCAGCTCAGGGAGCCACGTGCGGTGTCTGTCGTGTGGGTGTCGTACCCGATCCCATTCGTACCAGCTCCCTATTCCAGAGCTGGAGAGTAAGGCTCGTCGCCGGGAGGGGCCGCCTTCTTCCGGCTCCCCCATATAAATAAGACATCATCGGCCTAGGTGACAGCCTATGCCTCTCGAGAGCATAAGTGGGGTGATCCGCCTGCGCATGAAGCCAGTCATTATTAGGGGCTATATGTTCCGCCCAATAGTAATTCGGGAGAGAGATTCCCCCGCTATACTGATGCCGCTGAAGGGTGGTCAGTGCCACTCTGGACTGCTTACCTAGCCAGAGAAAAGACCGAAGCTCTGCCTGTATTCTGTGGAACACTTTCGGTGGGAGTGGATGGTACTCATTTTGCTGGGCATATAAAAACTTGGGCAGGGTGACCATTTTAAATAGCGCTGCCCGACCCAAAATTGTGAGTGGGAGTTGCCTCCAGCGAGCTGTGTCCGCTACAAAGTTCAATATTATGCGTTCTAGGTTCTGTCCATAGGAGAGCTTACGGTCGAGGGTGACATATACTCCTAGGTACTGAAAGCCCTCCACAGTCGTCAGCAACCGTCCCGGAAGGTCCGGCCACTCATCCCGCCCTTTAGGGTCATAATGGATCGATTAATGCCAGTTGATCTTGTAACCCGCATAATTGCCATAGCGATCCAGTTCCATGAACAGTTCCTGTATTGTTGTCTCTGGCTGTGTGATATACAGGAGTATATCGTCCGCATAGAGCGATATTTTCTCTTCTAGTGAGTCTAACACTCCCCTTTGGAAGCTAGTAATAGCCGCATTGTGGCTTACCCTAGCAGCTAGCACCTCAATTGTAAGTGCGAAGAGGAGGGGGGACAGCGGGCATCCCTGTCTGGTCCCCCTCTGGACCGGGAACTCTCGGGACGAAACTCTGTTGACTCTCACCTTAGCCCTAGGCTCTGTGTACAATAGCCGGACCCATTTCCGATAATTGGGACCAAAGCCAAAAGTCTGTAGGACCCCCTCGAGGAACGGCCAATGGACAGCATCGAATGCTTTTTTGGAGTCGAGGGAGAGGAACTAATGCGGTTCCCTCCTCCCCTGCACCTCTTGCAGCCAGTTGTGAGTGTGCCGGAGGTTGAATCTGGTGGCCCTGTCCAGCAAGAACCCCGTCTGATCTAGATGGGCTAAGTCCAGTATCACTTAGCGAAGGCGCAGCGCCAGTATCGTCGCGAGCAGTTTCGCTTCCACGTTCAGGAGGGAGATGGGACGGTATGACGCACAGTCCTCATGTGATTTCCCCACTTTATGTATTGGCACTATAGTCGCTAGGCACAGATTCGGGGGGAGTCTACCCTCTTGCAATGCATTCTCATAAAGTCCCTTCAGATAGCGTGTCAGGAGGTCTGCCGTGCGTTTAAAAAACTCCGCCGGGAATCCGTTAGGGCCCGGGGTTTTGCCTGGTCTCAGCCTGATCAGGGCTTTCGAAATCTCATCTAAGGTGATGTCCGCCTCTAGGCCATTTTGGGCCTCAGGGGTAAGGGTTGGTAGTTCTACTTGGATCATGTAATCTAGAGCCTCCTCGCATGTCCCCAAGTCTCTGGCCCCGTAAAAGAGCTCATAGTGGTCAGCAAATGCCTCCGCGATTTGAGTGTCAGACCGAATAAGCGACCCTAGGGGGTCCTGAAGTTGCTCCACCCAATGGACTGCGCGCTCCTTCTTACTTAGCCACGCCATCAGTTTGCCCGACTTATCTCCCACATCATAGAGAAGGTGTAGGGTAGCTAATGCCTGGGTTCTGGCCTCTCCCGTAACCAAGTCTCTATACTGTTTTTAGGTCGAGCAGACCTACCTTCAATGCGTAAGCATTAATGGTGTCTGCTTCAGACCTATTGTTACCCGTATTTAGGAATGAAGACACGACTCAGACGCGCGCTTTTGCAGTCAGTTTTGACCGCGGGAGCGCGCTTCTGAGCCGCGCTTGCGCAGACTAACTCGCTTCCCTCACATGCATTAACGGCACAGACACAGCCAGCCCCCACCCCTCTGCATGCACACACGCACACACAGGCGCGCGCACACATACACACGCTGCCGGCCCCCCACACCCCTGCACACACACAGACACGCACGCATACACACGCCGCCGCAGCCCTCTACCCTCTACTTTGCCGATCCTTACCGGAGCTCTTCTGTCGCGCACACATACACACACTGCCGACCCCCCTGCACACGCACAGACACGCACGCATACACACGCCGCCGCAGCCCTCTACCCTCTACTTTGCCGATCCTTACAGGGGCTCTTCTGATTGTAGCGGGCTTTCATGGCTCCTGCTGCTGCTGCTCTCACAGATGCTCGTTACGGCGCTGATGTCAGTACGCCCAGGGCGCGTGCACGGGCGCGGCCTAGTATGTTTATGTCAATGGCTATAGGCCAGCGTCCTAAGGTCTCTGTAGTCACAGCTTGTGTCGTCCCTCTTCTATGTCTCCTCTCGTCCTGCCGAGCGCGCGCAGCCCTGGCTCCCTCTTGCCCATTGACAGTGCTCTTGGCCCCGAGTGCTGCGGTGCGCGCTAGCTTAGCTGCGGGAGAAGTGTGCGCCACTCGCAGAGGCACCGGGGCTGCACCGACCGAGCGGGGGAAGTTCACTGAGGAGAACCGGGAACCTCTGAAAGTAACAAGGACTTGAGGCCGCCTCGGAGAGCGCTCTTCTCACTTCGAGTCTTTTCAAATGTTTTACGGATGCATGTATTTTTCAATGGTGTTGTTGAAACACAAGTTTAATGATTTGACATATATAATAGCAATTACGTTGTTGCACAACAGTCGGTTAATGACAGTGAAATGTGCGGCTTTGTTGGAATATTTAAGAATGAATAGATTACTGTACTTGTCCCAGTTAATCTCTTGCGTACTAACATTGGCCCCCATTGTGGAGTTGTTTTTGTTGAGACAGCTGCAGGCACTGATGTCATATTTTTTAGTACTTAAGTCCGAGAGAACTCATTGTTAGGCATTTAATGGTTGGAAGTTAGACGGCACTTCAAAGATACTTTAATTAACTCCGTGCCCTTTTGTTTCCTGAGGTAATCGCGCACGAACAGTAAGGTACAATTAATGCACTTTAATTAAACCTTGTTGGATAGACTGACTACAGAGACCACCAGTTCACAAAGACATTTGCTCTTAAGAACTCTGGCACGTTCAAATGCCACTATTTACGAGTGCAAATTGACCTTTAATATTCATAAAACGTGAGTTTAAACAAAAATCTTTTCACTCACCCAATTTTGGGTCATTTTACTTGTGAGTTCATCTGGAACTAGAGGCGAGGAGTGCACTTTCAGGGTTGGGGTGCCTTGGAAAGTTTGAGCATGCTAACTAACTTGTAAGTCTGTCAGTATTCATCTTTTTCTCTGTCTATAGGCATTTGGGGATTTACTCCTGATGAGAGCAGGAGTAAATTATTTTCCAGCGTGAGAACGAGAATAGAGCACCCGAAAAATTATTTTGAAGTAATGCACGGGGTTTCTGCAAAGGAAAACTACTTTCCAAATAGAGAAAAAAAACAGTAAAAAGGTTCAACTGCACTAATGCCAGACATTTTTGCATGCATTCTTCTATACCCACAGTTCCCGTAACGTTCCATGACGTCAAGTGCATACTGGGAGCCCCTGTTTCAGCAGCTGGCCCTTCACTCGCCGTCTGCCAGGCACAGAATGTGTTAATGTGTTGTGGCTATAAAGCTCTCGCTGGTTCCCCCTTCAGGCCAAAGCTCTCCCTAAGTGTGATAACATTTAAATAAATGAAAACGTGATCTCTATAAATTGTATGGTGGCAAGGTCTGCCGAAGCAACTGCTTCCAGGCTGCTGCAGTAGGCGCAGTAACCCGCTGATCTATTTCGCCCTCAAAGACCAGAGTTGCGCCGGGGTTAATGCAGACATAAAGCGCTGTGTGCTTGGGTGTAAGGACTCTGTACCTCCGCTATTCTGGGGGTTCTCAGTAACAACTCCTGGCAGGCGGGTGGGGGCGTTGACATGAACCACCTGAGTTACCTTCTGACGCCTTGTGCGTCACTGGCTGAATCCGAAATACTGTATATTGTAATATGTGGCCTTTATTTTAGTCCTAAATTAATCAATTAGTTTAAAAATACCACATTATACACGTAAGCTTACTTCTACCAATTAATTTAACAGTAATAAGACAATAAATATATTTAAACAGGTACATTTAGCCGTACGTATAGACTGCAGATGTCAACGTATTTAACCGCACAATATCAGATATAGGTCACTATAATGTATCAAATACTGTTACTGAAGCCGATAACACACTGGGGCAAAAACGTGTATTAAAAGAAAACAAGCATTTGCAATGCAATAGGTCTCGCATATAGGCAAGTTTGAGCTATTGGCATTGTAAATGACAATGCCTTTTATTTATGTTTTAAAAACAAAAATAAAAGGCATTGTCATTTACAATGTCAATAGCTCAAACTTGCGTAAATGCGAGACCTATTGCATTGCAAATGCTTGTTGGAGGTCTGTCAGTCTCCTGAGCGTCTCAGTCGCCTTTGACCTCTGATAATCCCTCTCCAGCTCTAGAATGGACACTTCCAGTGCCTCTGTCTTGGCATGAAGCTTCCTCCTCTCTTCTGTCAACCTATTATGTGTACTATCCCGCATCACTGTTTTCATTGCCTCCCAAAACGTCACCCTCGAGTGGACCGTCCCTTCATTCTCGGCGATGTAGACCTACAGATCTGCTCGCAGACCCTTCAGGACAGCCGCGTTTTGTAAGTCCCACGCCGTGAGTCTCCAGGAGCCTATTCCTCCACCCCTGCCTACTCCCACCTTAGCGAGCAACAGGGAGAGGTCAGAAATCCCTCTCGCCTTGTAATCCGCAGTCTCATCAACCGTCAAGCTTTGCCTGGACATGAAAATGTAGTCTAGTCTCGAGTACACTTTGTGTGAGCCCGAGAAAAATGAATAGGTCTCCTGGTCAGGATGGAGCCACCTCCAGACATCTGTAAACCCCATGTCAGTAATCAGGCTGGACAGGGGCGTTCGGTTCCGATCCCTAGATGCCGTTCCCGTCCGGTCAAGTCCCAGATCCATTACATCGTTAAAGTCACCCCCAAGTATCTGCGTGGTGTCAGCTGTGTCTAGGAGTATGTCTGCTACCTTCTTAAACGTGTTGGCCTGTAGTTTAGGGGGGCATACACTGAGAGTAGTGTGTACTGGCGCCTATTCCACATCCCCTTCACCCCCACATATGTCCCCTGTGGATTTATCCAGGTTTGGGCTACCCTGAACGGTTTGGTCTTTTTTATCAGGATTGCCACCCCTCTGGAGCCCGTGGTATATCCCGCATGCGCCAATACCTTATATTGTCCCTTAGCTACAAATGCACAGTTGGTCCCCTTAAGGTGAGTTTCCTGCAACAGTGTGATGTCAGGGTTCTGTCTTTTAATGTAGGAGTTCACTAGCCCCCTCTTAATCTTGCTACTGAGGCCGTTAACATTCCACGTCAGGACACTGCATCCCCCTTGGACTTTAATGGGCCCTACGTGATCACCCGCCATCATGATGTGTTTGCTGCATAGCCGGGTCGATCTCCTGAGTGGTGTTGCAGTCTGGAGTACCTAAGTGTGCGATCATCGAAACATGATTGTGTTTCCCCTCCCCTCCCCAACTCCTTCCCTCCCTCCACCCCGCCCCTCCCCCATCTGGACTCCTGTCCCTCAACCCCCTTGAACTGAGAACACCCAGAACTCCCCCCCCCCTCTCCTCTCCACCCCCCTCTCCCCCTTTCCGTCTCAACTTCCTCCGAGCCAAGACTGCTGGTGGAGAGGGTCTATCGCCCACCCCCGGGACCCCCCCCTCAACCTAAAGTCGGGCCTTACGTGTCGGTCTAAGTCGCCGCCCCCGCCCGATCAGCCCAACCCCATAAAGAACATAGCATAGAAAGAAAGAAACCACAAACAATAAATAGAAAGGGCGTGTCAATAACTTGCGTGCCCCCTCGTTGACGAGCTGTTATCTCTCGTTAGCAGTCCTGTCTCTCCTCATGAATGTGAGTCCTGTGTCCCGTTCTTCCATCTGGCCGGGCGTTTCCCGCTCCAGTTCCCGTATTGCAGTCTCTAGAGGATGCAAGGAGCGGTCATCCGCTCCCTCCGATTCCAATGCGCGGCCTGCCGTATTTTCTTCCTCCTCCGAGGCCTCATGACTAGCTAAACAGCTGAATCTGGAGCCAGGCGCCGCCGCCGCCTTCCCCGTCGAGGATGCCGAGGTGTGCCTACTCCGTCCCGGGTTGTCGGCTCCTGGATATGGGGTGGTCTGCGTACGTCTCCTTGTCCTCGGTTTTTTGGGCCTTTGAGTCTTAGGGCGGCTACTCCTAAGGGCGGCAGCCGCCATCTCCTCCCTTATCCTACTACCTTCCTCTGTGGCCCCCCGGAGTATCGGATGCTCCTCCATCCACTCTGATATAGGTTCAGGCGTATGGGCATTAGCAAGATGGCACATGGACGACCGTTTAGCCATGGCCAAATCCTGCGAGACCCTCCGTTCCATCAGCGATATCCCTTCATCGATAACGGAATTAGTTCTTCTAATGAAATTGTCCAGTGTACCCAGTAATAGTGACCCCGCCGCTGCTCTGCTTCTACTTTCGCGTGTTGACATTATAATTACCTCTTTTAACAAAAACACTGCAGTAAACACTCACAATTTATGCAAGGTCCAATATTATATTGATAATGTTACAGTCATCAATTTAGAGGCGTTAGAGGGGGGGCCCGGTCCGGTCTTACTCGGTCTTTAACAGGCTACAACGGGCCCGCCCTTGGCCTGGGCTTCGCCCGGCGCGCGTCTCGCACGCGTCCAGCGGTACGCGGGTCAAGGTGTGGCTAAATAGGAGGCGAAGGGGCGGGAAAAGGAACCAGGTGCAGCCGATTTGCTCCCACACAGACTGCTGGTCCTCGCAGTCCCACTCCCGCGGCAATCTGCAGGTCCTTCGGTCTCTCTGCCCAAAGTCGGCAAGGATCCAGTAAAGTTGTTTTAAAAGATGGCCCAAAGTTAAAAATCACAGGGTCACAGTCAATAAAGCACCACGGCTTCGAGCGGCTCCTGCGAAGCAGGGGTCGCGAGCCGTTTTATGCTGCTGCTACTGGGTGAAGGGGCGGGAAGAGGAACCAGGTGCGGCCGATTTGCTCCCGCACAGACTGCTGGTCCTCGCAGTCCCACTCCCGCGGCAATCTGCAGGTCCTCCGGTCTCTCTGCCCAAAGTCGGCAAGGATCCAGTAAAGTTGTTTTAAAAGATGCCCCAAAGTTAAAAATCACAGGGTCACAGTCAATAAAGCATCACGGCTACGAGCGGCTCAAGTCAAGATCATGATGAAAAAAAGGGGCTGTTGAAGTGGTTCCTAGAGCACAACAGGGCAGTGGCTTTTATTCCCGCTTCTTTTTAATCAAGAAAAAGTTGGGAGAGTGGCGCCCCATTCTGGACTTACGAGCCCTCAACAAATTCATCAAATCACAAACTTTCCGAATGTTGACTCTACTGGAAATTTTGCAACACCTCAACCCCGGAGAGTTCCTCTCCACTATCGACCTCCAAGATGTGTATTTTCATGTGCCAATACATCACAAACACAGAAAATATCTTCGCTTCACTGTCGGATCGAAGCCCTTCCACTTCAAGGTGTTGCCTTTCGGCCTTCGATCATCAGCGCCGAGAGTCTTCACAAAGATCATGGCTCCGGTCACAGCTTTCCTTCACCTGCAAGGCATTCAATTTCACCCTTATCTGGACAATTGTCTAATAAAAGCACAGACACGTCAAACAGCGAGACTGCATACTCAGGCTTGCCTGTCACTTTTCCGCACCTTGGGCCTTTCTGTCAATCAGGAAAAGTGTCATCTTCGCCCCTCACAACAGAGAATCTTTCTAGGAGCCTTAATCGATTCTCGTCTGCTGCAGGTGTTTGTATCACAGGAGCGACAACTTCGCATACTCAAGATGGTCGCTTTTCTAAAATCAAAAAAGTCAATTTCTGTCCGGATCTTGAAATCTTTTCTGGGCATGGCCTCCTCTTGCATACATCTGATCTCGCGCTGCAGACTTCACATGAGTCATACAGGAGGAGGTGGACAAACAATGGAAACAAATTTCGGGGTCGTTCAACGACAAACTATACCTGACCCCCCGCATTCAAACAGCTTTGGAATGGTGGGCTCACCTTCCAAATATCTCCGCTGGTCGGCCCTTCCAGGAAACAACTCCTACGCTTACCCTCACAATGGATGCTTCCTTGGAGGATTGGGGGGCACACCTCAACGGAATGTCAGTCAAGGGCAAATGGACTGCAGCTCAACGCACATGGCATATAAATTGTCTAGAACTATTGACCATCTTTCTTGCCCTGAAATCTTTCCGGATGCTGATACAAGGCCACTCGCTGCTGGTGCGGACAGACAACACCACCAGCATGCACTACCTCAACAAGCAGGGAGGTACGAGATCTCTTCTGCTTTCCAAGCAGGCACAAGAAATCTGGAATTGGGCGATTCAACACCAGGTACACCTGACCGCAGTTCACGTGCCGGGCGTCTCCAACACTCTTGCCGACTGTCTCAGCAGATCTCTGGCAGACAATCACGAGTGGGAACTCCACCAACCCACTCTGGAGTACATCTTTCGCCAGTGGGGCATCCACAGATGGATATGTTTGCGACCCTAACCAACTGCAAATGCCTATGCTTTGCAAGTCGGCATCCCCACAGAGAGTTGAGCGGGAATGCGTTTTCGATCAATTGGTCGAGCGAATTCGTCTACGCTTTTCCCCCGCTCCCTCTCGTTCTGCTCCTGCTGCACAGGATGAAGGTTCTACAATGCCACGTCATACTGATTGCGCTCAGGTGGCCATGTCACCCCTGGTTCACGTACCTCCTCTTGTTGTCTCAGTGCGATCCTATACCTCTTCGCCCTCTGCCTCACCTGCTCACCATGAACTAAGGACGGATTTGCCATCCGGATCCGGCATATCTCCAACTGCATGCCTGGAACCTGAACACAATGAGTTCGCAGGTCTGAATATCACTCCGGCGTGCAGGAAAGTGCTGGCTCATGCACGTGCTCCTTCCACCATTAAAACATATCAATTGAAATGGAAGCGTTTTTGTGTTTGGTGTCACAAGGAAGCCCTTGATCCAATGCACGCCAAGCCGGAACAAATCCTGCCTTTTTTCTTATCTCTAGCGAAGTCAGGACTTTCTCATTCCACTCTTAAAGTCTTCCTGGCAGCGATTTCCCTCTTTCGTCATGATGGCAACACCTCTCCGTATTCCTCTCTGATCATTCAACAGTTCTTCAGAGGCCTTTTTCGAATGTATCCGCCCATACGTCATCCACCGCCTTCATGGCGCTTGAATCTGGTTTTATCTCAGCTCCTCCAACCTCCTTTTGAACCCATCCATTCAGCGGACTTAAAATTCCTCACGTGGAAGGTTGCTCTTCTACTCGCACTTACATCATCAAGGCGAGTAAGTGACATCCAAGCATTCACTATCCAACCTCCATTTCTTCAATTCTCTAAGGACGCTGTTACTTTATGGACAAATCCGAAATTCATTCCCAAAGTTCCTTCGGATTTCCATCTGAATGAGCCCGTCATTCTCAGAACTTTCTTCCCAAATCCTCAGTCTCCTGCTGAGCGTTCTCTGCATTCCTTGGATTTAAACCGTTGCATGAAATTCTACATCCAGCGCACCACTCCTTTTCGAAAATCAGATCAGCTCTTTGTGGCCTATGGCCGATTATGCAAAGGACAGCCAGTCACTAAACAATCCATTACTAGATGAATCTCTTCTGCCATTGTCGGGCCGGAAAACCTCTCTCTGCTGCGGTGCGAGCACACTCAACAAGGGCTGTGGCATCATCTACCGCCTTTTTTGCTGGAGTGCCTCTGCACCAGATCTGCAGAGCTGCAACGCGGTCGAGCAGACACACGTTTACGAAGCACTACTGTCTGGAGTCAGCGGTTGCTGCAGATGCTGCTGTGGGCCAAGCTGTGTTACCAAATCTTTTTAACTAAGGTGAGCCTCTGTTGCTTCTTGCCTCCTGTCATAAAAGGTTTTGCCATATGTCTGAATGTATGCTATATTAAATATTCTATGGTTTTACCTAACTGGTTTTGAAATTCCTTTTATTACTCATGTATTACTTTACTGCTTTCTACTCTCATTCAAGCATGTGAATCTATGAAAGACACCCCTAATACTGGAGAAGAACATTAGTTACTTACCTGTAAACTGTGGTTCTCCAGTATTGGTGTCTTTCATAGATTCACATGCGACCCACCCTTCCTCCCCTCAGAGGCTCTCTTCTCCTCATCCACTCTTGGTCACTTTGGTGCTACGAAAATCTGAGGGCTTGAGCTTCTGAGGAGAAGGTTCTAGAGGGAGCTGTTGCCTGATTGGCTGGAATGTGGACTATTATAATGACTATGATATGTTACTAAAGTGAATTCTCCCTTTAAGGCTTCTATGGGCCTTTTTTCAGATCTATGGTACTTTTAACTTTACGTAATATATTTTATATGTATTACATTTCTTATGTATATGTATAATTATATAATTTTCTATGTGTATATATATATTATAGCGTTTTGGGTTGCACTTTAAACTGTGTGGTAACTATAGACAACTGATGCTTGTGTAGCTTTTGTACTTATATTTTTAACCCTGATACTATAAGGTCAAAGAATGGGGTGGCGCAACCCTGTAATGCCCGTCCCTGTTCCAGCCCCAAAGCAAAAATAGGTTATGAAACCCCAGCTCCCTAGCCTAACAGCTATATGTCAAAATGTACTTTATTTGGTTTTTCACAACCATAAAGTATACATATACAAATTTCGATTAAATAGCAGAAGATAAAAATTCATTTTCTTAAAATATATTTTCTTTTTCCTTATTGTAAAACATTATTTTCCAGACCCCGTCTTCAGACTGTTTCAGCTTTTAAAAACAGAGTCTCTACAATTTTCATAAATTTTACCCCGCGGCATATTAAAATGTTCGAACCTGCTCCCATCCAGCTGGTAACTGCTTGCCTGCAGGTGCGGATCTGCAACATATTTAAAACTGGTTTCACTAAAGTTCTTCTCTCGTCTTTTGTAGACTCGCATGTACACCGAAGGTAACAAAAAGTTTCCGTGTGGTACCCACATAACCGCTATAGATCGTATGCTTCAAAAAACAATTGGGGTGGTGGTTAACGCCATAGAAAGCCCTGAGCATCGCCTCTCGCTTCCTGTTGGCTCTGTGCCCCCCTTACTCCCTGCAAATGTATCGATGTTCTCCACTAACTCCCAGGACTCGATATTGGCACCGTCCTTTGTTGCTCTTCCAGGTGGTGGTTATCCCACAATGTCACAGAATATAACCCCTATGATGGTCAACTCATCCCCAGAGATTCCCCCTAATTCTGTAAGATTATCGCTGACCCCTCCCATTTTCCAAAACCAGGCCACTGTTGACTTTCCGTCACAGGCTGCGGCTTCTAACGATAATGGGTGTTGTAATACGCCTGCTAACACTAACTCGGACTCCGACTCTCGGTCAAGTGTAAGCAGTGTTAGCCCTATTGTAAAAACTAGAGGGCAGTTGGCTAGGCGCAAGTCCAAATATGCCGATAAAGAATGACCAATTGCAAGAAGTTGCAGGGGGATAGGGGGGGGGCTGTACAATAAAGGGCAAGAATACTAAGAGCCATGTAGCCGGGGACGTTCCTGTTGTTAATGAGGATCCAGGCCTATCTCTTGATGCATGCTTCCAGGAAAGAATAGAGATTCCCCTGGATAAATCTTCTGATATCCAGGAAAGTAGAGACCCGGCTCGTGGCAATACCATCTTGCTTAATAATATTCACTCAAATATAACGTGCCCCCCCCAATGCAGAGAGGGATATGCCCCTTATTGTCTGTATTGAGCATATCCTGAAGTCCTTCATCTTACCAGTGACTGAGAGGCTAAAAGAGTTAACCGCAAGATTAGATCGCTTTGAGCAGGGAACTCTGGATAATTTCTTCTCTGTAAAGGCCCTAATTAAGTTACACTCCAAAAGTAGCCCTGTATTAGATGTACAGAAACAAACTTCATCGGCAGCCCCTGTCGAGCGGGTATATGCGCACCCTCAAACCTGCGTGGCGCCTCAATGTCCCCTAGAGGAACTAATCCCTTGGTGAGAATGGCGTCAATGAGTAAAGCCCCAGTGATAGCCGCAACAACAAATAAGGCTACTAATTTAACAGATCATTCTTCGACCAAAGGGGATAAGTAGGTTCCTGATAGAGCACCTATTCAGGTCCAGAAGGGCAAACATAACTGTTGCAACAGAGAAAGACAAAGTAATGATCTATTACCAAATCTCGACTTAGCCCATAGTAGGGAAATTAACCTTCCATGTATTAATTTGCCTCCAGCTTGTATGCCCTATGTAGCTGTACTGGCAGGAGTCCCCTGCCTAAAGCAGGGAAAAATGGAATCACACACTGAACTTAAGAACAAAACTACATTCTGGCTAAACAAGAACAGGCCCCTTCCTTGGGACTTGGATGGCAAGATTATTTTTGTTAGACGAGTCAGCTGGGTGGGAAGAAGAACCAAGGATATCCAAGGGGATTGTATCCTAGTTAATTTCAAGGACATCAGAGTGGCAAGGTCTATCTGCAGCCAACAGAACATGCATGGTGAAGGTGGAATTGGCACTCATGACCTGGGGTATTTCTACCCACGGCCACCAAGCAGGCAACAGAGACAGAGTAATGGTAATCAATTGTGGGGATGGCAAGTTGGTAACTTTAACTTGTACCCAAACCCTGTTTTTGACAGAGGTGATAATTATCACGGAAACAACTTCGGGTATTGACGTAGAAACAACCTGCCTTTGAAAAACTTGTCAGCCCCAGATGATATTAGAAGGCCCAATGGGTGTAGGTCCTTAATTATTTTTCCCGGGATCTCACTTAAATCCCCGTTTCTAGTACCACCTGAGATAATTTATAGGGGGGATAGACTAGAGTTAGTATCCCGAGCGGAGACAACTAGTAATTGTATAGCAACCGCGGGGGAACGTGTTAACAATTCCCTCTTCGGATCTGGATTAGTGCCCTGTAACGATATAATTATTGGCGGCATTCTATGTGATTGCGAGGAGGCAAAGGCTACAGGCTGCAGGTCAGAGGTATGGGGAAGGGAGGAGCAGGTGTACAGGCAGAGGATCACCCTGTTCCAATTGACTGAGCCTGAGATACTTCAGAGGTACAGGCTGCACCCCACAACCATCATGGACTTAATAAGGGACCTCCACCCATACCTGGATCACCCAACACCCAGGGCCCACGCCATCCCACCCCACGTGCAGGTGCTATGTAGTTTACACCTGCTTGCCTCTGGGAGCTACCAGAGTGTGATCGCTGCAGTAGTGGTGTATCCCAGAGCTGTCTATCCCGTTTCTTCAGGAAGTTTCTGGATACCATGACGCAGAGAATGGAACATTACATTCAGTTCCCTGACACACCAGCGGAACTTGCCAAAACAAAAACTGACTTCTATGGACTGGCACACTTCCCGCATGTGATAGGCTGCATAGATGGCACCCACATTCCCATATGCCCACCTGCAGCCACTGAACACATTTACAGAAACCGTAAGTCAACGCACTCCATCAATGTGCAGGTGATATGCAATGCAGAAAACATCATCATAGACATAGTGGCCAAATTCCCAGGGAGCACGCACGACTCCTACATCTTCCAGATCAGCGGAATATACACAAGGCTTGTTGCTGGAGATTTTGGTGATGGATATCTGCTAGGTAAATAAGTGTAACACACCCTAAAATGAATGGCAGATGTATGTGACATGCGATTGTAACTCATGTACCTCTCATTCCCTTCTAGGCGATAGTGCATATGCCCTGCTTTCCTTTGTGCTCACACCGTACCTCAAACCAACCAACAGAGCTGAAAGGCACTACAATGTGGCACACAGGTCAACTCGCAACGTAGTGGAGCGAACATTTGGACCCCTCAAGAGCAGGTTTCGCTGCCTCCACAAGAGTGGAGGTGCTCGACAATACACCCCCATCCTGTGTTGCAAGATAATAGTGACCTGTGCCATTTTGCACAATCTTGCCACCAAAGAAGACACAGAAGTGGAGGTGACACATCACGAAAACATTGATGATGACCAGGAACATGCAGACCCCCAAGCAACAGGACCAGCAGCAACAGATGGGAGATTGAGACGGACAGAAATCACACGTCGATATTTCTGGGTAATGCATGACTCATAGACAGGTATAGTGTTTGACAAGTGTAGTTTAATGGTCACTACATCATCATCACATGGGAAAAGCTATTGTCCATGAAAGCATATGTCCATGACTGCTAGTGCTCAGTTGACGTCACTGTGTGCAGTCGTGTGGAACAGCGCCATTGGTCAGTGTTTACGTCCACGCACCACATTGCGCGATTGATGTGGCTGGCTATCAATATCTCGGCTAGGGCCAGACTCAGCATGGCTACGCCTGCCGCTCCTGCGCACCTCTGGTACAGGTGTGCTGGAGCCACTCCTGCTGGTTGACCCCTCTGTCTCCTCCACACCCGTGTCACCAGCATTGCCTGTGTTAGTGGTTAGCATTTGCTCCATCGCATAGGTCACCCTTCCCATGCCCCGTGTCAAGTCTGTGCAGCAGTGCACAATTGCATCCTGCATGGATATAGAGCGTCGGCAAAGTAGTGACGAAGCTGTGGCAAATCTGTTCATTGCCTTTGTCTGCTGCCGCATGTACTGCCGCTCCCTGCCACGCTGTAGTTGATCTCTGTCCAACTTATCCGACAGTACACCCATGTATGTGGAGATGTCTGTAATCCCCTTCAATACTGCCTCCAAACTACATGCAATGTGGACTATTCCTTTGTCCATGTTGGTCATCTTGATATTCATGCAGCGAACCTGCCTATGCACGGCTAACAGTGCTTTGGCCTGCACGTGCTGCACTTTGACCATTGTGGCCTCCAGGCCACAGAAGACGCTCTCATTTTCCTGCCCCTCGCCACCCTCACATGCCCTCCTGCCAAGGACACTGGTGCGCGCAGCGCCTGCTGTTATCTGTGGTCTGGCCTTGTCAGCCACAGGTGCATTTGTTTGAGGTACAACTTCCTCATCCTCCGAATCAGAGGTTTGCAGGATCCTCTGAGGGGGCTCATCAGTCCTACTTGCCCTTCCCTGCATGGCCAACCTGGACGTTGTTATGGTTGTAGGCGGTGTGCTTAACAAATCAGGAGACCCAAACAACAACGGTGATTGAGGGACAGATGTTGTGGCTCGCTCTGGTGATGAGGCTTCCTGGGTGGTGGTGTTGCCTCCTTCCAAATCAGGAGACCCAAACAACAACGGTGATTGAGGGACAGATGTTGTGGCTCGCTCTGGTGATGAGGCTTCCTGGGTGGTGGTGTTGCCTCCTTCTACAGCGCTGTGACCAGTTTTTCGCTTTTCTTTCTCCCTTCTCTTAGCTGCTGGTGTCCTCTCCTCCCTTGCTGGTGCTGGAGTGCCTGAGGACTCTCCCGTGGAATCAAATTGACATAGGGTCAATGTTTTTGTTTACCTGTGTGTATTTCTTAAATAAATAATTTACACACCTTTGCACAGTGTACATTGTGTGTTTGGTGATGTGTGTGGCATGCCTTGCAGAGTCTTGTAGTGTATGCATTGCATCTATGTACTCATGACTACGTGTACCATGATGCATTGCTAGCACCAAGTATGAGCTGTGCAGAAGTGTACTGTTTCTACACAGTGGGGTACGGGTTCAGGTTGTTGTTTGTGGATTAGGGTACATGCCTCTTACCTTGTTTCTTTGTTGCTTTAGCTGTGCTGTCCAGGTCTCCAATCCCATGGATGCTTTCTGGCTCCACGGTGGTTTCTACAAGCTCCTCCAAGTCAGTCAGCTTTGGTGCTTTGCCCCTGCCACCTCCTGTCAGTCCAGCATCCTTTTTTAGTGCAGCAATCTTCCTCTTGGTTATGATCCGCAGGTCATACCACCGCTTTTTGATGTCCTCTATGTCCCGGTGGGTCACACCAATGGCATTCACTGTGCCCTGTATGCCAAGCCATATGTTCCTCTTCACAGTCTCTGCAACATGCAGAGACTGTCTCCCGAAAATCTGGTTATAGTGGGTTACAATTTCCTCCACTGCCACCTGAAGTTCTTCTTGGCTAAAATTGATCTTTCTCTTGCGCTCCCCACCATCCTTTGGGCCTTCATGTGACTCCATTCTGTTGCACTGCTTGGCTGTGGATGCTATGCTCCTCTCACCTCTGCTCAATTGTTTGTTCAGTTGGTGTGCACCTGCAAGGGTGTTGCTACTCCCAGGTACTGGGGAGGGGTGCTTCATTCTGATTGGTTGGATTCTCTGGGCCTTGGTTGTGGGGTGTGTAGGGTGTCCCTGATTGGTTGTCAGGCTCACATGTCGGTTTTTGAAGTTTCCGAATCGGAATATACCGAATCGGTAAATTCCGAATCTGTAAATTCCGATTCGGAAAAACCCATGCATTCCTATGGACCTCCTGGCTCCCCGTATTAAACCACGTGCCCCTGGAGAGGGTCACTTTATTTGATTATCTAGGTATCCGTATCTCGGATACCATGCAGTGGACCCCACACCTGTGTAAAATGTTGCTAAATCACAAGGGGATTACAGGGGCGCTTTCTAAAGAGCAGCGATCCTCCACAACTAGACCTATTGCACCTGTCATCGATATTTACAAGGCATAGGGTGTTAGCTCTGCCCTCTATGGTGCAGAGCTTTGGGGGACTTCTAACATTGATTTATTGACAAGGTCTTCCTAAGGGGCATCATGTCACTTCCGCAGAGTACCCCAATGTTACCCCTGCTGCTTGACCTAGGATGCCAACCGATCAATGATCTGGCAAAACTCCGGCAGTTGCTTCTGTGGGCCAGGTTGTGGTGAGTCCCAGAACTTGCTAAGTATGCCAAGGGGCTAGCGGAAGTAATGTCAATGGTGGGATGGCAAAAAATAAAATGGCTTAAAGATGTTACATTTCTTCTTGGTAAGCTAGGTCTTAGGGAAGCTTGGGATAGTCGGTCCTCTCCTCCAAAAGCCACCATAAAGACCCTCTTTTGGAAATGGGCCACTTCTCGAATTAAAACTGACCCAACCCATGGCAGGCTAATGGAAGAGTTCGTAAGGCACAAGGATGTACCATCCCGGGAACTCTACCTGGATATGGTATGGAAATCTCACGATAGGGCTCTATACTTTAGGTTTAGGGTAGGGTCTCTTCCAGTGCGCGCCCTAACTGCCCACTGGAAGCCCCCGTCCCAGACAATTCCTTTTTGTCCCTTCTGTCAAACTACTATAGAGACTGTATCACATATCCTGTTTGTCTGTCCGACCTATGCACGCCCAACGCAAATGTGGCTCAAACCTATATGTCGGGCTATGGGCACTAGGCACTCAAGTGAGGCACTCCATTTTATAACATCGGACACTCGGCCACTGTATGTTTGTGGTTTTTCTAAATTTTTATCGTGGACGTGGTCCATTAGAGCTAAAAGGCTAGCATCAAATGTTTAATTTGTTTTTTAAATGGATGGCTAATTTTAACTTTTAAACTTCTAATTATGTTTTTATTTCCTTTGCTATTTAAAAACTTAAAATTTTTAAAAATGTTTGGAAAGAAATGTTTGAATTAATGGTTCACTAAAACTTGTTCTTATGTCAATGTTTTTTTTATAATAATGTGATGATTTTTTTATAATAATGTGATGCTTTTATGATATGACCTATCGAAATAAAGCCTTTGAACTTGAACTTGATATATATATATATATATATTTTACTACTATTTTATGTACAGTTGGACTCCCACTTTGACGATGGGGAATATTCAAGCATGTGAATCTATGAAAGACACCAATACTGGAGAACCACAGTTTACAGGTAAGTAACTAATGTTCTTCCTTTGCCGGGATACACTGATGTACAGCTTCTGAGGACCTTTACCATTTCTATGCTTTCTTTTGTTCCACTCTCAGGGGTGATATCAATGTGGAGCAGTGAAAGTGATATTTTTCCAAAGACAGCTTGAGTATCGAGTATAAAGTCAATAAGAGAACCAACTGAAGGTCTCTCTCTGAATATAGCAAGGAAAAATCATTAAAAATATAATACGTTTAAGATCATCATAAGGACTGACCTGGAGTCTGTCTCTATGAAAAATTATTGGCACACAGTCGAAATACAAGCAATCTTGTAATGTTTTAGCAGTGAAAGACAAGCCATTAGTATGGTTTGAAGTGTCACCATGGGTTGAACTAAAGTGTGATACATCATAATAACATATTAACATTTTAGAATTATTATGACAGAACCTAAGCCATGATGGTTAGACATTATTTGAAGTAGAAAAACAGGCAAGAGTAAGTGATAAAGTATAAAGGTTCTATTTTACAGCGGCTGGGAGAATGATGAACCCAGGTAGGATTGACACCCAACTCTCAAATAGGATACATCAGGTAGCCTATATATACTGTATTTTTGCTGAATCATACATACTAATCATCTGACCAACAATGGCCATATTTAAGCAACATTACACAACTAAAGCCAAGCCTCCCACCCTCCTTCATTCATTTGGTGCAATAATTCCCACCCTCCTAATTACGTGTTCTAAGTGCTATCTGACTATATGTTATTTGGGTTGCCTGCGGCTGCGACAATAGGTCTCTGCAGGACACCCTTCATTTTGTACTTTTATGTCCATTTTACCGAAATCCTAGGCGTTGCACTGCTTTTCTTACAGAAAGCCAGTGATACGCACACTTTATGCTCTATTTTAAGCTTTTTAAAAGTAGCTGTAAGACTGAGACACACAAGAAATTAACCAACCTTGTAGATAATAATTATCTCTCCTTATGAATTGTATCCCTTCCTCCCTACAGTTTTTAATTTGTTAAAACTTCAGAAATGTAATTTAATGAATTTTTATTGTGTAATTTATTGTGTAATGTATTTTTATGATGGTTTTTTAATCGTCGAAATAAAGATTTACTGAACTATTTGGGTTGTGTAATCTATGTATCCTAAAACCTCAGCTCAAGCAGAACGCGTGATCTGACTGCGTATTATTTGATTTGTGCCATCTGACTATGTGTCTATCTGAATACATGGCCATTTCTACAACCTCAGCATAAACAGAGTGCATGATCTTGCGCTTGTTGTAATATATTTTGATCATCCCTGTGTCCTATCTTTCCTCAAGAAATTGACCTCAAAGCTGATTGGTTTACTTGCATCACTCCCCTTGTACCACCTCCTCGCACAATCATTCTGGGGAGGAACTGTCAATCCTGGTTTGTTTGATGTAACGGGGACTTCTTGATTTGTCTGTTTTATTGATATCTAGCTACCGTCAGTACGTATCAAAGGTTACAGCTGTTCTCTCTCCGAGCTCGTCCACTGTAATACATTAACTTGAAGCATTGGGCACATACTGGTGTCTAATCATGTACTTTCCTGTACTGGTACAGGTGAGGCTTTTTAGTGAAAAAAAATTCTGGGTCTCCTTCCTCCATGTTTATACTAAAACTTTCTATACTAACATTCCCCCTTTTAGTTGATTCTTCAACTATCTCAGAGGTTGTCCTTTCTTCATTCATCTTGGATGTGAGGTTTGCAAACTGTTTGTTAACATACATTCCCTTTCCCAATTTTGTGACTGCGTATTTACAGCAATGTAATATTAAATGGAAAATTCAACACATAACCAGCAGCGCCACTATTTTTGGTAGTAAGGATTTAAATAGTCCAGATACCCAATTCGGAAACCAACTAAACCAGTTTGAGAACTGTTCATCTGGGGCACCTCCTTCGTCATGCATTATCTGTTGTAGATCATGTACACTCTGTATGGCTTTAGTTACAAAACAATTTTCAGCATTATTTGCTGGAATAAATGTACAGCATGCAGTTACTATTTTTGCACAAACTCCATTGTCAATCGGTGTGAGAAAATCCAACACATATCTTTTTTGTGTTACCATCATTCTCATAGCTCTTAGTTCTTATTTAATTGAATTAAAGCCGTCTTCAGTATTGTTAATCATTTTTAGAAACTCCCATCTTGGCATTTGGAGCCACCTTGCATTTGCTTTTATTTGCAAGGTGAAGAAGGGTATTGACCGTCTGGCATTCACTTGTCTTTCACTGAAAAGTCTGAGGTCTTGTGGAATTTTTGTATATGGTCCATCCGAAATACTCTGTTTCTCTTCTTGTTCTTTTCTGGTGAAGAAGGGCAATCCTTTTACTCATTAGGTGTTTGTGCAATGCTGAAATATCCTCCCAGTGGCTCATTAGCACCGGGGTATACAGAGTCACCAGGGAACAGACACCATGCCATCCGGGTGGCAGTTGGGCATAGACTTTTTTCTTCACACTGCTATTAGTAATTCATTAGTCCGAAGGTGCCTTGTTGTAAACATTCTAGATTTTTAGTGTTGCTGCAGTTATCGTTGATCCCACTGAAACTGTACCATTGCCCTCAAAGCATAAAGAAAAATTATGTACTTTAATCACATTTATATTTTTAGAACTATGGCTAACAGTGATGTAACTAGAGTCATAAGTGTTCCAAATGGGATTACACCCATGTGTGTGTGTGTGTGTGTGTGTGTGTGTGTGTGCCATTTAGCCCCATTTCCCACAGAGACTTCCCAGGACAAGAAATTATGAGATTGTGACTCCACCCCTCCTGTGAGTAAATGGATCCATTTATTAGCATTGTTGGCCTTATATCACACCCATCTTGGTAAGTCTCCTGAATGTCTGTGTAAATATTACATCTAAGATCGGGATCGTATGGGCGTGGCTAACCGAGCCAAGATGGTGGACGCACTCTAAGAGTGCTCCGGAACCCCTCTATCATTCGCCTGTAATCCTAGCCTACAACAAATCATCAGGACCTGTATCTCCCTCCTTTTCTGGCATGGTGCTCTGTGAGTGTAGATCTCCGCAGCGGGACCTCTGAAGCTGTGGACCGGCCTGCCGAATATCACAGACAAAATGGCGGCTCCCGGTCTGTGACTGCAGCGCTGGCCGTTCCTTGTTCTCCTCCACTGGAAGCGGCGCCCGGCCCTAGGAGCTGAGAGGCTCTTTGACACTGACCCCCACAGCCCCCCCACAACACCCCCACCCCCCCGAATCCGCTGTGGCCGACGGCCCGGCCTGTTGCTTGACTTTGCCTCTTGTCTCCCTCTCTGGCTCGCACACGGCTACTGGTGCCCGGCCCTCCGGCAGTGTGGCCGCTTCTTTACATGCGGTGCCGGGCCGCCCCGGGAGAGGGAGACGGATCCTGTCACCTTCCGGTACTCCCCAACACGATCCTTGGGGGCCCGGAGCCGCGCTGTGACAGGCGGCGCCCGGAGTGACACCCGAGGCTATCGAGCCCGCCCGCACCATGGCCCCACTTGCGGAGTGATTAAAGGAGCAGCCGCCATATCGGGCGGTGGGAGCTGCGGGGGTGACTGCAAGCCTCTCTCGTGTCTCCCTCACTGGCTTATTCGCGGCTGCTGGCAGCCGGCCTTCCGGTGACGCGGCCCCTTCACTGTATGCGGTGCTGGGCAGCCCGGGGAGAGGGAGACGGACGCCATCGCCTTCCAGTGCGCACCAACATGATCCTTGGGGGCCCAGAGCCGCTCTGCGCCAGGTGGCGCCGGGAGTGATGCCTTGCCCCCACTTGTGGAGTGATCAGAGGAGCGGCCGTCATATCGGGCGGCCGGTGCTGTGGGGAGTAGCTGTGAGCCTCGGGGTGAGGTGAGGGGCCGCTGGCTCCTGAAGATCTGGGGTGAGACGCGTGCTGAAGCGCGTAAGTCCTGGCGGCGGTGGGGTCCAGGGCCAGATGATTGGGGGGCCCCCGCACGCGCAGGCAGCTGCTGTTGAGCGGTCCCCCTTATTGCCCGGCCTGACTGATTCTCCCTCTCGGAAGGTGTGCTGTTTGAATCTGAGCTGACAGGGCCCTGATATTGCACCCCTGGATTTAGGCCTGCCCAGGACTCCATATCGGCGGCAGAACCGAGTGGCGGAGAGCACACGGCGGATCCTCTACCGCCTTGGTGGACACGGTTGGACTGTTCTCGCCCTCAAGACTGCATTGGTGCGGGCAGGATGGAGGACCCTCCTTCCCCTACTACTAGACCCTGATTTCTCCCCCCCCCTCCCAGGCCGCATCAACAATTGAAGACCTCCTGTTGAGGCTTTCGGCCACATTCTCCGAGTGGCAACTGTTCGGCTCGTTGATCTGCATTTGTGGAGCAGGGCGGTGGCCCTGGGTGGTGCCCCCCCCACCCACGCCGTCACACCCAGGAATCTTGGCTCTGGAAGCGGGGCGACTTGTTGCCTGAGTTGTAGGATCTGTGGCTCCGACCAGTGGGGCCCTGCCTGCGGCCTAGGGGCCTGGCCTCTAGTCATCACACCGTCCTCCTTCCCCCCCCTCAAAGACCCACTCTGTTCGGGACAGCGGAGTCGACCGCATACATTGGGCGGCAGCGATCTGGTCCTGACTGTGCATCGGCGTTGATTGTGCCACCTGCTTGACTTCGGGCCACCCACAGAGGTGCGCAGGTTGTCCACTGTGGGACCCACCTGCAGGGTGCCCAGGCGCTACGGCTCTTTGTGGTTCTACCATGGGCAGGACGGGCAGGTCGTCAAAGGCTCCTGCCACCCAATCCAAGATGGACCATTTCACTACCTTGGAGACGGGCGCACCTGGGGGGGGGGTACGAAACAGGAGCCGCCGCCCTCAGCAGAGTTATCTACTATCCTGCAAGCCATCTATGCCTCGCAATCCTTGGTGGAGGGCAAGATCGCGGAGGTGCGCTTGGACATGACTCTTATACAGCAAGATCTCCGAAATGCCAACGCCCGGATCAAGGAAGCAAAGTCCCGTATCTCCACTGTGGAAGACAACGGCCAGCAACTCATGGGGCAGGTGGCCCGCCTTCAATCTCACACTCAGGAGCTGCATCGCTGGGCAGAGGATGCAGAGAGTAGGTCCCGGCGCAATAATCTTAGCCTGGTGGGTTTCCCGGAGGGGGCGGAGCATGGCCGCATGGCGGACTTTCTGGAGAAACGGCTCAGATCATGGGTCCCTGAGGGCTTACTCAATCCCTGGTTCGCGATTGAGCGGGCCCATCGGTCCCTGGCTCCTAAGCCTCTTCCGGGTGCGGCCTCCGACCTATCATAATGCGGGTCTTTAACTTGAAAGACCGGGACCCCATCTTGTCTGTCGGAAGCCCAAAAACAGCAACAGCTCTTGCACGAAAATCGCACTATGATGATTTTCCGGACTACACCCGCTAGGTCCAAAGCCAGCGCCGCTCCTTTGACGATGTGAAACAAAAGCTTAGGCGCTCAATATCTTTTACCGTCTCCTCTTCCCGGCACGCCTGCGAGTGGTATTCGCCAACAAGACCTTGTTCTTCGAAAACCCAACTGAAGCCTGGACCTAAGCAATGGAGGAATGCCCGTTGCACACTGATGTTCGAGCCCCGCAACAGGAGGGGGCCGGGGCGGTCCGGCTCGACTCTCACCTCCCGCTCTCCAGCCCCAACGTAACTGCTCCTGCAGGTGCCGTGGACGGGGGTGGACCCTCTCAGACTCCCCACCAGGCCGCCCACTTCAATCGATACTGCTCCCCGATGAACCATCACTGGGAAACGCTCCGGGTCATCTGACCATTTGGCTCATGGGGACGCTTCGCCCGACCATCCTTGCAGGTTCCCCCGGACACACACCTCATGCAGCCCAATGCTTCTGAAAGACCCTGCTTGAACTCACCACTGCCTGCCGGGCCTAGCTCCACAGCCGGAGGGTATACCTAGTTCTACCATATTCCTTTCTCACCTGATGGACTTGTTTAGGCGCATCCTGCAATGAGGAGGGATCCTCCACGCTTTCCCACTCCCAAGCGTTTTAGTTTGGTTGCTCACTCTCTGGTTTGTTGCTAGGGCGACAGATGCTTCTGTTCCTGAAGTGTAGGGTTGGGTGGGGGGTGGGACCGTTGTCTGGAGTTTTTTCCTCAATTCTGTGTTTCTTTGTCTTTCTTAGTTCGACCACACCAGCATTCATGAAGCACCCTGATGTACACCCGACAAGACAGGCAGACCGACCTCCCCCTTCAGACTTGTAGTCCCACTGTCAAACCAAGCACCATGTTCGAAACACCATTAATAAACACCCCCCTGCGGATCATGTCCCGGAACGTTAATGGCCTCCTTTACCGCTTTAAACGAAAGGCTGTCCTCAAGTACGCGCATCACTCAGGGGCAGACATCTTACTCTTACAAGAAAGCCACCTGCTGGGTAATCATTGCCCCTTCTTAATGCGATACAGCTATAACAGAGCGTGGCACTCGGGTTTACAAGGGGTTCCCGTGGGGTGGCAATCCTGGTAAGATGCTCCCTTCCTCTGGTGACTGTCCAAACGACTCTTGACGCCCAGGGTGTTGTAAACGAATCTAGGACCCTAGTATAAATTTCCCGATTCATGCCCTTATATAGGTATACTTTATCATATCCTTATAAAGGCATAGAAATCATTATCATATTTGGCCCAAACCATACAGCCCAAATACGGCAGGGATACTTCCACTAAGCTGCAAGAATCAACAACGTTTGAATATTAAGTTCTCCTAGAACTCCCGGCATTTTCCAATAACTGAGCTTTTGAGTGACGTTATTAAGTCCAAACATGCGCCAAACTCGGCACCTTCAAAGTATAAATATGCCTTGATGTGCCCAGGCAAACACACGGTGGTCTGGAGCAGATTGACTATCTACTTGCCCGACGCCCTGCAGCTGCAAGTGCTGTAGGAAGCCGACCCTCCACCAGACGCACTGCGAGACTCTGCCATTTCTCTTGCCGAGAAATCCAGCTCCAGTATTTCCAGGCTACCCTTGCGGGTATCTGGGAAATCGAGTCCCGAGAACGAGATACAAGACCTCCTTCATTCTAAAACCAAGGTACAGAGCTGATTAGCCCTCTTAGAGAATTCTTGGAATTAGATTCCTGGCAGAAAAAACTCCTAGACTCAAGCTCCTCCTCATTTACTCCCTCCCTCGTACTAGACTCAGGTTAGATACACCGGGGTAGGCGTATTTTAGAAGCACCAGTTGAGTACTTTTAGTCATCCTTTTATTACTATATGTATTTTATAAATTTTATGCACCTTATGGCTTAACACCGATATCATGATTTTACAGTACTACTTTATAATACTGTTTGTATTATATGCCTTGTACTTCATAGTAAGCTTTACTATTGTGACAGTTCATTTTCAGTGCTTGAGAAAGAAGACTGTTCAATAAATAACCACTTTTATTGAAAACACCCTTCTCTCTGTTTTCTCAGCCGCTCTGGTGAAACAAAGCATGCGCGATTGACTGAGTGAAATAGTTATCTATTGTTTCCGCGACTCTAGAGATTGCTTTCTTAAATATTGGAAACAAAGTTGTCATGTTTATGCGGTTGTCAGAAACTAATCCCTTCTTGTGAATTCGAGAAAGTTTCTAGTGGCCTCTGAGCTAGCTGGCACTCACTATTAAGTTTAATTTATTCGGTAGAGACCTAGTAGACCTCAGTCCTACGTCTAAGCTACAGGATATATTATTCCAATGCGCACAGCCTATTGGGAATATAGGAACTACACTACAAGGGCACTTTCATGGCCATCAGTGGCACAATAAATGGCAACCCGCTTAACCTGGTGTTCCTTTATTCTCCCCCCTCGATGCCGACGACGACTTTAGCTAAACCCGTTGATCGCCTGGCATCATTGCCCCCGGTCCTAAATTTCTCGGGGATGTCTTTTTTTTTTTTTTTTTATTTAAACCTTTATTGTGACATTTAAGAAAATACAAGCATGGGCCTACAATCGCAGGGGCTGGCCGCTAGATAGATTAAAACCACCAATATTACAGTACTACACAGCTCATCAGCCGACAACCCAGAGGTTCGGCAGCGATTCAGGACAATTCGGGTATAAGAATACACAACTAAATTTCAGAATGAGTCCGAGGTTTCGTTTTATATTATATGAGAGAGGATCAGGTGCCATACAATCAAACCAGATAATGCGGGGGACAGGGTAAGAAACAGGGTAAGAAACAGGGTAGACACATAATAACCATTGTGATGGAGAATCGGCGCCAAAGTATACAGATCGATGCAAATGAACACACAATATACATTCCATGTTGCGCCAATTCTCAGAGCCTGCCCACCCGGAAATCGGATATCATAAAAGCATGAGCACTAGATACAAGCATACGATAAAAGTCTGAATGATTCGTAGCTATACTGATCCTTAAGAAAGAAAGAAAAGGAAAAGAAAGGCCATAGAAAATGAAAAAGGCAAAATAAACCCCCCACCCTACACCCCTGCAGATGGCTACAGCCTAACCCCACTAGCAGCGTGCCTGTCGCCCCTAATGACTAAAACACTAAAGGAAGGAAGAAGAATGGAGGAGGGCATAGACATTTGGGCTCCCAGCCCCTTTAGACCCCCCGCCAGATACAGCCACCCCCTATCAATAAAAGAACATTTATGACAACACTATAGAAGAAAGTAGAGGGTACCGGAAAACACCGCCCAGCCTCTTAGAGCAAGCAGTTACAGGTCGAACACTTGTGAAAGCCACTCCAACCCTTCCCGACCTAGTCAATCTTAACCTTGGCCCTTCCGAACAAGAACACGGACCCCTCCCATCGAGACCCAAAGGCACACAAAGAGGTAATAAAGGAGAAAAGAGTCATCAAAAATCAATCTATGGCGACTCGCAGGCAATAGGTCCACGGGAACTTTGGATGCTGAAGAACTCTCCCTCCTGGATGAACAGTCCCAATGTATCCTGCACAGGAGTCGTAGAGTCACCAAGGAAGGAGAAGATGACCACAAAGTGAAAGGAAAGTCACAAAAAGAAGTCTCCGGGAGGGGAACGCCCTTTGATCTCTCCAGAGCCGATAGTAACGGAAGGTTCGGTGATATCATGACATCCTCGGGAACACCTTCTCCCAGGGCACCATCCGATGGTTCCAATGCTTGTTTCCTCACGGGGCTCTCGCACGGAGTCAAAATGGCCACGGTTTGAATGGCTGCAGATTCCTGTTTCAACCGTAAGGCCGGGTCCGGGTCTACCAGGAGCATCTCAGATAGGCGCGAGTCCAATTTGCTCAATAAGATATCCACCTGTGATCGAAACGCCCACATTTCCGCCAGTACTGACCTCAGCGATGGCTCATGCATCGTTCGATCCACTGTGTCATGCCCGATATCAATCCCAATCACCTCCCCGGGTGAATCCGTCATCCTCGGGGGGGGGGACAAACAGGATCGCGAACATGCAGATGCGGAGGGTGACCGGTCTTTGCTCGCAGCCACGGTCCACACCGTTAAGGCCGCATGCCAGAGGCCCCGAACCACGAACCCCGGTGACCCCGATACCGGGCCCGCGGGACGGGAACCCCCACTCACAGCCAGCAATAAGCAGAATCACTCCTCCATCGATAACGAGCAGTAGAGACGATCGCTGCCAAATCCGGGCTGAAACAAAGCCTCCACTCCGGTTGACCGGACCCAGCCTGGTTCTTCTGGCCGATGTTGTTGCACTGCAGCCCGGCTGTGAAAGTACTTGAGGCCCCGGCTTCACCGCTGGAGCAGGCCGCAAACTTCAACACGACAGAACTTCAACAAAGAAGCCGATAAAAGTTTCCGGATTTCACCATCGGAGTGCGGAACAGTTCATGCACACAGAGACCAGGCGCAAAGTCAGGATAATGTACAGGATATCGCGGCGGGTTACGGAGGTCGGCGGAGCCGGGAGCCTAAGCAGCCATCTTGTTTGCTGACGTAGCTCCTCCCCTCCTCGGGGATGTCTTTAACGCGGTCTCGTCACCGGACCTCGACACAACAGGCCCGCCATCCCCAGGTAGAATTGCACTAGTCAAGCAGCTGCGGTCTTGGGCAGCCTCACTAGGTTTATGCGACGCCTGGCGACTGTGGCATCCCCACTCTAAACAATTTGCACACACCTCAGCGGCACACCATACACAGGCACGAATTGATGCCATTTTTGTTACGTCAACGGACTGTCTTCTGATTCAGGATGTCTTGCTTCTTCCGAGAGGTATCTCTGACCACTCGCCAGTGATGATCCGTAAGGGTCCCCCCTCGCGTCTGTACGGCAAACATGGAGGTTAAATGCCTGGTTTCTTCAAGACCAGGATTTTAGGAAGGTGTTTGGGGAGGAGCTCAAACAGTACTTTCTCTCCAACGAGGGCTCTGTGTCCTCCCCGGGAACCTTTGGGAGGCAGGCAAGGCCACGATTAGGGGGGCTGCCAAGGGCCAACTCAAGCTCCAGCGACAAACCCAATTGGAACAGATAACCTCACGAGAGGCGCAGGCCCTGCGCCTCGAATGTGTTGTGTCCCGGTCCCCATATGCTTTCGACACAAGACTTCTGACCCGGCTCTGGTCGGAGATCAAGCAGCTGTTGCTGGACGCGGCTAAATCCTTTGGCGCTCCTCCGTGGCCAGGGTATTTGGATGGGGCGACAATAATGGCGCACGCCTTCACCGCCTGTCTGCGTAGCCAAGGGCGAACCGTATAATCCCTGAAATAGCGGCTCCAGACGGGTCACAATGCCGTGCCCCAAAGGAAATGGCGCATGCCTTTGCCGCCTACTACCACAGGCTACAGAAGGCCCGAGCCCCAACCATGTCCCTTACGGACCTGATGGACATGGAGGATCGCCGCCTTCTGCGTTCAGATGCCGCCGCTCAAGCCGATCCGTACCGTCCCATTTCCCGTGAGTAAATTAGAGACACAATCGCTGTTGTTTCATCTAGCAAGACACAGGGCCCAGACGGCATTCCTCAAGAATACTACGCCCACTAACGGGGTGTTCTCATCCCCCATCTCGATGCACTGTTTCACGAAGCTGTGGAGAAGGGCTCCTTACCTCAAGAAACGGACATAGCCACCATTGTGGTCCTTCCGAAATCCCAGCCCCCCTCGTGGCAGTTTGCAGACTACCGCCCCATCTCCCTCATCAACACTGATATCAAACTATTTGCTACCCTCCTTGCCCAGCGACTCAAGCCCCATCTATCTACGTTGTTCCACCCCAACCAATGTGGGTTTATGCCCGCCCACGGCACCCAACACTGTCTTCGCAGACTGTACTCCGCCTTGGCCCATCGCCACCTCCTCACCCCATATCTTGCGCTTCTCCTGGTAGACTTTAAGAAGGCCTTCGACTCGGTGGATTGGGGCTTCCTTCAAGATGTTCTTGACATGATGGGACCTGGTCCCCGCTTTCGACCCATGGTCAAGGTTCTGTAGGCCCTCCCGATGGCTACCGTTCTAGTTAACTGGGTCCTATTGGAGCCCTTCCCGGTCTGTAGGGGAACGAGGCAGGGTTGTCTCCTTTCCCCCCTGCGTTTTGCTTTAGTGATGGAGCCCTTGTGGTCCTTGATGCTGTCTTGCGATCGGACGCAGGGATGGGAATGGCCCAGCACTGATCTGGATAAAATCGCCCTATACTCGGACGACGTTCTCCTCTACTTGGCAGACCCTGCCCGGTCTGGCCCCCAATGTCTTCGTATCCTGCAGTCCTTTGAGCAGGCCTCAGGCCTTCGTTTGAATCCCAAGAAATCGGTCCTGGTTCCCCTTCACCTCTCCCGGGAATGCTTTGAATGGCAGTCCGAAATACCTCTACGCCGTCAATCATTCAAATATCTGGGAATCTGGGTGACCCTGCTGCCTGAGTTCAGCTGGGCCCTTAATGTCACTCCACTGGTGAAGGGAGCCAAGGCGGATCTCCAGCTGTGGCAGTCGTTGCCCCTCAACCCTATGAGGAGGGTGGCCATTTTTAAAATGATGGTGCTCCTCCGCTTCCTTTACATGCTTCAGAACTCCCCCATGTGCTTCCCCAAGGCCTGGTTCTGTGAACTTGACGGCTTAACCAGCAAGTTCTTATGGGGGAAGGGTAGGTCCAGATTAGCACTCAGTACTTGCAGGATCCCCTCGTTCGACAGGGGTTTGGGGATGACTCACCTTTACCAGTACTATTTGGCCACACGACTTCTCTCCATACATGACTGGTTCAACGGGGGTGGTCCGATCTGGCCTCCAGGCTCGAGCTTGGGGAGCTGGGCCTCGACAGAATCCAATCCTTTCTATATGGGACCCCGATTCTATCCTGTCTTCCGGAGGTGACGCGCTCTCCATTACTGGCCTGGCGGGCAGCAATGCGGCACACCAACTGGACACACACATTGACCCACTGTACACTCCTGCGGCGCAGGACCTGGCTCAGGGAGGTGACCGGTCTTCTGGGCTTTGAGGCATGGGACCTTATAGGCATCACACAGCTCTAGGACGTTTGGGTGAGGGATCATATGCGCTCCTTTGAAGATCTCCAAACCAGGTACTCGCTACATCACTCGCAATTCTTTCGCTACCTCCAGCTGCGGCATGCCCTACGCTCACACCTCGCAACAGGCACGTGATTCCCAGATCATAGCCTGCGTGAAGCACAGATTATGTTTGGTGACCTGGGGAAGGGTGGCATTTCCTGCATTTACCGCACACTGATCAACAACACCCCGACTCCCTTGGACCGACTGTGGACGCAATGGGAGGACTGGGTGGGCCCCCTGGAACTGGAAGAAGAGGACTGGCGGGACGCCCTCATGACCCCGAGAACGGTCACCGCCTCCGCTAGGCTGCGCTTAGTGCAGCTCAACTATCTACACGCCTCATATCTCACCCCTGTACGCCTTCATCGCGCAGGGCTTAGTCCGTCCTTAGCCTGTACCAGGTGTGGCCAAGACCCCGCTGACTTGGTTTGGGCCTGTCCCTTCCTAGCGGGATTCTGGAAGAACTCTCTGAGGTTCTGGGGTGGGGGGTTACACACGACCCTAAGCACACGATTCTGGGCATCACTGATGGGTTAGACGGGTCGCGCAGCGATTTTTTTTTCCCACTACAGCCATGGTGGTAGCCAAAAGAGACATTGCAGCCTCCTGGAAGTGCCATGAACCCCCAACCGTGGGGCGTTGGCGGAATGGGGTGGACTGGTGCGCCACACAAGAGACAGTTATGTATGCGGCACGTGGTTGCCCCAAGAAATACCGCAGAATTTTGGGGAAGTGGTTGGGGGGGGGGTCTAATCATGGGGGGGGTTTGATTGTTTCCATCATACCTTTGCTTTATTATTGTCTGTACTTTGGGTAGCGAGAATCTATTACTACTTCTCGGTTATTGAAATATGGTGTGATCTGGCTGGTGCATTCCTTCTGTAAACGGAATAAAATTTGGTTATCAAAAAAAAAGATCGGGATCGTATACTACTAGCTGTCCCTGCTCTATCATATATTCTTTCAAGAATTAATGTCTTTTATAACTTCCTAAAATATGTCTTCTTCTTCCCATATCTTCTAGTGCTTCACGTATAATGGATCTGTCTGTTATGATTTTGATTAAACTGTTACTTGTTTCATAGGCAGAGGTGTTCGTGAATCTGTGTTGCTTGGAAAAAATAGGGCTGTATTTGACCTTTCACTCTACAGGCAAGCAGAGGGTAATGTTTGGGATTCCTCCTTTGTTAAGTTGAGTGGAGAGGTGTGGCTCACTGGTTAGAGGTGGCAGACCTGAGTGCAGAGAACGGGCCGGGACCAGGGTTCGATTCCCGACGCGGCAGGGTCTTGGACCAGGATCAGCGGACTGATAATTCTCGCATCGGTGCCTACTCCGACCAGGGAGCACACTCGGCAACTCTGGGCATTAGCTTGCCTCATCTCCACAACGGCCCCACACAAACGCCGGGGATGCCTGGTTTCACCTTGGAGACCCCCAGGAGGGACTATCTCACAGGGAAAGCCAGGACGGGTTCCCCAGCGGTCTATAGCGCTACGAGGCCTCCGGGTAGCAGTGCGCTTTACAAGACACAACAATTACAATTAAGTATAGAATTGGGGAGGATGTTAAGTGAGGTATTAATGAATACAAGTAACATGATGTAGTTATGGTCTGTTCTCTGATGTACTTCATATGTGCATACCATGTGTTATCTTTTAATTCTGTATAAATCTTGTCATTATTGGTGTAGGTGCTTGAGTGTATGCTATTTGTTTCTCGAGTTTCCCTCCGTGTATGCTTGTTTATTCTATCATTGTCACTATTGCTATTATTACCCCTAGCGGTGTTGCCCATGAACTCTTTACATGAATTATTATAATATATACGAGCTGTTCATGACAGAAAAAATTACAAAATACATAGCTCCTATCTCTTTGTTGTAAAACAGTCCAAATGCTACGTTGGGGGAGGAAATCTCCATTTGGTTCTCCTTTCTTCAGCCTCCCTCCTTTTATGTTCTTCACATCTACTGGTATTAAATGTTGTTTGTCCGTTTTATGTGGCTCAGGTGAGAGCAACATCCGGTACCTTTTAAAATATGAAATCAGTTTGTGCTTGTTGAAATCCAGACATTGATAGAGCCATTGCGCTGAAACGTGTCTGTTGTGGATTATCAAATAAATGCATTGGACATCCCGTGAGTGCCACAACCCCTCTGTATTCTTTGTGAATCCTACCTTCACGATTCGGAGGCTCCCGTTATAGGGGTTCGTCAGATTAGGTGGGACTTGGAGCTACTATGTTAATTTTAACTGCCGGAACCAGCCAGATCTAAGATATACTGTCAACTGTGTGTTGCAAACTATTCAAGTTTGAGGATGCCGAGTAATTTTACATTCTCCTGCGGCAGATCGTTGATTAGGCGGTTGGCAAGGGAATGCATGTAAGTGACAGGCACACTTTGAAAGTGATCGGAATTCGGAAAGCGGCGAATCCATGCAGGATGAACTGTTATAAAAAGATTTTTTCTAAATATTTGGCTATAAAATCGTAGTCGTGGAAAGTGTCAACTTTTCTTTTGAACTTTATTGAGTTTTCATATTTTAGGTAATTAACGTGATAGGTACATACTTCATCACATCTTCGGTCAGCATCCTATGGCAGAATATAGTGTTGGGCTCATGTCAGGCTGCATAAAGTACATCAATATATCTCACATGTCTATCAGTGTTTCACAGATGCAAACGGCATCAGTACAGTTGTCGGCCCATCCTCAACTTCACTTGCATTTATTCCATGCTGGCTACTTACGTCCATCAATAGAGAGCAGTAAACTTCGTGACATTGTGATACATCATCAGAACACGGAGGCATTACCACATCTCTCTTATACCATATAGAATAGGGAGCATTAGTCAGACATATATCAGCAAGGTGGGACTGCCTATTAAATGTCTTGTAGTCTCAGAAGCTAAAGTGCCCTTCTTGTTGCACTATCCGTAGCCCAACCTCTTCTTTTCTAAATATCTCTTACCTTCCATTTCACATCTATTTGTGGAATTTTGTGGAATTTGTGGGGGTATTTATAAAGCGCAGCGTTGGCTCCAGAAGGAGCATCTTGGCGCTGGATTTCCTGGTAGAGGGTCAAAGGCCAGTTGTAGTAGCTGTAGGAGATTAGATGGCTGCCTTGGTGTAGTCATCCGGAAGGTTAAAAATCCAAGTTTTTAACAGTTTTCTGAAAGGCTTTTCGTGAGTTTGCCGTCTTAGATTTTTGGGCATGAGGTTCCAGGCTTTAGTGGCCAGGAAGCTTAAGGATTTTCCACCTTTAGTCTTCAAATTGAATCTGACGGGGAGGATGAGGTTGTCATGGGAGGAGCGGAGGGATCTACTCGGGTTGTAGTGGGGGAAGCGTCTGGTAAGGTATTTAGGACCAGATTTGTTAAAAGCCCGAAAGGCGACAATCAATATTTTAAAAAATATTCTTTTGTAGAGTGGGAGCCAATGCAGGGATCTTAGAGCTGCAGAGATTGATGACTTTCTGGGCAGCTTTAGGACCAGTCGGGCAGCGGTGTGAAGTACACTTTGGAGTTTGGTCAGTGTAGCCTTTTTTGCTCCGGCAAGGAGGCCGTTACAGTAGTCCAGGCGTGAGATTATTAGGGCCACTGTTACTGTTTTCCTGGAATCAAGTGGTAGAAAGTCGAAGAACTTTTTAAAAGATTTTATAATTCCGAAGCATCGGCCCGCTACAGTCCTGGCATGCTGATCGAATGATAAATCTGAGTCGAATAGGACGGGGGGGGGGGGGCAACTGAGTTTCCCGGCCACCAGAGGGCTGGGCAGAAGATGGTATGTTTTCCAATGGGGAGGATCTCCGTTTTGCTGGAGTTGCATTCGAGGTGATTAGTATCCATCCATTGGAAGACAGCCGTCAAACAGTTTTTGAGGTTAAGCTCTGCCTTGGTCGAGTTTTCCTCTAGGGGTACGATGAGTTGCGTGTCATCGGCATACGATGTTACAGGTATGCCGAATGACTCAATCAGGGATAGGAGAGGGATAAGGTAAATATTAAAAAAGAGGGGGCTCAAGATGGAGCCCTGGGGTACACCGGAGGAAACCCTCTTTTCCTTGGAGTGGAAAGGGCCAAGAGCGACAGTTTGGGACCTGTTGGTTAAAAATTATTTTATCCAAGATAGAGCAGTTTCCGAAATCCCTATTGCCGTCAGCCTGCTGATCAGGATGGAATGGGAGATAGTATCGAACGCCGCGGTGAGGTCGAGAAGAATGAGGATGGCTTTCTTCTTCTGGTCTTGCAGCATCTTTATAGAGTCTGACAGTTCTATCAGTGCTGTTTCGGTCAAATGATTGGGGCGAAAACCCGATTGTTGCGGATGGAGTATATTGTGATCTTCCAGATAACGTTTGAGTTCTCTGTAAACCATTTGTTCGGTGATTTTCCCCAAAGCTGGGAGGAGTGAGATCGGGCGAAGATTGGTGAGGTCAGACGGGGATTTGTTGGCTTTTTTCATGAGAGGTTTAACTATTCCCTGTTTCCACAGGCGGGGGACAGATCCAGTGCGATGAGATGAGTTAACAATATCGTTAATGATTGGGTTCACCACGTCGATGAGTTGGTGGAGGATTTTGGGAGGACAGGGGTCAGATGGAGAACCAGATTTGCACGCCAGGATGACTTCTCTGGTTTGATCTAAGGTGACAGGAGAAATTCTTAAGGCTGCCGGCTGGAAATTCAATCTGGGGAGGGTTGCATGCACTTTGAGATGTTTGTGCAGGGGGGAAGTGTTTTTTGAATGGCGTCGATTTTTTCCTCAAAGTAGTCCGCTATTTTGTTGCAAAGATCTTGGGATGGTTGAAGCGCTTTGGGCTGGGTGAACGATTTCACTATTGAGAACAGAGTTTTTTGTTTCTGATTAGACTCCCTAATAGCGTTGACATAGAAGGTTTTTTTGGCGGATTTAATGTTGGAGAGGTAATTTTTCCTAAGTTGGATGTATGAAAGACGGTCGTCCATGTCATATGTTCTGCGCCATTTACGTTCGGCTTTTCTGCACAATAGGTGAGAGTTAGCTAGGTCGGAGGTGAACCAAGGGGCATTGTTTTTGGGATTATTATGAGTTTTGCGGGGGCAAATAAAATTACCGGGACTATTTTTCTATACATTAAATGACAATAAGGATAGCTCATAAAAAAATGAGGCAGAGTCCGTGGTATCTGAGTCATACGGGCTTTAATTAAGATGACTCGAGTCACCGAGAATCGGGTTCCATCACCACTAAGGTTCAGGAAGGGATATCTAATCGTTTATTAACATCACACATTATATATAGTAAAACTGAACAGTTGCATTGAATACAGTAGGCGTAACAAGTGAAAAAGAGAGAGATAAGAACACATGGGCGTAAAAGAAGGCGTGTACAGGGGCGTACACGGAGGTGTGTGCTGGAAGCGTCACAGAAGTGTCATAGGTGGGTGGATGCATAGAGAAATTCTGCAGGGTCAGCAGAAACCTTTTACCATGGATGCGTGCGCAGTTGAACGTGACGTATATGGACGTGTAACTGGGGAGAGCTGGGGGACTTGACTTTAGCACTAGTAGAGGAGTCTGGTGTCTGGGATGTCAGAACGACCTGCACCTATAGCATATCTGATATCTTGTGTTTGGAGGATGTGTTGTCTGAAGTAAAAAGTCTCTCGGGCAGAGGCCGTACATCACTGAATGCTAGTGGGTGCATACGTGTCTTCGTGCAATGAGCGGGGCCATGGGCCTACTATGGCAACGGGTGCAGTAAATTACTTGTAAGGAGACAGGAAGGCCGGGCCCTTTGCTCTGCAGGCTGGAATATGTTTACCTATTTCACAAGACTGGAATGTGTTTTTGCGGAGGCTGAGCAGATAACTGTAGGCAAAATACCGTCTTGGCAGGCAGGCCAGGCCGAGCCGGGCACCGCTTCGCTGGGCAGGAAGTAAGGTAGAGGTCAGGGATGCATACCTAAACTGCAGTTTTCTGAGACAGAAGAGGCTCGGAGCCTGAATTAAGGGTCTGGCTCGATTGAGCCACAAAAACGTGTGCTTCGCGTTATTTAAAAGTGCACCATGTAAATGCATTGGAAACGTAGGCCTGGATGCGGAATTGACATTAGAACCATGGAGGGCCTAATAACTAACATGTGAACATTTGACGGAAATGCAGGGGCATTATTAAAACAGGCACAGAAAAGGAATTACATGATAACATGGACATACATGGGACATATGTACATGAATAGGGTGCGAGGGGGGGACACACTGGATACCTGAAAAATTCTATTTCCTCAGGTTGGAGGGGTTCCGAGTTCTGATGTTTTGGGAGATCCAGTTATGGAAAAGATTTGCGTCGAATTCGACGTTACCGGAAAGAGTGGGGGCCTGAGATTGAGGGATAGGATTAAGTGTAAGACTTTCTTGAACCTTTTTCCAGTTGACGGGGTAGTCACAGTGTGGGTTGGGTTTGCTGGAGGATTGTGGGCGTGCGTTTTTAATGTGGAATAGGATCAAGCTGTGATCTGTTCAAATTTGAGGGACAGGGGGTAGGGTAGTCAGAAGGGGAAAGTTAGTGCAAATACCGTCAAGAGTATGTCCTAGTGAGTGAGTGGGCAATGTGACACGGGCTATCTTATGAAGTCTTGTTATTGCAGCATACACCGACGGTGCATTATTTGGAATAAACACACAACAACTGGAGCCGATCACTCTACAAGCTCCACCCCTATCAGCCAGGATGACGTCAAGAACAAGGCGGTTCTGAAGAACAACAAGTCTCATAGCAGACTGCTCTTCGGTCAAGTTTCCTAAGGCAAAAGTAGTTTCATTCACTACTGCTTCAAGAGTTCTGGTCAATCTTCGTATTATCTTACTATTTTGGACGGGACCTATGAACCAGAAGTATCCTTTAATGTAATCTTTATACTGGTCCCACACTGACTCGGAATAGTCGATAACAGGGGGAAGGTCTCGTTTATGTTTAACATGCACAAGACGGGTATCTCGATGATAATTGGATGGGGCTAGAAAAACAGGTGGTAATAGGAACGCGATATAACACGTTCCATCCCAATCCAGGGGCAGATGTACATAAGCTGTCTGACCACAAATAAAATAGGAATGGCGAGAAGCTTTGAAAGTAGACTTTCCTTTATCACTGAATTCGACCACAGTATTACAATCACTGTGTCCTAGGTGTACTGAACCATTTTTTCTGACGCATAATTCACCTTTCACGGGTAAAACTATTATAAACGGTAAGTCCGAATTAGTCTCGGACTGGACGTTCAGAATCATGAGGTTAAGGTAAAAATTACCTAAATCATACACTTCATTTTCTAGATCGGTCCCTGTCCTTTGGGGAAGACCGTTTTTGTCTGGGAAACAGGCTTTATTCATAACTGTATTCAGGTCTCCCCATATCCAATTGCTCTGGGAAACTGTGGACTTACTGCCTAGTGAGGACATTAAAGCAAACCATGCTTCGCACGAACCATTGTGTGAAAACGGATAGGGGAAGAGGGGCAGAGCTCCCTTGTATTTCTGATAAGGTGGGAGTCGGCCGCATACCCAGCAATTTGTGGCATTGCTGGTCTGGTGAGTATGGTGTAACATACGAATAAAAGTGTTGTTGCGCATTGCTAGTCGATAGGATAGTTCGTGAGGTGGTAGATCACTGAATGTGTGCTCTACGGTGTCATTAAAGGAAGAATGTACATGTGAACCAAGAGGAGGAAAGAAAACATGTAGTATCAAGCTTATACATATAATCGATATACTCAGAAAAAACATATTGATTAAGGAAATAATGCATCTACTACGCAGATTCTTGCAGTATTTGTTTTTCTTGACTTTCTGTCTCTCTCTCTCACTATTTGGGTCTATCTCATACATGTCAGAAACCTGTCTAACCGCTTCACCCGAGGGGGACTTAAACAATTAAACGCTGTCTGACTTACTAGACCGTAGTTTGCTTCTATACTCCTGCTGCGGAGTTTTTTCTAACAAGGGGAGCTTAGTGTCAGTATCAGAATCAGGGCAGTCCTTGGGAAATGTCTCTGGACACAGTCCATGGAATCTTTTTACGTGACTGGAATGAAGCCAGCCTTTCCTTCCCTGGACTTTCACTGCGGTCCTCGTGGTCATCAACACCAGCTTCGGCTCCCGCCACCTAGGCTCCAGAGGGCTTGAGCGGTCAAAGTTCCTTATACAAACGAGATCACCCGGAACGATTTCATGCGGTTTCACTTGGGTGTTGTCCGGGAAAACAGCCGCGACCTGTGAACGACAAGAAAGTAGTGCAGACATCAAGGAAGCCAGGTAATCTGTCAGCATATTACTAGCAACATCGGTGATCTTGCGCGGCATAGGCGTACCCCACATATTTGGTGGTCTTCCAAAGACCACTTCGTACGGGGATAGTCCGGTTCTGGAATGAGCTACCATACGCATGTAAAAGAGGGCAACCGGCAGGGCTACCATCCAATCTACACCTTTTTCTGCACAGACCTTCGCTAACCGTGTTTTCAGAGTCTGATTATGTCTCTCAACGAGACCAGCTGCTTCGGGGTGTCGTACGCAGTGAAATGTCCACTGGTACCCTAACAGGAGTGATACCTGTTTCATCAGTTCGGGCGAGAATGGCTGTCCATTATCTGAGTACACGACACGGGGCAAGCCGTATCGCGGGAAAAATTCACGAACCAACTGCTTGGCAGTGGTTACAGCGGTGTAATCTGGAACCGGATAAGCTTCTGTCCATCTGGATAGGGCACATACAACTACGAGGACATACTTGAATCCTCGACATCTGTCCATCTGAATATAATCCATCTGGAGGACTTCGAAAGGATGGTCAGGAGGATGAAATCCACCTTGTTCCACGGGAATGCCTTTGCCTGGATTGAACTGACAACAAATCATACAGGTACGTACTTTCTGTTTTGCTGCTGCACGTAAATGTTTGTTGAACCAAATGTTCTGTATACTGTCTAACATAGCTTTTTCTCCCAAGTGTGCCGGACTATGTGCTGTATTAATGATAACTTGAACCATAGAGTCGGGGAGAAACCAAGTGGCTTTCCCCTTTGTCATCCATCCCTGATCTGTCTGGACCCCTCCTTGTTCAGTCCATTTCTTGATTTCGTCTGGAGTAGCATATGTCTGTATGTCGAGTACATCTTGTGTGGGATCCCTGACTGTCATGCAATTCGTCAGTGATGGTACTTCGGTCTTTGTCGTGTCAGCAGGAATGTCTGTATGAGTCTGAGCTGTAAGCTTGGCTGTTTGATCTGCAAGGTCGTTACCCTGGAAAATTATGTCAGTGACTTTAGTATGTGCTTTGCACTTCATGATGGCTATGGCTGTAGGCAAGTGTATTGCGTCTAACAGAGCTTGAATGAGGGGACCATGCTGTATCTTGGCTCCATGAGAAGTCAAAAAACCTCTCTCTTGCCAGAGGACTCCGAAGTCGTGAACGACTCCGAATGCGTACCGTGAATCTGTGTATATGTTTACTTTCAGGTTCTTGGCTCGTATGCAGGCTTGGGTCAGAGCGATGAGCTCTGCTGCTTGGGCAGACAAGGTGTCAATACGATGTGTTTCTATGACTTCAGTTTCAGTAGTCACTGCATATGCGGCCACTAACTCTCCTGTACTTGTTCTCATGCATGAACCATCCACATAAAGTGTCAGGTCTGGGTCGGGTAATGCAATGTCTGTCAAGTCTTGTCTTGGCTTCGTCATGGTGTTAATGACTTCCACACAGTCATGTGGTGTAGGGTCTGCTGTAATCGAGGGTAACAGTGTAGCAGGGTTTAATATGTTGCAACGTCTGATCTCTATGTGTGGCTGAAACAGTGTCAGTTCATATCCTGTCAGTCGTGCTATGGTCAAGTGCTGAGTCTGTGTCCTGTTTAAGAGAACTTCCACGGAGTGTGGGACCTGTACTGTCGGGGGATGTCCTAACACTATGGAGTCGCTTTGTCTGATTGCTAGAGCTGTTGCTGCAACTGATTTTAGGCACGCAGGTAGAGCCTGGGCCACCGGATCCAATGTACTGGAAAAATAAGCACAAGGCTTGTGTTTGTCTGCCTGATCTTGAGTGAGAACCGATAATGCTGTGCCATCGCGTTCAGTGACAAAAAGTGTAAAAGGTTTGCTGTAACATGGTGTCGCTAAAACAGGTGCTTGACATAAAGCTTTCTTCAGTTCATCAAAAGCTTGTGTATGTTCCTGAGTCCAAGGGAGGACAGTCGAAGTCGCTGCCTCCTGTGTTGTCAACTGTATGAGTGGTTTCGCTAGATATGCGTACTGGGGAATCCATTGTCTGCAGTAAGAAGTGAGGCCAATGAAGGCCCGTACTTCCTTTTGTGTCTTGGGCTGTGGAAGATGTGCAATTAACTGGATACGGTCGGGTGTCAACTGTCTACTCCTCTTGGACAGCAAGTGTCCAAGGTTAACCACTTGCTGGACACAGAATTGTAGCTTCGAAGGGGACACTTTATGCCCCTTTCGGCCAGAAAATACAAGACTGTCAGTGATGCACGTTCGCAATCTCGTTCTGTTCGTGCTGTGATCAAGAGATCGTCAACGTACTGGAGTAGGGCAGTGTCAGTAGGCATGTGAATACTGTCTAGTTGTCGTTTCAGTGCTTGACTGTAAATACTGGGACTTTCTGTGAACCCTTGAGGAGCTCTTGCAAATTTGAAGCTTCGGCCATTTAAACAGAATCCGAAGAGAAACTGGCTTTCCGGATGGATGGGAACACTAAAGAAGGCGTTCTTGAGATCAATTACAGTGAAGAACGCAGCTTCGGAATCAATGGCAGTCAATAGGGAAGAAATGTCTGGCACCACTGGGTACTGCGGTAATATGCATTTGTTTAATTCTCAAAGATCAATCACCAGTCTGTAGACCGGTGGTGCATTAGGGTCAGTTCGTTTAAGAACTGGAATGATAGGAGAATTACACACATTGGAGTCAGTTTCTACAACCACTCCTTGTGCAATGAGTTCGTCAATAATTTTCAGTAAGGCCGCTACAGCCTCAGGTGGTAACTTGTATTGTCTGATTCGGGGCAGTACAACTCCTTGTTTAAGAGTGACACGGTATGGTGTAATGTGCATGCAACCTACATCAGTTGGACCTTGCGCCCATAAATGCTGTGGTACATTCTGTAATCTTGGGTCAAAATCTCTTAACACTTAATGTCCTTTAAAATCACGTAAAAACAATGTCACATTTCATGAGTACTGTTGATAATCTGGGTAATCTGACTGTGCATACTGGTACATTTGCTGTGTAATGTGTTGTGTGGCAGCTACAGGCTGGGGTACGGCTACTGTCTGTTGGGCGTTCTGAGGAGGTTGCGTGTTCTGCGGAATGTGTTCCTGTCTTGGAGGACGAGGTCTTTCTTTCGTCCTGCCTGTAGCTATATTGTATTTCAGAACGGCACATTTGTTTATATAGTGACCTGGCTGTTTACAGTAATTGCAGTTCCTTTTAACAGGAGCTGCAGAATGACCGGTCGGTGCCGTACCCCTCTTCTGACCATCAGCTGGGACAGACTGAGCAACTAGTACTTTCATTTTCGTGTCTTTTATACGTCTCTGTTCGTGTTCGTGTTCTTCTCTAATTCGGTTTTGATGGTACTGTAACATTTGTAACATTCGGGAAGGGCTATTTGCTTGCCATGTACTCTCAACTTTCAGTACTCTATTTTTAACTTGTGGTAAGGAATTCTCTACTAATTTGGTCACAAACAGATGTGGATACGATTCACTACTTGTCTTCAGGCCGCTATTAATAATGAAACATTTCTCGAATCTGGAATATAAATCACTAGTGTCTTCGTCTTGTTTCTGTTTGCAGGCTGAGATAGCATCCCAGTCTTCCTTTTTAGTAGCTAGTAATCTTGGCAATACCTGTATTAATAACTCGGGCAATGCTCTGGCTTTTTCCCCAAGACCAGTACCAGGGACTCGTGTATTATCTTCGTTTTCTAATTCTGCCCAGTCAATCTTTTTCTCTCCCACCTCCCACTCTTTTTCTTTAAGTTTTTCGTAAATGCCGGCTGGCAACAGTACCTTTAACATTTTAATGATATCGGGATACGTATACTCCCCCATGCGGAGCATATCTTTTAATTCACGGTGGAACCCTCCCGGATATTTATCGTGACAGGGCACTAATTTTTTCATTTCCAATAATTCTATTTTCGTTAAGGGGGTGTAAACAAATACTCGTTCAAGCTCACCACCTGTTGTCCGGACGGGATGAACTTCTCGTAAGGAATTCAGTTTGTCCATGTAAAAAGTCTTTCGATCTCGATTAGGGACAGGAACGAAGTGGGGAGTTAGGAAAGGTATGTATCTATGTCGTTGTTCCAAAATTTTATGAATTAGTTCGGTACCCAACCCTCTCCATCTAACTAGCAATAAATCTTCCAATAAGTTATATAGGGGGCCTGGGTCAGAATGCTGACTCTCATATAGTGTAATGAGGTGCTGGATCATGTACATACCAGCTAGTCGCTGTTCGTCTGGGGAAAGATTCAAAAATGTTTGCGCTACTACGTCATCTTTATATATGGTAGAATTGCTAGCCCATTGAACTGCTGACCGGGCTAGTTCCTGTTCGTGCAAAGAACTAAGCTCACTACTCCCTATTAGTTTTTTCAATTCTTGGTCAGTGGCTTGGAATATGCGTTCAAGGGAATAGTGTTCTGGTATGGGAGAGAGAGAACGTTTCTTGTATTCTAGACGTATCGGCCTATCAAAAGGCCTTGCTCTACCTACGTAACTTATTTTACTTATGTCCGCTGGAGCTACATCTTCGTCCACTGAAACTTCGTCGTCCTCTTTCTCGGTTTCGTTCTCGTCGGCCTGTGCCAAGGCCCGTTCTTTCTCACGTATGTCAAGAATTTCCTTACGGATTTTCCTGTACATTGCCTCTACACTACTTTGTTTATCATGCTTTCCGACCGCTATGTTATCACTCCAATTTAACATACGTTTAGTTACTTCTCTGTGTGGTTGATCTTGTTCCCTGATCAAACAATTTATCAAGAACTGTAAAACCATGCGTTGAGTTTCCACCTTTCTGTGTGCCATGGCCTCCTGTATACTTTCTGGTCCCTCCCCCATTCTAATGAAGTGATATATCTTGTCTAATTTCTCTCTCATGCCTGGTAAAGTGATCAAATAATCGGCAACGCGCCTTAATCGTAGTGAGTGTAAGACCAATGAGTCCTCACCCGGTACTGGATCATATATACAATCAGTAAGGTTCTTTCTAAGGGTTGCGTATGTTGCCTTTGGCGTTTGTTCCAGTGCTAAGTCTCGTAATGATATTCGTTTTACTTGAGGAGGGGTGGAGAAACCCCCTCCCGCGGCTCCTAGATGTGAGCCGCCGGGGCTTGCAGGCTGCACTGGCACTGGTAATATTGGTGCTGATAAAGTAGGTGTAGGTAATGTAGGTTGGTCCTGGGTTACAGGTGGATTAAAAGGATTGCCAGGACCAGTGGCAGGAGGAACAGTGGGGGGAATCGCGTCATTAACAGGGTTGTGAGGATGAATATTTGGAGGAGGATTTGTATTTGCATACTCTGGGACAGTGTCATCTAAGTAGGAAGAAAGGAAAATTTCCGCTGCGGTCTGTTTATGACGAAGTTTAGTCGGGACCAATGGTGGCGGCAAGTTACAGGGTACTTCCGGGGTCACTTTGGGTAGGCCCTCGGCAAGAACGGGATACATGCCTTTAATAAGGGCATTTCTTTGTCTGTCTAATTGTTCTGCTTTAACTCGTTCGCCTTCTTCTAGTAACTCTTTTTCTTGGACTTTTTCTGATGCTTCTCTACTTTTCTCTGCTTTCCTAATTTCTTTCTCTGTTCTTCTATGCGCTTCCTTACGCCATAATTCTATGGCATCTTTCTGGGATTGTCTGGCTTTCTTTTTCCACAATGCTTCCTCTACTCTCATGATGCAATCAGCATCCCATGTCCCTTAGACAGGCCATCTATATTTCTCTTCCAGATCTTTGGTGTAGTCAACCCATAAGTCTAAGTACAGTATGGCATCTAAGCCATGTTTATGGTACATAAAATGTCCGGGAGTGTCCCTAGGCGGGACGGGAACTGCCTCTTCGAGTATCCCTTTCCTGGTTCCTATCTGACGTAATTTCGAGAACAGCGGCATATTTGAACTGGCTTGAACAAGAACACATTAAACACAATAATAAACTGCGAACAATCATTCATACCACGACATTAAAACATTTCGGACAGAGATTACCTGATACATAGAATAACACAAATCTGGAAAACAATACTAGAATACTGGATGCACTGCTTGAACAGTACTGTCATACCGGTCCCATAAAGAGACACGTCATACCGTATCCACCTAAGTGGACACGTCTATACCTGTGTACCCAGACCCGTCTTGACCGGGCTCAAATGAATAATAATAATAATAATAATAATAAAGAGCTTATAGAGCGCTCAGTAACGCAATCTCGGCGTGTCCCCGCGCTAAGAGCTACCAGCGATCACCATAAGAGCCTATGACCTACACAGTGTATAGTTGTGTTTTAAGCTTGGCCCTGAACAGCGCTTCACTGCTCTCTAGTCTCAGAGCAGTAGGAAGTTTGTTCCACTGTTGAGCTGCTTGGAACGCAAAAGATCGTCCACCCATTCTAGCCTTCCTGATCCTGGGGACTGTCAGCAGCCCGGCACCCTCCGACCGGAGGGTCCTTGTTGGTTCGTAGCGGCTGACTAAATCCCTAAGGTAGGCGGGCGACCTGCCCCAGACAATTCGGTGACAGAAGAGGAGGCACTTAAACAGCACGCGTTTCTTCACAGGCAGCCAGTGAAGCGCATCCAGCGCCTTTTGAGAATTAGCTCTCCTGGGTCTTCTTAGCACCAATCTAGCGGCGGAATTCTGGATAACTCGCAGGCGGCCTAGGCAGCCCTCGGTGGCCCCTAGGAACAAGATGTTTCCATAGTCCATCCGAGAGGTCACCAATGCCTGCGTCAGTGTCCTTCTGGCCGCTATGGGTAGGAGGTCTAAGGTTTTGTTTAGGGTCTTCAGTACTCCAAAACATTTGCCCACAAGACGCCTTATGTGGCCATCATAGGAGAGAGAGGGGTTAATCCAGACTCCTAGATTCTTAGCCTCCTCACAAGGTATGGCGGTAGGGCCAAGGCATGGAGGCCACCACTCGGCTGACCAGTTTTTGCTTTTTCCCCCCACCACCAACAATGAACCCGTCTATATGCGTTCCCAACAACGGTACTCACCGGGAAGCAAACTGAAGGCCTCGGAAACTCGACACTGGACTGGACTGGACTGCTACGGCGTCTGGCTGCTACGCATGCGCTTCGGAACAGGTGGGCCTCCGGATACCTCGGACCTTGCTCTCTCGGCTTGGGCTCTGGTCGGGACTCTCCGCATTCCTCACCGCCTCGTCTGGATGCCAGATCGCAGTCTCCGTCTCCTCCGTGGGCCTGAGGGAGTTAGCAGGAAAACCCGCGAGTGTGCACAGAAAGGGGTCCGTCACAGCTGTAGAAGGGGTCAGGGGCCTGCGCTACATCGCCGGCGCGTGGGGAAGGGGAGGAGTCCCTATTCGGGCGCCAGATTTATGTGGTAAATAAAATTACCGGGACTATTTTTCTATACATTAAATGACAATAAGGATAGCTCATAAAAAAATGAGAGGCAGAGTACGTGGTATCTGAGTCATACGGGCTTTAATTAAGATGACTCGAGTCACCGAGAATCGGGTTCCATCACCACTAAGGTTCAGGAAGGGATATATATTTGTTTATTAACATCACACATTATATATAGTAAAACTGAACAGTTGCATTGAATACAGTAGGCGTAACAAGTGAAAAAGAGAGAGATAAGAACACATGGGCGTAAAAGAAGGCGTGTACAGGGGCGTACACGGAGGTGTGTGCTGGAAGCGTCACAGAAGTGTCATAGGTGGGTGGATGCATAGAGAAATTCTGCAGGGTCAGCAGAAACCTTTTACCATGGATGCGTGCGCAGTTGAACGTGCTGTATATGGACGTGTAACTGGGGAGAGCTGGGGGACTTGACTTTAGCACTAGTAGAGGAGTCTGGTGTCTGGGATGTCAGAACGACCTGCACCTATAGCATATCTGATATCTTGTGTTTGGAGGATGTGTTGTCTGAAGTAAAAAGTCTCTCGGGCAGAGGCCGTACATCACTGAATGCTAGTGGGTGCATACGTGTCTTCCTGCAATGCGCGGGGCCATGGGCCTACTATGGCAAAGGGTGCAGTAAATTACTTGTAAGGAGACAGGAAGGCCGGGCCCTTTGCTCTGTAGGCTGGAATATGTTTACCTATTTCACTAGACTGGAATGTGTTTTTGCGGAGGCTGAGCAGATAACTGTAGGCAAAATACCGTCTTGGCAGGCAGGCCAGGCCGAGCCGGGCACCGCTTCGCTGGGCAGGAAGTAAGGTAGAGGTCAGGGATGCATACCTAAACTGCAGTTTTCTGAGACAGAAGAGGCTCGGAGCCTGAATTAAGGGTCTGGCTCGATTGAGCCACAAAAACGTGTGCTTCGCGTTATTTAAAAGTGCACCATGTAAATGCATTGGAAACGTAGGCCTGGATGCGGAATTGACATTAGAACCATGGAGGGCCTAATAACTAACATGTGAACATTTGACGGAAATGCAGGGGCATTTTTAAAACAGGCACAGAAAAGGAATTACATGATAACATGGACATACATGGGACATATGTACATGAATAGGGTGCGAGGGGGGGACACACTGGATACCTGAAAATTTCTATTTCCTCAGGTTGGAGGGGTTCCGAGTTCTGATGTTTTGGGAGATCCAGTTATGGAAAAGATTTGCGTCGAATTCGACGTTACCGGAAAGAGTGGGGGCCTGAGATTGAGGGATAGGATTAAGTGTAAGACTTTCTTGAACCTTTTTCCAGTTGACGGGGTAGTCACAGTGTGGGTTGGGTTTGCTGGAGGATTGTGGGCGTGCGTTTTTAATGTGGAATAGGATCAAGCTGTGATCTGTTCAAATTTGAGGGACAGGGGGTAGGGTAGGCAGAAGGGGAAAGTTGGTGCAAATACCGTCAAGAGTATGTCCTAGTGAGTGAGTGGGCAATGTGACACTTTGCTGAAGGTTGAATATTTCTAGGGTCTGTAGGAAGTTGTTGGTTTGTGGGTCGGATTTGGACTCAAGATGTAAGTTAAAATCCCCGAGAAGGGTGAAATGTGGGTATCTGAGTAGAAAGTGTCCCAGAGAGTCGCTCAGTGTGTCTAGGAATTTGGAGGCATTACCGGGTGGGCGATAGATCAGACCACCTGAGAAGGATAGAGATTCATTGAGTTTGATTGAGAAACCCAGGCCTTCAGTATCTTTTAAGGGGTCTAAGTTAAACGTGTGACAGGTGAAGGTATTTTTCAGTATAATAGCAACTCCTCCGCCTCTCCCTTTCAGTCTGTCTAGTCTGAAAATGGAAAAACCCTGGGGGAGGGCAATGGATAAGTCCGGATTGCTGTCTTCCGTTAGCCAAGTTTCTGTTATCAGGAGACAATGGAGTGAAACGCTAGTTGTCAGCGTAGATATAGGCAGGATGGGGGCGTGGCCTAAAGTGGGCGTGGTCAGCGCGCACGCCTGGGCTGATGGCGGCCGCTAAAAAGGGAGGAAGGCGCGACAGCGTTTAGATCGGCTGTGCGCTGCAAGCGGTTTTGACTGTTAAAACAGTTCATTTTCAGAAGCACAAAGTAAGTGACACCACACAAGTAATTTTGTAAATCAAAGCAGAATGCAATTTTTACTCGTACCACCAGCTCCCGGCTTCCGCCTCAGGACTGGGTCAGGAAATGGAATGAAACGCTAGTTGTCAGCGTAGATATAGGCGGGATGGGGGCGTGGCCTAAAGTGGGCGTGGTCAGCGCGCACGCCTGGGCTGATGGCGGCCGCAAAAGAGGGAGGAAGGCGCGACAGCGTTTAGATCGGCTGTGCGCTGCAAGCGGTTTTGACTGTTAAAACAGATCAGTTTCAGAAGCACAAAGTAAGTGACACCACACAAGTAATTTGGAGGAAGGCGCGACGGCGTTTAGATCAGTTTCAGAAGCACAAAGTAAGTGACACTTGTATGAAAGGAGGCTTACAGTTCATAGCTATCAACAATCGTGCCCTTCTGTTTCTCCCCTATTGTCGGGGGTATCTCGAGTTATCAAATAACATTTTAAGGGGGCCCATATATCATTAGGGTTGGACGCCACCAGCAGTAGTTTAGCGTATGTCTCCAGTTGTTCTTGGCAATATGTAAGGTCACTTAACCAGTCTTTGAATTCGGGTGCCCTCCCTCTACCCCATCGACATGCCACTTTTCTTTTAGCTACTAGTAATGCCAGCGCGACAAACTTGCGGTGTGCAGCCTGAGGAGGTTCCACATATCCCATGAGTGCCATAACTGGGGATGGTTCCACTGTGGTGTGTATCATTGCAGACAGGGCCATGAAGACCTCCTGCCAGTATTTCTGCACCCTCTCGCAAGCCCATGCTAAATGCAAAAAATCAGCACCTGGAGCATGGCATCTGTCGCATGGATCAGTATCGCGCAATCCATACCTGTGCATGCGGGCAGGTGTGTAATATAGCCTTTGTAAGTATTTAGAATGGATTATTCTAAGCCTGCTGCTGGTTGAAATTAGTTCAGTCTGTTGTGAGCAGAAGTTCCATTGTCTGTCAGCTCAACCCCCAAGTCCTGATCCCATTTCGTCTTGGCTATGGGGGCTGGTAAGTCTCGCAGAGTGTGTACCACCTTATAGATTGTGGACACTAATTTCTTGGCTGTCTCTCCCTGAAGAATCCGCTGCAGCGGCAAAAAAATAGGGGGTTCATTAGGGAAGTCACTTGTGAGTGACCTAATGCCCTGTTGAAGACGAATGTATAAAAAGGTATCAAGAGGGGAGCAGTGAGCATCTCGAAACATATGTTCCAATGAGCGAAATATACCGTCAACATACAGGTCTCCCCATGTTCGGATATGAATATGCTTAGCTAGCTAGTGGAGAGTGGGCTCCTGCAGTAGAGGCATGTCTGGATGATATACTAGGGGTAATAGTGGTGAATATATCAAGGGCGCCTCCAGTATCTTACCCAATTGGCGCCAAGCGTTGGCCGTAGCCATCACCGTTGTTGGTGTCTTATCTTTGCCTTGGAGCGGAGCATAAAATGCGCCCTCAATAGGAACCGGCAGAGCCAGCCAGTGCTCCGCTGCCACTTGAGGCATATAACTGGCTGTTGCACCCAAAAATAAGCATAGTGCGCCTGTGCACTATAATAATACAGTTCGAAATCGGGAATGCCGAATCCCCCTTGTACGTAGGGCCTAGTCAGGGTGTTCCATGTGAGTCTCGGGTTTTTCCCTCTCCATACCAGATGGATATGTTCTGATCGCAGTTGTTGAAGGAAATGAATTCCAGGGTAGGAAGGAATAAGTACAGTAATTGTGGCAAGATGACCATCTTTATCAAGGATGCTCTGCCTGCTAGTGACAGTGGCAGAGGGATCCAGCGCATCACCCTATCTGTAATGCGGACCATGGTCGTGCCATAGTTGAGCCTCATTAGCTCATCCTTTTCATTCGAAATGTGTATCCCTAAATATTTGAACTCGTCTTCACACCATGTCATAGGGTATTCCAGAGGGAATTTCTTGGTCACAGCAGTGAGTGGAAAGAAGCACGATTTGCTCCAGTTTTTAGTGACGCCGGACAGTTCACCAAAGACTATGAACTCCCTAAGGACAGTATTCATATTCTGTTGTGGGTCTCTTATGTATAGCGTGATATCGTCTGCATAAAGGGATATCAAAATTTGTCGCTGATTACATCGCAACGCTTTATCGTTATGGTGTTGCCGCAGTTTCACAGCTAGTGGTTCTACTGCAATAGCAAATAGCTGGGGCGAAAGTGGGCACCCCTGCCTCGAGCCTCTTGTTACAGGGAATTCGTGAGACACCTTTCCGTTAATAAGCACTTTAGCCATAGGTGAAGTGTACAACAATTTAATCCAAGATAGGAAAATGGGCGGAAATCCCATTGGGGACATCACACCGAACACATAGTCCCATTCTAACGAATCGAACGCTTTGGTTGCGTCCAGAAATATTGCTGCCCTAGGCAGCTCCTCAGAGACATTATTCAATACTGTAAAGAATGTACGCAGGTTATGAGACGTCGCCCTACCAGGGACAAAGCCAGACTGGTCAGGTAAAATCAGACCCTCCATAATTAAGTTAAGTTGTGTAGCTATAAGCTTCGCTAGGATTTTATTATCACAGTTGAGTAAGGATAGGGGCCTATACGAGTCGCAGCTAGTAGGTGATTTTCCTGGTTTAAGTAAAGATGTGATAAGGGCTACTCTCATGGAGGTGGGTAGATGCCCTACTTCTAGTGCGTCTTCATAGACTTCCAGCAATATTGGGGTCATAAAGTCTATATAGGTTTTATAAAATTCGACTGGGATACCATCAAGTCCAGTGGCTTTGCCCGATTGCATATGCATTATAGCCTCTCTCACTTCATCCAGTTCAAATGGGGTACTCAGGAATCGTTGTTGTGTATCACTTAACCTTCCCAGGGACAAGTCCTCCAGGTATTCGGTCAAATGGAGGGGACCCGCTCTCGTGGAGTTATATAATTTAGCATAATGCGCAGTAAAGGCATTCAGTATGTGCGCGGTGTCTCTATAGATCAGCCCATCTAGTCCCTCTATCTCCAGTACTACATTAGTATGCCTTGCCATAGCGATTGTCGAAGCCAGTGCGTCGAGCCGACCAATACCGCCCTCTAAATTTGGTCTCTCTACTAGCTTCGTCAGTGTACTCTGTGAGTTTGTCCCGTAGTCGTGATTGAGTCGCCCCATCCGGGCCAATGGCCAATGTTTCTTCCAGCTGCCTAAGCGCTCTCTCTAGAGTGGTTAGCCTATTCTGTATAGTTTTTAACACTCCCGATCCCTTGGAAATGCAAATCCCTCTTAAAGTGACTTTACATGCCTCCCAAATGGTTTCGACCTGCTCTACTGTGCCTTTGTTACTTTCAAAGAAGTCTAGTACTTCCTCTCTGAGCTCCTCCCGGAACACTGTGTCAAGGAGCATAGTTGGTTGTAAGCGCAAGCATAGTCTCGGCGGGCCTAAGTCATCCGCACTCAGGGTAAGCCGTACAGGTGCATGATCCGAGTATGTCCTGGCTAAATGTGTAACGCCCGAGATCGCTGGTCCCAAGTCCTGTGAGAGAAACATGTAATCTAAGCGCGCCCAAGACCCCGCATGTGCAGTGAAGTGTGTGCCTTCCCGAGTAGTTGGGTGAAGGTGTCTCCAGGCATCTATCAGATTATACTCCACAATTGTAAGGTGAAGCGCATCGTGCGGTTTGGTGTAGTGATGTGGGCTCGGATGTGATCAGTCTATCGTGGGGTCCCGTGCAACATTAAAGTCTCCACCCCAGATTATATGGTCTGTCACGGTGTCTATTACATTGGCCCAGAGTTAAACGAAAAAAACATGGGTCATCTATGTTGGGCCCATAACAGCATACTAATGTAATCGACGCATGTCCCAATCGCCCCCATGCAATACAGTACCTCCACTGTGCGTCGCGCCTCTCACCTGCCAGTGTGAATGGTGTGCCTTTCTTCACTAGGATTGCTGTGCCTCTGGCATAAGTGGAGTAAGAGGAAAACAGTCTGTGCTCCGCCCATCTACCAGCAAAAGTGTTATGTGGTTGAGGTCTGAAATGTGTTTCCTGCAGAAATGCTATGTGAATGGCGTGTCTATCCAGGTATGCCAATAAGTGCCGTCTCTTACGCGGGTCGCCTAACCCCCTAACGTTCCATGTGATAAGGTTGAGGTCAGTTACTGCCATGACTTACACCGGGCATTTTGGAAAGCAACTGTTAATCTCACCAGCGCGAGGAGTTCATTAGTGTCCTGCAACCTAGAACCACCACCTCCTAACCAATAGTGATAACCGTCTCTCCTTTCCATCTGTAAGTCTGCAGTATCGCTGTGGTATGTACTATCCCAACACGTAACTCCGAGGTGTACACTAAAACAACATTGTGTCCCGTAGCTCCCTTCAATTCCCCCCCCCCCCTTCATCCCGTCAGAAAACAGTTCTACCTAGTGGCAAACAATTAACATTCTGCATTGCAATAGCAAGATCCCGCAAACCCCCCACCCTCCCTCCCCCCACCCACTGAAGCAGCCCCAACTTGCCAGTATACTTTACCAACCCCCTCCCTGAATTCCCAACAACAACATTCCTGTCATCAAATCGACAGTATCTAATACAGGGGAACACCTGTTGGGGGACATCCCTAGTTGGCCACACATCCACTTCTCCCCCCCCCCCCCCGAGCCCTCCGACCTGTAAGACCTCTGGGCTACGTCTAAGGAGGGGCAGTGGGGCCTGGAATACATTACCACCGGAACTCTCGGTACCATTCGGCTGAATATTCATCAAGTGTCCCCAGTCTCTGTACCATATTTGGAACATCAACAGTTTTTAGCAAAGCCCAGTAAATCTATATATAGTCCGCAATGTGGGCATCTCAGGATTCCTCATCTGTCTCTTGTGGGTTGTCTTGGTTTGGAGGGCTCCGTCCATTCGGTCTACGTTGCTCTTTCTTCGGTGTTTCATAAGGTAATCTTCCACCTGTTGCGGCTTAGTGAAAAAGCGCTGCTTCCCCTGGTGGGTCACCCGGAGCCGGGCCGGGTATAACAAGGCGTAGTCGATTTGTGCTGCGCGAATTTTCTTTTTCACTGTAATGAACTTGCGCCTTTCCTCTTGGACCATCGGGGTGAAGTCCGGGTATATGGAGAAAGACACGCCCTCGTAGGTCACGGTTTGTTTGGTGCGAGCCGCTCGCAGGGCCACATCTCGATCCCGATAATTTAGTAGCCGAACAATGATGGGTCTAGGTGGAGTCCCGGGTTTGGGCTGCGGGCAAAGAGATCGGTGTGCTCGCTCAACTATGAACTGTGTGGAGAAGCAACTTTTCTATAAAATCCTCCATGCGCCCCGTGTTCATGGACTCCGGCACACCTGTGACGCGTATATTATTGCGTCTACTACGGGCTTCTAAATCCTTGTTCTTTGCTGCGATGACCCGTAGTAAGTTGTCCATTCTTGTAAGCTGCGCTGTGTGCCCCGCTGTGATGTCATCATTTTCGGAAATGCGCCGCTCCGTCTTCACAAGTCTTTCTTCGTGTTGGTCCATTTTGTGAACAATTGCATCCATTCTCGACAACATCCTGTCCACCTTATCTACCACTGTGGTGAATCCTTGTCTTATTTCTTGTAGGATCTGCTGGAGATTCATCTCGTTGCTTGATGACCCACCTGCTGCCTGATCCGTCCCATTCGGCGCTCCACTCTCCGAGTTAGGGTTCGATACTTTTTTTGCAGCGTCGAAAGTGAGTTTAGACTGATGGGTGTCCAGTATCCCCATCCTTACCCAAATCCGGTCACTCCAACCTCCTGTCTTTTCCGAACTGGCAGCCGACCTCGGATACTTCAGAATCACCTCCCGAGGGTATTTACTCCCTCAAGTGGCCCATAAGCAGGAAGCCGCAGCCCGCCTCGTATCTGACCCGCGTTTAGGCACAGCGGATGGTGGTGGTTGTGGCCCCGCTTATCTCAGCACAGCAGTGCCTGGCGGTTAGATTGCAAATCGCCCAAAGCCCAAAGCACCAGGGTCATGTAGGTCATGTGACCGCTGTCCGCAGAGGGGGTCACACCTTCACAATGTGCACCCTCCTATTTTCCGCTCTCGTGGTGACCTGCAGTTTACTTTACATTCTTGGCATCAGGATCGGAGTCAGGGTTACATCAGACATACCATACTGTCCCCATGTATATATTACCAGATCACTGTCCTGCGCTATGTCCGTAATGGTTAAGCCTGCAGCGCGCTCTGCCACCTCTTCCCGCCTATGTTGCACTGCCAGGGGCCCTCTGCTGCCCATTTCGTACGATCTTTAAGGGCCGCTGGCCGCCGTTTCAATGTGCTGTGCGTAGGGTCTCCGGTTGTCGTTTGAATGCGTTTTGTGTTATGCCGCCATTACGTCTGTCCCGAGACCGTTCGCGGCTGAAGTGCGGTCGCGGGTCTTACATGCCAATATTCACACCGTGTCAGCTCCTCTCCTATGTCACCACTGTGTTGGCAGTCGGCAGGCTCTCCGCCGGCTTAAGCAGTGGTCCTGCGATGAGTTATCTGCCTGGCAGCTTTGATCTTTCCCGGGCGCCCGTCAGTCTTCTACTGCAGCGGCCTGCACTCCATGTGTGCAGCCGCGGCCTGTCCTAGTTGCGGCTGCCGCCCATGCCTCACCTCGGCAGTCTAGTGGTTAACCCGGGGGAAGTTTCAGGGCCCCTTAGCGTCAGCTCACAGCGTCCGATTTACACCAGATTTTCACCGGGGCTGGGTTTTGTTATAAGCTATCGCTCAGCGCTTTTCCAGCCAGTTCTTGAGCTGGTTTGTCAGGATAACTGACGGATTTCTTTTCAGGCTACAGGAGCCTCACCCAAGGGCGGCCATTCTGTCGTGCGCCTTCTAGCGCCCCCCCGGAAAGTGTCAACTTGGTAGCAAATCTGTAATTAATTGTACATAGACAAAATAACAACACTGCCATTTGGAGAACAGTGACGATTGCCATGTAAGTATTGTGGCTACTTTTGATTAACAAAGTTAGAACATTGTGAGTCCTTTTTCATTGCCGCATATTGAATTCTTCCATGGTGGCAACATCCGGTACCTTTTTAAATGTGAAAGCAGTTGGTGCTTGTTGGAATCCAGACATTGATAAAGGCATTGTGCCGAAACTCGTCTGTTTGTGGTTTATCAAATAAATGCATTGGACATCCCGTGAGTGCCCCGACCTCTCTGTGCAGCCTGCATGTTTCTTCGTGAATCCTACCTTCACGATTCGGAGGCTAGTGCCATATGAGTTCGGCAGATTAGATGGGACTTGGAGCTAATATATATCTATCCATCCCAGCCGTGAATGACAGAAAAATTGTCAAAATACATATCTCATATCTCTTTGTGGTGAATTAAAGTCCAAATGCTATGTTGGAGGGGAGGACGTCTCAGGTTGCCTCTCCTTTCTTTTGACCCCCCTCCCCCCACCCCACCCCTTTTATTTTCTTCACATCTTCTGGTATTAAGCTTTGTTTGTCCGTTGTATGTGGCGCAGGTGGATCCATGGTGTTCTGTCTTTTACTTTCAGTGGAGTATCTGTTGATTCAGTGACCGTGTAAGGTTCTTCAAACTTAGGGTCTTTCCACTTCCTGATAACCTTCTTGATGTAAACTATGTCTCCTGATTGTGGGAACCGGTCTGACTCTGCAGGATCATTGGAGCTATTTTGTTTGTACTGTAACACCTGTTTAGAAAACACTTCTGCTGCCTTTGTTGGTTGAGACAAATAGAGAAACAAAAGGGTGTGCAGTTCCTATAGGTGGTACGTCAGTGGGGTCGTCAATGGATCGAGTCCTGGGGATCTGATCCTTGAGGAGCAAGAGCCCTCACATTCCCCGAAGGGTGTCATGCTTCATCATTGGGCAGCTCCTCGTTGGGCCGGCATGCGATGCCGAACAGGCCCCGCAGGAGGGCTCTTTGCCAGAGGTCTTTTGAGCTGCCGTCTGTGAAGTGTGGGTGTCGTAGTGAGCGTGTGATTAGAGTGGTGAGAGATATTAAAAATGACTCTAGGGATTCGTAGAGAGAATTTATTGAATATTTAGAACTCTAGGTTATATTAAAAACAAGTGTGGGCTAAAGTGGTTATAATGGACCGGGTTAGCTCTTGGAATTGGTGGTAGTCATCATGTTTCTTGCCGCAAAGTCTAAAAAGATCAATTCGTCAAGACTGTGAAAGAACCATTAAAACTACTCCGAAATGGACAGTTGTGTGCACCAGTCGTACTTGGTGCTTACTTAGCTGTCCCAAGCGCAGAAAGGATGGTATTGTGTACCTTAAAGTGGTAAAGTATACCGACCTAAAGGGGAGAAAAAAAGGGGGGGGATCAGGGAAAATTAAAGCACAGGTGGAACATACAGCCTACAAAGACAGTGACTGTGCTCAAATAGGTGTGCATGCCAGATGATCGCATGCTCAGGTAGTGGTAAGTTAATCTTGTGGTGTGGCCAGATCATGTACCAAGGTTTGCTGGTAACGGTAAGTGATCGCGAAGGGTAGGTGGTCAAAAGAATGAAGGGACTCTGAGGGGCGTGGTTTGGACTCCAAGTGATATGGCGGCTTAAGGCTTTCCTCCTCCCGCTACGGGATCTGTAGCCAGTGTTTGGAGCCTTATTCCCCAGCCAAATAGCGGAACGAATTATGATTTCGTGAACCGGAATACTGGGTGCATGAGATGAGCTGACTTTTGGGCACGGAAAGGACCGAGGCGCTTCGTACCCGACGAAGGAATTGAACGCTCCCGCGCCTGATGCCGGCGGGAGCGCGAACTCACGACAAAGGACAAGGTCAGCGAAGATCGTCGGATCCGCCTCACTGATGGGTATTGTTGGAGGCTGGGCTGACTGTAGGGCTTTCCCGACCCACATGTGAGTACTTTCAGCTATTGTTCCTGCCAACTTTGAACATTGCTAGCCCGTCCTGAAGTAAGTTAGAAGATTTACTCTTCCAAGATGGCGGACGGGAGACGAGAGACTGAAGTCAGTGTTCTGATATCTCTGTGGGACTCCGGCGTTAGCTCTTGTGCCTCACCCGATTTACCCCGATCATTCGCAGAAGAGGATCTGCTAAATGTTGATAGACGGAGGTTTGAGTCTGCACCTATTAAGGAGATAGAGGTGTGGGTAGGAGGCTTCTATCGTGAGGCAGAGGCGATCTGCTTGTTCGCATTTTTTATGACCCTCCACCACCATTACCTCACGTCCTAAGACACTAAAAACAAGGGGAAAAGAAAAACATATGTCCTGTTCAATGCGTTCAGCGAGGTTGTGCTTTTACAAAAACGAAACTGCGCATATCACGCACCGCCATCATTCTAATCTGCCAAACATATAAGAGGTCGAACATAAAATGGCCGGCATGTTATCTCATGACAGATAAACAAGTGACAACCATATGTATATGCTCAAAACCTGGAATGCGCAGGAGTCCTGAAAAGCACGAGAGTCCAGTCCAGTACAGCACGAGAGTCCAGTCCGGTCAAGTCCATTGAAGCTGTTCATACACGAAGGAACGACTGATCGGGGTTATGGTCCATTTAACTCCATGCTGTTAGCATGCTCACTAATCCTGCCAGTTTAAGAACAACCATGGACGGCGGAACCGGTTAAGGTCCTGCTTACTATCTATACCGGTCACACTGTTGTCCACGCAGGCGCTGTAGAGTGGGTCTCACACAAGTATGTTGCCCTGCACCAGTGTCCTCCGGTGACTTTAACCACGTGCCTCCTGTTCCACTCACTCCTCATATATCCATCCTTGTGAGGAGGTCTAAGGGAGACACACCATTGCCATCATAAATGCAACGCTTCGCCCTGCTGCACCTCTTGTAAGTGTATCCTGAGTACCTCACACTTGCTACATTCAGCCGGGGGTTCATCAATAGGACCCTACCGGCCGGGGACCCTACCTTATGGTCAATATTGTCCAGTTATCCGTGCCATACTTCACCTGCTACGCCAACGAGGATCACCCATGACACAAAGTCAAAACTAACTGCCCCACGAACATACAACTGCTGTGTCACTATCAGTCATTATCAGCCACACCTTTCAACGGCTACTACTTGGTAACAGAATTATGGAGACCAAGGAACAAAAAAACCTTAAAAGGGTAAAATCTGACCACTCAAATCCAGGCACCCGTCAAAGGAATAAAGTACACTAGTGAGGCTATAGAAATGATCCTGAGCAGACTGGATGAAGTGAGAGATTTGGCTAAATCAACTAAGGAAGAGGTGGCAGCGATACGACAGGATATACGGGACACTAATGCAAGGCTCACCGAATCAGAGTCTAGGATTAGCCGACTGGAAGATTTGGAAACTAAAACATGCGGAGCTCTTAAGCGCCTATCCATAGTATCGGACCAAACGACGAGAAAGCTTGCAGAATTGGAAGACAGAAATCGGAGGGGGAACCTCCGCATTTTTGGTATTCCGGAAGGGGCCGAGGATTCGCAGGGCTCCTGCGTAGCGTTTCTCAAATCATGGTTCACGCAGGCCACCAACATGACTTTCCATCAGCCGTTAGAATTTTATAGGGCCAGGCAGGATTTCCAAAACACAAAAAGGTCCTAGGCCCATTGTTTGCAAACCACTTCGCTATCAGCACGTGGAACAGATCCTTTTGTTTGTCCGGAAAAACAATCACATCTTATGGAAAAATGCCAAAGTTTATATTTCACAGGATTACAGTCAGGAAACAGTAGATGTGAGAGGCATTTCTGGCACTCCGTCCGCAGCTCAAAACCATGGGATATCAGCACGGTTTCATAGGGCCATAAAAATACAGAGTGATCATACAAGGATCCCCACACGTCTTTTCAGATCCGATGAAACTCAAAAGAATGCTGGAGGGCCCTACAGAACAAGATATGGACACCAACAATTCGGGAGGCATGGCAGCTTCAGCTTCCGGCTACAAATGAGTATCCTTTGTTCATACAATTGGCTGAGTAAACTCCTTCCTTGGCTGTTTGAGTTTGTGAGGTGGTCACAGAAGGGTCTCGCCACGGCCACAACTTAAGCAGTATCACTGATATTCATATGACGTTTGGGTGGTCTGGGCATTCGTTCAAGAGTCAGATGTGCTCATGGGGTGCCCTTCTTGCCACTCAACACAGTGTATCGACCATCAGGCACTTTCCATGCTGTTGACTCCTCTTGTCATGTGCCATGATGGTTCCAATGCACTTATGGTCCTGCTTGACTAATGCGCAATGCACTATATACAGTTGCGCTGAGAACTGCTTGTGTTAAGGGAAACAGTTAATGGAACAGTTGATTCAGATATTCATTGCAATTTATACTTGGAATGCTACTCTCATATAGAGCGGCTATATATGTCAGTTGCCTTGATCTATGCCTGAAGTTTTCCTGACCCACAATTACACTGACCTTTGGTGTGAAGTATGGAATAGAATAGGTGTTTGTCCTCGGTATACTCAGAGGAACAATGTTGAGTTTATATTTGTTACATGATGAGGCCTGTCCTCAAATTTCATGGGTCTGAAGTTTGATTTTCTAGCTAAAAATAGATATGAGGTTCTTGTTTGTTGAAGCAGCTCCAATGCTTCTAAACAGTTTGGTATCCACGGGAGGAAATGGCTGCGATTTCTCTTAAGTCACCACGTTTACTGTTTACTGTTGGAGAGGATGGGGTGAGTGGGATGTGGGAGGGAATGTGTATTATGTGTAGTACTTTTCTTTTCCTTTATGTACTTATTGTCCTGATTTTAATTGACAATTGCATGACATATGCACAGGCTTTTGCAATCACATGCATTTTGAATAGGTTAGCTATGGTAATTAGAGAGATCTACAGGTATATCATTACTCTCACACGGGATGACTCACAAATAATAGGAACAGATAGGAGTCATGCAGCTTGGATGTCGACCGTATTGTCTCTAAATGGCGCATCCTACAATTGATACACCGCTCGGTGTGGCCGCTACAGATAAATTGAAAATATTGTCCCTGAATGTGAAAGGTTTGAACCAACCCATAAAGAGGCAGAAGATACTAGATTACCTGCGTAGACAGCGAGGGGATATCGTTGCAGGAGACTAAGATTGATGTTAAACAATTTTACACATTGAGAAATAAATATTATTCTGAGGTTGTGGGGTCAGAAGCGGTACAAAAGGGGGTGGTGGTGGACGGAGCATCTGAATCAATCAAACACTCACACCCAGTCAAAAGATCTGGGTTTAATCCATCACCGTTCTTTAGCCCACTCTGCCACCCCAGTTCAGACACGGCTATATGCAAATCAGTCTGCATCATTAGGCACTCTATGTTGAGAAGTAAGGGGGATCACCCAGAGCAGCTTCCTGGGCTGGCTTGTGGGAGGTTCCAAACACAAAGGGCTGTTGGGTACTGAACTGCCCTTTGTTTGCAGCACTCATTAAGTGGTCTTTCCCCTGACAAGTACCAATCTTGGTGAGGCCCCCCCTAGATGCATTTTTTCTTCTGACCTTATTAAATGGTTTTAATACCATTCCCCTGCGCGGGTTGATTGGCCGCTTCCTTTTGCATGGGATGGCAGACGGCGCGGTCCCAGAATGGGCCTCACCCATGGCTGAGGGAACAGGCCCTGTGTCATCCAGCGCAATTTCCTCTGGCGTCGGTGGAGCATCTACAGAGACAATGGACGGAGGGACAATATGCACAACACTAGATGCCAAAGGGTCAGGAGTGGGAGGTGTAGCCCTGCTATGTGAGGTCATGGACAGCCTATCAAGACTCGCCCTAATCCTGATAACATGTTCATCTATATAAGGGGATGGGGATGGGGCCACAGACAATTGGGAACTAGGGGCGTAGCTTGGGGAAGGAACCAGGGCCAAGCTTCCCATGGATGAGCGCTTATCTGCAAGACGGGATGATTCCCTCGAAAGTCTGCGCTCAGTCAAGGCGATCTCCTTTTCCACGATGGAGAAGGCCCGAGTAATGAATTGGTCCATGGTGCCAGTCACTTGGTCCCCTCCGCCTTTGCGGGATTTATTAGAACGCGTACCTGTAGCCATTTTGAACTTTTTATCCTCCGGCCAAGAGGGGTGGCCCGGCCTGGCCTCTTCTGGCCCCTGATGGCCACAGATGGCCCCGCCCTTGTCCCGGGCTTCTCACGGCGCTCGACTGCGCGCGCCGCGCTGCGGGAGTGAGGCCCAGATTTATACTATGTGTGGCAGCTGGGGGCGGGGCTAACAGGGGGCGCCGAGCAGGTGATCCGGGTCACGCAGGGACTCCTGGTAGAGCGAGTCCCTGCAGCGCAACACCCCTGTAGCTGTTGGACTTCCCCGCCGGGGTCACAGGCTTCTTCTTTAATCGGCTCCCAGAGTCAAAATGCCGCGAACAGTCCAGCCTGAACTGCCAAGCCATGTCTTCCCTGGACTGGAAACAAGCTTCCGAGGACCGGTTTCTGGCATTCCAGCCGTCTTCAGCCCGGCTTGCTTGAATCCAGTGGCAAAGTGAGCAAGGGACACACGTCTGAGTATACCCTGCCGCACTTATGGCAGGCAAAATCGGTACAAAAGGGGGTAGTGATGGACAGTGCATCTGAATCAATCAAACACTCACACCCTGTCAAAAGATCTGGGTTTAATCCATCACTGTTCTTTAGCCCACTCTGCCACCCCAGTTCAGACACGGCTATATGCAAATCAGTCTGACCCTGTGCCTCATGGGAACAGTGCAGCCCAAACTGCAAAGCCCGAACCTGCCAAGGCCCAGATCCTTGTACTGGGTTGAATGTATGACATTGTACTACATTCTGTCCATCAACTGTGTTTTTTGCAATTTTCACCCCGAGTGTGCTGGGTATACTCATTTGTGAGTCCCAGGCTCTCCACACCACTGGAGTCAAGCTATTCAGGCTGAAGTCAAGTCAAGTCAAGTCAAAGAATTTATATAGCGCACTACATACCCAGAGGGTCTCAAGGCGCTTAGGGAGGGGAGGAGGATTACTTGTCAAATATCCACGTTTTAAGTTGCTTTCTGAATGCTAGGTGGTTCTGGGTAAGGCGAAGGTAAGTGGGGAGAGAGTTCCATGTTTTAGCTGCCAGGTATGAGAAGGATCTTCCTCCCATGGTGGTCTTGTTGATGCGGGGTACAGTGGCGAGGGCTTGGCTGGAAGAACGTAGTTGGCGGGAGGGGGTGTAGAAGGACAGTCGTGAGTTGAGGCATTCTGGTCCGATGTCGTAGAGTGATTTGTGTGCGTGGGTTAGCAGTCGGAAAGTGATCCTCCTATTGACGGGTAGCCAGTGGAGGTCTTTCAGGTGGCCAGAGATGTGTTCGTTACGCGGGATGTCTAATATGATCCTGGCTGAGGCGTTTTGGATTCGTTGGAGTTTCTTCTGGATTTTAGCGGTAGTACCTGCGTAGAGGGTGTTTCCGTAGTCCAGTCGGCTCGTGACCAGAGCATGGGTGACTGTTTTTCTGGTTTCGGTGGGGATCCAGCGAAATGTTTTTTTAAGCATGTGAAGAATGTTGAAGCAGGATGAGGATACGGCACTGACTTGTCTGTTCATTGAAAGTGAAGAATCCAGGATGACGCCTAGGTTCCGTGCGTGGTCTGTCGGGATGGGTGCTTTTCCAAGGGCTTCCGGCCACCAAGAGTCGTCCCATGCAGAGGGGGATGTACCTAAGATGAGGACTTCTGTTTTATCTGAGTTCAGTTTCAGACGGCTGTGTTTCATCCATTCGGCAACTTCTTTCATTCCTTCGTGTAGGTTGGTTTTGGCGGTGCTGGGGTCATTGGTGAGAGAAAGGATCAGTTGAGTGTCATCCGCGTAGGAGATGATGTTGAGATTGTGTTGGCGAGCGATGGCCGCAAGGGGGCTCATGTATACGTTGAAGAGGGTGGGACTGAGTGAGGATCCTTGTGGTACGCCACAGATGACTTCAGTGGCCTCGGACTTGAATGGTGGAAGGCGGACTCTCTGGGTTCTTCCGGTGAGGAACGAGGTGATCCATTCAAGTGCTTTTCCTTGTATTCCGATGTTTCTGAGGCGTTGTAAAAGGGTGCTGTGGCAGACTGTGTCGAAGGCTGCAGAGAGGTCGAGGAGGATGAGGGCGACTGTGTCTCCATTGTCCAGTAGAGTTCGAATGTCGTCTGTTGCTGCGATGAGGGCGGTCTCAGTGCTGTGTTTTGCTCGGAAGCCAGATTGTGAGGAGTCGAGGGATTTGTTGGCTTCGAGGAAAGCGGCGAGTTGGTTGTTGACAGCTTTCTCGATGACTTTGGCCGGGAAAGGAAGGAGCGATATGGGGCGGTAATTTTTGAGTTCGGTGGGGTCCGCTGTGGGTTTTTTCAGAAGGGCGGTGAGTTCAGCGTGTTTCCAGCTTTCCGGGAAGGTGGCGGAGTTGAAGGAGCAGTTGATGACGTCTCGGAGGTGCGGTGCTATGACGGAGTCTGCTTTGTTGAAGATGTGGTGAGGACATGGGTCTGTGGGGGATCCTGAGTGGATGGAGTTCATCAGGCGGATGGTGTCCTCAGTGGAGATTGGGTTCCAGTCGTTGAGGGTGTTCAAGGGGGGAGAGTGTTCAGCATATGGTTGGGTGGGTTGATCTCCGGGTTGGTTGTCGAAGCTGTTGTGGATGTCTGCAATTTTGTTGTGGAAGAATAAAGCCAGGGAGTCGCAGAGGGTTTGAGAGGGGTTGATGTCGTTGGAGTTGGCCGAGGGGTTGGTAAATTCCTTGACGATGTTGAAAAGTTCCTTGCTGTTGTGGGCGTTGTTGTCTAGTCGATCCTTGAATGCTGTTTTCTTGGCCTTTCGGATTAGTTGGTGGTGTGTGCGGGTGGCGTTTTTGAAGGCGTCCTTGGTGCTAGTGGTTGGGTCTTTTTTCCAGGCCTTCTCAAGGGAGCGGCAGAGTTTCTTGGACTTCTTAAGATTATCGTTGAACCATGAGGCCTTCTTGCTGCCAGGTTTGCTTTGACGTTTTTTCAGTGGTGCTAGGATGTCGGCGGTGTTGGATAACCATAGGGTGAAGTTGGCGGCGGCTTGGTCTGGGTTAGAAGAGTGGGCTGGGGTGTTTAGAAGGAGCGATGAGGAGATCTGGTCGATGGTGATTTTTTTCCAGTTTCTTTGCAGAGTTGGTTGGAGGTGGTTGGTGGGTTTCGGCTTGTTGTAGGTGAAGTGAACGCAGCTGTGGTCAGTCCAGAGGAGATTCGTAGTGTGGTTTAAGGAGACATGATTGCTGGAGGTGAAGATGGGGTCGAGTGTGTGACCTGCGATGTGGGTGGGGGAAGTGACCAGTTGTTTAAGTCCGAGGTTGGCGAGGTTGTCCAAGAGGGTGGTGGTGTTGCGGTCGTTGTTCTTTTCAAGGTGAAAGTTGAGGTCTCCCAGAAGGATGTAATCTTTGGAGGGGAGCGCGTGTGGAGTGATGAAGTCCGTGATGTCTTCACTGAATTTTGCGCGGGGTCCTGGTGGTCTGTAGAGGAGGGTGCCTCTGAGTGTGGTCTTGGGGTCGATGTGGATCTGGAAGTGAAGGTGTTCAGAGTTGGCGAGGTTGACGTCAGAGCTGGTTGAGATGTGGATTGATTTTTTATGGACGATAGCGATTCCTCCTCCTGTGTGGCCGGTGCGGTCCTTGCGTGTGATCTTATAATCTTCAGGGATGGCAATGGTGATGTCTGGGGCGGAGGAAGCGTTCATCCATGTTTCTGTTAGGAAGGCGACGTCTGGAGAGATGGTGTCTAGTAGATTCCATAGGTCAATGGCGTGTCTGTGGACCGATCGGGTGTTGAGCAAGATGCATTGTAGGTGGTTGGGGTCGGGAGTCTGTGGTGTGGTCGTAGCGGAGATGTTGTCGGTGCCGCTGAATTTGCAGGAGTAGCAAGAGAAAGGTCCATGGGTGTGTCCAGGAGCGGCTTGAACGCAGTTGGGGGCGCGACCGGGGTTAAGGGCTAGGAGGGTGGCGGCATCGTAGGTAATGCGGGAGGGCTGGGCAGCGCGAGGGGCAGGGGGTCTGGCGCTGGGCGCGGTCCAGGCGCGGACGGGCGTAGGCGGGCTTACCTTTGGCGCACCTTCGGCGCGGATTGGGCGCGGTCGCTGCGCGTGATCGCTGCGCGCGGGAAGAACTGTCATATATGGATAGTGGAGGGGCGAGGGCGTCTCAGCTGGGAGGCGGGGCGGGCTGCAGACGACGACAACAACAAACAAAATGGAGGCGGAGGGGGGAGCACAGCAAACGCGCAAACAGAGTGAAATAAACTTAAAATAGTTAAAAAAAATGCAAGTAAGCTCAGCGGCGATCAGGCAGGCAGCAGGCACAAATAATTATGCAGTTGTGGAAAGCAAAGCGGCACAACGCGCAAACAGGCTCGAGTCAGCTAAATAAATAATTAAAAGTGCAAGTGAGCTCAGCGGCGATCAGGCAGGCAGCAGGCACAAATAAAGTTGCAGTTATGGAAAGCAAAGCGGCACAACGATACCAGATATCTCAGAGGGACAATGGGGAGCGACCACTCAGCTCGAGGGAGAGGAGCGAGTCACAGCGTCTTCAGGTAGGGAAGCACTGTTCTAGTAAGTGGGAGGGCGTCTCAGCTGGGAGGCGGGGCGGGCTGCAGACGACTACAACAACAAACAAAATGGAGGCGGAGGGGGGAGCACAGCAAACGCGCAAACAGAGTGAAATAAACTTAAAATAGTTAAATAAAATGCAAGTAAGCTCAGCAGCGATCAGGCAGGCAGCAGGCACAAATAATTATGCAGTTGTGGAAAGCAAAGCGGCACAACGCGCAAACAGGCTCGAGTCAGCTAAATAAATAATTAAAAGTGCAAGTGAGCTCAGCGGCGATCAGGCAGGCAGCAGGCACAAATAAAGTTGCAGTTATGGAAAGCAAAGCGGCACAACGATACCAGATATCTCAGAGGGACACTGGGGAGCGACCACTCAGCTCGAGGGAGAGGAGAGGAAGAAGGCTGCTAGCCAGAAACCGGTCCTTGGATGCTTGATTCCGGTCTGGGAAAGACATGGCTTGGTAGTTCGGACTGGACTGTTCCCATGAGGCACAGGGTCAGAGCTGATTTGCATATAGCCAGTGTCTAACCCAGGGTGCTGTGGAGTGCAAAACAACGATGGATTTAGGCCCAGATCCTTGTACTGGGTTGAATGTATGACATTGTACTACATTCTGTCCATCAACTGTGTTTTTTGCAATTTTCACCCCGAGTGTGCTGGGTATACTCAGACGTGAGTCCAAGGCTCTCCACACCACTGGAGTCAAGCTATCCAGGCTGAAGAAGGCTGATAGTCAGAAACCGGTCCTTGGATGCTTCATTCCGGTCTGGGGAAGACATGGCTTGGTAGTTCGGACTGGGCTGTTCCCATGAGGCACAGAGTTAGAGCTGATTTGCATATAGCCAGTGTCTAACCCAGGGTGGTGTGGAGTGCAAAAAAACGATGGATTTAGGCCCAGATCCTTGTACTGGGTTGAATGTATGACATTGTTCTACATTCTGTCCATCAACTGTGTTTTTTGCAATTTTCACCCCGTTGTGGGGTCAGAAGCAGTGTGAAAAAAGAATGGGGTGTTGGTACTACTGGCGAGAAAATCAAAAGTTGAGCTCCTCTCGTCCACTGCAGACGATAAAGGGAGGTGGGTCACCACTAAACTGAGCAGAGATAATACGGAATTCTACGTGACAAATGTATATGGCCCTAACACTAGCGATTTAAAATTTTGGGAAGAATTGGCTAAACAAATTGAGACCATACCGGACTCGGACGTACATCTATTAGCTGGAGGCTTCAACTTTCCCATGGACCCTATCCTAGATAGAGATACCCGATGTCCCTTCAGGCCGAATAAATCACACAAAGCTTTTATTAACCTGTGCAAACGCTTCCACCTCGTTGACACATGGAGACTACAGAATCCCACGAACAGAGATTCTATTCCGCCCCTCATGATTCCTATTCACGAATAGACTATATTCTTATAACGCAGAATGGTGTTCCGAGGATAGAAGATACCTCGATAGAACCAAGAGTAGTATCCGATCACTCCTGTATCTCCCTATCTATTTCCAACGTTAAGACTTCACCCCGTCAAACGTCGTGGCGTCTGAACTATGAACTTTTAGACAAAGAACAACACCGCACCACTATCCAATCTGCTATTAACTCATATCTGGACGTCAATAAGCGGGGAGATGCATCCGATCTCATCCGCTCGGAGGCCCTGAAAAGCACTGTTAGGGGGGTATGCATCAAAATTAGATCAGTGATGAATAAAGACCATAACACGAAACTGGAGACTTTAGAACGCAAAATTTCGGACCTAGAACATAAACACAGAACAATCAGGGGTAACACGGTTTTAAATGCATTGGCTAACAAAAAATATGAATATAATAAAATAGTGAGCGAAAGGGCTGGGGTATGGCTAGATAGAAGAAGAAGGTTTAAACTCTGTGATTCTAATAAGGCAGGTAAGAGCTTGGCCGCTTACTTGAAATTTAAGGCTCAAAAAACACAATTAATACCATCAAGGATGCATTGGGCGCCGCCCACTCGGACCCAGATAAGATAGCGGAGGTATTTAAAGAATTCTACGAAACCTTATTTGCCAAAAACACCTCGGTAGAAGAGGATAAAATTCAAGACTATTTAAACGAATGTGACCTTCCCCAGCTTTCCTATGATGAGCAAGTGAGACTTAACTCAACGATCACGGTTAACGAAATAGAGCAAGCGATTAAATCTTTGAAATGTGGAAAGGCCCCCGGGCCTGATGGATTCACAGCACGTTATTACAAAACATTTCCTTCCCTGTTGGTAGAACCACTTCTACATCTCTTTCTGGAAATAAACGATACTGGTGAGGTTAAAGGTACCCTGTACGAGGCTATAATAGCAGTACTCCCCAAAGATGGTAAAGATCCTTCTCTCCCAAAGAACTACAGGCCTATCTCTCTCATTAACCTTGATTGTAAACTGCTGGCCATGATCCTCGCTGCTCGTCTCCAAAGAGTCCTTCCAAATTTGATCCACCCTTCTCCGGCAGGGTTTCTGAAAAATAGATTATCTAGTGACAATACTAGGATACTGGCACATGTTATGGAAAAAGCCTCGACACACCCACTGCAGCAATAACTTTAGACGCTGAGAAGGCCTTTGACAAAGTTGACTGGTCTTTTCTGCAAGCGGTACTACGCAAATTCAACCTGGGGGCGACATTCACGAAATTGGTAATGTCCCTCTACTTTTGTCCAACGGCTAAAGTCAGGGCAGGTGGCTCTTTTTCACCCCCTTTGCAGCTGAAGCAAGGTACGAGGCAAGGGTGTCCCCTGTCACCTTCTCTGTTTTTGCTGGCGATCGAGCCATTTCTCTACCACATTAGACATAATGACGCAATTGCTGGCATTCCATTTCAGGGGTGTACTGGAAAACTCACAGCATACGCAGATGATGTGCTAATTATGTCAGAGAAAGCAGGTGAAGCAAATACCCGCCCTGATGACGACTATTAATGAGTTCTCCGGGGTTTCAGGATACAAACTGAATAAGGATAAAACGGAAGCCAAGCTCCTTAACACCTTAGGCAATAAAGATATCCTTGGAGACTCTGGTCTCACTTGGCAACCGAAGTGTTTTAAATATCTGGGTCTCGAGTTTGACAAAGACTTAATCTTCACTCTAAAAACCAATGAGGAACTTACCCTAAAAAAGATCTCCTCCCTTCTAGAAGGATGGTCACCTAAATTTCTTTCTTGGTGGGGCAGAGTGGAGACCCTTAAAATGATGTGCACCCCGTTGGTGAAATATTTGTCCAGCATGCTTCCTATGACATTTACTGATGACTTCATTAATAAGGTGGACAAGCTGTTTGGTGGATTCCTGTGGCAAGGTAAAAGAGCCAGGGTATCACTGAAAAAGCTACAATTAGCAAAAGAAAAAGGCGGCCTGGGTCTTCCCTCGTTCAGGACCTATCAGACAGCTTTTTTTATGCAAACAGGGAGCACAGTGGCTGATAAAATCCCCATCCTATACTTCAATGTGGGTAGATATTGAAAAATCTATCATCACTCATGCACCTCTCCCGTCCCTGCTAACCATGGACCTAACACACTTACCCCATTCTAAATATATTTTGTTGAACACAAGGAGGGCCCTGTTCAGGTTAGATCAGTCCCACAAAACCAACTTGACAATTAAAAATCCATATTGGTGGCTCTATGGAGAAACCCTTCTTTTAAATTAAATGGCAACACCCTCTACTGGGAATCCTGGGCCATGAAAGGCATTAACATGGTAACTGATCTATATGAAGGGAACCAGCCCCTTCCTTTCTCGACGCTACAGTCAACATATGACCTAACACCCATGGATTTTTATGAATTCCTTAAACTGAATAATAATAATAATAATAATAAAACCATTTATTAAGCGCCTGGTTACACTGAATAGTGTGTCCCCGCGCTATAGAACCCCATCATTATACCATCAGACCAGCCATACCAGTAGAATCTCTAACAAGACACAGACCGCTAGTCTGTAGGGAAAAGATGCGTTTTAAGTTTCATACGGAATCTCCTCTCGGAGGGAACCATCATATCTGCCCGGGGTCCTGTCACTCACACACTGTGGCTTGTGTCCCACCTACCACGCCTCATGTCCGCTGCCAACTTTGTTTCCAGAGTATATAAGTTACTACTCCCTCTGCCCAAGACCTCCCACAGACAGGTTGAACTAAAATGGGAGTCAGAGCCCAATTCCACTGGGATAAGCTTTGACTGGGATGTGATCCATAAAACCTCTTTAACCAATAAGGTGTCGCCAATCATGTCCCAGATAAAATATATGCTGTTGAAGAGAACGTTTTCGACCCCCAGTCGACTTTTTAAGTGCCAATTGAGAGATACCCCCATATGCTGGAATTGTCAGTTAGGGGACGGTGATCTCGCCCATATGCTCTTCTATTGCCCATCTCTGCAGTCGTACTGGGATAAGATTTTTTGATTGCATTCATCGTGTATTCAACCTGAGGCCAGTGAGGGAATTTGTATATGTTGTACTGGGTGTGCTCGATCCACACTTATCTAACACACAGGATCGCCAGCTTTTGGACTTGATGTTAACACTGGCGTGTAAGGTGATTTGTGCAAATGGAAGAATGCATCAGAAGTTAGTTTTAAGATATGGCAGGAGTGGCTCTCCTTTCTGAGAGGAGCGGATAACCCGGCACTGCAATCGACTACCTGGCGACCTTCTAAAAAGAGACTCTGGAAATCACTTGACGAGTCCTCCTTCCGTTTTGATCCCCCGTGATGTAATATGTAATATTTGGTATTATATCCCTCCGAACTACGGATCTCTATGCCTGACCTAATTATCGTTTACTTGGATTGTCATGCAACTGTATTTCTTATATTTTCAGTCATTTATTTAGTCAATGCTATTGTTCCCATGTAATCTTGTTTACAGACATTACCCGACAAGCTTATAATTGGATTTTTGTTAGATTTGTGTACTGTTTTCGAGCAGTTTATTTGTTTTGATCTATGTATTGGAAGCTTTATTGTATTGTGATTTCTTTGTTTCCCCTTACTTCAATAAAAATGACTTGAAATAAAAAAAAAAAAAAGAATGAAGGGACTCAATTGAATCTATAGCCTGGAAAATGCTTAGCCCCCAGTTCCTAAATGTATCTTACTTATAGTAGAAGGAGCGTTCATTCACATGCATACTGTAGGCATCTCAGTAAATGAGTAATGGTCGATATCGCCGTGTTGGAAGACTACAGTCAAACAGACCACATATGGGAAGTGGATTGTGACACACATTGCTGGGTTTGAACACTGGTACCATACATTCGCATAGACAAAGCACAGTCAACACATGAAACCTGCCGCTATAATATGCTACGGCGGGTGTGAGACACACGTGCTGTTTGGAAGTGCCCATAGAGGTTAGTGTAGGGGAAGTGCTCAAACATAAACAGTATGCCACACTCTTGTGTGATTCGCTGGGTGAGCTGCATGGAGTTATTAAAGGATAGCTAACCGCTTAGTGCGAGCGGAGGGTTCCAATGAGCCGAAGCGGAGTTGCACAGAAATGTGCCCTCCCGCCTAAAAGAAAAATACGAGGTAACTGTACAAAGTCAAAAATACTCGCAGACTGTGGGAGGAGTGGGAGAGAGTGGTAGAAACGTATAGCTGTACGTACGGTTTGTGATCGTTGCGGAATGAGGCTGACCTACATGTTCCTCTGCTCGGCTCAAGTGCTGGTAGTCTCGAGGTTTGAGATACTATTAGCGTCGAGTAGGAGGAGCCACTAGACTGTGTGATGCTCAGTAAATGGAACACAAGGCACGCCATATTTGATGTCTATGAATACCGCCACCATCTTTGAATGGCAAAATTACCCAAAGATAATATAAACAACAGGAGTCATGTTGGAAGGGTGTGTAAGTCCACCAAAGGCAAAACTTTAACAATGGGTCTGGAGATCCGTTTTAACAATCAAAACAAATAAAACAGATCAAAAAGGGCCTCATGGAAGGTCCAGTCACGTCAAAGGTAGTCACAGCAGGCACACAAATGGGGTTAATGTCGTAACATAGATGTTTGGTAGCAATCGATGTGGCAGATAACCCTATCTTCATGTATAGGGGCGAGTCAGTTGTATGTCAGACGTGAGTAGATCTTAATTACGGATCTCTCCCCAGGGGATATCATCTTTGAGACCTGTTGTCTGAGTGGATAAGCGAAAAATCCAACGTTGTTCCTTTTGGAGCAAGTAGTCTTTGGTCGCATGGGGGTCCATTTCCAACAGTGTCCAGAGAAGGTGGTCTGGGAAGTGTGGTTTTTCAATAAAGTGCGTGCTCAGCTTGGTTGTCAGTTTTTTCCAGCGTATATTACTGTGGTGTTTCATATTTCTGTTTTTACCATGCGTGTCCTCATGCCCACATCTCGCATGTTACATGGGCAGGTGATCATGTAGATGCAGTGCGTGGAGTTGCAGTTGGAGTAGGATCCCTGTGTCTATATCTGGTGTTCATTTAGTCGTATAGTTTTAGATGTTTTTGTCAGTGCACAGACCGAGCAGGACCCGCACGGAAAATGTCTAGTTACAGGTGGAAGACCCCCACAGAGATTGTTGTGTTAGTCTATGTGCAGGTTTGACAGAGTCCTAAGATTTGCTTACATGCAGACTTGATCTTCCAGATTGCAGGAGCAGTCCTGTGGCAAGCAGTAGTTGCGAACAGCACTGAATTCCCCTGTAGCTTCCAGTGACATCCGAAATCGGTAGAGGGGTGTATGGTTTAGCCAACATGTAATTGTGTGGGCTGCTTCCCATAAGAGTGAGATAGATGTTTAAGCTTGTAAAAGGAAGTTAGCTTCCTCTTTAACACAAGTTTAGCTGCTCTACATAGCACTTGAAGGCATTTTTGTAAGCTGAGCAAGGGCGTGAGAATGTGCATGCACATTCTGGACCAGGGTCAGCGGACTCGATAATACTCTCGCCTCAGTGCCCAATCTGATCAGCGATCACACTCGGCAACTCTGGGCATTAGCTTGCCTCATCTTCACTAACGGCCCCACCAGACCGCCGTGGATGCCTGGTCTCACCCTGGAGATACCCATTAAGGGACCATCTCTCAGGGAAGCCAGGAAGGGTTTCGCAGCGGTCGAAGCGCCTTGGGACCCTACGGGTAAGTAGTGCGCTATATAAATGCCTATACATTTACATACCGTTTCCCTATAAAAAGTAGGACATAGTGACTTTGCCAATGCTTGTTTCTTCTAGTAAGGATGTATGATGTTACTATGCAAACTATTCCACGCATACTTTTACATAGCAGTTTTTACACCGCAACTTCCAATACAACGTATGCTATTACAGCACAAGCCATGACAACGCATGTACCATTAAAACGTAAATTACTATTCTAACACTGCTGGGTGCTTTCCTCAGGGAAGGAGCTGGTCAGTGAGGCATATGCATTGCAATGGCATGGGTTGTAATAGCATGCATTGTTATGGAACTTGCGTTGGATTTGCTGCAATGTAAAGGACTTGCATTGTAATGCCTGCATTGTAATTGATGTTTCCCATCTAGTAAGTGCTCATATTTGTTGTTAATCTCACAAAGTCTTGTAGATGTACAATGTTGGGAGATTCATATTATAGGCCATATGATTAGGACCATTTTCTGTACTGTGATATCATTGATGTTTTGCCAGGCAGCAGTTTGTGCTAATTCATAGGCTGGTCTCAAGCATACATGTAGGTAATGAGGTTTTTGGGAAATGAATTGTGTCTACATGAGTTTTTATCTTTTATGCTTATTTTTATCATGTATTGTAAAGTAAGTGCCAAGACCAATACACATGTGTTGTATTTGTCCTGATGAAAGACAAATGTACTTCGCCCGAAACAATCTCTTTCCTTTCCCAATATTTATACTCTTGTTGGATGAACCAGGAGAACTGCCTTTGCTTTAATATACAGGAGAAAGATATAATATGGACAGGTAATATCTCATCAATCCATAATATTGTCACCCTACCTTGGACAATATTCGAGTGTAATTGAGTTCTAAATCACAGAATTTTCACTGATTAAGACTTTTACTTCACTAACTGCAGTCATTAAACAATATTGTCCCCTTACAAGCATCTTCTCGATAATTGAGCCAGATAGCCTTTTTTTCCTTTGCTATTGCTTTGGCCTCCCTATAAACACATCCATAAATTACACATGGTGGACATTTCTCTGTGGAGGTATCTGTGTTCTCCAGATGTTGTACCTGATTTCCTCAGCTGTCTTCCTGTGGAGAAGAGGCTTAGGTATAAGGCCTGATGCATCTCCTACCAGCCTGCAGCATCTCTCATCACCAGAACCTCTCCACCAATTTGCATCTTGAAATAAGTATCCGATCCAATGGTAGGCTGGCCAGCTGGGTAAGTAGCCAAACTTCAGAGAGAATGGAGAACTTGTAGGCTACTTTCACTCCTTAGAGCCTTTTTATGGCCCCAAGAATGGTGCTATGTGCAATGCTGTCACACTGCACTTTACAATAGCTGTTGATTTGATTTTTAACGGAGCTCTTTTAACTTGAATGTACGCATAATAACAGCTACCTTGTTGCTGCCCACATTAACAGATTGATCACAGGAGAAAGTAGACAAGAGGATGGAGAAAAACATTGCCGTCAAAATGGTCAGAATCCTGCAGCATGACATTAATTTCATTGTGGTTGATGTTGTATCTACTATGTCAAAGGAAGGTCCGAAAACAGGACTTCCACAAGTAATAAAAATAATGAAGCTTATAAAGCACATGGCTACCTCACTATGACATGTCCCCGCGCTAGACTCCAGGCTCCCATGTGCTTAGCACTCGCTCAAGCAACAGATCCATTCTGTCTAAATGTCCAAGTTTTCAATCTCTTTCTAAACACGAGTTCCAAAAAGCCTGTCGAACAGACAAAGGCAGTGAGTTTGACATTTTTTATGCTAAAAAACAAAACGAGCTGCCCCCAATGCGCACTCTTCTCCCTCTTTTAATACACACCCTTCTCTCTACTGAGGATCGAAGATTCTTCAGTGGAGTACAGGTCCTCCTTAGAATATTGGGTTGGATGAGAGGCTGTACGTACCGAGGGCCACTATTTGTCACCGCTTTATAACAATAGCACAGTATCTTAAATGAGATCCTCCACTTCACAAGAAGTCGGTGTAGCTTGGCGGGTGAGGACCCCATAGAGACACGCTTCAACAGGTTATGTAGCAGATGGGCCACTGCGTTCTGTACTCATTGAAGTTGCAACATGTGACACTGTGCCCCCCCTAAATGTAACACTTTTAATCCAACCTTGAGATAATTAAGGCTTGGACGTCGAGATCTTCCTCCTTGTCAAATTTGCCTACGTGACACTATTTGGTGCCCAAGCTCGCCGGGAGCCGTCCTGCACAGCGCATCGTGCGTGCCACCATCTTGTGGTTGGCAACAGCAAGCAACCTCCAGATCTTGCATTAATTTGTTTGCTTTGCCTTCCGGTGCAGCGCTGTATATTAGCTGCATCCTATCTTCATCCATGGAGGTTGTCAACAATTGTGGGTTTTCACCATCTCTGCTTTGGAACACTGGCGCTTCCCAGGAGTAGTATTATAGTTACTAAGACAGACTTGTGGTGAATATAGTGAGTACATCTCGTGGCTGTGATGTCTTGGGCCCAGTACAGACTCACAGTGTACTGCGTCTGCATATCTTTTGTGAATGCCACCTTACATTTTTTGACTTCTTCTATGATCTGCCAGTGCCCATGGGTGTTTCAAGTCATTGTCAGCCGTTTGCTATCTCTGCAAATCTTGTCTTCTTGCAAGCTCCAGTGTGTGACTCAGGACTAGGTGACAGGCACATCCTTAACTTTGACAGCCAACTAACATTAATCTGATTCACTATTTAAACCTATTGTATACTTGGAAGTGTTTACAACATATGCATTTTTGTTTTGTATTGTGGTGCATTTCATGAAGGAACTGTCTTGCTTCACACTAATCCTGCATGGGATTGGTTAGTGGGTTTGGCAATGGGTTCTAGTCCTATTTGCTCAGAGTACATTTGCCTATATGGGCTACTTACGTTTTCCACCCTCACATAGGGTATCGTTGTATGGGTGTTAGTCCCATTTACATTAGCTAACCATCTCTATACCCGGGGATAGGTTATGGGTTCAGTCCCAATTACAGTAGCTAACCTCCCTTATGTCTCGGGTAGGTCATGGGTTTCAGTCTCATCTTCTCTTACACGGTTACCCTCACACAGGGTGTGTCTTATTGGGATCAGTCTCATTCACATTTGCTTACGCCCTCATATCAGGGGTAGGACATGGGTGTCAGGCCCATTTACATTAGCTTTCGCTGTTATGATGGGGGTAGGTTATGGGCCTTAGTCCCACCTTCACGTACCATTTGTACACTGTTACCCTCACAGGGTTTGTCTTATTGGGTTCTCTCCCATTGTCTAAATTTTCTATCCCCGTTTGGGGTACAGTTTATTTTCAGTCTACACTAAGGGCCCGATGTAGGTAATCCTCATTTACCGACTCTAAAATACCGAATCTTACCGATTCGGTATTCTAGATTCGGTAAATGAGATATAGCTAAAAATTCTGTATTTTTTACCGAATCGGTAGGATTCGGTAATTACCGAATCGGTATTTACCGATTCGGTAATTGCCATTGATTCATATGGGCCTTGAGGCCCATAGGAATCAATGTCAATTACCGAATCGGTAAATACCGATTTGGTAAAAATACAGAATTGTCAAGGGGAACAGGGTGTCACTTTGACACCCTGTTGCACCCCTGATTTTGGCTTGTGTGCCATGTGGCACACTTACATGTCCTAAGGGCATGTATGTGTGTCACATGGCACAGGTGTACATGCACAGATGTGCATGTACACAGGTATTCGTTATTTACCACCAAATAGTATTTGGTGGTAAATAACGAATCGGTAATGGCCTGTGGCACTGTTTAAAGTGCCACCTACATCTGGATTTACCGATTCAGTAAATTTACCGATTCGGTATTTTACCGAATCAGTAATTTTACCGAATCGGTAAAATTAAGGCCACCTACATGTCAAAACCCAAATACCGGTCGGTAACGGCCGAAATCGTCTGTTACCGACGGGTATTTGGTGACCTACATCTGGCCCTAAGACTTTTCGGTTACGTTCTCGCAATGTTTCGCTTATTCTTTGTCAAATGTCTATTTGAACACGCAACGTTATTGTCATAACTTATTTCCATATCATTATGACAATGGGCAAGGATGAATTATACTTTTTTGTATGTTTATTCTTGTCTGTTTTTGAATTTGTTCAATTATTAAGGTGATATTACATCTTCTTTTCATTCTTTGAATCTGGACTACATATATGTGGTTGTTGGTCTTCCTTTGTCCATAGTCTTTCCCTCTTTTTTAGTGTGATTCTCTTTCTATGATCAGCAAAACCCGCTCTCAGCTCACTTCACTGGCTGCCTATACAGGAAAGAGTGTATTTTAAATCTCTATGTACCACTCATAAAATCTTCTACGGCAATGCCCCATCTATTCTGAAGGATCTCATTGTGCCTTACAAAACTAACAGAGCCTTTCGGTCCACTCATCTTCACCTGCCTTCTATGCCCAGGATCAAGAGAGCCCGATCGAGGGGACGTATTTTTTCTTATAACGCCTCCAAACTGTGGAACTCGTTGCCACCTGCCATTCGGGCACAGCCCAACCATCTGCCTTTCCGTAAATTGCTGAAAACTTGGTTATTTCCTTAAATCTTTTTTTATTTTCTTCATTTAGCACACTCACCAGCGCTGGGACGCTTACGGGCAGCCATGCGCTTTATAAATCCTATTTCATTTCATTTCATCCTTCTTTCTCCTTTTCGTGTATCTCGTTGTAAGTCTAGTGTTCTATTTGTGTCGTGCTATGTCTTTCCTTCTCTCATGCCTGTCGGCCAGGGGTGTGTTTGGGGTTAGTCATTGGTGCTTTTTCGTCAATCTTTTTCACGTTGCTTCTTTCTCCTTACATTAGTATTCTATTCTGTTTATATTTACGGAAGGGGAGGATGGGTCATATCAATCTGTTCATACTTAATCATTTTGCTCTCATTCTCCCCTGAGGCGGAAAGCCGGGGGCGCCTTGCTTTACTCTTTGCACTGCCTACACGCGCTACTGAATATTATTAGCGCTTTTATCAAATTGTAGATATTTTACCTAGTCCGTTTTTACTTGTCCAGCCCTCACCTCGGTGCGAGATCAGCCTCGCCCCGAGGCTGCAGACAGGCTTCACAGCGCTTGCTCCCACGCGCTGACACATCACCCCACCCACCTCAGCAGACATCTTGAGTGAGGGTAGGGTGGCGGTGCAGTGATTCGAAACCTCCCGCCCTCCCAGATTACTTAAGGGCCAGGAGATCTCCCTCGCAGGTAAATCATTTTGCTCTCATTCTCCCCTGAGGCGGAAAGCCGGGGGCGCCTTGCTTTACTCTTTGCACTGCCTACACGCGCTACTGAATATTATTAGCGCTTTTATCAAATTGTAGATATTTTAACTAGTCCGTTTTTACTTGTCCAGCCCTCACCTCGGTGCGAGATCAGCCTCGCCCGAGGCTGCAGACAGGCTTGCTCCCACGCGCTGACACATCACCCCACCCACCTCAGCAGACATCTTGAGTGAGGGTAGGGTGGCGGTGCAGTGATTCGAAACCTCCCGCCCTCCCAGATTACTTAAGGGCCAGGAGATCTCCCTCGCAGGTAAATCATTTTGCTCTCATTCTCCCCTGAGGCGGAAAGCCGGGGGCGCCTTGCTTTACTCTTTGCACTGCCTACACGCGCTACTGAATATTATTAGCGCTTTTATCAAATTGTAGATATTTTAACTAGTCCGTTTTTACTTGTCCAGCCCTCACCTCGGTGCGAGATCAGCCTCGCCCCGAGGCTGCAGACAGGCTTCACAGCGCTTGCTCCCACGCGTTGACACATCACCCCACCCACCTCAGCAGACATCTTGAGTGAGGGTAGGGTGGCGGTGCAGGGATTCGAAACCTCCCGCTCTCCCAGATTACTTAAGGGCCAGGAGATCTCCCTCGCAGGTAAATCATTTTGCTCTCATTCTCCCCTGAGGCGGAAAGCCGGGGGCGCCTTACTTTACTCTTTGCACTGCCTAAACGCGCTACTGAATATTATTAGCGCTTTTATCAAATTGCAGATATTTTAACTAGTCCGTTTTTTCTTGTCCAGCCCTCACCTCGGTGCGAGATCAGCCCCGCCCCGAGGCTGCAGACAGGCTTCACAGCGCTTGCTCCCACGCGCTGACACATCACCCCACCCACCTCAGCAGACATCTTGAGTGAGGGTAGGGTGGCGGTGCAGTGATTCGAAACCTCCCGCCCTCCCAGATTACTTAAGGGCCAGGAGATCTCCCTCGCAGGTAAATCATTTTGCTCTCATTCTCCCCTAAGGCGGAAAGCCGGGGGCGCCTTGCTTTACTCTTTGCACTGCCTACACGCGCTACTGAATATTATTAGGGCTTTTATCAAATTGTAGATATTTTAACTAGTCCGTTTTTACTTGTCCAGCCCTCACCTCGGTGCGAGATCAGCCTCGCCCCGAGGCTGCAGACAGGCTTCACAGCGCTTGCTCCCACGCGCTGACACATCACCCCACCCACCTCAGCAGACATCTTGAGTGAGGGTAGGGTGGCGGTGCAGTGATTCGAAACCTCCCGCCCTCCCAGATTACTTCAGGGCCAGGAGATCTCCCTCGCAGGTAAATCATTTTGCTCTCATTCTCCCCTGAGGCGGAAAGCCGGGGGCGCCTTGCTTTACTCTTTGCACTGCCTACACGCGCTACTGAATATTATTAGCGCTTTTATCAAATTGTAGATATTTTAACTAGTCCGTTTTTTCTTGTCCAGCCCTCACCTCGGTGCGAGATCAGCCTCGCCCCGAGGCTGCAGACAGGCTTCACAGCGCTTGCTCCCACGCGCTGACACATCACCCCACCCACCTCAGCAGACATCTTGAGTGAGGGTAGGGTGGCGGTGCAGTGATTCGAAACCTCCCGCCCTCCCAGATTACTTAAGGGCCAGGAGATCTCCCTCGCAGGTAAATCATTTTGCTCTCATTCTCCCCTGAGGCGGAAAGCCGGGGGCGCCTTGCTTTACTCTTTGCACTGCCTACACGCGCTACTGAATATTATTAGCGCTTTTATCAAATTGTAGATATTTTAACTAGTCCGTTTTTACTTGTCCAGCCCTCACCTCGGTGCGAGATCAGCCTCGCCCCGAGGCTGCAGACAGGCTTCACAGCGCTTGCTCCCACGCGCTGACACATCACCCCACCCACCTCAGCAGACATCTTGAGTGAGGGTAGGGTGGCGGTGCAGTGATTCGAAACCTCCCGCCCTCCCAGATTACTTAAGGGCCAGGAGATTTCCCTCGCAGGTAAATCATTTTGCTCTCATTCTCCCCTGAGGCGGAAAGCCGGGGGCGCCTTGCTTTACTCTTTGCACTGCCTACACGCGCTACTGAATATTATTAGCGCTTTTATCAAATTGTAGATATTTTAACTAGTCCGTTTTTACTTGTCCAGCCCTCACCTCGGTGCGAGATCAGCCTCGCCCCGAGGCTGCAGACAGGCTTCACAGCGCTTGCTCCCACGCGCTGACACATCACCCCACCCACCTCAGCAGACATCTTGAGTGAGGGTAGGGTGGCGGTGCAGTGATTCGAAACCTCCCGCCCTCCCAGATTACTTAAGGGCCAGGAGATCTCCCTCGCAGGTAAATCATTTTGCTCTCATTCTCCCCTGAGGCGGAAAGCCGGGGGCGCCTTGCTTTACTCTTTGCACTGCCTACACGCGCTACTGAATATTATTAGCGCTTTTATCAAATTGTAGATATTTTAACTAGTCCGTTTTTACTTGTCCAGCCCTCACCTCGGTGCGAGATCAGCCTAGCCCCGAGGCTGCAGACAGGCTTCACAGCGCTTGCTCCCACGCGCTGACACATCACCCCACCCACCTCAGCAGACATCTTGAGTGAGGGTAGGGTGGCGGTGCAGTGATTCGAAGTCTCCCGCCCTCCCAGATTACTTAAGGGCCAGGAGATCTCCCTCGCAGGTAAATCATTTTGCTCTCATTCTCCCCTGAGGTGGAAAGCCGGGGGCGCCTTGCTTTACTCTTTGCACTGCCTACACGCGCTACTGAATATTATTAGGGCTTTTATCAAATTGTAGATATTTTAACTAGTCCGTTTTTACTTGTCCAGCCCTCACCTCGGTGCGAGATCAGCCTCGCCCCGAGGCTGCAGACAGGCTTCACAGCGCTTGCTCCCACGCGCTGACACATCACCCCACCCACCTCAGCAGACATCTTGAGTGAGGGTAGGGTGGCGGTGCAGTGATTCGAAACCTCCCGCCCTCCCAGATTACTTAAGGGCCAGGAGATCTCCCTCGCAGGTAAATCATTTTGCTCTCATTCTCCCCTGAGGCGGAAAGCCGGGGGCGCCTTGCTTTACTCTTTGCACTGCCTACACGCGCTACTGAATATTATTAGCGCTTTTATCAAATTGTAGATATTTTAAGTAGTCCGTTTTTACTTGTCCAGCCCTCACCTCGGTGCGAGATCAGCCTCGCCCCGAGGCTGCAGACAGGCTTCACAGCGCTTGCTCCCACGCGCTGACACATCACCCCACCCACCTCAGCAGACATCTTGAGTGAGGGTAGGGTGGCGGTGCAGTGATTCGAAACCTCACGCCCTCCCTCTTCCACCATGCATAAAGGCAGCACACCTCCCCGTCCGCGCAGCGGGCGCGCCGGCGGCGCGCCAGAGGCAAGCCCGTCTGCGCCCGTCCGCGCCGGGACCGGGCCAAGGGCCACAACCCCTGCCCAAAATCCGTCTGGAGCCATCAAGAAGTACTCCTGCCAAAGCCTGCTCGCGCTTCGGCCATCTACCATGTCCAATTGTTTAAACATTAATCCCTCGGAGATCCACAAGGATTCCGCCACCTCCTGTCCCCACTGTTATGTTACCATTCCACTCATATCTTCTATCAGTAAAGGCACTACAACAAAACAGGAGGTGGGAGCTACAATCTCCATAGCCCTCATAAATGCGCGCTCACTTGGTAAGCATAGGCAGGAAATCTACGACCTTATAACTGATTTTAAATTAGATGTACTGTTTATTACCGAAACTTGGACTGATGACACCTCACAGCCAGACCTAGTCATAGCAGTCCCAGAGGGATATAAAGCTTACTGTCAGGATAGGCCCAAACAAAGAGGGGGCGGGCTGGCCATAATTGCCAGAGATCAGTATCCCGTCAGAACAACTTCCATTCCATCAATCTCCTGTGAGGCTATGCAATTTGCCATCAACGTTTCCCCTTTGTTTAATTTTAAGGGAATACTAATATATCGCCCTCCAGGATCCAAGACTGCCTTCTTATCCAGCATTAACACCATGATGGAATCCGTAGCCACGGAAAGCACCTTTACGGTCCTAGGCGACCTAAACTTTCATTTAGATCAAGGCCACCTCACTGAGTCCGCTGCCCTTATCTCTGATTTAGAAACCCTAGGGCTAAGACAATTTGTAACTTCCTCCACACATCTAGCGGGCCACATCTTGGACCCCATCTTTTCCAACATAGAAGGCCTGCAAATTACCAACATCCTGCCTATGCCGTGGACTGACCATTCTGCAGTTTTTGCAAACATACCCATTAATAATCAGTACAGTACCAACCCACGTCCCATGCCCAAACATTCTTTCAAAGACTGGAAAAATATAAACCATGATGAGCTGCAACTCATTCTGGAACAAACTCGTCCCACGTTTGCCTCAGACCCCAACTTAGCCCTCCAGCAATTCTACGACTGGCTGGGCCAGGCTACTAATCAATCAGCCCCCTCCAAAGAACACTCCAAAAATGGATCCAAGCAGACTGCCCCCTGGTACAATGAACAACTAAGGGCACAAAAACAGATTAATCGTAGCAAGGAAAGAATCTGGAGAAAAGACTACGACACGGCAAGTAAACTAGTCTACAAGGATGCCCTAGCTCTCTACAAAACCATGATAGCGAAAGCAAAAAAAGAATACTATAGTGATCAAATTGAGAAAGCTAAGAATTCCAGCAAACAGCTTTTCCAAATCACTAAAGTACTATCAGGGAATTCTCCCGACCTTACCCCCCTCCATCACAACTTATGTGTGACTCTCTTGCCTCCTTTTTCTTCACTAAAGTAGATGACATCTACCAGGCTTTTTCCACCAATTCACACCATACTGCAACTACACCTACTACCCTTTCCTCGGCTAACACGTTCCTCAACTTTCAACCAGTCACCCCTGACCAAATAAAAAATACACTATCCACTATTAAATCAGGATCACCTTTAGACCCCTGCCCTCTTTCCGTACTCCGACCAGTTATGGATTCTATCATACCGGCACTCACGCAGGTCTGCAATTTGATTCTCCTGTCAGGCAACTACCCGGACCTCCTCAAAAACACCTTACTAAAACCCTTATTAAAAAAACCCTCCCTTGACAAAAGTGAGCTTAAAAACTATCGCCCTATCGCTAGCCTCCCTTTCATGGCGAAGGTGATAGAAAAAATCATGAACACCCAGATTTCCGAATTTATAGAAAAATACCAGCTCCTTGACAGTACGCAATTTGGGTTCAGGAAACACCACGGCACAGAAACAGCCCTGATCAAAGCCGCCGATGATATCAGGGTAATCAGGGACCAGGGTGGCACTGCCATACTGGTTCTGCTAGATTTATCGGCGGCCTTCGACACGGTCGACCACAACACCTTGGTCGACCGTGTCCAGGGATGTGGCATCGGCCACACTGCCAAAGACCTAATTGCATCCTTCCTCGCCAAAAGAACGCAGGCTGTCATTCTAGGTCCCTTTCAATCGGCCCAACTCTCTGCTCCCTGTGGAGTTCCCCAAGGCTCATCCCTAAGTCCGACACTTTTTAACATTTACGTGTCGGACCTTGCTAAGACCATCAAGGCACATGGGATGAGCCTAACCTCCTACGCCGACGACACCCAGCTAGTGTTGGCAATCAAAGGGAATGGAGAGCAAGTTGCCGAAAAATTTAAGAAAGGACTCCTGGATATAGGAGAATGGATGGCTACAAACTGCCTAAAGCTAAATTCGGAAAAAACCGAGGTTCTCATTTTTGGAACCCTATCACCAGCCTGGCCAACTAGTTGGTGGCCAGAAACCTTCGGTACCCCTCCCACACCCACCACCAAGGTCAGGAACCTCGGAGTTACCTTCGACGACGGTCTTATTTGCCTGGACCATGCCAAAAAAACAGTATCTACGGCACACCTAAAATTAAAAATGATCAGGAAAATACGTCCTTTTCTCCCTGACTCTGCCATTAAGACATTAGTCACTGCCCTTGTCCTCTCATCCTTGGACTATTGCAATGGGCTATTTCTTAATGCTCAGGTTAGAGTAATCACAAAACTCCAAACAATACAAAACGCAGCGGCACGTCTGCTCTCTGGCAAAACAAAGTTTGAACCCATCTCAGGAAACATTAAGGATTTTCATTGGCTCACTGTACAAAAAAGAATTCACTTTAAATCCCTCTGTATTGTTTTCAAAGCAGTCAATAATCAAGGACCACACTTCCTCAAAGATCAACTACAATATTACAAACCCACCAGAGGTTTACGATCAGCCACTCTCTATCAACTGGCTGTCCCCCGCACCAAAACTGTCACCTGGGGAGACCGTCGGTTTCTGGTGGCGGCCCCCAGACTTTGGAACACCCTGCCTCTCAATATCAGGCAAAGCACCACCCTCCTTCAGTTCCGTAAACTCTTGAAAACCTGGCTCTTCACTCAATAATTATATCACCCTTTCAGTCTGTCTTAGCTAGCTGGTCTACAACCTCATATCTCTTATGTAAACAAATGATTTATCAGCGCCAAGACGCCCAAGGGTATATGCTGCGCTTTACAAATATTAAAAATAAATAAATAAATTGCTTCCCCTTCTTTTACTTCCACCTATCTTTCTGCTCTCTCCTTTTCATTTGTGTTCCTCTCTTTTATTCCTTTTCTTGGTTCATAGGGCCAGATGTATCAAAAACAAAATTTGTGATTCACAAATAGCGATTTTCACCGAATCGCTATTTGAGAATCGCTATGTTTGAAAAAAATCTTAAAAGTTTAGCAATTCCTTAAAAATTGCAAATTGAAATAAAGAAGCGCAATTACAGATTCGGTATTTGCAAGATCGCAATTTTCAAAAATCGCAATTTCGCGATTCTGCTATTCTGGGGTAGTTTGATGCCATCACAAGCAGAAAGTGAGACTGCCAATGCTGTTTCAGAGCGCCAGAAGCTGTGGTAGAGACTGAGATGTAGGAGCACACCATTCAGGAGTTCATCAGGAGTGCTAAGACAGGTACAAACTCACATAATGGACACATGAGAAGGGAAAGGAGCCTGCAGCAAGGAAAAGAAAACATACATTTAGTGAGAACAAATTGGAGATACTCCTTGAGGAAATGGTGAAGAGCCATGAACAACTCTTCGGAAAAAAAATCACTGCACATACCAGAATCTGAGAAGAGGAAGATCTGGCTGGAAATTCATGCCAAAGTAAATGCAATTGTGGTCACACAGCGCTCCATTGAAGACCTATGGAAGCGCTGGTATGACTTGCGCTTAAGGGCTAAAGAGAAGGTTGCAAAAAAGCTTTAGGACGCAAATAAACCTGGTGGAGGACCATTCACAAAGCCAGCAATAACACCCTTGGAGGACTTGGTGGAGCCCACTCTCCAGTCAGAAAGTATCAGTGGCATAAGAGATGTTGACAGCTCAGCCACAGACAACACCAGACAAGGTAAGATGCATGCTAAAGTTCCCCTGAGCCACCACTCTCCTCACTCCTAAATGACCCAATGAGCCAGTAAGGTAGCTACTCCAGTCCACATTTTGTTAACACCCAGCAATGCATCATGAGAGATGCAGTCCCAAACATTAGATAGCGAAGCAGTGACACAGAGAAACATATCCGCAGTGTACTCACACCAGTCAACGAGCAGGCTAAGCACAGTTTTTGGGTATAACCATGTACATTTAATATAAAAATACAGAAAGAAGGACAACACAGTAAATGGTTATCTTACATTCACGGGAGAACCTGTCCACAGGCAGAAGACACACAGATTGAGGCACTTGTTTAAACTGTCTCTTCCCCGTTTTAAACGTGCCAGACTGGGCGGTCAGTCACTGTCGGTTGTGGTGGCTCGGGCCTGGAATGCCCTCCCTTTCCATCTACGCTCCATGCCGACAGTGACTGCTTTTAAAAAACACCTGAAAACGCACCTATTCACGAGTGCAGGCTAGGAGGATTCTTCGCTGTCTTGTTATCTGCCGTTCTGACCCTTTCCCCGCGCCAGGATACTCACCAGTAACAGAGCGCGCTACAAAACGGTTTATAACATATAACATAACTTGAGCAACAACAACATGCAGGGGAGGAAGAGTCGCATGCAAGAACAGAAATAACACCTGCAGCAAGACCAAGCAGGTACACTGTGGCACCACTACAGGAGATGGAGGGAGGATTGGAAGAGATCCAGGAGGATCCACAGTCCATGCCCACAGAGCTAGCACAGCGTCAAATTCACCAGTTCCTGTACAGCATAGCAACACCACTAGCCTGAGACGCAGAGCAAAGTCACAACGTGTTGCTGACCAGGGGGAGAAATCCACTGTCTTCTCTGGGCTTGGGGGACCATGGTCCAGGTGCAGTGGCTGCAATTACAAAGCATGAGATCAGTGCAACGGCAGCTGATGTCCCTGAATCATAACATGAGGGATATCAAGGATGGCATTTGTGATCTAAACAACACTGTTGCAGAGGGACATAGGGCTAATACAGAGAGTATCAAGGACATGACTGTAGCAATACAACAGCTATGCACCACCAGGCACAGGAAACATGGCTCAAGGCGCCGTGAAAAGCAACGCCTATTTAGCCGTATGGATGGGTACACAAAGGCAGTCAACCGTCTTTGCAATGCCACAGCTGTCCTTACCAGACGCACCGTCTCCATGCAGGTGGAAATGGCCCACTGCAGTCTGGATGTTGCAAGGGGATTGAAGTAAGTCATTAATGCTGTCGACCAGCTACAGACAGCCAACATAGCTGCCACAGATGTACTGCTTGCTGTGAACAGTGAGGAGGTCTCAACCCGCAGCAGCATCACTCCACCGGTCACTGAGCCCAGATGGCGGAGTGCAAGGCAAGGGACAGCAGCAGAACCCTCCTCAAGGGAGGGCAGTGTGAACACTGACCATAGCAGTGCTGCACGTGGGTCGCGAATAATAATTACTGCTGTGGCAGAGACAGGCAAATGGGCGAGGTAACCCATGACATAAGAGTAAAAGGGATGTAAATGTGAATGGAGTGTAAATATGCCATGATGAGCAACTCAAGGCACACAATTGTGAGTCTGTGTGCACCCATATTACCTGATGGTCAATTAAACACAGTTCTGCAACAGTCATGACTTGCTTTGTCTTATTATCCACTTAGAAATAGTTGGGTGTGATCTCACGTCTGTGTCTCCCATCTGCGGCACCTACACCACCTGCTGCTCTGCGAGGTAGCGGTGGGTCATCATCATCCTTTGAGTCAGAATCTGTGATGTCCAATAGGATTCAGTTTTTTTGTTGCTAGGTTGTGTATCATGGCACAGGTAGAAATGATTTTACAGCATCCCTCTGGGTGGTACTGCCTTGCTCCTCCACTTTTGTGTATGCAGCAGAACCTACTCCTCAGCAGTCCAAATGTCCGCTGCACCACACTGCGTGTCGATTTATGGGCAGCATTATATCCCCTTTCATTTGGGGTAGTTGGATTGAGGTATGGTATGAGTATAAATGAACGCACTGCATATGCGCTGTCACCTACATGAGAAAGGGAAAAACATTAATCACAGGCCAATTTCAAACATGCAAGGTGTCCATCAGAGTGCGTGACATGCATTTACCTAGCAGGTATCCTTCTCCAAATTCTCCCCCAGTGCCTGAATGTGCCTGAAGATGTAAGTGTCCAGCGTACTACCTGGAAATTTGGCAACAATATCAGTGATGATGTGTGAGGCATTACATATGACCTGGACGTTGATGGAATGAAATGATTTCCTGTTTCTATACACATACTCATTAGCTGAGGGGGAACACATTGTGACATGTGTCCCATCAATGCACCCAAAGACATGGGAATTGTACCATCTGGTAAAGATCAATTTTTGTCTTCTGCAATTCCAGTTGAGTAGTAAGAAACCCGATGTAATGGTGCATTCTTTGAACCATGGCATCCAGGAAAGAATTAAAAAAGCGTGACCGACAACTTTGGGAGACCCCTCCAGCTACAGCTATCACCCCTGAGACTCCCTAATGCTATTAGGTGCAGTAAACACAGGCCCTGCACATGTGTTGGAATGGCTTGGGTCCTACGGGTCTGATGCTCCAGTATTGAATGTAGGTCATCTATCAGGTCTGGTATAGTAGCTGATTGTAGTCTGTACTTATCATGTATTTCTTCTTCTGTCTGCTGAAACAGGGTAATGCACACTCTGTAAATGCGTTCCTGTCTCCTCCTCCTCCTTTGTGCTGCTGCTTGTATCCACATCCTCCTCGCTGTGACATACAGGGCTGCCATTGTGAAAGATTGTGAGGCACTCTGGGCCTGTTTAAATAGTGTGCACCTTGTTACCACCTGCTTTGAGTTGGTGGTAATTTACGAGTCGCAAATTGCGATTTTCAATGAAATCGCTATTTGCGATTTTTCATACATTTCTTTGCGAATTCCTAATTGGGAATTTTTAATTGCAAATTCTCAATTAGCGAGTCGCATTTTGAAACTCGCAAAATTCATATTTGCAAATTGGAAATCGCAAAAATAGTGGACTCAATGTTTGCGATTTCTTATTTTGCAAGTGGGTTTTTTTCTTTCCTACATTGCACACTACGATTTTGCGATCGTAAACAGTGAAATTCTGCGAATTTCACTGTTTGCATTCGCAAAATAGCTTGATACATCTGGCCCATAGTGTTTTATCCTCTTTCAAGACACCACATTAATTCTTTTATTGTATAAGTAAAGGGGATATGTAGTATCCTGTCCTTGTTAATGTTCTGCCATTTTCACCACCTGATCCGCCTGTGTGTTTGTGCTGTGTGCTGCATGGAATGTTGGAGTGATGATGTGCTTCGGAATGTTGGGAGCCTGTAAGGTGAAGTGACAGCTGGAGAATGGGCTTAGCAGCAGGCAGGCTGGCTGGTCCTGGTTGGACTGCTTTACAGAACTTAACTACCTGCTGCACAGGAACATATCTACATGTAAATATCTTTAACCCCTTCCGTGCGGCCGCGATTTTCCCCGTGTGCGGCCGCCGGCAGAACACGGGCGGGCCATGACGAACCCCAGCCGTCATCAGCACACGAGCACCGTAGTGCATGACGGCTGGGGTTCGTCACCAGCATGGAAGGGGTTAATAAAACTTCATGAACTACATCCTACCTGCGTGGACCTTCATTGCTACACAGCTACACCTGCGAAGAAAAATGTGGTAACAAACACCAAGCTGATATACTCTGCTTCCTTTATTTCCCAACTGTGTGCACAGGGTTTCAACTTTTGGAAAGACACCATAGACACAAAATCTGTCTATGGGTCAAAAGATTGGCAGGATCAGGGAACGGAGTCCTTCTTTAGAGCATGCCTCATACCACATCAAATAATTTTCCTGAATAGAACAGTACAACAAACCCCTTGTCTTGGAATAGCCAAAATAAAGACTTTGAACACTCCTCGTATTCCCACACTCTAACGCTTCGAGAATTGGCAGCACTTAACACACTTCAGTGGGGATACATTAGACACCATGATACTTACTGATTCTATTAATTCATCAGACCCCAATTGGAAGGGATGGTTTGTTTGGCCCGTGGACACAAATTATTGTCAGTCTAGAATCCTGGGTTGTGCCTTGATTTGCTAAAAACTTCAACATTCTCCCAGGTGAAGCAACACTTTTTCCTTTTTTCTGCTACATGGATCTCAGGGATTTTCTATTAGGTCCCCGGAACGGACATCAAAAGCGCTTCTTGTACGAAATATGCAATGAGCTCAACAGCAAGTGTTGAGAGATTGCGCAAAATCTACATAGTTAATTTATAAAAGGCTTTGGTTGGTTGTGGTTGACAAAGGTATGACTACATTATCATCCATAATTTATTCACTGGGCAACATAGTGTGTTCTGCAATTGACATAAAACAGCAAGACATGTCTATTTTCAGGGGTGTGGAATTTATTAAAATATCTACTTGTCTATGGGGCAGGTTGGTTCATAAATCTACTTGCCCAATAACAACATCCACTTGTCCTTTTTGTGTCATGTAATGTAGCAACAAAATATGGCAGCAATCTCATTATATAAGAGCTCTGATATAGCCTCTCGGATTATGCCAGGGTTCATACCATAGGTGGGTTTGAATACTAGCGATTCCCTTATGTTGTCACATTTCTGCAGATGCACATACTGAGGCTGAAGGTAGTGGTAAGCAATGGTTCCAGGGTTAGATTGCCCTTTTGAGTCTGTGCAACCCTAGTAACATGCGTGTTTTAAGGGTTTTCACCAACTCTTCTCTAGTTTTTTCCGATACTGATAAATATTGGAAACCTACTCCTGACAATAGCAGACATAAAACGTCTTCCAGGTGTCGGAAAAAAGTGGTTGGATGGAAAGTGAACTAGCAAACACACAGTTTTTCATATGAGCAAATTTACACATGCATATTTGCTCATGCTAAAATGCAGTTCAAAAATATTTTCTATGAGTACTATTTTTTGGCCTACTTCTGTAATTCTTGTGAATTCACGAAAGCGGTATATCTGCACTTAATGCAAGGACATGTACCATGGGTGCACATTTGAGACTTTCTTTAATAATGAGGGTTCTAATTAGGCCTGGTGTTAACTATGACCGTTTGTGTTTATTTAACTTCAGTCTCTGTCGCTGGCTTCACTGCGAGTGACAGCATTCTGCTCTTTCACAAGGAGCATATATCGGCACACAAAGTAGGTTTGTTCAGTGACCGGAACTACTGTGGCAATGTGTGCTTTTTGAGACCAATAATAATTTTTGCTTTAGCCAATGTTTGTTATAATTGTGAGGGCCCGGCAGTTCCCACACCCATAAGGTTTTACAAAAACCATGCCAAAACAAGTCACGCATTGACAAAACTAAAAGGCTGACCACCAATTTCAGACCTACTGGTGTGTAGCGCTTAGGAAACCCAACTGTGCTCATTTAATTAGCACTGTGTATTTTCTCTTTACATCTGTGTTGTGTAACGCTTCCAAGGTTGGTTGCTCTGTTGATAGCGCTTTAAGTGTACACATTGTGCAGGATTTAAGTGCCCTTGATAGCTTGCTGGCGAGCATTGTATTTTGCCTTCGCTGTTTGTTTTCACTTTCATTCCTCCATTTTGTCTTTTGCTCTCCCCTGACCCGCCCCTCTGATCCCGCCTCCCTGCTGACCCTCCCACACACGAATAGCTGACTCCCCTCAGCCCAAGCCCAGCTGTGACCGCCTGGATTCTGTCCGGAACGGTTGCTCCCCCACGCTCCCTGCTTGATCTATCTACAGCCCGCAGCTGAAGCCTCTTGCACCCTCGACCTCCCGACTGCACCTGGTATCGTAGCCTCAGACCGCATAGTAGCGCTTTGAAGCTCTCACTCTTGAAGCGCTTTAGTAACTTAATTGTATCATCTGCCTCGCGCTCTGTGCATAGTCGCGCTTTGAAGCTCTCGCTCCTGCAGCGCCTTGAAAACTGCATTGTATCATCTGCCTCACGCTCTGTGCTTCTTTGACTAGGTTATTAAGGCGTGCACCGTAGCGTCTCCTAGTCTTATTGCGCTTTGAAAATCATTATCATGTAGCGCTTAGGAAACCCAACTGTGCTCATTTAATTAGCGCTGTGTATTTTCTCTTTACATCTGTGTTGTGTAACGCTTCCAAGGTTGGTTGCTCTGTGGATAGCGCTTTAAGTGTACACATTGTGCAGGATTTAAGTGCCCTTGATAGCTTGCTGGCGAGCATTGTATTTTGCCTTCGCTGTTTGTTTTCACTTTCATTCCTCCATTTTGTGTTTTGCTCTCCCCTGACCCGCCCCTCTGATCCCGCCTCCCTGCTGACCCTCCCACGCTCCGCCCCCTCCACTGTCCATTTATGTCAGATGGTCCCACGCGCAGCGTCCACGCGCTACGGCCTCGCCGAAGACGCGCCAAAGGTAAGCCCGTCTACGCCCGTCCGCGCCTGGACCGCGCCCAGCGCCAGACCCCCTGGTCCACGCTATGCCCAGCCCCCCGCATTACTTACGACGCCTCCACCCTCCTAGCCCTTAACCCCGGCCGTCCCCCCAACTGCGTCCAAGCTCCTGGACTCACCCATGGACCCTTCTCCTGCAACTCCTGCAAGTACGACGGCACCAAATCCAGCTCCTCATCCACCAACACCACTCAGAGACCTGACACCAACCACCTAAAATGCATCCTGCTCAACACCTGCTCGGTCCACAGACACGCCATCGACCTCTGGAATCTCCTCGACACCATCTCACCGGACGTCGCCTTCCTTACAGAAACATGGATGAATGCCTCATCAGCCCCAGACATCACCATTGCCATCCCGGAAGGATACAAGATCATCCGTAAGGACCGCTTTGAACAAACAGGAGGAGGCATCGCTATCGTCCATAGGAACTCCATCCGCATCTCAACCAGCTCTGACGCCCACCTCGCCAACGCCGAACACCTTCACTTCCAGATCTACATCGACCCCAAAACCACACTCAGAGGCACCCTCCTCTACCGGCGTCCAGGACCCCGTGCACAATTCAGTGACGACATCACTGACTTTATCACCCCACACGCCCTCCCCTCCGAGGATTACATTCTATTGGGAGACCTCAATTTTCACCTGGAAAAGAGCAACGACGGCAGCACCACCACCCTTCTGGACAATCTTGCCAACCTCGGACTCAAACAACTGGTCACTACCCCCACCCACATTGCTGGCCACACACTAGACCCTATCTTCACTTCCAGCAAACATGTCTCCTTCAGTCATACCACAGCTCTCCACTGGACGGACCTCAGCTGCGTTCACTTCACATACAACAAGTCCACAATCTACAACCATCCTCAACCCACCATGCGAAGAAACTGGAACAAAATCACCATCAACCAGATCTCCTCCTCGCTTCTTCAAAACCCTCCTGTCCACTCCTCTAACCCCGGCCAAGCAGCCACTAACCTCACCCAATGGATATCCAACAGCGCCGACATTCTAGCCCCGTTGAAAAAACGTCAAAGCAAACCTGGCAGCAAAATCGCCTCCTGGTTCAACGATGATCTTAAGAAATCGAAGAAACACTGTCGCTCCCTCGAGAAGGCCTGGAAAAAAGACCCAAACACCAGCACCAGGCACGCCTTCAAAAACGCCACCCGCATACACCACCAACTAATCCGGTCTGCCAAGAAAGCCGCATTCAAAGACCGACTTGACAACAACGCCCACAACAGTAAGGAACTATTCAACATCGTCAAAGAATTCACCAACCCATCAGCCAACTCCAACGACATCACCCCTTCACAAGCCCTATGCGACTCCCTAGCTTCCTTCTTCTACAACAAAATCGCAGACATCCACAACAGCTTCGACAACCGACCCGGAGACCAACCTACCCAACCTTCTGCAGGACCTTCACCCCCCTGAACACCCTCAACGACTGGAACCCAATCTCCACTGAGGACACCATCCGCCTGATGAACTCTATCCACTCAGGATCCCCAACTGACCCATGCCCTCATCACATCTTCAACCAAGCAGACTCCATCATAGCACCACACCTCCGTGATGTCATCAACTGCTCCTTCAACTCCGCCACCTTCCCGGAAAGCTGGAAACACGCAGAACTCAGCGCCCTTCTGAAAAAACCCACAGCGGACCCCACCGAACTCAAAAACTACCGCCCCATCTCGCTTCTTCCTTTCCCTGCCAAAGTCATCGAGAAAGCTGTCAACAATCAACTCGCCGCCTTCCTCGAAACCAACAAATCCCTCGACTCCTCACAGTCCGGCTTCCGAGCCAAACACAGCACTGAGACCGCACTCATCGCTGCAACTGACGACATTCGATCTCTACTGGACAATGGAGACACAGTCGCCCTCATCCTCCTCGACCTCTCCGCCGCCTTCGACACAGTCTGTCATAGCACCCTTCTACAGCGCCTCAGAAACGTCGGAATCCAAGGAAAAGCACTGGAATGGATCACTTCGTTCCTCACCGGAAGAACCCAGAGAGTCCGCCTCCCACCATTCAAGTCAGAGGCCACTGAAGTCATTTGTGGCGTGCCACAAGGATTTTCTCTCAGCCCCACCCTCTTCAACGTATACATGAGCCCCCTTGCGACCATCGCTCGCCAACACAACCTCAAAATCATCTCCTACGCTGACGACACTCAACTGTTCCTCTCACTCACCAAAGACCCTAACACCGCCAAAACCAACTTACACGAAGGAATGAAAGAAGTAGCCGAGTGGATGAAGCACAGCCGTCTGAAACTGAACTCCGACAAAACAGAAGTCCTCATCTTAGGCACCTCCCCCTCCGCCTGGGATGACTCTTGGTGGCCAGAGGCCCTTGGAAAGGCACCCATCCCGACAGACCACGCGCGGAACCTGGGCGTCATCCTGGACTCCTCACTCTCGATGACCAGACAAGTCAACGCCGTTTCATCATCCTGCTTCAACATTCTTCTCATGCTCAAAAAAACATTTCGCTGGATCCCCATCGAAACTCGTAAAACGGTCACCCACGCACTGGTCACTAGCCGCCTGGACTACGGAAACACCCTCTACGCCGGTACCACCGCAAAACTCCAGAAAAAACTCCAACGCATCCAGAACGCCTCTGCCAGGCTCATACTAGATATCCCGCGTAAAGAACACATCTCTGGTCATCTGAAAACCCTCCACTGGCTCCCCGTAAATAAGAGGATTACTTTCCGCCTCCTAACCCACGCACACAAAGCACTTTACGAACTTGGACCTGAATGCCTCAACTCACGACTGTCCTTCTACACCCCCTCCCGTCAGCTACGATCCTCCAACCAAGCTCTTGCCACTGTACCTCGCATCAACAAAACCACCATGGGAGGCAGATCCTTCTCCTACCTGGCAGCTAAAACTTGGAACTCTCTTCCTACTCACCTTCGCCTTACTCAGAACCACCTAGCATTCAGCAAGCAACTTAAAACTTGGATATTCGACAAGTAATTCCCCACCCCCCCTCAAGCGCCTTGAGACCCTATGGGTATGTAGCGCGCTATATAAATCTTTTTGACTTGACTTGACACTGATTTTTCCATTATGAATATTTTTGGGAAATACTAGCATACATCACCACATTTTAATAAATGATGATGCAACAAAATGGTACCTAAAAATGTTACAATAGTTTAGCGAAATGTCTTTTTTTCCTACTTGCATTTTTTGTGAACATTTTAATTTGAAAGCAAAGAATGGTCAATCTTGCTTTTAAGCTTCTGCAAATATTTCCTTCTAGTGAGAGCATTCAAGGAGCATTATACATAGCCTCATATTACTAAACTTTAAAAACGTGTTTACACATTTTATACTGGAACCACTGTCAGTAGTGCAGTCCGAGCTTACAACATTTACTTAGAGCGTTCACCCTAATAATGAAGGCTTTGCATTAATGAACCATAAATACACATTTGAACAACATTAACACATGGAAACAAATATTACTTTAACTCCAGACAATTCCCTTCCCTGGTACATTATGTAGTGCTGTACATTGGCAGCCAAAGGGTTTGTGCTGTAGGGGGTTGGGCCTACTTGTCCCAAGGACAAAATACAAATGAAAACTTGTTGCCCTTGACCCCAAACAATATGTCCTGGGCGTCGGGCTATAGGAATTCCACATCCCTGATTTTACAGCATGGACAGTGACAATTATTGTCCATTGTAATACTGAGCTGGACGTTGCAAACACTATGTTCTGTCCATGTGCCATGGCGTTGCATCAATAGTACAAGTCTGTTTTCTTCATACGGTCGAACGGAAAGACAGATAGTTATTGCATGCAGAGATGCAAAATATACCATGTTGCATATGAAAAAGTTAGACTAATTGCCTTTCACTGATACTGAGACACCATCCACAGACTGGATTATCCATGGTTGCATCACCCTACTGGTTACGACTTTCCAATTCCAATATTATCGCCAATAACAACAGGTAGGGAGATACGAAGCTCTAGGGGAAGGTTGTGTGCATGAATCCTGGGAGTTATCATTTAGGTTTAGATGTAGGAATGGGGACACAGACGTTTTCCTTAGTGGTTCCGACTGTGAGGATGCTTTAAGTGGGGCCCTAGTTTGCAAGGACATTTCTCTACATGGGGAATGCAATGCTTCTGTAGCGATTTTGTCCTGTTATCTGAAGGGTTTCCTGGCTACCCTGATTCATCCAGTTTTCAAGCTGCTCTCAAATGGGAGCTATTTGATGCTGAATGATCATCAAGGTTGAAATGGAACTGGCCATCGCTTTTCTGGTGACTATTAATTCCATAGTCACTTGTTGCACACAAGTATTGTAGGCAACGCAACGGCCTTCGATAAATGTTTCCAACATACTCTTTGATTCTCTGAGCAAACTGAAAGCCATGCTTTTTCAAAAGGATGTGGCCTTAACTTCAGCCAGAGAGATGTTTCTTCTCCAGGTGGCAAGGTCCTCGTGTGAGATACAGACACTACTCCACACTAACTTCCTGGTACATTTTGGGGAGCTGGTTCACCGTTTCTTTAACATGTCTGATACAAAGGGAATAGTTCACTTTTTAAATGTAAAGACTCTGGACTGGTTAGCACCTTTCAGACGACATTTGTAGTTATACCATCTTTCATACACTCCCGCTTATCCTGCTGCTTGTGGCCGGAATCCTGATTTTAATATTTTTGCTCTGCAATGGACGCGTCAGTTCAACCCGGAATGGAGACAGCACTGTTTGTGCTGCAATGCCGTGAGCGCATGGTACACTGCTTCGGCACACTTCAGGTTTGAGAATTAAATGAGCATTGGTTCTTGTCCTTCAGGCCAGTTTAACTTCACTGCGTACAACCTGCCTGCTTTGCAGCCACAAATGTGTTTTGGATCTAGGCCTAGGATCACAATCGGTTGCGCCTCTGGGCATTTAGGTACTGATGGACTCCTTAAAGGCGCATGTGTATTGTTGTCACCAGTGTGTTCCATTGCTGATTAATGTATTCTTCAAGCCACCTTGGGATGCTCTGGCTCCTAGTGAGATGGACACCGGCTCAACAACATGCTCACAGGATGCAGTCCCTCCTTCCGCGGCTACTGTGGGAATTTGATGGAATCACCTTTGCTCCATAAACCTGCTTCAAGATGCACCTCTGGGACCGTCGTTTGCAGTTGTCGGCATTAGCAATGTTGCATCGAACACACGGAACACATAAACAATTGGCTTTTTCCCTGTGGGACCAATTCATCCTGTTTTTAAAAAAAATTAATCAAAACCGCTTTTTGCTTTTTCTAGGCACCATTGCTTTCTGAGTGCTTGGAATTTCAAATAGTGTAATGACTTTAAGGCTTTTATATTATTATTTTAGAGGGAAGCTTGCCTTTTAGATGATTTTAAGATTAGTTTTATAACCTTTTTAATTTTAGCCTGTTGGCTGTTTAGGTAACTTTGATACATCGAGCCTTAGTATGAGGAGTGGGTGTTATGTTCCCGAGTTAGGCCCATGTAGCGAAGCTGCTCATTTCTTACATTGTCCTCTTTTTCACAATAACATTTCTGCTGTGAATGTTTGCACATTTTTGCATGCACAACAATGCTAGATTCGTTTCTCTGAAACAACACATCTAGCTACATGATCATGATGCCTCGAACATGTACAAGGCCTCTTTAAGCACTATGTACAAATGTCGTTCTATCTTCATCCACTGGGCTATAGAGCTATCTACATATCCATAACATTGCTAATCTACAACGTACATCGCAAGGCTGCTTTCTATTATAAATAATGAGCATGCCGATAGATTACGGAGGAGGCACTTCAGCTGACACTGAGGTTCCCTGCATGCTGAGACTTCACCTCGCAGCGGTCGTCCCTTGGGGAGATTCTTGGCTATTGCTACACTGAGAGTAGGGTTTCCATAGAAGGAGTACGCCTGACTCCCTTGTTTATAGGCCTGCATATATACACACTGTTTTAGCACCATGGTAAAACTGTATCTACTATTTACGCTTTTGCTGCCTGTAATGACTTTAATCTGCTTCTTTCAACTGATTATCGCAGCACATGTATTCTATACAAATATAATGTTGGTTCAAGCCCTCTAACATTTGCATTTGGATGGTGGTAATGCCCTGCTTCATAGCCTGCGAGACTGGCACCACTTAAGGACACACTAAATCCCACAGTAAATCTCATCCAGTCTCTGAGGAAATATGATCACATCTCCCCATGCTGATGGAACGCCATTCCCACCCCCTATTTGGGGTCTCTCACCATTTTAAAAACTAGTTGTATAATTCACAAAGCCATCATTGCCAGCACCTCTTCTTATCTTCCAGATAAGCTCGCTATTGCAGCTGTATCTCTTCACAACTGCAGCCATTCCACCATCAGACTGCAGACTAAGAGGTATAAAAAAATAATCAAGGCAGCAGGACTTTTGCATCTATGCACACAGGATCTAGAACAACTTCTTTGTATCCATTAGGACATGTTCAACACTGGCCTAAAGAAGACTATACCACAATGCCATAACTATGTCTCTATCACTCATTGACTTTATGCTTTATGCATAACTGAAGCTAGACATGGTGTTTGTCTGCTACATTATACAGCTCTTAAGTTGTCATGTGTCAGGCATGATTGGTTGATTTAGCATTCATTTCCAATTTGTTGCACTCTTGTACTGTTAGTAGAGGTGAGAATGTTCCCAAATTAATAGAGAGAGTTGACCCAAGAGTTTGGCCACATGCATAAACTGAATTGGAATTGGGGCCTTGATATATTTTCTGGTTTGTATGTGCCAACTTTGCAACAAAGGCCTGTTTTAGCAGGACATTTAGAGAAAAGGTTTCATGTACCCATATTCAAATGCAACCTAGCACAAATTCCAACTTTTGCTTGAAATGGACCTTCTGTGTAAATAAATTGCACCATGGGTTTCAGGTATATTGTAAGTGTCCTTTGTTGTTATACATGATAGAAAAACAGGAAATAGTTGAGCTGTTACCACTGATCTGTCCAATCCAATCCATCTCAACTTTACATTTTCACACTTTACAGGATAAGAAGTTACTTGCAGAGCAATACTATGTGAAATAAGGGTATGCATGAGCTGCTTGGGCCCATCTAAAGGCAGATGATTGATGAGAAGAACGCATCTTGTAGTAGTTCTTGTCAGGAATTAATTTTTACATAGGTGCATGCATGATTAGATGCTGTGGAGGAATAGTGCTACTAGGTACTGTGGCAAACTGTATGTATTGGAATATTTAATTATAAAAAATTTATCAGCAAGTCTAAAAGGGATCTAACTGCTTTACATATCCTTAATTATCTTTGGGAAGAGTCTACTCTGGAGGACAAGAGTTTAACTCACATGGTGCACATGATGGCTAGATTCAAAACTTTTGCTAAGGCTGTTTTATTTTCCCAGTCCAGTCCTGGTGAGATCCCTATCTTCAAAAATGTGGTTATGTCACTGACACAAACAGAAAACATGTTACAACGTTTTAAAAAACGTGGATACCCAGAAAGTACATTGAGAACAGCCCAACAAAGGGCACAGCTGAAATCCAGAGAGATGTTACTTGATTCAAAACCAACCAAGAAGGATATCAAAATAACATGCGTAAGTAAGTATTCTACTGTAAGCCATTTGGTTAAGAAAGCAATCAAAAAACATTGGCCAATGCTACAAACAGAACCAGACTTTCAAAACATTTTTCTGGAGGAACCCGTGTTTGCATACACCCGAGCCAAAAATTTGGGTGAAATCATTAAATATCCGGATAACAAAAAGGACAAAAAAATCCACAAAGGAACCATCCCTTGCCGAAATTGTAGTAACTGTCACAATATTTTGGAAGGGAATACCATCAGACATCCGATGAAAGGTAACCAAATAAAACTAGCAGTCACAGGAACCTGCGATACTAAAAATGTCATCTATCTAATTAAATGCCCATGTGGCAAGGTGTACGTGGGACACACGGAACGCAAACTAAAGACCAGACTAACAGAACACAAAAGCAATATCCGAACAAAAGTAATGAAATCCACGTTGGCTACTCATTTTTTGGAACATAGACACCAAATCAATCAAATAAAGGCTTGCATCCTTGAAATAGTTGAGAGAAAAGATGATAAAGACAATAAGAAATCTTTACTTATGCGAGAAAATCACTGGATCTTTTATCTACAGAGCCTGGTACCTCATGGAATTAATGAAAGAGTGGAATACAGCTGTTACTTATGACCCACTTATGAGGATGGTATTTACACATGAGCCTCGTGTATGGCATGCAGACTCTTTGAATTCTCTGTTGACTATCATGCACTTACCATTTTTAATTTTTTATTTTTTTAAATCGTAATATGTATGTATTTCTATTGATGTATAATTGACTCATGAACGTACACGTTGGTTTACTTAGCACGTATGTCCCTTTGTAGATACTGTCTCTTTAAATACTCTGTTCCTTTAAACACATTGGGTCTTTAAACACACACACTTCCGGTTAGCGCGTCACACGCCACCGGCAGAGGAGACCGTTCAGAACGCTGTAGACACCTAATGAAGCGCGCGTAATTTTCAGACGTTACGGGTAAGAACTGCTGATCCCTTTTAGTGTACTTAGGAAGCAGCGCGTAACACGTTTTGTTACTGTAAGAATTACGAACAACCCGGCTGGGTACTGCAACTAAGGCGCAGTTTAGAGGGCTTTGTACACGCTAGAACGTATATTTGACACAGCATTTTTTAAGACCTTGATGAACCAACCATTAGTGTATAACTTAGAAATCATAAGGAATTAACAATAGACGAGGAATGTATGAATCGTTTATTAAGTGGTTACATATATTTTCGAATGGTAATGGTTTTTGAACTTTATTAACATTATTTGTGTTTAGTACATTACAATGTGATGAAACAGAACATTCACATATGATTTGGTGATAGATATATATATTTTTTGTAGATTTCCCTGATGAAGCCCTATGGGCGAAATGCATTGGATTTTCCATGGATTGTGAAATGTGAATTTATGTTTGAAAAACGAAGAAATATGCAATGTGATTACATTTATTAATTACCAGCATATATGGTTGAAATTGAAAAGGATGAATTAAAAATCCTATAAAGAAGAAGAAAGACTTCGGTTTATTTTGTGTAAAAAAAACTTTATTGAGAAAAGTTCAGCTGAAGCATTCAGCAACATTTGACTGTGCCCTGGGGGAAACTATCGTATGGTTTACGGCAGTGCTATCCACATTGAGATCCCTATCTTGCCACAGTGAAGGTCATGAGAAATGATCAGTGCCGTTAAACAATATCAGTTTATCAATAGATGTGTCTATCCAAGCTTACAATGGAGCCATTCAGTTCTCTTCCCATCACAACAAAGCACTTCCTTTCTTCCACATAGGCTTCAAATAGCAGAATAGGATCAATCAACCAGTGAATGATAGGAAAAAGTATGTCATAGTGGATTAGCCCGAGTCAATTGATAAACGTATTACATATGTCTGAGGTGCTAGCAATTTATTTTTATGTTGCAGGCCATGTTCAAAAGCAAGAGAGCGCGAACCGCTAATGAGTTTGAGAAGCTCAAGGAGTTTTTGGAGAAGGAAAAATCTTGTCACCTAAAAGACCTGGAGCAGGAAGAGAAGAACAATCTGCAGAGCATCAAGGAGACATTAACTAAATTAGAAGAACAGCAATCCGTCCTCAGGAGCCTTATCACAGACATCGAATCCAAGTGTCAGCAGCAGGGTGTGGAGTTACTGAAGGTAAGCAAGGGTTTTAAATTGATACTAGATCGGCATACCTGTCTTAGTGTCAGAAAGCAGTAACTTTGTATTCTGGGCCCAGCAGGAGCGATATATAATAAGCAATAAAAAAATTAGGCAGCACTACCCTACCCTCGCTATGTCTGTCTCTGCCCAGGGTGTATATCAATGTGAAATATTGAGTAAGGTGTTTCTGTGTGTGATTAGGCTATTATTTCATAGGCTGAAAAAGTCATTAAACTTTGGAAGACCCAGGGCCTCTCGCCTCCTATGCTCAAATGCACAACTACTCTTGCAAATATCAATGATCAGACTTGCTCGAATGAAAAGTCGCTCTCTATGATCATCTTTGCGCAATCAACTCAAGTTTCAAAAAAGCGTTAAAACAGCTTTTTTTAAAGTGTGTTTTCCATCCCTCTTAGCGCTGACTCTGTGTGATCTTTTATTCACTTTTAGTAGAAGAGATGCTTATGAGTGGACGCTCACTTTATAAATTAAACGATTTAAGCAAAATTAGAAAGAAAAAGCACAACATTAATCCCACAGTGGTTTCAAAGCAGATCTTAAGGATAGAGTCCAAGCCTTATACTTGCATAGGCACTAACCTACGAAAATCACGTCTTTATTTTGAAACATCTACTCCTCTGGAGCAGCAGCCTGAAACACTGGACACCAATAACAGAAACTCCATTGATCAATACAATGCAGAAAAGCATGAATAGTGTAGTTGAAAACTATTGCAAAGACAGCCAGTATTTGTCAGGCAAGTCCAAAAGAAAACCAAGGACAAATTGAAAAGATACAACATGGGATATCTAGAGAATACATTATAGGGCTGTTGCGATGTATATATCTGTAGAGAAAATGTTCCTTGAAGTTGAAGACAGACTTGCCCAGGGACGTAGCTGAACAATGATTGTACCAGAACTGTAAAATAATCTTTTAGAAAAAGGGCCCAGATAAAAAAGTAAGACTTGAACATGAGAGGTCTCAGGCTTTGGAGTTAACCTCTTTCCTTCCCAAACATCAGCAATAACAGATTGTGCATTTAGCACATTGTGCAGAATGATGTTAGGAGATGAAGACCAAGACTGAGGTCTACAAGCATAATGTCTAGCTAAAACATTACTATGAGAATACGTCCTCTGAAATCAACATAGCTATACTGTTTGCAAAGAAATCCTCGTGACCATGGCCTAGCAACCAAAGTTGAGTTTGGCAAAAAACGAATAGGTAGATGATCTATTAACATCTCCAGGGTCTACGATTCATGAGATGGGGGAGACCTACTATTGTCTGCCGTCCAAATTTCAAGGAGAAAAATAGACCTAGATGAGCAGATGCATTAAAAAACTAGTTAAGTGTTTGAGAGCTCCCTGAAACGTTATTTCAGAATGAGTGTTAGAGTAAGCAGAGAGATAATTGCCATGTACAAAATAATCCTGCAAATTTTACACAAATTCAATTTTCTACCTTGGAATTATTAATTGTCAGTAGCACCTTGCTATGTTGCAATTAAATCTGTTGTCTGTTTTGTGACTGGGTGATTATTCTTCAGTACGTTATCTTTCCCTGTCCTCTTTCACACTGAATGACTGAGGTGCTATTAGTTTTATGTACATTGTGAGTACCGCAATTTGTGCCCCTCCGCGAGGGAGCGGACGACTGGTCTTGTATTTAGAGAAAGAGATGCCCTACTCGATAGTGAGTTTAAAGGCCCTGGGGGAACTGAGAAACTGATGACAGCCAGCAGAATGTATTCCTCCTCCACACAATCATCTCTTTATCTGAGCTAATCTTATCTTCAAGAAAGACTATTTTGCATTTGAGGAACTTTTTGAAATATAAATTTTACTGTGAACAAAAACTCAGTTATCTCCATTTTGACCTGTTTGTTTTTTTCTCCCCAGGATGTGAAGAACACATTGAGAAGGTATGATTATCCTTTATTAACAGCTCACCGTATAAACAATTAACAAGGAACTTTTACTTTTATCATTCTATAGTTTTACTTATGTATTTGTGATCCTTGAGTTGACCCATTTTTGATTGGTCAAATTAGGTGCTAACAGAATAGCTTTTACAATATTTGTACCATAAGAAGTATTTGTTTTGTTCCAGAAATTTAAAAATGATGAAACACAAGTAGATATTCTTGCTTCAGGCTTTCTACTCAGTGGGAAGTGATAGTCATATTTCTTCTTAGTATTTTATTTTGTGTCTAATTTTAATTTTAATAGCTTATTTCATTATTATTGTTCTATCCTTTATCTTCCTGTTAATTTTCTATTTTATTAAATTTTTAGGTCTCGCCTACACAACGCGAGCGTTGCATAGGAGGGGACCTCATGTAATCGACTTGCTTTTTGGGCCAAAAACGTGCATGCGTTGCATTGCCATCAACTTGCGGGAGAGCGTGCCGCCAAATGACAGCAATTTTCGCTCCCGCAAGTGCAGGCCCCAATTCCTCACCCCTGCTGCCACGCGAGCTTGTTACAAGCATGAGTTAGTAGGAAAATCTCCTACAATAACCAAGGCTGTACCATGCCCACGCGCTTTCCGTCCTCTGATAATTCTTTATGAATGTAAAGAGGGCCACACGCATTAAACTTGCAAGCTGATGATGACTGGTATAGGTAAAGGACACAATCTTCTTCAAACACTACTTAGCCTTCTGCAAAGAGACCTCGAAAAACGCACAAAAACCAAGCTCTCACGGCTGCGTCATGCTTTTGAAAGAATTTTTTATAAAAGTGGTGCTCCAGCGCCGCTCTGCGCACCGGAGCCTTGCGTCCGACACGTGGGTGCTCCGCAGAGAGGAACGCACTGTATCAGCGCGTGCTGGCCTTGCGATTACACAACGGCTGTCAGCGGGTCCAACATCTGCCGGGGTAGCCTTGTAACGTGAAATGATAACTCGTTTCTCCGGTGGGAAGAGCTGAGCTGGAAAAATAAATCACTTTCACTCGGGCTGGACGGGAGAACATTCCAGCGCTGAGACGCTTCTCGGAAGGTTTGGCGGGGTCTAGTGCCTGCGTTGTGTCTTCAGTGCGCTGCAGAATCACCCATGGATGCCCGCTCTGACAATGAACTCAGGAGAGCGCCTCTATGTGCCGGGCACTTGTGCTAGGGCTAGTGTACCCACAGCCTGCACATGACTATATGTGCTTAGCTTTTATTTTCATGTTTGAGGTGCAGTTAAAGATTCATGCACTCTGGCGGTGCTTTAAAAATTGAGTGGGACAGCCTGTGATATTGTATAGGGGCTTAAAGAAGTTAAAAAAATCTATTCGGGTAGAACAGGGGAAGCATGTGCTTACACAATGGTTCATTGGTCCGACGTTCCCTAGTAGAGAGAGGTTCAGCTGGTTCAAAGTGCTGCCTGGTTGCCTAGTGCTTGCGTTCACACAAGCGTGCTCGTGCGCATCCATTATCATTAGAATGCTGCTGCTTTGATCGCGATCACTTTCACTTTCGTGCTTATCTAGGGGCAACACTTCCTTCTCCAGAATGCCTTGCCGGGAAGAAGCTGACCTCCTCTGTGTCTTATGAGCTGGCCAGAAATGTGCAAATTTTGGACGTAACTAATTGTAACCTTCCCGAATAATAATTTTTGCTTTAATTGCAGACTAGGATTTTATATTTGGAGACTTGCTTTTTTGTGTCCATCCGTTATCATTAGAATGCTGCTTCTGCCTTGACTTTGGAGCGTAGACTTTGAACTGCGATATAATGCATAAAGGTTTAATAATACAATTATACTTTAACATTAAAGACAACTAATCACCCATTGCAGCTGTATGTAAATCTTGACGACTGTATCCAGCCATCAGGGAGCTTGTTTTATACAGTTTCTAGCATCTTCTCCACTCCTGCCAGAGAGCATTCAACGCAGATGTTTCGGAGATAAGGATTTAAGCCGGATCCCAGGCCTACAGTATCCATTGTGATTGGATAAGAAGCCCATAAAAAGACCAAGAACATCAAGCACGTGCCGTTACTGTGCCCGGCATACTGTGCGCAGCAGCTCATATCTGGGGAGAGGGGAGATGAGATAATTAACAACATCTCTCCAGAGATCAGTGACATCACGAGGGTTCGTTCCTCGAAAATGTGCAGAAATGCACACACAATTCGGTGGTTGTTGTACTAGAAAGACAGACTAATATAGTTTTATTTACCAGGATTGGGAAAGTGAGATAACACGATTATTCTTTGCTTCAGACTCCAGTAGAACTGCCGTCTTTGGTTGCAAGTTCGGAATTGTTAAATAAACCATAATTATCGTAGGTGAGAAAATAATGGCTCCGGGAGCTGGGCATCTATTCTGAGACATCGAGGTCATGGGTTCATCAACTGGCATGGCCGAAGGAGACTTATCTGTCTGAGGACGATATAATGACACTTTTAATTGGGTAATTATATCACTCGATATTTCAAGCACCTACAAAAGGTTCAGTTTATAACATGAATTTTATACATTATTGTCATCATTAAAAGTGGTCTAAAAAGTGGGTTTATTCTTTATGTAGCTGACATTCATGCTGATAAATAGTGTGATCTCCTCATTAAGGATTTTGAAGTGCACAAGCCTTCAGCTACATCTGGGCGAATTGCTAATGATCAAAATATTTATTTATCAGAAACATGAATGGTACAGCCTTTTGAATACAGTACTGCACCTGATCATTTCTCTAGGCTTCTGACATCCAGGGCAAAGAGATGCTAAACTATAACGTTTTTTTAAATTTATTTTATTTGAGTGTTGTATAGCGCTGGCTAGACCCGGAGGTATCAGAGCACTTTACAGGAGGAACGGTGAGTTACAAGTTACATCTATATTTTATTAAGTACATTAAATTCAATCTAGGTGTCCATTTCAAAAAACGTTTACCACCATGCTTACTTCTCTTCAGAAAAGGTCTACAGAACTTCCAACAAATGCTCTTATCAGTATGCCATGAAGAACATTCCAATCAATCAATCAATCATTTGTAAAGAGCACTACATACCCGCGAGGGTCTCGAGGCGCTGGGGGGATGAGGGGGGACGCTACTGATCGAACAGCCAGGTCTTGAGTAACCTCCTGAAGATCAGCTGGTCTTGGGTCTGTCGTAGGCTCAGTGGGAGGGTGTTCCATGTCTTGGAAGCGAGGTGGGAGAAGGATCTCCCACCGGTGGTTGTTCTTCGGATACGTGGGACAGTGGCGAGTGAAAGGTCGGCAGAGCGTAGCTGGCGGTTGGAGGTGTAGAAGGAGGGCCGTCTATTGAGGTAGGCTGGGCCGGTCTTATGGAGTGCCTTGTGTGCCTGGGTGAGGAGCTTGAAGGATATCCTCTTGTTGACGGGGAGCCAGTGCATGTTTCTCAGGTGGCGGATGATGTGGCCTGGCGTGGTACGTTGAGGATCAGTCGTGCCAAGGCGTTTTGGATGCGTTGTGGTCGTTTGATGAGCTTGGTCGGGGCTCCCGCGTAGAGGGCGTTTCCGTAGTCGAGTCTGCTGCTGACGAGGGCCTGGCTGACTGTCTTTCTTGTATCTGTCGGGATCCATCTGTAGATCTTGCGAAGCATGCAGAGGGAGTTGAAGCAGGAGGAGGAGACGGCGTTGACTTGCTTGGTTATTGAGAGTGTTGAGTCGAAAATGATTCCCAGGTTGCGTGCGTGGTTGGTTGGTCGGTGGAAGTCGGGGCTGCCCCCAGTGCCGTCGGCCACCAGGAGTCGTCCCAGGCTGAAGGGTTGGTGCCAAGGATAAGGACCTCTGTCTTGTCCGAGTTCAGCTTCAGACGGCTGGTCTTCATCCAGTCGGCGACGACCTTCATTCCTTCATGGAGGTTGGCTTTGGCGGTGATGGGGTCCTTGGTGAGGGAGAGGATCAGCTGAGTGTCGTATTCGTAGGAGATTATGTTTAGGTCGTGCTGTCGGGCTACGTGTGCGAGCGGGCCATGTAAATGTTGAACAGCGTCGGGCTGAGGGAGGATCCCTGGGGTACACTGCAGATGATCTCTGAGGCTTTGGAACGGAATGGAGAGAGGCGTTCGCTCTGGGTTCTGCCGGAGAGGAAGGAGGTGGTCCAATCCAGAGCCTTGTCTCGGATCCCTGCGGCGTGCGCGTAGTGTGCGGTGGCAGACGGTGTCGAAGGCAGCAGAGCAGTCTCGCCGTTGTCCAGCAGGGTCCTGATATTGTCGGTGGAGGCGATGAGGGCAGTCTCGGTACTGTGAATGCATATATTTGTTTATGCATAGAGCGGGGCCTCAATCTCCGAGCCGTTGCCGGGTGAGGTGAGGCTTGACTCCCACACACTGTTGGGTAAGTCTTTTTCATTGTTTTCAACTTTGTATTCAGAAATTTCTGTGGTTTATTTTAAGTGCAACCTGTGATAAATCAAAGTGGCCGGTCTAATTTGGACTGGCCGTGCTAAGTCTTATATTGGTCCTTATGTTATAATAGTGTAACCTGCTTCGGGGATAATTGCTCCTGTAAGCTTGTTATGTTTAAAGAACACATAGTAGTTTTTTCTTCTGTTTTTTTTGTTTACAGGACTGCATCCTCTATCAACAAACGGTTCAAGAGGATACGGTAGGATGGTCCTATTGACCACACTGTTAGTTTGACAGTCTTAAACTTCTGTCTGTCATCTTCACTTTTTTACACTACTATCAGAGTGTACCTTTGCAGTAGCAACATTCCATATAAATGGCCCTGAAGAATGCCGGTGCAATTTCACCTATTGGCAGAAACATGTTGGCCTATTTAATCACACAGCAAAGTAGACAGTGATTTTGTCACACTGTCTTGCATCTCTTTTTAATCTGACGTCCAGGTGAATACTAATAAAAAGTTTTTCGTTTGCCTTGATCGTCATCTTAACATCACTTATTCACTTTTCTTTTTGCACTGCACTGTACCAGCACCGCCCAGTGGCGTGGACACTTCTATTGTATGAGCCATAATTGTGTGTTGTCTAGCCAACTCATCTAGGCTTGGACACACCAACTTGGTTCTAGACGTCCTACATGACGAGGCTCCGCCAAGTGGGTGGGCTGATAGGATATCTATTGTACACCTAGTGTCTAGTGACCACTTTGGTCTGATTCAGTGCAATCCAAATGTGTAGCTTTCAATAAGGACCTTGTAGACTTGGCACTTTGCCTCTCAGACCCTCCAACTCTTCTTGTTCTTTATAGTTCCAATAGGGGTGATCCGAGCTTGGACGGTCTATAAATATATTCCCCTTGACCCTCCTTAACCCCTTCGAGGCTAATGACGAGCTGGCCTCGTCATGGCGCTTACCTGCCGTGCGCGGATGACAAGGCCAGCTCGTCATGAATAATGGTAATTTTCATCCTGCAGCACAGGACGGGAAAACGCCTAGCAGCCATGGGGTTAAATAGTTGTTTTTCTGTTCTGGGCTGGCCCACTTGCTGGTGTCTCTGTGGGGGGGGGGGGGGGGGGGGTTCTGCGGGGCGAGGGTGTTGTCACAGTCCTTGATCCAGCGTCTGAGGCTGTGGGCAGCGTCGTCGGTGTTGGAGGGCTCGGTGGGAGGGCAGAGAGCGAGGTTTGCGTGTAGTTGGTCTTCGGTGATTTTGCTCCAGCAGCGGCGGGGGATCTGTTGGGTGCAGTGGGTTTTTGGAAGGCGAAGTGAATGCAGCGGTGGTCGGTCCAGAGGAGTTCGGTGGTGTGGCTGACGGAGATGTGCGGGCTTGAGGAGAAGACGGGTTGCTTCAGTCCGAGGTTAGTGAGGTTATCGATCAGGGTTGTGGGGTTGTTGTCGTTGTTGTTCTCAAGGTGAAAGTTCAGGTCTCTGAGGAGGATGTAGTCGGTGGAGGTCAGGGCGTGCATGCTGATCAAGTCGGCGATAGAGTCGCTGAACTGGGGGCGGGGTCCGGGGGATCGGTAGATGAGGGTGCCTCTGAGGGTGGAGTTAGGGTCTGTGTGGATCTGGAAATGCATGTGTTCGACGGTGCTGAGCGCGTCGTCGGTGCTAGTCGAGACCCTGATGCTGTTCTTGTGGACGATGGCGATTCCTCCTCCGACTCCGATGGTGCGGCTCAGCGGGTGATCTTGTAGCCGTCTGGGATGGCTATGGCGATGTCGGGTGCGGTGGAGTCGTTAAACCAGGTCTCTGTCAGGAAGGCGACGTCCGGGGATGTTGTGTCGAGCAGGTCCCAGAGCTCGACGGCATGCTTGCGGGCGGAGCGGGTGTCCAGTAGTGTGCATCGAAGGTGGTTGGGGTCTTTCTTGGCGGGTGGTTTGTCGGCTCTGAGGCTTGTGAAGCTGCAGTTGCGGCTGGTGAAGGGGCCGTGTGTGCGTTTCGGGCGGCTTGAAACAGGTGTAGCTCCGTTCGGAGTTGAGAGGGTGCTGGCGTTGTAGTGGCGGCGCTCGTCGTGGTGGGATGAGGGGACCAGGGGTTCTGGCACTGGGCGCGGTCCAGGCGCGGACGGGCGCAGACCGGCTTGCCTTAGGCGCACAAGCGTCGGGGCCATGCAACGGACTACGTATATGGGGAGGTGGGAGGGAGGAGCGGCTGGGAAGCGGGGCAGCGAATGGGCAGTGGGCAGTCGGGGCTGGTGCCGCAGGGGACGCAGTGGCGAGGTTGGTGAGGGACATCGAAGGTAACAGAAGGAAAAAGGGGCACAAAATCGAGGGAAAAACAAGTGGCACTGAAGGTAAAAGGGACACAGAAACTAGGGAAAAACGAGTGGCACAGAGGGCAGAAGGGCACAAAAAACGAGTGGAACAGAGGGCAGAAGGGCACAAAAAAAGAGTTGAACAGAAGGCAAAAGGGGCACAAAAAAAGGGATAAACGAGTGGCACAGAGGGCAAAAGGGCACAAAAAACGAGTAGAACAGAAGGCAGAAGGGGCACAAGAACAAGGGAAAAACGAGTGGCACAGAAGGCAGAAGGGCACAAAAACGAGTGGAACAGAAGGCAAAAGGCACAAAAACGAGTGGAAAACAAATGGCACAGAGGGCAGAAGGGCACACAAAAAACGAGTGGAACAGAGGGCAGAAGTGCGAAAAAAGGCGAGTGGAACAGAAGGCAAAAGGGGCACAAAAACAAGGGAAAACGAGTGGCACAGACGGCAAAAAGGGCACAGAAATAACGGAAAAACAAATGACACAGAGGCAAAATACAGTATACAGAAATACAGGGGCAGCTAAGAACAGAAGGCAGAACGGGCAGAGAGGCACGGGGGCAGCGAGGGGAACAGGAGGGAAAACCGGGCAGAGACACGGGGATAGCAAGGGGTACAGAAGGAAAGACCGGGCAGAGAGAGCACAGGGACAGCGAGGGGAACAGAGGGAAGAAGCACGACCACGGACAGGCAGCGAGGGAAGATAGACACCAGCAGTCACAGACACAACAATGAAAATACTGGCAATACAATAAAAACAATAAGCGGAAGATGAACAAACCTACGGCCTTCCACTGGCCACCAGGGATGAGGCACAGGTGGTAGCCTGCGGGTGGAGGAGGTCTTTGATCTTTCTCAGCAGCGACAGCTGGGGCAGGGGCACACAGGCGGAGCTGTGTGGAGGGGGAGCGACCTATCTGGTGGGGTCATGGGTCGCTCCCTTTACCCCACCAGGTTGATTCTTCAGACAATTACTGAGACACAGCTGATTGTATCAATTACTCAAAACTCATATTGCTAAAGTCATTATTTATTATAACATAACTTCAACAGTGTGAACCAATTCAACATTGTAATGTGCCTTGATTTATAATGTAGTGCATTGAGCGCTCAAGGATCCTATTCTCCTGTTTAAAATACATCATGTCCAGGTGAGAAATTCCATCATCTCCAAAGTTCAAATATATATATAATCTGCTGGCCCCATACACTTGTAGTCCCCAATTCTAAATCAAATGTATAAGAAACCTGTTACTTGAACTGTACTTTTCTTATTTATCTACTTGAGTATTTTGTCAGCAGTGTATTCCAAGCAAAGTTATCAGAAAATGTACCTCTTACTGCTGTGTTGGCATATCCCCAACTCTTTAGAAATAAATCCCTCAGGATACATATTCAGGGCCTATATTGGCATCAGAATCTGTTTAGATCACAAATAAACAGTATGATTATATCCTCTATGCTGTCTTCCTCATCTATACTAATAATATAAAGAGACAGCCTAAACCTTTGAGGCGGGTAAACTCAAAAAGTACAGCACCAATCACAACACCCAATACAGCGTTGGAAAGGGCAGTTGCAGCAGAAGGACATAGGCTATGCAGACGCCCACCATATCCATTTAAAAGGTAAAAGAATCGTGCCAGCAAAGTAGTCCCTTGTGGGCGTGTCTGCTTTGTGCTGTGGGCGTGTGCTTGGGGCGTGACAAACGCTGGGGGCGTGTGGTACGTTCCGCCCTTCATGCCATGTCTTTTATCGTGTGCTAATCCCACCCTGCTCCCTTTAAATACTCCTGCACCCCATAATCATAACCCATCCGTACTCTTTAAAATACCCCAACACCCTTAAACACTAACCCATCTTAACCCTATAAATATACCCTGTACCCCAAAACCCAAACCTATCCCTAAACCCTAAAAATACCCCTGTACCCCAAAACCCAAACCTACCCCTGAACCCTAAAATACCCCTGTACCCCAAAACCCACCTAGCCCTGAACCCTTAAAATACCCCTGTACCCCAAAACCCAAACTTACCTCTGAACCCTAAAAATACCTCTGTACCCCAAAACCCAAACCTAGCCCTGAACCCTTAAAATACCCCTGTACTCCAAAACCCAAACCTACCTCTGAACCCTAATATTACGCCTGTACCCCAAAACCCAAACCTAGCCCTGAACCATAAAAATAACCCTGTTCCCCAAAACCCAAACCTACCCCTGAACCCTAAAATACCCTTGTACCCCAAAACCCAGACCTAGCCCTGAACCCTAAAAAAAGCCCTGTACCCGAAAACCCAAACCTAGCCCTGAACCCTAAAAATACCCCTGTACCCAAAAACCCAAACCTAGCGCTGAACCCTAAAAATACCCCTGTACCCTAAAACCAAAACCTAGCCCTGAACCCTTAAAATATCCCTGTACCCGAAAACCCAAACCTACCGCTGAACCCTAAAAATACTCCTATACCCCAAAATCCAAACCTAGCCCTGAACCCTAAAAATACCCCTGTACCCCAAAACCCATACCTATCCCTAAACCCTAAAACAACCCCTGTACCCCATAACCCAAACCTAGCCTTGAACCCTAAAAATACCTCTGTACCCCAAAACCCAAACCTAGCCCTGAACCATAAAAATAACTGTTCACCAAAACCCAAACATAGCCCTGAACCCTAAAATACCCCTGTACCCCAAACCTATCCCTGAACCCTAAAATACCCCTGTACCCCAAACCCCAAACCTAGCCCTGAACCCTAAAAATACCCCTGTATTCCAAAACCCAAACCTAGCCCTGAACCCTTAAAATACCCCTGTACCCGAAAACCCAAACCTACAGCTGAACCCTAAAAATACTCCTATACCCCAAAATCCAAACCTAGCCCTGAACCCTATAAATACCCCTGTACCCCAAAACCCAAACCTACCCCTGAACCCTAAAATACCCCTGTACCCCAAGACCCAAACCTAGCCCTGAACCCTTAAAATACCCCTGTACCTCAAAATCCAAACCTACCTCTGAACCCTAAAAATACCCCTGTACCCCAAAACTAGCCCTGAACCCTAAAAATACCCCTGTACCCCAAAACCCATACCTATCCCTAAACCCTAAAACTACCCCTGTACCCCATAACCCAAACCTAGCCTTGAACCCTAAAAATACCTCTGTACCCCAAAACCCAAACCTAGCCCTGAACCATAAAAATAACTGTTCCCCAAAACCCAAACCTAGCCCTGAACCCTAAAATACCCCTGTACCCCAAAACCCAAACCTAGCCCTGAACCCTAAAATACCCCTGTACCCCAAAACCCAAATCTAGCCCTAAACCCTAAAAATACCCCTCTATCCCAACACCCAAACCTAGCCCTGAACCCTTAAAATACCCCTGTACCCGAAAACCCAAACCTACCGCTGAACCCTAAAAATACTCCTATACCCCAAAATCCAAACCTACCCCTGAACCCTAAAATACCCCTGTTCCCCAAAACCCAAACCTAGCCCTGAACCCTTAAAATACCCCTGTACCCCAAAACTAAACCTACCTGTGAACCCTAAAAATACCCCTGTACCCCAAAACCCAAACCTAGCCCTGAACCATAAAAATAACCCTGTTCCCCAAAACTCAAACCTACCCCTGAACCCTAAAATTCCCCTGTATCCCAAAACCCAAACCTAGCCCTGAACCCTAAAAATACCCCTGTACCCCAAAACCCAAACCTAGCCCTAAACCCTTAAAATACCCCTGTACCCCATAACCCAAACCTAGCCCTGAACCCTAAAATACCCCTGTACCCCAAAACCCAAATCTAGCCCTAAACCCTAAAAATACCCCTCTATCCCAACACCCAAACCTAGCCCTGAACCCTTAAAATACCCCTGTACCCGAAAACCCAAACCTACCGCTGAACCCTAAAAATACTCCTATACCCCAAAATCCAAACCTACCCCTGAACCCTAAAATACCCCTGTTCCCCAAAACCCAAACCTAGCCCTGAACCCTTAAAATACCCCTGTACCCCAAAATCCAAACCTACCTCTGAACCCTAAAAATACCCCTGTACCCCAAAACCCAAACCTAGCCCTGAACCCTTAAAATACCCCTGTACCCCAAAACTAAACCTACCTGTGAACCCTAAAAATACCCCTGTACCCCAAAACCCAAACCTAGCCCTGAACCATAAAAATAACCCTGTTCCCCAAAACTCAAACCTACCCCTGAACCCTAAAATTCCCCTGTATCCCAAAACCCAAACCTAGCCCTGAACCCTAAAAATACCCCTGTACCCCAAAACCCAAACCTAGCCCTAAACCCTTAAAATACCCCTGTACCCCATAACCCAAAACTTTATCTGAACCCTTAAAATACCCAAAGACCCCAAAACATATACCTCAGTACCCCAAAACATATACCCCTATACCCATACTTACCTGATCCAAACATTAAAAAAAAACATGCTTTTACCATTCATGCATTTACAACGAATTTCGTTGTAAATGTATGCGTGGTAAAAGCATATAAAATGTAATGCCATCTGTTATAATGGCATTGCGGAGTCATGGTACTTTCGTAATGAAAGTATGCGGAGTATTGGTATGTGGAAAGAAAGTTGCGGAATAATGGGTGTTTACCCTCCCCCGGTAAGTACATTGGTGGCCCACATCTCCAGCAACATACTCGTATTTTTTCACCACCTATTTGAAAAATGCACAGGTCTCTCTCATTGATGGCCAGCACCGACATACACTTTTAGACACACCTCCCGCCACAAGTTCTAGAATTGCGAACTTTAGAGCTGGGGAGCTACGTTCGAATCTCGGCATCAGCTCAACATCCTGTGATTCCAGGCAAATCGCTTTGTCTCCTCGTGCCTACCACAAATGAATGTGTTCTTCTGTAATGTAAATTGTGCTCATGCCATGTTGTCGAGTTCGCGCTATATAATGTTGGAAGGAAAAATAAAGTAGGGAAACTCGAGTTCACACACTACTGAACGTACAATCTTAAGTGCATCAGCAGTGCACTGTGAATCGGAGCGTTTCACAGGCCTGTCACAGATAAGAAATGCTATCAAAACGAAATCCTACAAAACAATATACTACTGGCCGGCAGCAATTCAGACCCGGACAACGTCGGGACGGGCTGCTAGTACTATATATCAGGAAATCACAATCTCTCATTAGTTGCAAAACGGAAAGATCATTGTGTTGATCTTTGATGCACAATTTATATCCTACAAATAGAGCAATTACATTTATCTGTAACTCACTTATATATGAATATCACAACATATGAATATCTTCCATAATACATCAAAATGTACGGGACAACTGTCACTATTTCAATTCATCTATTTTATAATAAACGCATAGACCCACACACATACTTGTGGATAAAAGTGACAGGTCAGATCTTAGGATAGTCGTACACGGCGGCCTAAGTGCATAACATAGCAGCTAGCCTGACCAGTATAAAACACTTGAAGGGACCTTTCAATTGCTCAAAATTCAATGTTTCATGCCTGGAAGCCATCTAAATTTGAGCTATCCATTCCCAACAAATGCAATGGCCACAGTGTATGAGGACTGCTAAACAAGCCCATGCAAAGTGTGTGAAGACCCATTCGTTATGTCTATCATCGAGAACGTATGTGCCGCACCGATTGTTCTATCCAAGTTCCAGTATTCCCTAAAAGATAAGTTAGCTCTAATAAGATCTACTAACATGGACCCAGAATGCTATATTCTTAACCTGTAATCAAGCACATGGAAAAATCAGTTTTGCCCTATGCTCTTACCGTATTTGTGATAAACAATAGCTTGCGTGTGGACACAGGTCAAAGGATTTGCATTCCGATCCCGCCGGCATTTTAAAGCTCAGTTAATTATTAGCACCTGTGCAGTGTGCGACCGATCCGAAAACAGGTAACCTTCGTAAATGGTTGCCATCTTTTAATATCTAATTCAACGTGCATGTCATTACATTCATTCTTAAAAATTCAATCACCATGTCTCAACGATATCGACATCAATGTAAACAAAAATTATTTCTATTTATAACTAATAATGGGGACTATCAAGTAAATGTAGAAGAACTCACCAAACAAGGTCACAATAGCATGTAGTGGCGTGGCTTTTCAATGAATCGATAATACATGTTAATGCTACTCTCTCTATGTTGGCTAACTTATTCCTCTTTTCGATTAGGATAAAACGCCGGTCCATATTTGAAAATTACGTCTACCTCCAGTCATATGTGCACCTCCCCTACCCAATCTAGCGTGCCAGTGCAAAAATGAAGGCTACCAGTGCATTGCATAGCCAATAGGTCTCGTATTTGGAACCTTATAAGTATTTATTCTGCAGCACAATATCCTTGGTGCAACATCAACTGTTGCATGGCTAAACACTTATAATGTCCCAAAAGCGAGACCTATTGGCTATGCCAATGCTTGTTCTATTTAACTTCTATCCTAATTAATACCTTTATTTCCTTTATTCGTTTTCTTGGTTCTTTTCTTTATATTCACCTTTTCTTACCTAATGTGTTCCTTTATGATCTTTTTTTGTATATTATTTTGATTAATTATTTTTTTAGCATTTTCTCTTACCTTTGTGCCTTTTGTTTTTCTGTTTATTTTTTAATGTATTTACTTTCACCCTTTTTCTCTCATTTTTTCGTTCCTCCACTAGTTTAAATTCTATTTTATTTTATTTTAGGTTTCTTATTAGCTATGTCCTACTGTTTTTCTGTTTATTGGATATTTTTACTTAATTTACTTCTTTCTGTAGTAGGGGATCTCTGTGTATAGTCATAATCTAGTGAATAGTCCCGCCCATGTGCGTGGACCCCGGAGCAATAAAAAATAATCTCTTAAGCGGTCTTCTTTGCAGTCCTGCATAGACACTTAAGAGAAAATCGAAGACAAATAATGCATCCTATAAATACAAGGCTACACTGGCCAATACTTCCACTAAAAGTGAAAAGGATAGCCAAATAAAATCAAATGTAACACATATTGCTAAGTTTCACCCATAGAGAAACTTCCCTTCACCAAAACCCTTGAAATGATAGAGAGGAAGGGTTGGGCACAGCCAAAGTCCTTTTACTTTCAGTTCTTTTTTCCGGCTCCTGCTAGCAGGACCCTGGAGCATTGAGCTCTCCCTTTTTGTTTGTTTTTTCAATTTTTGGCACTTTTCCAGTGTTTCTAGTGTTTCACTCGACGTCTGGGATCTTCCTCTTCCATTTGCTGTGTTTTTTAACCAGTTTTACCACATCTTTCTGTCGAAAATGCCAGCTTTATTTGACAAGTGCCCTGAGTGTGGTAGGAAGAAGGCTAAATCTGACCCCCACACAGTATGTATACTCTGTCTCCCTTCCACCCATGTCCCTGACTCCTGTGATATCTGTCACTCTTTCTCCAGGAGGACCCTGCGTGACAGGGAGAAAATTTGTCTCCAAGGCCTGGAGCAGAGGAGACCTGAGGAACAAGGTGGGACTTCTGGGCATGGAGGGACTCTGTCATCGTCCTCAACCTGTGCTTCGGCCTCTGGGGGGCTCCCCAGTCAAGAAAAGGCCCAGATCCCGGTCGACGTCGATAGCTTCGACATCGGCGTCGAGGGGTATGACCACCATCTGATTTCCGTCGACCCAGGGCTCTGGTTCCAAGCGGCGTCGCCGCTCGACGTCGAGGGGCATGACGTCGAGACCTCGGATGAGGTCGACGTCGAGGACTTCACCGGCGTCGACACACCATCGACGTTGCGATGAGTCCAGGAGACGACGACGTTGGCCTTCGAGGCTGTACCGTCGTTCGCCGTCGACACGAAGGTCGACGTCAAGAAGAGGCAAGTCGGCGTTGAGGAGAAGACATTCGGCGTTGAGGAGTGCGTCGACGTCTAGGAGATCGACGCCGAGAAGTTGAAAGTCGAAGGGGTCGACGTTGAGGAAGGAAAAATCGACGTCGAGGAGACGTTCAAGGACCAGGACAGTGTCCCATGCCTCAGTGTTCAGTCTGTCGTCTTCATCGGAGAGCTCCCGGTCGCGGCTGCGCCGGCCCTCGTCCAAAAAGAGGTCTGCCTCCAGAACATCTTCTTTGAGGCCTGCTCAGAAGAAGAGGAGAGTGGTGAGGTCATCGGAATCAGAGTATTCACAGACCTACTCACCTTCTAGGCCCAGGACTCCTCCACCTCCACCGCTGCCTCCGCGGATGCCTCCTCCGCGGTTTCCTCCTCCAGCGACGGTTCCTCTTCCTCCTCCACCGCCTCCCTAGCCTCCACAACCTCGGCCTGAGGTTCCGGCTCCGACTCCTACGCTTCTGCCTCCTCTAAGACCAGCGAAGCCCAGGAGATCTAGATTAAGGTCTAGAAGAAGGGATCGTACTCGCAGTAGACACTGCTCCTCCACAAGGTCTCCTCACCGCCATCGGAGAGACAGGTTACGGTCCCGGTACACGGGTTCCTCGAGTGACCGGAGGTATTCTCCAACATTATCGGATTCTCCTCCTTCGAGGGTGTCACCTGTGGACGAGATTGTGACGTTTCAGGAGGTGCTGCTGAAGGGGGCAGCGAAGTTAGGGATCACATTGACGGTACCCACACCATGTACTTCTGTGATCTTTGAGACTTTGCACAAACGGCATCTTTCTCGCCCATTGTTACCCTTGGTGCCAAGACTGGAGGAACCGGCCATGGAGCTGTTTCTGACCCTGGCTTCGGTGAAGTCGGCTCCATCTCAACTGCAAAAGAAATACAGGTCCCCGGATTCTGATCCGGCGTTCTTGAAGTCAGATCCTGTACCAGATTCTGTCATTGTGACAGCAGCCAAGAAACAGCACGCTACTGCTCAGTCTTCTACGGTGCCTCCGGACAAGGAGAGCTGTCAGATGGATTCAGCCGGACAGAAGGTTTGCGGTACGGCTGCCACATCAATACAGGCGGCGAGTGACTCTGCGCTCTTGGGTCGCTCTGACCGCGCCTTGTGGGAATCTCTGTAACAGTTTCTCGAGCTCATTCCGAGGGACAGGAGATATTGAACGAGGGCATGATGGTCTCCAAACAAGTCATCAGCTCTGCGGCGGACGCCTCTCTCCTGGCTGCTCATGGTTATTGCCATGGCATTCATTTAAGACGCCATTCCTGGTTGCGCCTTACCTCTCTCAATCCGGAGGCGCAGCAGAGAGTCACAAATTTGCAGTTCTCTGGATCGACGCTCTTCGGGACGCATGCGGATGAGGAGATGGCCCGCATGAAGGCGGAAGTGGAGACATTAAAGGCCGTTGGTTTGGAGAAACCAAAGGAACAACAGAAATCCTTCTGTCCGTTTCAGAGGAGATCTGGTTCCCAGAAGAGAGGACATGGTCGTCAGACTGGCCAGCAGCAACAACAGCAGCAGCGGCAGCCTTTCCGGAAGCGTCAGATGGGCAGAAGGGACAAGCAGTCCTCGGCGAACAAGGGCCCGGCTGGGTCTAAGCCCTGAGGTGCTACTTCCCCTTTGTCCGTTACCCGCTCCGGTGGGGGAAAGCATACAATATTACCTAGCAGAGTGGAGAAAAATTACTTAGGACAAGTGGGTGCTGAATATTGTTTGCAATGGATACAGTCTTCGTTTTGTCAGCCCTCCTCCAGCAATTCCACCGGTTCGCTCGCAGTTCCAGCTGCGCGAGCTCCAAGCGGAGGCCGATACCCTGTTACGAAAAAGGTCGATAGAAGACGTCCCTTTGTCTCAAAGGGGAAAGGGCCTGTACATTCGGTTCTTCCTGGTGCGTAAGAAGGACAGGAAAGAGTTCAAGCCCATTCTGGATTTGCGACAAGCAAACAAATGGATTCGCAGGGAAAAAATTTGCATGCTGCCTTTGCACCAGATTTACCCTCAGCTACAAAGAGGAGACTGGCTTTGCGCGATAGATCTACAGGATGCGTACTCCCATGTGCCCATTGCACGGAAACACCGGAAGTTCCTGCGCTTTCTAGTCGGCGCCAATCACTATCAGTACATCGTACTACCGTTTGGACTGAAGTCTGCACCCAGGACTTTTTCAAAGTGCATGGCAGTGGTGGCTGCGCACCTGAGAAAGAACAAGGTGTTTGTCTACCCGTACCTGGACGACTGGCTGATCAAAGCCTCCACCTTCCAGGAAGCGCAGTTGCACTTCAACAGGACGGCCGTTCTGTTGAACCAACTGGGGTTGCACATAAACATGTCCAAGTCTGTTCCGACTCCTGTCCAGTGTCTACAGAGCCTCCATCGATACTCTTTCAGCAGCGAGGAGAGGCGCTTTTCGATCCTTCAGAAGGCTCAGGCTCTCATAGCTGTTCCATCCACGACAGTGAGGACGGTGTTCTCTCTACTGGGGTCGATGGCCTCTTGCATCTTCCTCACGCCACACGCTCGCCTCCACATGAGGCCTCTGCAGGAATGTCTGGAGGACCAGTGGGACCAGAAGCGGCGGAGCTGGGACGACAGGATCCTGCTGTTCCTTCACGCTAAACAGTCCCTGAGATGGTGGTGCTCAGCAGGGAATCTCCTCAAAGGGGTTCCATTCCACAAGGACATTCCCATTCAGACTATCGTCACAGATGCTTCACTCCACGGCTGGTGAGCGCATTCAGACCATCTATAGATCCAGGGAACGTGGTCCCCGGCGAAATCCACGTATCACATCAATTTCCTGGAACTCAGAGCTGTTCACTTGGCGCTGAAGGCCTTTGATCCGTCCTTCCAGACCAACTCCTTGCTTGTACGGACGGACAATACGAGCACAATGTATTACCTCAACATGGAGGGGGGCGCGAGATCGCGCACACTGTCACAGGAAGCGCAGGCGATCTGGCACTGGCTGCTAGCCAGAGGACTGACGATAACGCCTACCCATCTGCCAGGTGTGCAGAATGCTCAGCAGGCTGGTGCAAGAAAACCACAAGTGGGTTCTGAACGACGAAGTGCTAGGAGACATCTTCGACAGGTGGGGCACTCCAGACGTAGATCTGTTCGCTGTAGGAAGGTGGATATCTGACTATGGTCGCCCCCAACTTTTTGCCTGGTGTTTTGCTGGTTTTTCAACTTAGTTGACCTGAGGCCCTGCTATTCAGGACCCCAGGCCCACTGCTCTCTCTGTAAAATGGATTCCATGTACCTTAGGTATGCGATTATTGGTTGGATGGCTTTACTTCTTTTTTTGTACCTGCCCTGCTCTCTCCAGCAGGTCGGAATAGAGGGGGTCTCCTGACGTTGGTCTCAGTGAATGTAAAGGGCAAAATTACAAAGGTTGATTGTGCCGCGCATAATTTTCTTGTCATAGAGATAACCTTGGATGATGGTTTTAAAATGCTTCTTGTAAACTGTTACAATTCACCGCATGGCTACCCTGCAAATGTGCACTTAGTATGGTTAACAGATTTTTTAACTTCATATAAGGAAAAGCAAACCACTTATTGTCATTTTATTTTGATGGGTGATTTTAATGTACATTTATGTTTAAATTGTGCTCTAACTGACTCAGACGGGCCGGACAGTATTTCCCCCCCGCATCTCGAACATACTCAGAAGGGACAGGTTCTTGAAAATCTTTTAATTGGAAATGATCTGTATGAGGCGGAGTTTTATGACAATAGCTCACGGGTTGCCACATACACGGGAAGGGACTGTGATTCGATAATTGATTTTATTTTTTTATCATCAGGTCTCCTTAAATATGTGATCTCTTACAATGCTGTAGTTATGCCGTTGAGCGATCATAACCCCGTGGTGATGGAGCTAGCTAATGGTTTTTCGCTGCTAAAATCATCTGTTACCCCCCAGGCTATAATGTCAGTCAAAGCTAAAGATCAGGGGAGAAGGATCAAATGGGGAAAGGTAGTTCCTGATGATTTTTTCCTAAACTTAACATCTATGGCTGCTGAAGATTTGAATGTTTGTGCCAATCCCCACTCTAGGAGCGAGGAGGTTTTAACTTCCTTTGAAGGTGTCTGTCGGACAGTGGCCATAAATTTAACAGCTAAAGGTCAGGGAGGTAAAAATAAAACGGTGACGGGCTGGTTTGATAACAACTGCAGTAAAGCCCATAGCCTCCTTAAAAAAGCACTTAATACCTGTCCGAGGGACAAAGCCCTAGTGGTGCAGCTTAGAAAGGATTATACTAGGGAAATTAAAATACGTAAAAATGAATTAAAGAGTGATGCCTGGGCCGAGCTCATGGATAAAGCCACCTTAAAAAACAGTGCTAAGTTTTGGTCAATTATCAATACCCCTTTGTTCTCTTGTGACCAAATACCGTGCTGGAACTTAACATCTCCGAGGTAGACTGGCTTAGCCATTTTGAAAAAGTCTACGGTAGCAACATGGAGCAGGAACACTTTGTAGTCCCTGCGTCCGAACTCCCCCTGGCGCCTGTTAGTTTTGATACAGCCGAAGTCATTAGAGCAATCGAGGGCACTGCGGGCCGAAAGGCCCCGGGCCCTGATGGGGTTCCAGCTGATATGTTTAAGGCTAATCCGTTGTACTGGGCTAATATTTTAACCAAAGTTTTTAATGCCTCAGCAACTGTAGGATTTCCTAATTCCTGGTCCTCAGCTACTATAATCCCAGTGTTCAAAAAAGGTCAGAGGGGAGACCCTAAATGCTATAGGCCTATATCACTGTTGGACTCCTCGGTTAAAATTCTAGGGAAGGTTGTCCTGGCGAGAATAGCATCTTGGGCCAAAGGGAATAATATTCGGACAGAGGCACAATACGGCTTCAGGTCGGGGAGGAGTACGGAGGTCCAATGCCTCAATCTTCACCTTATAATTTCCAAATATACGAGGGCAAAAGGGGGATCGATATTTTTAGGCTTCATGGACCTATCCACAGCCTTTGATCTAGTTAATAGACCAAGGCTGTGGACTATGCTCCTGAAGTTGGGCCTTGACTGCTCCTTGGTACATTTCCTAGCGGAGCTCCATAAAGATCTGAAAGCCTGCATTAGGATGACAACAGAGGGGAAATGTACGGCAAGTTTTAGATCAAGTAGAGGGGTGCGCCAGGGCTGCATCTTGGCCCCAATGTTATTCACGTTATACGTGAATTCATTGGAGGATGACCTAACAGCTGTCACTCAGGATATTCCGTGCATGTGGGGTGGACCAATCCCAGTGCTCCTCTATGCCGATAATGCGGTGTTGATAGCCAGGACCCCAATTGCCCTGCAAAAGCTGCTTGATTCTTTTGGAAATTTCATGTCCAGTCTAGACCTGGTGATCAATAGCAGTAAATCCCACACAATGTCAGTAGACTGTTCTAAAAATAAAGAAAAAACCTTCTTCTGTGACGGCGAGGTTATCTCTAGCGTTAAGGTTTTCACCTACTTGGGTGTAATTTTCGATCATAGGGGTACTTGGACACCACAGTTAACATCTAAAGCGAACGCGGTGAGAAGTTCAGCCTCCGCAGTTTTGGGGTTCGCTAAAAGACTAGGGGGGAAACCCACAGAGGCTATCTTGGCCATTTACAAAGCCAAGACAGCCGCTATTGCAAGATATGGGTCTGCAATTTGGGGCTTTGCAAAATCTGACCGCATCCAAACAGAGGAAAACAAATTCCTGCGGTCATTGCTGGGCCTACCTCAGTCAACTGCAACTTATTCCCTACACCTTGAGCTAGGTCTTGGTTATATTATAGACACGATAAAACTAGCCCCGTTCCTGATGTGGATCAAGCTCTGGCTAAATCCGAACCTTAGCCTTAACCACAAGATCATAAAAGATTGTCTTAAACTAGACCACAGGAGGGATATCCAGTGGCTGTCCTATGTAGAGTCTCTGGATGTGAAGCTAGGACGCCCTGAGATTTTTGATAGTCCAGAATCCCTGTGTAAAGCAGATCTAGTGTGGGCGAAGACTAACTTTATTAGGCTTTGTGTTGCCGAGCGTGAAACGGTCGAGCTATGCAAACCATCTGTGAGGGCGCATGTAATGATAACTACATCCCTTGAGCTGGCTCCTTATTTGTCAGTGGTGACAAATTTTTTCCATAGATGGCTACTGACCAAGTTCCGTTTCAATCAAATCTATATGGTCCTTTGGGACGAGAAAGATAGGTGTAGGCTTGAGGAGTCGAACCCATGCAAATGTGATGATCATTCCACCCAGGACACTGCGCATTTTCAGTTTTTCTGCTCCTTTTATTGTGAACCCCGGAATCGATATTTAAAACCAATATTGAAGGAGATGAGATTTACGCAGTATAAGCCCGCATTGTTATATTTGCAAATGATGGATTTTCCTGTAACTATGTATTGTACCGCCAGTTTCCTGGCTGCATCTGTAAGAAGTAGGAGATTGAGATTAAGATTGGATTTTTAATGCTGAAAGATAACCATTTCTGTATTATGTATTTGATCAATGGACTGTTGGGCTCAAACGGAAATGAAATTGTGTAATTACCCTTTTAAACTGGGTTTTAACTATTGCCATGTTTAATACTGTATTACTTGATTTTTAAAAATGTTTTAACAGTTTTTTAAATGTCTAGAATAATTTTATGATTTTAATTAATCGAATAAAGTGGGTTTGACTTGACATATCTAATTGGATACTGAGTCACCTTATCAGCCACTGTACAGTGTACCTTAGGTATCCAGGCCATAGGTGTACCCAGGGCCTACCAGGGGCTGCAGCATGTATTATGCCACCCCTGGCTGGCCATCCAAATCTGACACAACTGGCTGCACGACAGCTGGGGCAAGGTGGTGGAATCACCCTTTGCTTTAGATATAGTATTCCTAGATCTAACCCTAAAATGGACACATATATTCCTATCAGTCACTCCTATGGCAGGCCTTATCAATCCTGAAGGCAGAGTGCTTGGAATTATGTGAGATGGTGCTCTGGCATGAGCTGAGCCCGTTTGCAGCTTGCGGAATCAAGTCCTAATAGCTGTTCCATGATAACCCTATACCATATATTCTTAAGTGCATTATGAACCTCGCGGTCAAATGCTAACTTGGGTATAACATTATCAAAACATGTCGAGTAAGGTGTCATACGAATTGGAATACTAACCCCTAACCAATTCTGGCAACGGGGTTAGCATTCCACCCTTCTAGAGGAACACGACATGTATGTATGTAACTGGGAACCCCGGTTAAAGTTAACTCGAGCCTCAGCATCACAAAATGGATGCTGTCACCACAGACACAAGTCTGACCTCCTGCTGCTGGGAGTCCTTCCGGCGAGGGGGGCTGAGACAAAGGGTTTCCTGCCTTGGGAGGTGCTAGCACCACCCCAGACAGGATTTTGTGTATTAGGTAGAACAGGACTCAAAGGAATGAGACATGCCTGGGGCACACAAGGTGCCCCGTGCATACACCGGTCAGAACCAGTTCCTGGGGCACTCCAGCCCCAGAGCTGGCGCAAGACCGGACAAAGGAAAGGGGGTGTAACCACCCCCTTCCTGGTCCCACCCAGAGGAGGGACCTAGTCGTAGTGCAGCCCCCTTTAGCCGAATAAAGGTGGGACCTAGTCGTAGTGCAGCCCCCTTTAGCCGAATAAAGGTGTCCCATTCCAAATCAGATTATCCTGAACAACTTCCCAAGAAGAAACTCTGGACTTCGACGTTCTGCTCCACAGAAGACTGAAGATATCTCCCTTGTGGGCAAGGAGTGTCCACCCTGCACCAGCAGGCACCATCAGCGTACAGCGGCTTCCCTTTGTCGTCTTCCTGCAAGGATCCAGACTTCAGAGCCCGACGAGACCCGGATTCCCAGACCTCTCCGACCTCTACCCACATCTGCAGCACAGCTGAGACCCGTGGGTGCGACGAGACACGTGGGACCGGCCATCTTGGAAGAAGCAGCAATTTGCTCCAGCACGACTTCAGAGGCATCCTCTTCCAAGTGCTTTGGGGACTGAGAAGCCCCGACCCCGACCAGCTCCTGCATCGAAGATCAGCCCTCCAGCATCCACGAGATCTGCGTGGGGCCCTTCTGCCTGTTTTCTGCTCGACGCGTTGTCTGGTCACTTGCTGGATGGCTTGTGACCTCCTAGACGACGAACTCCGACAACTTTGCTGCTGGTCTGGTTGCTCCAGACTGGCCCTTGCTCCCTTCCAAAAGAGGAGCACCCCGGACCCTCCTGGTCCACTCCTGACGCCGTTTCCACTCACCGCGTGGGTTGCTTTTGCCAAGGCCTGTTGAACCCGAATCCGGAGACGACCCCGCCGACAGCGAGAGCCTGCGTGGGACAGCTCGTGCCTCCATCCTGGTCGTCAAAGACACCACCTGGTCCACGTGGCTGCAGAGACAAGCGTCCACCTTCACCTGATCGCGAAGACGACATCTGGTTCCACTCCTGGTTCCACTCCAGTCTCTGGCTAGTGACTTTGAACATTGTCCCCTGTGCTTTCAGGTTCTCCTCTTCACGGATCCACCCTTGAATCACACAGGACATCTTCCTCCTGACCGCCTGCAGCATCTTTTCCTCCAGGCTCCATAGACTTCAACTCCGGAACCCGACACGACTGGGACCTATGCACCCGCAGCCTGTGGGTGAGGTAACACGAGCATTTCGGTGCTCAAGGGTAGCTTGACTCTCCTAGTGTCCAGTTCCACAGTCGTTTTAGTCCTATCTAGTCAGGGACGTCCGTACTCACCTTTTCTTTAAACTGTACTGTCCATAGATGATTGTACGCATCTCGCGTGTGAGTTCACACTCTGCACACGCGTTCCGTGGGCCTCCTATTACTTACCTCCAGTTAGGGTAGTGTGGTCCCAGCGATCCTACAGCCTCTGGACAGCTCCATTCCTTTGATTGACTTTCGCATTTCATTTATTTAGTATATGGTTTGTTGCGCCCCTCAGGCGTTCTTGTAAATACTGTGCGAACTCGTATTTCGTTTTGAGTATTGTCATGTGCTTAGCCCTCTGACCTCATAAGGAGTTCAGAGGTGTATGTTAGTTAATAAATATCTGTTTATTTTCATAACAACCTGTGTGGTGTCCTTTTACTTGGTATTCAAGGGGTTATATGTGGTAAAACAGCTGGCTTCACATGCCATTCAGAGTTTAGCCTAAAGACTGCTTTTGTCCACGCTACTAGGATAGCTGGTCTATAAGGATGACTTAAAACCAATCACCATAAGGGTTGTTTGGACTGATACAAGGTGATCACTAGAATTAGTGAGCATCATATATCAGGCCACCTTCTCACATTGGTGTGCAGCGGTTGGGATTTGAGCTTGCTGTTGTTTTTACCAAATATAATCTTGAGATATCATTTGAAAGATCACATAAGGTACCATAGGTACATATAACAAAGCTTAGAAATACTCTGAGTTCTACTGAACCAGCTGTTGTAGTAGAAAGGGAGTAGCACACCCTGACTACAACTCCTAGCAAGGGATCAGTAGGTAAACCCATAGTGTAGGTAAGTGCACCACTTACACCTCACTAGAAGCATGTCTACCCATGGAGAGTCTTCTGAGACTCCCCTTGTGGTTGTTGACCCTCCACAGGTCACTTCCAGATATGCAGCCATTAGTTTCCAGGAGATGAGACAATTGTGTACCTCCAGGAAACTAAAACAGGGTTCTAACCCTACCACTCCTTTTCTGATAGGTCTCTTAGAGACATATGATGCCAGAAGGGCTTCTAACACAGGCCCCTCTAATCCAGATGGGAGCATGCCCCCCTTAGAGGTAACCCTTGGTGACCCTGACCTTAACCTCCATGGAGCAGAAAGTGAAGAGGAGGAAGAGGAGTTATCAGGGGATGAGGCAGACAAAGGTCCAGTAGTAGTCAGTAGGCTCACCAGGACCAACTTAAGCATGCATGAGAATGGAAATGGGGGACCCCCAGGACTACTCTCAGGAAGGCTTAACATTGGGAATAGACGAGTTAGGTCTCACTCCAGAGGCTCTAACAGATCTATTCATACCCATGTCTCTTAGGCATCTTCTCAGAGAGGGATGACATCCCCTCAGAGAAGAGAGCATGAAGCTAAGATGAGGGAAGTCAATCTGAGGATTGAGAGGGAAGAACTTGCCCTTGCCAAAGAAAGGCTTGCCTTTGCCAGAGAGCAGAAATTGAGTGGGGCAGACCCCACTGGTGGCAGCATTATCCCTAGAGATAAAGACAGGAGTTTTGATACTAGACACCTGAGTAAAATAGTGCCCCCCTTTAAACAAGGGGATGACATCCACAAACGGATGACTGCTTTGGAGAGGGCCTGCACTGTCCAGTGCATCCCCCAAAGTCAGTGGGCAGCTATACTGTGGCTCTCCTTTGAAGGTAAAGGTAGAGATAAGCTCCTCACTACTAGAGCTGAGGATGCTAACAATTACCAAGTCATGAAGAATACACTGGTTGATGGGTTTGGCTTAACAACTGAGCAGTACAGGTTGCTGTTCAGGGACACCCAGAAAACTCAGTCTCAGGATTGGACTGACTCTGTTGATTGTGCCACTAAGGCTCTAGAAGGCTGGCTATTGGGTAGTAAAGTTACTGCCTTCCCATGATTGTATAATCTTATTATGAGAGAGCAAGTCTTAAATAATTGTCAGAACCAGTTATTACACCAGCACCTGGTAGACTCTGATCTGACCTCTCCACAAGAATTGGGTAAGAGGGCAGACAAATGGGTCAGAACCAGGATTAGGCCTAAGAACTCGTCCGCTACTGCTGTTCGAGCAGTAGCGGATCCCCCCCCCAAGCGCCTTGAGACCCTCCGGGTAAGCAGTGCGCGATATAAATGCCTATGAATTATTGATTGATTGAAGAACCAGGGTGGTGACCAAAAGATAGAATCAACCAAGCCTCAAGAGAAGGGTGGGAATAAATCTTCTGATCAAACCACATCAGTGCCCCAAAAATCCTCTGAAAATGGTGGGTCCCAGAATCCTTCCAATGCCCAAAAGAAACCTTATTGCCATACCTGCAAACAGGTAGGCCACTTGAAAACTGACAGCAGTTGCGCAAGGGCCAACAACAATAAGGAGAACATACCCCCAAGTAACACTTCCAAGCATCCTGTTACTACTAGTATTAATCCCCCAGGTGGTGGGAGTGCCCCCAAGAATTTGGTGCATTTACTTTGGGAGTGCCTGGGGACTCTGGCCTAACCAGGTCCCCTGACTTAGATACTCTTGTCTGTGAGACTGGCATGGGGTTTGCCAACTTCACAGCTTGTCCCAACACTTTGGACAAGTACAGACAGGAGCCCCTCATCAATGGTTCAAAAGTTGAGGCCTATAGAGATACAGGGGCTAGCATCACCATGGTGACTGAGAGCCTAGTCCCCTCAAGGCAACTTATACCTGGAGCCACATACCAGGTGACCAACATTGATGGAGTGCAGAGAGATCATCCCATAGCAGTGGTCAATCTCAGCCGGGGAGGTGTCACTGGCCCCAAGAGAGTGGCAGTGTCATCAAACTTGCCTGTAGATTGCCTACTGGGGAAGGATTTAGAGATCTCAGCCTGGGCTGAGGTAGAGCAAGAAACCCATTTTAAAATGGTAAACCTCCATGGTAAGGTTAGTGGGGCAGTGATAGCCACAGCCCCAGTCCAAGATGCCCTCCCTGAACAGGCCAGGAGGGCTGTGCCAGTCACAGCCCAATCTCAGACAGATTCCTTCCCTGAACAGGTTGGCAAGGCTGTGATGGTCACAGCTCATACCCAAACTGAGTCCCTTCCTGAAAAGGTTGGTGGAGTTGTGATGGCCACAGCTCAAACTCAGACAGATAATAGTGTTGTGAAGCCTGAAACTATGGATCACTCCACTCAGACAGAGAGCATTGAGGAGGAAGAGAAATCTCCCTCCCACCAGACTTTAGGAAAGGATCAGCCTCCTCAGGGAACTGATCTGACCCCTTGTGAAGAAACTGCCCCAGAGGTAGTCAGGCCTAACCTGGCAGAACCCCTGATGTCAGTGGACCCTTCCAAGGTGGGACCCAGTCTGGAGCAGGTAATCTGCCCCTCTCTACCCTGCCTCAGTCAGCCCAGGGCTATAAAGGTCAGGGAGGCCAGTGGTGGACCCCAAAGGGCCCCCTGTCCAAAAGAACTCCCCAATCAGCAGATTAAGGGCACTGAAGCTAGCAGGCCTAGCCAAGTGAAAATAAAAAAACACTCCTGAGGGATCCCCCTTAAACTTAGTTAGGGACCTCTCACAGGTGGACACTGTTGGGCACAGCCAAACCTGGGACCTGAGGGCCCCAAACCTGACCTGTCCCTCCAGTAAGCCAAACAGAGGGACTCAGCCTCCAGCTTTAGGTAGCCAGAGGTTGACCCTGAAAGCTCACAGCAACTCAGTCCTGGAAAGAAAGGCACATAGAGTGGATAGTGATTGGAGGAAGTTGAGCCCAACATTAGTGGAGTCTCACTTAAGTACTCCAGCCCAACACCAGCCTTTTACTTTACCAAAACACACCACAGGTAGAGATTCCCTATGGTGGAGACCCTCAGATACCCTTAGTGTGAGGGATTGCTTAGTGGACCATGATATAGGGGGTAACCATGCCAGTGCATATACCACCTCATATGGCCATTTAGGCAATATAGGCTTACCTGGTCAAGGATAGCCTTATCTCCTTTCGTTTGGGGGGGGGTTATGTAGGAAGGTGGATATCTGACTATGGTTTCCACCAACTTTTTGCCTGGTGTTTTGCTGGTTTTTCGACTTAGTTGACCTGGGGCCCTGCTATTCAGGACCCCAGGCCCACTGCTCTCTCTGTAAAATGGATTCCATGTACCTTAGGTACATATCTAATTGGATACTGAGTCATCTTATCAGCCCCTGTACAGTGTACCTTAGGTATCCAGGGCATAGGTGTACCCAGGGCCTACCAGGGGCTGCAGCATGTATTATGCCACCCCAGGCTGGCCATCCAAATCTGACACAACTGGCTGCACGACAGCTGGGGCAAGATGGTGTAATCACCCTTTGCTTTAGATATAGTATTCCTATATCTAACCCTAAAATGGACACATATATTCCTATCAGTCACTCCTATGGCAGGCGTTATCAATTCTGAAGGCAGAGTGCATGGAATTATGTGAAATGGTGCTCTGGCATGAGCTGAGCCCGTTTGCAGCTTGCGGAACAAAGTCCTAATAGCTGTTCCATGATAACGCTATACCATATACTCTTAAGTGCATTATGAACCTCCCGGTCAAATGCTAACTTGGGTATAACATTATCAAAACATGTCGAGTAAGGTGTCATACGAATTGGAATACTAACCCCACGCCAATTCTGGCGACGGGGTTAGTATTCCACCCTTCTAGAGGGACACGACATGTATGTAACTGTGAACCCCGGTTAAAGTTTACTCGAGCCTCAACATCACAAAATGGATGCTGCCACCACATACACAAGTCTGACCTCCTGCTGCTGGGAGTCCTTCCAGCGAGGGAGGCTGAGACAAAGGGTTTCCTGCCTTGGGAGGTGCTAGCACCACCTCAGACAGGATTTTGTGTTTTAGGTAGGACAGGGCTCAAAGGAATGAGACATGCCTGGGGCACACAAGGTGCCCCGTGTATACACCTGTCAGAACCAGTTCCTGGGGCACTCCAGCCCCAGAGCTGGCGCAAGACCGGACAAAGGAAAGGGGGTGTAACCACCCCCCTTCCTGGTCCCACCCAGAGGAGGGACCTAGTCGTAGTGCAGCCCCCTTTAGCCGAATAAAGGTAGGAGCTGGTCCCATTCCAAATCAGATTATCCTGAACAACTTCCCAAGAAGAAACTCTGGACTTCGATGTTCTGCTCCACAGAAGACTGAAGATATCTCCCTTGTGGGCAAGGAGTGTCCACCCTGCACCAGCAGGCACCATCAGCGTACAGCGGCTTCCCTTTGTTGTCTTCCTGCAAGGATCCAGACTTCAGAGCCCGACGAGACCCGGATTCCCAGACCTCTCCGACCTCTACCCACATCTGCAGCACAGCTGAGACCTGTGGGTGCGACGAGACACGTGGGACCGGCCATCTTGGAAGAAGCATCACTTTGCTCCAGCACGACTTCAGAGGCATCCTCGTCCAAGTGCTTTGGGGACTGAGAAGCCCAGACCCCGAGCAGCTCCTGCATCGAAGATCAGCCCTCCAGCATCCACGAGATCTGCGTGGGGCCCTTCTGCCTGTTTGCTGCTCAACGCGTTGTCTGGTCACTTGCCGGCTGGCTTGTGACCTCCTAGACGACGAACTCCGACAACTTTGCTGCTGGTCTGGTTGCTCCAGACTGGCCCTTGCTCCCTTCCAAAAGAGGAGCACCCCGGTCCCTCCTGGTCCACTCCGGACGCTGTTTCCACTCACCGCGTGGGTTGCCTTTGCCAAGGCCTGTTGAACCCGAATCCGGAGACGACTCGCCGACTGCTAGAGCCTGGGTGGGACAGCTCGTGCCTCCATCCTGGTCGTGGAAGACACCACCTGGTCCACGTGGCAGCAGACACAAACGTCCACCTTCACTTGATCGCGACGACGACATCTGATTCCACTCCTGGTTCCACTCCAGTCACTGGCTAGTGACTTTGAACATTGTCCCCTCTGCTTTCAGGTTCTCCTCTTCACTGATCCGCCCTTGGATCACACCGTACATCTTCCTCCTGACCGCCTGCAGCATGTTTTCCTCCAGGCTCCATAGACTTCAACGCCGGAACCCGACACGACTTGGCACCTATGCACCCGCAGCCTGTGGGTGAGGTAACACGAGCATTTCGGTGCTCAAGGGTAGCTTGACTCTCCTAGTGTCCAGTTCCACAGTCGTTTTAGTCCTATCTAGTCAGGGACGTCCGTACTCACCTTTTCTTTAAACTGTACTGTCCGTAGACTATTGTACGCATCTCACGTGTGAGTTCACACTCTGCACACGCGTTCCGTGGGCCTCCTATTACTTACCTCCAGTTAGGGTAGTGTGGTCCCAGCGATCCTACAGCCTCTGGACAGCTCCATTCCTTTGATTGACTTTCGCATTCCATTTATTTAGTATATGGTTTGTAGCGCCCCTCAGGCGTTCTTGTAAATACTGTGCGAACTCGTATTTCCTTTTGAGTATTGTCATGTGCTTAGCCCTCGGACCTCATAAGGAGTTCAGAGGTGTATGTTAGTTAATAAATATCTGTTTATTTTCATAACAACCTGTGTGGTGTCCTTTCACTTGGTATTCAAGGGGTTATATGTGGTAAAACAGCTGGCTTCACATGCCATTCAGAGTTTAGCCTAAAGACTGCTTTTGTCCACGCTACTAGGATAGCTGGTCTATAAGGTTGACTTACAACCAATCACCATAAGGGTTGTTTGGACTGATACAAGGTGATCACTAGAATTAGTGAGCATCATATATCAGGCCAACTTCTCACATTCGCCACCGCAGAAAACAAAAAATGCAGAGACTTCGCCTCCAGGTATTACCAACCGGGGACTCTGGGGAACACGCTATAGATCAGCTGGTCGAACAGCTTTCTGTACGCTTTTCCATCCATTCCCCTGATTCCACTAGTACTCATCAAGCTGTCTCAGTCCAGAGCATGGATGATCCTCATTGCTCCTGAGTGGCCCCGATAGTGGTGGTTCACGGACCTGCTTCACAAGTCTCTCCTACCCCACCTGTGGGTGACGTGTCGGCCGGACCTTCTCACGAGGTTCGGGGGGCAGATGGTGCACCCCAACCTCTCATCGTTGAGTTTGCCGGCATGGGTCCTGAGATAGTGCAAAATGGACACCTGCATCTGCCTGACGATTGCATGAATATACTCAAGGAAGCAAAGAGTCCTTCCACTAGGACTTCCTATGCCTACAAGTGGAAGAGGTTCTGCATCTGGTGCGCTTCCAAGAACTATGATCCGACGACCTGCAAGGAAGATATCATTCTTACATACCTTTTGCATTTGGCTCAGTCTGGCCTTAATTTTCATTCTATTAAGGTTCACCTCGCAGAATTGACTGCGTATAGAAAATCCCCTTCACAGACATCCTTCTTCCAGATTCCTGTGATTAAAGATTGTAGAAAGTGTTTCCTCCTGTTCAGAGTCCTACGCCTTCATGGGAGTTGAATGTGGTGCTGTCCAGGTTGATGAAGGAACCTTTCGAACCTATTCATAGGGGTTCATTGCAGCATTTATCGTGGAAGGCGGCTTTCCTCGTGGCCATTACATCGGCCCGCAGGGTGAGTGAAATTCAGACATTGTGTTGTCAAGAACCTTATACTGTATTTCATGCTGCTAAGGTTGCCCCAGTATTGGAACTTTCATAGATTCCCATGCTTTGTATCATTCCCCGTCGTCGGAATGGGAGCCTCGGTAGTATCACAACCATAGAAACAAAAGAGAAAAATAGGCCTAGGCCTCATCTCATTTTGTATCCTATCACTCGCTTTGTGTAAAAGAGACCAAAATGTTACCAGGGCCAATCAGAGCAGCCTCACCCCATAGAACCTTCCTGAGAGAGCTCAGAGCCTTGGATTTTTCTACCGCACGTTGTGCTAGGGAGTCTCCACTGAGCTCTGCTCAGTTTTTTCAATTCTTACTAGTTATTTCTTCAACTTTTCTACTACAATCAAGACATGTCTGACAAGGAGAAGAAGGCCTTATTCAGGACCTGTGCGTCTTGTGGGAAAAAACGACTTTTTGTGGAAGATAAGCATGAAAGCTGTATTTATTGCTTATAACCGGACCACAAGGCCACTGACTGCAAGATTTGTAGAACCTTCTCTACAAAAACGCTTCGTGACAGTGAGGGCCGCTATTGACCTGGCTTCAGAAAATGAAGACTCAGAAGGAGGTGCTCTCATCAGATGAAGAGGATTCAACATCTATGGCTTCCTCTCACAGATCCAAGAAGAGGGGTAGGTCTCCTTCTTCTTCTTCTTCTTCAGCCGAGCCCCTTATCAAGACCCCTCATAAGTTCTCTGACAGGTCTGAGAGGGCTAGTCCCATTAAATCTCCTCACGGAAGTGAAAAGGACAGGCAGGGACAGGCTGCTGGATTGGTTACAGCCACTAAGGACAAAAAGGAGGTTTCTATCACTTCTCCTCTGTCCAAAAAGGAAAAGACTGGTGAAAACTACTCTACGGTCAATCCAGGGACCGTGACTGAGAGAAAACAGCGTCCGTCGACTGCAAAAACATCAGGTACGTCGACGACGATTGCTTTTATGAAAATTCCCGCTGTTTCCTTGGCTCCGTCGACGGGATCGTCGTCGGTGGCGGTTTCGACGTCGACGACTTCATCGTCGTTTAAGGTACCAGGTTCGTCGACGATGACTTCCTCCTCGTCGACGATGATGATCTCCGTGAAGGTGCTGTCGATGGCCTCGTCGTCGATTAAGACTACGTCGACGACAACAACGACTTTGACGACGACACTAATGGTGATGATGACAAGTTCGTTGATAAAACAGTCGACGATAATACCGTCGACGACGTCCAAGGCTCCGTCGACGAGGTCCACTATACCGTCGACGATTCCATCGACGATAGCGTCGACGACTGCCGCACCGTCAACGACTGCTCTGTCGACTAGGTCGTCGACGGGTCAAAAACTGCAATTTCCTATACAAAAGCTTAAAATTACACCTGAAATGACGTTCTCAAGACGGGTTTCAACGCTTCCACCTGCACTGCTTCTGGATGACGAGTCGGATGAGGAGGATGATGATGGTAGCCAATATGGGGATGCCTACAGTCCCTCGGATTTACATGTCAAATTGCAAGAGACTGACACGGAGGAATATTATGAACATGCATATAATCAAGAGGTGCATCGCTATGTTCCTCAGGAGCGACGTCCACCTGGTTTAGGACAGGACATGGTGGCCATGCCGGCCTCTCTAGTCTCTGATCTACAGATAATGCTGCAGGACTATAGAACCAGGTTTCCTTCGGAACCTTTATTGCAGCCTGCACAACCTCCGCCTCAGGTGTTGCCGCAAGCGCAACCAGTTGTCGTGCGGCCTCCTTCGCAAGTGGTACCTCTCACGCCAGTGATCATACCAACGGTCCTTTCCCGGACATCGGATCCCGAGCCCGCCAATACCGTTCAGCAGGATTCCTCTTCTGATGATCAAGTACGGATGTACCATGTTACAACGCATACCATTACAACTACCTACCGTTACAACGCGACCATTACAACGCATACCATTACAACGCATAGCGCTTTGAGGTGCTGGATAGTGGTAAGTATAATTTACTATTCTAACTCCAGTCCCCGTGGACCCTAGGGAAGGTGTTGGATAGTAAATTATACTTATTCCCTATCCTAGAGCGCCCCCCAGCGCAATGCGTTGTAATGGTATGCGTTGTAAAAGTCGCGTTGTAACAGTATTGCGTTGTAAGAAATGCGTTGTAACAGGTGTATACCATCAAGTACAGGTGGATCCATTGACTGATCCATTGCAGGACCCAGACTTGGATCCCGGTGACAGTGGACTACAAGATCCAGACGCCACTGGTAGAGATACTTCTGTTTCCCCTCCAGTCGATATAGGGGGATTCCATAACCTCATGGAGAGCGCGTCAAAGAGGTTTGGACTACCAATTACAAGGGAAGAGTCTGAATGTTTCCTGTATGACTTCAAAGAACAATACAGAAATCAGTCAAATCCATTCCCATAATTGAGCATGTGTGGGGTGAAGGGATAAAAATCATGCAAAATCCAGCCACTGTTATCCCGGTTCTTCCCAGGCTGGAAAAGAAATATAAGGCTCCTGAGGGCAGTCCAGCTTGTCTTCTTGGTCAGCCGAAGCCTGATTCGGTGATCTCCCAGGCCGCTCAAAGCAAATCCAAAAACCCATCAACGCCTTTGACTACGTCTCCGGACATGGACGGTAGGCGCCTGGATAACGTGGGAAAGAGGTTTTCTTCCATGGCCAGCTTGCTTGTTCGAGCAGCAAATGCTCTCGCCATTCTAGGCAGATACGATCGCCAGCTTTGGTGTGACATGGAGCCATTTGTGGAACAACTGCCAGACTCCGCGAGGGAAGAGGCCAGGAGAGTCCTTATGGAGGGAGAAAAATCTTCCTCTGAAGTAATCGACTGTTCTATGTATATCGCTTCCACGGCTTTTCGTGCCTTAGCAGGGTCAGCAGTACTACGTCGTCAGGGCTGGCTGAGAGCCACCTGGTTTCGTCAGGAGGTCCAAAATAAAATCCTGGACCTCCCATTTGATGGGGAGATGCTTTTTGGTAAACATGTTGATGATGCCCTGCAAAGTATAAAGAAAGATACGGACACGGCGAAGTCATTGGGATCACTGAACTATCGTAAGGTCCCATTTAGAGGTGCACGAGGCAGAGGCTTCTCTTCTTATAGAGGAAACACCCAGCAGAGAAATATTCCTCACAGTCTTCGCAGTCTTATAAGACTCAATATTCAAATCAACGGCAGGGACAATCGGCGTCTTTCTCTCGCCAGCCTAGCGAGGGCGTCAGAACCGCCAAGGACGCGAGAATGCCATGAGGCAATAGCGGCCTCCTGGCTCTACCTACTGTTCCTTCCCTCCCAGTAACATCAGTGGGGGGCAGGGTATCCTTTTGTCTGAACAGCTGGAAGTGTATAACATCGGATCAGTGGGTCCTGAATATTGTTCAGAGTGGCCATACGTTAGAATTCCAAATCTTCCTCCAACAAGAGCTCCGGGCGCCAACCGCACTAAACATCTAGGTCTGCTCCACCTCGAAGCCCACCAATTGTTCATCAAGGGGGCAATAGAACCGGTACCTCTCTCTCAGAGGGGCAGAGGTTTTTATTCCAGGTTCTTCCTGGTTCGGAAGACAGCAGAGACTTTGCGCCCCATACTAGACCTACGAGAGCTCAACACTTCTCATCAAACTCTCTTTCAGGATGGTCACTCTCCAAGATATTCTTCCTCTTTTGAACCCAGGCGACTTTTTGGCGTCTCTGGATTTAGAAGATGCGTATTTCCACATACCGATACACCCAGCTCACAGACAATATCTACGCTTCATAGTGGGCAAGAGCCATTTCCAATTCAAGGTGCTTCTGTTTGGCCTTCGGTCTGCACCACGGGTCTTCACCAAGGTGTTAGCACCAGTAGCAGCATTTCTACGAAAACAATCCCTGGAAGTTTTCCCTTACTTGGACGACTGGCTCGTCAAGGCTCCATCTTTCAAGGAAACTTATCAAGCCGTTTCAACTTGCATCCAGTTGTTCAGTCACCTGGGCCTTCAGCTAAACAAACACAAGTTAGTTCTGCAGCCCTCAAGATCCCCAAAGTTCCTTGGGGCCATTTTGGACACGACACAATGCACAGCTCGTCCTTCGGAGGAACGTCAACAAAAGTTGATCATCTCGGCTCGCCAGGTGCTCAACAAGAAATGCCTTTCAGTCCGACAATACAAGTCCCTGCTCGGGTCGATGTCATCCTGCATACCATTAATACTGCATTGCAGGTTGTGAATGCGTCCGCTGCAGGAGGAGCTAGACAAACAATGGTGCCATGCAGAGGGATCATTCAACGACAAGGTGTTTGTGACGCCACAAATGAGAACAGCATGCGAGTGATGGCTAGTAAAAGACAATATCGCGGAAGGTCTGACATTCAGGATTTCACCATCCCCCCTGATTATGACTACAGATACCTCTTTGGAAGGCTGGGGAGCAGTGCTCCGAGAGCTTCAAGTCAGCGGACACTGGAGTCCAGACCAGCGCCAGTGCCATATACATTTTTTGGAGCTAACGGCCATTCGGTTGGCTTTGCAGGCTTTCCTTCCCAGAGTTCAAAATCAAACAGTGCTGGTCCGGACGGACAATACGACGGCCATGCACTACATCAACAAGCAAGGAGGAACAAAGTCACAAACTCTGTCCAAAGAAGCTAAGAGAATCTGGGATTCTGCGATTCTGCACAGGATCAATTTGAAGGCCGAACACCTGGCAGGTTCTCTCAATGTCAGGGCGGATGCCCTGAGTCGCCAGACAGAGGTGAATCACGAATGGGAATTAAATCAGTCCATTCTGGAGAGTGTTTTCTCGGTCTGGGGGACACCGACCATCGACCTCTTTGCCTCTCCGGTGAACGCCAAATGCCGGTTCTACGCAAGCAAAGTTAACCATCAGAGATCTCTGGGGAACGCCCTTTCGATTGCCTGATACGGTGCATTCTTTTACGCTTTTCCGCCAATTCCCCTCATCCCACGAGTACTCAGGAAGATTAAGGTGGAAGCTTGCAAGATGATTCTCATTGCACCGGTGTGGCCCCGGCAATTCTGGTACACAGAACTCCTTCTACTCTCCCAGGATCATCCAATTCGCTTGAGACCAATTCCATCCCTGTTATCGAGGAATCAGGGGCAGGTGTTCCATCCGGATCCGAAATCGCTGCACTTGACAGCGTGGCTCCTGAACACAGAGAGTTCCGTCATCTGAATCCCCCCCAGGAGTGTAGAGAAGTGTTGTCCCAGGCTCGAGCACCAAGCACTAATAAAACTTACAAGGCGAAATGGAAGAGGTTCTGCCTGTGGTGTCAAAGACAAGGTCTCCATCCTTACAAATCTCTGCCTCATCAACTTTTGCCATATTTACTATCATTGGCTAAGTCTGGGTTTGCGCATTCGTCTGTGAAGGTACATCTTGCAGCCATATCGAGGTTTCGGCGCAGTTCTTCAGGCCCGTCCTTATGGTCCTCTAGGATTGTTAAACAATTCTTGAAAGGCTTGTTTCGGATGTATCCTCCTGTTCGCCCTCCTCCCCCAGTTTGGCAGCTCAATCTTGTCCTGGCTCAACTCATGAAAGCTCCGTTTGAGCCGGTGCACAAGGCGGACTTGAAATTCCTGTCTTGGAAACTGGCCCTCCTCTTAGCTCTAACATCAGCGAGAAGAGTTAGTGAGCTTCAAGCCATATCCATAGTGCATCCATTCCTTCAATTAAAAAAGGATGTGCTTATACTTCGCACCAATCCGAAATTTATTCCGAAGGTGCCGTCTGAGTTCCACTTGAATGAACCTTTGATTTTAAAGTCTTTCTTTCCGCGCCCTTCTACGCCTGCGGAACGCACATTACATTCTTTGAACGTTCAAAGATGCTTGAAATTCTACTTAGAACGCACACAACCCTTTCGAAAATCATCCCAATTGTTTGTGTCCTACAGCGCACCACGGAAGGGGTTTCCTTTGGCAAAGAGTGGCATTTCCCGCTGGATCTAAAGTGCGATTCAATTCTGCCATCAGGAGGCGGGCAAGCCACTGGACAGAAAAGTCAGTGCACATTCCACAAGGTCTGTGGCATCGTCTGTGGTTCTTTTCTCTGGAGTCGCCATTAAGGACATATGCAGGGCAGCAACGTGGAGCAGTACTCATACCTTCACGAAACACTACTGCCTGGAGTCTGCAGGACGAGACGACGCGGCTGTTGGTCAAGCAGTTCTGCAGAATCTTTTTCATTGAGAGGTGAGCTTTCCCTACAGTCCCTCCTTCCTGGTGAGCACATTTTGTTTCGTGTTTTTGCTATGCTATAAGTATTGCTATATGGTTATCTCATGCCATGTATCTACAAAATGTGTCTTGGTAATTTACTGCTAGCTACTCTGATACAAAGCATGGGAATCTATGAAAGTTCCAATACTGGGGCAAGAAAACAAGTTACTTACCTGTTACTTTGGTTCCCTAGTATTGGTAACTTTCATAGATTCCCATGCGCCCACCCTCCTCCCCTGGGAAAGCTCAGTCTTTTTACAGAGTTAGTGGCAGTTTGCACAACGGCTACGAAAATCTGAGGCTCTGAGCTCTCACAGGAAGGTTCTATGGGGTGAGGCTGCTCTGATTGGTCCTGGCAAAATGTTGGTCTCTTTTACACAAAGAGAGTGATAGGATACAAAATGAGATGAGGCCTAGGCCTATTTTTCTCTTTTGTTCCTATGGTTGAGATACTACAGAGGCTCCCATTCCGACGACGGGAATGATACAAAGCATGGGAATCTATGAAAGTTACCAATACTGGGGAACCAAAGTTACAGGTAAGTAACTTGTTTTCTTGTGATGCCGCGCCAGGATACCCCGTGGTAATAGAGCGCGCTATAAAAGTTTTAATAAACATAAACATGATGCGTACTCACCCTAAGTTCCTTTCTAAGGTGATTTCTGATTTCCAGGTCAATCAGGCCATAACTTTGCCTACATTTTTCCAAAATCCTTCCACTCCGGCGGAAAGGTCTCTACATTCCCTGGATGTCAGAAGGGTGTTGAAATTCTATTTGGATAAGAACAAGGACATTCGTAGGTCAGACCAATTGTTTGTCAATTATGGGTCGGTCAGGACTGGTCTTGCCACCTCAAAACAGTCCATCTCGAGGTGGATTGTGTCCTGTATCCAGTTATGTTATCAGAAAGCTAATAAGACCTTAGGGCGTAAGCCTAAGGCTCATTCTACCTGGGGCAAAGCAGCGACAACGGCTTTGCTACCTAATGTTCCCATTGCAGATATCTGCAGGGCTGCCACTTGGAAGTCGGTCCATACCTTTGCTAAGCACTACTGTCTGGACTCTGATGCCAGGGCAGATGCTCAGGTTGGGCAGGCTTCGTTGAGAAATCTGTTTGCACTGTAGTGGTGTTGTGTTTTTCCTCCACCGCCTGATTGGTTGTTGGGATGGGCTTGCCATACTATTCACTAGATTATGACTATACACAGAGATCCCCTACTACAGAAGGAGTAGTTTCTTACCTGTAACTCCAGTTCTGTAGTAGGGGTATCTCTGTTATAGTCATAAGCGCAGGCCCTCCTCCCCGGTGGAAAAAATTATAATGTACTGTATGCTACAGGCCTTGCTTTATACACCTTCAAAATGAACTGAAAGTAAAAGGACTTTGGCTGTGCATCCTGGGATACCGAGGGTCTCTGGAGAGTTCCTTAAAGGCACAGTATCCCTTTTCCAGACACATAATGGCAGCCTATGGGGGCTTGTCTGTCCAACCCTCCCTCTATCATTTCAAGGATTTTGGTGAAGGGAAGTTTCTCTATGGGTGAAACTTGGCAATATGTGTAAAATTTGATTTTATTCACTTCACTATATATATATATTCACTTTTAGTTGAAGTATTGGCCAGTGTAGCCTTGTATTTATAGGCTGCATTATTTGTCTTTGATTTTCTCTTAAGTGTCTATGCAGGACTGCAAAAAAGACAGCTTAAGAGATTATTTTTGATTGCTCCGGGGTCCACGCACATGGGCGGAACTATTCACTAGATTATGACTATAACAGAGATACCCCTACTACAGAACTGGAGTTACAGGTAAGAAACTACTCCTTCTTTCTCCTTTATTATAACTTTCTTTACATTAGTGTATTTTTTCAACTTTCCTTCACTAATTTCCATTCTGTTTAGGTGGCACATGTCTAATGTGTTGCGTGTTGTTCATATCATTTCTTTTTCTATTTCGGTTTTCCTTTGTGCTTCATCATTACACCATTTTTTTCCTCAACATTTTTCTTTAACACTTCCTTTACCCTCTTCGCTGATAGGCCTTCCCCGCCCCCAACCACAACCCACCTGTGCTTAGCCTTATCTGACAGAGACATCAATCTAGCCGCAGATTCCTTAACTTAGAATATCCCCAGGCGTCAGGCTGGATCCGGAAAACCCTTTTCCCAGCAGTACCTCTGCACGCTGGAGGGCGGGGGCGTCGCACGGCTCCGTCCTGACGTCGTCCACGGAAGTGACGTCAATGGAGCCATATAAGACCCCCACGGCATGCTGACGTCAGTTTTCTTCTTTTCCGCGTCCCAACGCGGATCCGGTGTTTAGCTGTTCCTCTGGCCTGTTTTTGGTTAGGCCTTCACAACGCCTTTCGTGTCTGGAACAGTGTGTCGATGCATGCGGGCTTCAAATCGTGTGTGTCCTGTTCGTGGCAGATGTCGGCGATGGATCTACACGAGATCTGTATGTGGTGTTAGGGCGAGCACCACGACTCCAGCGCGTGCGATGCCTGCCGGCAGCTGAAGCCGGAGTCCCTGTGGGAACGTCGGATGAAGCTGTTGTCTGCCCTGGTGTCCCGGTCAGAGTCTTTACGGCGCCGGCTTCCATCTCCGGCGGAAGGATTTAAACGGCAGATCCCAGAGTCGATCCCGTGGACGTCGTTCGCCTGCCTTAGATAAGCACCGAAAGAAGTCACGGAGGTCGTCGACCTCGCACAAGCATGACATCGGTGGCTGCTGCACTCAGTCTTCACCGGATGGGAGCACTGAGGAGTCGACCCCCGCCTGTCCACCATTTCCTGGTACTGGGGTGACTCAGACCCAGATGGAGGCCTATGCCAGGGCTCTGCAGGCCTTCTTTGGGTCACCCCATCTCCCTGGCGCGCCGTCGGGCCCCACAGTTGGGGTAGGCATTCATGTGTGGGGTTTTGCCGGCAGGTTCGCCCTCGGTGCCAATCAAGTTCCTTGACTACGATTCAGGGGTCGCTGCGACATCAGGACTCTGCCCGGATAGGCGTCCCACTCTGACATCTAGCCCTCCTGACGCTTCTTCGCACAGTCCTGCGGGACTCCCTGCGTCGTCGCTGGATGTGGCTGCAGCGCGGAGTTCGACTCCAAGTCAACCTCTTTCCTCGCCTCCTGTCTCGGTGGAGGTCTTGTTGATGCCAGTCTGACGCCGGGTGGTAGAGTCTTGACGTTGTTTCCGTCCCCGGCTGTTCCTCTGCTAGTGGCCCTAGTGAGTTCACCGCCACCAGGGATTTTTCCATGCTCCATGGAGAAGGGGCCCATGGGGCACTGGCCGACTTATTTTCCTGCAGGGCCCTTATCGTTGTGTGGACGAATTAGCCTACAGCCGTCCCCAACGAATGGCCTCGGAGGCTAGCGTAGACCTTGCGAGAGCAGTTAATAGGGCTACACATATCTTGCAAATGCAGCCGCCTTCTGTCTCCCTGCCTTTGGATCCTTTGTTATAGCTCCTTCACCAGGGGGTGGATGGGGAGCTTCTGCTGCCATTTGGCAGGTCGTTGTATGATGTCCTTCTGGGGACTTGGTATAAGAGAAAGGGTTAACCCAAAGGAATCACTGGGACCTGGGTATTTAGCGTTAAAGGGAAGGGGTCCCAGTAGGAGAGACGTATAAGTAAAGAGAATTTAAGACAAAGTAAAAGGAGATAAATGCATCTATAATGTTTTATTCACATTATAGGAAAAAAATGGTTGACAAAAATCCAATATACAGTACAAATTCGTAATAGTGCCCCTAGGGGGAAAAAGGGGGGGACGTGCAGTCGTGAGGGTGGTGTGAGGGGGGAATTGGTGACAATAAAAACACGTATTATTCAAACAATGTCATAGATTCAGTGTCAACTGGACAACATACAGATATTCTCCTCGAGACAGCCGAGGCAGAGGTTACGCTCCGATTGAACTGCGCTAGACCGGTCACGGAATCCGATTAATCCTTTCCACGGGGACCAGAGATTGACTTCCCTACAATCGATTTTTGGAGGGGTCCCCAATCCAGCACCCGGATCGTTTCTTTCCTCGCAACCCTTGTGGGATATGTGTTGTAATCCTTCAAGATGAACAGTTTATATAGACCCTAACAATTGAATTTAACCCAGCAACACTGATTAATACAGGTTGCCCGCCCCGCCTCTTTCCTCCCGTCCTGATGAAGACCCTCTTGCAAGGATTTTAATGCGTCCTGCGTTCATTGGGTCGAAACGTCGACTTCCCAGCTCGCACACAGCCTCCTCCTACCCCAATTGTGTATAATACGGATTTAGGGGCATGTGTTTTCTAAAACTTACAAGCTGATTCAATATCTGTATGTTGTCCAGTTGACACTGAATCTATGACATTGTTTGAATAATACGTGTTTTTATTGTCACCAATTCCCCCCTCACACCACCCTCACGACTGCACGTCCCCCCCTTTTTCCCCCTAGGGGCACTATTACGAATTTGTACTGTATATTGGATTTTTGTCAACCATTTTTTTCCTATAATGTGAATAAAACATTATAGATGCATTTATCTCTTTTTACTTTGTCTTAAATTCTCTTTACTTATACGTCTCTCCTACTGGGACCCCTTCCCTTTAACGCTTCTGGGGACTTGGGCCAGACCCTCATCGGGTGACCCTGTGACTCGTGCTGTTGTGCATCGCCACCGTCCGGCTCCAGATGACCCTGCCTTCATTCTGGGGCTCAAGCACTGGTAGTCCAGGCTGCGCTTCCTTCTTCTCCTCCACCGTTGTTTCCCTCCACTCTGGAGTCTAGGTGGTTGGAGTTGTGTGGCCGCAATGTTTTTGCTTCCACCGCATTTCTTTTTAGCCTCTGTCTAAGAGCTCGGCACCAAGAGGTGTCCCTTGCTTTTATTGGGATGTGCCTTACCCTATGTGGGGTACTTGTTGGCTATTGTCTAGCTGTCTTCCTGGCACAGGAAGTTTCAACAGCTCCTGCTGAGTCTTCTTCGGCTTCTTCTCTATTGTACTCTTCCTGCTGTTGTAGTGAGCTCCTGTCCTGGGCTGTGTTTGATCTGTAGCTCTTTCCTGTCTCATTCTGTGTGTACACACAGGTTCAGGCCCTGTAGGGATTTTGCCTATGGGCAGGGGAGTATCCACCAGCTAAGTTTCTGCTGCGTGTGACCCTGTGATCTGTTTCTTTGTGCATTTCCCTGGCAGGGACTTCGGTCCCTTTGCTTCTTCTGCGCAGGGGTTGAGGTCCTTTCATTCCTGGTCTCTGCGGTTGTTTTCTGATTCACTATGGCCTAGTAGTTAAGGGCTATCACTCTTATTCCACGGCTCTGTGTTCCGCAACAAGGATTTTATTTGGTTGCGAGTTATCAATCATAACTGAGGCACTGTTATCATGCACGTATCCTTCTTTAGTGTTGTTGTGTTCATTATACGGTGTCTTCATGGGACTGTATCTAACCCTTTTTCTGACAGACCTCTGTTGGTGTCTTTCTCACTCCTTCCTTGTGGGTGTGGTGGTCAGTGTACCCGTCTGTCTCGCTGGAGGCCTCGGTTCTGTCCCCCTCAGAAGGGATGCTGTCGCTTTTCAGTGTTTTCGACACTGTTGTGTCGTGCGATGTTTCTCACCTTTCTCTAGAGCGTGGTCTTCGAGTTTCCCCTTGTATTTTCACTTTTCCTTCATTTGTTATTTATACATATATATATATATCTGAATCGGAATATCAATATTTGAAAGTTGATCATCCAATAATGCCCTGCATATACTTTATTCCTAAAGTGCATAAAGATCTAAATAACCCCCCGGGTAGACCTATCATCAATGCAATAGGGGGGCTTCTGGAGAATACATCGGTATATATTGATCATTTTCTTCAGACTTATGTGCAATCCCTGGACTCATATGTCCGTGATTCAAGTGACTTTCTTTGTAAAATGAGCAACATTGAGTGGCAACCAGGAGATTGGTTGCTAGCACTGGATGTAAGTGCCCTTTATACGAGTATAAGACATCTGGACTGTATAGAAGCTGTCAAATATTACTTAACAAGGAAAACTGAAGAGTTCAATGAGCATAATGCAATGTTGATAAAAATGTTAACCTACTGCTTGGAACACAATGTGTTCATATTCAATAATCTCGTATATCGACAACGTCAGGGAGTGGTAATGGGGGCCAGTTTTTCACCAAGCGTTGCGTGTTTACACATGGGGGCTTGGGAAGAACTGGTCCTCAGAACCAACTTTGAAAAAGAGATGAAGGAAAATATTGTAGCATGGTACCGCTTTATCGACGATTTGTTTGTTGTGTGGAGGGGTACACGGGTGGAGGTGGAAAAGTTCATAGAGAACATTAGCAAAAACAACCTCAACATTACTTTCACGTTCTCAATGAGTCAGACACAGGTCCTCTTCCTAGACATTGAGGTATATACCCACAACAACAAATTAGAAAGTAGATTATACCGGAAATCTACTGCAGGAAATACAATCCTACATGCAAGCAGCACTCACCCAGCCCATCTGATACGGAGTATTCCGTATGGTGAGATGCTAAGACTTCGAAGACTATGTAGTGAACCAGATGAACTGAAAAAAGCTCAGGATTCCTGCACCCATATATTTTTGGAACAAGGGTACCATGGAACTACAATAAAACAAGCAATCCAAAAATCAATGGTTAAAGACAGAATGGAATTGCTTGGAAGTAAAGATATCTCGGCTGAGATATCAAACACTCAAATGAACACGGACAGTGTAGGTAAAACATCAGCAGAACCGTTTCGGGTAATAATGGGTTACTGCAATCAGCATAGAGAAGTGCGAAAAATAATAAACAAAAACTGGCCAATAGTTAGCAAAGACCCTATTATAGGCCAGAACCTCCCCAAAAAGGCATCGATAACATTCAGTAAGGCTCCTTACATGAGAGACAGAGTGGTAGTGACATGCCCTGAGATAATTGACAGCACATCATGGTATAAGAACAATCAAGGCTTTTTCAAGTGTAAGACCTGTTAGGCCTGTGCACATGCTGTCAATAAGAAAGTATACAAAGATGGATTTAGTGACCGGGAACATCGTATCACTAAGGTACTAACATGTAAAACGGAGTACGCCGTATACATTTTGGAGTGCCCGTGCAAATTAAAATATGTGGGGAGCACGAAGCTCCCCGTACACAGAAGAATTTTGCAACACCTCAGGGCTATAACCACACAAGACAATACCTACCCAGTGGCACGTCACTTCAAAACACACCACCAAAGTAACAACAAAGAACTGATATACTATTTTTTTTTTTTTATTTGTTTTTATTGCAGAATTAGAAACCACAGAATACAATGGCTCAACCAGTCCACTCGTAATGTCCCCCCGTTCAATCAATAAGACGTATACCATACAAAGCTATTCAGCCCGCATCCCGGAGGCCGGGCGGCATAGTACCTTAAATAACAGGAAGGCATCACGGTGAGTGTCCCTTAGGGACCATGGTCGAAAGAGCATTTTTCGTATCTGCATTTTACCCCCCCACCCACAACAAATAACAAATTAAGCCATCCCACATGTACAGGTCAATGCTATTAGCCGCTTCCAGGCCCGTCCCGCGCTCTGTGGGGCCTACCACACCTGACCCGCTCCCCTCTGCCACCTCCCGCTCATCGCCTACGCCCCACTGGCCCTTCTCAGCTCAGAGTCACCATCGCGGTCAACCGACCCCCTGGCTTCCGGCCCCCCCCCACCGAACTCCCAATAAACAGCCCCCCAACGTCCCCTCCCCGGCAACTGCTAATGGTGTGTGCCTTGTACATAAGTGTAGTATGGATCCCCGCTACAGTGTCAATGACATCTCTGAGTTAGAACGCCTCGCGGTGTCCACAGGTCCCATCCACTCAATCCTCGTCTTCCACTAACGAGTCACGCAAGGCTTGCACCACCAATTCCCACGCACGCGCTGCATCCAAGGCCTTCTCATTGCCAAGCTTGACAGCCTGCTTCATTCTGAGCACACTCTCACAATCAGACCACCGCAACAATTCATTCTTCCACCTCCTCACTGACGGCCCGCCCCTGGACTTCCAATGCCATGAGATCTCTCTTTGTGCCAGTATCAAACCCAGGTCAATAAATTTGCTCGTCACCTTAGTGTGTTTGGTGTGCGGGAACCAGAGCAACAGACACGCCGCCATGTCGAAGTCAACTTCCCTGTCGGTCACATCGTTTAGGAGGTCCCCCACCTCTGCCCAATAGGCCTCCAAATGTGGACAACCCCAAAACAAATGATCCATGTCCGCCTCCGGAGACGAACATCTCGGGCACCGTGCGTCCTGCACCTGGAAGTACCGCCGTATTTTTTCCGGGGTCAGGTAGGCCCTATGTAGCACAAAGAAATGCACTTGTTGGAAACACGCATTCCTCGTGCCTTTCCATGTGTGCCGTAAAATATGGCTCCATACCGTGTCTGGAATAGGCCTACCCACACTCTCCTCCCATTTAACTTTGAGCCCCTGGAGCGGTTCCAGTCCCTCGTGCAACATCCTGTTATGGAGGCAGGTCACAGCCTTGAAGGTGCCCGCTGCCATCACCACATATTGGCACGCCATTGTGGTGTCCGGTTCTATGAGCCCTCCCTTCCAGTGCTTCTGTATAGCCGCTACCACCGCCGCATGCAGGAGAAAGCCCCCATCAGACAGCCCGAACTGTTCCTGAAGGACTCCGAAGGGCACCAAAGTCCCATCGACATACAGGTCTCCCACCACCTGAAGTCCCGCCTCCTCCCAGTCCAGCAAAGGGATCAATCGCCCCTGTGTGGAAGGGCCGTCAGCATGCCAATCGGTATTTCCGGCGCGTAAGGCCGAGTCGCCCTCGCCCTCCTAAGACTCCTCTGCCAGCACAGCCTGAGCGTCCGTTCCTCCATTGTGAGGCCCCGCAGCTCCAGCCTCTGCTGCATAACGATATAGGACAGCACATGGCGCTGTATCCCCAACTCCCGATCACACTCCGGTCCCCTAAACACCCGGGCCACATGTTGCGTGAGAACCTGGAGTTGCGCCGCCAAGTAATACAGTTCAAAATCAGGAACAGCCATCCCCCCCTCAGTCTTGGGGCGTAGCAACGTGCTCAGAGCCACTCTACGGCGGCCATGTCCCCACAGGAAACCAATTATCATCGTCCTCAGGTCCTTAAAGATCCTCTGAGGAATCCAAATGGGAAGCACCGGAAGTAGTACAGGAGTCGGGGGAGCGCCACCATTTTCAAGAGAGCAATTCTTCCCAGAACCGTCAGCGGGAGGGTCGACCAAAAGGACATGCTGCTCCTCAGCGCCCGCACGCACCGACCAATATTGCCTTCTAATAGGTCCGCGGTCACATGGTAGATACGGACTCCCAGATAAGTGAAGCAAGATGGCTCCCAGACCACCCCCAAGTCACGAGCAGGGCAGGGCGACTCCGCTCTCAGCGGGAACACACAGGTCTTCGCCCAGTTAACCTTAAGGCCCGACAACTGGCCAAACTCCGACAACAGGTCCATCGCTCCTTCCAGGGCCCGCTCCATATCGTCTAAATACAGCAGCAGGTCATCCGCATATAGCGAGATGTGATGTAGCCGCCCGCCGCTATGTATCCCCGCGTATCTGTCACCCGACCTAGCGTGGACCGCCAAGGGTTCCATCGCCAGAGCGAACAGGAGTGGGGAAAGGGAGCACCCCTGTCTCGTGCCCCTACCCACCGGGTACGCCGCAGACACCAAACCACCCAAACGCACCCGCGCCGTCGCTGAGGAGTACAAGACCTTCGTCCACCGGCGGAACCCATCGCCTATGCCAAACCTCTCCAGCAATCCATCCAGAAAGACCCACTCCAAACTATCGAATGCCTTCTCAATGTCCACTGATAAGACCGCTTGGGTCCCACCCTCGTCCAGAACGGCGTCCATTATCCCCACCAGGCGACGGATATTCAACGCCGTGCTCCCCGTGGGGATAAACCCTGCCTGATCTCAGTGTACCAGGCCCGTCATGTGTGGAGCCAGCCTGGCGGCCAGAATCCGGCTCAGGATTTTGTAGTCCACCGTCAACATGGACAACGGGCGATAGGACCTCACATCCGTGGCATCCCTGCCGGGCTTTAGGAGCGGCACAATCAAAGCCTCCCTCATGGATCCAGGCAAACCCCCTAACTCATAAGCCTCCGTGTACACCACCCGTAGTCTGGGTGCCAGGCAGTCTACAAACTGCTGATAGAATTCGATCGGTAGTCCGTCCACCCCGGGCGTTTTATTCCGAGCCATATTTTTAATGGCCGCCCGTATTTCAGTAAGCGTAATCGGACCGCCCAACTCTTTCGCGTCCTCCTCGTCAAGGACCGGAAGCTGCCTCGCCTCTAGGTACTCCGTAATTTCCTGGGCCTCCACTCCCAACTGGCTCTGGTACAATTCCTTGTAATACACACGAAAGCACTCCAACACCGCTGCCTGAGAATATACCGTCTCCCCCAGTGCGTTGTTGATGCTAAGGACCGGGCAGCCCCTGAGTTCAGGGTTAGCGAGTCTGGCCAAGAGCGTGCCCACCTTATCCCGTTCAGCATGCGCTCTGATGGCGTATTGCCTGTAGTCGTAACATCTCAACCGCTCCGTTTCGGTGGCGACCACCTCCTTCGCCTCCAACAACCGGGCCTGCAAGTCCGGCCTGGACGGCCTGCGCCGTTCCAAGTCCCTCAGATTCTCCTCCGCTTTCGCAAGTGCATTCAACACAGTCGTACGAGCATTCGAAAACCGACCCAGACATACCCCTCTCACCACCACTTTCATCGCATCCCATTCAGTGGACCTACACGTGGCCGTACCCTAGTTCTCGCCAAAGTAATTATCGATGCCCTGCTGGACAGCCTCTCTAAACACTGAGTCCTCCAACGTGTCAGGCCGGAGCCGCCATGTTGGAATCGCCGAGCGCTCCCGTTGCCACTGGATATGTACCAATAGGGGATTATGGTCCGAAATGGTTCTAGCCAAGTATTCCGTGTGTGAGTTCAATGGGGCCAGGGATCCGCCACAGAGCACTGAATCTATCCTCACGTGTAGTGCATGGAGAGCCGAGTAAAAGGAATAGTCCCTGGTGTCCCTGTGCTGTTCCCGCCACACATCCAGCAACCCCCCCCTGTCCTGCCAATCCTTCCTATGCATGGCCAACTTACGTACCGGGGAATCAACAAGGGGGGGGTGAGGCCTATCCAAGACCACATCCGTAATCGAGTTAAAATCCCCCCCAAGTACCACCGGGCCCGCTAGGAAAGAGGCCAAGGACCCGGAAAGGCCATCGAAGAATCGGGCCTGATCAGTATTTGGCGCATACACACAACAGAGAACCACATCCCTACCATACAACCGCCCCTCCACCGCCACAAACCTGCCATCAGGGTCCACCACTTGGTTCAGCACCTGGAACGGTATCCCCGCTCTCACCCAAATCAACACCCCCCTGGCATAAGCTGAATAAGTGGTGCCGAACACCTGGCCCGCCATCTTTTCTGCAACGCAGCACATTCCTTTTTTGTCAGATGGGTCTCTTGTAGCATAGCAATCTGGACCCCCCTGCGCACCAGATATGCGTGCACCTTGTGGCGCTTGACCATGGTTCGTAGCCCCCGGACATTCCACGTTAGGCATTTTAAACTAGGTAACGTCCCCATACCAGCAGCGAACAGTCCAGGTCAAACAACGCCAGTTCACATCCCCACCAAAGCAGTTGCCCCCCCCCCGAAACAAACTCTGAAAAGAAAAACACCCCAAACCCCACTCCCCAGGACAGAGCCCACAAACCCAGTGTCAGCCCCGATCCAAACCTCAAACCAACCACACATTCTCCTAACCTGTGGTCTCCACCACAGAAGGCCTTAAGGGCCCTAGGGGGGTGAGTTATCGCCGACCCCAGCTAGCGGAGCCCACGCCTCGCGCTCCCATCCCGTCCTGCCCCCGTGGCACCCTACCCGGCAACCCACCCTTCTCCAACAGGATATCGCCCTACCATCAGATCTTGTCCAATTCCCAACACAGCCTCAACCGTGAAATATCCCATCAGAAGTCTGGGGGGTCACCACCGGCCCCTTCGAGCTTTCCGCTTCCGAAAGGTCCTCTCCTGTCCTGCTGCCTTCGCCGCTAGAGTCCGTCTCCGCCAGTTCATTTTCCTGCTGCGACCCCGTAATGGCCGCCGTCGCTGCGAGCGCATCTCTCTTCTCCGCAGCCATTTGGGCCTCCCGTTTCTCCCGCTGGCGCCCGTTGCGGGACCGAATGCGTTGCAATTGTCTGATCTGAGGCAGTTTAGGTCGATCTCGCCTACTTTTGAACGACCTATCCGTCCCCGCTCTGTACAACTCCAGCCACTGCCATAAAGAACTGATATACTATGTAGTAGATGCCATTACAGCTAGTAGGAGGGGAGGAAACAGAGAAACAAAATCACGCAAAATGGAGACCTACTAAATATTAAAGTTTAACAGCAAACAGCCGGGAGGTTTGAACCTGACAGAGGATCTTTATACGTGTTTACACAAATAAACAACCATAAGGGAGAATGAGTTGAGGCAAAACATTGCCGTGAAAACCAGATTAAATGTAACAGTATGTATATAGTGTATATAGATGAAATTGAAATTTGTTAATTATTATTGTTAGTACGTGAACAATATAAGGGAAAGAAACTAATAGAGTTATATATTTTCGTATACAATGAGTAATTTAGGATTTGTGATCGACAATGGTTAGGTATATCGCGACTCTTCGGTATAATGGTCAAACCTTAAAGGGGGTAGTCAGTGACAACATGATGCAGAGGAAACATTTGAATTTGAATTTAAAAACATTTGTACAGCGCTCGTATACCCAGCGGTTTCATGGCGCTAGTGGTGAACAGTGGACGGCAGCAGCAAAAGAGATTAGGTCAGGTAGGCTTGTGTAAAAAGGAAGGTTTTAAGATTCTTCCGGAACAGAAGGTAAGAAGGTGAGGTGCGCAGGGTAACCGGCAGGGAATTCCAAAAAGTTGGAGCCAGGACAGCGAATCTCGCTCCGCCCGCCTGCTGCTTTTTAAAGCGAGGGATGGTAAGAAGGGCCAAATGGGCCGAGCGAGGTTCTCTGCCTGGGCAGTATGGCTTAATGAGAGAGCAGATGAACTCGGGAGCAGTGCCCGATCTAGCCTGATACGTGAGGCAGCAGAGTTTAAACAAGGCACGCTCTCTTACAGGGAGCCAGTGCAGTGTTTTGAGTAGTGGAGTGACCCAATGATATTTAGGTAGGCCATGGATCAGGCGGGCCGCCTGATTCTGCACCAGTTGTAATCGATGGATCATGTATGCAGGGGCCCCGTTATAGACTATGTTGCCATAGTCTATACGGGACAGTACCATGGCCAGCATAATAATTTTTAAAACTGAGGGAGAAAAGAAACGGGAGACTTTCCTAATTACTCTAAGGGAAAAGAAACATGAAGAAACCACGGAACTGACTTGTGGGTGGACAGTGAGCTGGGGATTAAGAAAGATTCCCAGGGTTTTTACTTTGGACACAGAAAGTGGAGGGACACCAAGGGAAGGGGGCCAAAAGGAAGGGGACCATGGACTACAGCCACCTCCGGTCAGGACCAGCTCGGTCTTGTCCGGGTTAAGTTTGAGGTGGCTGCAGTTCATCCAATCTTGAATGAACGTCATTACTGTTTGGACGTTCAGGGCAGATGAGGGTGAGTGAGACAGATTGAAGATTAACTGGAGGTCATCCGCGTAATTGAACACGGTGACCTCCAGTTGCTGTAGCATAAAAATAAGGGGAAAAATATAGAGGTTGAACAAAAGAGGGGAAAGTGATGAGCCCCGAGGGACCCCGCACTCTACCTTGCGAGAGGCCGCAGCAAAGGACCGCTTGAGTTCTCCCAGCGAGAAAGGACTCCAGCCAAGAGAAGGCTAAGCCTTCTATGCCCGCCGCCTTGACACGGTTAAGGAGGATGGAGTGGTCCACCGTGTCAAAAGCGGCGGGTAGGTCTAGGAGAATCAAGGCTTGCGGAAGGTTGATGTCGATACCTTCACGCAGCTTGTCCATGACTGAAATGACCACTTTCTCTGTAGAATGCAGGGGACGGAAGCCGGCTTGGCAGGGGGAGAGGCAATGATTTGCCTCAATATGAGTGCTCAAAGTGGAGGTGATATGAGTTTCAAGAACTTTTGCAAGGTAAGGGAGGAGTGAAATGGGGAGATAATTGGAGGGGGAGGAAGAATCGGCGTCCAGTTTTTTTAAGATTGGGATGACAACCGCCGATTTGTGTGGACTGGGGACAAAACCATGTGCAACATCAAAGTGGAGGTGATATGAGTTTCAAGAACTTTTGCAAGGTAAGGGAGGAGTGAAATGGGGCGATAATTGGAGGGGGAGGAAGAATCGGCGTCCAGTTTTTTTAAGATTGGGATGACAACCGCCGATTTGTGTGGACTGGGGACAAAACCATGTGCGAGTGAATCATTGAGAAGGGTCAAAGGGGGAGTGGGACAGGCTGAGTAAACTTCCCTGAGGATACAAGCGGGGGCAAAGTCCAGGGGAGAGCCTGATTTGACCCGATGAAGCAGAGGAAGGAGGGTGTCAATGGTTAGTAATGGGAAGTTAGTCAGTTTAACAATGGTGGGGGGAGGGGAAGGGTTAACAAAAGTGGAGGAGGGCGGAGGAATGTTGTGTTTAATTTTGACAACTTTGTCTATGAAAAACTCATTGAGCGAGTCGCAGAGGTATTGGGAAGGGGGGATGGTAACCGTGGCTCTAGTGGATGAGGCGAGTTCATGGACAGTGGAGAAAATTTCCTTCGATTGGGACTCAGCGATCATTATCCTGTTGGTGTAGTATTCGGCTTTAGCTTCCAGAATGCTTTTTTTATAAGTTTGCAGAACAGACAGATAGATTGTCTTTTGGGCAGGGTCATAAGTTCTTCTCCAGACTCGTTCGGCCCTTCTTGCAGCTAGTTTTTTTACTTTAAGGTCGGAAGTAAACCAACGATTGGCTGCGTGGGCCCGTTTAACTGAAAGCCGCTTTAGGGGGGCGAATTCATCGCCCGCCGCCGTAAGCCAGTTGTTAATGGCGGCCAACTGAGGGGTGGCTGCCAGGCCGGATAGATCAGGGCTGGTTTTGGCCAGGGCTGAGCAGAAGGAAGGGGGGGGGAAAGAGAGAAAGGCTGGGTCCTGTCTCTGACCGGCTGGACCACTCTTTTATAACAAACACAAGAAAGTGCCGGACAGTCTGAATAGATGCAAACAAATGCGCGCCTAGTATAAGTAATTACTAGGTGGACAACCCGTTAGTGATTGATCACTTGTATTTTATGGAAAAGTTTTTGAAACGTTTTTGGCATCAAAGAGTGCACACCACATTCACAAAAAGTACACAAATGCATTGAAACCAAAATACAATACATAACATTATAACAAACACATACAATGATTATGATTACAATAAACAACTGTGCTATGCCTCAAATTGTAGTGTTATACTGAGGCACCAATCCTGAATTATACATGAACAAGTGGACAGAGAAATGAAATACTAGCCTACTTGTTTCCACCACCCTGGACACGTGTTAGTTTTGACATATGGTGCAAAAATAGGAACACACAAAAAACTAAGTAGACATGTGGAATTTGTGCGAATTCTGTTCCTATTGTGCCCTAATATTCGCAGTGTCTGGGTGGAGCAGGCGTCCTGCTCCACCCAGACACTGCGAATATTAGGGCACAATAGGAACAGAATTCGCACAAATTCCACATGTCTACTTAGTTTTTTGTGTGTTCCTATTTTTGCACCATATGTCAAAACTAACACGTGTCCAGGGTGGTGGAAACAAGTAGGCTAGTATTTCATTTCTCTATCCACTTGTTCATGTATAATTCAGGATTGGTGCCTCAGTATAACACTACAATTTGAGGCATAGCACAGTTGTTTATTGTAATCATAATCATTGTATGTGTTTGTTATAATGTTATGTATTGTATTTTGGTTTCAATGCATTTGTGTACTTTTTGTGAATGTGGTGTGCACTCTTTGATGCCAAAAACGTTTCAAAAACTTTTCCATAAAATACAAGTGATCAATCACTAACGGGTTGTCCACCTAGTAATTACTTATACTAGGCGCGCATTTGTTTGCATCTATTCAGACTGTCCGGCACTTTCTTGTGTTTGTTATAAATGAGCAGAAGGAAGGCATGTCTACCCTTCCCCATTTCCGAACAAGGTGTTATTGGGAAGGGGGGGTTTGACCGGGGGCGCTAGGGCAAGGGAAAACGTGATGGTAGAATGATCTGACCATGAGCATGGGGATATGATGGGAGGTGTGGATGTAACATTCAGTGTCCAGATTTGGTCTAGCGTATGGCCATGTAAGTGGGTGGGACTGTGAATAAGCTGTACAAAATTCAAACTGTTCATCAGGCTGGTAAACTCCTTAGATTGAGGGCTTTCGGCAGGGTCATTGGGCCAGAAATTGAGATCCCCTAAAACTAATACAGATGAATTGTTAACTACCAGGGTAGCCAAAAGGGTCTGAATATTGGGAAGAAATAAAGGAGTGGATTGGGGAGGGCGATAAATAAGGACAAAAGTGAGGGGGGCTTGGTAAGAAGTAGAACGAGCTACAAGGTAATCAACATCAGGGATAGGAGGGGAGGGAAGAACTTGAAAGTTGAAATCAGTACGAGCTATTAGAGCCACTCCTCCACCCCGCTTGCCTTCTGGACGATCCGCACGAATGGCGGAATATGTCGATGGTAAGGCGGCAAGCACATTGGGCAGGGAGTCGGTCTTAAACCAGGTCTCGGTTAAGAAAAGGAGATCTGGTTCATTAGAGTCGATGTAATCAAATAGTTCGTATTGATGATTTACTGCGGACCTAGTGTTTAGGAGGGCAGACGAGGTGGTAAACAACGGGGCAGGGGGGGCTGGGAGTGAAGGGGGAGTAAGGGGGGGTGTGGAGGCTAGTGAGGCTAGATGTGATACTGACACAGGGAGGGAATATGGAGGGGAACTGTATAGGCCAAGATGTTGTAGATAGGTAGTAGTAGAGGGGTTAATATGCAATATGATTAAATGGCTGATTATATAATTATAATATGTGGAATTGGAATGCTAATGTTCGAAAAACAATAACAATGTAAGTTGAACAAAAAAGTCAAACATGCCTGTAAGGAATAAAAAGCGAAGGGTAGCTGGAAAAGCAATCATGATGAGAAATGCTTGAAAGGAGACGATTAGAACCCAATAACAGTTTAGAACTCAAATGATATAAGGACAAGATGTGAAGTAAGAAGCTTGGTCCTACTTTGATAAAATGAAAACCTTTTTAATATTTGCACATAAAAGCAATTTTACACGGGTTGGGGAAAAGGTCAAATCTATGGGGCAGGACTTATGACCTAGAACAGGAGTATCAATTTTGCAACTAAGGGATTTATCCTACAATTATGGAAAACAAAGAATGAAATGTATATAGAAAAAGTTGTAAATATAATCAGGGATTTAACCCGATATTATTTTTGAAAATTGAGATACTTACAAAGTCAAGGCAATACATAGTATTCGTAAAAATGACATGTACTATTTATCGTGAACTTAGAAAATATACATGCACGATATGCCTGTGATTTATAGTCTGTCCACTATGTCAATGTGTTTTTTTAAATGGACCAATCACGTAATAGCACTGTGCACTTTAAATACTCAAGCAAAATGTGGTTGCGCTGTCATGTGATCAAGGCTTTGTGCCGAAACGTTATGGCGACAGCTGAATAAAATCCAACCAGCATCTTACGTTTGGTCCGTGTCTGTGTCCAGCGCGATCGAAGGGAGAGCGATTGCGGGAGGAATACGGAGGTTGGAGTATATATGCAGCCGTTACGATACCACACGGCTTCACACGGACCCCTTCCAGAAGTCAGCTTGAGAGGGAAAAGCTGATAGGTCGACGCAAAAGTGGTATCCGGTCCGGGTTTTCCTGGAACAAGTTTGGAGCTTCCGAAAAGGGAGAACAGCGTCGGACCCCCCTGAGTACGGAGAGTGAACCCGGTAAGTCCATTAACCCCCGTGGAATCGGCACCGAACAGAAGGCGCAAGATTCCAGGAACAAGGAGTGAGGATTCCGAAGACGTTAATCAAGGTACCGGAGGGAGGAAGGATTGTAACAGATGTGCGGCGTTACCTGTGTTTAGAATAAAGTAATACGCAGTGTAACAGGACAACCGCAGAGTAACAGCGAAAAATAATGTCTGCCGACAGCGTAAGAGGGCGAGAAGCTAGGGCAAGCACGATGTTTTCGGATAGTCAGCCAGTAATAACGGCTACCCGTAATCAGCCGGAAGCTGCCAGTGGTTCTAAAAATAACTCTCTGCATGACAAAATCAAAATTCTAGAAAAAAAGTCCCGCCAGGAACAAAGTAAATGGTGGGAGTCAAAGTCCTTACAAAGGTATATAGAGGTGAATAGAATACCTCGTGGACTACGAATACTTACAGCACCCAGCTATGAAAATCCCAACCCTGACCTCATGAAGGAGTGGGCCAACATAAATCTTGAAGCATCAAGACAACAGGTCCTCGTCCTCATTAAATATGCGAATATTGATAGAGCACGAATATTGGAGGAAATATCTGGCATATACGAGGAATTGGAAGCAATGGGTCCGGAGGATGAAAAAGAAAAATTATTGAAAGAAATGAAAACCAGGCTAAAAAAAGAGGAAGAAAAGATTATTGACCGCAAAACATACAAGTTCCAGATAGATCGTAAAGACTATGAATTGGGACAAATCTTTCCATTTTCAAAACGATATGATTCCATGCGTACTGCGTTATCAGGCAAGACACAGCCAGCTAAACGAGATAAGGCGCCACAATCCAGAATGCGTAAGGACCAAACTAACTCCACAATATCGGACTTCAGCTCAGAAGGAGGAAGTGGCTCTGAGTCAGAACAAAGGGAGGTGGTGGCGGACACACAAAGAAAAAGACCCTCCCCTGGAGAAGAAATCATTTTTTTATGCCAGGACAGACTGCAATCTCTAAGACCTGGGACGCGAAAAAACTACAACGAAGGAGGAAGAACTACAACGCAAGGAAAAGGCAGAGGGCGAGACGGCGGAGGAAATGCAAATCAACCCACGTGGAGAGGCCGGGGGAAGTGGACCAAGAAGCAATAACCACGCCGAACAAAACAATAATCAATCTTACTACTATGGCACTGACGAACAAAGAGGAAAATATTTTAAAACTGGGACTTTCATTTGCTCCAAAAACAAATCTCAATTATGCCAAAGCACGGATTGATATTTACAAAGCAATAAGGAAGCTTAAACTGAAAAAATATCACAAACTGAGAAAAGCAAATGACAGTACCAATCAAGAGGAACAACACGGAACACTCTCTCAAGAGTTAGCTGAACTATGGGAAACAGAGGGTGAGGAACCGATGCCTCTTGTGCCAAGCACGTCAAGTACACAAAGTAAGAAAGAAGGTGGAACGGGACTTACATCACTTAAACCACCATCAACATTTTGCCCCATTATGCCACGTGATGGTATCGTCATTTTTCACGAAAATGTTACGAATGATCTGAAGGAGTTACACAAACGAATAAGTAAAGGACACTACAAGAACAATCAACAAACAATGGACTATGAAAACTTGGTAACAAAATTGAACAAGGATAAAAACATCATAGTACGACCAAGTGATAAGGGAGGTAATGTGGTTTTACTCACAAAGGAAATGTATGAAAAGGAAGCATATGCGCAATTAAATAATCGCGATCACTATGAAAGAGTCAATGCGATAACAGTAAAAGGATGGCAAACTGAATATCATTCTTGGTTAACCAAATGGAAGGGCAAAAAACTGATATCTGAATCGGAATATCAATATTTGAAAGTTGATCATCCAATAATGCCCTGCATATACTTTATTCCTAAAGTGCATAAAGATCTAAATAACCCCCCGGGTAGACCTATCATCAATGCAATAGGGGGGCTTCTGGAGAATACATCGGTATATATTGATCATTTTCTTCAGACTTATGTGCAATCCCTGGACTCATATGTCCGTGATTCAAGTGACTTTCTTTGTAAAATGAGCAACATTGAGTGGCAACCGGGAGATTGGTTGCTAGCATTGGATGTAAGTGCCCTCTATACGAGTATAAGACATCTGGACTGTATAGAAGCTGTCAAATATTACTTAACAAGGAAAACTGAAGAGTTCAATGAGCATAATGCAATGTTGATAAAAATGTTAACCTACTGCTTGGAGCACAATGTGTTCATATTCAATAATCTCATATATCGACAACGTCAGGGAGTGGCAATGGGGGCCAGTTTTTCACCAAGCGTTGCGTGTTTACACATGGGGGCTTGGGAAGAACTGGTCCTCAGAACCAACTTTGAAAAAGAGATGAAGGAAAATATTGTAGCATGGTACCGCTTTATCGACGATTTGTTTGTTGTGTGGAGGGGTACACTGGTGGAGGCGGAAAAGTTCATAGAGAACATTAACAAAAACAACCTTAACATTACTTTCACGTTCTCAATGAGTCAGACACAGGTCCCCTTCCTAGACATTGAGGCATATACCCACAACAACAAATTAGAACGTAGATTATACCGGAAATCTACTACAGGAAATACAATCCTACATGCAAGCAGCACTCACCCAGCCCATCTGATACGGAGTATTCCGTATGGTGAGATGCTAAGACTTCGAAGACTATGTAGTGAACCAGATGAACTGAAAAAAGCTCAGGATTCCTGCACCCTTAGATTTTTGGAACGAGGGTACCATGAAACTACAATAAAACAAGCAATCCAAAAATCAATGGTTAAAGACAGAGTGGAATTGCTTGGAAGTAAAGATATCTCGGCTGAGATATCAAACACTCAAATGAACACGGACAGTGTAGGTAAAACATCAGCAGAACCGTTTCGGGTAATAATGGGTTACTGCAATCAGCATAGAGAAGTGCGAAAAATAATAAACAAAAACTGGCCAATAGTTAGCAAAGACCCTATTATAGGCCAGAACCTCCCCAAAAAGGCATCGATAACATTCAGTAAGGCCCCTAACATGAGAGACAGAGTGGTAGTGACATGCCCTGAGATAATTGACAGCACATCATGGTATAAGAACAATCAAGGCTTTTTCAAGTGTAAGACCTGTAAGGCCTGTGCACATGCTGTCAATAAGAAAGTATACAAAGATGGATTTAGTGACCGGGAACATCGTATCACTAAGGTACTAACATGTAAAACGGAGTACGCCGTATACATTTTGGAGTGCCCGTGCAAATTTAAATATGTGGGGAGCACGAAGCTCCCCGTACACAGAAGAATTTTGCAACACCTAAGGGCTATAACCACACAAGACAATACCTACCCAGTGGCTCGTCACTTCAAAACACACCACCAAAGTAACAACAAAGAACTGATATACTATGTAGTAGATGCCATTACAGCTAGTAGGAGGGGAGGAAACAGAGAAACAAAATTATGCAAAATGGAGGCCAACTACATATTAAAGTTTAACAGCAAACAGCCGGGAGGTTTGAACCTGACAGAGAATCTTTATACGTGTTTACACAAATAAACAAACATAAGGGAGAATGAGTTGAGGCAAAACATTGTCGTGAAAACCAGATTAAATGTAACAGTATGTATATAGTGTATATAGATGAAATTGAAACTTGTTAATTATTATTGTTAGTACGTGAATAATGTAAGGGAAAGAAACTAATAGGGTTATATATTTTTGTATACAATGAGTAATTTAGGATTTGTGATCGACAATGGTTAGGTATATCGCGACTCTTCGGTATAATGGTCAAACCTTAAAGGGGGTAGTGAGTGACAACATGATGCAGTGGAAACATCTGCAATATGATTAAATGGCTGATTATATAATTATAATATGTGGAATTGGAATGCTAATGCTCGAAAAACAATAACAATATAAGTTGAACAAAATAGTCAAACATGCCTGTAAGGAATACAAAGCGAAGGGTAGCTGGAACAGCAATCATGATGAGAAATGCTTAAAAGGAGAAGATTAGAACCCAATAACAGCTTAGAACTCAAATGATATAAGGACAAGATGTGAAGTAAGAAGCTCAGTCCTACTTTGATAAAATGAAAACCTTTTTAATATTTGCACATAAAAGCACTTTTACACGGGTTGGGGAAAAGGTCAAATCTATGGGGCAGGACTTTTGACCTAGAACAGGAGTATCAATTTTGCAACTAAGGGATTTATCCTACAATTATGAAAAACAAAGAATGAAATGTATATAGAAAAAGTTGTAAATATAATCAGGGACTTAACCCGATATTATTTTTGAAAATTGAGATACTTACAAAGTCAAGGCAATACATAGTATTCGTAAAAATGACATGTACTATTTATCGTGAACTTAGAAAATATACATGCCTGTGATTTATAGTCTGTCCACTATGTCAATGTTTTTTTTTTAAATGGACCAATCACGTAATAGCACTGTGCACTTTAAATACTCAAGCAAAATGTGGTTACGCTGTCATGTGATCAAGGCTTTGTGCCGAAACGTTATGGCGACAGCTGAATAAAATCTAACCAGCATCTTACGTTTGGTCCGTGTCTGTGTCCAGCGCGATCGAAGGGAGAGCGATTGCGGGAGGAATACAGAGGTTGGAGTATATATATATATATATATATATATATATATATATATATATATATATATATATATATATATATATACATACATACATACATATATAATATGTCCTTGCCTTTGGCATATATATAATGATTTATCCACACAGTGAGAAAGTATACTTACTAGGTTTTTTCCTTGCCTTAGTATCGGGGCTTTTGCCCCGAACTTTATGGAAAAGAGCATTCTGTGTGTCCCCGGCTTGCTGGTTCCCTTTGCCGTTTGTACTTCTGGGTACGGTTGGCAGGTTGACTACCTTGTGATGGGCCCGCCTTGCTTTGCTGCCACATATGTGCCGTTGGTAATCCCATTCCTTGGGCTTTTGTTTAGCTGACGTGTGGTTCTCACGGTACACTCTTATCTCCTTGTGTGTATCCTATCATCCACATACATGTATCTCATGGTAGTCATGATTCAGTACATCTCTGCATGGTGATATCCGTCTCCTCATATTTCACTTTTTGGCATCCTCTGTGGTGTATGTTCAGTGGATATGCTCTGCCGATAGCTTACTATCTTGCCCCCTTTTTTCTGGGTCTCTGTCGGATCCATGGGATCCGGTGCTCAGTTTCCCGTCTTTTTGCATAACTTTCTTCCATTGTGCACTTCCCTTTCTGGTTCTGTGTCTCTTTAATCCCTGTCTGGACGAGGGAGTTATCATACTGTCCTCTGACGGATTGTGGTGCCTTTGCCTCCCCCCCTGTTCATGCTCCCTTACAGGGCTTCATAGGTCTGGTGTCAGCCGCGCTGACACAGCTGTTCCCACCGTGCTTAGTCACTGTTATTGATGGGTAAGTTCTTTTGGAACTTGGTGGGTTTTAGTCGCAGGTGCTCCTCCAATGGGGTATGGCTTTGGTATCTATTCTTAGTTAAGGAATCTGCGGCTAGATGTCTCTATCAGATGAACAAGTTACTTACTTTCAGTAACGATGTATCTGGTAGAGACACAGTCTAGCCGCAGAGTCCTTAACGCCCACCCATCCTCCCCGTTCTGCTAGGACCTTTCCAGGTGGGGTTCTATCACCTAGCCTCCTTACAGGTGGCCTTGTTCTTCCTGGGGGGTGCTTTTGTCACCTACCTCTGGGGCAGGGAATGTCATTCTAAGAGGGCAATTGGCCCTCCACTCATTCTCGTTTTTGGGTTGCGGCATTCTGTGCTTTTCAATGCTGCTTCTGTTGGTTTCCTCCAGCGTGGAGGTTCTCTTGCTTTCTATCCTCCCTCATCTGTTTCCCCCTTTCTCTGGGACCTCCTTGTCTATGCTACAGTCGATTAGGTGTATGTTATTTGCCTATGCTACAGTTCATAGGTCGCTGTGGGGGCTGTGGTGCACATGCTATATGGCAGTTGACTTCTGGTCACTTGCTGTGAGTCATATTGCTCCAGTCTTGTGGTCTTTTACAATTCCATCCTGTGGTTACAGTTTGTTTTTCATACAGCTCCATCATGTGGTTGCCCACTGTCCTTCGTCATGCCATTCGCTTCCACTGCCGCCGCCTCTAGAGGTTGGGGGGGGCACAGTGCATCGCTTTGATGAGACTTTGATGGGGTGCGTGCTCCGTTCGCCCACTTCAGTCCCTACATGCCTTGGGTACTCGTTCAACATGGTGTTAATCTTCTATGATTTTTTTGATCATTGTTGTTTTCAAAGCTTTTTGAAAACAACACTGTTCCCATACTCTCGCAGTTTTTGTTGTGGTTCCGCGTTGTGGCGCGGAAAAGTTTCACTGTAGAAAACTGCCGTCAGCATGCCGGAGGGGTCTTATATGGCTCCATTGACGTCACTTCCGTGGGCGATGTCAGGATGGAGCCGAGCGATGCCGCCCCCCGGCGTGCAGAAGTACTGCTGGGGAAAAAGTTTTTCGGATGCAGTCTGACGCCTGGGGATATTCTAAATTAAGGAATCTGCGGCTAGACTGTGTGTCTACCAGATATATTGTTACCGAAGGTAAGTAACTTGTTTTTTTGGAGGTATTTGGGGTAGTTGACGCTTATGCCTCTGTAACTTTTTGTCCACATAAGGTATCCATGCCAAAATTCCTTCCTTTTCTTCCAACATCTTGAGGATTCTAATGTTACCCAGGCTTTGTGGATTCCCCTGGAGTGGGCCCAGAAATGAGCCAAAATAGAGCAAAATATTTTTAATGGGGAAAAAGTGCCGCAGAATAAAAGCGTCAGTTTTTTCCCTGCAAATGGTATCAACAAAGGATTTGTGGTGCTGAAATCACCATCTTCTCAGCTGCCAGGGACAGGAAGACTTTTGTCAGAAAACCACAACTTTTTACACAGTTTTGGCATTTTACTAGGACATTGCCTATTTTTGCTATTTTTCATGTGCTCTCAACCTTCTTCCAGTTAGTGGTAGAAATGGGTCTTAAAGCAATAATGGATCCCGGAAAGCTATACATTTCTGAAAATTAGACAGAATTGTGAATTCAGCAAGGGGTCATTTGTGTAGATCCTTCAAGGCTTTTTTATAGAAACTAACAGTTGAAAATAAACAATATTGAAATTGACGTGAAAAAACTGCTATTTGTGCCAACGATTTCACTTGTAACTTCTTGTAAGTCTGACAGATTTTTTAAAGCAATATACCGTTACATCTGCTGAGCCCTTCTGGTTGCTGGGCTATAATAGGACTTGTTGGTTCACCACAAAGAAGATTGAGGAGGCAAAAGACTCAACCAACGAGCTTTTTCTGCCAAGCAGTCTTTTTGTAATTCACTGGCAGATTTCTTCTTAGAAAAAGTAGAATCAATCATTGATAAATTCTCAGATGGTAAATTATGCACTACGTTGACACCCACTATCGAGAGCAATCACCCCCTCAATACAACCAAAGCCTTAACTGAATTTGTTCCTCCACCAACAGAATATATCATAAACCTATTAAACACCGCTACCTCAGGCTCACCAGATGATCCATGCCCGCCAAATATAACTAAACTAGCAGCAGAAATCATTGCGTCTAAACTAACACCTGTTTATCAAAGCATGTGTGAAACAGGCACTTTCCCAAAGATCTAGAAAAAGGCTGTTGTGATCCCTCTGCTAAAAAAAGCTTCTCTTGATCATAAAGACCTGTGCAACTATGGGCCAATTTCCCATCTCCCACTACCAGACAAAATAGCAGAAACATTTCTGAATGAACAATTGGTATCTTTCATCGAGACCAACAAACTTCTGGATAGAACACAATTTGGGGCAGCCCTGATCCTGCTAGATCTCATGGCGGCTTTTGACACTGTCAATCATAAATTACTGTTAAGTCGCCTAACTACCTGTGTAATCACAGGTCAGGAGCGGAAGTTACTATAGTCCTACTTAGCGGATCAGGAGCAAGTAGTGAAGTTAGAGAAGTTTACTTCTCACTCGTTCTTTCTGCCATGTGGAGTCCCACAGGGATCCTCGCTGAGCCCCACTCTTTTTAACATTTATGTTTCCCCTTTAGCAGATCTGATAAGAAATTTCGGATTTCCACTCACATCCTATGCTTACGATACCCAAATTGTTGTCCCCATAGGGAAAAATGATGATAATACTGGAAACAGATTTCAGAACTGCATTTGTTTAAATCATTTTTCTTAACATTTTTCTTTTGCACATCATTAGGAAAGCATACAGCCAGATCAGCGCCCATCAGGAAAACCGGGATGAAAAGGCATGACGAGCACACCAGACTAGGAGGCAATATCCCAACAAAGGCAGAGCAGTACTGACAAAGTCCATAGTATTGAGTGCATGCGAGTAGCACAGGTATGGTGCAGTTCAAACCTAACCAGGGACATAGGATACAACAAAATGAGGACAACATAAGCTAAGGAAGGGTAAGGGAGAGTCGCTTCAAGACCTGGTGCCGTATCCAGTGTATTTGGGGGGCCAAGGGCCACTAAGAGCCAGTGACAGTGGGGCACCGAGGCAGAGGGGCTAACTCCGTGCAGGCATCGGATTCAGTCTGCAGGCACATCAGTGGGAGACATACCCTGAGTAATAACCCTCTGTGATGTAGTCGGGTTCTCTGCGTCAGTGTCCATCCCTTGGAGTGTAGAGACCATGGCGTCCACAGATTTCAGAACTGCATGATAGCTGTCCGCGATTGGATGGATAAAAATTGCCTCAAACTGAACTCAGAAAAAAACAGAGGTCCTACCGTTTGGACCAAAATCACATTTATGGGGTCTGTCAGCCTGGTCAACCACTATGGGCCCAATTCCCCTTCGAGTGGAAAAGGCACCAAACGTGGGTGTGATTATTGACACCAAGCTTGACTTTACAGATCATGTAAATAAACGTACTTCCTACACATTTAACACCCTTAGAATAATTTTAAAAGTTCTGCCTTTCATTCCTGCCAACCTAAAAAAAAAGATCATTAGTTACCCCACTAATCCTGTCTAAAATAGATTATTGCAACAGCCATCTTCGGACCACACATAAGTATAACCTAAACAGACTTCAGGTCCTGCAAAACGCAGCAGCTAGGCTTTTACTGAAAATCCCTAAGTTCTGTTCAGTTGCCCAAAACCTGAAAGATCTACACTGGCTTCCTGTTAAGCAAATAATAACCTTTAAGGTGTTATGTTTAACCTATAAGGCAGTTCATAATCTTGGTCCTGACTTCTTGAATCAAAGTATTAAACTGTATGCTCCTGCTAGAAAGCTCTGTTCAGCCACTGCTAACCTATTTGTATAACCTAGATTCAAAAAGGTAAGATGAGCTCGAAGGAGCATTTTGCTGGAAGCATCCAAAATATGGAATGCACTTCCTCACTGCATAAAAAACTAATCTAGTCTCCTTGCTTTCAGGAGGGCTGTAAATACCTGGTTATTCAAATCCTGGTAACTCCTATAACAGCCCTTGGCTGACACTCACAATTTATACATTACAGCGCTAATATGCTATACAAATACAGTTAACATAACCAAGAACCCAAGTAACCCAGAGCCAATAATTGAGCTGCGTCTTGCAATGGTTTTTCATTGTGTACCGGTATACAGCAATTCATTTGGTAAAATACAAGTAGTGAAAAGTATGTACCAAGTAAACCTATATATTTCCGAAATGGGAACAAAATATAGAGTTTAGAAGCAGTGGTTATTTGCACATCTCCAAAAGTGAGGGTACCCATACAAGCCTGATTTAGAGGTCATTTTTCAAAATGACTTCTTTTTTACAAATTGTCTTACATTTGAAAGGCTGAAATGCAAATAAAGTAAATTGGTAATAACACTTGTTCTACTATTCTGTGTTCCCCACAGCCTCCAGATAAAAATGCTACCTCACTTGTGTGGGTAGGCCTGGTGCCTGTGACAGGAAGCAGCCCAACACGCAATGTGTACATGTCACAGTTTTCCAGTGAAAACTGACCCTTTTTTTGCAATGTGCCTAGCTGTGGATTTTGGAACCTTGCTCTTCCGGCACCTAAGGAAACCTAGCAAACCTATATATTTTTGAAAGAAAGACATCCAGGGGAACCAGGATGGAGAGACTTGTGTGGCTCTCACCAGGTTCTGTTACCCCGAGTCCCTCGCAAAGTTCAAACTTTGTGAAAATTAAAATAACATTTTCCTCACATTTCTGTGACGGAAAGTTCTGGCATCTGTGTGAATCCACAAACTTCCACCCACCCAGCATTCCCCGAATGCTCCCGATAAAAATGGCACTTCACTTGTGTGGGTAGGCCTAGTTCCCATGACAAGGATTGGGCCAAAACGTACTGTGAGACTTCAAAATTGTCGATTACAAAAAGACCTTGTTTTGTGAGTGAGTCACCTGTGTTTTTTATCCCAGGCTCAGCAGCCACCTTGAGAAACCTACCAATCTCAGACATTTCCAAAAACTAGACACCCGGAATAGTCCGGGGAGGTATGACTTGCATAGATCCCTCAACGTTTTCCTACGAAGAAACCTCTGCAAACCTCAAATTTAGCTGAAATAAATCACATTTTTCTCAAATTTCTGTGTAGGAAAGTTGTAGGATTACAAAGCTCACACAAATTTCCCACCACCCTGCGTTCCCTCCGGTCGCCTGATAAAAATGGTACCTCACTTGTGTGGTTGGCCAAGTACCCACGGCAGGGGAGGGCCTAAAACGTTTATTGTGGAGACATCTAAATTACCTATATTAAAACTACCTGCTTTTGAAAGGGGACCACCTTTGTATTTTGGTTCCGGGCTCACCGGCCATCTAGGAAAACCTACCAAACCCAGACATTTCTGAAAAAAAGTCACCTGGGGGTGTTCAGGCAAGTATGGCTTGCGTGGATCCCCCAATGTTTTCCTACCCAGAATCTCCTGCAAACCTCAAAAATTAGCTAAACCCCCAAACCCCACCCCACACACACATTTGCCCTGATAGAAAGACTGTAGCTATTTTGGGGGTGGGGATTGGTATGCCCATTATGGCCAGCTCCTACCCCTACGTACAAAAAAGCCAGTGTAGGAAGGTACGATGCTTCCGCATGGTTGCCCCCACTTTTTTCTTGGTGTTGTGTTGGTTTTTAACTAGTCTGACTGGGATCCTGCTAATCAGGAACCCAGTATATCTGCTTTCTCCCTAAAATGTGTTGGTAAGTACTTAGGTGCATACCAGATTGGATACTGGGGTGCCTTTATAAGTCCCTAGTATATGGTACTAAGGTACCGAGGGCATAGGTACCCCAGAGGTCTCCCTTGGGCTGAAGCATCTATCATGCCACCCTTGAGAGACCATTCAAAATGTAACTAAAGGCCTGCCATTGCAGCCTGTTTAAGTTGGTGCATGCACCAATTACTAAAGATATAGGTTCACTATATCTAAAGTCATTGCACTTAAAAACCTATAAGTCACCCCTATAGCAGGCCTTTACCATCCTGACGGCAGGGTGCATGGTTCTTAGTGAGAGGGTGCCCCTGCATGAGCAGGACACCCCTGCAGCCTACAAAGCCCATTCTCCTGGATTGTCAGTGAAGCAGCCATATACTATATAGAGGGGCACCACGTCATTATGTAATGACCATCTCGAAACTGTCTGCAGCGATTCCTATCATGTTGGGTATCAACCATGTTGGAATCATACCTCTCACACCGCAAAGGGTGTGGGAGGTATGATTCCAGACACCAGAACGGGCCTCCGTTAGGCTCTTGGTTCTTCCGGTACCAGCCTTCTTCACCTGGACAGCACAAAGTAGTTGCTGCCGAACAGAGACACATTTCTTCCCTCCTGCTGCTAAGCCAAGCTCAAGCAGAGGAAAGTGGAACAATAGGCATCCTGTCACAGGGAGGTGTGACCACCTCCCACAGAGGATTTAGTATATTGGGGCTGGGTGGGTGCGCTTGCCAGCGCCTGAAAGTCTGCATGAGGGGCACCTTTGGTGACACCGTGAATGGTCCAGTTCAGAACTGTACTGGGAGCTGTTGGCTCCCGCTCTGGCGCGAAACTGGACATAGAACATGGGAGTAAACTTACCCCGTAACAGACCATCCCCTGAGAGGGTCTCCTGAATCGTCCCAATCCTTTACCTAGGGTGCTTAAGAGCTTACCTGGGTGTAGGTCCCTAGTTTCGTCGTAGGACAAGATTCAGTTCCAGTACCACTGCAACTTCTACCTTCTGGGCACTCTGGACTTCGTTTGGGCCCTACTTCGACTCCCTTCCAGTCTGCTGCAACGTCCGTGCCTGTGCATCATACAGAGTCCGTGCAGGACCTGTGAAGCATTGAAGACATTGAAGAAATCTCCCTTGGCTTGAAGGAGTAACTCCCCTGCATCTGCAGACTCCGTAACTAAGACGACCGGTCTGCAGATCCTGAGCTCCTCCAGACTCTGTGACGTCTGCAACCCAGGTGGTGGTTTTCCATAGCTCCGGAGGCCTGCCCTGCTGTCTGACTGAGTATGAGGCCAGTATTCCTCGTGGGGCTGCAATAACTGAACCCCTGGACACTGCGTCCATTGCAAAGTGCAATACCTGGTCGACGTCTCACCAGGAAGATCTTCGGGCACCAAGTAGCTCCAACCTCGAGCTTCTCCAGAGACCAGAAGCTTCAGCCACACCGCACCATGTGCACCGTGACCTACCTCCTTTTGGTGAGCTGCTTGAGGTCCTCTTGCAACTCCTGTGCTCCGGCCTGTGAGTCCACTTGAGGGTCACCTTTGTTTTCTTTGGGTTTCCTTGATTCCCCAAGAATAGTCACAAGCCACAAATATATGGTGCATTGCCAATACGCAACCCCTTCTATCACGTTATGACAGGGCTCATTACGACCAATTTTAGAGACACTACTACAACACCTTCCAGATCAATATAAAGATCAGGCAACAGAGCTCATACAAGAAGGCAAATTAATCTCAAATGCCTCAATAAAATGTGCCCTAGATGTCGCAGACACAGCTGCTAGAGCTGTAAATACTAGTGTCATACTCAGAAGACATGCGTGGTTACGCATTTCAGGGTTCAAACAAGAGGTGCGAACCACAATCTTGAACCAGCCTTTCAACCAAAACCAATTTCTTGGCCCAGAAGTAGACACTACACTGGAGAAAATGAAGAAAGACACAGACACTGCAAAGTCAATGGGAGCTCTACAGTCCACACAGACTAGAGGTTCTTTTTGTCGCTCCTTTAACCCCTTGCATGCTGATGACATAATGGTTCCGTCATCAGCGACGGCTGAGCTGTGCTGATGACGGAACCGTTCCGTCATGACTCCGCCCGCGCAAGGCGGAGTCAGCATGGGGGGGGAATTCCCGCCGCACGCAAGGGGTTAATAGAGGAGGTTCCAAGCAAACTGGAGCAGATACAACAACATCTTTCAAGACGCAGACTCAAGCATCCTCTAACAAAGGTTATTTTAGAGGAGGATACAGGGGCAATAATAACAAGGGAAGAGGGCGCGGTAACAACAGCAATCGCTCCTCCTCCACAACTAAACAGTGACTTCCCTCTGCTCCCCCAACAGCATTCCACTCCTGTGGAGGGCAGATTAACACAGTTCCTGCCTATCTGGAACTCCATTACAATGGACAGGTGGGTGAGACAGATTATCCAACATGGCTACTGCCTAGAACTTAAATGTCTACAGATCACCTGACTCTGCTTCAACAAGAAGTTCTAGCACTTCTACAAAAATATGCTATTCAACTAGTCCCATTAGAAGAACAAGGAACAGCGGTTTACTCGCTGTATTTCCTAGTTCCCAAAAAGGACGGGGCACTGAGACCAATTCTCGACCTCAGGCCCCTCAACCATTACATACAATCAGATCATTTTCATATGATCACTCTGCAACAAGTGCTCCCACTACTGCAACAAGGCAATTTCCTTTCAACACTAGACCTGAAGGACGCCTATTTTCACATCCCAATACATCCTTCTCACAGGAAGTGCCTTCGGTTTGTAATACAAGGACAACACTATCAGTTCAAAGTCCTTCCTTTTGGTGTCACATCAGCACCACAAGTGTTCACAAAGTGCTTAGCAGTAGTAGCAGCACATCTCAGAAGACAATAGATACACGTCTTCCCCTATCTGGACGATTGGCTCATAAAAGCCAAGTCATTCCACCAATGTGTACAACACACTCAGCAGACAATTCAACTGTTGCACAACTTAGGGTTTATGATCAACTACATAAAGTCGCACCTAGAGCCTTCGCACGTGCATCGGTATCTAGGAGCTACCATGAACAAGTCTACAGCTCTAGCGTATCCCGGTCCAGCCAGGATACAGAGCATTCAAGCCTTAGTCTCCACTTTCCAACACCAGCAATCTCTCCAGGCAAGAGTGTTCATGAGGTTAATAGGCATGATGGCATCCTGCATCTTCATAGTACCACATGCAAGACTGCAAATGCGTCCATTACAGGAATGTCTGGCACAACAGTGGAATCAGGCTCAAGGTCAGCTCACAGACCTGGTGTTGGTAGACAGCCGTACTCATCGCTCTCTGCAATGGTGGAACACCAAAAACTTGACAAGAGGACAGCCGTTCCTCGAGCCTGTTCCACAGATAGTGCTCACAACAGACGCATCCCTCACAGGATTGGGAGCCCATCTCTTACACCATGCTACTCAAGGTCGATGGAACAACCAGCAAAAGCTGTGCCATATCAACCATCTAGAGTTGCTAGCGATATTCTTAGCACTCAAAACTTTTCAACTTCAAGTACAGAACAAAGCTGTCTTAATTTGGATGGACAATATGACAGCGATGTACTATATACAAAAACAGGGGGGGACACACTCTCTGCAACTGTCCCAGCTCACACAGAACATTTGGAGATGGGTCATTCCTCAAAACATATATCTGTTTGTGGAACACCTTCCAGGGGTTCACAATCAGATAGCGGATCTGTTAAGTCGGCAGTCACAACAGATTCACGAATGGGAGCTACATCCACAAGTTCTTCAGCCATTCTTCCAGCAGTGGGGGCACCAACACATAGACCTGTTTGCCACCCACGAAAATGCAAAATGCCCAACCTTCGCTGCCAGGTTCCCACACCCACGGTCCAAGGGCAATGCAATATGGATGAACTGGTCAGGCAGATTTGCGTACGCTTTTCCGCCTCTCCCCCTCATTCCACTAGTGGTGCGCAAGCTCAAACAACAGTCTCTCAAGCTCATACTAGTAGCTCCCACGTGGGCACGCCATCCGTGGTTCACCACACTACTAGACCTCTCCCTGGTTCCACATCAAAAGTTACAGCTCACACCCTCGCTGTTAACACAGAACCATGGAGAAATCAGACACCCAGACCCAAACCAACTGAATTTGGCGATCTGGCTCCTGAAGTCATAGAGTTTGGTTATCTTAACCGACCACCAGACTGCATGAACATCATTAAAGAGGCCAGAAGACCTACTACCAGAGCGTGTTATGCCGCTAAATGGAAAAGATTTGCAATTTATTGCAAACATAATCACATTGATCCACTGGATGCCTCCATCCGAAATATCATTTGGTACCTTTTACATCTACAAAGGTCTAATTTGGCATTCTCTTCCATACGCCTACATCTTGCAGCAATTGCAGCCTTTTTACAAAACAGGCAATACCTGTCTCTTTTTAGAGTACCTGCAATCAAAGCATTTATGGAAGGATTAAAGAGAATAATCCCTCCCAGACTGCCACCTTCTCTTGTATGGAACCTGAATCTTGTCCTTACGAGACTTATGGGACCCCCTTTTGAGCCTCTGCATAAATGTGAACTGCAATTTCTCACATGGAAAACTGCTTTCCTTGTTGCCATCAGCTCTCTTAGAAGAGTAAGTGAAATACAAACGTTCACTATACAAGAACCATTTTTTCAAATACATCCCAATAAAGTGGTTGTCAGATCTAATCCAAAATTTCTACCAAAGGTTATCTCACCTTTTCACCTAAACCAATCTGTAGAGTTACCTGTGTTTTTCCAAAACCCAGACTCTGTAGCAGAGAGGGCCTTATTCACGTTAGATGTTAAAAGAGCTCTACTTTACTACATCGATAGAACTAAATCCTTTAGAAAGACTAAACAATTGTTTGTATCTTTCTCTCCTCCACACAAAGGCAACCCTATCTCTGAAGGTGGGATTGCCAGGTGGATTGTAAAGTGTATACAAATATGCTATCAAAAAGCTAAACGCACACTAGCAGTTCCTCCTAGAGCACACTCCACTCGCAAACTAGGAGCCTCTATGGCTTTCTTAGGAAATATACCATTGGAGGACATATGTAAGGCAGCAACATGGTCTACACCACACACCTTCACTAAACACTATTGTGTTGACGTGCAAGCCAAGCAGCAAGCTGCAGTAGGCCAAGCCGTCCTTAGAACACTATTGCAATGGATACATGCGACCACCGCTAGGGGAGACACTGCTGCACAATCGATGCATAGTGTACGATCTGCAGCTCATATGCCTTGAACGGAAAATGCTACTTACCAATATGCATCTGTTCTCGGCATGTAGAGCTGCTGAGTCGTACACCCCCTCCCGCCTCCCCAGACTTGTATCCATTCCAGTTCTGTAGTAGGGGATCTCTGTGTATAGTCATAATCTAGTGAATAGTCCCGCCCATGTGCGTGGACCCCGGCAATCAAAAATAATCTCTTAAGTTGTCAAAATAATGCAGAAACTGCAAAGACACTTAAGAGAAAATTTAAAGACAAATAATGCAGCCTATATCCACAGGCTACACTGTCCAGTACTTCAACTAGAAATTCCACCAAAAATCACCACACACAGCACAGCCTGCTAGTTTCTACCATAGAGAAACTTGCCTCCCCCAGTCAAAGACCCAGGAATGATAGAGAGGAAGGCAGGGACAGACAAGCCCCATAGGCTGCCATTATGTGGCTTAAATAGGATACTGTGCCTTTAAGAGAACTTTCCAGAACTTCTCCCAGTATCCCAGAATGCATAGCAGGTCCCTCTTACTTCAGTTCTTTTTTCCGGCTCCTGCTTACAGGACCCTGGCATTGAGCTCTCCCTTTTACAAGGGTTTATTGAATTCGTTTTTTGCACTTTTAACTTTTAAAAGTGTTGCAGTTACTGCTTGGTGTTCTCTTCTCACTTTTGTGCTGTTTTTAGGCGTTTTGGGGCTCCGAAATGCCTGGCCTTTTTGTCAAGTGCCCAGCATGTGAGAGGAAGAAGGCCAAAAGCGACCCCCATGATGTCTGCATCGTGTGCCTTCCAGAAGATCATGGCCCTGAGGAGTGTGTTATCTGCCAGCAACTTTCTGCTAGGACCCTCAGGGACAGATTGAAGATCAGGCTGGCTGGCCTGGAGGATAGGCGCCAACGTGCTGCAGGTGGGTCTGGGCAGCCTGGGAGGGATCCCTCTGCCTCTGCTGAGGCCCCTGGGGGGCTCCCCAGGGGCAGGAAGTCCAGCCAACGATCCCATTCTCCGTCGGCGTCGATGGCATCGACGACGGCGTCGAGAGGGATGACGACGGCGTGCTCCCCTTCTCCCCGGGGCTCCGGGTCGAGACGGCGCGACGGCTCGACGGCTAAGGAGAAACCGACGTCGAGGCCGCCGTCGACGTCATCGTCTTCGTCGACGTCGAGATCATACCGACGCCGAAGGCACAGTGACGTACATCGACGCTCGCCGTCGAAGCGGCGCCGACGCTCGCCGTCGAGGCGACGCCGTCGGTCGTCGTCGAGGCGACACCGTCGATCCCCGTCGCGGCGACACCGCCGATCGACGTCGAGGGGCTCCTCGACGTCGGGAACATCGAGGCGACGGCGGCGCTCGTCGTCGAGGGCGGGCCGCCCGACGTCGAGAGGACGACGAAGGTCGACGTCGAGGAGTCGGCGTTCGACGCCGAGGAGGAGGCGGTCGACGCCGAGAAGACGGCGCTCGACGCCGGAGTCCAGGAGACGTCATTCGACGCCGGAGAAGCGTCGTTCTGCGTCCAGCAGACAGCGGTCAGCGTCGGGGAGCAGGTCACCCGCTCCAAAACGGCGAAAGAGGGACTCTAGTCCCAGGAGTCACGCTGCTTCCAGCGGTGGTCGCAAGAGGAAGAGGTCGCCTGCGGATGGGGATGGCTCTCCGCGCCCCTCGCCTGGAGGGACACCGGGCTCGGTGTACTCGGACGTGTACACTCCGTCCCGGCCCAGGACTCCGACTCCTCCCCCCGTGCCTAAGGAGGACCCTCCGCCCAAACCGCCACTGCCTTCAGGGGACACTTCTCCACCTCCGGTCCCTCCGCATGGGCCCGCACCGCGGCCGAAGGTTCCTCCTCCGAGGTCCACTTCCCTGCCGTCCCTGCCTGCTCCTCCCAAGGGGACTCCGAAACCGAAACCCCGGGAGGAACCGAAGACGCCTCGTGATGAGCCGAGGAAGACCCCTCCGCGCAAACCGAAGGAGCGCCCACGAGCTGGCAGGTCTCGCTCTCGCTCTGGGCGGAAGGACAGATCGAGGCACAGATCATCCACGAGATCGAGGCACCGCCATAGGAGGCGCGAGTCTCGCTCTCACACGAGGTCCTCTGGGACCAGGGATTATTCACCCACCCTATCGGGGTCTCCGGACACCAGAGTGTCCCCGATAGATGACCTGGTGGCCTTTCAGGACGTACTGTTGCGGGGCGCAGCGAAGCTCGGCATCTCCCTGACGGTGCCTACACCGAAGACATCGGTCATCTTCGAGACGCTGCATCAGAGGCATCTGTCTCGTCCTCTCCTGCCCCTGGTGCCGGGCCTGGAAGAACCTGCTATGGCTCTGTTTCTCACCCCGGCTGTGACGAGGGCGGCCCCGTCGAGATTACTTAAGAAGTACCGAGCTCCCGACTCGGATCCGGCCTTTTTGAGAGCTGAGCCTCCACCTGACTCCGTCATCGTCACGGCGGCCCGCAAGCAGCATGCCACCACCCCGACCTCCACGGTTCCCCCGGACAAGGAATCGAGATGGATGGACTCGGCAGGAAGGAAAGTTTGTGGTACTTCCGCGACCTCCATGAAAGCGGCGAGTGCCACGGCTTTGTTGGGTCGCTACGACCGCGCCCTCTGGGACTCCCTTGAGCGCTTTGCGGAGCATTTGCCCCGGGAGCAGCGTGAAGACTTCACGGAAGTCCTGAGTGAGGGGATGCTGGTAGCCAACCAGATAATCAGCGCGGCTGCGGACTCTTCCCTGTTGGCGGCTCACGGATTTTGCCACGGGATCAACCAGCGGCGTCACGCATGGCTCCGGCTTATGTCCCTGAAACCGGACGCACAGCAGAGGGTGGCCAATCTGCCGTTTTCCGGTGAGACCCTCTTCGGGAAACATGCTGATGATGAAATGGCCCGCATGAAGGCGGAGGCCGAAACGCTGACGGCTGTGGGCCTGGAAAAGCCCAAAGAGACCAAGAAGCAGTACCGCCCCTTCCAACGGCGGTTCGGCGGACAGGGCCGAGGTCGAGGACCGGCCTCAGGACACTCCCAGCAGCAGCAGCAGTTCCGGAAGCCGTTCCAGAAGCGGCAGAAGGGCAGGGGAGGCCAGCAGTCGGCTCCGGCGCCCAAGGGCCAGGCGGGGCCTAGGCCCTAGGAACTTACTTCCCCCGGATCCGTTACCCACTCCGGTAGGGGGAAGCATCCAACTTTTTCTGGCAGAGTGGAGAAAAATTACTCAGGACAAGTGGGTGCTGAATATTGTTTGCAATGGATACAGTCTTCGGTTCACCAGCCCTCCTCCAGCTATTCCCCCGGTCAGCTCGCAGTTTCAGCTGCGCGAGCTTCAGGCGGAAGCGGATATCCTGTTGAGGAAAAGGGCGATAGAAGACGTACCTCGGTCTCAGAGAGGAAGAGGTCTGTACTCCCGGTTCTTCCTGGTTCGCAAGAAGGACAAGAACGAGTTCAGGCCCATTCTGGATTTGCGACAGGCAAACAAATGGATTCGCAGAGAAAAGTTCCGCATGCTGTCGTTGCATCAGATTTACCCTCAGTTGCAACAGGGGGACTGGCTTTGTGCTATAGACCTACAGGATGCTTACTTCCATGTGCCCATTGCACACAAACACAGGAAGTTCCTGCGGTTCCAAGTCGGCACCAATCACTATCAATACACAGTACTCCCATTCGGACTGAAGTCTGCGCCGAGAACGTTCTCGAAGTGCATGGCGGTGGTAGCAGCACACCTGAGGAAGAACAAGGTGTTCGTCTACCCGTACCTGGACGATTGGTTGATCAAGGCATCCTCCTTCTCGGAAGCGCGAGCACACTTCCAGAAGACGTGCGTTCTCTTGAACAAGTTGGGGCTGCACATCAACATGGCCAAGTCTGTCCCGACTCCGGTCCAATGCATACAGTACTTGGGAGCCTCCATCAATACGCTGTCAGCAAGCGTGTCTCCTTCGGAGGAGCGACGATTATCGCTTCTTCGGAAGGCTCAGGCTCTCATGGCGTCTCCATCTACAACGGTGTCTTCTCTACTGGGATCGATGGCCTCTTGTATCTTCCTGACGCCACACGCACGGCTGCACATGAGACCGCTGCAGGAGTGCTTGGAGGACCAGTGGGATCAGAGGAAAGGCTCCTGGGACGACAAGATTCGACTGTTGCTGCATGCTCTTCAGTCTCTGAAGTGGTGGTGTTCGGCGGAGAATCTCCTCAGAGGGGTTCCCTTTCACAAGGACATTCCCACGCAGACTGTCGTGACGGATGCGTCTCTTCTGGGATGGGGAGCGCACTCCGGGACTTTGCAGATTCAGGGCACGTGGTCACCGATGGAGGCCACGTATCACATCAATTTCCTGGAACTCAGGGCTGTTCACTTGGCGCTGAAGGCCTTTCTTCCGTCCTTCCAGACCAACTCTCTGCTTGTACAGACGGACAATACCACCACGATGTATTACCTCAACAAGCAGGGTGGCTCGAGATCGCGCACTCTGTCACAGGAGGTGCAGACGATCTGGCACTGGCTCCTGGCCAGAGGACTGACGATAACGGCCACCCATCTACCAGGTGTGCAGAATGTTCAGGCAGACGCACTGAGCAGACTGCTTCAGGAAAACCACGAATGGGTCATAAACGACGAAGTACTAGGAGAAGTCTTCGCAAGGTGGGGAACTCCAGACGTAGATTTGTTCGCCACCGCCGAAAACAGCAAGTGCAGAGACTTCGCCTCCAGGTACTTCCAGCAAGGGACGCTGGGGAATGCGTTATGGATCAACTGGACGAACGGCTTTCTGTACGCCTTTCCTCCCATTCCCCTGATTCCGGCGGTACTCATCAAGCTGGCCCGGTCCAGAGCTCGGATGATACTCATCGCCCCGGAGTGGCCCAGGCAGTGGTGGTTCACAGACCTTCTTCACCGGTCTCTCCTTCCTCACATTCGGCTGCCGTGTAGGCCGGACCTTCTCACGAAGTTCGGGGGACGGATGTTACACCCCAACCTCTCGTCTTTGAGTTTGGCGGCATGGCTCCTGAGATAGTGCAATATGGCCATCTGAATCTGCCCGATGACTGCATGGACATACTGAAGGAGTCTAAGAGACCTTCCACTCGGACTTCATATGCTTACAAGTGGAAGAGGTTTTGTATCTGGTGCCAGTCTAAGAACCATGATCCTACGACCTGCAAGGAAGATGTCATCCTTCCTTACCTTTTACATTTGGCGCAGTCTGGCCTTAATGTCCATTCCATTAAGGTTCATCTTGCTGCATTGACTGCCTACAGGAAATGCCCTTCACAGACTTCCTTTTTCCAGATCCCTGTGATCAAAGACTTTCTGGAAGGCTTGAAGAAAGTATTCCCTCCTGTCAGGCTTCCCTCGCCTTCATGGGAATTGAATGTGGTGCTGTCCAGATTGATGAAGGAGCCTTTTGAACCTATTCATAAGGCTTCGTTGCAGCACCTGTCCTGGAAGGCGGCGTTCCTCGTGGCCATTACATCGGCCCGCAGGGTGAGTGAAATTCAGGCGTTGTGTTGTAATGAACCTTATACTGTATTTCATGCTGCTAAGGTTGTTATGCGTACTCACCCTAAATTTCTTCCCAAGGTTATTTCTGATTTTCATGTCAACCAGACTATAACTTTGCCTACGTTTTTTCAGAACCCTTCATCCCCAGCGGAGAGGTCTCTCCATTTCCTGGATGTTAGGAGGGTGTTGAAATTTTATCTGGATAAAACCAAGGATATTCGTAGGTCTGACCAGTTGTTTATCAATTATGGGTCGGTCAGGACGGGTCTTGCGACCTCAAAGCAGTCCATCTCTAGGTGGATTGTGTCCTGCATACAATTGTGTTACCAGAAGGCTAATAAGACCTTAGGAGGTAAGCCTAAGGCTCATTCCACCAGGGGCAAAGCTGCCACGACGGCTCTGCTCCGTAACGTGCCGATTGCTGAAATCTGCAAGGCAGCCACTTGGAAGTCGGTTCATACCTTTGCTAAGCATTACTGCCTGGACACTGACGCCAGGGCAGACGCTCAGGTTGGCCAGGCTTCGCTGCGGAATTTGTTCGCACAGTAGTGGCGTTATGTATTTGTTCTCCACCGCCGCTTTGGTGTGGGGATGGGCTTGCCATTCTATTCACTAGATTATGACTATACACAGAGATCCCCTACTACAGAAGGAGTAGTTTCTGTCCTGTAACTCCAGTTCTGTAGTAGGGGTATCTCTGTTATAGTCATAAGCGCCCGCCCTCCTCCCCGGTGGAGATTTTTTCATCATACAAGAATGCGACAGGTCTGGCGTGCTTCGCCTTCAAAAAGAACTGAAGTAAGAGGGACCTGCTATGCATTCTGGGATACTGGGAGAAGTTCTGGAAAGTTCTCTTAAAGGCACAGTATCCTATTTAAGCCACATAATGGCAGCCTATGGGGCTTGTCTGTCCCTGCCTTCCTCTCTATCATTCCTGGTCTTTGACTGGGGGAGGCAAGTTTCTCTATGGTAGAAACTAGCAGGCTGTGCTGTGTGTGGTGATTTTTGGTGGAATTTCTAGTTGAAGTACTGGACAGTGTAGCCTGTGGATATAGGCTGCATTATTTGTCTTTAAATTTTCTCTTAAGTGTCTTTGCAGTTTCTGCATTATTTTGACAACTTAAGAGATTATTTTTGATTGCCGGGGTCCACGCACATGGGCGGGACTATTCACTAGATTATGACTATAACAGAGATACCCCTACTACAGAACTGGAGTTACAGGACAGAAACTACTCCTTCTCATCTTACATAGATGCACACGCATGGACATCCTTTTTTCTTACTGTATCTCTACTATCTCTGTAATTTCCCATCATGGCGAAAAACAATCTAAGGATGGAGCCGATGCCCATGCGCAGTATTGTCCAAGGGAGGGGTCACCTATATCGTGACTACAAAGACTTCTCCAAGAAGACAACAACCTGCAATCATCCGAGCCCAACACCAGGTGGCGATCTAATGCATAGTGTACGACTCTGCAGCTCTACATGCCAAGAACAGATGCATAGTGGTAAGTAGCATTTTCCTTTTTATTTATGTGTTGGTTTTGAAAATAGCTAAATTAATAGCTTTGTCATTTACAATGCCAATAGTTATAACTTTAGCAAATGTGACACCTATAGCATTTGTAATGCAATATGTGTTGTATTTACGTGAGTTAGATGTATTGATATTACAAATAACAATGGCTTTTATTTTTTTTAATAATTAATACTTCAATCAAAGTTATTGTAATTTATAATGGCAATAGCTTAAACTTTTGTAAATAACTATCTGAAAGAGACATGTTAGTGATAGATTCCTTACCTTAGAATATTCCCAGGCGTCAGACTGTATCCGGAAAACTTTTTGCGTAGTAATACCCCTGCGCGTCGGTAGGCGTCGTCTGCGGCTCCGCGTCCGTCGTCGGCGTCGTGAGCGCCGGAATGACGTCGTCGGAGTACTTAGATGCCGCCCATGCGCGCTGACGTCAGTTCTTCTTTTTTCCGCGCCAGTTAGCGCAGATCCGGAAGAAGCTCTACCCCCAGTCAATTTTTGACTGAACTTTTTTTGATCTTTTTGATCGCTCTTTCTTGTCGAGTCTTTGACTCCATCGGTGCCAGGGATGCCCGGGTTCAAGCCTTGCTCGAAGTGCGACCGACTCATGTCGGTCACGGACCCCCATCGCCGGTGCCTGAAGTGCTTAGGCCTCGACCATGATGATCGAACCTGCTCCGACTGCCGGGCCCTGATGTCGAAGGCTAGGCGAGAGCGGTCCCGCAAGCGACTCGAGCTGAGGCAGTCGGCCCGCGCCACTCCAGGTCCCGGTTCCGATCCCACGGGAGGTCGAGGGACAGGTCGCGAGGTCAGAGTCATCGAAGCTCCGGGAGTGGACACCGATCGTCCGGTTCCAAATCCTCAGGTAAGAGGCATGAGAGGTCGGAGCGACGTCATCGATCCTCCGACCCACCCCGACGCTCGCACGATGCGGCCGGGGGCTAGCGTCGCCGCCTGCCCCACACCTTCGGGTCCCTGGGCACGGCGCGACGCCGGAGGAGGTCGAGAGGTACCTCATGGCCATGAGGGCCCTCCCTCCTCAGTCGGTTTCCGTGGCGCCTTCGGGCCCAACGGTTCCGTCTGGAGGTTCTAACGGGTCGGGCGCTTCGGCCCGACGCCGTCGGGTGCTTCGGCCCCGACGCCGTCGGCGACTTCGGTCTCGGCGCCGCAGGACCTCGCCGGATCCGGCTCCGGATCCGGGATGTCGCTGGTCGACCTTACGACCTCGCCGGCGCCGTCCTCAAGGGTGTCGCCCCCGGCGCCCACTGTGGTTGCCGCCCCCAATGTTTCCTACGGTCCGACTCAGGCGCCGGAAGGGCGCCGATTCCGTCGGCCTTTGGGGATTTTTATCTCCACGAGGAGGCCCTGTCTGCTAATCCTGGTTTACAGGACACAGGTGACGAGGAAGATAGGGAGGGGTCCGAGGACCCTCTGGCACTAGATTGCCAGTCTCAACAGGACTGGACATATGAGCTTGGGGAGGCCAGTGGTCTTGACACTTCGCCAGACACTGGATTTAGCTCACCTCCGACTGTGGCTTCGGAGACGGGCTCTACATATAGTGTAGTGTTGACGAAGGCAGCTAAGGCCTTAAACCTTAAATTCCCCGTCGCGGCCGTGAGGACTAACCTCCTCACAGAGGTCCTCAAACCGCAGTCAAGCTCCAGTGAGCCTCTGCTGCCGTTCAATGAGGCCTTGTGTGACGTTCTTGTGGGCACTTGGTCCAAGCCCGCCACAGGTCCGCCTGTGGATAGGAACGTGGCCAGACGCTACCGCCCGGCCCCGGGCGACCCATGCTTTTTGTCCACCCACCCCACCCCCGAGAGTCTGGTCATCCAGGCCTCAAACTCCCAGACCGCATTCCCGTCAGCCCCGCCCGACAGGGAATACAAGAGATACGGACAGTTCGGGAAGAAGGTTTTCTCGTCTGTTAGCTTAGGGCTGCGGTCTGTGAATACCACCTGTCTCTTGGGCCCCTACACCCACACTCTGTGGGACACGGTTGCGGAGGTGCTGCCACAATGCCCGGAGGAGGTCCAGGCTAAACTCGGCTAAGCCCTTGCGGAAGGCCGAGACGCAGCACGCTTTTCTATCTGGTGTGGGCTGGATACCACAAACTCACTGGGCAGGGCGATGGCAACGACAGTGGCGGTTCGACGTCACGCCTGGTTGAGGTCCGCCAACTTCTCGGCCGATGTCCAGGCCACACTACTGGACATGCCGTTGGATGGCCGTCGCCTCTTCGGCGACAAGGCAGACCATGCGCTGGAACGTTTCAAGGACTCCAGGGCTACGGCCAAGTCCTTGGGCCTCACGGCCCGACGCCAGCAATCGGGTGCCTTTCGCTCCTTTCGTGGCCACGGAAGGGGCGCCCCCACACGTACTGCCAGCCACGCGCCGCAGAATGTCCAACAGCGCGGTGGCGGACGTGGAAACCACCGTGGCGGCGGTCGGGGACCACGGCGAGGCCAGTCCACACCCCCCGCAGCAGCGCCTGCCTCTAAACCTTCCTAGTCCGAGTTTTCAGGCCCATGTGACGCCTGTGGGAGGCATGGTTCGCCATCACCTCTCCCACTGGCGCACAGTCACTTCGGAGAGGTGGGTGCTGCAGATTGTCTGAAGGGGCTACTCTCTCCCCTTCGAGGCATCCCCTCCATCCATGCCACCGCAATGCCACCGCGTGTCGGGGGATCGCTTGCAACTTCTGCAAGAGGAAGTCACGGCCCTTTTGGCCAAGAGGGCCATCGAGCGCGTTCCTGGGCCAGAAGTAGGGTGTGGATGTTACTCCCACTACTTTCTGGTGCCCAAGAAGGGCAAAGGGGGCCTACGCCCGATCTTGGACCTAAGGAACGTCAACGTCTTCCTCCGGAAGGAGAAGTTCAAGATGCTAACTTTGGCTCCGGTCCTGGCTGCCCTGGACCCGGAAGACTGGATGGTAGCGTTGGACCTGCAGGACGCTTATTTCCACATTCCCGTCCTGCCGGCCCACCGGCGTTACCTGCGGTTCACGGTAGGCCAAGAGCACTTTCAGTTTACCGTGCTCCCCTTCGGCCTTACCAGCGCCCCACGGGTGTTCACGAAGGTGATGGCGGTTGTCGCAGCTCATCTGCGCAGGCAGGAGGTGTCAGTCTTCCCCTAACTTGACGACTGGTTGTTGAAGGCGGGCTCGCCCCAGGTAGTCGTCACCCACCTCCAGACTACGGCCGACCTCCTGCACTTGCTGGGGTTTTCCATCAATGTGCCAGTCACACCTGTGCCCCTCTCAGAAGCTCCTCTTCATCGGAGCGGTTCTTGACTCGGCGCAGTTTTGGGTTTACTCACCCGAACAGCGGGTTCGGGATATTCAGGCTCTGATTCTCATCTTCCAGCCGTTATCCCGAGTCTCGGTCAGGTTGGCGCTGCGGCTTCTGGGGCTGATGGCCTCCTGCATCCTTCTGGTGCATCACGCCAGGTGGCAGATGCGGGCTCTGCAGTGGGACCTGAAGTTTCAGTGGGCCCAGCATCAGGGCAACCTGTCCGATCATGTCTTGATCTCGGAGGGCACTGCGAAAGAACTGCAGTGGTGGCTCACGGACCGCGACTGGGTCAGTGGCAGATCCCTCTCCCAACCCCACCCGGAGCACGTAGTTGTGACGGACGCGTCCCTCCAGGGCTGGGGGGGGCCATATGGGAGAGGCGGAGATCAGAGGCCTCTGGTCTCCGGCGGAGTCCCGGCTCCATATCAACATGTTGGAGCTGCGGGCGATTCGTCTAGCACTGAAGGCACTCCTCCCCTCTGTTCGGGGGAGTGTAGTGCAAGTGTTCACTGACAACACCACCGCCATGTGGTACTGCAACAAACAAGGCCGAGTGGGGTCGTGGACCCTATGCCAGGAGGCTCTGCGCCTATGGCAATGGCTGGAACGTCAGGGCGTGACCCTGGTGGTTCAACACCTGGCAGGCTCTCTGAATGTCAGGGCAGACGAACTCAGCCGTCGGTGCATGATGGATCACGAATGTCGTCTGAACTCGGACGTGGCGCAAGGTCTCTTTCAGCGATGGGGAGAGCCTTGGTTAGACCTATTCGCCACAGAAGAGAACGCGCAATGTCATCAGTTCTGCGCGTTGGAATTTCCAAGGCGGCACTCGCTCGGAGACGCTTCTCGTCGCGAGTGGAGTTGCGGTCTGTTGTACGCCTTTCCGCCTATACCACTTCTGCCCAGAGTGCTGAAGAAGATAAGGCGCGACCGGGCCCAAGTGATCCTTGTGGCTCCGGACTGGGCACGAAGATACTGGTATCCCGAGCTACTCAGCATCTCAGTCGATCCCCCGATTCGTCTGCCTCTTCGGGAGGACCTTCTGTCGCAGCAGCAGGGGACGGTGCTGCACCCGAACCTGTCCAGTCTCCACCTACAAGCTTGGAAATTGAGGGGCGACAGTTGAGGCCATTTGACTTGCCTCCTGAAGTCTGTGATATCATTCTGGCAGCCAGGCGTCCCTCCACAAAGTCGGTATACGCCTGCAGGTGGAACAGATTTGTGGCATGGTGCACAGCAAAGGCTGTGGATCCTCTCTCTGCACCCCTTTCGGAAGTGCTGCTCTTTCTTCCTTCCCTTGCCCAGCAGGGCTCTGCTCTGGGCACTCTTAAAGGGTACCTTTCTGCTCTTTCCGCCTTCTTAAGGCTCCCTGATCAGCCTTCTTTATTCAAGTCCCCCATTGTAAATAGATTTCTGAAGGGCATCATACACATGTTCCCTCCTGTTCCCTTTGTGATGCCCCAGTGGGACTTGAATCTTGTTCTCACTTATCTGATGTGTGCTCCCTTTTGAGCCGCTCCATAACCGTCCTCTCCGTCTTCTCACTTTGAAGACTGCTTTCCTGGTCGCCGTCACCTCTGCCAGGAGGGTGAGTGAGCTCCAGGCCCTTTCTTCTACTCCACCTTTCCTATCTGTTCATCCTGACAAGGTGGTGTTGCATGCACGACCTTCCTTTCTGCCCAAGGTTGTCACGGCCTTCCACATCGGGCAGTCCATTACTTTGCCCACCTTCTTTCCGCCTCCGCATCCCTCGAAAGAGGAAGAGAGGCTCCACCGTCTGGATCCAAAACGTGCGCTCTCCTATTAACTAGATCGCACACGCCAATTCCAGGTGGATGACCAACTCTTTGTTGGTTATGTGGGGTGCGAAGAAGGGAAAGGCGGTACACAAGAGGACCATTTCGCTGTGGGTCATCTTGTGTATTCAGGCATGTTACTCCATGGAGAAAAATGAGCCCCCTGCTGGATTGCGGGCTCATTCCACTCGTGCCACGGCAACAACAACTGCCCTGGGCCGAGGAGTCCCCCTACAGGACATTTGCCAGGCAGCGACGTGGGCCTCGCTGCACACGTTCGCAAGACACTACTGCCTGGACAGTCAAGTCCGGAGGGATGGCTTCTTTGGCCGTTCCGTCCTCCAGGACTTTCTGGTGCGATATTGGTTCGCAGACTCACCACCGGGGTTGGTATTGCTGGGGTATCTATTCTAAGGTAAGGAATCTATCACTAACGTGTCTCTTTCAGATGCACAAGTTACTACTTGTGTAACGATATATCTGTTCGAGACATTAGTTAGTGATAGATTCCTTACCGACCCACCCTTCCTCCCCGTTCTGCGAACCGATATCTAGGGTTAGGGTTATCCCCTTTCAGGGCCCTAGTTTCATGGCACCAGTGTTGGTTCTATCATGGCTCTGCGTATCTGGCGCGGAAAAGCTGTGTATCAGAACTGACGTCAGCGCGCATGTGCGGCGTCTAAGTACTCCGACGACGTCATTCCGGCGCTCACGACGCCGACGACGGACGCGGAGCCACAGACGACGCCTACCGACGCGCAGGGGTATTGCTACGCAAAAAAAAATCCGGATCCAGTCTGACGCCTGGGGATGTTCTAAGGTAAGGAATCTATCACTAACTAATGTCTCCTACAGATATATCGTTACACAAGTAGTAACTTGTGCTTTGTGAAGATTATGTTCAGTGTATTTTATTGTGACATAGAACAGAAGTGAAACATTAAAAAACATTGTGACATTTGTAATAAAGCTTGAAACATTGAGAGAACATATTTGAACCAGTTGTTGAACGGTTGCACAGATTGATTCTGTGGTGGCGCTGAGTGATGTTGTGGTGGCGACGAGTGGGGGCTAATGTGTGAGGGGGGGAATGTGTGAGGGTGCAGTGTGTAAGGGTGCAGTGTGTGAGGGTGCAGTGTGTGAGTGGGCAGTGTGAGAGGGCGCAGTGTAATGAGAGTGTGTGAGGGTGCGGGTGTGTGAGTGCGCAATGTGCGAGGGGGCAGTGTGTGAGGGGGCAGTGTGTGAGGGGTGTGATTGTGCAGTGTGTGTGCCCTAAAGTAGTGTGAGTGAGCAATGTGTGAGTGTGCAGTGTGTGAGGGGTCAGTGTTTGAGGGGTCAGTGTGTGAGGGTGCAGTGTGTGAGGGCGCAGTGTGAGGGTGCAGTGTAATGAGTGTGAGGGTGCGAGGTGTGTGAGGGTGCGGGGTGTGAGGGTGCAGTGTGTGTGGCCTAAAGTAGTGTGAGTGCGCAATGTGTGAGGGGGCAGTGTGTGTGAGGGTGCAGTATATGTGGACTACATTACTGTGAGTGAGCAATGTGTTAGTGTGCAGTCACCAATACTGTGCAGCATGGCTTTAAAAAAAAAACTTGAGCGACCTTCATGTCATTTTGTAGGTGCGCACACCAATAAAACATGCGCCTAAAAAAGATCCAAGTTGAATGGTAAAACGAAAAATAAAAGAAAGGTTGGTACAAATGGCGTGGGCTGCTTCTCTATCAATCTGCATTTTAATTATGTTATGAGTGGCAACAACTGGGGGGTTGTGTGTGTGTGTGGGGTTGTGTGTGTGGGGAGGTTATGTGTGTGGGTGGGCTGTGTGTGGGGGGGCGCTGTGTGTGTGTGGGGCTGTATGTGGGGCTGTGTTTGTGTGGGGCTGTTGTGTGGGGTTGTGTGGGGTTGTGTGTGTGGGGGTGTGGGTGTGTGTGGGGGCTTGTGTGTGTGGGGGGTTATGTGTTTGGAGTTGTGTGTGTAGGGTTGTGTGTGTGTGTGGTTGTGTGGGGGTTTGTGTGTGGGGTTGTGTGTGTGGTTGTTGTGGAGTTGTGTGTGTAGGGGGTTGTGTGTGTGTGTGGAGTTGTGTAGAGTGAGGGCAATAGACAGAGTGAGGGCGACAGATAGATAGAGTGAGGGCGATAGACAGATAGGATAGATAGAGAGAAGGCGATAGAAGAGGGCGATAGATAGAGGTCGACAGATATATAGATGGCTGTGTGTGTGGTTGTGTGTGTGTGGTTGTGTGTATGGTTGTGTGTGTGGAGTTGTGTGTGTGGTTGTGTTGTGTTTGGGGATGTGTGTGTGGTTGTGGGGTTGTGTGTGGGGGGGTTGTGTGTGGGGGCTGTGTATGTGGGGGGTTCTGTATGTGGGGGGTTGTGTGTGTGTGGGGTTGTGTGTGAGGGTTTTGGGGGGTGTTTGTGTGGGGTTGTGTGTGTGGGGGGGTTGTGTGTGGTTGTGTAGGGTTGTGTGTGTGGTTGTGTGGGTGTGTGTGTGGGGGGTGTGTGTGTCGGGGGGTTGTGTGTGGGTGTGTGTGTGTGTGTGGGGGGGGGATTGGCTCAGCGAGACCTAAAAAGGACTATATGCATCGAGTTAAAACATATAGGTGTCTTCCTCCGTCTGTTCAGCATGGAACAATGACATTCCACAAGAATACTGCTTTCACATACATCTTCCAGAAGGGAGTACAAGAACCTAGCAGCTGCACCCATGCGGCATGTAAATACAAACAAGAGACTGCAGCACAGGCACTCTTTACAAGTGCAGGTCTAAACTTTCAACAACTAGTGGGCTTGTAAATAACCCCCACTGTCTCTAAAAAAAGAACCGTTGGAGCTAATCTAAGCAGTTGCGTTTCTTAGTGCAGAAGAGAAACAACATAGTTCCACTCCGAGTGTGCAATGTCGCTCACTGAGATCTGGGGACCCCCTTTTATTAATTAAGAAATTTGATTGGAAATGAAATGTAGGCCCTGATGAAGCAATTATTATCGTAAAACACGGGCTGGCCCATCAATACTGAGTCAATAAACCCTAAATTCACGTTTTTCGTTTTAAATGTCCATAATAAATGCAGGACTACAATTTGCCACTGGAACAAATCTTAGCAGGGGCATATTTATTCTACCCTAGTTTTTAAAATTATTTATAAACACGGTCTCTTAAAAAAAGAACTGTTGGAGCAAATCTAAGCAGTTGCGTTTCTTAGTTGAACAAATCTTAGCAGGGGCATATTTAATCCGCCCTAGTTTTTTTACTATTTATAAACACTGTCTCTTAAAAAAAAAGAACCGTTGGAGCAAATGTAAGCAGTTGCGTTTCTTAGTGTAGAAGAGAACCAACATAGTTCCACTCAGAGTGTGCACTGTCGCTCACTGAGATCTGGGGTCCCCCTTTTATTAATTAAGAAATTTGATTGGAAATGAAATGTAGGCCTTGATGAAGCAATTATTATCGTAAAACACGGACTGGCCCATCAATACTGAGACAATAAACCCTAAATTCACGTTTTTCGTTGTCCATAATAAATGAAGGACTACAATTTGCCACTTGAACAAATCTTAGCAGGGGCATATTTATTCCGTCCTAGTTTTATTTATTATTTATGAAGATATTATGCTGGCACTACTAGTCCTATGTTTACGAGAAAAAAAACTCAACTACAAGCCCTACCATGCAAAGAGCTGATAGTAAACCAGTATTGGCAAAGGCAATCGGTCACAGCTGTATCTGTTGAAACTTGTTGTCCCCAAGTTTGGTGGCACCTGTATTTGTACTTTTGTGTCTCGGGCCTTCCATGAAAGGCAGAAGAATAAATGGCTGCTTGGACCAAGTGTCGAAATCAGCTCCTCCTTCAAACCTCGGCAGCTGGCTGGAGGAGGCCTCGGAATGTAGCATGACATCACCACTCTATTGAAATACGAGAAGCAAGGCTGCCGTAGAGTCAGCGTAGCCCACACTCACAGTAGTGTTAAAGACGTGCTAAGTAATACTTTCACAAACATGTGACTCCGTCTTAGAAGGCTGTGAATGTGCTTGTGACTGAGAAGTGCAGGGGAGTAGGGCCAACAAGAAACAACTAGTAAATGACAATGCCTTTTATTTATGTTTTAAAAACAAAAACAAAAACAAGCATTTGCAATGCAATAGGTCTCGTATTAGGAAAGTTTGAGCTATTGGTATTGTAAATGACACATTTTTTATTTAGGTTTTGTTTTTGAAAATAGCGAAATTAATAGCTTTGTCATTTACCATGCCAATAGTTATAACTTTCGCAAATGTGACACCTATAGCATTTGAATGCAATATGTGTTGTATTTACGTGACTTACATGTATTGATATTACAAATAACAATGGTTTATAATTTTTTTTAATAATTAATACTTAAATAAAAGTTATTGTAATTTGTAATGGCAATAGCTTAAACTTTTGTAAATAACATTTGTGAAGATTATCTTCAGTGTATTTTATTGTGACGAAAATCCAAGAACATATGTCAAATATTAACATCTTTTTCTTACATTTGTAATGAAGCTTGAAACATTGAGATAACATATTTGAACCAGTTGTTGTTGAATGGTTGCACAGATTGATGCTGTGGTGGAGCTCAGTGATGTGGTGCCACAGAGTGATACTGTGGTGGTGCTGCTATATGCTATGCTATGTTTTGTTTTGCTATCCTATGTTTTGTTATGCTATGCTGTTTTGTTATGCTGTGCTATGCTATGTTTTGCTATGCTATGCTATGTTTTGCTATGCTATGCTATGTTATGGTATGCTATGTTTTGTTATGCTATGCTATGCTTTGTTATGCTATGCTATGTTTTGCTCTGCTATGCTTTGTTATGCTATGCTATGTTTTGTTGTGTTTTATTATGCTATGCTTTGTTTTGCTATGCTATGATTTGTTATGCTATGCTATGTTTTGCTGTGTTTGGTATGCTATGCTGTGTTTTGCTATGCTATTATATGTTTTGTTATGTTTTGTTCAGCCATGCTATGTTTTGTTGTGTTTTGCTATGCTATGCTATGTTTTGTTGTGTTTTGCTGGGCTATGCTTTGTTATGAGATGTTTTGTTATGTTTTGTTATGCTATGCTTTGTTATGCTATGCTTTGTTTTGGTATGCTATGTTTTGTTATGTTTTGTTATGCTATGCTTTGTTATGCTATGTTTTGTTATGCTATGTTTTGTTATGCTATGCTAAGCTTTGTTTTGTTATGCTATGTTGTGTTTTGTTATGCTATGCTTTGTTGTGTTTTGTTATGCTATGCTATGCTATGTTTTGTTATGTATGCTATGGTTTGTTGTGTTTTACTATGTTTTGTTTTGCTATGTTTTGTTATGCTATGCTTTGTTATGCTATGCTTTGCTTTGCTATGCTATGCTTTGTTGTGTTTTGCTGTTTTGTTTTGCAATGCTATGCTTTGTTATACTATTCTATGTTTTGTTTTGCTAAGCTTTGTTTTGTTATGCTATGTTTTGTTATGCTAGTTATGCTATGGTATGTTTTGTTGTGTTTTGTTATGCTATGCTTTGTTTTGCTATCCTATGTTTTGTTATGCTATGCTGTTTTGTTATGCTGTGCTATGCTATGTTTTGCTATGCTATGCTATGTTTTGCTATGCTATGCTATGTTATGGTATGCTATGTTTTGTTATGCTATGCTATGCTTTGTTATGCTATGCTATGTTTTGCTCTGCTATGCTTTGTTATGCTATGCTATGTTTTGTTGTGTTTTATTATGCTATGCTTTGTTTTGCTATGCTATGATTTGTTATGCTATGCTATGTTTTGCTGTGTTTGGTATGCTATGCTGTGTTTTGCTATGCTATTATATGTTTTGTTATGTTTTGTTCAGCCATGCTATGTTTTGTTGTGTTTTGCTATGCTATGCTATGTTTTGTTGTGTTTTGCTGGGCTATGCTTTGTTATGAGATGTTTTGTTATGTTTTGTTATGCTATGCTTTGTTATGCTATGCTTTGTTTTGGTATGCTATGTTTTGTTATGTTTTGTTATGCTATGCTTTGTTATGCTATGTTTTGTTATGCTATGTTTTGTTATGCTATGCTAAGCTTTGTTTTGTTATGCTATGTTGTGTTTTGTTATGCTATGCTTTGTTGTGTTTTGTTATGCTATGCTATGCTATGTTTTGTTATGTATGCTATGGTTTGTTGTGTTTTACTATGTTTTGTTTTGCTATGTTTTGTTATGCTATGCTTTGTTATGCTATGCTTTGCTTTGCTATGCTATGCTTTGTTGTGTTTTGCTGTTTTGTTTTGCAATGCTATGCTTTGTTATACTATTCTATGTTTTGTTTTGCTAAGCTTTGTTTTGTTATGCTATGTTTTGTTATGCTATGGTATGTTTTGTTGTGTTTTGTTATGCTATGCTTTGTTATGCTATGCTATGTTTTCCTATCCTATGTTTTGTTATGCTATGCTATGTTTTGTTATGCTATGCTGGTGAAGGTGAGTGAGGGTGGGTGGGCGAGTGGGTGAGGGTGGGTGAGTGAGGGTGGGTGAGTGAGGGTGGGTGAGTGAGTGAGGGTGAGTGTGTTAGGGTGAGGGTGAGAGTGTTGTGAGGTTGTGAGGTTGTGTATCCTATGCTCTTTTTGTTATGCCATGCTATGTTTTGTTATGCTATGCTGATGAGGGTGAGTGAGTAAGGGTGAGTGAGGGGGTGTGAGGGTGAGGGCGAGGGTGTGATGGTGTGAGGGTGAGAGGGTTGGGAGGGTGAGGGGGTGTGAGGGTGAGGGTGAGTGAGGGTGGGTGAGGGTGTGTGCGGGTGAGGGGGTGTGAGGGTGAGGATGAGTGAGGGTGTGTGAGGGTGAGGGTGTGTGCAGGTGAGGGGGTGTGAGGGTGAGGGGGGTGTGAGGGTAAGGGTGTGAGAGGGGGAGTGAGGGGGAGGGTGTGAGGTTGAGTGAGGGTGCGTGAGGGTGTGAGTGAGGGTGTGTGATGGTGAGGAGGTGTGAGGGTGAGTGAGGGGGTGAGGGTGTGTTAGGGTGGGTGAGGGTGTGTGAGGGTGAGAGAGTGTGAGGATGTGTGAGGGTGTGTGAGGGTGTGAGGATGTGTGAGGGTGAGAGGGTGAGTGAGGGTGTGTGAGGGTGAGTGAGGGTGTGTGAGGGTGAGTGAGGATGGGTGAGGGTGAGTGAGAGTGTGTGAGGGTGAGGGTGTGTGAGGAGTGAGGGTGTGAGGGTGAGTGAGGGTGTGTGAGGGTGAAAGGGTGTGTGAGGTGAGAGGGTGTGTGAGGGGGTGTGATGGTGAGTCTGCAAAGAAACAGCAAATACCTACAAAACGTACCATTTCTAAATAACAGTTTAGATAAAGGTTGCTCTCCCACACATAAAAAATAACCACACCACCCGAACCAGCTTTAGTATTAACTGCAGACATTTGATTTACAAATGGCCCCTGAAGCGTCCCTTTATCAGCGCAACTCAGTCTGCAGCACACATCACGTTTGCACCTACACGCTGGCCTGCCGCTTTTCACGAAATCGCTTTTCTTGGCACGAAAGCAGGACATATTGTAGGGTGGAGGGAGTGACTGATGGGTTGAGAGCCCCTCCCTGCGAGGAGGAACCAGACCTTCAGCTATTGCAGAAATGCGGTAGTAAATGCAGCACTCACTGCTATGGAGCCCGGCATTGCTTTCCCGCAGATCGCTTGCGGTGCACACGTCCATTTTGGACGTTCTGTTTTTGAAGAAATGTATAAGGCACTGCCGCTCACTTAATGTCAGAACAAACCAAAGAAAAAGAATACAATTAGATGGGGTAATACAGGCGAGGCCCCTGGAAGTGGAATGGTGTCATGTCAACATGGACACAGTCACAGTGTGGGCGAGTCGCACGTTTTTTTTTCTGTTAGTTATTTATTTATTTTGTTATCTTAACTAAGGCCGACAATTCAAAGTAGAATGGTTTTCGGTTATTCTCACAAGAAATCACGATGTGATCAAATACCAGATATGCCCCTTCTCCGGGATAAATATTCCTGTTTAAATGGTTTTTAAATAATTTCTGTACATGGCTGTTACAACAATGGCATTTTAGTAGCTAGTCGGATGCTTGAACTAAGTCTTAATTTCTGTCATCTTTTCTCCTACTCACGTCTCTCCCTTGTCCCTTCTTTCTTTATGGAAAACAAGGCAGCGCTGGGAGGGGGGCTGGGCACAAAGGAAGGAGAAATGTGAGTCACGGCGGCCGTGAAGTGTGAAGCAGATCCCTTTGAAGCTCTCGGTGGCAGGAGCAATTGGTAAGGGGAGGAGAAATGCTGCTGGGGTGAATGCCTGAGGCCAAATCCAGATCATAAAAGTCAGCTTTGTGGATGGACGGCATTAGGTCTCTCTCTACGAGACCTAATAAAAGGCATGTTTATTTACAATGTCAATAGCTCAGACTCACATAAATGCGAAACCTATTGCATTGCAAATGCTTGTTTGCTAGGACCTCTTTGTTGTCCGTTTTGAGAAGCCGAGTCTTTGTTTATTTTCTTTTGAGGTCAGATAGCTCAGTGGGTTAGCTGCATGTTGTTGAGATCTGTCCTCATAGTGTACGCTGCGAATTCACTCCCATGCTCCACTCAGTTTGGGTTTCTTCCGGGTTAGTACAAACTGTACAAACAGTTATGAATTGTAAAGCAGCTACGAGAAAGGATTAGTAAAATCCTGGAAATTATTCCATTGAAGGACACATTCATTAAAATAACCTGGGCAGTGCAGTCTTATGTTGTTTGACATTCTGTAAGACGGTCTACTTTGCAGTTTCTTGAGGGCGTTGCTTTTGTTCAAAGCGCTAATCTACCAACTTGCTTAATAAAAATCGAGCTCAGTATCTAAACCTCCCAGGATCACGGGTGGTTGTCGCATGTATTTGTACTTTTGTGTCTCGGGCCTTCCATGAAAGGCAGAAGAATAAATTGCTGCTTGGACCAAGTGTCGAAATCAGCTCCTCCTTCAATCCTCGGCAGCTGGCTGGAGGAGGCCTCGGAATGTAGCATGACATCACCACTCTATTGAAATACGAGAAGCAAGGCTGCCTTAGAGTCAGCGTAGCCCACACTCACAGTAGTGTTAAAGAAGTGCTAAGTAATACTTTCACAAACATGTGACTCCGTCTTAGAAGGCTGTGAATGTGCTTGTGGCTGAGAAGTGCAGGGGAGTAGGGCCAACAAGAAACAACTAGTAAATGACAATGCCTTTTATTTATGTTTTAAAAACAAAAACAAAAACAAGCATTTGCAATGCAATAGGTCTCGTATTAGGAAAGTTTGAGCTATTGGTATTGTAAATGACACATTTTTTATTTAGGTTTTGTTTTTGAAAATAGCGAAATTAATAGCTTTGTCATTTACCATGCCAATAGTTATAACTTTCGCAAATGTGACACCTATACCATTTGTAATGCAATATGTGTTGTATTTACGTGACTTACATGTATTGATATTACAAATAACAATGGTTTATAATTTTTTTTAATAATTAATACTTAAATAAAAGTTATTGTAATTTATAATGGCAATAGCTTAAACTTTTGTAAATAATATTTGTGAAGATTATGTTCAGTGTATTTTATTGTGACGAAAATCCAAGAACATATGTCAAATATTAACATCTTTTTCTTACATTTGTAATAAAGCTTGAAACATTGAGATAACATATTTGAACCAGTTGTTGTTGAATGGTTGCACAGATTGATGCTGTGGTGGAGCTCAGTGATGTGGTGCCACAGAGTGATACTGTGGTGGTGCTGCTATATGCTATGCTATGTTTTGTTTTGCTATCCTATGTTTTGTTTTGTTATGCTATGCTGTTTTGTTATGCTATGCTATGTTTTGTTATGCTATGCTATGCTATGTTTTGCTATGCTATGTTATGCTATGTTTTGTTATGCTATGCTATGCTTTGTTATGCTATGCTATGTTTTGCTCTGCTATGCTTTGTTATGCTATGCTATGTTTTGTTGTGTTTTATTATGCTATGCTTTGTTTTGCTATGCTATGATTTGTTATGCTATGCTATGTTTTGCTGTGTTTGGTATGCTATGCTGTGTTTTGCTATGCTATTATATGTTTTGTTATGTTTTGTTCAGCCATGCTATGTTTTGTTGTGTTTTGCTATGCTATGCTATGTTTTGTTGTGTTTTGCTGGGCTATGCTTTGTTATGAGATGTTTTGTTATGTTTTGTTATGCTATGCTTTGTTATGCTATGCTTTGTTTTGGTATGCTATGTTTTGTTATGTTTTGTTATGCTATGCTTTGTTATGCTATGTTTTGTTATGCTATGTTTTGTTATGCTATGCTAAGCTTTGTTTTGTTATGCTATGTTGTGTTTTGTTATGCTATGCTTTGTTGTGTTTTGTTATGCTATGCTATGCTATGTTTTGTTATGCTATGCTATGGTTTGTTGTGTTTTGCTATGTTTTGTTTTGCTATGTTTTGTTATGCTATGCTTTGTTATGCTATGCTTTGCTATGCTATGCTTTGTTGTGTTTTGCTGTTTTGTTTTGCAATGCTATGCTTTGTTATACTATTCTATGTTTTGTTTTGCTATGCTTTGTTTTGTTATGCTATGTTTTGTTATGCTATGGTATGTTTTGTTGTGTTTTGTTATGCTATGCTTTGTTATGCTATGCTATGTTTTCCTATCCTATGTTTTGTTATGCTATGCTATGTTTTGTTATGCTATGCTGGTGAAGGTGAGTGAGGGTGGGTGGGCGAGTGGGTGAGGGTGGGTGAGTGAGGGTGGGTGAGTGAGGGTGGGTGATTGAGTGAGGGTGAGTGTGTTAGGGTGAGGGTGAGAGGGTTGTGAGGTTGTGTATCCTATGCTTTTCTTGTTATGCCTTGCTATGTTTTGTTATGCTATGCTGATGAGGGTGTATGAGGGTGAGTGAGTAAGGGTGAGTGAGGGGGTGTGAGGGTGAGGGCGAGGGTGTGAGGGTGTGTGAGGGTGGGAGGGCATTTGCGGAGCAGAATAACCTCCTACACCCCTCCCAATCGGGTTTCCGAAAAGGCTTCTCTACCGAGACGGCCCTACTAAGAGCCACCGAAACTCTACGTCAAGGAGCTGACGCAGGCCTAACCATGGCACTGGTCATGCTTGACCTTAGCGCAGCGTTCGACACTGTAGCACATATCACCTTGCTACAGTGTCTGAACAGAGGAGGTGTGACTGATAGAGCACTCGGCTGGCTTAAATCGTTTCTGACAGGCAGAAGCTTTCAGGTTCAACGGGGCTCATTTCAGTCTGAAGAGTGGGTACTGGAACAGGGAGTGCCACAGGGCTCTGCTCTAAGTCCTACCCTTTTTAATCTATATATGGCACCCCTGGCTGAGATAGTTCAATCGTACGGCGTAGAGATTGTATCCTACGCCGACGATACACAGCTCCTACTCACCCTCACCCAAACACCGGCTGCTGAAGCCAACAACTTCAGAACCTGTATGCAAGCACTGGCCACCTGGATGGATACGCACTGCCTTAAATTGAACGGATCTAAGACGGAGGTCTTGGTGGTTGGTGGTGATCAACGACTTTGGACTTGTGACTGGTGGCCAAACTGTTTAGGCGATATGCCTACACCATGTACTGAAACCAAAAACTTAGGGATATGGATGGATCCCACACTCTCCTATGAAACACACATCAACCGTCTAGTAGGCAAGTGCTTTGGAATCCTTAAAACTCTCAACAAAACCCTGGATCTCCTTCCCTTGGAGGCCAGGCGCACTATGACCCAGGCACTGATTACGTCACGCCTCGATTATGGCAATGTCCTTTTCCTAGGAGCCTCTAGAAAAAGCATAGGACGACTCCAGATATTGCAAAATGCTGCAGCTCGCCTGGTGCTAAGACTCCCACGAAGAGCCAACTCTAAAGCCTCCCTGGATGCCCTCCACTGGCTTCCAGTGAACAAAAGAATAAAATACAAAGCACTCCTAATATGTCATCAGATCATATGGCATAAAGCCCCCGGCTATCTGACAGGTCTGGTTACCAGGTACGAGCCACGCAGATCACTGAGATCCAGTGGTATGGGCACGCTTGTGACCCACCGCTACAGGAGAGAAAAAATGGGAGGACGATCCTTCAGAGTGGCGGCTGCCACAGCATGGAATAAACTTCCCATCGATCTCCGCCTGGAGCCTTCGGAGACTATTTTCCGACGGAAACTTAAAACCCATTTGTTCTCCCTATAGTCTTTTTTTTGCCCTGTGCCTCGCACTCTCTTCCCCCCCCTAAAGGAGTCTCTTTTCCTCTCTCTCTCAGCGCGGGGACACGCCGAGATGGCGTACCTTATCCATGCGCTCTATAAATGCCTTTATTATTATTTATTTTAGGGTTGGGAGGGTGAGGGGGCGTGAGGGTGAGTGAGGGGGTGTGAGGGTGAGGGTGTGTGCGGGTGAGGGGGTTTGAGGGTGAGTGAGGGTGTGTGAGGGTGAGGGTGTGTGCAGGTGAGGGGGTGTCAGGGTGAGGGGGGTGAGGGTGTGAGGGTAAGGGTGTGAGAGGGGGTGTGAGGGGGAGGGTGTGAGGTTGAGTGAGGGTGCTTGAGGGTGTGAGTGAGGGTGTGAGGGTGTGTGATGGTGAGGAGGTGTGAGGGTGAGTGAGGGGGTGAGGGTGTGTTAGGGTGGGTGAGGGTGTGTGAGGGTGAGAGAGTGTGAGGATGTGTGAGGGTGAGAGGGTGTGAGGATGTGTGAGGGTGAGTGAGGGTGTGTGAGGGTGAGTGAGGGTGTGTGAGGGTGAGTGAGGGTGTGTGAGGATGGGTGAGGGTGAGTGAGGGTGTGTGAGGGTGAGGGTGTGTGAGGAGTGAAGGTGAGTGAGGGTGAGTGAGGGTGTGTGAGGGTGAAAGGGTGTGTGAGGTGAGAGGGTGTGTGAGGGGGTATGATGGTGAGTCTGCAAAGAAACAGCAAAGACCTACAAAACGTACCATTTCTAAATAACAGTTTAGATAAAGGTTGCTCTCCCACACATAAAAAATAACCACACCGCCCGAACAAGCTTTAGTATTAACTGCAGACATTTGATTTACAAATGGCCTCTGAAGCGTCCCTTTATCAGCGCAACTCAGTCTGCAGCACACATCACGTTTGCACCTACACGCTGGCCTGCCGCTTTTCACGAAATCGCTTTTCTTGGCACGAAAAGCAGGACATATTGTAGGGTGGAGGGAGTGACTGATGGGTTGAGAGCCCCTCCCTGCGAGGAGGAACCAGACCTTCAGCTATTGCAGAAATGCGGTAGTAAATGCAGCACTCACTGCTATGGAGCCCGGCATTGCTTTCCCGCAGATCGCTCGCGGTGCACACGTCCATTTTGGACGTTCTGTTTTTGAAGAAATGTATAAGGCACTGCCGCTCACTTAATGTCAGAACAAACCAAAGAAAAAGAATACAATTAGATGGGGTAATACAGGCGAGGCCCCTGGAAGTGGAATGGTGTCATGTCAACATGGACACAGTCACAGTGTGGGCGAGTCGCACGTTTTTTTTTTGTTAGTTATTTATTTATTTTGTTATCTTAACTAAGGCCGACAATTCAAAGTAGAATGGTTTTCGGTTATTCTCACAAGAAATCACGATGTGATCAAATACCAGATATGCGCCTTCTCCGGGATAAATATTCCTGTTTAAATGGTTTTTAAATAATTTCTGTACATGGCTGTTACAACAATGGCATTTTCGTAGCTAGTCGGATGCTTGAACTAAGTCCTAATTTCTGTCATCTTTTCTCTTACTCACGTCTCTCCCTTGTCCCTTCCTTCTTTATGGGAAACAAGGCAGCGCTGGGAGGGGGGCTGGGCACGAAGGAAGGAGAAATGTGAGTCACGGTGGCCGTGAAGTGTGAAGCAGATCCCTTTGAAGCTCTCGGTGGCAGGAGCAATTGGTAAGGGGAGGAGAAATGCTGCTGGGGTGAATGCCTGAGGCCAAATCCGGATCATAAAAGTCAGCTTTGTGGATGGACGGCATTAGGTCTCTCTCTACGAGACCTAATAAAAGGCATGGTTATTTACAATGTCAATAGCTCAGACTCACATATATGCGAGACCTATTGCATTGCAAATGCTTGTTTGCTAGGACCTCTTTGTTGTCTGTTTTGAGAAGCCGAGTCTTCGTTTATTTTCTTTTGAGGTCAGATAGCTCAGTGGATTAGCTGCATGTTGTTGAGATCTGTCCTCATAGTGTACGCTGCGAATTCACTCCCATGCTCCACTCAGTTTGGGTTTCTTCCGGGTTAGTACAAACTGTACAAACAGTTATGAAATGTAAAGCAGCTACGAGAAAGGATTAGTAAAATCCTGGAAATTATTCCATTGAAGGACACATTCATTAAAATAACCTGGGCAGTGCAGTCTTATGTTGTTTGACATTCTGTAAGACGGTCTACTTTGCAGTTTCTTGAGGGCTTTTGTTCAAAGTGCTAATCTACCAACTTGCTTAATAAAAATCGAGCTCAGTATCTAAACCTCCCAGGATCACGGGTGGTTGTTGCATGTCCGCCGCCGACCCAAGGTGATCGGTCAACTAATGAGGTCATCGAAGATGCTGTTTAGACTCACTCTCTCAGGCTGATGCACAGATTGACAAAATGAGTTCCATTGGTTTAGGTAGTGGATGGAGGTAACATATGTTGTTTAAAGCGCAACCATCAGTAAGCGCTATCTAAAGAAAAGTATTGGCAAAGCCAAGTGTTCCTGCCTCGTCCCCCCCAGAGAAAGCCTATCAAATTTGCCAGTACTTTTTGCTAATCTTGTGCCGCATCAGCAATTTGTAAAAAAAAAAAAATCATTGACACACCCAGTAGATTTTGCAAAGGCGAAACCTGTTGGCTTTGCCAATGCTTGTTACAGAGAAGCCTTCTGCACAACTGCACTGTCAGACAGGAGACGCCGGCCCGAGCCACATTCCATGTTGGTGCACCATCGCGCATGCGCTTTGATCTCATCCCGCTCTTCTTCAAATATGTTATTTATCTGTGGGAGCAGTGTGACCTTATTTAAATGTACTGAAGCTTGGCATTTAGTTAGGTGCCGTTGTGTCTAATCCGCCTGGCAGCGGCGCTCCAGGGCACTTGCACCTACGGCGTTTCAACCTTTGAACAAACACCTCTTGTCTCAATCACCTAATATTGTCATCAATACTAGTAGCATTATTGCAGTGCTCAAACTATGGGACCTGTGATGCAGCACAATGGGGGCGGGGTGAGTGAGTGTGAAAAACAAAGAGGAGAGTGGGAGGCAGGGAGAGGGTGCCAAGATGCCGCCTCATGTTTCACTTGCCTGAGGCACTAACAGCACTTCAAAGAAACAAGGGGTGGGGAGTGGAGCAGGGAATTTTCAAATGGTGAAGAATGAGGAGGGGAGGGCGGTGGTTAGGCAACACGGGAAACGGGTGAATTGAAAGCTTGGCACGTGGAGGAGTATTGAGTTAGAATTGCAACCACCATTGAGCATAAACACTGAATGTGTGTGTGTGCTGTGTTTGTGCATCTATCATGGATGTGCTTATGGGAGTGTATACCGGTGTGTGTGCCTGTGTTTGTGTATTCATTGTGCGAGTGCTTAATCTGAATTGAGTTTGTGGGGTAATGAGTATTTATGCGTGTCTCTGCCTGAGTGAGTTTGTGTGTGTATATCTCTTTGGTCGTGTCTGTCTGTGCTCGTGCCTGTATGTGCGTCCCTCGTCCTCATGGTGGGCTGCAGAGGAGTATTCCTACAGTGAAGACGCGCCTACCCCCATCCAGCCCTGCAGGCAGCCGTCTGTGTACCCCGACCCGCAGTGCAAGCCTTCTGCACCATTATTGAAGCCCAGTCCAAATGTGTCCGCGGCAAAATGCCGAAGGGGCAAAAGGGTGTAAACGTGTGCCTGTGATACTGCCAGAGTGTGTATGTGCCTGTTGGTGGGTGTAAGTGCCTGTGTTTATATATGTATCGTGGTTGTGTTTGTGTGTGCGTTTGTCGGTGCCATTTAGTGAGTGTACGCAGGTATGTTTGTGTGAGCCACAGTCATGACACTGGGCACATGACTGTGTAATGATGGGATACCATATATCCTAATATGATTTGTACTGTAATGGTATAGCCTTCTTTAATGTGCACATTTGTATTACCTACAGAGAACGAGTTTTCTCTTTTTGGTATACACCAGTCCAGGAGTATATCACTTATTCTAGTCCTCAGGATTCTAAAAATATTTTTTGGGCTAATGGATACTGCCATGGGATCAATCTGAGACGCCATGCCTGGTTGCGCCTGACATCGCTGAAACCAGAGGCGCAACAGAGAGTTGCCAACTTGCCGTTCTTTGGTTCGACGCTCTTTGGAAAGCATGCGGATGAGGAGATGGCCCGCATGAAGGCGGAGGCAGAAACCCTGACGGCTGTCGGGTTAGAAAAGCCAAAAGAGCAGAAGAAGACCTTCTGTCTATTCCAGAGACGTTTCGGTGCCCAGAGAAGAGGGCAAGGGCGTCAAGCTGGTCAGCAGCAACAATAGCAGCAGCAGTACCAGCGGCGGCTGTGAGAAGTTGGCCTGGTATATGATGTCCACTTTTCTAGTGGGCACCTTGCACCAGTCCAAACAACCCTTATGGTGATGGTTTAAAGTCAACCTTATAGACCAGCTATCCTAGTGGTAGCATGGACAAAGCAGTCTTAGGCTAAAACTTCAGAGGGCATGTAAAGCCAGCTGTTTTACCAAATGCAATCCCTTGAACATCAAATGAAAGGACACCACACAAGGTATATATCAAATATATATGTATTTATTTCTAACACAACCCCTCTGACTTCTTTATGAGGTCAGAGTTCGAGATACATCATAAGTTACTCAATTAGCATACTATAAGTTGCACAAATACAGTTTTGCCCTAGGGGCCCCTCAAACCATATACTAAGTGGTATAAGGACCACTTCAGAAATAGAGAATAGGCCTAGGGCATTTAGAATCGCTGGGGCTACACTATACAACCAAAGGTTAGGAAGTAGGAGGCCCACGGGAGGCTTGTGCAGTGTCTAACACACACGTTGTAGGAAGGTGGATATCTGACTATGGTTACCCCCAACTTTTTGCCTGGTGTTTTGCTGGTTTTTCGACTTAGTTGACCTAGGACCCTGCTATTCAGGGCCCCAGGCCCACTGCTCTCTCTGTAAAATGGATTCCATGTACCTTAGGTACATATCTAATTGGTACTGGGCCACCTTACAGCATACCTTAGGTATCCAGGGCATGGGTGTACCCAGGGCCTACCAGGGGCTGCAGCATGTATTATGCCACCCCTGGCTGGCCACTCAAATCTGACACAACTGGCTGCACGGCAGCTGGGGCAAGGTGGAGTATTCACCCTTTGCTTTAGATATAGTATTCCTATATCTAACCCTAAAATGGACACATATATTCCTATCAGTCACTCATATGGCAGGCCTTAACAATCCTGAAGGCAGAGTGCTTGGAATTATGTGAGATGGTGCTCTGGCATGAGCTCAGCCCGTTTGCAGCTTGCGGAACCAAGTCCTAATAGCTGTTCCATGATAACGCGTACCATATACTCTTAAGTGCATTATAATCCTCGCGGTTATTTGCCAACTTTGGTATCCCTTTTTCAAAACATGTCGAGTAAGGTGTCATACGAATTGGAATATTAACCCTTCGCCAATTCTGGTGACGGGGTTAGCATTCCACCCTTCTAGAGGGACACGACATGTATGTAACTGTGAACCCCCGTTAAAGTTAACTCGAGCCTCAGCATCACAAAATGGATGCTGCCACCACAGACACAAGTCTGACCTCCTGCTGCTGGGAGTCCTTCCAGCGAGGAGAGCTTGGACAAAGGGTTTCCTGTCAGGGGCGGTGCTAGCACCATCCCAGACAGGGTTTTGTGTATCCCAGGTAGGCAGGGCTGAGAGGAAGGTGACTGCAAGTGGCACCCCGGTGCTCACTGTGCATATGCCGGCTCAAACCAATTCCAGGGGCACACCAGCCCCTGAGCTGGGGAAAGTCCGGACAAGGAAGAGGGGTGTTACCACCCCCCTCCTGGTCCTACCCATGGGCAGGACCTAGTCGCGTGCCAGCCACTTTTTTTAGAATAAAGGTAGGAGCGGGCCCCCTTCCCAAATTAGATCATCCTGAATCTTGAACGACTTTCTACGAAAGGAACTCTTGACTTTCTTTGAGGACTAGCCACCCTGCACCCGCAGGCACCATCTAAGCATCGCGGTTTGCTGTAAGTCCATCCTCCGGATCAAGACTGCCCAGCTCGACGAGACCCGGATTCCCTGGCATCTCTGACCTCTACCTACATCATCAGCCCAGCTGAGATTCGTAGGTGTGACGAGACCTGAGGGACCGGCCATCTTCTGAAACTGCACAACGCTTAACCAGCACGACCGCCGAGGGATCCTCGAGTGAGTGCTTTGGTGTTTGAGAAGCCCTAACCCTGAGCAGCTCCAGCACCGAAGTCCAGCCCCCAGCATCCACGAGATCTGCGTGGGGCCCTTCTGCTCTTTGCTGCTCACCGCGTTGTCCGGTCACTTGCCCGTTGGCTAGTGGCCTTCCTGACGACGTACCACGACGATTACACCGCTGGTCTGGTTGCTCCAGACTGGCCCTTGCTACCTTCCAAAAGAGGAGCACCCCGGACCCTCCTGGTCCACTCCAGACGCCATCTTGACTCCACCGCGTGGGCTTGCCTTTGCCAAGGTTTGTTGCCCCCATCTCGGGTCCAGCATCGCCGACAGCAGAGACCTGCGTGGGACAGCTCGCACCTCCAGCCTGGTCGCCGACAACGCCTCCTAGCCCGTGTGACTACCGAGTCCAGCGTCGCCCACTCACCTGGTCGAGGTGACTTCATCCGGTGCCATCCTGGTGCCCACACAATCACTGGCTAGTGATTAAGAACTGAGTCCCCTCTGCTTTCAGGTCATCGCCATCATCGATCCAGGCTTGGATCACTCTGAACATCTTCACTGGTCCCCTGCCAGCAACTTCTTCTTTCAGGCTCCATAGACTCCAACAAGGATTCCCGACGTCTTTTGAACCCTTTGCAGCCGCAGCCCCCGGGCTAGGTAACCCGAGCATTTCGGTGCTCCAACGCAGGTTCACTATCTAAGTGTCCAGATCCTTTTTCGTTTTGAGTCTACCTAGACGGATCCGTCCGAAAACAGTGACTTTTAGAAATACTAGCCTCCATAGACTTTGTCTCGCATCCCGCGTGAGAGTGCACACTCTGCACCCGATCTCCCTAGGCCTCCTGCTCCTAACCTTAGGGTCCAGTAGTGTAGTCCTAGCGATCCTGAAGCCTCTGGATCTTGTTACTTACCTGCTAGTATTTCGCATTCCACTTTTAGTTTATATGGTTTTTCGTGCCCCTCGGGCACTTGTGTAAATTGTGCAACTTGAAGTATTTTCTTGAGAGTTTTGTATTGTGCTTAGCTCCCTGACTCATAAAGAGTTCAGGGTAGACTTGTTATAAATAAATATCCTTTATTTTCATAACAACTTGTGTGGTGTCCTTTCACTTGGTGTTCAAGGGGTATATGTGATGGTAAAACAGCTGGCTTAGCATGCCCTCTAGAGTTTAGCCTAAAGACTGCTTTTGTCCACGCTACTAGGATAGCTGGTCTATAAGGTTGACTTACAACCAATCATCAATAAGGGTCGTTTGGTATGATACACAGTGATCACTAGAATAGTGAGCACTATATATCAGGCCAACTTCTCACACACATGAGTTCTCATAGACTTAGAATGGGAATGTAAAAGTTACAAAGTAGTAGATTCAGGACACTTCCGATTGGACTAGAATGAAACCCCTTTAAACTAGGACACTAGGATAGTCAATACCCACAGGAGCACCAGAGTACTCGCGTTACCTCACCCAGGGAAGCCGGGTGCATAGGTGTCAAATCGTGTCGGGTTTCTTCGCTGTTTCCTATGGAGAGCTGCAAGAAGATGTTGCAGGCGACCAGGATAGAAGTGTCCGTTTGGATCCAAGGGTGGATCGAGGATGAAGAGTACCTGAAGGCAGAGAGGACAGAGTCTGGGTCACTAGCCAGTGACCAGGAAGGAACCAGGCGATGTCGGGTGCTTTCAATTTGAAGAGGTGAAGCTTGTCTCTGCAGCCAAGTGGACCAGGAGGCGTCGACGACGACCAGGATCTGGATAGGGACTGTCCCACGAAGGATCTTGCTGTTGGCGGTGTCGGGTCTCGAATTGGAGTCAACAAGCCTTGGCAAAGGCAACCCACGCAGGAAGTGAAGATGGCTTCTTGTTCAGACCAGCAAGGAGTGGGGAGCATTTCTTTTGGAGGGAAGCTCGAGCAAGCCTGGAGCAACCAGGCCAGTGGTGTAAATTCAAAGGATCGTCTTCAGAGGGCTCACTAGCCAGCGGGCTAGCAACCGGGAAGACGCGTCGAGCTGAAAATGCAGGAGCGGCACTTGTGGAGTGTGGAGGGCTGAGCTTCGTTGCAGATGGTGCTAGGGTCTGGGGTTTCTCAGTCCCCAATGCACAACCTCGAGGGTGCCTCAGAAGCTGCACAGTTTAGCAAAGAGCAAAATGGCCAGGAGTCCAGTCCCACGTCTCTCGTGTCCGCCAGGGGTCTCAGCTTTGCTGGCGGTGTGGGTCGGGGTCCAAGAAGTCTGGAAGTCCAGTCCTGTGAAGCAGGGTCTTCTGGATCCTTCAGGAGCGTCGACATATCGCAAACCGCCAATTCACTAGTTGGTGCCTGTTTGCTCCATGACCACAAGGGAGAGTCTTCAATCTTCTAGTTGCAGTAGAATGGTGAAGTTCTGTTTCAGAGTTTCAGTTCAGGATAATCTAAAGTCTCTAGACTCAGCTCCTACCTATATACCAATCTGGGGGCTGGATTACCTGCTAGGTCCCTCCTATGGGTGGGACCAGGGAAGGGGTGGTTACACCCCTTTCCCTTTGTCCAGTTTCGCGCCAGAGCTGGGGCTGGAGTGCCCCAGCAACTGGTTTGAACCGGGCTATGCGTGGAGCACCTTGTGTGCCCCAGGCAGTGTCTCATTTCATTCAGCCCACCCTGCCCCAATACACTAAGGCCTGTCTGGGGAGGTGCTAGTGTAGGAAGGTGGATATCTGACTATGGTTGCCCTTAACTTTTTGCCTGGTGTGTAGCTGGTTTTTCGACTTAGTTGACCTGGGGCCCTGCTATTCAGGACCCCAGGCCCACTGCTCTCTCCGTAAAATGGATTCCATGTACGCTAGGTACATACCTAATTGGATACTGAGTCACCTTATCAGCCCCTGTACAGTGTACCTTAGGTACCCAGGGCATAGGTGCACCCAGGGCCTACCAGGGGCTGCAGCATGTATTATGCCACCCCTGGCTGGCCATCCAAATCTGACACAACTGGCTGATCAATCAGCTGGGGCAAGGTGGTGTAATCACCCTTTGCTTTAAATATAGTATCCCTATATCTAACCCTAAAATGGACACATATCCTTCTATCAGTCACTCCTATGGCAGGCCTTATCAATCCTGAAGGCAGAGTGCTTGGAATTATGTGAGATGGTGCTCTAGCATGAGCTGAGCCTGTCTGCAGCTTTCGGAACCACGTCCTTTAGCTGTTTCCATGATAACGCTATACCATATACTCTTAAGTGCATTATAATCCTCGCGGTTATTGCCAACTTTGGTATAGCATTATCACAGCATGTCGAGTAAGGTGTCATACGAATTGGAATACTCCCCCCTCGCCAATTCTGGCAACGGGGGTAGCATTCCACCCTTCTAGAGGGACACGACATGTATGTAACTGTGAACCCCGGTTAAAGTTAACTCGAGCCTCAGCATCACAAAATGGATGCTGCCACCACAGACACAAGTCTGACCTCCTGCCGCTGGGAGTCCTTCCAGTGAGGGAGGCTTGGACAAAGGGTTTCCTGCCTTGGGAGGTGCTAGCACCACCCCAGACAGGATTTTGTGTATTAGGTAGGACAGGGCTGAAAGGAATGAGACATTACTGGGGCACACAAGGTGTCCCTGTGCATACACCGGTCTAAACCAGTTCCTGAGGCACTCCAGCCCCAGCTCTGGCGCAAGACCGGACAAAGGATAGGGGGTGTAACCACCCCCCATCCTGGTCCCACCCAGAGGCGGGACCTAGTCGTAGTACAGCCCCCTTTAGCCGGATAAAGGTAGGAGCTGGTCCCATTCCAAATTAGATTATCCTGAACAACTTTACAAGAAGAAACTCTGGACTTCGACGTTCTGCTCCACAGAAGACCCTTGTGGGCAAGGAGTGTCCACCCTGCACAAGCAGGCACCATCAGCGTCCAGCGGCTTCCCTTTGTCGTCTTCCTTCAAGGATCCAGACTTCAGAGCCCGACGAGACCCGGATTCCCAGACCTCTCCGACCTCTACCTACATCTGCAGCACAGCTGAGATCCGTGGGTGCGACGAGACACGTGGGACCGGCCATCTTGAAAGAAGCAGCACTTCGCTCCAGCACGACTTCTGAGGTATCCTCGTCCAAGTGCTTTGGGGATTGAGAAGCCCCGACCCCGAGCAGCTCCTGCACCGAAGACCAGCCCTCCAGCATCCACGAGATATGCTTGGGGCCCTTCTGCCTGTTTGCTGCTCGACGCGTTGTCTGGTCACTTGCCGGCTGGCTAGTGACCTCCTAGACGACGAACCTTGAAATCTTCACTGCTGGTCTGGTTGCTCCAGACTGGCCCTTGCTCCCTTCCAAAAGAGGGGCATCCCGGACCCTCCTGGTCCACTCCAGACGCTGTTTCCACTCACCGCGTTTGTTGCCTTTGCCAAGGCCTGTTGACTCCGAAGCCGACACCGCCGACAGCGAGAGCCTGCGTGGGACAGCTCGTGCCTCCATCCTGGTCGTCGAAGACACCACCTGGTCCACGTGGCTGCAGAGACAAGCGTCCACCCTCACCTGATCGCGACGACGACATCTGGTTCCACTCCTGGTTCCACTCCAGTCACTGACTAGTGACTTTGAACATTGTCCCCTCTGCTTTCAGGTTCTTCTCCTCACTGATCCACCCTTGGATCACACCGGACATCTTCCTTCTGATCGCCTGCAGCATCTTTTCTTCCAGGCGCCATAGACTTCAACGCCGGAACCCGACACGACTTCGCACCTATGCACCCGCAGCCTGTGGGTGAGGTAACAAGAGCATTTCGGTGCTCAAGGGTAGCTTGACTCTCCTAGTGTCCAGTTCCATTGTCGTTTTAGTCCTACATAGTCAGGAGTGTCCGCACTCACCTTTTTAGAGCCTTCCACAAGCTAGGTCCGGGATATCTCTCAGCAAGATTTAAGCCATATATCACGACAAGAACATTAAGGTCAACCACGGCTAATTTGCTTTGCGTCCCAACATTTAAGCTAGTTACCAGAGGCGGAAAGACAGCCACTGTTCTGGGAGCCAAAGCTTGGAATAGCATGCCCAATGAACTGAGGGCCATTAAACAAGAGAGCCAGTTTAGAAAACAGTTAAAAACATGGATTTATGGGTTATCCGTGGAATACTGCCAAAAGCTTATCTAGGTTTCAGTCATCTATCTGACCGGTTGTAGCTAGCGCCAGGAGACTCCGTTAGGAGTGACAGTTGCGCTTTATACATTTTCATTTCATTTCATTCATTTTTCTTGAACTGTACTGTCCATAGACACTGTTCCGCATCTCGCGTGTGAGTTCACACTCTGCACACGCGTTTCGTGGGCCTCCTATTACCTACCTAGAGTTAGTATAGCGTGTTCCCAGCGATCCTACAGCCTCTGGACAGCTCCATTCCTTTTATAAACTTTCACATTCCACTTACTTAGTATATGGTTTGTCATGCCCCTAGGGCACCATTGTAATTTGTGCAACTTAAACGTATTTTTCCTAAGAGTTTGTCATGTGCTTAGCCCTCTGACCTCATAAAGAGTTTAGAGGTATACGTTAGTTAATAAATACTTGTTTATTTCCATAACAACCTGTGTGGTGTCCTTTCACTTGGTATTCAAGGGGTTATATGTAGTAAAACAGCTGGCTTCACATGCCAAAAGAGTTTAGCCTAAGACTGCTTTGTCCATGCTACCATTAGGATAGCTGGTCTATAAGGTTGACTTACAACCAATCCCCATAAGGGTTGTTTGGATTGATACAAAGTGATCACTAGAACTAGTGAGCATCATATATCAGGCCACCTTCTCATAGCTAGCACCTCCAATGTCAGGAACAGTCGCCAGACTCCACAGGAGCGAAGATAAATACCCCCAACTTCAAAAAGCAGCCCTCAAAGGGAAATAGTGAAAACTCACTCTGAGACACTGCTCTCAAAAGGTATGGGGGATTATAACCAAGGAGTGTCCACCACTGTCCCCATAGGATGAGGATTGAGGTTGTGTAGAAGGGCAGCCAGGGAACGCAGAGACTGGAAGGAAAAAACAGTAACCCCCAAATAATACTATATCATTCTAGAAAAAATTATACATTGAGCTGTGTTCAGTATTGTTTTGCACTCACCCAAGTTCGTCTAGAAGACTCCTTGAAGAGGGGGATCACCAAATATCCCGGGTACTTCTTTAAGTATGGCTGGAACAAGGATATGTCATTTGTACCCTAATAGGAGGTCTCTGGCAGAGGTAACCATAAGCCACAACCATTTATCATTCACCCAAGGAGAACTGAGATAGATGGACAACAAAGTATATCGGGAAGAATAAGGACTAGGATAGTAATCAAAACTGATGGGATCAAAGGACGAGGGTTGAGGAGTTCCGACCGGCCCTGCTTACCCAAGCAGAACGGAGCAGACACTCACTCAACGAGGTGTGCCGTCCGGCTCCACTGGGAAATATGGAGCGGAACAGCTTCTCCCTTGTGGAAAGGAAGGGGTCCGAGGTGTTCCGACCAGCCCTGCTTGCCCAAGCAGGACGGAGCAGACACACACTCAGCGAGGTGTGCCGTCCGGCTCCACAGGGAAGATATGGAGCGGAACAGCTACTCCCTCAAGGAAGGGGTGAGGGTAACAATACAAGCGGTGTGCCGCACAGAACCGGGCAGTCGGCTCCGCCAAAGGAGGCACGTAACAAAAAATAGGCTGGGAAGGGAATGCTGCGAAGGTGGGGATGCTGCTACAAGGAAATACAGCTACACCTCCAGAAGGAATTCGGCTCCGAGGGAAGCTGAGTCGAGAATCAGGGCAGCGGAACACCAAGCCACGGAGACGCCAAGAAAGCAGCGCCTCGCCGGGAACAATGCTGAAGTAGGATGGGGGCGCGGTCACGGAACGTGTCAGTAAGCCAAGCGTCATGCAACGAGTGAGGCGTTCCTTTAGAGGGTTAAGGGAGTGTGTACAAAGTGCGCCCCACAGGTCCGTGGTCTGACCCTGGAAACAGCTCAAGGTCTCCTTCTTCTTCTCCGAACCCTAACACCCAAGGTAGGAAATCTATTGTCCAGGCCTGCCTCCCTGGAAGGGCTCCCAGCTGCAGGAGGTCAGACTCGTGTCTGTGGCAGCAGCATCCATTTTGTGATGCTGAGGCTCTGTTTAACTTTAACCGGGTAAAGGTACAACTACATGTCTTCTCCCTCTAGAAGGGTGGAATGCTACCCCCGTCGCCAGAACTGGCGAGGGGGTAGTATTCCAAAGCGTATGACACCTTACACAACATGTTTCGGTAAAGCCAAACCAAAGTTAGCAATAACCACGAGGATTATAATGCACTTAAAAGTATATGGTATGGCTATATCATAGGACAGCTATAAGGACATGGTTCCGAAAGCTGCAGACAGGCTCAGCACATGCTAGATCCCCATCTCACATAAAACCAAGCACTCTGCCTTTAGGATTGTTAAGGCCTGCCATGTCTATATGTAATGGTAGGTATAGGGATACTATACCTAAGCAAGGGGTGATTACACGACCTTGCCCCAGCTGAGTGATCAGCCAGTTGTGTCAATGTGGATGGCCAGCCAGGGGTGGCATAATACATGCTGCAGCCCCTGGTAGGTCTTGGATGCACCTATGCCCTGGGTACCTAAGGTACACTATACAGGGACTCACAAGGTGACCCAATATCCAATTAGGTATGTACCTAAAGTACATGGTATGAATTTAGAAAGAGAACAGCTGGGCTGTGGGTCTAATTAGCAGGCCCACAGCCACACTAGAGTAAAAAATCAGTAAAGCACAGCAAAAAGTGGGGGTGACCATAGGAAGCAGACCCTACTCTCCTACAGCGGCCGTTCCAGAAGCGCCAGAGGGGCAGGGGCGTTCAGCAGTCCTCTTCGACGTCCAAAGGCCCGGCCGGGTCTAGGCCTTGAGGTGTTACTTGCCCCTTGTCCGTTACCCGCTCCGGTGGGGGCAAGCATACAACATTACTTGGCAGAGTGGGGAAAAATTACTCTGGACAAGTACACGAGAAGGACCAGAACGAGTTCAGGCCCATTCTGGATTTGCGACAACCAAATAAATGGATTCGCAGGGAAAGGTTTTGCATGCTGTCTTTGCACCAGATTTATCCTCAGCTGCACAGAGGAGACTGGCTTTGCGCAATAGATCTGCAAGATGCGTACTTCCATGTGCCCATTGCACAGAAACACCGGACGTTCCTGCGCTTCCTGGTCGGCACCAATCACTATCAGTACACCGTACTACCATTTGGACTGAAGTCTGCACCCAGGACCTTTTCAAAATGCATGGCTGTGGTGGCAGCGCACACTTAGAAAGAACAAAGTGTTTGTCTACCCTTACCTGGTCGACTGGTTGATCAAGGCCTCCACCTTCCAGGAAGCACAATTGCACTTCAACAGGACAGCCGTCCTGCTGAACCAGCTGGGGTTGCACATCAACATGTCCAAGTCTGTCCCGATTCCTGTTCAGGGCCTACAGTACTTGGGAGCCTCCATCAATACGCTGTCAGCAAGCGTGTCTCCTTCGGAGGGGAGATGCTTATCGATCCTTCGGAAGGCTCAGGCTCTCCTGGCTGTTCCATCCACAACAGTGAGGACGGTGTCTTCTCTTCTGGGGTCGATGGCCTCTTTCATCTTCCTCACTCCACATGCACGCCTACACATGAGGCCGCTGCAGGAATGTCTGGAGGATCAGTGGGACCAGAAGCGGGGGTGCTGGGACGACAGGATCTGGTTGTCTCTTCACGCTCAACAGTCCCTGAGATGGTGGTGCAGAGCAGAGAATCTCCTCAAGGGGGTTCCGTTCCACAAGGACATTCCCACTTAGACTATTGTGACGGATGCGTCCCTCCACGGCTGAGGAGCACATTCTGGCCATCTACAGATCCAGGGAACGTGGTCCCTGGTGGAATCCATGTATCACAACAATTTCCTGGAACTCAGAGCTGTTCACTTGGTACTGTGAGTAACGGCTGGTGAGAGACTCGGACCCCCTACCTGCTCCGCGAACGCGCCAAAACTAATTTCTAGGCGCCAAAACCATTAAATGCATAGCGACGAACGCGCTTTAGCAGACCCCCTACCTGCTTCAAATATCGCCGAAATCAAATTTTTTAGGCGCCGGTAATTGAACTTTCCATAGCGAGGATAAGGAATAAACAATTTCCCTCGCCCTGCTAAAACATTCAATCCATGTAGGACCCTCGTCTAAATTAAAGTGACAGAGCGCTACTTGGATCATCTAATTGAGAGAACATTTTCTTTAACCACTATATTCTCTCCAGAAAGCAACCTTCAACTAAAGTATCCAAATATCACCCTTGTCTGAAAATGCCTTGGCAAGTTTCAGGAAGCTCATCAGTCCTGATGATGATCTAAAGTTACATAGATCGAAACGCCGTCGACATACCCAAGGATTTTTACTCTCTCTATTGTATATAATTGTTTTTTAACCTTGTTTGTTGTTGTGTGACAGTCCGTTCACTTTGTTCACTTTTGTCACGTCCTGCACCATACTATTCACCTGAGCACCTGAAAATACAGTATAAGTACAAGTATTTATGTATATCCAAAAAAAGAAAAGATCAAAATAAATAACTTTTTCTACCTATACCTACAGCTTTTGCTCCCTAGCGTTTATTGAATACTCGCTACCCATACCCGTCCTCTAGGACCTAATCAGGCCAAAAACTGAACCATTGTATTTGAAAAAGCACTTGGTACTGAAGGCCTTTAATCCGTCCTTCCAGACCAACTCCTTGCTTGTGCAGACGGACAATACGACCACAATGTATTACCTCAACAAGCAGGGGGGCTCGAGATCGCGCACACTGTGACTGACTGAAATGACTGAAATATTTTTAAAGCGCTCGATTGCTGCGGCGTCTTGGCGCTATAATACAGAAGACCTGGGTAGAGCAATTAGAGCATGGAAAAGAGCCAGGTTTTCAGTGCCTTCCTAAAACTCATTTTAGACTTTTGTGAACGAAGCGCAGGGGAGCAGCGTATTCCATAACTTGGAGCTTTGGTGGGAAAAAGATTTCCCACCCCACCGGGCTCTCCGTATTCTGGGCTGACATACTAAATCCTGGCTGGCTGATCTCAAAGTGCGCTGCAGAGCATAACGCAGGAGAAGTTTCGTGAGATCGTCAGGTCTTTTCCCATACAGGGATTTGTGGACCAGGCAGAGGGCCTTAAACTGAATTCTAACTGGAAGCCAGTGAAGTTCGTGTACAGCTTTGGATGTGGGATGGCGTTTCGGCAAGTTCAGCAGGACTCTGACTGCCGCGTTTTGAATTGCTTGTAGCTTTGTCAATTGTTTTTCTCCAGTGCCCAGGTAGAGTGAGTTACAATAGTCCACTCGGGACATTACAAGGGCTCCCATCACCGTCTTCTTTAAAGTAGGCGGGATGTACAGTAGAATTTTTCTGAGCACCTTAATGGTATAAAAGCAGGCCGAGGTCACCTGGTTGATTTGCGCCGTACAGGAAAGGTTTTTGTCTAGCAGAAATCCAAGATTCCTGACCTTGTCCGCTGGGATAGGGCAGGAGCCCGCCTCAGGGGGCCACCAAAAGTGGCTCCAGACAGATGGTTTCAGGCCGAACTCTATTACTTCGGTCTTTTCCGTATTCAATTTTAGGAAGTTACGGCTCATCCAACCTTTAACATCTAGGAGGCAGTTCCTGAAACGTTCTGCTGTAGCTTCTACTGACTGGGAGATAGACACTACAATTTGTGTGTCGTCGACGTACAACACTAAAAGCAGGCCATGTGATTTAATTAGCGCGGCTAAAGGTGTGACATATAGATTGAACAATATGGGCGATAAGGCTGAGCCTTGGGGTACACCTCCTGGGAGGGAGAATTCATCAGATTGAAGGCCTCCCCAGTGTACTTGTTGAATTCGAGCATCCAGAAAGGATGTTAGAAGGGCCAGAGCAGTATCTGTAATGCCCAAGGTTCTCAATCTGTTTAGTAGGACCAAATGGTTTACGGTGTCGAACGCCACTGTTAAGTCGAATAGGATCAGGGCCGTTCTGCCGCCTTCATCCATTGTCCTGCGTATGTCCTCAGTTGCCATGATTAGGGCAGACTCCATTGAGTAGCAGGGCCGAAACCCATGTTGTGAGGAGTCTAATAAGTTGTTCTGGTCTACGTATCTCATTATCTCTTGATTCATGGCTTTCTCCAGAATCTTAGCTGGTAGAGGCAGACAGGATATTAGCCGATAGTGTTTTGGTTCTGTAGGATCCAAGGTCTCCTTTTTGAGGATAGGCCGAATGCAGGCTTTCTTCCAACTAATGGGAAATTCACCCTAGCTGATAACCTTATTTAGTAGGGGTGTCAAGACTGCCGTTATAGTCTCTGGGATCATATGCAGTACATGAGGAGGACAGGGGTCCAAAGGGGACCCTGACTTCATCTGTGTGAGTAGGTCGCTGACCTGTGTCTCTTTTAAGAGAGGAAAGCGAGAGTAGTTGGAGGCAGCCGGGGTTATGTGCTCACAGTTATCAACAGTTGTGCCTACTGCTAAAATATTAAGGTCATCATAGACTGTTTGAACCTTCTGTTGAAAAAAGGTAGCAATACTCCTTACAAAGTTCGGGTCAGGTACAAAGACGGTGTCACGGGGGCTCTTTGCCAGGGGGGTGATTGTTTTAAATAATTCCCTGGAAGTGTTAGAGGCTTCCTTAATTCTTTTTATAAAAAAGGCTGATTTAGCCTGGGCTATCACTGTCTTATATTCATGAAGGACTTTAGTATATTCCAGCTTATTATGCTGACTGTAGTCCGAGCTCCAGATACGCTCAAATCGCCTGCATTTGAGTTTTATTAATTTCACCTCTGCAGAATACCATTGGGCAGTGGCAGACCGTCTTCTGGGTTTTTTAATTTCCACTGGGACTAGCATCTCCACTGCATGGCTAATCCAGTTGCGGAATCTAATCGCCCCAATTTCAGTGTTATAGGGTTTGAACGGTGGAGGATCCCTAGGCAGTGTTTTAGCTAAAAGATTAGGGTCAAGCTTCTTCCAGGGGCGTGATTTTTCAGGAAGTGAGAGACCTCTTCGGCAGCTAGTGGGACACTTTAGTTGCAAATTAAAAAGGATGGCCTTGTGGTCGGACCAAGGAACAGGTAGGACCGAAATTATTCTTATATGATTAATATTTGTAAAATCCCATCAAGGGTGTGTCCTGCTGCGTGCGTGGGATTCGAGACTAATTGATTCATACCAAAACTGAGAAAGTTGTCAATTAATGTGGTTGATTCGGAATCATTATTATCTTCAAGTTGAAAATTGAAATCACCCAGTATTGTGTAGGTGATTGAGTCTAACATAGATTCTAGGTATGTGTGAAGTGCTCTAATGAAAGGGGCTCTAGGACCGGGGGGCCTGTACACAAGCAGACCAGAGAATACAAATGATTGCTGTCTTTAACTTTAAAACTCATGGCTTCACCCTCCAAATCAATTGAGGAAGAGAGAATACTTTTAGATGGGATTTGTGAATTATCGCAATTCTACCTCCTGATGCCCCTGGTCTGTTAACATATCCTACAGAATAGCCTTCAGGAACTGCTACATTCCAGTCCGGGCCGGAGGCTTCAGATGCCCAGGTCTCTGTAAGGAACACTAAATCAGCAGCATGGTCCGTAATAAGTGCTTCAATCTCGTGTTTATGCTTAGCCATGGATCTGGTATTTAAAAGAATGCATTTCAAGATTCTTTTCCTACTAACAAGATGATCTGACGTGTGTTTATGGTTATTATTATCCCGTAGGTAGTTATTTGGGGTGCTACACTCACTCATAGTCAGGTGCGGGTCCAGCAGCTTATGTAGTACAGAAAAAGAACTTTGGAGGGGCTGATATCCACAGGAGACACAGCTTGGGGACATAGAGGTATCCTCATTGTGTAACATTTTCGGATGTTCACAAGTATTTTGGTCTAAGCTAAGTAACTCAAGTCTTGAGTCGTTTTTTTTTGGAAAATGGGCATAGGTTTGAGCGCTAACCGCGGGCCCGGGGGCAGACGGGCTTGCCTTTGGCGCGCCCGCTGCGCTCGTCCGCTGCACGTCCGGAAGAGCATAGGGCTATGTAGGCTCGTATCCCGGAAGTCGCGAATGCTAGAGCGCGTCCCTGCACTCCCACCACTCCTAAGATGGCGGCTATGTGGCTAATGGATTCTAGACAACCCGTGTCTCCCTCCGCTTCAAACGGGACTTCCCGCGGCGGAACAGTGATGGGGTGTCAGGTGAGTGGTAGTGCAAAATTATCAGTCAATTGTGCAACTAGTTCTCTTATTATTAAGCAAGCTAGGCAAAACAATTTGTCAAATCAATTGTTAAAATGCAAAGGTAAAAACGAAGCTTCAAACAGAAACGTAGTAATCACGATTTAAAAAGAGAAGATAAGTTCTGACAGCAAATAAAAGGAGTTGCAGAGTAAGCGCTAACCGCTCCGCTGGCTTCTGACTAGTAATGCGCCTCCTTCCGAGTTCCTGTCACAGGAAGCACAGGCGATCTGACACTGGTTGCTAGCCAGAGGACTGACGATAACTGCTACTCATCTGCCAGGTGTGCAGAATGCTCAGGCGGGCGCACTCAGCAGGATGATCCAAAAAAAACACGAGTGGGTCATAAACGACGAGGTGCTTGAAGATATCTTTGCCAGGTGGGGCACTCCAGACGTAGATCTGTTCACCACCGCCGAAAACAGAAAATGCAGAGACTTTGCCTCCAGGTAGTACCGACCCGGGACTCTGGGGAACGCGTTATGGAACAGCTTTCTGTACGCTTTTCCACCCATTTCCCTGATTCTGGCGGGGCTCATCAAGCTGTCACGGTCCAGGGCGCGGATGATACTCATTGCTCCGGAATGGCCCAGGCAGTGGTGGTTCACGGACCTTCTTCACCGGTCTCTCTGGCCTCACCTGCGACTGCCGTGTTGACCGGACCTTCTCACGAAGTTTGGGGGGGAAGATGGTGCACCCCAATCTCTCATCGTTGAGTTTGGCGGCATGGCTCCTGAGATAGTGCAATATGGCCACCTGAATCTTCCTGAGGATTGCATGGACATATTGAAGGAGGCTAAGCGACCTTCCAAAAGGACGTCTTACGCTTACAAGTGGAAGAGGTTTTGCATCTGGTGCACGTCTAAGAACTATGATCTGACGACCTGCAAGGAGGATGTCATTCTTCTATACCTTTTGCATTTGGCTCAGTCTGGCCTTAATTTCCATTCCATTAAGGTTCACCTCGCAGCCTTAACGGCGTACAGGAAATGTCCTTCGCAGACATCCTTCTTCCAGATTCCTGTGATAAAGGATTTTTTGGAAGGTTTAAAGAAAGTGTTTCCTCCTGTTCGGCTTCCTACGCCTTCGTGGGAGCTGAATGTGGTGCTGTCCAGGTTGATGAAGGAACCTTTTGAACCCATTATGAGAAGTTGGCCTGATATATGATGCTCACTAGTTCTAGTGATCACCTTGTATCAGTCTAAACAACCCTTATGGTGATTGGTTGTAAGTCAACCTTATAGACCAGCTATCCTAATGGTAGCATGGACAAAGCAGTCTTAGGCTAAACTCTTTTGGCATGTGAAGCCAGCTGTTTTACCACATGTAACCCCTTGAATACCAAGTGAAAGGACACCACACAGGTTGTTATGAAAATAAACAATATATTTATTAATAACAAACACCTCTGAACTCTTTATGAGATCAGAGGGCTAAGCACATGACAAGACTCTTTGAAAAAATATGTTTAAGTTGCACGAATTACAATGGTGCCCTAGGGGCACGTCAAACCATATACTAAGTAAGTGGGTTGAGAAAGTCGATAGAAGGAATGGAGCTGTCCAAAGGCTGTAGGATCGCTGGGACTACACTACCCTAGCCTTAGGTAAGTAATAGTAGGCCCACGGGACGCGTGTGCAGAGTGTGAACTCACACACGAGAGGCGTAACAAAGTCAATGGGCAGTACAATTTACGAAAAAGGTGAGTACGGACAGTTCTGATTAGTTAGGACTAAAACGACTGGAAATCTGGACACCAGGAGAGTTGATCTACCCTTGAGCACCGAAATGTTCTTGTTACCTCACCCACGGGCTGCGGGTGCATAGGTGTCAAAGTGTGTCGGGTTTCCACGTTGAAGTCTATCGAGCCTTGAAGAAAGATGCTGCAGGCGACCAGGAGGAAGCTGTCCTTAGTGATCCAAGGGTGGATCAAGGAAGATGAAGACCTGAAAGTAGAGGGGACAATGTTCAAAGTCACTAGCCAGTGACTGGAGTGGAACCAGGAAGGAACCAGATGCTGTCGTCGCGATCAGGTGAAGAGTGGACGCTTGACTCTGCAGCCACGTGGACCAGGAGGTCTCTTCGACGACCAGGATGGAGGCACGAGCTGTCCCACGCAGGCTCTCGCTGTCGGCAGTGTTGGTTCCGTATTCGGCATCAACAGGCCTTGGCAAAGGTAACCCACGCAGTGAGTGGAAAAGGCGCCTGGTGCGGACCAGGAGGGTCCGGGGTGCTTCTCCTTTGCAGGGAAGCAAGGGCCAGTCTGGAGCAACCAGACCAGCGGTGAAGATTTCAAGGATCGTCGTCTAGGAGGCCACTAGCCAGCAAAAGGGCCCCACGCAGATCTCGTGGATGCTGGAGGGCTGATCTTCTGTGCAGGAGCTGCTCAGGGCTGGGGCTTCTCAATCCCCAAAGCACTTCGTCGAGGATGCCTCTGAAGTCGTGTTGGAACTGAAGTGCAGTTTCTTCAAGATGGCCAGTCCCACATGTCTCGTCGCACCCACGGATCTCAGCTGTGCTGCAGATGTGAGTTGAGGTCGGAGAGGTCTGGAAGTCCGGGTCTCGTCGGGCTCTGAAGTCTGGATCCACCAGGGAAGACGACAAAGTGAACCGCTGGAACGCTTGATGGTGCCTGCTTGTGCAGGGTGGTCACTCCTTGGCCACAAGGGAGATTTATTCAGTCTTCTGTGGAGCAGAACGTCGAAGTCCAGAGTTTCTTCTTGTAGAGTTTCAAATCAGGATTAATCTAATGTGGAATGGGACCAGCTCCTACCTTTATTCTCCTAAAGGGACTAGGTCCCTCCTATGGGTGGGACCAGGAAGGGGGGTGGTTACACCCCCTATCCTTTGTCCGGTTTCGCGCCAGAGCTGGGGCTGGAGTGCCCCAGCAACTGGTTTGAACCGGGATATGCACAGGGACACCTTGTGTGCCCCAGGCATGTCTCATTCCTTTCAGGCCTGTCCTACCCAATACACAAAATCCTGTTTGGCAGTAAACCCTTTGTCCAGGCCTCCCTCGCTGGAAGAACTCCCAGCAGCAGGAGGTCAGACTTGTGTCTGTGGTTGCAGCATCCATTTTGTGATGCTGAGGCTCGAGTTAACTTTAACCGGGGTTCACAGTTACATACATGTCGTGTCCCTCTAAAAGGGTGGAATCCTACCCCCGTCGCCAGAACTGGCGAGGGGGTAGTATTCCAATTTGTATGACACCTTACTCGACATGTTTTGATAATGCTATGCCAAAGTTAGCAATAACCGCGAGGATTATAATGCACTTAAGAGTATATGGTATAGCGTTATCATGGAAACACCTAAAGGACTTGGTTCCGAAAGCCGCAGACAGGTTCAGCTCATGCTAGAGCACCATCTCACATAATTCCAAGCACTCTGCCTCCAGGATTGTTAAGGCTTGCCATAGGAGTGGCTTATAGGAGTGTATGTGTCCATTTTAGGGTTAGATATAGGTATACTATATCTAAAGCAAAGGGTGATTACACCACCTTGCCCCAGCTGTGCTACCAGCCAGTTGTGTCAGTTTGGAATGGCCAGCCAGGGGTGGCAAAATACATGGTGCAGCCCCTGGTAGGCCTTGGGTGCACTTATGCCCTGGGTACCTATGGTACACTGTACAAGGACTTACAAGAGTGACCCAATACCAATTAGATATGTACCTAAGGTACATGGAGTCCATTTTAACAGAGAGAGCAGGAAGTCTGGGGTCCTGGATAGCAGGATCACAGGCCAACTATGTCGAAACCAGCAAAACACTAGGCAAAAAGTTGGGGGCAACCATAGTCAGATATCCACCTTCCTACACAACCTCTCCCCCCCCCCCCCCCCCCCCCCCCAAACGAAAGGAGATAAGGCTAGCCTTGTCCAGGTAAGCCTCTATTGCCTAAGTGGCCATATAAGGAAGTAACAGCACTGGCATGGTTACCCCCTATCTCATGGTCCGCTAAGCAATCCCTCACCCTAAGGGCATCTGAGGGTCTCCACCATAGGGAACCTGTGGTGTGTTTTGGCAAAGTAAAAGGCTGGTGCTGGGATGGAGTACTGAAGTGAGGCTCCACTAATGTTGGGCCCAACTTCCTCCAATCACTATCCACCATATATGCCTTTCTTTCCAGGACTGAGTTACAGTGTGCTCTCAGGGTCAACCTCTGGCTCCCTAAAGCTGGAGGCTGGCTCCCTCTGTTTGGCTTACTGGAGGGACAGGTCAGGTTTGGGGCCCTTAGGTCCCAGGTTTGGCTGTGCCCAACAGTGTCCATCTGTGGGAGGCCCCTAACTAAGTTTAAGGGGGATCCCTCAGGAGTTTATTTTATTTTCACCTGGCTAGGACTGCTAGCTTTGGTGCCCTTAATCTGCTGATTGGGGAGTTCTTTTGGACAGGGGGCCCTTTGGGTTCCACCACTGGCCTCCTTGACCTCTACATCCCTGGGCTGACTGAGGCAGGTTAGAGAGGGGAAGGTTACCTGCTCCAGCCGGGTACCCACCTTGGAAGGGTCTACTGACATCAGGGTTTCTGCCAGGCTAGGCCTGACTACCTCTGGGGCAGTTTCTTCACAAGGGGTCAGATCAGTTCCCTGAGGAGGCTGATCCTTTTCTAAAGTCTGGTGGGAGAGAGATTTCTCTTCCTCCTCAATGCTCTCTGTTTGAGTGGAGTGATCCATAGTTTCAGGCTTCACAACACTATTATCTGTCTGAGTTTGGGCTGTGGCCATCACAACCCCACGAACCTTTTCAGGAAGGGACTCAGTTTGGGTATGGGCTGTTACCATCACAGCCCTGCCAACCTGTTCAGGGAAGGAATCTGTCTGAGATTGGGCTGTGACTGGCACAGCCCTCCTGAGCTGTTCAGGGAGGACATCTTGGACTGGGGCTGTGGCCATCACAGCCGCACTAACCTTTCCATGGAGATTTACCATTTTAAAATGGGTTTCTTGCTCCACCTCAGCCCAGGCTGAGATATCTAAATCATTCCCCAGTAGACAATCTACAGGCAAGTTTGATGACACTGCCACTCACTTGGGACCAGTGACACCTCCCCAGCTGAGATTTACCACTTCCATGGGATGATCTCTCTGCGGATGTACCATGTTACAACGCATACCGTTACAACTACCTACTATTACAACGCGACCATTACAACGCATACCATTACAACGCATAGCGCTTTGAGGTGCTGGATAGTGGTAAGTATAATTTACTATTCTAACTCCAGTCCCCGTGGACCCTAGGGAAGGTGTTGGATAGTAAATTATACTTATTCCCTATCCTAGAGCGCCCCCCAGCGCAATGCGTTGTAATGGTATGCGTTGTAAAAGTCGCGTTGTAATGGTAGTGCGGAGTAACGAATGCGTTGTAACAGGTGTATACCTCTCTCTGCACTCCATCAATGTTGGTCACCTGGTATGTGGCTCCAGGTAAAAGTTGCCTTGAGGGGACTAGGCTCTTAGTCACCATGGTAATGCTAGCCCCTGTGTCTCTATAGGGCTCAACCTTCAGACCATTAATGAGGGGCTCCTGCCTGTACTTGTCCAAAGTGTTGGGACTAGCAGTTAAGTTGGCAAACCCCATGCCATTTTCACAAACAGGAATATCTGTGGCAGGGGACCTGGTTAGGCCCAACCAAATTCTTGGGGGCACTCCCACCACCTGGGGGATTACTACTAGTAGTAACAGGGGATGTTGGAGTATTACCTGGAGGAATATTTTCCTTATTGTTGGCCTTTTGGGCAACTGCTGTCAGTTTTCCTATGGCCTACCTGTTTGCTGGTATGGCAATAAGGTTTCTTTTGGGTATTGGAAGGATTCTGGGACACACCCCCTTCAGAGGATTTTTGGGGCCTTTTTGTGGTTTTATCTGTAGATTTATTCCCACCCTTCTCTTGAGGCTTGGTTGATTCTTTCTTTTGGTCACCACCCTAGTTCTTAGGCCTAATCCTGGTTCTGACCCCTTGTCTGCCCTCTTACCCAATTCTTGTGGAGAGGTCAGGTCAGAGTCTACCAGGTGCTGGTGTAATAACTGGTTCTGGTAATTATTTAAGACTTGCTCTCTCATAACTAGATTATACAATCCTGTGTAATCAGTAACCTTACTTCCCAGTAGCCAGCCTTCCAAAGCCTTAGTGGCACAATCAACAAAGTCAGTCCAATCCTGAGACTGAGTTTTCTGGGTGTCTCTGAACATCAACCTGTACTGTTCAGTGGTTAAGCCAACCCCATCAATCAGTGCATTTTTCAGGACTTGGTAATCATTAGCATCCTCAGCTCTAACAGTGAGGAGCTTATCTCTACCTTTACCTTCAAAGGAGAGCCACAAAATAGCTGACCACTGACTCTGGGGTACCTGCTGTACAGTGCAGGCCCTCTCCAAAGCAGTCAACCATTTTTGGATGTCCTCTCCTACCTTATAGGAGGGCACTATTTTACTCAGGTGTCTATTATCAAAACTCCTGTCTTTATCTCTAGGGATAATGCTGCCACCAGTGGGTTCTAACCCACTCAATTTCTGCTCTCAGGCAAAGGCAAGTTTCTCTTTGGCAAGGGCAAGTTCTTCCCTTTGGATCCTCAGATTCACTTCCTTCATTTTTGCTTCATTTTCCCTTCTCTGAGGGGAAGTCATTCCTCTCTGAGAAGATGCCTGAGAGACATGGGAGTGAACAGATCTGTTAGAGCCTCTGGAGTGAGACCTAGCCCGTCTGTTCCCAATGTTAGGCCTGCTTGTGGACAGGACTGGGGCTCCCCCAGTACCATCCCAATGGAGGCTTAAGTTGGCCCGTGTAAGTCTACTGACTAAAGGTTGGCCATTGTCTACCTCCTCCTCAGATGAGTTCCCATCTTCCCTACCATCTACATCTTGTGCTTCAGGGAGGTTAGACTCAGGGTCACCTTCTAAGGGGGGCATGCTTCCATCTGTAGGATCAGAGGGGCCTGGGTTAGAAGCCCTTCTGGCATCATATGTCTCTAAGAGACCTAACAGAAAAGGAAGGGTAGGGTTAGAACCCTGTTTCAGTTTCCTGGAGGTACACAATTGTCTCATCTCCTGGAAGCTGAGGGCTGCATATCTTGAAATGACCTGTGGAGGGTCACTAGCCACAAGGGGAGCCACTGTGTTCTCTCCTGTGGTAGACATGCTTTTTAGTAAGGTGTAAGTGGTGCACTTACCTACACTATGGGTTTTCCTACTGATCCCTTGCTAAGAGTTGTTGTCAGGGTGTGCTACTCCCTTTCTACTACAACAGCTGGTTCAGTAGAACTCAGGGTATTTCTAAGCTTGTTATATGTACCTATGGTACCTTATGTGATCTTTCAAATGATATCTCAAGATTATATTTGGTAAAAACAACAGCAAGCTCAAATCCCAACTGCTGCACACCAATGTGAGAAGTTGGCCTGATATATGATGCTCACTAGTTCTAGTGATCACCTTGTATCAGTCCAAACAACCCTTATGGTGATTGGTTGTAAGTCAACCTTATAGACCAGCTTCCTAATGGTAGCATGGACAAAGCAGTCTTAGGCTAAACTCTTTTGGCATGTGAAGCCAGCTGTTTTACCACATATAACCCCTTGAATACCAAGTGAAAGGACACCATACAGGTTGTTATGAAAATAAACAATATATTTATTAATATCAAACACCTCTGAACTCTTTATGAGATCAGAGGGCTAAGCACATGACAAGACTCTTATGAAAAATATGTTTAAGTTGCACGAATTACAATGGTGCCCTAGGGGTACGTCAAACCATATACTAAGTAAGTGGGTTGAGAAAGTCGATAGAAGAAATGGAGCTGTCCAGAGGCTGTAGGATCGCTGGGACTACACTACCCTAACCTTAGGTAAGTAATAGGAGGCCCACGGGACGGGTGTGCAGAGTGTGAACTCACATGCGAGATGCGTAACAAAGTCAATGGACAGTACAATTTACGAAAAAGGTGAGTACGGACAGTTCTGACTAGTTAGGACTAAAACAACTGGAAATCTGGACACTAGGAGAGTTGATCTACCCTTGAGCACCTAAATGCTCTTGTTACCTCACCCACGGGCTGTGGGTGCATAGGTGTCAAAGTGTGTCGGGTTTACGCGTTGAAGTCTATGGAGCCTTGAAAAAAGATGCTGCAGGCGACCAGGAGGAAGCTGTCCGGAGTGATCCAAGGGTGGATCAAGGAAGATGAAGACCTGAAAGCAGAGGGGACAATGTTCAAAGTCACTAGCCAGTGACTGGAGTGGAACCAGAAGGAACCAGATGCTGTCGTCGCGATCAGGTGAAGAGTGGACGCTTGACTCTGCAGCCACGTGGACCAGGAGGTGTCTTCGACGACCAGGATGGAGGCACGAGCTGTCCCACGCAGGCTCTGGCTGTCGGCAGTGTTGGTTCCGGATTCGGCGTCAACATGCCTTGGCAAAGGCAACCCACGCGGTGAGTGGAAAAGGCGTTTGGTGCGGACCAGGAGGGTCCGGGGTGCTTCTCCTTTGCAGGGAAGCAAGGGCCAGTCTGGAGCAACCAGACCAGCGGTGTAGATTTCAAGGATCGTCGTCTAGGCGGCCACTAGCCAGCCGGCAAGTGACCAGACAACGCATCGAGCAGCAATCAAGCAAAAGGGCCCCACGCAGATCTCGTGGATGCTGGAGGGCTGATCTTCTGTGCAGGAGCTGCTTGGGGCTGGGGCTTCTCAATCCCCAAAGCACTTCGTCGAGGATGCCTCTGAAGTCGTGCTGGAAGCGAAGTGCAGTTTCTTCAAGATGGCCGGTCCCACGTGTCTCGTCGCACCCACGGATCTCAGCTGTGCTGCAGATGTGAGTTGGGGTCGGAGAGGTCTGGAAGTCCGGGTCTCGTGGGGCTCTGAAGTCTGGATCCACCAGGGAAGACGACAAAGTGAACCGCTGGAACGCTTGATGGTGCCTGCTTGTGCAGGGTGGTCACTCTTTGGCCACAAGGGAGATTTCTTCAGTCTTCTGTGGAGCAGAACGTCGAAGTCCAGAGTTTCTTCTTGTAGAGTTTCAAATGAGGATTAATTTAATTTGGAATGGGACCAGCTCCTACCTTTATTCTCCTAAAGGGGGCTGTACTATCACTAGGTCCCTCCTATGGGTGGGACCAGGAAGGGGGGTGGTTACACCCCCTATCCTTTGTCCGGTTTCACGCCAGAGCTGGGGCTAGAGTGCCCCAGCAACTGGTTTGAACCAGGGTATGCACAGGGACACCTTGTTTGCCCCAGGCATGTCTCATTCCTTTCAGGCCTGTCCTACCCAATACACAAAATCCTGTCTGGGGTGGTGCTAGCACCTCCCAAGGCAGGAAACCCTTTGTCCAGGCCTCCCTAGCTGGAAGAACTCCCAGCAGCAGGAGGTCAGACTTGTGTTTGTGGTGGCAGCATCCATTTTGTGATGCTGAGGCTCGAGTTAACTTTAACCGGGGTTCACAGTTACATACATGTCGTGTCCCTCTAAAAGGGTGGAATGCTACCCCCTTCGCCAGAAGTGGCGAGGGGGTAGTATTCCAATTCGTATGACACCTTACTCGACATGTTTTGATAATGCTATGCCAAAGTTAGCAATAACCGCGAGGATTATAATGCACTTAACAGTATATGGTATAGCGTTATCATGGAAACAGCTAAAGGACTTGGTTCCGAAAGCCGCAGACAGGCTCAGCTCATGCTAGAGCACCATCTCACATAATTCCAAGCACTCTGCCTCCAGGATTGTTAAGGCCTGCCATAGGAGTGACTTATAGGAGTATATGTGTCCATTTTAGGGTTAGATATAGGTATACTATATCTAAAGCAAAGGGTGATTACACCACCTTGCCCCAGCTGTGCTACCAGCCAGTTGTGTCAGTTTTGGATGGCCAGCCAGGGGTGGCATAATACATGCTGCAGCCCCTGGTAGGCCTTGGGTGCACTTATGCCCTGGGTACCTATGGTACACTGTACAAGGACTTACAAGAGTGACCCAATATCAATTAGATATGTACCTAAGGTACATGGAATCCATTTTAACAGAGAGAGCAGGAAGCCTGGGGTCCTGGATTGCAGGATCCCAGGCCAACTATGTCGAAAACCAGCAAAACACTAGGCATAAAGTTGGGGGCAACCATAGTCAGCTATCTACCTTCCTACGCCCATTCATAAGGCTTCGTTGCAGCACCTATCGTGGAAGGCGGCGTTCCTCGTGGCCATTACATCGGCCCGCAGGGTGATTAAAAGTCAGGCATTATGTTGCCAGGAACCATATACTGTTTTTCATGCTGCTAAGGTTGTGATGCGTACTCACCCTAAGTTTCTTCCTAAGGTGATCTCTGATTTTCATGTTAATCAGACTATAACTTTACCTACATTTTTCCAGAATCCTTCTACTCCATCGGAAAGGTCTCTTTATTCCCTGGATGTCAGGAGGGTGTTGAAATTCTATCTGGATAAGACCAAGGATATTCGTAGGTCGGACTAATTTTTTTATCTCTAAACAGTCCATCTCTAGGTGGATTGTGTCCTGTATCCAGTTATGTTACCAAAAGGCTAATAAGACCTTAGGGGCAAAGCGGCTACAACGGCTTTGCTACGCAATGTTCCCATTGCAGATATCTGCAGGGCTGCCACGTGGAATCCGGTCCATACCTCTGCTAAGCACTATTGTATGGACTCTGATGCCAGAGCAAATGCTCAGTTTGGGCAGGCTTCATTAAGAAATCTGTTTGCACAGTATTGGTGTTGTCTTTTTCTCCACCGCCGTATTAATTGTTGGGATGGGCTTGCCATTCTATTCACTAGATTATGACTATACACAGAGATCCCCTACTACAGAAGGAGTAGTTTCTTACCTGTAACTCCAGTTCTACAGTAGGGGTATCTCTGAGAAGTGTGGCTCAATGGTTAGAGTGGCAGACCCTGATGCAGTAGTCTGTCCGGGACCAGGGTTCAATTCCCGCCTCGGCGGGTCTTGGGCTCAATTTCCTCGGACCTCATTATTCTCGCCTCAGTGCCTATTCTGATCATGAGCCCCACTCTGCACCTTTGGGTTATAGCTTGCTTAATCTCTACCACGGCCCCAATAACGCTGAGGATGCCTGACTTCACCTTGGGGGTGCCCAGGAGTGGGCTCCTCACAGGGAAAGGCCAGGAAGGGTTCCTTGGCGGTATTCGTACAAGCGCCGAGATAGTCGCGCGCTATATAAGTGCGTAATTATCATTTATTGTTTTATCTGTTATAGTCATAAGCGCCCGCCCTCCTCCCCGGTGGAGAAAATGGAACTGTAATATATACAACAGACATTGCTTTATACACCTTAAAAAAAAACATAAAGTAAAAGGACTTAGCTGTGCATTATGGGATTCCGAGGGTCTCTGGACAGTTCCTTAAAGGCACTGTATCCTTTTTCCAGACACATAATGGCAGCCCATGGGGGCTTGTCTGTCCATCCCTTCCTCTCTATCATTCCAAGGATTTTGTGAACGGGAAGTTTCTGTATGGGTGAAATTTGACAGATTGTGTTAAATGTGATATTGGTGGAATATCCTTTGCTTTTCTAGTTGAAGTACTGGACAGTGTAGCCTTATAGGTATAGGCTGCATTATTTGTCTTAAATTTTCTCTGAAGTGTCTATGCAGGACTGCACAGAAGACAGCTTAAGAGATTATTTTTGATTGCTCCGGGGTCCACGCACATGGGCGGGACTATTCACTAGATTATGACTATAACAGAGATACCCCTACTACAGAACTGGAGTTACAGGTAAGAAACTACTCCTCATCATGGATTTAGAGTTTAAGTAAAGGCAGTCGTGCAAGGATAAGGGCTACCAGCCTGTTGCGTTCGAGGCTGCATAGAGTGGACTGGCCTGCAATGATGGAATTGTGAAAAGTAAGCAGCTCTTAATCAACCCATAAATGTGGTATAGTTACAGGAAATTAAGAAATCCCTCTTCTAGGGCATGTTTTTAAGTGTACTCCCTCCCCTGGTGGGGCCAGCCTCTCCTAGGAGACAGCTGAATACACACACTGTAATTAAATAAACAACGCCCCCTCCCAAGTCTGCACAGTTTCTGAAGGCACCCACCCACACAGAGAGGGCGAGAAATGCTTGGGGGAGGTGAGAGGCGGTGGTGGAGGGAGATATCGAACACGCGAGATGAAAGGTGAATGCGAGAATGAGCGAGAGAAAGATGAACCGAGAGTGGAAAGGAGATAGCATATGGGTCACGTGAAGAGATCGGCGAGGAAGGGCGACAGAGTGAGGGGTTGTCGTGATGAAGGGACGGAAAGGACAGAGAGGGATTATGTTTGGGATGATAGGCGCTAAATTAGATTATATTTCACTCAATTGGGTGGGTATATTGGCGTGCATTCTTACTTTAGGAATTCAGACCACCGAACAGACAAAGGTGCGCTCACTGAAACAAGCTCTCTGCATTGCTGTGGGGGGGGGTGGCGGGGGAGCGCATTCCTTTAAAGTCTGATGCGGGGGCGGGGGAGCGGATTGCTTTGAAGTCTGATGCTGAGGCTCAGAATGGTGTGTGATGTGGCTCACATGAACTGTACCAGTTTGGGGAGACTTTCTGAAAGCCTTACTATAAATCTCGCCCACCATCCCTACGGGATGGCATAGGCGAGACCTAAAAAGCAGTGCGGTGAGCAGTATAGATTTACAATTACTCATTATATCAGGTCGACATGTTTCAACCTAGTGATCAATACTTTGTATCAGTAGCTTTCTTCAGGACCAGAGAGATGTTTGTTCAAGCTGCTGCTGTTATTTATGTTAGTGATAATAAAAATAAGTAAAAGATACAACACCAGCAATCCTGCGAAGCGATGTCAGGATTTACTGGGGATATCTGTGAAAAAATGAGAGAGAAAAAACAAACAACACACACTGTAAATTTCTCGTGCCATGCTTGTGACATATTATAATTAATCCTATTGTCAATAGCCATGCATTTGGTATTACATGTGGTCAAACTGTAGGATAAAACACCTCACCTCTACCTGGCAACAGCTCAGGGAAGGGGGCCTGCTCTGTGGGAAACACAGTTCCTAAGTCACACCTGTCCAAAATTCTAGGTGGGGCATCTTATTAAAATAATGCTCTAGTGTGTCCATTCTTCAGTGTTGTGGCATCCCCACTGAGGCTTGTCATCTCGTATCTGAGGTATATTAGAAAGTTGGTGTTGGACCCGGCCCTTTGGGCAGGTTCACCCCTAGACTTTTTGCTTTTTCCCAGCCTGTTTCTGGAACCTGGTGTTGGTGATTCTAGGCCTCTGCGCACTTTTTCACTGTGGTACAGTGTAAAGTGCTGGAGCTCTCTGTATGAAGGGTGAGTGACCTGCCCTCCCATAGGAATGAATGGGGAATATGTATGCTCATGGTAGTTCCTGTTGTGTGGGGAGTGCAGGGGTCGAGTTTGGTATGTATAAACTCGTGAGAATGAATGCTGCAAAATGATATGTGCGGCATGACTGTGTCTAGTCTAGAAGTACTACTTTTGGAAGTTGGCATGTTTGTGTAAGTTGGTTCTGGCGTGCGATTGGCTAGTGAGCCTGCCCCAGGAGTGCCTGGGCCTGCTGGTGGATAGACTGTCCGGTTTGAGTAGGACAGGGTCTGCAGGGTCTGCATGGCCCCGGAGGAGGGGGGTCTGAGTCAGCCATAGATGAAAGGCCCCTCTGCTGTCAGGGATGGGAGGAAAGAGCGTCTGGTGGTGCCGGGCCGTGCCTGCCGCCCACCCTGCTGGCTCTCCATCCTGACGGCCCATTGTCACCTCTGGCCCTGAAGCTGTCAGGAAGACGAAAACCAGAAACATTCCAGTACTCAGGGCCCCTTGCACGAAGTACTTCAAAGGCATTTCTGTGTATAAGAAGGGGCTGTGTCTCCTTCCAAGTTGTTCTTGTTCTTGCTCTTGTGGCTGACTTGAATCTACCAGGGGTGGGCGCTGCCCAGCCCCTGGATGCCTGGATTCCTGGACTCCTGGGGGACCCCTCTGCCCTGCCTGGGCTGAAGGGGGGACTTGGCTTTGCACCTGGGGAAGTTCTGGGACCATGGCAGCATGGAGAAGCTGCCTTTTCCTGTGGAGAGCGCTGGAGTTGGTTTCTAGCGCCTGGAGGCGCTGTGCTTCGCCTTGAGCGCCTGGGAGCGCTCTGCCTGCTGTCTAGCGCTTTGGAGCGCTTCATTTCCCCCAAGCGCTTGAGAGCGCTTTCTCTGGACTTTCTAGCGCTTAGGAGCGCCTTCCTGCTTGCTTATAGCGCTGGACGCGCTGAGGATTCTTGGCCGTATTTACTTAATCATTTACGAGTGCCCACCTCGATCTGCCCGGAGAAAACAACCACGAAGGGGCCGCGACCGGATTGGACGAGACCCGAGGAGAGACGCGCTCTGATTGGCCGAGACGCCCGTAGAGACTCTGGCGTCACTGGGGGCTCGCCGAAGGAGCCGCGATGGGATTGGCCCATCGCTTGTGATCTGCTGGAGATGAGGCGGCGAGGAAGAAAGGTGGCGGCCGGTTAACAGGGCTCCCGTGTGCCTAGGGAGCCCTGCAGCGAGAGAAGAGACTGCCCCCGGGAGCCTGGCTGGCTCCACTCTGCGTCCCAGTCCCGAGACGTGGGACCGGGCCAAGCGAGGAAAGTCTGCGAGGAGCAGGAGCTCCTCCGTTGCCGCCGAGCCCCGCCCCCGCCGCACAGGAGACCCGGTGAGTCTGGGCGGAGGGCTGGGCAGAGTGGGGCAGAAGAGAGGAGGGGCGCCCGGACACGTTGTCGGTGTCCGCCCCTCCCGAAGCGCGAGCTCGCGCCTAGTGCCATCGCGAAGCCATGAAGGCTTCAAGGGCGGCCCCGGTTGGCAGTGGGTCGTCCCAACGTGCACGGAGCCCGGAGAGGCTCCCCGCCTCATTTGGTATTCAGAGCCCTGAGAGGCTCTGGGGGCATTTTTAGAAGTTAGAGTCCCCCGTGGGGGACTCCACCGTGAACGACGCAGAGTCAGGGCGGCCCCGACTGGCAGAGGGTTGGCCCACCGTTGCAGAGCCTGGAGAAGGCTCTGAGGGGGCATTTCTTTGTGTAGAACCCCGAGGCTAAAGGGGCACAGTTGTTTTTAGAGCCTGTGTGGCTCCAACGGTTGACCAGTGTTTTTAGAGCCTCTGTGGCTCCAACGTCTGGGGCATGTGCGATATGCCCAGAGCCTGTGTGGCTCCAGCAGTGGCGCAGTTGGCGCCTAAGGGCCAGTGAGGGCCCTTGCGCAATTTTGTTGTTTCTCAGTTGCCCAGCACTTTGTGGGCAGCTGCCACGTTTAGGCTTTTTGTACTTTGAGACTGGCACCCTGACATTGAGACTCAGGGCGACTGAGCCCCAACAAGGCCTAGGGACTGCCACAGGTAGTGGCTTATGTGAGTTGCTGCGCAAGTATATGGTTATTGCACCTCTGAATGTGATCTCTTGCATCATGTGTTATTCCTGCACCTCTGAAGGTTTTTAGGCCTCATGTGATTTTTGCGCTATTGTTTTACTATGGCACCTCTGAATGTTTTTATGCATCATGTGTCTTTCTTCCATGTGCTTTACTCTTGACACCTCTGAATGTTTTATGCATTATGTGTCTTTCCTTTCATGCGCTGCACCTCTGAATGTTTAGTCATCATGTGTCTTCTTGCGCTGCACCCCTGAATGTATTTTATTGCATCATGTGCTCTGTTCTTAAACACCGCTGAATGTGTAGGTTTATGCGTCAGGTGTTTCCCTTTACTACTCCTCTGAATGTATATTTATGCATCATGGGTAATGTGTTCTTTCCTAGACCCCTAAATGCTGTGTGATACTTAGGTGTTTATCCTTTTTAATACAGGGGGTCCTAGTGAGGTCCTGGTTCCCTGCGTGACATGCTCCTAAGGGGTTTAGGGTTGCGTAGTGTGTACTTACCTGTTCCCAGTAGTTACTGGATGTGATTCATAACTGTTACTTTGTGCTACAGTGATTTTATATTCTTTTATTCTAATTTCTGACAAGTATTTCTATTTCGGAAAGTGTTGATTATGACAGTGGCCCATGTGGCCCTGTCTTGTAAATAATCCCCAGTGAATATTACCCGTGCCAGTTGGCACCATGTATATGTGTGATTTTATCTGATGTGTTTTTACAATACAAAAGTTATTTTTATAATAACCTTGTGTGGAGTCTCTTTTGTGGTGTGCCTAGTATGTTGTTGCTATTGTGCGCTGACGCAAATGCTTTACACATTGCCTCCGAGTTTAGCCCGACTGCTTGTGCCAAGCTACGAAGGGGGTGAGCAGGGGTTATCTTGGCGTGTGACTTCCTTGCCCTGACTAGATTGGTGGTTTCTGCCTGGCTTTGGCGTCAGCCTTCGCCTAACAGAAATAGCCAGTTCTAACAGTTGGTAGTAAGCACAATCCAAAGCCGAGGTCTTCAAACTTTTTTTTACTGAGGCCCCCCAAACCAAAATATTTTAAAGTTAGGCCCCCCCTTCAGAACTCTATGACAATGACTGGCGAGTTGAGTGGCGGGAATGAGCGCAGGGGGTAGGGGCTTATGAGATAATTTCATGGATACATTTTCAGTAGCCCATAATCCACAATAAATCTGAAACCTACAAAGAGCAAATTCAGCAAACCAATGCAGAAATTGGACAGCAAATTCTGCTCCCCATAATCAGTGTGTTTTGTTCACCTTGCACATCTGGCGCCAATGCAACTGCACTTGTTGCACTAGTGATAGATTGCAGCGGCCATGAGTAAAAGGATATCTCCTCTGTCTCTTCCACCTGTCTTCCATCAATGCCTAATAATCACTACAGTCTTGAAACAGGCTCTGTACCATTTGTTTTTTGATTGTTCTTTTCAGCGCAAACTCGGCCCAAGGGTATTGCAGCGCTCCTCTATATGAGCACCAGTTACATTACACAGGGTCAGATTACTTGTTTTGTTTTTAGGCACATGGAGATTAAGTGATTTGCCAACGGGACGTTGAGTCAACATCGGGAGCCAACATAGGCTTGAACTAATGATGCCACTTGTAGCTCTAGGAATGTTTCTTAATATTGAAAGGTAATGTGAGGGTGTCTGAAAAGTTTCAGCACTCTGTCCATCAACTTATTGTCTTTGCTTTGTTTGCCCTAAAATGACAAGCGAAGCCCAGATGTGGGTCCCTTGTTCACTTTGCCACTGGATTCTTGCTATCCTGGCTAATGAGGGGTGTTACCCCGACACCGGTCCCAGGATGCTTGTTTCCGGTCCGGGGAAGACCTGGCTTGGCAGTTCGGGCTGGACTGTTCCCATGAGGAACAGGGTCAACTCTTATTTGCGTATAACTGGGTCTGAACTAGGATGACAAAGTGAGCAAAAGAACAATGATGGGATCAACCCAAATCTAATGTGACTGGAGCAGAGTGTCTGAAAAGTTTCAGCGCTCCGTCCTTCATCTTATTTTGTTTGCACTGTGAGGGTGTCACCAGTTGAGTTCTTGAGTGCATCTTTTTAACAAACTCTCATCGAAATGTTTCCAGATGTAGTCTGATTACTTTTTACTAAAATATATAGGTAAAAATGATGACTTACATATTTTCTGTGTTTTCTGTCAGAGGCTTTGATTTTTTAACACTATATATACACATGCTACTATTTTCCACTGCGTAAACTAGGATTCAGCATTGTGATTTTCTGGTAGGACCACTGAAATTATGCAATTCTGCGTCATTTTCTGCATAGTTAGGGATTTTGCTGCATTCGTCACTTAATCAGTCATCTGCTGCATAATCTGTGAATGTTACCAAACAAAATATGTTTCTAGCTCAAACGGATTAAAAGTCATTAAAATGTAGTGACATGTTGCCACGCAGAGGACAGCCCTTCGCAAAAGGTGATTAGGCACCTTTCAGTTGCTCGTTGGTGTATTTCGGGGGTAAACTGGTAATATTGAAGTGAAATCTTTGCCCAGACAGTATTCACATGTGCACAAATGGAAACATTGTGAAATACTATCATATAATGTGCCACATTAGGTCGTAATATTTGCATTTTCTTTAAACATAATTTATTTAACCCTGACACATTACTTTGGTCCTTTCCTGCTGCATACACCTATTGGTGCTGCTTTCTGGCCACAAACAGACATTTGCTTTAATTGCATTAGGCAACTGAGGTTTTGTAGTAACATTGCTTAGTTTAACTCGCGTTTATTTTCCATTTGAAGTGTGCCCATATTTTTATATGCAGTTACCAGAAGGTTAGATAAATAAACTTGTTACAGAATATTTTGCCCTTTTTTGCCGCATCCTTGACCCTGCCACACCAATCACTGCCCTTTCCCCAACATCCTGCCTCAGAGCATCCAGGATCACTGTTTATACTCCCTGGTAAAGCCCTTCAGCTGCTGTATGCAAATCAAGATTGCCTGGAAACGTGTCAAAGGCAAGTGAATAAATTCACTCCTCCAGGCCTTCCTTATTTGCAAATACTTCAAGAGCCATTTGCGCCCCCCTGGGAATGCAGCCACGGACCCCCGGGGGGGGGGGGCGCCCCACAGTTTGAAGAACTCTGATCTAAAGGGTACTGATGTTGATATACCCTATGGTGCCTCTCCCCCAGTTCTACTAGTATACTGGTCTTATTGTGAAAAAGGCCCAACCATTCCCTCCCAAGTGTAATTAGCGGGGAAGGAGGCCTAAATAGTGTTGTTCAAAACAGGTTTCTAAAATAATTCAGGCAGTATTCAGAGAGCCAAACTATTCCCTTATAGCTATTGTAATAAGGGATAGTAGTGTCTAAAGAACTTGAAAATAAATGAATAAACCAATAAAATTGGCAATTTTAGGATGGTGTCAAAGAGCCTAGATCACCATACCTGTCCGTCGGTATCCCGTCTCGGTACTGAATTGCCTCCGGAGGTACTTGACGGTCAGGTAGGATCGCTTTATATAGTGTTTTTATTTAATGCAAAAGTGCCCTCAGGTGGAAGCGTAGGCGTCCCTTACGCTGCCTGTAGGACCCGCTAGTTTCTCCTCTCGCGCATGTGTGCAGAACGAGACGCTGGTCTTAACAACTACTTGAACTCCACTGCGCATGCGCGGTATCAAGCCGCTGGTATATTGGTGCTGCGCAGTGGCGACCATCTCTTGATGTTATTAACCTCTCATTTAATTGGGGGCGGGGCTTGGCCGTGCAGCGGATTGGCTGCCTACTAACGCAGCTCCGCCGGCCGAGCTTATCTATCAGTATTATCTGGGCCCCCACACGCCATAAAAGGGGTAAACTGTACACGCATCGGTGCACTCCCGAGGTTCGTAGCTGGAGTGGGAGCGAGGTGCTGGTTGAGGTCATACTGAACCCGGAAGAAGCCTAGACGGCTGGAGGAAGCCGGTGACTTGCGTGGCCGGCCGCCTGGGTCGCACGGCACAGCAGTCTGATAGATAGTGACGGACCTCGGGGTCTGAGACGAGACCCCACAATAGAAGGCGGAGGGTGAGTGGCGGGTGTGGGTTTTAGTTATTTTATGTTGTTTCTGGTGGCAGATTTCTGTGCACGCGGAACTGACTTATTAAGCCCGATGTCCTCATTTGTATTGAAGGAAAGTTTGCACTATTTGAAATTGTACATGTATATTGCAATGGCGCTTCGAGGTCCCACATACAAATATGGCAGTTGCTTGAAATGGACGAATGGCAATGACACAATCACGTAAAGAGAACACTTTGACATGCCTCACGTGGAATGTCCAGGGATTAAACGATCGCAGGAAAATGAGACTGATTCATTCTTGTCTTACGAGACACTGGGTGGATATATGCCTTCTACAAGAAACACACTTAACGAGCGCCTCCGCGGGGACACTAAGGAATAACCGCTGGGAGGTGGTTGTAGAGGCTGGATATTCTAATTATTCTAGAGGAGTCGCGATCCTTATCCGCAGAAGGCTACAGTGGCGCACTGACAGCACGACTATAGACCGTGAGGGACGATACCTCATATTACAGGGAGAACTATGTCACACACCCATAGCACTAATAAACATATATGGTCCGAACACTGACAGCCCGGAGTTTTTTCAGGATATGGGGCACAAAATACAGACACTGAGGTATGACACAATCCTGTGGGGAGGCGACTTTAATGTGGTTCTTTCAATGGTGCTGGACCGACAGGGTTCACCACGTGCACATCACGCAAAGGCAGCTGTAACACTACACAATGTCATAGAAGACCTGCACTTAATAGACTCCTGGAGGGCCCTGCATCCTACAGCAAAGGAGGGCACATGCATCATACACCCATCGCAATGCATGGTCGCGCCTAGATTACTGGCTAGTATCAAAGGACTTACACATTTGGCTGGCTGATGCCACACATCACCCACGCACGCTGTTGGATCACGCCCCAGCCCAGATATGTTTGCGCCTATCCCCTATATATGCCCGGACATTTGTCTGGACATTTCATTCAAAAGCGCTGCTGGACTTGGTCTTCCTGGAAGAGCTGCGCAATAACATTTTAGAATACTTCGTTTTAAACGAAGGTACAGTTGACTCACCAGGAGTTCTCTGGGAGGCCTTTAACCACTTGGCTGCTAGGCGTTTTCCACCCCCTGTGCTGGAAATTGCCATTTTAGTGGCACCATGACCAGCTCAGCTCGTCATCAGCACACGACACCCGTGGGTGATGACGAGCTGAGCTCGTCATCAGCATCGAAGGGGTTAAGGTGGTCACAAAAGGGAACTGCATAGCGCTAAAATCAGGAGTACTAGCTGACATACGCAACCCACTAGGCCGTCTGGAGCGGGAAATAAAGGTTCTGGAGCAATCCCACATGCAGGCCCCTTCCCCGAATACTGTAGCAGCTATTAGGGCCAAACTGACGGAGTTTCAAAATGAGGCCGAGAGAGAAACTGTGTACTTATATAAACATGCCCAGGCGCGATGCTATGGAGAAAGCGATAGACCGGGAAAAACGCTAGCTGGCTTGTTGAAAACTCCCAGAGGTTCCGCCTACATCATGAAACTACATACGGAAACCGACGAGATAGTCAGAACACCGCCTGACATACTGAGTGTGATGTCCAACTACTACTCTAACTTGTATCGCTCCCAAATACGCCTGACACATATGGACATAACTACCTTCTTAGATGATATAGGGCTGGCCTGGTTTAATGACGGGGCCAGAAAGTATATGGACTTGCCTATCACCCTAGAAGATGTTAAACAAGTAATAAGGGGAATGCGGCAGCGTTCTGTAAAGAGTATGTAGATATCCTAGCCCCTATGAAGTAAAATCGGGGTTCCCAAGGCCTACACGCTCCGGAGATAACCCACTTACACTCAAGAACTGTTGGCACGGAAACTGTAAAAGGCAAAGAACAAGTTTATTAAGACCCCATGGGGTGGTGGTACACTCAAACAGCACCCTTCGGTAATGCAAGAGGTATCACACCGAACACCGGTGTGACCCCGTTTATATACAGTTTTGGGGTAATAAAAAGATAGGCGGCACAAGTTAAGACACATTTTAAGGACATATATGGTCATGTTTTGGAATACTGCCAGCTCATTGGAGGGGGCACAGCTCCGCTGGTCAGTTTGGTGCACATTCCTGAAGGCTTGCGGGTCAGCTAGAATTGCGCATGTGCGGCTTGACCAGTACTAAAAATAGCCTGTTGCTGGGCAGATTGGAATGGTCAATGGAACGGACAACGGACTAAAGGGCACGCTGGCCACGAGGCCGCTCATGATCTAAGATGGCCGCTGCAACATTCAAAATGGCGTTTTCATATATAGCCAAGTTAAGGAGGACAACGTGTAGGTTCAGCTAATCGCTAACGCGGCCGGGCCAATTACGACAGACGACCCTTTTAGCGTTTAGCTGAATCTACCTCATAGTGAACATAATCAGGATGTTCGTCCTCGATGTCTATTAACATGATTTGTGTTACCTCTTTGTGAAGCATCATTTTGTCATGGGCAAGAGCTCGCCGTGATGGTATGCAAGCTGATAAACACATTGAACATAAAGCTGGGCCACATTGGATACATAGGCATATGAAAAACATGGCTCCCACAAGTATACAAAGAATCGTCAACAGTTTCCAGCCCCAAGTTGCAAGCATGGACCAGAACCATCCCGAAAGTGTCCAAGTTCCATTGTCCGGGTGTATCTCAGCTGCAATTTTATGAAGCTTGGAGATGGCATCATACACGGATGGAGAATTGTCCGGGATATATACACAACAGCTGCTTCCGATAATTCTACATGCCCCCCCACGATCAGCCAAAACAACATCCAATACCATCCTATTTTGGAGGGTGACAATCCTGGAAATCTGTAGTTCCTCGGTAATATTCCCCAGGGCAATAGCAGTGTCATTCGCAACAGCCTCGACAACACGTGTCAGTCGTCTGATTTTCCGGCTGTTCAGTGCAGCCCCCACAAAGGAGAATAGTCCCAGATTAAAGTCCACATACTGTTGCAATGCAGTGTCTGTTTGGTCAATATCCTCCAGGACAACAGTTCGTTTAACCCTATTCAGGACGAAGTCATGGTACAGGGTGTAATCATTGTGATACATGGGAGGGGCAATGAATACAGGAGGTAACACAAACGATACGTAGCACGTGCCCAACCACCCCAATGGAAGCTGATGGTAGCCCTTCGTTCCACAGATAAAATATGTATTTCGTGATGCAACAAATGAAATGCCATTCGGGCTATCAAACGTGAGAGTGGTATTACATTCGCTTTTCCCCACTGCAATCGAGCCCTTGTTCCTAATACATAAATCTGCTTTTGTAGCAATGACATTTATAACATGGGCACTAGAGACATTGATGTTCCGCTGATTGCTGTATACACGTGGGGCAGACACATTATCAGGCCTATACTCTTCCCATTCGAAACGAGTGCCCTCAGCCCGGGGAAACCCATCCTTGTCATGGGAACATACTTTATTCAAGCGGAAAAGCACCCCCCCTTTGGTTGGCCATCTCATAGTAAAGAGGAGGGTGTACCAAGCGTTGCATGACCCATTATGCGAAAACGGGAGTGGAATAAGTGGGGTGCCCCCTCTCTTCTGATGCCCTGGCAACATCCCACACACCCAGCAATTTGAGGTATTGGTCATGTTATGTGTGTGGTGAAGAATCTGAATGAAGCTGTTATTTAAGTATGTTTGGCGGTGGCGCTCTTCATGAAAGGGCAGTGTAAAATGAAAATGTTCAGACGGAGCCGGGGTAGTCGGCAGCAAATGTTCACGTACAGGGACCACAAGTTCGACTACCCAGGCTATAACAGCTATCACCACAATAGTCAAAACAAAGAGAAAGGCACCCAATATTTTCTTATCACGAGATGCCGTTGATGTCATAGTTCAAAAATGTTCGTGCAAAGTCTCAAATAGCACAAATTGTTCACAAATTGTTCACAAAGTCTCAGATACACGTACGTGTATACCTAAAAAAGAAAAATACGGTGCTGAACTCCGAGGTAGCCGTTATTTTCTTCTCCGGGCCAAGACGGGTGTCGCTACTCTGGCAGAACTGATCCCCCCCCTTGGAATTCCCGGTTTCCGTTTCACAAACCTGGAGCGGTAACCAACCAGTCATAAAAGGCAAAAAAAATCTTCTTATCGTGGACGCAAGTTGTAGCGCTCTCTTCCGGCAGTAGCTTGGTCCGGGAAGGCTCCCTCAACTTCGGCCGACGTCACAGCTGGGCTCTTTTCTTTCTCCAAGATCTCCTTATAATCAGTCAGCACAGCAGGAGTCACCAGATCCGGAGAGACACGGCGACAATGTGTTGAATGCACCCACCGCTTCCTGTTTGTCACTCGCACTGCGGTGCGGGTCGCAAGGAGGACCTGCTCGGGGCCCTTCCACCTGGGCTCCAGACTGCTTGCTCTCTCAAACGAGCGTATCATCACATAATCACCAGGGCGGAGATCATGGCCCTCTCCAGTAGAGCTGTCAGGGAGCGCTTCTCGAACCTGTTGATGAATAGAGAGCAAATCATTTGTTAATCGTGCTGAATAATCATTCATCATAACACAAGGCACATCATGTATTAATCGCGGCTTGGGCACCCCCCAGATATTCATCGGGCGGCCAAACACCACCTCATAAGGCGTAAGGCCAGTTCGTGAGTGGGGTACTGATCTAAGAGAGAGCAGTGCTAGCGGCAAAGCGTCTGGCCACTTCAACGATGTAGACGCCACAATTTTGGCCAGCTTAAGCTTCAACGTAGCATTGTACCGCTCGACCAAACCTGCTGACTGAGGGTGGAATACAGCGTGGAACTTCTGCTGAATCCCTAACCCCTTCAGTACATATTCCACGATCTTCCCAACAAAATGGGGCCCATTTTCGCTCCACAAAAATTTACAAACTCCAAAGCGAGGAAAGAATTCCTTAAGCAACACCTTAGCTGTTGTCAAAGCCGTGTTGTCTTTCGTGGGGTAGGCCTCAACCCATTTGCTAAAAGCACATACCACCACTAGGACGTACTTCAGGTTATTGCAGCGCTCGAGTTGGATGTAATCCATTTGAAGCACCTCAAATGGTGCAGAAGGTGGAACGAACCCTCCTTTCGGAGTATGGGTCCCCTTTCCAGGATTGTGTTGCAAACATACCAGGCAGGTCTGCACTACTCTCTTTGCAGTATTAGCAATCTCGGGATGTTCCCAAACTCGTGTTAAAAGCCGAGTGATTGCAAGAGCCCCGACATGAGCCAGTCCATGTGTCATCTGGACCATCGCCTGTAAGTAAGCCGCAGGCAATTTCCACTTCTTCATGTCTTTGCTTCTCCAACAACCCTCGTCATCTAGTGCCCCATCTGCTGCCCAAGCCGCGAGTTCAGATTCAGTGGCTGATTTTTGAGTATCCTGTATTTCTGCTCTAGCATCACTCCATCGCTCAGCCTGTGATTGTACCACGTACATGGGGGAGCTAGTTCGGGACATAGCCGTTTGTCTTGCTATGCTGTCTGCAAAGGCATTTCCTTGGCCCACTTTGTCCGTGATCTTTTTATGGGCACTGCACTTCACTATCGCTACTTTCTTAGGGCCAAGCAACGCATTTAGGAGATCACGCACTAGCTCTCCGTGCATAATGTGCTCTCCGTGTGATGTCAGGAACCCACGTTCCCTCCAAAGTAGCCCGAAGTCATGGGCCACTCCAAAGGCATACCGGCTGTCCGTGTATATGTTCACACACAATCCGGCACTCAATTCGCAAGCTCTTGTTAAGGCTATCAACTCTGCTGCCTGAGCCGACTTTTGTGGTATCCTAGCTGTTTCTACCACTGTCTTAAGCGTCGTGATCGCATATGCTGCGGAAGTCGTACCATCTGGCAGCCTTAGACACGATCCATCTACCCACAGTTCCCCATCCACCTCTGGAAGTGGCACATCCTGTAAGTCGACACGACCCTTTGTCTGTTCCTCGGTCAGGAAAATACAGTCGTGATGTTTTTCTTCCTGACCCTCCTCGGCCGGATAGGGCAATAAAGTGGCAGGGTTCAAAGTAGCGCATCTTTTCAGTGTAATATGTGGCGCCAAGAGTGTCAGCTCGTATCCTGTTAGCCGTGCACTCGTAAGGTATTGGGTCTTTGTTTGGTTTAACAGGGCATCTACTGCGTGAGGAACTAACACCAACAATTTGTGTGATAACACTATTCCCTCACTCTGTCGTATGGCCACCGCTGTTGCTGCCACCGCTCGGAAACACCCAGGCAATCCTCGTGCTACAGGATCCAGAATGGCAGAGAAGTATGCACATGGTCTCTGCTTATCCCCGTGTAACTGCACTAACACTGACAACGCGCACCCATCATTCTCATGCACGTACAATGTGAAGAGTTTCGTGTAGTCTGGCGTACCTAACACGGGTGCGGAACAAAGGGCCTGCCTCAACTGCTCAAAAGCTTTCTGACATTCCTCTGTCCACTCAAGAGGCATTGGTGTAGCTTTGGACAGTAATGTTAACAAAGGTTTTATGATATGTGAAAAACCCATGATCCATTGCCTACAAAAGGACATCAACCCTATAAAGGCACGTACATCTCTCTGCGTGCGGGGGACTGGTGTGTCTAAAATTGCTTGAATTCGATCAGATGTTAATGCACGCCCCTCCTTAGACAACAGATGACCGAGGTAGGTCACCTGAGGTCTACAGTATTGAAGCTTTTTCTTGGAAACCTTGTGATTGTTTTGTGCCAAAAAGGAAAGCAACGCAAGTGTGCTCTGTTCACATTGCGCATAGGAGTCAGCGGCAAGCAGAAGGTCATCCACGTACTGGATGAGCGCGACACCAGACTGCAATTTAAAAGAATCTAGCTGCCTTTTCAAAGCCTGGCTGTAGATGCTAGGACTTTCAGTATAACCTTGGGGAACACGACAAAATCTATACGATTTATTATTGAGTGTAAAGCCGAACAGATATCTGCTATCAGGATGAACAGGGATGGAGAAGAACGCATTCTTTAAGTCAATAACACTAAAGGTGGTGGCTGTCGGTGGAACCAAGGTAAGCAAGGTCGTAATATCAGACACCACCGGGTATTGGGGAATGACAATTTTGTTGATCTCCCGCAAATCAATAATAAATCGATAGACTTTGCCGTCAGTGTCTCTCTTAAGAATCGGGAGAATAGGGCTGTTACAAACATTATAAGGGACCTCCTCCACAACCCCTGCAGAAATCAAATCCTGAACAATATGTGTCAATGCAATTTCACCTTCTCTCGAAATCTTATACTGTGGCACTCGTGGTAGAGGGGCCCCCTCCTTAACAGTAATGTGTATTGGTGGAATACGCATCTCTCCCACATCCGTATCCGATGTCGCCCACAACGTGTGCGGTAGAGAGGCCAAAGCTGGGATGTCTAAAATAGCATAAAATCTATCAGGGTCAGGGTAATTGTCATTCAGGATAACCCGCACTCCCTCTGGAGCACAACGTATTGTCGCTCGAAAATATTTAAGCAGATCAATGCCCAGGATATTGTCTGGGGTATGGGGTGATAACAAAAATTGGCCAAAACTAAAGTATTTGTCAATGCATAGTGCAAGGGGCTTGGACAATGGGCTGGGGGAGGGTGTGCCATCAAACCCTACACACGTAATCATTTCGCCAGACAGGGGAGCCCTCGGAACCAAGTTTTTCGACAAAGCGCTACGAGTAGCTCCTGTGTCGACTAGAAATTGATCAGTAGAACCCAGAATGCCCGCTGTTACATATGGACCTTGCTGATCTACCGGCACTTCAACTGATTCCTTACCCCATCCTACGCAATCCTATGCATGCACATAATCCTGGTGTTCCACATTCTCTCCTTCCGAAATCTGATATTGATTCCGTCTATCAAACGTATTTCGTTCGTCCTGGCCACGGCCCCTCTCCTCAACCTGCCTACGATCACCTCCACCACCTCTCGCTCCAGTATAACCTCCTCTTGACCTTCCACTTCCTCGACCACGCTGACTACGCTGCTCACGAAGTACCGGACAATCTTCAGCCCAATGCCCAAACTCCTTACAATACGCACACTGATCCGCCGCTATGTCCGTACGACCATACGATGCGTTTCCTCCACCTCGTCTACCTCTATCATTCCCTCTACCCTGTGTTCCCCGAACCTGCGCCAACATCACCTTCGTTTTCAATTCCTTCGCTTTTTTCTCTACACTTTCTTTAGCCTCCACTTCCTGCCGCTCATAATACTGAGCCATAGTTAAGAAGGACGCAGGGGTCGCCGTGGCCCAGGAACTTTCACTCGACTTCAATCGCTTTGCAATCTCTGGTAGGAGATTAGCTACATACTTATCTACAAACAAGTGCCGACCCGTATCGTCAGTTAAAGATTGACCACTGTAATCATGAAACGCCTCCTCGAAGCGTGTAAAGAAATCTGAGACCGTTTCATCGGGTTTCTGCTTGCACGATGTTAACATGGTCCAATCAATCTTTTTGGAGGGAACAAGCGTTTTCAATTTATTCAAGATAGCTGCCGGAAGGTCTAAAATTAGCTGGCTAGGCTTACATGCTGGTTCTCTATCTAAATCTGCATCATTTATTTCTTTCCATGTCCCCCCAAAATCGTCTCATCATTATTTTTACGAATCTGCCTCCACATATCAGGTGGTAAAATTAGCCCAAAAAACAAATCTATATCCACGAGAGTCATCACACAAGACGATATAGCCCCCTCCACCCCCTCATAGAATGCCGCCGGATTCTTCCGAAGATCAGGCAAAGAATTTTTCAATGCCATGACATCTGCTCTATTCCACGGCGTATATACCCAATTATACACAAAATACCCTTTCGCATCCTTCGACAATTTATCATCATCCGTACCTTCCCCTTTTGGTGGAACATACAAAGGCGCGGCTTCACGCATAGGCATAACATGCAACGCAGAACTCTTATCTGAACCACGGAGAGAACACTCTTTTGCCTGCCCGTTATTCTCCGATTCAGACTCCTTTTGCCTCCTTTTCCGTTCCTCCCGCAATCGGGTTGTCTCATCCCGCAGCTTGATCAATTCCTTGAACAGGTCGTCAACATCTGAAAGATCAAAATCACCTTTAACCAAATTCTCACGATATACTGACAACACTTTAGGTTCTAACGTATCAGAAAGTTCACGATATGCGTTTACAACTTCATCCGCCAGAGTGGACAGAAAATACATTAATTCAAGATCCGACCACCCTTTCTTTTCTGTTAACAACTGCTCCTGAGTAACACAATGCTTATTCACTTTACGAGCCCAACTGCGTAAATGAGCGGACCTCTCCCCAGTAAACCTGAGAGCCGATACCCCCTTCCGGGCCAACTGATCCTGTCCATCGTCCTCTGAATCCGCAGCCGGAGCCGTCGGCAAAACGTACGGAGGCGGTGACCGATCTAACAAAGAAAAATCATCAATTTCATTATTAAGGACAGGATAAAGTGGTCGGCGAATAGGAAATTGACCAGTCGTTTGCAATTTACGTTCCCGTTCCTCCCTTTCTTTCTTCTCCTGAGCCTCCTTTTCCTCAAGCTGTAAAGCCTTATCCCGAGCAGCCTTGCGCTGCTCTTTGTCCGCCAAGGCAACCTCACGCTTCATTCGTTCACGTGCTGCTTTCTCCCACATTCGCACGCAATCAAACATATTTTGTTTAGACCTACGTTGAAACAGACATTGCTCTACAAATTGTATTTTACTTAAATCAAACGACCCGTGTAGAGGCCATTGCAATTCAGGATCGGCCTTAGTATACTTATGCCATAATTTGCTATACATAATAGGGGGAAGGCCAAATTTGATATACATTTCCCTATTTGGTGTTCCTTCTGGGGGAGCCGGCTGTGCTTCTGCTAACCTAATTGAGGTACCTTCTCCAAGACAACACATTCCTCGGAGTGTGCTAAAAACAGGCATGTTCGAAAAGTATCACAAAAGCGTGACACCGGACAAAATGGCACTTACAATTCTTCACACGATTGTGCCGCTCAGAGGGAAAAAAACAAAGTTAGAGAAACATCTCTACATGCCTGCCTATGTGAAGTGCACTACACATATAAGTTCAAAGATCACAAATTCACAATGTTAGCTAACTCAAATCAAAGACGTAGATCGTAGGACTTCGGCAAGCGTCCGAGGACTACCTTACCGATCACAAATCACAAAATGTCAGTAAGCGTCCGAAGACTACCTTACCGAACACAAATCATAGGACCTCAGTAAGCGTCCGAAGACTACCTTACCGATCACAAAGCTTACCCAAATTCCCAAGTGTCCAGATTCCAACTGCCAAGGTCTTGTAAGCCAAATCAGCCAAACGGCACTTTTTCAGCGATACAGACACTTCGAAAACTCAGTCGGAGACCGGCGCCACCTGGAAGGTCAGATCGGAAGGAAAGGAAAAAACACCGTGGCAGCCAAGACTCGGGTCACTCGTGGCAGCGCGCGCCCATGGCGGGTTTCCAAGCCTTCCTCACGACCTCTCCTTCGGGCATCCGAGTCGCCGATGAGTCCCTTCGTGGTCGCCAATTGAAGTAAAATCGGGGTTCCCAAGGCCTACACGCTCCGGAGATAACCCACTTACACTCAAGAACTGTTGGCACGGAAACTGTAAAAGGCAAAGAACAAGTTTATTAAGACCCCATGGGGTGGTGGTACACTCAAACAGCACCCTTCGGTAATGCAAGAGGTATCACACCGAACACCGGTGTGACCCCGTTTATATACAGTTTTGGGGTAATAAAAAGATAGGCGGCACAAGTTAAGACACATTTTAAGGACATATATGGTCATGTTTTGGAATACTGCCAGCTCATTGGAGGGGGCACAGCTCCGCTGGTCAGTTTGGTGCACATTCCTGAAGGCTTGCGGGTCAGCTAGAATTGCGCATGTGCGGCTTGACCAGTACTAAAAATAGCCTGTTGCTGGGCAGATTGGAATGGTCAATGGAACGGACAACGGACTAAAGGGCACGCTGGCCACGAGGCCGCTCATGATCTAAGATGGCAGCTGCAACATTCAAAATGGCGTTTTCATATATAGCCAAGTTAAGGAGGACAACATGTAGGTTCAGCTAATCGCTAACGCGGCCGGGCCATTTACGACACCTAGGCTGTTACAGGTATATCAGGAGGCCACGGAGACCGGAATGCTACCCCCGACACTTCGAGAGGCCACTATAATATCCATCCTAAAACCAGACAAAGACCCGACATCACCAGACTCTATCCGCTATCTGCGTCTGCTATCCCTCATAAACTTAGACACTAAAATATACGCTAAACTGCTTGCTAACAGATTGCAGCCTATGCTGCCACAAATAGCCTTACCAGACCAGTCGGGTTTCATACCGGGCCGCTCCACTGCTCATAATCTGAGGACAATCTTTGGTGTTCTTCATTATTTGGACCCCCAGGTGAAGGCCGCTGCCGCGCTGTTGGACGCCACCAAAGCGTTCAATTCTCTTGAATGGGAATTTCTCTTTACTGTGTTGGCCCGCCTGGGCTTTAGCCCGCTGTTTCTAAAGCAAATCCAAGTCCTATATACGAACCCGACAGCCAGAATTAAGATAAATGGCCAGATATCTGAGCTTTTCGCTATTACCAGGGGGACGCGACAGGGATGCCCACTGTCGCCGCTATTGTTCGCTATAGCGATGGAACCTCTGGCGGCGAGACTCAGGCAATTCCACACACAGAAAAGCATTGGGTTTACGACCAGAGGCATTTTGATATCCATGTATGCAGATGACATGACCATATACTTGACGGACCCTGGTGACAAGGGCTGACGGGAATACAGATAAATTGGAAGAAATCGGTGATACTGCCGCTAACAGACAGCACTGCTCCTTTCGTATCGGAATACCCGATCCAGTGGACAGAGGGAGAAACGAAATATTTAGGTATCTATATAAGTAGAACTTTACAGGAAATATGGGCGGCTAATTAGGGCAGAGCGATGGACTGGCTAGAGGGTAAGCTGCCTAGGTGGAAGAAGCTACCGCTGTCTCTAACGGGACGCATAGCCATTGCTAAGATGGTGATTTTGCCCACATTTTTATACCTCTATGTTAATATCCCTATGCCATTAAATGCCCACTTCTTCAAGAAGCTTCGCTCTGCTGTACTGGAGTTGGTATGGGCGGGCAGACAACCCAGAATATCATGGAACACACTAACATTACCTTTCACGCAAGGTGGGTTGGCAGCCCTGGATTTTGAACTCTATGCCTATAGCGTACAGGCCCAATTTTTACATTTTTGGCACCATCCCACACCGTGTCAGCCTCACATGGCGGTGGAAATAGACAGGATTGCGCGGCTCCCACTGAACATGGCGATATTTCAGCCCTATAAACGTCCGCAACAGGAGATTGAAACAGTGGAGGCGGTGAGGTGGGAATGGAAAAATATAGTGAAGAGAGCAAAGCTGGAGGTGCTGTATGCACCGTCTATGCCCCTAGGCGCTAACCCCTTAATTGGACCTCTATTAGACAAGGCAACTGGGCTGCGGGCAAGAGCGCACAACCTGGAGAGGGGGAGAAACCTATTTCCTGATGGAGAGTTTTTAAGAATATCACATATGTGTACATCACAGACACCCACAGCAGCCGACACGTTACTATATTATCAGAACAGGGCGGCATGCAGATCTAGATACAAACAATTTCCGAGCAAACCAACGTCCCTGCCTGCACTGGAGAATCTTTTGTCGAATTCATCACCAAAAAAACTCATTACACGCATTTACAGCATCACGTAACTGGAATCTCCGATCACGCACACTAGCTCTAAAACAGACTGGGAAGAGGAAGCAGGACTGGTCACTTCTGATAAGCAGTGGCAGTTCTGTTGCACATAGCTCGAACACCTGTCACCAAACTATAGACTCCGATTAATCCACTTTAATTTCCTGCATAGATTATATCGCACTCCGTCACAGCTTTTACGTATGGGCTTACTTCAGGAGGCGAGATGTTGGAGATGCGACGCCCAGAGCGCCACATTCACCCACCTGAATGGGAATGTAGACTAGTATTCCAATACTGGGCGGACATTTTCCAGCATATAGAACGCATAACAAGTGTCACAATACAGACTACACCTATGGTGGCAGGCAGTCAGTCAGTCAAAAGTCTTTATTTCGATTAATTAAAATCATAAAAGCAGCATCAAAACAACATACATACAAGTTAAAAAGTTAAAAAAGTTATACACAAACGGATGGGGATACTGGTTTTTCGCAACTATTAAAACATATGCGAAATATATACAATTCATGACTTGTGCATAATATGTGCAAATATGTGCAAATGGCAAATTTTGTAGCGCCACTGTAACTCTGTGCAAATATAAAATTATACAAGCAAATACGAAATTCAAATATGCACTCTTAATTACAAATCACAGTTTGTTCAAGAATAAACTCTTATGTCACCTCTGTATATATGCTTAGTAAAAATGACTACCCCCTTCTCCTTCTGCTACATCTTGAAGTAGACAAGTATTCCCAATACTTTTGTTCATCCTCACTGCTGCCACCAGGAAACTATGGTGGCACTATTGGGATATGTTCAGGAAATACCCAGTGAACACCGTAAACTTGTGGCTATGTTGTTGTTGCTAGCGAAACAACAAGTGGCTATTCATTGGAAGAAACGAAGACCGCCCAGGGTGGCTGACTGGATTAGGGCGTTGACGTATTGCAGGGATCAATTGTCTGTGTTTTGGGAGTTAATGCCGAGCGGGTCCAGACCGTCTGACATATGTGTATCATTCTCTGATTGGCTACGATCGGGGGAAGCTGACATCCAGTGGGAATGAATGCTTGTGTGGAGGGGAAGAGACTATGTTATGAATCCCGAAGGTTAACACGTTTATGGCAGAGGGCAATGGCAACATTGTACACCGTTAACGTGAAGAGGGGACAATAGTGGGGTGCCTGGGAAATAACAGATAAGATGCGGGAGACTAGCAAGGACAGTTCATGAAGTGCGATTTCTGCTGCTAAGGGGTCGGTAACTGGGGGGAGAAGTTTGCACGATGTATTTATGATTTTGTTGAGAACTGTTTTTTCACCTGCACTGACAATGTACTATATTGGACTATATGCTGTTGATATCTCGCTGCCTAACCTCCGGGATGTTGGCCAATATAGCTGTGTAATGCCGTCCATATATTCAGCCGCCGGCCCCAGGGTTGTAGGCAAAAGGCAGTGTACATTGGTAACATGTAATAAAATATAATAAAAATTAAATAAAAACCTCTCATTTAATTGATCATTTAATTGAAAGAACGACCAAATAAACAGGAGATTTCATTGACCTAATCGCCCTTTACTCAGTAACCTACAGACCTAAATGAGGGTATCCCTGCCTGTACTACCCTACACACATTAGACATTTCAAATTTTTTGTTCCATCGTGAACAACGCTGGGTGTTCAGGCTAAAAAGCGATACAAATGGACTAAATGATGAGACACCTTGGTTGTCTTTACATTAAGTAACTAGTGGGATGATGGTTCCATTTATACAACAGACTATCTGCACGTAAGGATAGTACAGGCAGGGATACCCTCATTTATGTCTGTAGGTTACACCACTACCTAGAACCTGATGATGCAGCAACAACCGTTACACAGTAGCAGATATATGTGATTAGCAGTACAGTGAATATAAAAGGATAGTCCAGTTTTACCATCTTGTAATAATCATGAATACATACATGAATATAAAATGAATGATAAAAGAAAGCGCGTTGCCTATCTAAATGTACCTAAGTGTACCCAGCATGTGAGTAGGTGTGAAGTCAAGAATCCCTCTAGGTTTAGTAAGACCTCCGACCCACACTTGGTCTAGGTCCACTCTCTCCCCGCAGCTCTGCCTGTGCCTTCTCTTGCATCCAGACCACGACCTCCTCCTTGGGAGGTTCGAGGCTGCTGCCCGCTCCTGCGCCTGCTGCCCACTCCAACTGCGACCAGACTGCCTGCTACCACCGTAACCTTTCTCAGCAGTTTTTTTCTTACTTTTTCCCTGTTGTGCCACTGTTAATGTGCCCATCTGTGTCTTGCTTTAATTCCACCACAGTTTTTATGTTCTAGTGCCTGCCTCTTCCTTTCGCCACTGCTGCCCCTGCGGCCCCACCCCCCCCGGAATTCCCCTGCTCTCGCCCCCAGCCTCTCCTCCCTCCCACCTCCCCTACTTAATGGCAGCCGCTTCATCGGTCCGCGACCCGACTGCGGCCAGCACCAGGAACACTAAACCTCGCACTATCCATTGCTACCACACCACCACCCTCCTCGCACTCAACCCTGGAAGACTTGGAGAATGTCAACAGGCCTCGCCGAACACGACCCACGGCCAGTTCTCCTGACTTCACTGCAGCCAGACCCTCACCTCCACCCCGGCCTCCAACACCGCCGACGCCAGCACCGGCAACACCCTAAAATGCATCCTCCTCAACGTACGCTCCGTACACAAACAGGCCATGGAAATCTGGAACCTACTCAACTCTCTCTTGCCCTATATCGCCTTCTTCACAGAGACCTGGACCAACACATCTTCCGCCCCAGACATCAGCACCGCCATCCCAGACGGATACAAGATCCAGCGGAAAGACCACCCCAACCACCCAGGAGGGGGCCACCACCAGCGAAACCTTCCCCTCTGCCGAACATGTGCACTTCCAGAACCAGACCACCCCAAAGCCACACTCCGAGGAACCGTCATCTACAGACCCCCCTGGCCCCTAAACACCCTTCGCGACCACCATCACCTACTTTATCGCATCCCCACTCAATCGCCTCAGGAAACTACATACTCATTGGAGACCTGAACATCCACCTCGACAACCCCAGCGACCCCAACTCCACTATCCTTTGTGACAAACTCGCAGCATCGGACTTAAAGAACTTGTCAACACACCGACCTACAGGACACACCCTTAACCCCATCTTCGCGGCATGAAACATCGTCCAATTCAGACACACAACGCATCCGCCATGGACTGACCACCACTGCGTACACTTCGCCATCTACAAACCCAAGGCACCCAAACCAGCCTCACACCCACCACGAAGGAACTGGAGCAAGGTTACAGACGAGCAACTTAACTCCACCCTCACCAGAGACAGCCACACCTGGGCACCCGACGCAAACGACGCAGCCAGAGAACTCCACACCGGGATCTCCAACTGCGCAGACAAGCTAGCCCCACCACGCATCCCTCCTGCAGATGCCTGGAGAAGAACTGGAGAAATACCAAGTCAACCGAAAACCACACCACCCACAAGGACACCATGATGGACCATCACAACCAAATCAGAGCCAGCAAGAGGAACTTCATCCACAACAAAATCCTTTCCGAATCCACCAACTCCAAGGAACTTTTCAGTGTCATTCAAGAATTTACCAACCCACGCAGCGAAGCCACAGACATCACCCCTTCCCAAGACCTCTGCAACAAGCTTGGAACCTATTTCCACCTCAAAGTCAAAAACCTCTACGACAACTTCATCAACCATTCACCAGGCGCCACAGACGGCCCCGCCCTCCTGAAACACCAGCCACCCCACCATCTCCAACTGGACACCGATCTCGGCCAAAAAGACTGCCTCGCCGCTGAAAAGCATCCACTTGGGGGCGCCCACTGACCCCTGCCCATCTCACAGCTACCACATAGCCACGGCCACCATTGCACCATAACTACAATGCACCATCAACACCACCTTCAAAACAGGCACCTTCCCAGATGACTGGAAGCTTGTAGAAGTCAAACCCCTGCTCAAGAAGCCCCAGTTGAACCCACCGATCTCAAGAACTCGCATTTCGCTCCTCCCCTTCGCAGCCAAAGTTGCAGAGTCAACAGAAAACTGACACAATTCATTGAAGAGAACGCCGTCCTCGACCCGTCCCAATCGGATTCTGAAGCAACCACAGCACAGAGACTGCCCTACTCGCTGCCACAGACTACATCTGCACCCTTCTGGACCAAGGCCACTCCGCAGCCCTCATCCTACTCGACCTATCAGCAGCCTTCGACACCGTCTCCCACTGCACACTAGTCATTAGACTACAGGACGCAGGCATACAAGGGACTGCCCTGGACTGGATCCGATCATTCCTCACTGGAAGAAGCCAAGGGATCAGACTCCAACCCTTCCTCTCTGACCCCACAAAAATCACCTGCCGAGTCCCACAGGGTTCATCACTGAACCCCACTCTCTTCAACATCTACATGGCCCCCCTCGCAGCCATTGTCCGATAACACGGCCTCAACATCGTATCCTAGGCCGACAACACCCAGCTCTCCCTCACCAAAGACCCCACCACTGCTAAACTCATCTTCCTACAACACTGCTGCGCTCGCGCTGGCACTAGCGCTAAGTATTTTAAGACTTCCTTGTTTTCTATTTTGGTTCGTTTTTTGGTTTCACTTACCCCTGATTTTAGTCTCCTGCCTGTAGCTGGCGCCCCTCTCTCCCCTCACCGCACATTAAAAAATGGCATTATTTGCCTACAAAGCACCACCACTTTGGTGGGTCCGGGTCCTGGGGGTCAACTTTGGGCGCCAGCTTAGTTTGGGGCATTTCAGCCGGCGGCGGCCGCCATCTTGGAGCAGACTCGCGCGCTCAGGGCTGACTGGAGCGCCTATTTAAGGCGGTCCTTTGCGTGGCGGCGGTCTCTACTACCTACCACACTGCTGCGCTCGCGCTGGCACTAGCGCTGAGTATTTTAAGACTTCCTTGTTTTCTATTTTGGTTCGTTTTTTGGTTTCACTTACCCCTGATTTTAGTCTCCTGCCTGTAGCTCGCGCCCCTCTCTCCCCTCACCGCACATAAAAAAACGGCATTATTTGCCTACAAAGCACCACCACTTTGGTGGGTCCGGGTCCTGGGGGTCAACTTTGGGCGCCATCTTAGTTTGGGGCATTTCAGCTGGCGGCGGCCGCCATCTTGGAGCGGACTCGCGCGCTCAGGGCTGACTGGAGCGCCTATTTAAAGTCGCTCCCTTACGCGCAGCGTGACGCGCAGGTGGACGCCTTCGCTTAGCCTGAGTCGTGCCGGAGTCCTGGCCGTCTGCGCCCGGAGGCGTCGGGGCGGCGGGGGACGGCGGTCCGGCCAGACTCAGGCAAGGATGATCTGCTACTCCTCGGCGATGTTGCGGGATATGCGGAGCCGCTCTTGCTCTTGCCGCTCTGTGTTTCCGGGGCGTTTCAAGGGTAAACGGCGCTGCCCGGGCTGTGGCTGGTCGCCTTCCTGGACACATGTCAACGTCCCTCGGCCAGCTACGGCTTGCGTGAAACATCTGTGCCTGCTGCTTAACACGAGGTCTGTAGGCTGCCATGCCCTGCATATATATGATCTCCTTGTCAGGGTCCCTTATGTCTTATATTGACCGAAACCTGGTTGGGAGAGGCGTCCAATCCGGACATTTTCTCAGCCATCCCTCCGGCGTATAACATTTTCCGGCAGGATAGAGCGAAGGGAAGGGGCGGGGGAGTTGCGGTAGTGGTGAAGAAGAGCGCTTCCTGCTCAGTGCTTCCCCTGAACTCCATCGGGAGCGCAGAGTCGCTTGCCTTTACGCTTAGACTGTCCCCAGGCCAAGCTCTGAAGGGGCTGCTGGTATACAGGCCGCCAGGCCCTGTGGGTTCTTTCTTGGAGGACCTGCAGACAGTTATTTCTGTGCTGGCGCTGTCTACACAGCATTGCGTGGTGGCAGGTGACTTCAATTTCCACCTCGACGTGACGGACGATCCGGACGCTATTAAGCTGCTGGACATCACATCCCCGCTGGGCCTTGTACCGTTTGTGTCAGGTCCAACACATGAGAAAGGGCATACCCTGGATCAGGTGTTCTCGTCAGTACCGATTGCTGAAGTCGAAACCTTGCCGGTGCTCTGGACGGATCATAGGCTGATTAGATTTTCCGTGCTGGAGAACGGGCGGCTGGACAATAGCGCCCCTATGCTGCCTAGACCAGCCTCGAGAGCGTTGCATAGAGTGACGCCCGACATGCTGGAGCAGGCGCTTGTGGACCACCCATGCCACTTTTTGGGTGATTTGGAAAGAGACACTGAGGCTCTGCAGCTGTGGCTGACCGAAAGGTTGAACGATCTTGCCCCTAGGGCAGCCCCCCGGTCCACGGCGATACGGCAATCTGCGCCGTGGTTCACGGAAGCGCTGCGTGTGGCTCGCAGCCAATGTAAGGTGGCCGAGAGGGCCTGGCGCCTTCTGTATGATGGGGTGGCTAAACTCGCCTATAGGGCGGCTGTGAAGGCCTACCACCGGGACATCCTGGGAGCCAAGAATGAATATCTGGCTAGGAGGATTGAGGCATCTGCGAACTCCTGTAAGGAGATCTTCACCATTGTGAAGGAGTTCACGACCCCCAGCTCCCACTCGACCCCGCTAGTTTCTTCGGATGCGTGGGCATGTGATCTCTCTAGCTTCTTTACCAACAAGATCAAGGCGATTCAGGCCTCTTTCGCGGAGAGGCCGGAGGAGGGAAGCGGCGCCCCTGGGGCGGGATGCGGACCACCGTGCACGCCTGTGGCGGTGCTGTCTGATTTTCCAGCTGTTTCCAGTGATGCGTCCAGGTTGCTGCTGGCCAATCTTAAATCAGGCTCGCCACTTGACCCCTGCCCTGCCAAATTCTTGGCCGGGATGGCGGTTGTGGTGAACCCGCTGGTCAACCCCATCCTCAATGCCTCCCTGAGGGAGGGGAGAGTCCCTAGCTCTTGGAAAAGAGCGATGGTGATCCCCCTACTGAAGAAGCCGGGTCTTGACGCCGAGGTTCTGGCCAATTATAGGCCAATTTCTCTTCTCCCGGCTCTAGCCAAGATCACTGAAAAACACGTCCATGGCGTCCTGTCGAGCTTTTTGGAAGCTAACAATCTGCTCCACTCATCCCAATCCGGATTCCGTCCTAATCTTAGTACGGAAACGGTTTTGCTGGAGGTCACTGAGATCATCAGGGAGACCTTGGATGCTGGCAGCAGGGCCATGTTGGTCATGTTAGACCTGTCGGCGGCTTTCGACACCGTCCCCCACGAGGCGCTTCTAGCTAGGCTACATGACATCGGTCTTAGGGGGACGGTGTTTAAATGGTTCACATCTTTCCTTGAGGGCCGCCGCCAGACGGTCTGGGTTTCCCAGAGTTCTGCCGAGATGCCGCCACTGGGAGTCGGGGTTCCACAAGGCTCTGTGTTGAGCCCCACGCTGTTTAACATCTTTATGTCCCCTTTGGCGGCCGCGGTGGAGGCACATGGGGCCCAGATCGTGTCCTACGCCGACGATACGCAACTCCTCTTCACATGCGGTAAAGACCAGGAGTTTGATGGGGAGAGTATTCGGGGCTGTCTGGGAATGGTCTTCCACTAGTTCCAGTGGAACAGTTTGAAGGCCAATTCGAGTAAGTCTGAGGTCTTATTCTTCGGTTGCGCCACCGATCCTGAGTGGCGGGAATTGTGGCCGTCTGATATGTGTCCTCCCGCACAGTCATCATTGGTTGCTAAAAACTTGGGAGTCAAGCTGGACAATCAGCTGTCGCTGAGAAAGCATATTATCGGTCTGGCTGGCACATGTTATGGAATTTTGAAAATGCTCCGCAAATTCCTACCCCTGCTGTCTGTGGAGCACAGGCGGATTACTGTGCAGGCTCTTATTGGATCAAGGCTAGACTACGCCAATGCCTTCTTCCTTGGCCTTCCTGACTATCTGGTCCAACGCCTGCAGGTGGCGCAGAACTCCGCCGCCCGGGCAATTTTCGGCCTGCGCAGACGAGCCCGAGCTTCCTGGCTGCTACAGACGCTCCATTGGCTGCCTATCCGGAAGCGGATCTTGTTCAAATCCCTGACGCTGATGCACAAAGCATTGTTTGGCTCAGGTGCCGGATATCTGCGGCGGAGATTGGCCTTCTATCGTCCAGCCCGTTCCCTGCGGTCTGAATCCCTTTTTACTGCGGTGGTGCCGCGGGTGAGGAAGGCCCGCGCTGGGGGGCGCTCTTTCAGTTATAAAGCTCCCCAGCTGTGGAATTCGCTTCCGCTGATGCTCCGCAGCACCGCCAATCTGCTCCAGTTCAGGAAGAGCCTGAAGACCTGGCTTTTTAACCTTTAGGCCTTTTTTTTCTGTTCTCTTCTTTGTTTCTGATTCTGTTTTTGTTCTGTTGTGTTATTTTTACTCTGAGCTGCATGTGGAAAGCGCCGGGACACTATTTTCGAGTAGCCGTGCGCTATATAAACGCATTATAACATAACATAACATTAAGGAATGCAAGACATCGCAGTCTGGATGACCAACGGCTGCCTGAAGCTCAACGCCGAGAAGACAGAAGTCCTCATCCTCGGTATCACCCCTTCTGCATGGTACAGCACCTGGTGGCCGACCTCCCTCAGAAGCCCACCTACCACCTCAGACCACGCCAAAACCTCTCGCCATCATACTCAAATCATCACTCACCATGAACTGAGTGGTCAACGCCATCACCTCCAGCTGATACAACACCCTCCGCAAGACCTACAAGTGGATCTCCCCTGAGTCAAGGAAGACAGTCACCCATGCACTCATCACCAGCAGACTTGACTATGGAAACTCACTCTACTCCGGCATCAACAAGTACCTACTCCGCAAGCTCCAGACAATACAGAACACCGCCGCCAGACTCGTCCTCGGCATCCCCCGACACGAACACATCAGCTAACACCTATGAAGTCTCCACTGGCTCCCCGTGGAGAAAAGAGTCACTTTCAAAATCCTCACTTATTCATACAAATGCCAACACAACAACGGACCCAAATACCTCAACGACAGAATCAACTTTTACGTACCCAAAAGAAACCTCTGATCTTCCAACCTCGCACTGGCTGAAACCCCGCGCATCCACAGAGCCAGAGCAGGCGTAAGATCCTTCTCTCACATTGCAGCCAAGACCTGAAACGATCTACCGGCCGACATCAGAGTCGCCCCTCATTGAACACCTTCAGGAAGACCCTCAAGACCTAGCTCTTCGGCTAAACAGTACTGCGGACCCCACCCTCCCTCAGCGCCTTGAGTAGCGCGCTTACAATTCCCTGATTGATTGATTGAGGTTTAGTCTAATGCCATTACCTGAAGCAAGATAGTGTGGGACGCCGTCCTGGTCTCGAATTGGACACTCTGCAAGGGATTTGTCAAACCACTGTCAGCTGGAGCATCTGCATGCAGGCGCCTCTACGTCCCTGGTCAGTGTGTCAGCCTGGAAGTCTATGTTCCCTCTGGCTAACACTAGCAAGATGTGATGTATTTATACAGAAGGTATAGAGGGTTCCTTTGTCCCATGTTTCTTGTGTTAGCCATTGTTGGATTTGATGATGACGTATTGGATGAACCTTGTACGTAGATATTATGCAGCTGGTCTAGCCCCTGCCTTGCCTACAAGAACCCTTATGAATATCCATTCATACTGTGCGAGTCTATTGATGAAGTTATAGGATACTATTGTTCAGGGAAAACCCTCCTTCTGCGCCCAGTACTAGAACTAAGTAAAGGTTCAATCCTAAAAGGCTTGTTACAGTGTAGTGTAGGGGAGGTAATGTAGGTGAAGGCCTATGATATTACCCGGGCCCATATCAGGGTACCTATATGGAACATAACACCATTGGAAAGGGGAAACTCTCCTCTTTCCTGTGAAACCTTTCCTGTGTGTTTCACTGCTCTGGGGCTCAGATAGCCCCACGAGCACAAAAACATTGAAAATTAAACTGAAACCTAGTTTCAGTTTCAATGTAATGATGACAATGCGCCATGCCCGCGATCGTTCTTACATTGAGAAAAAAGGCTTGGGAGGTTGGGGAAGCTCTTCCCCACCTCCAGAGGCCCCCCAAAAAAGGGAATCTCTCTGCTATTTGCAGCAGAGAGATTTAGTGCGTCTGTGCATTACAGAATGGTTCCATCTTGAGCACAGGAGCACTGGTGCTCAAGACGGAACCATTCCGTCATGAGCACCAAAGGGGTGCAATTGGGTTCTCATTGCTTTATCTATGTCCTTTTCTTAGTGTCTGTTTTCATCTTAATTTCCAAAGTTTATTTTATAAAGCAATATTTTGATATTCATTGATACAGTATGGTTCCCTGAGTTTAACAGTTGCCGCTGAACCATGCAGTGATTGGAAGGTCACAAGTTGCAATCCCTGCAAGGCAGACTCCAACATCCATCCCTCTGATGTTGCTAACGTGAATACCATTCAGGTGGTTAACAGTGCGCTTTATTTACAGCCTTTATAAACTGGACAAATATAGTATAATGTGCTATATAAAAACAAGGTAATATTAGTTAATTTCGAAAAAAAATTTTTTTTAACTGTTTCACTTTTGCGGCATTTTCATATAGTATAGTTTAATTATATGACAGTAAATAATATTTAAAACATTAACATATTTGGAGTTGTATGCTAGAAATGACCGTTTGATTTTCCTCAATGTATATGGTTTTTCTCCCATTCTTATTTTTAAATGCACACCACATCTTTGATAGCAGTTACTATTAGGTAATTCCTCTGTGTATTTATCTGGCGAGGTGCACTCCTTCTCTGACCCTTATAGCCAGAGGTCTTGTAGTCCTTTTTTTATTTCACAGAAGTCCCATTCAGATCCTTTACCATGTGAAGTTTTGTATCCATCATGGTGTACACTTACTTTTTGTTGTACTTCCTCTCATTTATCTGACAGAATACAGGATTTCTAAACTACCCCTAGCTGAACAGATGGAAATTTGATAGCATTCCCATTTTCTTTTTTCTAGGTATGAAAACATGAAAGTGCAGCATGCATCTTATGATACCTTTAAGGGGAAAGAAGAGGAGACTGAGGAGGAAGAGGATGATGCAGACCTGCAGATACATATAATTGACTCATTGGGTGAGAAACTATACATTTGTCCTAGTGTTACTACAAAGAATGTCTAGTAAGCTCTATTTATCAGATCACCACAAAATGTATTTGGTGTTTGGGTAAATATATATGTATGTTATAAAAGAACTACAGTAAATCAAGGATAATAATAACATGAATGCAGTATTTAAAGACCACATTATAAAACGGACTAGCAGCTTTGAAGTTCTGTAAAAATACCTATAAATGCATTCATAGGGGGTGTGGCTTAGCCGGCTGCAAAATGTCCGCACCTTCAGTGGGCTCTGCCGGCCAAGCCAAAAATCCTTTACCATCCTGCAGACGCCATACTCTGAACCGTGCCATTGCCACTCACCTGACCCTGGGGTAAGGTTCCGCCGCTGTGTGTGCCCTGGGCCCTGCAGCCAGCTGGTGCTGGACTTGGCGCCTGCAGTCTTCACGCCTCTCCTACAACCGGCCCACCTGTACTCTGCCTCCACACGTCGTTGCAACCGCTTGCTGGGCCTGAGCCTCCCCTTTCTCCTTTGCTGGTCCGCCGCCCTTTGGGTACATTGGTCCTCGCGTCCATATCTATGGCCTCTCTTCTGCTGCCTGGCTGTTCCTCTCGATGGCGTCCTCTTGCCATGGGGAGAACCGACCCCAAGCAGCCCAATATCACCTTCAATCAGTGCTGCCAGACGCACCAGGAGGGCGCTTGCGCGGACGGGGTGACCCTCTGGTTCCATCTGAAATGGCACAGTCTCGTGAGGGCAATCTGAAGGCCATCATGCTGGACTTCAAATCCACTGTCACCAGCATAGCTCTCAGCTGGACCAACTGTCGACCTGCCTGGACACAGGGAAGGCTCGGGTTGACTCTCACGGTGCCCGTCTTCTTCATGTTGAGACCAGGGTGTCTGACGCAGAGGACGCGCCACCCAAGATCGCCAGAAAATGCTGCAGATGAACAAGATAATAGATGTCATCTGAAATAATAACGAGGATTTGGAGGGTGCTTGTGAGCTCTTTGGCGATGTTCTTTCATCTATTTTCATTGTTGAGCGGGCCCACTGTTCTCTCGGTCCTCGCCCTGGCCTGCCGGCCCGCCCCATCGTAGCCAAAATCTTGAATTTTAGGGACCGTGATGCCATCCTTCGGGCGGCCAGAGAGAAAGGGGAAATTCGCCACCAGGGTAACTCCCTCTCATTCTACCCGCACTACACCATCGTGGTTCAGGCAGCATGCCGTGATTTCTTACCGGCTAAACAGCTCCTTGAGTCAGTTGCGGTGAAAGCAGGAAGCCGTCAGGAGCAGGTTCGCCGAGTGTCCGGTGTTGAAGGTTGTGAAAGGACTGTACTGAAAATATCCCCCCACCCCACAGTGCACCTTACAGCGCTCAATGAAAAGGAGAGAACGCTGCATATCAGGCGAAAAGGGACATTATAGCCCTTAATCGGTACAAAGATACCATGGAAAGGGGTGAAATAAAGAACAGCCTGATTGTACGCATTAGATGCAAAAGCTATTGGCACAACAGGACAACTTAATCCAGACGGTGCACATCAATATAACGCACCTGCTCGACAGACACCATTTAATAAAGTGTCAATCAGAACTCTATGAAAGTCAATGACCCAAAAAGACCTCGTAGTGAGTGAACCTATCCGCAACCAAACAAGGAGACACAGATGTCCTGAAAATCAATAGAAGGACCTCAATCCCTATACTTCAAAAAGAAGCAAAATAATCTTTGGTTTTAAACTCGTCCGTCCTGAGGAAGGTGCCATAATTGTAACCAACGCACCGAAACGCGTCGACAGTGGGACTTTTAAATGTATATGTTGTATATGTATTTCGTATTTAATTTGTGAACATAAAAATGCATGATTTTTAATGTGGAGTGACTCTGAGGTAGACACCGTAAATCGGAATTGTTAGATAGTATTTAAGATTGTACCAGAGCACCCTACTCATAATACTAATTGTCTGCAATTTTAAACAATGGTTTTTAATATAAATGTTCTCGTACAATAAACTTTTGAGAGTAAAAAATGATTTTCTAGTGTGGAGTACGAATATTTACCTAATAGATCTCTGCAATACCATAATTATAAAACTGGTATTGATTTGAATGTGTAGGCCTTTTGGTCACCAAAGGAAAGATTAATACACAGAAAGGATTTTCTTTTGATAAATACTTGATACCCAGTCCTTTCTGGTCCCTGGGAAACTCTCTATTTTTTGGAGAGCCATCTGAAATGGCACAGTCTCGTGAGGGCAATCTGAAGGCCATCATGCTGGACTTCAAATCCACTGTCACCAGCATAGCCCTCAGCTGGACCAACTGTCGACCTGCCTGGACATGGGGAAGGCTCGGGTTGACTCTCACGGTGCCCGTCTTCTTCATGTTGAGACCAGGGTGTCTGACGCAGAGGACGCCGCCACCCAAGATCGCCAGAAAATGCTGCAGATGGACAAGATAATAGATGTCATCTGAAATAATAACGAGGATTTGGAGGGTGCTCCCGAAGGAGCAACCTCCGCATCACAGGAGTGCCCAAATCTACTAACATCTCTCGCATGGAGAACTATGAGGGACAATTGGCTTGTGAGCTCTTTGGCGATGTTCTTTCATCTATTTTCATTGTTGAGCGGGCCCACTGTTCTCTCGGTCCTCGCCCTGGCCTGCCGGCCCGCCCCATCGTAGCCAAAATCTTGAATTTTGGGGACCGTGATGCGATCCTTCGGGCGGCCAGAGAGAAAGGGGAAATTCGCCACCAGGGTAACTCCCTCTCATTCTACCCGCACTACACCATTGTGGTTCAGGCAGCATGCCGTGATTTCTTACCGGCTAAACAGCTCCTTCAGAAGCACGAGATCTCCTACTCGCTGGTGTATCCAGCTAAACTGCACTTTAAACAATGCTCCAAGACTCTTACTTTTCTGGATCCAAGAGAGGTGCTGGCGTTTGCCCCAAAACTTGACAGGTCACACCGCTCCTCGCCTACCAACTCCCAAGCTGCTGATGACGATAATCTCGGTTACAATGACTGACCTGTTCTCACGCCTAGATATTATGTTTTTTACTCCGTGTGTTATTCAGGCTTGTAATTTGTTTTGAGACCTTTGGGTTCACGTTGCCTCCTAGGTAATTTCTGCTCACTGCTTTACCATTGACGTGGTGTTTCTCACTCCTCGATGTTCATTCCTGGTGTTTGCTGTCACCTACAGCTTGGCCACCCTGTCTCTCTGGCAGGGGTGTATGCTGGGCATCGCCATGCCCCCACGGGATAATTCCCATCACGGACCCAGGTTTTTCCCTTCCTAGTTGTGGGTCTCTGGGGTGGGTACGGGTGGTATCTCAGCCTGATTGGGGATTGGTGTGGGTGCAGGGTTGTGGGACTTCCTGGGGTTTCTTGTTTTGGGGTGGGCTCCGAGGGTTGGGGTTTTGGGGTCTGCGGCCTCCTTATGAGGCCATGTTGTTCTCTTTTGCACAGACTCTAGATACAGCCCTTTTCGTGAACAAGTTCCTTTCCCATGCTATCCAGATGCTTGCTGAGGGGATTGTATTGTTTGTATTGCTGGCCTCTCCTGGGGACTTCGATATATCTTTGATTGTGCCATGTCAATATGCTTCCATGGTTATTACATTGCCCTCCTTCCTCATTTTTCATTGCACCGCTCACTATTGTTGCACTCAGCTCCTGCCTTCTTTTTCACCCTTTCTGGACACTCCCTCCTTTGTTGCAGCACCATTACTGACAATACACTTTGGACTTGGAATGTTCTTGGGCTCAGTGACCATCGCAAGGTACGTTTGGTTCATGCTCACTGTACTTGGCACAAGGTAGACATCTGTTTTTTACAAGAGACCCATCTTCTACTGGCCACAGCCTCTAGACTCCTTTCTCGACATTGGGGGGAAATCAACTCCTCCTTCTACTCCAACTACTCTCGGGTGCGTCCATACTGCTTCGCAAAGGGCTCCCATGGCAGACCTCCTGAGTGCTCACTGACCCGGGAGGGTCGTAATCCTTCACGGCTCCCTGCAGGCCCAGCTGCTGACGCTAGCTACGCTGTACGGCCCCAACTGCGATGACCCAGACTTTTTTGCACAAGTGTGGCACCACTTCTCCTAGGCCCCGCTGCTCTCCTCTGGAGGGGGTGATTTTAATGTGACACTGTCCGCCACCCTAGACAGGTCTGCCTCTCATTTTCACCACCCGCTCGCAGCCTCACTTCTCAGCTCTAGCCTCCTGGAAAACTCCCTGTATGACGCGTGGCGCCACGCTCACCCTGCTGCGCGAGAGGGCATGTGTCACTGGTTTTCATGGCTGCTGGTCCAGACTGGACTTATGGATCACTACTCGGGACGCTCTGGTCTGGCTAACCTCGGTTGATCATATGGCGTGCACTCTCTCTGACCACGCTTGCGTTCGCTTATCTCTCCGTCTTCCACATTCTCCCTGTCAAGCCTTCTCCTGGCGGCTTCCCCCCGAATGCACTACGCTAGTCTGTCTTTTATGACAAGATACAAACTGCAATTGTGAACTATTTTGAGCTCAACGAGGGTTCAGTGGACTCCCCTTCAAACGCTCTGGGAGGGGTTTAAAACTGTCATCCGCAGGGAATGTATCTCCAAGCAGTCTGGTGTCCTACGCTCCATCCGCAGCACCCTGGACAGAATTGAAAGGGAGATTAAAAAGCTAGACGCTTCCCATGCCCAAAACCGACACACTCGCTCAGGTACGCCGGAAACTGACTGAATTTGCTGACGAGGCGAATAGACAACTGGCGTTTTTCGGTCGAGAGGCGCGGGCGCGCCGCTTCGGTAAGGGCGATAGCCCTGGAAAAACCTTAGCTAATCTCCTTCGCCAGCCTCGAGCAGGATCGTATATCACTGCCCTTCACGTCGGCAGACCTGCCCGCACTACCTCCCCTGATAAAATTAAAGCGTGCTTCACTGCGTTTTACACACAACTATATACGGCCAGATCGGTACCACCGTGCGAAGTTCTTGATCAATATTTCGACACTCTCCAACTCCTCTGGCTTGGTAATTCACATCGAGGAATTCCTGGATGAGCCCTTCTCTAAAGAGGAGATTCTTGCTGCAATTAACAGTTTGCCCGGTGACAAGGCCCCTGGCTCTGACGGCCAACCGGCCTCCTTTTACAAGGCCTTCGCCCCGCTTTTGATCCCTCATTTAGCAGCCATGTATAACAAGTCCTTCGAAACGGGCCAGTTCTCCCCCATCGCTGCGTGAGGCATTATTAGCCATAATTCGCACGCCGGACAAGTCACCCGAGCATCATGATTCCTACCGCCCCTATCCCTCATCAACACAGACAACAAAATGTTCACGAAGTTGCTTGCTTCCCATCTCCTCCCTCTCATGCCGCTCATTGCTCGCCCAGACCAGTCCAGTTTCATTCCTGGCTGTGCCACCTCCCACAACCTCCGGACCATTTTCTCTGTTCTTCATCAAATTGACCCGTCGCTTCAGGCAGTGGAAGCTCTGCTCGATGCCACCAAGGCCTTCGACACCTTGGAATGGCCCTTCCTGTTTTATCTTCTTCCCCGCCTGGGCTTCAGCCAGGTCTTTATATGCAAGGTGCTACTTCTGTAAACTCTTCCTACCGCATGTCTCCACATTAACGGACAGATCTCCGAGCCTATTCCTATTGGGCGTGGTACTCGACAGGGCTGTCCGCTGTCCCCAATGCTGTTCCCTGTCGCCATGGAACCTCTCGCAGATCGTCTCCGGCAACATCATACCCAGTTAGGCATTGGATTTGCAGCTCGCGCTCTACTAGTTTTCATGTACGCTGACAACATCACTCTTTATGTCCGTCATCCCCAGGAGAATCTTAGTCCACTAGTCCTCGAGGTGATATGGTTCGGTGGCTACTCCGGCATTCAGGTTAATTGGAATAAATCTGTACTATTTCCCCTCACGAATGCCACAACCTGATTGTCCCTTTGTGTGGGATGCGGAGCCCACTAGGTATTTGGGTATCTGGCTAAGCAGGGACGTGGATGAACTCTGGAGAGTTAACTTTGGTCGTGCAGTGGACTGGTTAGAATCCAAGATCCCTCTTTGAAACTGGCTGCCACTCTCTTTGGCCGGGCGCATAGCTATCGCCAAAATGGTGGTACTTCCGAAGTTCTTATATCTCTACGTTAACATCCCCATCCCTCTCACCGCTCATTTTTTTCGAAAGGTTCGCTCTCTGCTTATTACCCTGGTTTGGGCCGAACGGCAACTCCGGATCACATATAACATCCGATGTTGCATGGTGGGCTGGGCGCCTTGGACTTCAAGCGCTATGCTCTCAGTGCTCAGGCCAGTTTTCTCCACTTCTGGTTCTACCCCACTCCATTCCAGCCCCATGTCGCGGTGAAAGCCGCCCTCGCCACCCGTGGCCTCTCAAAACTGCTCTATTTGCCCCGGTGAAACTCCAACGCACGGAAATCGACACGGTCGAACCCTTGCGCTGGGCCTGGGACGGGATTTGTAAAACTTCTGGTTCTGATATGCTTTCCGCGAACAAGATGCATATTGCTCACCACCCCGCTATTCCTCCGCTCCACTCACCTGGGATGGTTAAACACGCCGCTCGTCTGGGCCTCTCCACAGTATCGTATCTGTATCCGGGGTACATATTCTTCTCGCTTGCCACCGATTCTGGCCCCATGGACCCCATGCTATACTACCAACTCCGGGCTGTTTGCAGGAAGCTTCACTCCTCCTTTCCTCATCCCCCTCCATCGATGGCCACTCTTGATCTTCTTTATGCCTCCTCTTCTCCCAAGAAATTGGTTACTAAAGTCTATGCCTTCACTCTATCAGCGTCTTCCATCTCCACTGACTGGGCACACGTTGCATGGGGTGAGGACCTAGGGATCGAGATTTCTCAAGCTGATTGGCTGTTTTGTTGCACTCAGATCAAACGCCTCTTCCCCCAACTATCGTTTGAGCCTTATGCACTTCAAATACAACACAGGCTGTATCAAACTCCTGCCCACCTTCATTGGTTAGGTCTTGTGGCAAATGACAGATGCTTGCGCTGCTCCGCGCACGTGGCTGATTTCTCTAATCTCGCCTGGCTGTGCCCCGGGTCTCGGAATATTGGCGTGAGGTTTGCGCTATTATCTCGGAAATTACCTCGTCACCGCTTCAACCTGACCCCTTGCTCTGCCTCTTAGGCTTCATTAAATTTTGCCCGGATGCCTCCCGTTGTTTGACCGCTGTGCTGCTGGTCCTCGCGCGGCGTAGGGACTCCATGTGCTAGGGTCGGAGGCCTGCCCGGAAGGTAGCCCTTTGGCTCGAGGATGCGTCCCGCCGCCAAACCCTCCTGTCTGAGTACTGGGACCTTTTACCAGACAAGTCTCGCCCACTTGATTTATGGGGCCCACTTGTCACCACCCTTTCAAGCCATGATTCCCAGCATCCTGCGACTTCTCCCACGCTCCCTGCCAGCACCCCGCCTGCGGCGGCCGCCGGTGTAAGTCCATGTGCCGTTATCCCTTTGCTCACGCCCTCCTTCATCCCCACTGCCTCTCTCCTCCACTCATGGTGCATCTCTCTGTCGTAGGCTTTCAACTCTCTGATGGTTTTATGACAACTTTCCATGACATCGTCTCTAAGCGTCACAAGGTTGCGACTGTTTCTGCCGTGCTGCATTGTGTTCTTGTGCTGAATCCTTTGCTACTGTGGAACTCTGTGGATGTGCTGTGCAATTTTTCCCAATAAAGGTTTTTGAAAATTAAAAAAAATATATATATATATATATATATATATTCATATATATTTATGTTTAATGTTATAGTGTTCTGCTAAGTGACTTATTAACATCCTGTTTCAGCATCTTACTGTAAAACATATTTATTTGTCATGAATGTCATTGAATATACGCATGATTCAACACATACCAAGTGATAAATGACTTGAGTTCTCAAAAATAATAGCAACATTAGACTAGATTTCTCAGATATTCCTTAAATATTCCCAGGGCGTGATTTATAGGAGGGTGGACATGACACATTCATGGAAAATTGGCTGATTTCCCATTCCCACCCTCGCTATTGCCACATCATGTAGAGTTCAGGGAAACCTAGTTTTCATTACAGAAGGGAAAAACTTTAGTCAAATCCACTTTTGCTGTATTTTAGAGGATTCGCCCCCACATCATTGCTACCTTTGATTTCCATGTCCGTGCTACCATCTCAACTATTGTGGACCAGGGCAAAAAAAGAACCACAAATGTCCCCAGAAATGAAGGAAAAAGATTCCCAGGGAACGGTGGATGTTATACATGGTTTTCTGTCTCCAAAATTGAGTACGTGATTAGCTGCCAAAGTGGTGTCAAATTTCTTATCTTGTCCTTCAATACTTAAATTCTTCAGTTAGGGCCTGAAAGAGTTTTGCTTTCACAGCCTCAGGGTAAGCAAGTAATAAACATTTTCCTAGCTTTCGTAACAGAAAGTTTCAATTCTGTTAAGGACATGGAGGCAAAGATTAGTCTTTACTTTCTTTACATTAATTAACCAGCAGCCTTTCACAGTTTTAGATTTTAACCATAAACTATGCTTGGGAAAAAGGAAAAACAGTTAATCCAATCAAGGAGCTGTGCTTCCTTATAACGATCATTGCAGACTCTCTGTCCCCTTCTTTCTTTCTGTGAACACAGCTGTCTCTTCTGAAATCCATTCCTGTTGATTGGGTTCTGCTCTTGAGAAGAAAACGTAATTCAAAATGTCGGTTATCTCATCCTCTGAAACCCACTTTCAGTTAGCAGAGAGAAAATATAACATGTTCAACCCTGTAAACCGTCCTAAATCATCAAATATATACTTTACATATCAGTGTGCAGACATAATATCGATGTTTAAATATCGACATACCAGAATATCGAAGTTTAAATATCAATGTGGCACAATATTGACCTGCAAGAATTCGTCGACCAGAATATCGACATGCAGGTAAGAAATGTTGTTTTACTTAATATCGAAGTTAGTAATATCGTTAGTAAAAATATTGTTGTCAATAATATCGAAATTTATTTTAGTGGTCTGAATTTTAGTATTTGTGTTAAAAGTATAGGATTTAAATATTTTGTATAAGCATAGCTTATTTTTGTATTGTATGTTTGAAATTTTTAGAAATAATACATTTTATGATAGTTACTTTTTGCGCATTTTAGTTCCGTAGCGGAAATATTGCATTTTGGTTCTGTAGGGGGTTGTGGGTTTATAGGGGAATAGGGTGGGAAGTAAATTAATATTAATAATTTTAATTAATTCATATTTTTGTATTTAATAATTTATATTGTTGATCGTGTTAATTAATTTGTTATTAATTAGTTATTAATTGGATATTAATTATTAATTGGTATATATGTTAATGGTTTTATTTTTTTAGGAGCGGGTTGTGGGTTTATTAGAGAGTAGGGTGGGGAGTAATTGAATTGCAATTCATTCATTACAATTTTTATAATTAATATTTGTGTATTTAATATTTTATTTTGTTAATTGTGTTAAATAATTTATTATTAATTATTAATTGGTTATTAATAATTAATTGGTAAATATGTAAATTGTGTTTTTTTGGGGAGTGTATTGTGTATTTATAGGGGAGTAGTGTGGGAAGTAATTAAAATGGATTGTTTTTGTAATATTTTTTATACAATATTTCGTTATTGCTATTTTGCAGTCTTAATAGTGTGAATTAATTTATTACTAATTGTTTTTTATTTGATTGTTCATTGTTATTATTTAATTAATTTATTGTTAGGCAATTATGTTAATTGTGTAATCTTTTACAATATTGGTGGTGTCATTTAAAGGGGGATTTTGTGGGAGGTAAATTATTTAAATATTTGTTAATCAATGTTTATTATTTTGCTAGAGTGGGAATAGTAAATTATTCCACTGCACTGCACTATTGATGCATTTGTTGGAGTGGAAATAGTATTTTTATCCTCTCTGCTATCCAACATTTTCCCTACTGTTGCACTCGTTGGAGTGGGAATAGTAATTTTATACCCTACAATGTCCAACACTTTCCCTACTGTTGCACTTGCTGGTGTGGGAATAGTAAATTTTTACCCTCCACTATCCAACACTTTCCCTACTGTTGCACTAGTTGGAGTGGGAATAGTAGATTATTCCCCTCTGCTATCCAACATTTTCCCTACTGTTGCACTTCCTGGAGTTTCCCAAACTGTGGTCCGCGGACCCCCAGGGGTCCGTGAGACATTCCCAAGGGGTCCGCAGGACTCGAGTGCCTCACAGCACACAAGAGCTGTAAATGTTGGCGCAGGGGTGGCGAGACCACACCAATGCAATCGGGAGGTGGCGGCAGTGAATGGGCAATGGGCAGTCAGGGGGGCGGGGCCGTAGGGGGCACAGCGGCTGGGGAAACGAGCGGAACAGAAGGCAAAAGGGGCACAAAAACAAGGAAAAAACGAGTGGAACAGAGGGCAAAAAGGCACAAAAACGAGTGGAATAGAGGGCAGAAGGGCACAAAAACGAGTGGAACAGAGGGCAAAAAGGCACAAAAACGAGTGGAATAGAGGGCACAAGGGCACAAAAACAAGGGGAAAACGAGTTTAACAGAGGGCAGAAAGGCACAAAAACGAGTGGAACAGAGGGCAGAAGGGCACAGAAAACGATGGGAAAACGAAGAGGAACAGAGGGCAGAAAGGCACAAAAACGAGTGGAATGGAGGGAAGAAGGGCACACAAAACGAGGGTAAAACGAGTGGAACAGAGGGCAGAAAGGCACAAAAAACGAGTGGCAGAGCGGGCAGAAGGGAACAAAAAAATGAGTGGAACAGAGGGCAGAAGGGCACAAAAAACGAGGGGAAAATAAGTTGAACAGAGGTCAGAAAGGCACAAAAAACTGTGGGACAGAGGGCAGAAAGGCACAAAAAATGAGTGGAACAGAGGGCAGAAGGACACAAAAAATGAGGGAAAAACGAGTGGAACAGAGGGCAAAAAAGAACAAAAAACGAGTGGAACAGAGGGCAGAAAGCCACAAAAAACAAGGGAAAACGAGTGGAACAGAGGGCAAAAAAGAACAAAAAACGAGTGGAACAGAGGGCAGAAGAGCACAAAAAACAAGGGAAAACGAGTGGAACAGAGGGCAGATAGGTACAAAAAACGAGGGAAAAACGAGTGGGACAGAGGGCAGAAAGGCACAAAAAACGAGTGGAACAGAGGGCAGAAGGGCACAAAGAAACAAGTGGAATAGAGGGCAGAAGGGAGGGAAAACGAGTGGAACAGAGGGCAGAAAGGCACAAAAAACGAATGGCACAGAGGAAAAATACAGAATACAGAAATATAGGGGCAGCTAAGAACAGAAGGCAGAACAGGCAGAGAGGCACGGTGGCAGCGAGGGGAACAGAAGGGAAATCCGGGCAGAGAGTGCACGGGGAACAGAGGGAAGAAAAAGGGGCACGGACCACGTACAGGCAGCGGGGGAAGACCGACAACAGCAGTCACAGACACAACAACAAAAATACAGGCAATACAATAAAAGCAATAAAACGTTGAAAGGCACATGTGTATAGGTTACCTTTACTTGGCAGGCAGGTAAAAATAGAGGCAGCCAGGATCAGCAGTAGGATTTTCGTGCTGCTGACTGATTGCTCACTTTCCACAGCCCTTGGGTACCACTAAATAATACACTGCTGTATGCATACATGTCCATGCCAATAGACCCAATTCAGGCTGTCTCCCTCTTGAAATTGCCTCTGCTTCAAAAGGCGTTTTTAAAAAGAAATTTAAATTGTCCAAATTGCTTGGGGGTCCCCGGATTCCAGTAGTGATTCAGTGGGGGTCCTCAGGAGTCAAAAGTTTGGGAACCACTGCCCTACGCTATCCAACACTTTCCCCACTGTTGCACTCCTTTGAGTGGGAATAGTAATTTGATCCCCTCCGCTATCCAACACTTTCCCTACTTTTACATTCCATGGAGTCGGAATAGTAATTTTATCCTCTACGCCAGAGGTCTTCAAACTTTTGTAGGTTGAGCCCCCCCAGCTGATTTTTTTTAGATGTTGGGCCCCCCACCACCTGACAGAAATGTCTGGACTCGACCGCCACGCGCACATTCCGGGCATATTCAGCTAATAACATTCAATACAATAAGAATGCTTAGTAAACTGCAGGTTTGTGAGTAGGTGGGTGTGGTGAAATGACAGAGGCTTATTACACAGCTCAAATGAATACATAATTCTTATTTATAAGCCTCCTGTGTAATTTTAAAATAAACTTTCAGGGACATTTTAAGGATTTTGCGGCCTGTGGGCCAAATGTATTTTTGGGGCCCCTGCTCGGACCAGCTTTGATTTTATGATCAATTCTCTGCTCTTTCATGCCTTCTTTGGTCAAATACTAAATGTGTGTACATCGGATATTCAGGGATAGTGATGTGTGTTTTCAGTATGTGACACAACAGCAGTTCACTAATATTACTGTAAATAATCTGTCACCACCTTCTATTTCTCATATGTGAGGTCATGTATTGATCTAAAATAAACTTTTTATATGGAAGTCGCATGACGCATAAACACATTTTGTCTGTAAAATGTATGTAATAGACTTTTACACATTAAAAATGAATGGTCGAAAAACGATATTTACAACATTGTGTTTTAAAATGATTCAAGGTCATGAGGCAAGACTGTAGAATAGAGCTGGCACTTTCAGTCCCCCCCCACCCAACCCCTTTATTTATGCGTTTTTATATAGCGCAGACTTTACCCGAAGGGGTCAGAGCGCTTCACAATAGGAACAGAACTGATACATGAGAGAACATTACAAGTGAACAAATTACAAAAGTAAACGTTACATTACATGAGGCAAAAGTGACAATCATGAGCAAACAAATACAAGAGAAAGTAAATGGAGCATTATGTCCCTGGAAACTTTGTCTCCGTTCTGGGAAGAGCTAACTCTCCCAAGAGGAGGTTATTCACAGAGCTGACAGCTTCAGGTGCAGTGGGAGGCGAGGGGTCTCCTCTGCTAAAAACCAAAAGTGTGTCCCACTGCAGCTGAAGCTGTCAGCTCTGTGATTAACCCCCTCCTGGGAGAGTTAACATAACAAAAGAACGGGCACCTCCTGCGCTATCGATCTCCCCTCCCTCCCCCTTCCACATACCGGAGTCCGGAGTGCTTCAAGAAGACTTACACGGACAGACAGACGACTGCAGGGCACAAAGGTCAAATTGAAGTGGAGTGCGCGCCCCCCCTGGGAAGGTGTCGCGCGCCCCACAGATTGAAGAACACTGCTCTACGCTATCCAACATTTTCCCTACTGCTTTAGTTAAGGTAGTGTAAAAAGTTGTTTTAGAATAAAATAATTATTTTAATATTTTAATTTCATATATATATATATTATATATATATACATTATTGTTATACTTATGTTACAGGTGTAAGTATACTTATATATTTGTATATGTATTTATAATTTTTATTGTTTCTAACATTTTTATTAAGTAAATATTTACATAATAATTTGTATATATGTATGCTTAATTGTTTTTTACAACATTATTAAAAAATATTTTTAAATATTTTATAATTCTAACTATATTGTTAATTATATTTATTATTTAATTTATTTTATATTATTTTTAAGACATTAAAAAAATCGATATTTTGAACAACAATATTTGTTTTCAAAATTTTTGTCCTTACCTTTGTAGAGATAGGATGTCGATATTTTTGACATCGATATTCTGTACACGTTATTTGTGTACCTCGATATTCCTTTTGTTGATATTCTGTCAGTAATCCTACATATCGTGTCAGGACCCAAGCATACTGAAATTCGCATATTCTGCCGGGTGGGTCTATTAACCATGTTAGAAACACTGGGTGGGCAAATCCTCGCCTCTGTGTCCTTAATAGAATCAAAACTTTACGTTAGCATAGCTAGGAAATGTTTCATTCTACCTTAGGACCCAAAGGCGAGAATTAGGCTAGTTTTAAAGCTTTTCCACCACTAGAGTTGCCAGATTTGAGAATGTTTTAAAGTAAAACCTTTTAAACATGGCGTCTGATGACCAGTCTGCTAAATTGAGGATATCCTCCAGTCTATCTCCCAAAGAAAAAGATTTAGACGCCATGGCTCCTGTTTCCGAGTGAGCCTTAAATTGGGAGATATCAGTACCTGGCTCTTGCATTGCTCATCTGACAATCGCAGGGGAAGAAACCGCCTTCTGAGGTATAGTGACAGCAATCAACAGTTGCCTTTTTCCATGAGGACGTTGGTCTTCTGTCACAGCTTCATTCACCTTTGTTGTTTTAACAACCCATAACTTAGGTACGTTGGGAAATTCTAGCTATGACACAATCTTTAAATTACTCTCTGCTTGTCGAGTAATATGAAAAGTGCTAGAATATCAGAGACTTTTCGGCATGAAATTAAACACACCAAGATGGCTAACTTTGCCGATAGTTGTTTCCTTGACAGGTATTTATTAGAATGCCAAGGTTTAAGAAGCTGTGGAACCTTATTTACGTCCCACGAAGTGAAATATCTGAGTTCTAGAGGGGCTGACAATATAATACCCTGTCAGAGAGTTTGAATACCATCCATCCGCCAGTGGCCTGCTGAAATAGCTGATTAGAATGTAATTTTGGCAGCATTAGCTGACAGTATTGCACTAAAGCCAGTACGTCATGGACTGTTGGAGTGGTTACTGTTGTTTGTAAGGAATACACATTGTATTAGACAGCAACTTAATTGAACATCGCAAAAGCCAACTCAATAATGTGATTTTAGGTAATTCAATTGGTCAGTCTTGGCATATTTTACCATTTGTGGAAATATTTTAACTTTGTTTATACGTTACTGCATTACCGATTTTCGATAGTCTGTTCTCTATGTTGTTTACACATTTGCGCACAAGTGATTAGCATATGTATATTTGGAGTTAACAAACGCAGAGCATCATGTGAGCACATTTATGAGTTACACAAACAGCGAAAGTCTGTTTTCACTATTATTTTTTTGGAAACTGTCACATGTTTATTTAAACGTATCACAAAGCTTCACAGTCACTCGTGAGCAAGGGAAAACTTTCCTGAAACGCGTAGAGTGAAGATTGCCTTTTAAATCTGCTTAAATAAAAAAAAAAGGCTTCCTGGAATTGACAAGTGTTCGTGATTTACTGCCGCCGAAAACGAAGGTATTCTAAACTTGATTAATAAGGTTCGCCACCTTTCACGAACCGCTGTTGGAAGAGGCGGCTGCATATATATATATATGTATATATATATATATATATATATATATATATATATATATATATATATATATATATATATATATATATATATATATATATAATGCTAAAACAAATATGATTGACTTTCAAATAGAATATTCTTTTTGGGCACACTGTTTCTGTTGCAGTTTCTATACGTGGCTCCGTGTTCTAGCACGGAAAGTAGTTTCGGAAGAAACTGACGTCAGAGCATCAGGGGAGGGCTTATATGGACTCTACCGATGACACATGCCAACGCGCAGAGGTACTGCTGTAGAAACGTTTCTGGATGCAGCCCGGCACCTGGGGATCATTCTAAGTTAAGGAATCTACGACTAGATCTTGTCTCTAAGAGATAAGACGTCACCAAAGGTAAGTAACTTATTTGTTAGTTCCCTCTCACTCTGCAAACATCCTGGCTGTTTTCCTAACATTTTCTCTCAACACTAGTGTCTTAATAATTAACATTTATAATTCTCCCTCTTCAGGTGATCTACTGGAGACCGATCTAAAAATATTTTTGGATTACTTTTTTATTTTGTTCTCCTCCCCCTCTTAGATTCTGTTGGTAGGGGATTTTAACATACACCCCTGTTTTATTTGTGCTCCTGGTAAGAAGAAGCAAGACATTCAAGCACTGCAAGATCTGTGGTGGCGCAGGGGTGGTGGTCCAGCCACCGCCGCTCTGGCCGCCCTGTTACAACTTGGGTGTCGGACTGTAATTGGACTGCAGGCTCTGCCTGGTAACAGCAGTTCCCTGGCGTTGGTGCGGTGGTTAGGGCCATTGTAAGATGTAGGTGATGCAGCTGCTGCACTGCCATGCATATTAAAAGTTTCAGGACTGCCAGCAGTTTCATGGAGGTCTTTCCTCCATGAAAAAGCTGGTGGTGCTGAAACAAAGGTGGGCCCTACAGGTGTTTAAAGTAAGAGGTCTCCATTCTGTTATTGACTCCCTTGACCTAGACATTCTTGCTTCCTTCTCCAATATCTGTAAAGAAGTCCGGTGGCCCTTATGAGGAAAATAAGAAGGACTGAGAGATCAGGCCCCTAATTCATTTGATGAAGATTGTTCAAATGCCCACTAAGACCTGAAGCAGGCCCTTCATCATAAACCAAGAGATAAGGGCGATGTAGTGTCGGCAAGAAGCTATTATTAGGAGGCTTTTGGGAGGCGGAAAAAGGCATGTAAACAGGAGGCATGGGATCAGCAATTGACTGCCTGTGAGTTAGCCCTGATTTCTGGAAAATAGTGAACCAGCTCCTTCTAAATGAGGTAGTGGCACCAGATGTGGTTCATACTATTCCCTCAATGTATTGGGTCACCCACTTTGAAGATATTTACTCTACAGCAGGCCATCCCCTCTCTATCACTAAACCTTCCTTTTCCAGTGGAGGTGAGGTACTGTCTGACGTTGATGAAGTTGCAGAAGCCATAACGGCTCTGTCGTCCAATAAAGCTCCTGGCCTGGATGGAGTACCCAGTGACCATTTTAAGCCCTGTGTGGATCTATGGGCTCCTCTAGTCACACAACATTTAAATGTAGTAGCATTTGGGCATATCCCCTGTTCTTGGCAAAAATCGATAATCGTACTGGTTTTCAAAAACGGAAACTGTGCTGATCCAGTCTGTTACTGGGCCATTTCTCTAATTGATCTTTAAGTGAAGGTTATTGGTAGGGTGCTGCTGAACCAACTGATGGACTGGGTAGAAAATAGAAACATTTTATCTGACATTCAAAATGTCTTTAGGCCGGGCAGTGGGACAATTGATCAGAGCCTTAAACCTTACCTTTCGATTGCTAAGTACACACTAGTGAGGAAAGAGTTGATTCACCTGGCCTTCATGTGCCTCAGCACAGCCATTGACACAATAAATAGATCTAAGGTATGGGCTGTGCTGAGGGACTTAGGGGTAGATAATACCCTTGTAACGTTTCTGTTCGAGTTGCATGCCGGGCTGGAAGCCTCATGAGGTTTGGCCCCAATGGCGAATGCACTAGGCACTTTCTGCTGGGGAGAGTGTGGTACAGAAAATTCTGGACCCGTGTCATAAACGTCGTCGATTCATGACGATTTTGGTATCGGTGAACCGCAAATGGCGAGTGCGGTATGCACAAGCATTTTCGTCATGATCGAGTGGCAAAATCACCTTGAAATCAGCATTTCCACCCGGAACCTTCGGGTTCCATTTTGTGAACAGCAGCCATTTTGTGATTGCCCTCACATAGCCAAGTGACTAAAGCCAAAACCGAGTCCGAAGGACACGTACACCTTTGCTGACTCCTCTGTGACCTGGCAAGCTGACTCCACTGCCCGAAGCCAAACCTGTCCGGCCAGTTCAGTTTCCCAGTGGCCGAGCGAGATGAGTATCAAGGCACAACATATCATAAACCTTTCATCGCACACAAACCATGCCTAATCTTACACACACCTGTCTCTGTTTCTTGCTTTATGACTTGCTTTACGAGGAGGAGGTGCCGTTTTTATTGGGGTTTCGTCGATATCTGATGAGAATACTGGACCTTGCCGGGCAATTGATCATGGGCTGGACAAACTGAAATATGGGCTTGTCATCATGACTCTGCTTTTTCTTTATAGTGAAAATATGTGAATGGTCAACCGTACAATAAGGAATGTTTGCCTGAAGCATATTATTTTGTATAAAAGAAGAAGGCTGGTTTTGTAAGATTCAGCAGTCTCCTGAGAACATACATGCTGTTGTACTTCTAGGATACCTGTTACTGGCTGCAGCCAATAAATACGATCTTTGACTTCACCAGGAAGACTCTGTGTTTCTGTAGTCTGAAACAGGAAGGACTTGAAGTCTTCGGGTGTTCTCCCTGGCACCGCTGGGTTCTTAAAAACCCGGTACTTCAGTTGGCGCCAACGTGGGGCGGTATCAGCGGTACCAGTCCAAGCCAGAGGCTCGTGAGGAGCTTCGTGTGAAAATTCTGGAGGAAGGCCAACCACTTCATCGACCCCTGTATGTCGACGTGGTCCAAAAGTCTTTGCTGCGAGGTTCCCCGCTTCCCGACGGCTACGAAGGACTGCTGCCCTGACTATTGCCCTGTTTTGGACCCTTGATGTTTGGTAGAGTGAAACGTTAGACGAGTCTTCTGGTGACGTCATCGATACCTCAGTTAAGTATAAGTGGAGCGTCTCCCAGTCCTTAGTTTTGTTTGGTATGCCTTCGAGGATCGCTTTGTTTTGAACTTGCAAGTGCCAATTCCAAAGGACTCGTGTATTCACAAGACTATCGTATTAGATAATCCTTTAAAGTTTGAAGCTAGACTAGAGAGCGAAGATGCCTGGTCTTAGCAGACTTGGAAATTTGTTTTGTCGTGGTTGTAATAGGGATTCCTGATTGGAGGACTCGTGTCCGGTTCCCCCGATTGGAACTCCAACCTACGAGCTTTATGTGAAACACGGCGTGGGCCCCATTGCATGTAATGGAATATGGATCCGATACACCAGGAAAGATGGTGTTTTAAAATGGCCCCAATATGGTAGTTTCGACACAGAGGTGTTGGATAATCTTGAGGTTAAACTTTCTAAGAAGAAAGCCCGGCCGGCGATGTTTGACTCTTTTCGCATATGGCGCAAAGAAGCCAAACAGAAAGAAATGAAGTTAGCGAAGAAAAATAAACGAGAACGAGGTATGTCAATGGTACAAGCTGCTGTTGCGTTTAGGGATAATGAAGAATAGCAAGACAGCGAACAAATGCATAGAATTAGGAAATTAGCGGTAGATAAGTGTTACCCAGTTTTGCCGCGTAAAGAACAGGAAGCAAAGGAAGATCTCGAGAAAGATCCTTTAATGTCACACCTCTTAAGTTCACCACCCCCTTACGCACAAAATGCTACGGCACCACCACCACCAGTTGTGGCTGTGCAACTTCCGGTTATTGTGCCACCTGTAATTCCTCCACAGCCAGCGCCTCTTCCGTTGGCTACTGTCCCGTTGGCGCAGCCTTCTCAAGGGCCACCACTTTTGCCTTCTCCTTTATCTGCTACTCCTACGCCCATTTCTACTACTCCTCCTGTTTCGACCTTGGATTCTTCTACTATTGTTCCGTCTTCTCTTATTCTTTCACCTTCTCCTTCTGCTAGACAGAGAATGACTGCTGCAGTTTCCGGTCTCCTTTCTCCTTTATGGGGACATTTGAGTATGTCTCCAGTTAGTGAGCATAGACAATCACGTAGTCAGTTGCCTGGTAATGATGAGCGAACGATTTTGGATCATTTGGCGCATAAGTGGGTTACGTATGCCTCTCAGTATGACCTGTAGGGTGTTATGGATGTTTTCCTTCAATGGGAAGAACCAAAGCAATGGTACGTTTTTGAGACGATGTGTGGGTTCCTCGATGAACAATGGGTTGAAGAAGTAGGTAAAGCTCCTGATGAGTTGTACCGTATATGTTCTGAGTTTGCGAAAGGGACAGTTGTGGGTCCTCGCGCTGTCGGGAGAGCAGTTGCGACTATTTTGTCGTTTCGTAGTGACACTCCTTCTGAGCGTTTGTTTGAGTCTGATTCTTCAGTTAAGAAGAAGGCGCAACAATATCCAATGAGAGAGGTTCCTCCGGTGTGGAAAGAAGCTGTGGCTGCTGGTGCAGGTAATGTTCCGCCAGCTGTACCGGCTCATTTTCAGCGCGTCTGGGTGCATGTTCCCTGGAAACGTGCTGAAGTCTTAGCTATTAAACAGTCTTTGCCTGACCCACGCAAAAATCCAGCAGGGTACTATAAAGAGTTGACTCAGGCTTTGAGTCCGTGTATTATGAATTTGGCGGACATCAAAATGTTGTTTGGCAATGTCGTTCCACAACCTATTTGGAGTAAGATTCGTCACGCAGATCATGCACAGGAGTTGGGTGAAACATGGGTTAATCTTAGAGATGCCGACAATGGGCAAGTAGGCAGTGCTAAGCCCGATGATTTGATTGCTGAACTCCCTGGTAGAATTATTACTTATATGAAAACTTTAATGCCCGAATTGCGTGTCAATTGGGACAAATTGTCTGCATGTAAGCAGAAGAAAGATGAGACTGTGTCTGACTTTTTCACGCGGTTTGAAGAAACTTTTGTAGATCATAGTGGTCAGGATATGGCTACCGAAGGTGGCCAGAGATTGTTTGTCGACAAATTTGTGCATAATCTACTTCCTGAGTTGTGCAATAAGTTGAAGGATTCTGAGAGTGCTTGGGCTGTTTCCACGTCAGCACAAATTTTAGCTACGGCCCAGTACTATGAGAATAGGCGCAAAGATGAGTTAGAGAAAGCGGATAAGAAGACTAAGGAATTGAAGACTAAAGTTCTTCTGCAGCAAGCTTATCCACCCCTTACTAATAGTCAGCGCGATTATCAGCAACCTCAGCAATATTCGAGGAACTCGCAAAGAAACGAGTTTTCTCAACAGCGTTTACCGTATGGACCCAATCAGTGTGCGTATTGCAAAGAAGAGGGTCATTTTAGGAGTACTTGTCCGGTTTTGCTACAGCGTACGAATGGTGCTTCTGGCGCAAGAGGTCGAGGTGTTCAACAGGCTCCTAGAGGGAGGGGACGTGGTGCGTTCCCGCAAAACGCACGTTCCTTCCCGCCTCCAAATTCTATGAATAGTTTTGATCAGCAGAATAACACATCTGGTAGGACAGCTCAGTACTACGCTGATGACTACTATGCAGAAGAGGAGAACATGGAAGGTAATGATTGCTAGGACAGCCATGGACAAAGAGAGGGAGTTGTTTCAGTTCCAGTAGATCAGAGTGGACCCTATGTTGAGGTTATTACATCAGGTGTGTCGGAACCTTTTCTGTTGGATACTGGTGCTACAAAGAGTTCTATTATGCACTCAAAACTCCCTGGCGCACCTTTGTCTGGCGAAATGAATGTTTCAGTAGGTTTTTCTGGCGCCCCGGTTAGGAACCCGATTTCTTGTCCTATGTCTCTTTCTGTTGGACCTTGTGAATTTGAAGCACCCCTCATCCTTACAACAGGTTGTGGTGAGAACTTGCTAGGATTGGATCTGTTGAAAAGATTGTATGCTTTACGAGGATGAGGTGCCCGTTTTTATTGGGGTTTAGTCGATATCTGATGAGAATACTGGACCTTGCTGGGCAATTGATCATGGGCTGGACAAACTGAAATATGGGCTTGTCATCATGACTCTGCTTTTTCTTTATAGTGAAAATATGTGAATGGTCAACAGTAAAATAAGGAATGTTTGCCTGAAGCATATTATTTTGTATAAAAGAGGAAGGCTGGTTTTGTAAGATTGAGCAGTCTCCTGAGAACATACATGCTGTTGTACTTCTAGGATACCTGTTACTGGCTGCAGCCAATAAATACGATCTTTGACTTCACCAGGAAGACTCTGTGTTTCTGTAGTCTGAAACAGGAAGGACTCGAAGTCTTCGGGTGTTCTCCCTGGCACCGCTGGGTTCTTAAAAACCTGGTACTTCAAGAGGTGTCCGCCAGGGCTGTATTTTAGCCCCATCACTTTTAATTTCATATCTTAACCAGTTGGAGCAGTTTTTAATAATCCATTGTAAGGACGTTCCAAGGGTTGGGAAAAGGTTGGTACCTCCTTACTGTACACCAACGATACATTTCTCATAGCACATACAGCCAATGATTTGCAGCTTTTGATAGATTCTTTTATGGACTTTACGGCTAATTTGGGACTGAAAACTAATTTGAAAAAGACATATACAATAGTGCTTGGGACAGAAAATGTGAAAACCAGACCCCCTTTTAATTAATTGGCAGCCTAGTAGTGATACTGCTAAATTCTGCTACTTTGACATAAGGTTAGATCGCAAACTGATTTGAGAACCTCTGTTTAGCGCTCATGTGCAATCTTCTAATAGGGTAACCCATAGTATTGACGCCTTCTGGAGGCGGCTTGGCCGTCCCAATGTTAAATCTATAGTAGATCTTTATAACGCCAAATGTGTCTCGACTGTATCATTTGGCTGTGAGTTCTGGGGCTATAGGTCTTGCCATCCAAGTAGCCGAAAATTTATTTTTAAGGAGAGTCTTGAGGCTTACCAAGAGGGTTCCTGCAGAGATTGAGCACAAAGAGCTGGGCGCAGGGGTTATCTCTGATTGTATTCATATCTGCCCCGTACTATTGTGGTTCCCTCTTTGTCTAAAAAATGACTTCGTTTTTAATTGAGAGATTCTGAAAGACTGTCTGGGGCTTAACTTTTGCTATCATATACCTTTGTTGTAATATATCAAAGGCCTTTTGGGAGATCTTGGCAGATCCGAACTGTTTCTGAGCCCAGAATTAATTTCTAAAGCAGATGTCTTGTGGATTGAGGATGCATTTCGGACTTCTGTGAATGAGAAAAGGGTTGTTCATTCTTTGTCTAAAAAGTCTGGCAGATATTATGCTATGGTTAAAACCCTAAGCAAAACAGAATTGTATTTGACACTGGACATGCCTGTTTTGCATATACAACTTTTAACTTATTTTCGTTTAAACCTGCTCCCTCAGTTAACGTTTGGTTGGCACAATTCATCGGAACCAGCAATTTGAACATTTATGTTACAAGTATATCCGTCCCTTCTTGTTGCTACTGAATTTTAATCAAGCCTGCTTTACTGTACCTTCAATTTTTAGATAATCATACTGTTTGTTTTTATGTATATTGGTACTTAGCAGGGTGTTCCATTCTTCCAGACAAAATTTGCTGGTTTTTAATAAAATTGTTTTGTTATTATGATTTTATGATTTACTATGCTAAATCGAATAAAGTAAAATTTGACTTGACTTGAATCTAATAAAGTATCCCAATTTTATCCAGTGGGAGAAGTATACTTTGCATTAGTGAAAACATTATTTAGGAGTTTTTCACTTCCAGCACATGTAAAACCTTAGAGCTGAATTATGTGGCCCCAGTTCACAAAGGGTTTCCGCGCTTGTGGTGGAGGTCCAGCACTTGTGATGCGGGGGCACACTCATGGCAGGACCTCCATACTGCAGTTACAAGCCACAAGCACTGAGGCCCTTAATAAAGTGGGCCCAAATGTGTTAAAAGGAACATTTAAGCCTCGGAAAAGGTTTATTTTTGCAGATCAAATTGGGATTTACTCCCCACCAACATGCCAATGCTTCACGCGCCACCACAGAGTATGATGACTCAGCACCTTTAAGACAACGACTGGCAAGTTATACTACCTCCTGTCTTACATTTCTTTTCTGCAGTAACACGGCACATAATCCGTATTGACTAGCATTAGTAATTATTATGCTAGTATCCTTTGTGTTGAATGGTTTGAGAGGAATAGCATTGCCAATTTCTTGTTTTATATCTGCAAACTCTCGATCACACGAATCACTCCACACAAACTTCTCATTCTTTCTTAACAATTGGCGCATGGCATGTGTCCTTTGAGCACAACTGGGAATAAATTTAGAGTAAAATTCCATCAAACCCATGAAAGATCTTAATTGATCCTTGCATTGAGGCACAGGTGCTTCCACAACAGCTTTTACTAAACTATCCTCAGGCTCAACAAGACTGCAGATAGTTTGTGATCTAAATAAGTTACTTCAGGAATAGCAAACTTGCATTTGTCTGCTCTGAGTGTGACACCTTTTTTCTATAATACATCTAGAACATGAGCTAAACGCCTATCGTGGTTATTCTTAGTGTCTCCAAAAACTAATACATCATCTTGGAAACACAGAATCCCTTCAGCATCCTTGAATAAAAATTCAATTAGACGCTGAAAAACAGTAGAAGCTGAAGCCAACCTGAATGGCATTCCTTTGAAGCGTAAAGCACCTTCCGGGGTGATAAAGATGTGAAGTGTCGTGAATCCTCATCCAAAAGTATCTGACGATATGCAGAAGTCATATCAAGAATAGAGAACCAATTTGCCCCTTTGACCAACGATGACATCTCCGTAATGTTAGGTAAGGGATGACGATCCACCCATATTTTAGAGTTGAGATCCCTAAGGTCGACACACATTCTTAAACTCCCATTAGGTTTCCTTGCAAGGACAACCGTAGATAACCGATCTGTCCTGATAGCCACAGGGAATTTCCTCACCTTGTGAACCACAGGAACGACTCCTACTTTAAGCAGTATTGTATGCTTGAAACCCTCCAACTTCCCAAGAGTATCACTAAAGACCTTAGGAAATTGTGTTTCCCATATGGCAGATTTTATTTCATGAACACAAGTGTATTCCTTTCTTAGCATTACTTGTTCCGAGCTATTAGGGTCTAATATTATGCCTAAGTTCCGTTGCTCTAGCCATCCTAACAATGACCCATGCTTGGCTACATATACAACCACCAAGGGTACATTACCTTTGAAAGAAAGTTTTGTATTAAATTCACCTAAAACCTCAATAGGTTTTCCACCGTAAGCTATAGGTTTCATAAAAGACTCTGCTAAAGTCACACTGTTAAAATTTTCCTATCTTCAGTACCGATTAGTGTAAATGGTGACCCTGAATCAGCCATCATATTGATTTCTGTGGTACCAACTGTTATGAGACAATATGGTCTTTGGATGGCACCCATTTCCATGTGCATAACATCAACATCGAGGTTCACATGTGACTCCACTTGAGCGTCAATTATGCACAGTAACACACTTTCATCACTCGAATCAGAAGAATTGTAATTAGAATTTTGTTCAAATACTGCGCTATCCGTTTTAGGATTTGATACCTTTGCCTTGGATTTGAATCTGCATACCTGCACAAAATGTCCCTTTTTTTGCAACCAGAACAAATTTTATCCCGAGCAGGACATGACACAAAGTTTCCTAAATGGTTGCCTTTTCCACACCTATTACAGTAATTTGCTTTTCTTTTAAATCATCTTTCTTTTTATCACAAAAACACACAATGGATGGTATGCTTTTAGAAGTTTCACTTGTTAAATTCATTTGAGACATCAAAGAAGCAGTGCTTTCTATACCAGCTGCAAATTCAACTGCTTTGTGTAATGTGAGATTAGGCGTGGTAAGCAGAACCTTTTGAATTTTTTGGTTGTTGGTGTGTTCAACTGTTTGATCACGAATCAGTTCTTTAAATTCTTTATATTCACAAGAAGAGCCTAAGGACCTCAACACCCCTACATATGTTTCAATTGGTTTGCCATGCCGTAGATGGCGCTTGTGAAACTTGTGTCGTTCAAAGACAACATTCTTGTGAGTTTTGAACCTCAGTCCAGTATTCTCTTTCAGACATATATTCATACACCACTTGAGCTAACCATAATATGGATTGCTATGGTAAGTACTTGAGTATTTTTCTGCCTTTTGAGCCTAGACAATGGCGTAATAATGCATATTTCTTTGTATAGGTGAAATCTTCACCATCAATAGCTGCCATGTATGCTTCAAAGCTTTCTTTCCTTAGTTCCCAGTCTACACTGGCCTTCGTTGTGCTAGGACAAAATGAAGGTGGTGGTATAATGCTTTGCAACATTGTTATGTATATTTCTTACTTATTTATGCTGTTAGTAAATTGTTGTGAGCAATATTATATTAAGAATGTCATAAAAAAGTGATAATACTGATGTCTAAACTCTAAGGTTAAGATCACCGCTGGATGAAACAATGTTTTTCTTATTTCTTAGTTCTTTGTTTCGTTAAAGTTTTAAAAAAATCTGTAACTATCTATTTGTAGGAGTGAGTATCTCCGAAAAGCGGCATATGCTATACCCAGTGAACTACTTAGTTAGTTGTAGATGTGCGTGTCACCAAAGATTAAACACGCTCAGGAAAAACATATAAGTTAGTGGTGTGGGTTTCAACGAAAAGCAAAACGCTGAGATTGATTGTTTTGACTTAATAAAGATGTGCGTGTCACTGAAATGTAACACGCAGCTAAGCAATTGCTTTTATTCAATAAGTGGTGTGCGAGTCATCGAAATGCAGAGTTGACCATTCGGGAAACATACGCAAAGGTCTGGAAATTAATGCACAGCAGGAACACTGCGGGGGCTCCGGCAGCTAACAACGAAGTCACACTTAGGATGAGGCAAACACATGAGTCAGGCAAACGTTGAGGCAGACGCAGGAGTCAGGCGAACGTAGAGGTACAGGCAAACACAGGGCAAACGCAGGAGTCAGGCAAACATAGAGGTCAGGCAGAGTCATAATGACGTTCCAGCCTCCCTACGTTATGAACAGCTCTGGATGCCAGCAGCGCTGTAAAAATATGAGAAACCGCACCTTGTTCCGAAAGCGGATGGCACAGTGAAGAAATCCTCGAGTCAATGACTTTGGCGAATAAGGGAAAATCACTACAAGCGATGCAGAGTCAGCTTCTGTGCCCTTCAGGGATTTGCCGGTGATAGACCTTACTGCTCTTCAAGGCGGATACGCCAAGGAACAGTGTGGTAGCCCTGCAAGTCGGTCGTCGACAATGCAAAGAAGTCTTTGAGTTGTAGTATGTAAAATACGTAACTTTATTTATGGAGCTTTTTAGGAATCGACTGGCAGGGAAGAAGGCTCACACAACTGCCACTCCCTGTTTGAATACCAACATTCTACTGTGCTCTCACATAATGAAGAGCATTCTACATTTCGCTCACAGAGCGGGAACAAGAACCCAACAGTATCCCATTTTATTCTGAGAGAATCCCAGAAAGAGCATGTAAGTATGTTGTTTGATCTGTATTTGGGGCTTAGAGGCTACCAAGCAATATACGCTGGCCATCCAATCTACCTGAGACTAGGGTATACCTGCCCTCACGGTCTTTTACCAGTACAATTGTTATAAACAGCATCCCTTGTGTGACCCAGACCAACCTACCACCGGTATATGAGGAGAAATCTGCGTCAAAAACCTGCCCACTACTTCGACGCTGGAGTTTGGCCGCCTCTGGGCTTGCCAAATGCGCGTTTCGGCACTGGGGAGTGCCTTCGTCAGGAAAAGGCCACAGCTTAACCACGATGGTATCCAATGTTTGATTAGCAGTGGAGACAATACATCATCTGAATGTCTTACACTAGGGTCATCAACAGTGCCGACTATGTCTGATTCTTAGTTCTAGATAAACTGATGAATCAAAGACTGATGTATCCAGTCCTTTGGCAGAGAAAGCACTGCTGATTTGATACAGTTAGGCGCTTGACTGATTTAGTCCCTGTGGGGATAACCGCGGTAGGCGAACTTGTTAATAGGTGAAATTGAATTTTTGTGGCCGGTACGGGGCCTGAGTATAAAGGGTTCCTCATAGCACCAAAAGAGTCTGAGTCAGAGCTAACCTTAATGTTCACCATTTTACTGTAGAGAGGGGAAGCAACTGGCTGTGCAGTGGCATGGAGCTGAATTTCCGTGCATGGAAGAGAATCTAATATTGCGTACAATAATGAAAGATTGCAAGAGGGCAGCGTAGCAAGTGAGAACCCAAACTGCAAAATAGTTCAATGCAATAAGAACCTTTAAATACCAGAGAAGCAGAGCACCAACCGAGCGGGTGCCCAGACATGGGCACCATGGGTCAAATGACTGATAAATCTATGCGAGGGGACGATTGAATGGGGGGTGTCAGTTGTACAGACCCCTCACATTTGCAAATAGTAACAGTTACCATTTTGTCAACCCAGTGCAGTGCAGGGTGATAGGATCAGGCGTAGGCCCGCATAGCTTCCGCTGACTCATACCTTCTTAACAAGAGTATCAACCATGAATTTACCTGCATCATCAGCACATGCATATATTATAGCATATCAGGTAGTTCCAACATAACGGCGTATCGCAGGATAGAGAGAAAACTAAATACAGTGATTAGGACGTTAGGTAATAGAGGCACAGTTAGTGGCCGCTCACTGCTAGGCCCAGTAACTTTAGCGCGATGTGTATGTAGTGCTTTACAGAGTTAAGTTGGTGAGGAGGAAGCAAAGCTTCAGATAATACATTTCAATTCTGTTGACCATTAAGGAGCAGATGTGTAGACTGGCATGAATGTGCAACCATCAGCAGGAAACTAGGCCTGAGCCGGCCGAAGGTTCCTGCCGTTTCCAGCAGCCAGCAGAGCCCCACCTGGCAGTGTGATGCTGGTTCCCACCCGATCCCCGGAACTCGGCCAGGTCTGTCGTCAGGGTACAAACGCAGTGGCGTCAGCAGGTACAGCAGGGGAGTGCACCTCGCCTTTCCCAAGCATTTGATCGAAGTCAGGCCCTGTGTAACAGCAGCAGTGAGGCCTGGGACCGACATCAACCCCGAACCCAACTGCAGTTCAATGCACCTCGCTGCCGAGAAGTGTCCTTTGGGCTGCGTGTCCTACTCCTGTGTCACAGCCCCATCTGTCAGCTCAAAGCTCGCGGGCAGGCCTGGCTTCAGAGTGTTCAGGGCACGGGTGAGCCTAGGCCCGATCCAGACCTTGGGCTCGGTTTAGTCACCGCACCCCAGGGGGAATCAGCTGCACGGCCATTCGGCAATTTCCTCCCTCTGCTCACCTGTTTATGCGGTGCCTAAGGGATGGCGGGGAGTAGCAATACTAGGGCCCGCCAGGCAGCCACCAGAAACCACTGTATCGCACAGCTCCACAGAGGGGGTCACTGGAAGGCCACCCTATCAGTGGCACCGCTGCCTTTAACACTGCGCAGAGATGTGCATACGGGCGCTGTCCGGGATCTCTGCGACTGCCACGCCAGTGCACTCATGCCCCATCCGTGATCTCTGTCAACACCAGTTCCTACTCCGTTTCTCTCTGCCTCTATGACCCCACTGCGGTCTCGATCGGAATAAGCACTGATATTGGACCCGTTTGGCACCCGTTGGGGGGATCTGCGGAATGGGCCGCAAGGATCCTAAGCAACACCTTCTCCCCTTCGAAAAGGTCTCCGACACGGCCCAAGACCCCATTGACATCATGGCTGAAGGTGGCCAGAAAGTTGCCACTCCATAAGGGGACGCTACTCAGCTGGGTTCGTTGCTGCAGGAAATGAGGGCTGGATTCCGAGCTTTGGATGTACGGTTCGATACCCTGGACAAACAAATGGCGGAGCTGGGTTCGAAGATACAGGTTCACGACCGGAGGCTTGATGTGGTAGAATCTCGCACTTCTGACTTGGAGGACAGGGCGGCGCAATCCTTGAAAGGCTCGATCGAATGGAATGTATCCTTAAAGAAGTGGCGGTAAAGAATGAGGACTTGGAGGCGCCTAGCCGTCGCAACAGCGTGCGCATCCTAGGGGTCCCGGAGTCTACAGCCATAGGTCGCATGGACACGTTGGTGGAAACTATCCTAATAGACCTGTTTGGGAGAGAGACCTTTAAATCTGGCTTTGTGATCGAACATGCTCAGATCTTTGGGACCACGACTCAACCCAGGGTCCCCGCCTAGACCCATAATAGCAAGGGTCATGAACTTTAGAGACCGTGACATTGCTCTCAGGCTGGCAAGGGAACAGGGCGAGACATTGTGGCAGGGTTTCAAACTATCCTTCTACCCAGACTTCACCATTGTGGTGTAAGAAGCAAGGCGAAAGTTCTCTGGAGTCAAGGCGACGCTTAGGAACCTAGGACTGAAATATGGTATGCTGTATCCTGCTCGGTTGCGCTTTGAAGTGAACGGACGATCACGTGTTTTTGATAACCCCACGGAGGTGCAGGAGTTCTGTCATAAGCACAAACTAAATAGCAAGCGCAACCCCCTCCCCCCCCCCCACTCCCCACCCCTTTCCCCCCCTCCCCCCGAGGAGGACAGATTGCCCCCTTCACAGATTGGCTCGGAGGCCAGCTTGGAACTTTTTTCGGGAGCTGGGCATGGCTGAACTGGTTTCCTGGTGTTGTTACATGTGATGTCTTCATCTTTGCAGGGACTTCGTTCTATCATTTTCAAATTTTATATGTACGCTGCCACTCCATTGCTGGGGGCGTTGCCACCATCCCACATGGTGTTCACCTTAAGATTGTTGTGTGACTTCCGATTACCAATGTTTAATTGTCAGTACTACATTGGAAATTTCGTTTGCTTGATTCCGGTCCAGGGAAGGCATGGCTTGGCAGTTCGGGCTGGACTGTTCCCATGAGGCACAGGGTCAGACTGATTTGCATATGACCATGTCTAAACTGGGGTGGCAGAGTGGGCTAAAGAACAGTGATGGATTAAACCCAGATCAGTTGACTGGGGGTGAGTGCTTGTATTGTCAACGCTCCATCCATCATTTCCTTTGGTTTTTCTTTGTTTGCCATAAGTTGGCAGGGTATGCTCAGACGTGAGTCGCTTGCTTACTTTGCCACTGGATTCAAGCAAGCCGGGCTGAAGATGGCTGGAATGCCAGAAACCGGTCCTCGGTAGCTTGTTTCTGATCCATGGAAGGCATGGCTTGGCAGTTCGGGCTGGACTGTTCCCATGAGGCACAGGGTCAGACTGATTTGTATATGGCCATGTCTAAACTGGGGTGGCAGAGTGGGCTAAAGAACGGTGATGGATTAAACCCAGATCAGTTGACTGGGGGTGAGTGCTGGTATTGTCAACGCTCCATCCATCATTTCCTTTGGTTTTTCTTTGTTTGCCATAAATTGGCAGGGTATGCTCAGACAGGAGTCCCTTGCTCACTTTGCCACTGGATTCAAGCAAGCCGGGCTGAAGACGGCTGGAATGCCATAAACCGGTCCTCGGTAGCTTGTTTCCGGTCCAGGGAAGGCATGGCTTGGCAGTTCGGGCTGAACTGTTCCCATGCAGGGTCAGACTGATTTGCATATGGCCATGTCTAAACTGGGGTGGCAGAGTGGGCTAAAGAACGGTGATGGATTAAACCCAGATTAGTTGACTGGGGGTGAGTGCTTGTATTGTCAACGCTCCATCCATCATTTCCTTTGGTTTTTCAGGGTTTTAAAGGCTACATGAGAGGAGTGTGCATATCCAAAAATGCAGAATTTTTACGAGATTTACGCACCACATTAGCCCGGATAGACCAGGAGTTGGGATCACTAGATGCCACGTAGCTCCAGACTCCTGGGCCGGGCATAGACGAGCGTAGGCTGTCACTTCTAGCAGATTTCAGGGACAATGCGGAGAGGGAGATACTTCACATGGGGAAATACCACAATGCTAGAATATACGGCGAGGGTGAGAGACCGGGCCGACTACTGGCTCAAATGGTCAGACCCTCTTACAGCAAACCCTGCATCCACGAGCTGAGGTCCTCGTTGGGCCAACACCTCACTGACCCGTTAGACATCCAGGGAGAATCTCCTACTTCAAGGCTTTGTACACCACTAAACTCTGCTCCGATACAACAGATCAAGAGAGTTATCTTTCTGAGGTTGCGTTGGTGTTCCTTGAAAAGTTCTAGCAGGACTTCTTGGCGATCCCCATAACGGAGGAAAGCATAGACGAAGCGATATCTGCATTGAAGGGTACCTCCGCGCCCGGACTTGATGGCTTCACTGCAGATTTTTATAAGGCCTATAGAGATCTACTGATTCCCCAGCTCCTTGCCATGGAGGCCCTGGACCGGCAGGTATTACCTCCCACCCTGCGAGAGGCGGTCAGTATCTTACTCCCCAAACCAGGTAAAGACCCGCTATTATGTGGCTCCCATCGTCAATTGTCCCTCCTTAACCTAGACGACTACAAAATACTGGCAAAAGCTTTGGCCTACCGGCTGTCTCGATTGATGGAGTTTATAATCTCCCCTGCCCAGTCTGGATTGATACCACATCGATCGACGGCTTTCAATCTGCGCACGTTGTTCAATACCTTACATAGAATCAACCCTGATACCCCAGCGGCGGCCATCCTACTAGATACGGAAAAGGCATTTGATTGCCTTGAATGGCCTTTCATTTTGTCCATCATTTTTCGGAGGAAAGCAGGATATTTGGTCAAAGGACTGGTGGCCCTCTGCTCTCGGTGCCTGCCCCACACCCACCCAGTCAGCTCGGAATTTTTGACTCCTCGCTCTCCTTCGATAAGCAGGTCAGCAGGACGGCCTCTACCTGCTGCGGGGCCTTGCGAATCCTGAGGAAAATCGTATATTACCTGTCGACCGAAGCCCGTAGACAGGTTGCGGTAGCCCTCATAGCCTCCCGTCTGGACTATTGTAATGTACTCTATCTGGGAATCACCAAACAAATCGTCCAGCGTCTCCAAGCTGTGCAAAACGCGGCCGCTAGGTTCGTTGTTGACGCTCCCAGGCGTTCATCAGGCTCAGCCATTAGGAAAGATCTGCACTGGCTCCCCATGCAAGCCAGGATTAACTTTAAAGCCCTGTGCCTCACCCACCGTGCCCTTCATGGACTTGGGTCAGAAGACATCAGTTCCCTTGTGCCCTTTTATGTCCCCGGTAGGGATCTTCGCTCAGCAAATAAAAACCTCCTTGCTGTTCCCAGAATCCTGAAGACAAGATGGGGCGGAAGGGCCTTCTCCTCCCTTGTTCCCAGGATGTGGAACCCCCTTCCTCTGAAGCTTAGAGATCAACCCTCTCACGTTCAGTTCCGGAAGGCCTTGAAGACTTGGTGTTTCAGGGAAGCCTACCTCTAGCCAGCATTCCTCCTCTTCTTCACACTCAGCTTTTTCTACCATCCTCAGCGCCTTGACGCTTTTGGGCAAAGTTACGCTATACAAGGCTCAAATCATCATCATTATCATCATCATCATGCAGCGCATGGGAATGCTATTCGGTTTCATCGCCACTACTCTGCTGTTTAGTCGGCCGACAGCCAGGCTCCGACTGAATGGTGCATTGTCCCCCCTTTCACACTCTCACGCGGCACCAGGCAGGGCTGCCCGCTGTCTCCATTGTTGTTTGTTTTAGCCATGGACCCTCTTATAAGACATTTTCAGGAAAAACGCTTACACAGAGGGTTGCAGTTTCGTACAGGCCCGCTGTTAGTCTCATTGTATGCAGATGACACGGTTTTGTATGTTCGCAATCCCCAGATTAACCTAGACCCACTCATTCGGGAGATATTGCGTTTTGGTGTGTATTCTGGATTGGGAATCAACTGGCACAAATCTGTAATTTTCCCGCTCACGGCCAGCACGGTCAGATGGGACCTGGAGTTCCCTCTGGAGTGGGATACCGACTCGGTCAAGTATTTAGGCATTCATATACACCTTAGTACTGAACAGATCATCCGTCGTAATTACGGGACGGCTGTAGCTAAATTGGAGACACACATTGAGAAATGGCTTCACCTTCCTCTGTCCATGGCAGGTCGGGTCTCGCTAATTAAAATGATCGTGCTGCCTACATTTTTATATTTATTTCAAAACATCCCTATCCCACTCACGAAGAAATTCTTTTTAACATTGCAGTCCAATTTGATAAGACTGGTATGGGAGGGTGGACACCTTAGAGTAAGCTGGAGGGTGATGACTCTCCCCTGCGACAGAGGCGGGTTAGGGGTACCTGATTTTAGATTGTATTACTTAGCTGCGCAATGCAGTTTTGCACATGGTATCACCCTGATGCCAGAATCCCTTACCTCCGACCAGAATGTGACTTAGTCCTACCAGACACACTTGTGGCAATTTTACCGAAGTGTTTCCCCAGAGACCCCAAGGATACCCAACCTGCCTCGACCACCAGTTGGGCTTGGGACCAATTGCAACGCGTCACACACACACTCCTCTGCTCTACTCCTCAGATCTCCCAAACCCTAAAATTATCCCCATAACTAGCGAAAAAGTTGGTACAGAAGACATGCCTCAAATTCGGCATTCTGAGGATGGGCGACCGATTCCCAAATGGACATGCTTTCGACCCGGGTGACGAGGCCCTCTTCCCTGACGCCATCTTCATGGACAGATTTGTCCTTTCGCGAATTCGCTCTGCCCTTCGGGCTACCTTCCCAGATTTCCCTTTGGAGCCCCCTTCCTTCCCCCTGCTTACTAAGGTGATTGACAGCAACAGAGGGGTACACATTGTATCAGGGGCGGTGGGTGACATTTAAAAGTGGCGGGGCGCAAAGTGATTTGCATACAGCACCGTAGCGAGCGCAGCGAGCGAGCCAGAACCCCAAAAGGGGGGTTTGGGGGGATAAACCCCCCGCCCCCCCCCCCCCAGAAATTTTTGAAAAAAAGAAGAATCGTGCATTTTCAAGCAAATTTGAGAAGGCAGGAACGTTAATAAAGCTATTGTGAAAGTGCAGTTATTACATTAATAGATGGCATAACATAGGTAGCTGCTTATTCAGTATAACCACAGAGCTTCATACATTCCGTCCTATTATGCTCAGACTGAATGCTGTCACCAGGCCAACTGGCTCACTTTCAAGAACAGGACCGTATTCAAACCACTTACATGGACATACAAATCAGCAAATGACATGGCATTCAACCTACTCTCTGACACCCTACCATGCTACACACCAACTCGGAACTTTAGATTCACCAATCACAACTTTCAAATCAGCAAATGACACGGCTCCCAACACCCTCTCTGACACTCTACCATACTAAGCACCAGATCAGAACCTTAGATCCACCAATCACAACCTTCAAACAACACCAAAGCCACCATGTTTGCCTCCTAGTTCTGGGACTTTTACATCTCTGTCCTTCTACACTGAAACTCCACATCACCCAATATGTGGCCCATCCAATCTCTGCAGGAATTTCAGATGGCATTGAAAAGACATGTGCTTCAAGGAAAAAGCACAGCGGCATGGCGGATGTCGACAATGGCATTTAAAGAACGTGCAATACAAAATAACGTTATATGGGCAAACATTTTTGTTGTTTTCCCCAAACATTTTTTATTAAGTAAATAGAACACTATGAGCTATCCGTACAGGAGAGCTGCATAATTGTGACCAATTGACTACAATCAACAATCAAGGGGAGAGGATGTAGCCTTACGGCTAGAGCGGTCGGCTTCGAAGCTGGGTAACCTGGTTAGAGTCTCAGCAACAACACTCTACATCCTGTGATTCAGGGGAAATCACTTAATCTCCCCGTGCCTACCAATAAAAAAATGAAGGTGTTCATCTATAACGAAACTGGTGCTCATGTAAAGCGCTCTGATACCCGATGTCTCAGGTCTAGTTCGCGCTATATAAAACTCAAAAAAGAAAAAATCTGAACTTCAAGGTCTGCTTAGCCATACAATATGACTATTCAATCATCAAATTATACATGTCCTACACACGGTCACTGCGAGGAGCCTATGAAGCAATGACTGATGACTCATATGCCTTCCCCATAGGCCTATACAACCAGGAAGCAGCACGTGACTCTTGCTGTAGCTACTCTGCGAGTCACTCTTGTGGAATGCTCAAGAGGAACTGACCCTTTTCTAAGTGGAACAGCTTTGAAAAACCGGAAAGAGAATGAGCTTTACTCTGTAATGCTACTAGTGTTGTCTTTATATCTTTGGCACCTCACCTGTTCTAGGGCCCTCCGGTACGCATGCTTGAGCCTGGAACTTCCCATTATCAGAATAAGTGAGTGGATGTGGTTGTCTGCTTGTTGGTCTCTAGCGTTTGTGGCTGTGTGCATGTGTGAGTATGGTTGAGTTTACATGTGCTGGTGTTTGTGGCGGTTTGCATGTGTGAGCAGGTTTGCGTTTACATGTGCTGGTGTTTTTGGCTGTTTGCATGTGTGAGTATGTTTGAGTTTACATGTGTTTGGGAAAAGAATTACAATCAATGCAATGAACTCCCCACTGTATTTATGTCCTGAGTAATTTGCCACAGCCTCCTGTGCACTGAGATATCTATACAACAATATTAACCTCCTCCCTGCAGCTAGGCAACATGCAGAAATGCAATTTCATAAAACCTCATCCTTACAGGCCTTGGGGATAGCATTTATACCAGATAAAAGCCAGCCACTCTGTTTCTATTAATGTCAGATTTCTGCATCCGTTATCTCTCTAGAGGAACCATGACCAAGGCTGAGAGGTAAAGTGGGCGTAAAATTAGACTTTAAATTTGCTTTTGAAGTGAGATGAAATCCAAACATTGGCAAAGCGAATGTGTTTGACTTTTATAGTAAATACAGATACACACCATCCAAGCACATGTTGACTCGACATAGATGATACATGCATGTAAACATCCATGCACTCTCAGACTAACACAACTACAGTACTACATGCATACATACCATCGGGCAGGCCCCCATGCCGACAGAACAACAGACCCCAGGCAAACAGAACAAGAGACCCCCCCACACACAGAACAACAGACCCCCATGCACACAGAACAACAGACCCCCAGGCACACAAAACAATAGACCGCCCCAGGCACACAGAACAACAGACCCCCAGGCACACAGAACAACAGACCCCCAGGCACACAGAACAATAGACCGCCCCAGGCACACAGAACAACAGACCCCCAGGCACACAGAACAACAGACCCCCAGGCACACAGGACAACAGACCCCCAGGCACACAGGACAACAGACCCCCAGGCACACAGGACAACAGACCCCCATGCACACAGAACAACAGACCACCCCAGTGACACAGAACAACCGGCCCCCTGGCACACAGAACAACCGGCCCCCTGGCACACAGAACAACAGACCACCCCAGGCACACAGAAAAACCGGCCCCCAAGCACACAGAACAACAGACCGCCCCAGGCACACAGAACAAGAGACCCCAGGAACACAGAACAAGAGAGTCCCAGGAACACAGAACAGACCCCCCCACACACAGAACAACAGACCCCCCCACACACACAGAACAACACACCCCCATACACACAGAACAGCAGACCCCCAGGCCGACAGATCAACAGACCCCCATGCACACAGAACAACAGACCCCCATGCACACAGAAAAACAGACCCCCCCAGGCACACAGACCAACAGACGTTAGTAAACGGAACGCGTGTCACGTCGAATCGGACAGCTGGAGAAAAACAGATCGGGTGTGCCCTCAGTCCTGGTGACAAGGCCACACATTAGTGTGTCTGTGTTATTCATCAGGACAGCGACATGTGGCACACATGACATATCACACCCAGTCTCTACATACTGCTAGCACTGGGACGTGTCTATAGAATAAGGTTGTACAATAAAGCTTTTGTTCTAAAAAAAAACAAAAAACGGACAAGACATTACTTTGGCAGTTTTGTACAAAGCGAACTCTTCCCGAAGGTTTTACAAGGTAAGGTATTATTGTGAGTTTTACATTACAGACAAACAAATTCATTTTTGATAGGCGCAGAGAGATTTATGAAGTGGTGGTGCCCAAAAACAACTGCCGGTGGGACCCACCTGCAGCCACCGGTTCAAATTAAGCACTGCACATAACCCTAGAAAAGTAAGTAGACCACTCCTTGTGGGATGCGAGGTCTCAGGATCCGTACCCAGAGTAAACACTTTGTATTTTTTATTTGTAGGGAACAAACAATGGCAGACAGTGCAGGTGTAAAAGCATATAAACTACCAATGTGCAAAAATTTCACACATAATAACTCAGATCAACCGGCTAAAGAAATTAGCAAAACATGCAAGTGGAGTACAAGTTACACATAATAGTACAGTTTATGGTTAGTTAATCAAAGTAGTCATAAATTTACATAAAATAAAATGTGTAAACTCTCTGGAAATAAAGTTCAAAGGTGCTGGATTAAAATCTACACCCCACAGATTGCAGACCTTATCAAAATCCAAAAATAAAATTAACAATTGGTATAACTTAAAAACGGTAACTGCAGTACACCCCGATGAACCACGATATACTGATGAGGATGATTAGAACAGAATTGAAACATTGAATTCAATTAAAAGGAAGACAATTTTTGAAATCATTTTAGAACAACCTCTTAACTTAAAATTCCACCTGGCCATAGTCATTTCTGAATCAGTCCAAAACCACACAGATCTGTTGTACTTGTTACAATGTGCCAGGTTCATCAGGTATGAGGATGACTGATGATAAATGAAGTTTCACAAAAGGCACAACATCCGCATGCCAACATCTATGGTTAGTACACAACCTATGTCACTGCCCAACCCTTGCACAGGATCATCCCTCATTAGACTACAAATGACACGAATCACAGCAGTTTGCAATATCTCAAGCCTTGGCAGCAGCACGCTGATGACAGTGCTAACATCTAGCAGTAAACACTGCTTGTACTAGCACTGTTTGTCACCCTGGGACGACGACTATCCAGTTAGCGGTATCAGATGTAGATAAAATGTGCAGCTTTAAACCCTACTTGAATCTGTGTTTCAAAGGGTGAGTGATCATCAAACTGAGAGCGTGTATCTTGGAGAACAGTAATGATAGGAGTGAGAGAGCGGCCCTGGAAGGCGGGTGAAATAAAAGGAAGATATTCCTGCTACACTCCAACACCAGAATCCCAAAGTCATCACACTTTAGATATAACCACTGATCTTCCACCCAAGCATTGGTTGCTGTTTGCCAGTCTAATACCTGGGCGTCATCTTGAGAGTGTGCATGATATACCACTAAGCATGCCCGTGAGCAGTCAAGACTAATTAAACCTGAAGAAGAAATGGGAAAGTTTAGAACCTTTACGGACTCAACAACTGAGCGCGACCACTGGAGCTGTAAATTGCCCACATGCACCTTAGCCTAGTAAGAAAGACAAAATCTTGTGCATACCGACTACTAATTCCGAAACCCCAGTTGGTTTCTGATGGCTTGGTAGAACTACAGCGACATGTGCTTGATCTCAAAGTCACTGGTTCAAATTCTTGCAATCCCACTCTGCCTTTTATCCTTGCGAGGTCAAGAAAATGAATACATCGAATTGGGTGACAATAAACATCTGCTATGCAGCAACAAGATTCTTTTCTGGGTGAACATGCACTACAAATATTCATCTGTGTAAGGCTGTTGATATCACTGTGTAATATTCTCTTCCATTGCTTCGGTCTCCAGTAGCAGTATTAACATTGGCCTGATGTTTGCTGGGTTCGAATGGTCTTTTTTTAGTAAAATGAGAGTGTAACACCTTGTTCTATCTCCCTTGGATGAGTGCATCTCTTTACAGAGGCATTAATCATATAAAATAAAACCTCAACAAAAAGACCTTTTTTTTTTAATCAATGTATGTGGTTAGATAGATGTTCTTGAGCCCGAGAAATGTATGGAAAGCTGCAAGAATTCATTACAGCTCAAGCGTGGCACAGAAGAGAAGGGTTCAGGATGTGCATAATTATCTGTGGCTATATTTCAACAGCTGTAAATAATGTGGCCCGACTTAGAGCACTACAGTGAGTTAGAGACAATAGACAAAATATTAGTGTTAGGAAAAGACGGCTCTCAATACACTCGGCAGTCTAAGTGCCCAGGTGTCTTTACCATTGATTCAAGCGATCACAAGAAAAACGCACCATCTGTCATAAGGACTATAGGAGTGCGGTAACTATTTCACTATTCAATTTATTGAGAAAAAGTGTACTACGTTTCTCAACGCCCAGCTTGATAAAATACGGTATTATGATGCATTTAGCACAACCCATTGAATTCAAAATTGGGACATGTATTTAAAATTAGGAAACGCATCCGGACACGGGGACAGTCTCTGAAAACCGGGACTGTCTTGGGAAATCTGGGACGTCTGGTCACCCTAGCTTCATGCCGCACTGCCGGTTCTAAGCATTGAAGAAACAGGCCCTTCTATTCTCTTTTCGGTACGCATTTAACCAACATCACAAGGCTGAGCTGGCCTTGCTAGCTTCTTGACCTGCAGATCACTACAATTGTTACTGCTAACCGTTCATCTCACTGAGCCATCTGCCATATTCTGAAGAATGGTTGAAGTGGGGAAGGTATATTTAGTAGGCCGAGCCCTACATATGGGGTAAGAACCGTGGTGTTTTCCGCAGAGCTGTCCCAAGGGTTGTCATCAACAGTGAGATGATAGATCACTCTGTCTGTGGGGGCACTTCGAGTACTAGGTGAGACAACATCCCTTGGTTCACCCTTAACCTTTTACAGTTGTTTCATACTGTATGTGTCCCACTTCTGCCTGGGCATGCTGTCCTTAGCACAACCAAGACAAGACACGAGAAGCCATACTGGGAGAAGCCGTAAAGCACATGGGGTTTCAAATATGAGTGCACCTGCAGACAGAGATGTTCCTGCAGTTAACATCCAAAGTTAGTGACAACTGCCACAACGTCACAGAAGTCAGCAAGAGTTGTCAGAAAAGTCTGTTTTGCACAAAGTCTTCCTAAAGGAGCTTTACACTGCGTATAGAGTTCCAAATGGGTAACAGTGAATACTAGAAACCTTGTTAACCATGGTGTTCTGAGCGACATCAATTAAACAGAGAACAAAGCTCGAGTTGACTATTATGTCACTCAGAAGAACCACAAAGTGAAGAGCATCCCTGTTGTACTCTGTAAGCTGTTTATAATATGGCAATATGTATGGACAACCCAAACCATCTACCCCTACATTCAGCAGCTATAGAGGGTTAGAGGCCTTATTGAGGAGCTATACACACAATGGCTTCCCCATGCGTCAGCTCCTTGTCCCATGGTAAACCTGGTGTCTAGTCACCCAACCCACTTCCTTCTGGTCGTCACTCTCCCCACCCCCTAAACAAAATAATATCTGGCATCCTCCACCCCATACCACCCTCAGTTTTGGCCTAGCCCCCAATGACTAAAAAAAGTCCAGTGTGTTTTGCTACTCTCCCACACCACCCTTTCCATTTACCATCCCACCCCACCCAAATTAAAAAATATGATTTCTTGTCAACCAATCCACGTTTTTAATAATCTGCCCTTTCCACCCAAATATATCAATATAATTCCTAGTTTCCTGTTATTCGACACTCTCTCTGCCATCATTCTTCTTCCCCACCTAAATCTGTGCTCTCTGCTCTCCAATCTCTGATTTTATTTCTTCTTGCTTTTCGTATTTTATTTATTTTTGTAATGAGTCATTTTGTTATTTTTTTTCGTCATAAGTATACAAGGGAAGTGGTTATTACTTTTATATTTTTTAATTCGTATGTGTGCAAAAAAAATTGCAGGTTCGATAAGGCCAGGCACATTGGCTTTTCCGGTGCTTGTTTACATAAAGTGAGGATAAATGCAGTTTTGCAATAATCTTATTGTTTAGCGTAGATCTCGGTGAGGTAGAACTCACTAAATGTAAATAAGTCTGCTGTCCTTACTCCAGCAGAAATGGTCAAGCTCGAAATGAGCACGAAATAAGTGATTATTTAAATTTGGAAGACATGAACGCGAGGAAGTATGCATCCACACTTAATATTAAAACAAATTAGAGGAAATACAAAACAGACTTCATCATGTAGTCGGCATCCAAGCGCTCTGCGGAAAGTAGTTGAGGCAAAAACAAGCGAGAGGAGCTTTATGTTAATGAAAGTGGGGCAGTAACACAACCTCGAAAGTCGAGTGATTTAAAAAAAAAAATACTTTTGCAGTTTTATGTGGTGGCGTGAACCCGACCCAAAGGGTATTGGGGCGCTTTTCATTAGCACCAGCTACATTACACAAGGACGCATTCCTTTTTTGGTAGGTACGGGGAGATTAAGTGATTTGCCCAGAATCACAGGATGTTGAGCCGACGCCGAGGATGGAACTTGAATCTCAATCCAAAGTCGGCGGCTCTGGTCGTTACGTCACATCCTCCTTCATTTTTAACTCTGTATGACTTTCCATTTTACCAGTGAATACCGGAGCCGGGTGCAAAGGGCTCTGGGGATTTCAGGTACTTGCCGAGTAGTTAATCCAGGCCGTGTTTTCCTGGTATTCGAAAACGGGCCGTCCTAAATTTGTAATAGGAGATGTAGTTCCGCGTGTTCCCAAATGCCAAGAAAAATAATAAACACAATCCGGTGAGTAACTTAAACATGAATGTGGGAAACTTGAACACTTCAAATGCCATCGAGAGACAAAAACATGTTGTATGCGATATTATTCATAAACTTAGTTACTAATAAGTCCACGTGGAGTGTGTAGCTGATCCAGTCAAGTATATTTTCCTTAGCTTTTTAGATTTTGTAGCTCTCTCTTATCTCGAGATAAAATCAGGGCATCAAATCCATGAATGTGAAGAACAGGCTTGGAGTGGGTGGCGTACTCCTGCATGAAAGAGAGGAGAGGAGATGTGGCGTTTCCAGAGCTGCCGACTGTGGGACAGGGAACCGGTTTCAAGTCTCGGTCCAACAAAAACCTGTGATTCTGGGCTAATGACTTGATTTCCCCAGGTTTAACAAAACACACATAATGCGACCTTGCCTAATGTGACCGCTGCTCGGTTAAAGCTTTCTGATACCGATACAAGTTTGTGTTATATAAAACTGCAAAAAAATATGGCGTAATTTTAGAGCTCTATAAGTGAGCCCGATCAAACCCTGCTGAGGGTCACAACGCCAGTAACGCTTCATAAAACGGTTTCGTTATACTTTGCTGAGGTGGCTCGCTCACCTTGGATATTCGAGCAGTACAATAAACTAGCAGGGTTTGTCTGAACCCGGCACAGGAGATCCCTCTTCAGTGAAGAGCTGGGATACTCTGATAAAAGAAAAACACGAGGGTGTTTGTGTTTGTTGTGCTTGCTAATAGAGCACGTTACAGGGGGAGGGGCACTACTATTTACTATTATACTTCTTCGACCTGTCATAAATACTGCAGTGGTCTCTCTGCGGAGGGGTGAGGCCTTTACTTCGTGCCCGCAGAACGCCTCACTGCCTGGCTGCCCTAGGAAGCAGCGTTTCCCACATGACTGCCCGGTGCTGTATAATCAGCATGTTGTTTAATTTATTTATACTCTCACTAGTAGTCACTCACCAAACGCTGCAGACAGTACTGTCTCCACTGACTCCACACGAGCAGCATCAGCACACGAGTCGACTCGAGTCCACACAGTCACAACCACGAGGCGAGTCGGACTAGTAGACAGCAGGTAGACAGTGAGTAGTAGTGATTGAAGAACCGTTACCAGCGCCGCGCGCCAATGGCCAATCACTGCATGACTACAAGAAGTCAGATACAGTGATTGGCCATTGTGAACTGCGGCTGAGCCACCCACGCGCGGCATCCAATATGGATTGCCCCTGCTCTGCGGAACGGTGACCAGCCAATCCTGGCGCTGCTGCAGCGCCAGGATTGGCTTGGATGGCACACGAAATGCTCGCCCTGTCGCCCTTTTAACTCCAGGGCTGCGCCGCATGCGAATAAACATGCACCCCACCATGTCACTATGTGGGGCACCTTAATATGCGCATGCTCGGGCAAGTTTCTGCCCTAAGCTGTTATGCGCGTTCTTCTTCTGACTCGTCGTGACGTCTCGACGGCGACGCCTGTCAATCACTGACACTGCAGCCCCGCAGCCCGCCCCCCTGCGCACTCCCGTTTCAGTCGGGTACTGCCCGGCGGCGCATGAGAAGTCAGGAAGTAACTGCAAGTTGTTGTTGGGACATTTATTTTAATTATTTACTGGCAGCCGCGGGTCCGTGGGCTGGTGGGGCTACGCCCCTACGCCCCAATGGACGCACCACTGCTGCATTGTATCCCATCTCTATAAGTCATGCGTTGCTGCTATGCAGGTCAATGAGGATAAAATATGCAAAGCTTGGGAGGAGGATTTGGGTGGTTCGATTTCAGACGAACAATGGGATCCCTGCTGTGTGGTCACCAGCAAGATCTCCCTCAACAGCAGACACAAATTGCTCCACTTTAAGTTTCTGCATAGGATGTACATTACCCCGGCCAGACTGCATAGAATAGACCCTACTAGGACACATCGCTGCACCAGTTGCCACGCCTCGCATGCCGATTTCGCCCACCTGGCTTGGACTTGTCCGAACCTACAAGCATATTGGGTGGACATTCATGGGATGGTGAGTGATATGGTCAAGGTCCCTATGACCCCGTTGCCTGAGATTGCGTTGCTGGGATACGTTACCAAGTTCCCACAGGTTATACGCAGATTTATCGCTATTAGTTTGCTCCTGGCCAAAAGAGAGGTCTCGATCCACTGGGGTGGCAAGACGACGCCCTCAGTGAAAGGATGGCTAAGGAGTATGGCATCTTGCTCTACGAACAGTGATATGTATGCACCAACACTCCAGACCCAAAGATATTTGGGATCCCTTCAGGGCGTACTTGCAAGTCCAGTAACTGACCCCTCCACACAAGCAGATCATGGAATAGTTCCTGTCGGAGTGGGCTAGATTGTTACACTGTGTAGGACACGTCCCGCCTCTCTGGTGGTGTTTTAATTCTGTTATTGCTACTACGATATGTTCAGCCCTTGTGTGGGTATCTCGCTTTTGTTCAATATGTGATCGTAATGGCTTACGTTTTAACGTATGGGGGATTTGAGGAACTTGTTTTGGGGCGGCATGTACACACCACAAAGTTGTTGAAAGTGTCTAGGGAAATATATATTTGACCTACTTGTGCTTATCAAATTGTTCTTTTCCGATTCCCAGTCCTCTACTGTATCTGTAACTAAAATGCTAAATAATGTTAAAAAAAAAAAATCTACTCCCGGCAGGGTGCAGGGAGAGTCATTTTATATTTGCTGTTAACTAGGATTGATCCCGGATAATGGGGACTACCATGCGTAGACTCTTTAGAGAGTATCCGATATCTTGGCCCTGCTACCCCTGCCCCGATGCTCCTGGTTTCCATAGCTGTCTCCCCCAATGAATCTCTCTGGTAATTAATTTGAGTAAAAATAGAGTTTTTTTGCACCAATGTTTGCAAAATAATCTCTCCAGTCTAAACTATCACAGCCTAAACACTGAACCTGAACTACACATGCCTACATTAATGGGCAGTGCCCCGTTATTTTTGAGATTTACATGAGGACTGCCATCTTGATGCGTGTAACCATATGAAGATAAGATGTATGTCAGCCTACATTGGGGCATCTCTGTTTTACACTGGAAGCGTCCATATTTTATCAGTTGACATAAAAGCAGAATTGCCCACCTTCTAATACAGGTAACATTCGAATGAGGAACAAGCATGCTTTAGATTAGGTTATCTTTATGGATTAATTTGAATTGGGATTTGATTAAGAGATGATGAACTTTTGGAGCTGAAGTATGGTATAGGGGTAAGGGTATTTGCCCTTTTTGATGGTTAAAATATACCTTTTTTTATTGCAATTTCTAATTCAAGATCTAAACTTGTATATTTGCTATTTCTGCTTTTCACAGTTTGTCTTTTTTATGTTTTTGTCTAGAGTGGAGATGGGCCCGCAGCTTTGCAGGTAACTAAAGATGTCCCTTTTTTTCATTCCTTGCTTCTTACTTCTTTTTCATTTCTTCATTTTATTGTAACTATTTCCAATTATCTGTACCCCAGAGCCTCGCTGTGCACAATCTTTTGATATCATTCCTATATTAACAATATGGTGCATGTCACAGGGTCTCTGCTGTAAGATACATGTGCTCGTTTTTCCTGTTCTTGTATCGTTCAAGCTTTGGCAATAGGCCGCAAAACAACCTAGAGCAGCCCTTCAGGAGAGAACAAATTATCTGTACTACTGCTGACATCTGCACAACTACTGGAGTCTGCAGCTTTGCTGGGTTCTGCCCCGATGCTAGGGTCCTTGACACTGCTGATGCTCGTTTCTCTGCAGGGTGCTGCATGACATCTAGGGTCTGTAGCACTTCTGGGATTTGTAGTGCTGCTGTGGTCTACACCACTACTGGGGTCTGCAGGACCGTCAGGATCTGCACTGCTGATGGACTTTGCATCACTATGGCGGTCTGCTCCACTACTAGGGTCTTTAGCTCTGCTTTTGCTGTAGAGTTGCTGGAATCTGTTGTGCTGCTGGGATATATACCACTGCTGGGGTCTGCACGGATGCTGGGATCTGCAGTGGTGACTGGCACATGAAACTCCTGGAGAAACACAGCTATTCAGTAGCCATCTAAACTGAGCCTTACCCTCTATATACCCTTCATGTAGGACCCCTGGGCTGGATATCCAGACATTTTGGCTAGTGTTATTTTTTTGAGTAGGCATCTAGCTTGCCACTTGCCTGTGTCCCCAGTTCCTTCTTGTTCCAGCCTGATCCAGTTGCCGCAGTTTGACCAAGTGACACAGCAGCTGTCCAGGTTTTCCTGCCTACTATTCTTACCGCCAACAAAAGCCTCGCCCAACTCAGAACCTACTTAATGCAGGCTGAAGCGTGACCACACAGCGTGCGTGCCAAAGGTGAGGCCGTCTGTGCCAATCTATGCCTGGACTGCACCCAGCGCCACAACCCCTGGCCCTCCCACCCCCTGCTTCAAACATAACTCCAACAAAACAAAAGTACTGATCTTCAGAAAAGACACACCAGCTTGAGACCACAACTTGTGGCCCGCATCATCCTAGACTACCAACTAACCATGAAACGTCAAGTAAACACAGTTGCCTCCTCATGCTTCCACAGCCTGTGCATGCTCCACAGACTCTTCAGATGGATCCCTATCAACACCAGAAAGATATGCACACAGGCCCTCGTCACCATCCGCCTCGACTATGGTAACGCTCTCTAAGCTGGAATTTCCAACAGACTCCTGAAGGGACTCCACCCCATACAGAACACTGCAGCCACACTTATCCTTGACCTCCCAAAACAGAGCCACATCACCAATCACCTCAGAGACCTTCACTGACTTCCCATGCAGAAGAGACGCCAGTTCAAGATTTTCACGCATGCATACACGGCTCTACACAACCTAGCACCTTCCTACATCAACCAACGACTAAACTTCCACCTGCCCGCAAGACGCCTGCACTCTGCTTCACTTGCCCTCGCACACACCATTGCTGCCGCAAAGGATGAAGCTCCTTCTCCTATATGTGGCCAAAACCTGGAACAACCTGCCTCATAACCTCCGAACATCTTTCTCCCTGGCAAATTCAGAAAGCAACTGGATCTTCAACAGAGACGTGGCATCGTCAGCGGCCGGATACCCTAGGGGTGACACTGCAGTTATCCAAATACTGATTGATTGATTGATTGATACACTATTGCGGAGCTCTACACTACCATCCCGAAGATCCACGCTCCATCTTAGGACCTTTCACCTGCACTCACCTGCCACAGCACACACACTAGCCCACCGACCTGCCCCACGCCAAACACACCACAGACGCCACTTGAACAAAAACACCAACTCACATGCGCCCTTCTCAACACATGCTTAATATATCTCCACCATCACACCCGGTGTCCTCTTTCTCACTGAGACCTGGCTCAACCTCTTTTCCGCGACAGACATTTCCACTGCATCACTCAATTGATACAAGATCACCCATGCTTTAACTAGCCTGGCGGATGGATCACCATCATACCCAAGGAATCCATTTATCCAGTGCACCACCACAAATGACAACATCCCACCCCAGCCATATAGCACCTCAGCTTTTTGCTTCAAACTGACAGCAAAACCAGAATCAGGGGCACCCTTGCTACTGTCCTCCAGGACCACGTCCAGCCTTCTGCAACTTCATCGCCCCCCTTGCCATAGACCCCAACAACCATATTTTCATCTGTGACCTCACCTTCCATCTTGATGACCACAATGACTTCAACACTACCAATCTCCTCGACAGCATGAGCAACATCGGACGCGCCCACAACCCCATGCACACCGCAGGCCACACACTAGACCCCATCTTCTTCTACAGCGAACACATCAGATAGAGCCACACCACTGAACTCACCTGGACCGACCACTCCATCGTCCACTTCAACATCACCAGCTCACAGATCTCTGTCCCCAGTATGTCCAATTTCCCCCATCGCAGTTGGAGCAAAGTCTTAAAGGACACATGGATCGAAACCCTCAACACTATCCACTCCATTTCTTCCATTAACCTAGATCAGAGCGTCAGAAGCGTTAACAATTGAATCAACAACTGCACGGCAGCGTCACTTCCATCAGCAACAACACCTACATAAGGTCCACCAAGCATGCTAGCTGGTAAACTAAAGACCTCAGAGCCACTAATCCATACTGTAAACAACTGGAAAGGAAATGGCGCATCAGCAAGGACACAACCGACAAGACCACCTTTAAGACAGCCCTCAACCTCGATCACAGACAGTTGAGAGAATTGAAGAAAAAGGCCTTAGCCTCACGCAGCAAATCAAGCTCCATTAACAGCAAAGTACTCTTCAACCTCATCAAAGAATTATCCAATCCCTCAGCTGCAACAAACAACAATACCCCTTAACAGGAAATCTGTGGCAAACGTCTTACACGGCAAGTTCACCAAAATCTGCAGACACTACAAACTCCAACCCGAGGCTTTTCAAGCAACACAACGACCTTGCTACCACCACAGACAGTCCACTAACCGAATGGAGCTAGCTCATCCTACAGAACTCCCCCTCCATCAAGAACTCGATCCACTCAGGTGCCCCAACCGACCCATGCCCTCACAACATCTTCAACCTAGACTAAGCCAGAATCATCCTCATACTCTGCACCTTATTAAACACTTCAATTGCCATCTTCCTATAGGGCTGGAAATACACAGAAGGCATTGCCCTACTAGTGAAGCCATCGGCAGACCCCAGCAAACTCAATCACTACCGACTGATCTCCCTGCTTCCGTTCCTAACCAAAGTATTAGAAAAAGACATCAACCAACAACTACCCTCACATCTGGAAAGGAACCTCCTACTCAACTCCTCCCATTCCAGATTCCATAGCAATGAATTAGCCCCCATAGTGGCTACAGATGACATCCGAGCCCTCCTCGAATTAGAAGGGACTGTGGCTCTGATCCTCTTAGACCTCTCAGAAGCCTTTGAAACGGTCTCCTACCATACACTCAGATCAAGGCTACCCAACATAGGCATACAAGGAGCTGCTCTCAGATGGATCGCCTCTTTCCCACCAGAAGAACACAGAAGGTCCGCCTTCCCCCTCCAAACCCAAGGAAATCATATGTGGAGTAGCCCCAAGTATCCTCACTCAGCACCACCCTGCTAAACACTCATATGACACAGCTGGCCAGCATCGCCAAAACCCACAGACTCAACATCATATCCTACACCAACAAGACACAACTTATCCTCACTCTCCGAAGACACCACCTTGACCAACTTCCACAAGTACATGACAGAGGTTGCCAGCTGGATGGAGGACAACTGCCTGAAGCTCAACACAGACAAGACAGAAGTGCTGATCTTCGGAAACAAAAGCTCCCCATGGGAAACTTCCTGGGGGCCCTCAGAACTCAGACCTACTCCTTCCACCACTAACCAATCTAGGAATGTATCGTTCTGGACAACAAGATAACCATGCCGACTTAGGTCAACTCCGTCTCCTCCTACTGCTTCTTCATCCACTGCATGCTTTGTAAGATATTCAAATGGCTACCCCAAACTCAGTATGCACCATCACCTAGGCTGTCACCTCCAGCTGACTGGACTATGGCAGCAGGCTCTACCAGGGATCACCGCTCACCTTCTCAAAATGACTACAGAAAATACAGAACACCGCAGTCAGACTCGTCCTGGATCTCTGTAGATGAACACAAACTGGCTCCCTGTACAGAAACAATACCTGTTCAGGCTCCTGAACACACACACAAAGCCCTACAGAACTGCCGACCTGCCTCCTTCAACCACAGCCTAAACTTCCATCAGCCCATCAGACACCCCTGCTTCCCTTTCTCCGACCCTCACCCCTGCATCCGGAGCGAAGACATGGAACAAACTACCCTTTCAGCTTTGGACCTCCCCATCTCTTCCAGAGTTCCAAAGGTCCCTAAAGTCCTGGTTACTCAGCTAATTAACTAGACCCTGCCAGTGCCTGGATGCCCTCACGGGTGACGAGAAGCGATCTGCAAATCTTCTGATTGGTTGATTGAAAGTCTATGGAGGTAAGTTAAGGCAATGCTTGGTGGCAACAATTATTTCCACTGTCTTATGAAAGCGGGTATCTGGAGGTGGTAATGTGTAACAAGTATGTTTAAGCATATGCGCTTGTGGCATTTTGTTCTAGTGAAGTGTACTGTTGCTGTAACGTGATGACCTTATAAGAAAGTAGCTGCCCTCGCCACACAACTCTGTCTGGTAGCGGTTGCCCCCTGACCTTTCCAGGTCCCAGGTTCGAGGCCTTCATCCACCCACAGGGACCCGCCTGTGCCTCATCCCTGGTGGTCCAGTGGGGAGCATCTCTGCTCTGCTGCTGCTCCACCCTCTGTCTCTCTGCTTTCTGCCTTTTCTCCTCTGATCTCTTTTTTCCTCCTTCCATCTTTTCTGCTTTTCTGTCACTTTCTGCACTTTTCTGGGTACTGTATTTCACTTACTGCACTTTTTCACATTTGCGCTATTTCCTCACTGTATTCCTGCTGCTGCTAGCATCCTGCGGCCCGCCTCCCTCCAGCGCCACATTCCTGCTTCCCGCCTTTCCCGCTTCCCGCTGTCTACCCCTCCCCCTCATGCTACTTGATGGCAGCCGCTGGGGTGCCAAAGGCAAGTCCATCTGCACCCATCTATGCCTAGACTGCACCCAGCGCCTCAGACCCTTGTCCTCAGGCCATCCACTGCTACCACACCAACACCCTCCACGTCCTCTATATCGGATGCCACTCCACCTGCCCCTTGCATCACCAAAGAACACCCAAGGCCCGTTCACCTGCAACGCCTACACCTTCTCCGGCCTCCGCACACCAGACCTACTGTCTGCACGACACAAAAAAATGGGACCCGACCACCTCAGATGTATCATACTCAACACACACTCCCTCAAAAGATACTCCATGGAGATCTGGGACCTACTTGACTCCACCTCCCCCGCCTTCTTCACAGAAACCTGGATGAAATCCAGCTCAGCCCGGTTATCGCAACTGCCATCCCCGACGGCTACATAATCATCCACAAGGACCGGGAGGAGGCAGCGCCATCGTGCAAAAAGACACCCTCCGCCTCACAACCAGCCCTGACGACCACTCACTTGACATTGAGCACCTCCACTTCCAGATCCAGACCAACCTGAACGCCACCCTACGTGGCACCCTCGTCTACAGACCTACTGGACCCCGCACCCCCTTCAGCGACGCCATAAATTAATTCATTGCTCACCACGCTCTTGCCTCAACGGACTACATCCTCCTTGACGACCTCAACTTCCAACTAGACAACCTCGAAGATCACAACACCTCATCCCTACTGGAGAACCTCGTCACCGTTTGACTCGAACATCTGGTCATAATGCCAACCCACTCAGCAGGGCAAACGCTCAACCCCATCTTCTCTGCAAGCAACACAACAACATCTCCATCAACCACACCTCCGAGCCACACTGGACCGACTATCACTGCTTCCACTTCTCCTTCACCAAACCTACCGTACACCACCATGCCTACCGTGACCCTTGCAGAAGCTGGAACAAGGTCACTAAAGACCAGCTCACCACCTCCCTCAGCAAGACCCCACCACAGACATCCACGGATGCCAACACCGCAGCACGCAACCTATACTGCTGGATTTCAGACTACACCAACACACTGGCCCTGCTCAAGACACCATTAGGCAAACAGCTCTCCAAGAATGCCAGCTGGTTCTCCTTCGCCCTCCAAGAGTCCAGGCGCATCTGCAGATGGCTCGAGAAAAGATGGAGGAGCAGCAAAATCACGGCAGACCATGCAGCCTTCAAATCCGCCATCAATGCACACCACTGCCTCATCAGAAAAATAAAGAAGGCAGCCATTGAGGAACGCATCAATGACAACACACACAACAGCAAAGAACTCTTCACCATAGTCCAAGAATTCGCCAAACCCAGCACAAAGAAAACAGACATCCCCCCGTCCCAAGCCCTCTGTGACAACCTTGCTACCTTCTTCCACCGCAAGATCAAGGAGATCTACGACAGCTTTGCAACCCAAGACTCAAACCCCCCACCCCCTGCAACCACGGCATCCAATGGATACAGCGCCCAGCAGAGCTTGACCAACTCCACTACCCTAACCTCTGACAACACTCCAGGCTCATGAAGAGCATCCACTCCGGAGCCCCCTCAGATCTCTGCCCCCACCACATCTACAATGGACAGAGATGAAGGAGGTGGTCCAGTCCAGGCCCTTCTCTTGGATTCCGGTATTGTGGAGGCGTGCTCTTAGTGTGCGGTTGCAGACTGTGTTGAAAGCGGCTGACAGGTACAGGAGGATGAGGGCCACGGTTTCTCCATTGTCGAGCATGTTCCTGATGTAATCGGTGGCGGCGATGAGGGCAGTTTCGGTGCTGTGGTTTCTGTGGAACCCTGACTGGGATGGGTCCAGGATGTTGTTCTCTTCGAGGAAGCTGGTCAGTTGTATGTTGACAGCCTTTTCGATGACCTTCGCCGGGAACGGGAGCAGGGAGATGGGTCGAAAGTTCTTGAGGTCCTTGGGGTCCGCCTTGGGTTTCTTTAGTAGGGCGTTGATCTCTGCGTGTTTCCAGCTCTCCGGGAAGGTCGCTGTCTCGAAGGAGATGTTGATGGTATTCCGGAGGTGGGGTGCAATGGGGCTGCTGGCTTTGTTGTAGATGTGGTGTGGGCAGGGGTCTTCCAGGTATCCAGAGTGGACGGTGTTCATGATCTTGATGGTGTCATTGTCGTTTATGTTGGTCAAGGCACGCAGGCGGTTGGTGCGGGTAGTGGTCGTGGGAGCGGGGGTGTGGGCTGTTGCCAGGGTGGTGACGGCGTCGAAGGTGTCGTGGATGTCTGTGATCTTGCGATGGAAGACGGTGGCCAGCGATTCACACAGGTCTTGTGACGGTGGGATGTGGTTGGTGTTGGAGCTGGGGTTGGAGAGTTCCTTCACGATGCTGAAGAGCTCTTTGCTGTTTTGTGCGTTGTTGTCTGGGCGGTCTCTGAAGGCGGTCCTTTTGGCAGATCTGATGAGTTGGTAGTGTCGGCGGGTGGCGTTCCTGTGGGCTGTGTAGCTTTCCGGTGTTCTTTTGCGGGTCCAGTTTTTTTCTAGTTTTTGGCAGGTTCGCTTGGAGACCTGGAGGTCTTCGGTAAACCAGCTGGCTCTCTTTCTGGTTTGGGTGTTCAGGGGTTTCTTGAGCAGGGCGAGGGTGTTGGTGCAGTCGTTGATCAATTGTCTGAGGCTGTGGGCTGCAGCGTCTGGGTCGATTGGGTCTGCGGGTGGGTAGCTGGTCCTCGGTGATCTTGCTGCGGCAAGGCATCTGCTGGGTGCGGTGGTGGGTTTCCGGAAGGTGAAGTGGATGCAGCGGTGGTCGGTCCAGTGGAGTTTGGTGGTGCGGTCGAAGAAGACGTGTCTGCTCGCTGAGAAGATTGGGTCAAGCGTGTGGCCAGCTGAGTGTGTGGGTGCTGTGACGAGTTGTCTGAGTCCGAGGTTGCCGATCAGGGTGGAGGAGTTGGCGTCGTTGTTGTTCTCGAGGTGGAAGTTCAGGTACCCGAGGAGGATGTAGTCCGTGAAGGCGAGGGCGTGTGTGCTGACAAGGTCGGTGATGGGGTCGCAGAACTGCGGTCGGGGTCCTGGGGGTCTGTAGATGAGGGTACCTCTGAGGGTAGTGTTGGGGTCGGTGTGGAACTGGAAGTGCAGGTGTTGGGCGGTGCTGCGGGTGTCGTGGGCGTGTGTTGAGATTTTGAGAGTATTTCTGTGGACCAAGGCAATTCCTCCTCCGATTCCGTTGGTGCGGTGTTTGCGGGTGATCTTGTAGCCTTCCAGGATGGCTATGGCAATGTCAGGTGCTGAGGAGGGTGTCAGTCAGGTCTCAGTCAGGAAGGCGATGTCTGGGGCGTTGGTGTTGAATAGATCCCAGAGTTCGACGGCGTGTTTGCAGGCGGAGCGGGTGTTGAGCAGGATACATCTGAGGAAGTTGGTTTCCATGTTGGGTGGGTTGGCGGGCCGAATGCTAGTGAAGCTGCAGTTCCGGCAGGAGAAGGGTCCTTGGGTGCGTTTCGGGGCGGCCAGGCAGCAGTCCAGCGTTGAGTGCGTGGAGAGTGCTGGAGTCGTAGCGGAGGCGGGTGTCGTGGTGTGTGCGGGGGTTCCTGGCGCTGGGTGCGGTCCAGGCGCGGACGGGCTCAGACGGGCTTGCCTTAGGTGTGCCATCAGTGCGTCAGGGTCTGGCATATATGGGGAGGTAGGAGGGAGGAGCAAATGGGCAGTGGTCATTCAGAGGGGCGGGCCGCATGGGACACAGCGGTGGGGGAGACGAGTGGCACAGAAGGCAAAAATGGGGCATAGGAGGGGGAAAACAGTGGTACAGAAGGCAAAATACGGGGCACAAGGAGGGGGAAACAGTGGCACAGAAGGCAAAAAACGGTACAAAAGAGGGGGGAAACAGTGGCACAGAAGTCAAAACACGGGGCACAACGAGGGGGTAAACAGTGGCACAGAAGGCAAAAAAACGGGTCACAAGGGGGAGGAGAACTGTGGCACAGAAGGCAATAAAAACGGGGCACCAAAACGGAAGAAACACACTTACCAGAGAGACCTCAGCAGCGGCAGGGGTACACAGGCGGAGCTGTGCAGAGGGGGAGCGACCTACCTGGAGGGGTCAAGGGTCGCTCTCCTCACCGCGCAGCGGTCAGCCTATATAAGGAGGTGGGAGGGAGAAGCAGGTGGGAGGCGGGAGCAGCAAATGGGAAGTGGGCAGTCAAGGGGGTGGGGCCGCAGGGGACACAGCGGCTGGGGAAACAAGTGGCACAGAAGGCAAAAACAGGGCACAAGAGGGGGCAAAACAGTGGCACAGAAGGCAAAACACGGGGCACAAGAGGAGGCAAAAAAGTGGCACAGAAGGCCAAAAACGGGGCACAGGAGGGGCAAAACAGTGGCACAGAAAGCAAAAAACTGGTTACAAGGAGGGGCAAAACACTGTCACAGAAGGCAAAACATGGGGCACAACGAGGGAGAAAACAGTGGCACAGAAGGTAAAAAACGGGACACAAGAGGGGGAAAACAGTGGCACAGAAGGCAAAACAAGGGCCACAACGAGGGGGAAAACAGTGGCACAGAAGGCAATAAAAACGGGGCACCAAAACACAAGAAACACACTTACCAGCGAGACCTCAGCAGCGGCAGGGGCACACAGGCGGAGCTGTGCAGAGGGGGAGCGACCTACCTGGAGGGGTCAATGGGTCGCAAATTGCGACCTGCCTCATGAATATTGATGAGGCAGGTAATTTGCAACCCCAGAGGGAATCGTTAAATGTATCTAAGCCATATTAGTACATTCCCTTTTGCGAGTCACAAAAAAAATCACAATTTGCGACTCGCAAAACGGAATGGTCGTACATCTGGCCCTTAGTGCTGCTCCAGCTTCTCAGTTATTTAAAACGCCACTCAGCACGAAAAAGTGGCAAATACTTACATTAGCACTTTCAGGGCTCTATTTATTAGATACAACTCCCTTTCTCTGTAGAGCGCTCCACACACTACACTCTCTCTAGAGATCCTCTTCCTCTATCTGCACAACTGGTCATCTATTCACTACACTCCTTCAAGAGCTACTTTGCAATCCCAGTACTTCGCTGCCTGCACAGCCATTCACTGATCAGCACAGCCATCCTACTGATCATAGTACTTCAGAGACTTGTAGATCCAGTCACTGTTTAGCACTGCCCAATCCAGGAGAGGCCTTTACTCTCTGAACCTTTCTTCAGTTCACAGGCAAAGCCCCCATCTTACACAGTCTTCCATGCATAGCACAGCTATCCCTGTGCATGCAGCTCCGACCCCTGCCCAGCATTCTGCACAATTCAACATTCTTTGGACACACAGTACTTTACACGTCTCACTCTGCATATCTTTCCACTTTTTGCAGCGTAACACTTTCAGAATACCTCTCGGTTCGAGGCATGTGGGCTGCTGAATTCATATCTGTGCATAGATCGCCGCCTAGTGTTGGGCCTGGATGATTGCACATTGTTGTCCTCGAAGAGTCTTTGAAGTATCACGAGATAGGTGGCTCCTCCCCCGGACTACAGTGCGCATGGGCATCCTCTCCATCCTCAGATTGTTTTTTTCCGCCATTGGGTTCGGATGTACTTTTCTTATTCAAGTTTGGAAACTTTCTAAAGGCCAAAATGCCTTCGGGGTCGTTTCGATCGGTGCCGAGATCTTGTTCCAGTTTTCTTGAGCAGGACGTCGAAGAGAGCCGCGTGGCATTTTCGACACCGGAGGCCTGATCGTCGATGGAACGGAGCCCGTTCAAACAATGCCCCCTCTGTAACTCTAAGGACCCGCACATCGATGTACACCCGGTGTGCAACAAGTGCTTATCACTGGAGCACGACGAGAACAACTGTCTAGCTTGTGCTCGATTCAGGTCGAAGAAGACGCTTAGACTCCGACGCACAGCGAGGCAAACGATGTCGAAGCCAGCGCCCGACCCGGTGAACATCTTCGATGAAGACGGCGATGAGTTCGTCGACAGAGAGGATCCAGAACAGCAGTCGGATCCCGGTTCGGAGCATGGCTCCAAGTATTATGAGGAAGACGAAGACAACGTCGAATATGAAAACGCCGTCGAGGTAAGGGACGACGTATCCCCCATCGGAGCCGTTGATGACGACTCGAGCGATGAACCAGGCCCAACAGTGGGTACGGGGCCCGAAAAAGACACTCAAAGACTTTCAAAGGCTCAGGTCGAGGCATCGTCAGAAGGCCTTAGCCAAGATCATGAACAACATTCTATAGCCCCGCGTCAAGGCCCGGCTAAGAAAACATTGCATGAGCCATCGGTTCCACTTCTCAAAACGAAACCGAAAGCCATTGAGCCAATAACAAAACCGAAAGTGCTGAAAACAGTCTTCGAGTCGAAAACTTCGAACCCATCGGAGTCGACTAAAAAATCAAGTGTCGACGACCCTGCGAGGTCAAAAGTAAAGAGTGTCGATCCGAGGATCGGGGCGCTAAAGTCCGCCATTAAAACCAAGCACGTCGAACCGAAGAAGTCGACGCCAATGGACAGCGACACAAACAAAGGACTCCAGTCTCGGAAGGTTCTCGATCCAAAGCATCGGGTCGACAGACCACAGCTTGTCAAAGGCCTCGAGTCGAAGGCCAAAAGCGCCTCGAAGGACGTCGAGTCGAGGCAGAAGAGTGCGCCCCCGACGCCGCGAGCACCAAAGTCGGCGCACGCCCAAACAATTATTGGCGAAAAGGCAAAGTCGGTCGGGCCTACATCGACGCCGGCGCCGAAGAAGGTCAGTCTGTCTAAGGACACGATGCCACCGATAAAATTCGGACTACCACCGACTGCACGCCCCAAGGCGCTCGATCCAAAACCTGGGGTCGAAGCCCCCAAACAGGTGTCATTAGGAAAAAGGAGTCATCCTCTGGAAGAGGACGTTATGTACCAAGAGCCCTCATATGATGACCAGTACAAGTTACATATTGACTCAGAATCTGGTAAACCTACTATTTATCAGAGGAAAATCAGATCAGAAAATACTTTGGAATCATACAAAATTCCACTCAAAAAGAAAAGGGATTCTGCAACATCACCTGTCCTTTTTGAGACTGTGAGGTACTATGGCCAGGACACTTTGGCATATTCACCCACACCCACTACTGAGGATATGACGGTATGATGATGATGAACAATATAATTACCCTGCTGACAATGATCAGGATGACCAAACACAAGCCTGGACAGACCCTGCTGACCGGGGGGAATCACAGACTATTCCTGATACTCCCTCTTATCCTGTGAAAACTTCACCAATGGAAGATACAGCTGCGTTCAACGCTTTAATTGAAAGGGCAGCACTGAATCATGATGTGGACATGCATGCTTACCCAGTTGAAGAGGACTTCCTGTTTGACACTTTCTCCACTTCAGAGAAATCTGTTAAAACTTTGCCAATGCTGAAGGGTGTCCTTAAACACGCAGGGGACATTTTCAAGGAAACCACTAGGGCAAGGGTTATTAACCCCAGGATTGAAAAGAAATACAGACCGGCGCCTGTGGACCCTACATATATTAAGGGACAGCTGCCGTTGGACTCTTTGGTGGTGTCAAATGCTCGTAAGCGCGCCAACTCACAAACTACGGGTGATGATCCTCCTCCAGACAAAGAAGCTAAAGTATTAGAAGCTTCCGGGAAAAGGGTGGCTGCTCAAGCAGCTAATATCTGGAGGATTTCTAATACACATGCCCTATTAGCCAGATACGATAGGCAAATGTTGCAGCAGTTGCTCTAGAGAGTCATAATGTGCCCTGAGGCCTACAAAGAGGGAGCAGAGATGCTAATCCAGGAGGGTAAACTCATACCCAACGCATCCATTTCCTCCACCAATACTAAACAGTGACGCCTTGTCACTGCCCCCGGACCATATAACACCGGTCGGGGGCGATTACAACAGTTCCTGACAGTCTAGGAGAGCATTACCACAGACAGGTGGGTGAGACAACTTATTCAGTACGGCTATTGTCTAGAGCTAACCTCCACTCCACCCAACATACCCCCAAGACACCGTCCTATGTCAGCAGAGCACAGAGACTTATTGCAGCAAGAAGTCATCAGCATGCTGCAAAAAGGGGCCATAAAACTCGTCCCTATACAAGAACAAGGTACAGGGGTATACTCGCTGTACTTCTTAATTCCCAAAAAGGACGGGTCTCTCAGGCCAATACTGGACCTCAGGCCCCTAAACCAATACATCTTGTCAGAACATTTTCACATGCTCACTTTGCAGCAAGTTCTACCATTGCTCAGTCAGGGAGATTTCCTCGCAACACTAGACCTAAAAGACGCGTACTTCCACATACCAATACATCCTGCACACAGGAAGCATCTCAGGTTTACCATACAAAATCGGCACTACCAGTTCAAGGTACTACCTTTCGGGGTGACAACAGCCCCCAGAGTGTTTACCAAGTGCCTGGCGACGGTAGCGGCGCACCTGAGGAGAAACCATGTCCACGTCTACCCCTATCTGGACGACTGGCTCATCCAGGCAAAGTCGGCCCAACAATGTGCCAGCCACATGTCGCACACTATTCACCTCCTGCACAGCCTCGGATTCTCATTAAACTACGGGAAGACCGACTCCGCCAGTGCGCCTTCATGCTCCGCAGACACAGTTAGGGGCTCTAGGCCTTTGAACCCTGCTTCTCCGGCCCCTGCGAGCCAGGAGCCCCCAAGGATCTAGATCTGGAGCGGCGCCGTTTGACTTTACGACACCTCTTCTGGCGCCGAATCTGAAGTCAACACTGAAGTCGACACCTCCGCAGCCTCTGGCGGCAGTTGTGTCCCCAGCCGGCGTCGACCTCACCTTCCACCTCAACATGGACACGGAGCTGGACCGACCTCGCCCAATCCCGGATCCGATGCATATGAGTACTTTGTTGCCCCCGTTCTATCCTGGAGTTCCCTATCGCCCTGAGTGGTAACCAGGTGAGGATGAGGAGAACTGGGAAGTGTCTATGGACCCTTTTGCAGACCAGTTGGACGAACAAGACTGGAGAGAGGAGTTGGGTGAGGCCTGTGGTCTGGACACCTCACCAGACCCTGGTATGCTTTCTCCTCCCACCGTGCTTACGGAGGAGGGTGCATCTTACGCAGTGGTGTTGCGTAGGGCGGCTGAAGCCTCAAACCGCGAGCTTCATAAGGTGGCAGTCAGGACTAACCTCCTGACTGAGGTGCTTCAACCGGCAATGACCTCACGGACATCCTTCTGGGAACCTGGTCAAAGCCCAGCACGGTGGCTCCTGTGGATAGGATGATTGCCCGACGCCACTGCCTGGCCCCGGGCGATCCCATTTTCCTCTCTTTAACACCCTATCCCTGAGAGCTTGGTGGTCCAAGCCTCTACATCCAAGCGCGCATTCCCTACTGCCCCACCAGATAGGGAATCCAAAAAGCTGGGCCATCTTGGGAAGAAGATTTTTTTTCCGCCAGCCTGGGACTGCGTTCGGTGAACACTGCATGTCTGTTGGTCTGATACACCCACTGTGTGTTGAACTCTGTTGTGCAGGTGCTGCCACAGTGCCCGGAGGAGGCCCGAGCCACTCTCTCCCATGCCGTTGCAGAGGGTAGAGAGGCAGCCAGGTTCGCCATTCAGTGTGGGCTGGACACTACCGATTGCTAGGCAGGGCGATTTCCACGTCGGTAGCCTTGAGACTCTACGCCTGGCTGAGATCCACTGGCTTCTCAGACGATGTCCAATCCACTCTTTTGGACAGGTCCTTTTATAGCCGTCGCCTGTTTTGCAACAAAACAGACAGCGCCCTCGAGCGCATTAAGGATTCTAGGGCTACGGCCATATCCTTAGGCCTCGCTACCATCCGGCCTGCGCAGTCTGCTTTTGCCCCTTTTGTGCCCACTGAAGCATTGCCCCACCATGTTCTGCCCAGGGCCACAGGCCTGTGCAAAATGTTCAGCCTCTGCGCAGCCGGGGACGTGGGACTCAGCGACGTGGGTCAGGGAGCCAGCTGTGGTAAATTTAAATTACCTATACTTAATTTATGCGGTAAAGTTCAATAAGAATAACTCAGTCAAAAATAAGAGGCAGAATCCGTGATATTTGAGGTTTTAAAAGGGGTTTTATTCCTTAAAAGGAATAGGTTCGAACCTGGGATTATATTCCTTCACCACGAAGGTTCAGGAAGGGAATCACAATACTTTATTGACAGGATATCATATATATAGTCAATGCATTACATTAATGACAGATGCAGAAGGCGTAACAGCTGAGAGAAACGAGATAAGAAACATGTGCGTAACAGAAGGCGTGCATGAGGGCGTACACAGAGGTGTGTGCTAGACAACGTCACATGAAACGTATCACAGGTGGGTGGATCCATAGAAGAATCCTGCAGTGTCAGCAGAAATATGTGACAGGGATGCGCGCGCAGCAGCATGACGTGTAATTGACGTGGGACTGGAGGGTGAAAGGGACTTGACATTTAGCCCTACATGAGGAGACAGAAGTCTGGGGTGTCAGAACAACCTAATCCCAAATCATATCTAATATCTTGTGTTTGAGGAACTGTATTATCTAGAAGGAAAGGTCTCTCGGGCAGAGGCTATTCTATACTGACTGCTAGTGCGTGCATATGTGACTACGTGTCTACGTGTAAAGCAAGGGGGGCATGGGCCTACCATGGTAACAGGAGCTATGAATTACTTGCATGGAGACAGTGAGGCCGGGCCCTTTGCTCTGCAGCTGGGAAGGATGTTTTCCTAAACTACTAGACAGGAATGTATTTTCGAGGAGCGAAGCAGATAACTTGAAGGTTGAATACAGTCTTGGCAGGCAAGTAGGTCGAGCCAGGCACCGCTCGCCGCGCAGGGAGTAAGTCAAGGGTCAGGAAGCGGCAGACTGCAGCTTTCAGAGACAGAAGGCAGAAAGAGCTCGATGGCAAAAATCAGGGCCTAACTCGCCAGAGCTAGAAATACATGAAAGTGCACCATGTAAAGACGTTGGCAAGGCACACTTAGGAACGGAATATCTGACCCATTCATGGTGGATCTGAAAGAGGACATGTTAACGTTGGACGCAAATGTATTTGCGTCTTCATAGCTGGAAGTGGAGGGAACATACATGTACTTGAAGCACGTACATGGAGTCGGTGGGGTCTAAGATAGGGGACACAATTGATCATGAAAATTCATATTACCTCACAGCGGGCAGTCCAGTCCACCAGTGCCCCCTCTGCAGCAGCCTCCAAACCTTCCTAGTCTGACCCTCCAGGGCCACCAGTTGCCAGCGGGCGGCAGGATTCGCCATCACTCGCCCACTGGCATAACATCACGTCGGACAGGTGGGTTTTACAGATAGTCCAAAGGGGCTACTCTCTCCCCTTCGTGCCTTTCCATCCATCTATGCCACCTCAATACCATTGCATGTCTTAATAGTGACAATGAGATGCACTACTTCCTATACCCTCATCATGATTTTTTTTTTTTTTAATTTGTTTTTATTGCAGAATTAGAAACCAGTCCACAAAATAGATCAACCAGTACACTTATGGAGTCACAATGCATAGACAAAGTAATCACAAATTCGTACACAGCCAATTGGCCCACAACCCGGAGGCCGGGAGGCGCATCGATTCGTATGCCCAGCAAAGGCGTCACAGTGGTTACCCCAGAAGGGTGTCTGGTTAACGACATCATTTAGTATCTGCATTTTATCCCCCTAAACTTCCACCCCTCCGATTACACCAGTCAGCATGCTCCAGCGTCCTATATAAGCGACATCAGATTTGTGACCCCTGGTCCTGCTCCTATCTACTAGTGGATGCCTATAGTGTCGGTCCAGGGTATATCTATTGTCGCCATAGGCAACCTATATAACCCCTCCCGGGGACCCCTTACCGTGTGCCCAGCCCTTGGTTCAGCTTCAGACTCCCCAGAACATAGCCTCGGTGCATAACAACCCTCCCCAAACAATCTCTACCTCCCCCTCAACCGCTGCTGATGTGGGCAAGGTCCTGCTAGAACAATAATGGAGCACGCTACAAATCAGGTGGTGCCTTTGATCTTTCAAGCCTCATGGTGCCCTAAGTGTTCAATTTGTTTATTCTTTGTCTTCCACCATGTAGTCACGCAACGCCTGAACTATCATCTCCCACGCTCTCGCCATCTCCAAGCTTTTATCATTGTCCGTCCTAGCAGCTTGTTGCATTCGGAGCACACTCTCACATCCAGACCATTTCAGCAGCTCATTCATCCATCTCCGTACCGACGGACCCTCCTTGGACCTCCAGTGCCAGGTAATTTCTCTTTGGGCCAGCATGAGCCCCAGATCAATGAATTTGCTCGTTATTTTTGTGTTCTTTGTGTGAGGAAACCAAAGCAATAAGCACGTCGCCATGTCAAAGTCCACTTCCCTGTCAGTAACCACGTTCAGGAGTTCCCCCACTTCCGGCCAATACGTCCCCAATTTCGGACAGCCCCACAGCAAGTGGCCCAGGTCAACCTCAGGCGCCAGGCACCTCGGGCACACTGCGTCATGTACCCGAAAGTACAGTTTAATCCTTTCCGGAGTCAGGTATGCCCTGTGCAGGACATAAAAGTGTACCTGTTGGAAACGTGCATTCCTTGTCCCCTTCCATGTACGTTTCAGAATATGGCCCCACACCGTGTCTGGGATGGGCTTACCTATACTGTCCTCCCATTTCGCCTTCAGCGCCAGAAGCGGTTCCAGTCCCTCATTTAGCATCCTATTATGTAGGCAGATCACCGCTTTAAACGTACCCGCGGCCATCACCACATACTGGCAGGCCATGGTCGTTTCCGGCTCAATTAGCCCTCCCTTCCAGTGCTTTTGTATCGCCGCCACTACAGCCGCATGCAGAAGAAAGTGCCCGTCCGGTAGGCCAAACTGTTCCTGCAACGCCTGATAGGGGACTAACATTCCATCTATGTATAAGTCCCCCACCATTTGTAGGCCTAATTCCTCCCATTCCGACAACGGAGACCAGTCACCCCCATGTGGCAGAGCGGTCAGCATTCCCAATGGTATCTCTGGGGCATACGGCCGAGCTCTCTTTGCTCTCCTCAGGCTTCTTAGCCAACACAGCCTGATCGTCTTTTCCTCCATTGTAAGGTCCCTTATTTCCAGTTTCTGTTGCATAATTATATAGGCCAGGACGTGGCGTTGAATACCAGTCCCTCGTTCCCAATCCGGCTCCTGAACTCCCTGGTAACGTGTTGCGTGAGTATCTGAAGCTGTGCTGCCAAATAGTATAGCTCAAAGTCGGGGACTGCCATCCCTCCCTCGAGCTTGGGTCTGACCAAAGTATTCAACGCTACCCTGCGTCGCCCGTGACCCCAAAGGAAGTCCATCACCAACATCCTTAGTTCTTTAAAGACCCGCTGGGGAATCCAGATCGGCAGGGTGCGAAAGTAATATAGCAGCCTCGGAAGCGCCACCATTTTCAGTAGCGCCACTCGGCCCAACACCGACAAAGGGAGGGAGGCCCAGAAGGATATGCAGCCTCTCAATGCACGTACACAACGCCCTATGTTACCCTCCAAGAGATCCGCGGCCTCATGGTAGATGCGGACACCCAGATAAGTGAAGCAAGATGGCTCCCAGACCACACCCAGCTCGCGAGGGAGGGAGACACGGCGTGCCCGCCCGCAGCGGAAAAATAGTCTTAGTCCAGTTCACCTTAAGGCCCGACAAGCGGGCAAACCTGGATAACATGTCCACTGCTCCCTTCAGGGCCTGTTCTGCATCCGCTAGGTATAACAACAGATCGTCTGCATATAAAGATATGTAATGCAACTTCTCACCTTGCTCGATCCCCTGGTACATGGCTCCAGACCTTGCACGCGCCGCCAATGGTTCCATTGCCAGCGCAAACAGCAATGGGGATAACGAGCACCCCTGCCTCGTCCCTCTACGGACTGTATAATCTGTGGATATAATCGATCCTAGGCGTACCCTCGCTGTGGCCGATGAATACAGCACTCTTGTCCATCTCCCAAACCCCTCACCTATACCAAACTTCCCCAACACCTCATCCAGGTAAGTCCACTCAAGGCTATCAAAAGCTTTCTCAATATTAACTGATAAGACTGCAGGGTCCCTATCTGTGTCCACAGCACTGTCCAGTATCCGGATCAGTCTGCGTATATTCAGTGATGTGTTCCTAGTAGGAATAAACCCTGCCTGGTCCCCGTGCACTAACTATGTGGTACCAGTCTGGTGGCTAAGATACGGCTCAATATCTTGTAGTCCACAGTTAGCATGGACAGTGGCCGATAAGACGTCACATCTGAAGCCTCTCTTCCGGGTTTCAGCAGTGGCACCACTAGTGCCTCCCTCATTGACTTGGGCAAGTACCCCAACCTTCTAGCTTCAGTGTACACCACCAATAGTCTGGGCGCCAGAATATCAATATATTTCAGATAGAATTCTATCGGCAGGCCATCCACCCCAGGTGTTTTGTTCCTCACCATCTGTTTAATGGCCACTCTAATCTCCGATAGCGTTATAGGCCCTCCCAGTTCCTTCGCTTCCTCATCATCCAGCACTGGCAGTGGGACAGAGTCCAGGTATTCCCTGATTTCAGAGACCTCCACCTCTAGTTGGCATTCATACAACTTTACATAATAAGACTGAAAGCGCGCCAGCACCGCCGCCTGCGAGTAGACCATCTCCCCTGACTCCATTCTTATGCTCATGATCGGGCAACCTCTAATGTCTGGGTTAGCAATCCTAGCAAGGAGCGTGGTGCTTTAATGATGTATTGCTTATAATCATAGCACCGCAGCCGTTCCGTTTCGGTCGCCACTGCTTCCTTAGCCTCAAGTAACCGCTCCTGTAATTCCAGTCGCTCAGGCCTACGCTGCTCCAATTCCCTTAACGCATCCTCCGCTTTCGCTAGCGCATTCAAAACTGATGTCCTTGCATTCGAGAACCTGCCCATGCATACGCCTCTCACCATCACTTTCATTGCATCCCATTCTACCGATCTCGCAGTAACAGAACCCTCGTTCTCCTCAAAGTAGTGTTCTATGCCCTGTTGGACCGTATCACTAAACACCAGATCATCCAATGTTTCAGGCCGCTGCCGCCATGATGGAACCGCTGATCTCGCGCGCTGCCACTGCACCAATACCAGCAAGGGATTATGATCTGAGATCGTCCTAGTCAGGTATTCCGTATGAGTGACCATGGCAGCCAGGGGGCCACTGCACAGGACCGAGTCTATTATGACGTGTAATGCATGTAGGGCCGAGAAAAAGGAATAATCCCTACTGTCAGGATGCTGCTCCCTCCATACATCTATCAATCCTCACCTCTCTTGCCAATCCTTCCTATGTGTGGCTAACCTACGTACTGGGGAATCGGCCAACGGCGGGTGCGACCTATCAAGCGTCACATTAGTAATTGAATTAAAGTCACCTCCTAGGATGATGGGGCCCGCCAGGAAATAGGCCAATGAACTCGTCAGATCATCAAAAAAATGGGCCTGATCGACATTGGGGGTGTATACACTACATAATACCACATCCCTGCCATATAGCCTCCCCTCCACCACCACATATCTTCCTTCAGGATCTACCAGCTGGTTCGTAACCTGGAACGGTATCCCTGCCCTTATCCATATTAGCACCCCTCTAGCAAACGTCGAATACGTGGTGCCAAACACCTGACCCCGCCATCTCTTCTGCAGTGCAGTGCATTCTTGCTTAGATAGATGAGTTTCTTGTAACATTGCAATCTGGACGCCTCGCTTCACCAGATAAGCATGTACCTTGTGGCGTCTGATCATTGTTCGAAGTCCCCGGACATTCTATGTTAGGCATTTAAAATTAGGTAACGTCCCCATAGTGATTAGTACCGTACTAGTTCAATGGCAACCAATCATCGCCCACATCATTGCAGTTGCTTCCCCCTATTAAAACTGTTGAAAAAACTCCCCAAACCCCACTCCCCAGGACAGGGCCTAATAACTCAGTTTCAGCCCCGTTCCAAACCTGTAACATAACACACATTAGACTAATCTGTGGTCTCCACCACAGAAGGCCTTAAGGGCCGCAAGGGGGTGAGTTAGCGCCGACCCAGGGCAGGCAGAGCTCCCGTCCCGCACCCTCTATCCCGCACTGCACTTACAGCACCATACCTGCCAGCCCGTCAACCACTAGGAGAGCCTGCCCCAGTAGAAACAACAGAATTGTTCAGTCCTTTCAATAGTCACTCATTAAAGAGTCCATCTGATGTCTGTGGGGTGACCGCTGGACCCTTCGAACTCTCAGCTTCCGATATTTCTTCTCCAGATTTTCCTTCATCCTCACCAGAGTCCGATTCAATTACTGCTTTCTCTTGTTGCGACCTCGTGATAGTTGCTGTTGCAGCTAGCGCCCCTTTCTTGTCCGCGGCCATCTGACCATCCTGCACCGCTCTCTTGAGTTTGTTTCATGTACGGATCTGTTGCGATTTTCGGATCTGGAGTGGTTTATGTCTTTCGCGTTGACTTTTGCCGTTGCGGTCCGTTCCGGCTCGATACAACTCCAGCCACGACCATGCTTCATCCGGAGTCTGAAAAAATTGGGTGTTCCCATCCAGGATCACTCGTAACTTGGCCGGGAAAAGCAAGGAGTATTGAATGCCTTCCTCCCTCAGCTCTTTTTTCACAGTCAGGAAGGACGCCCTGTTCTTTTGGACCTCTTGTGTGTAATCCGGGAAGACCGTAACCCGGCTATTGTCCACCTGAAAGGGGCCCGCTGAGCGCGTCCTCTGTATAAACAGGTCCCGATCCTTATAGTGCAGGAGTTTCACCACCATCGGCCTGGGTGGCCGGCCTTGCATAGGTGGGCGAGCTAGTACCCTGTGTGCCCGTTCCAGGAAGAAGAAAGGAGAGAGGCCCTCCGGCGCCACTACCGTTTTGAACCAGTTCTCCATATAGGCCACCGCGTCATCCCCTTCAATTTTCTCCGGAAGGCCTACTACCCTCACGTTGTTCCTCCGATTACGACTTTCGGCATCCTCTGCTCGTCTCTCCAGTGTGTTCAGGCGGCTGAGGATATCAGTTAGCTTGTGTTCCGCGGTCACTACTGCCGGTTTCAGCTCCTGAAGTAATTGTTCATGTTCTTTTACTCTGTCCGAGAGCTTAGCATGGTCCGCCCTCAAGAGACCCAGCCCCGTGGCGACCTGGGCAATGTCCTGATGCAAAGCCTCCTTAGTCACTGTTATTGCATCCAAAATGTTGTCCAGTCGCTGGTTCAGCCTCTGTTCCTGCCCTGTCACCTCCGGGAGAGCCTGAGCCCCGCCATCTCGGTCCAGCGCGGTCTGGTCTGTCCAACCTTGTTCCATAGTGGAGGCCCCGCCAGCAGCCGCCATCTTAGCTGCCTCGTGCGTCGTCATACGGTCGCCTCAGGTACTCCACCGGGCCTCGTACTTTCCGTCCCGGGAGCCTCGACCACTGCTTCTGGTCCTCGTCCAAAAGTCTTAACCGGGCTGCTCAGCTGCAAGCCCCTACGACGGTGCCGACAGCCACCCGAAGCCGGGGCCGCCCCTCATGCGATCCCCATGGCAGAGATTGCGGGGGGGGCGGATGCCGTGTCTGCTGTACACCAGGCCGACGTGGGCCCCCGCACCTCCAGGTCCTCTCCGCAGGCCTGTTCAAATGGGCCCGAGCTCCTCGTGCCCCAGCGGCGGACTCCTGCAATTTATGTCAGTTCTGATCCGCTTGGCCCCGCGAGCCGACTCTGCCGTTCCCCTACGCCGCCATTTTCTTCACTCTCGGCGCGGCACCTCCGGCCTCCGGAATCGGGTCTCAGGTCTATGTCTGGTCTCCTGGAAGCCTCCAGCCGCTCTCCGATGTTCCCTCAATACTTCCTACGGAGAAACCGCCATTCAGAGAGCGCCAATGGTGTGATTTTCAGGAGAAATAGCAGGACCAGGCGCGGAGCCGCAAGCTCACACCGCCATCCCGATCGGCGTCCAAGCCACGCCCCCCATAACCTCATCATGATGGCACATCATCTTGGTTCCATGTATAAGTGTATTATGCTTATAGGCACCTGACTGAGGTACAATCATATCTCTTCTTGCCTGTGTTTTTGTTTACCATGACTATTCGCCAGTGCCCTCACACACAACGTACACCAGGTCTATGAGAATGTTAGCACTAGGCTTTCTGTGTTTGTGAACCACTGTCAGAAACTACTGCACCCATCTTGTATGTGACATCATTTTACCTGGTTTTCGCGTCTCACACTAGGGATTATTCTGCTTCTCTACATCCTTTTGTTACAGATCTACAACACTTTTATTCCATTTATTCCCGTACCAGCAACTGTCTTACAATACTGCTAAATACACTTTGTTTCTTTACTCTAGGCCATCGGATCTAACACGCACATTACAGCATGTCCAGAACCTTACTTTAGTTACATTGATTATTGTAGAATACTGTTCAGACACACTGAATTGCAATGGCACTTATCACCATCGTGTTTACTATGATCTGTACTCACCCCATCAGCGGTTTTACATTATTGTTCTACATTACCATTTCTTATGGCACTGTGATCTGTACTCACACGCCGTTTGTTTTTCACTACCGTTACTGTGGCATAATCTGGCCTTCCTTTACCTGTGTCACCTTATGTACTATGCAGCAAACGTATTGTCCTTCTTGGTTTCAGCAATGTTTACATGCTCTGCCTGTATTATCCAAGCTATTTGAAACAGCTTATGCTTTATTGACTTCTGCATAACCTATAAATACCCTTATTTACTTTCCTTACCATCCCTACAGTAACGCCCAAGTCACTGATTCACGTTATCTCACTACTGTGCATGCTTTTTCCATTTACACCTACACGGTGTTCTTGCTCTCCCTAACGATCTTTTTATTAACCAATTTTTTTAACTATCACGGCGGTTTGCCTTCCCATTACTCTCACCGCCAATCGGTTCTGGATATCATTATCCATCACACTTGGACTTGACCGAACTTTGGCTCATCTTACTGTTCGTCTAGTTTGCAGACTAGCAATATGGCCGCCCTGGTTAGCAGCTAGACGTGTTCATGCAGCCCACCACACCCGGAGGTACTCTCCGTGTCACACCGGAAATACTATACGGGGGAGTTGCTTTATTCACTGTTGAGACATGACTCTCTCACTTTTGCCACTGAGGGGACCCGACGCCATCCGAACACGGACAGCGCTTCACTGTTTCACAGAAGTAAGTGTTAATACAAGAGATGGGATTAGCGCGAAGTGATGTGGCATATTGGGCACCCTTAGCTGACCGAGCAGTATACATTGGACCGGATGCTCAACTTTCAGGCACGAGTGTTTATCACCCTGCCTATACCGTGATATAGGCACCTTTACGTATAGCGGCTGCCACTGTCCTAGCATATGGTTGTGGCCTCTACTGACGATTTTTATGTCTTAATCGATGTGCTGTTTGAAGGGGCCAGCTTAGCACTCACTACCGCGCATGGACATGGGCACCGCAGCCTTCTTTCACCTTAATGCCTTAGCCCATCTCTCACATTAGGGTGACTCTGGACTTTCTAACAACCATCAGTACATTTATACGTATATCAGCACAGTTTTTACTGGCCCAATACAAGTGCACATTAACTCCAGCGCGTACTCTGGCCTTGCAGATGCCCTTTACACTCTTGGCCCTTGCGCTCGTCCTTTCTGTCGTTTATTCCATACCATATGAAGAAGCACATCTATTTATGCCACCTGTGTTGTAGAGTTGCTGTCTCCTACCGCTTTTCATGACCAATGGTAACGATTTGACTACTGTGAGCCTTTGGCCCAGTTACACTAATCACTTTACACACACAGGTACTTGTCCCGAGTTACACTCCATTGCGCAGTTTTTAAACAGCGCCTTTGGAGACTTCCTCTGCCCAACAGGCCTTTCATGCATAAACGCCTGATCTACGTGGCTTACACTTACTCTACTCTTACCCCCCTCCCCCCTTTTCCCACAGCTAACCCCTGTCTCTGACACAGACCCTCTCTGCAGAGAACAGCTTTACCTGAACAAGGATTACGAGATGTGCCTATAGCCTTGAGGTTGGTCTACACACAGCTCACATGACCGCACCGTACGCATTGAACCAGCAGTACCTTCTTCCGTACTTTTCCTAAACTATTACCCTTCCTTGTTTAGGTTACATACCTTAATCCACGTTCTGACACGCACCTGTATTTTGCGGATCTCCTTACCTTGGCGAGATCCTACGTCTAAAACACGGACCGTAATGTTTGCAGACACCATTAATTTACTTTGGCAGGAAAACAACACCTTTCAATCGGTAAGCGCATTCTGACACACTACAGGCACGTTCCTTCGAGTGTTTGCGTAGTTCGTTCACTTTACTATGGTTGAAGTGATGTATTCCTTAGCACTCTGACAATTTATGTCCCACTTCTGTCACCCTCCCTTCTTCCACTCTCACTTAGGTAGGCCGACTAATTTGACTCATGTCTCACTTTTGGGTATAATTAATGGCTCTGTACTATACTGGCCATCATAGCCACATGGTTCTATTTTCCCTTCCCTTCAATGTGATGGCACACTCCGGTGGTGACACACCTTTAGTTGTCACCGGTCACTTTCGGTTAGACACTCTTACCCCCCCTTGTTTTGACACACTTCCGGCCCTTGTTTCCTCATTTTACATGCTCTCCTACCAGGAGCCCTTGAGATTAACTGTCACCCGTATGTGCACACAATAATGTATTAACATGAGAAATCCTAAATGTGTGTACATTGTATGTTATTACAGCCCTGAAGAAGCCCATGTTTGGGCGAAACGCGTTGGCTGTGCATTTATGAAAATCCAGCATTACGGCAATGAAGACACACAAAAGCCACGGCACAGACTCATTCTTTTCAACCAGAGACTTTGTAAATTACTGTCTATATATGTTGCCTCTCCTACCCCTTGTATGAATGTTGGAGTATCACTTGGCCCTTCTCCGCCAGGAAGTTGCGGCTCTCTTGGCCAAGGGAGCCATCAAGCGCGTCCCTGTGCCAGAAGTAGATCGTGGTTGCTATTCCCACTACTTTCTGGTACCCAAGAAGGACAAAGGCCTGCGTCCTATCGTAGACCTCAGGGACGTCAACCGCTTTAAGATGTTGACTTTGGCTCAGGTTCTGTCTGCTCTTGACCCTGGAAACTGGATTGTAGCGTTGGACTTGCAGGACGCCTATTTCAACATTCCCGACCTGCCAGCCCAAAGGCGTTACATATGGTTCATGGTGAGCCATAAGCATTTTCAGTTTACCGTGCTCCCTTTTTGCCTTACCAGCGCCCATCGGGTGTTCACAAAAGTGATGGTGGTGGTCGCAGCTCATCTGTGGAGATCAGGGGTTCCTGTCTTCCCCTATCTCGACGACTGGCTGTTGAAGGTGGGCTCGCCCCAGGCTGTTGTCTCCCACCTCCAGACTACAGCGGACCTCTTGCATTTGCTGGGGTTCTCTATCAACGTGCCAAAGTCACACCTGAGCTCCTTTTCATCAGAGCGGTTCTGTGCACTTCTCAGTTTCAGGCTTACCCTCCAGAGCAGCGAGTCTGGGATATTTGGGCTAGGATTCCGATCTTTCAGCCTCTATCCCGGGTGTCGGTCAGAATGACCCTGCCGCTGCTGGGCCTCAAGGCCGCCTGCATTTTGCTGGTAGATCATGCCAGGTGGCATATGCGGGCTCTTCAGTGGGACCTGAAGTTCCAGTGGGCACAACATATGGGGAATCTGTCCGATTGCATCCAGATCTTGGAGGGCATTGCATGCCAATTGCAGTAGGGGCTAACGAACCAGGATTGGGTCAACATCAGATCCCTCTCCCTTCCCCAACCAGACTTCACAGTGGTGACAGAAGCTTTACTTTTTGGATGGGGCGGCCGCATAGGAGAGGTGGAGATCAGAGGTCTCTGGCCTCCGGCGGAGTCCGAGCTCCACATCAACCTTCTGGAGCTCCGGGCGATTCGTTTTTCTCTCAAAGCACTCCTTCCCTCTATCCGGGGAGGAGTAGTGCAGGTGTTCACATACACCACCACCGCCATGTGGTACTGCAACTAACTGGGCGGGTGGGGTCATGGACCCTTTGTCAAGAGGTTCTTCGCCTCTGTTCATGGCTGGAACATCAGGGCACTGAATGCGAGGGCGGACGAACTCAGCCGCAGGTGCATGATGGATCACAAATGGTGTCTTTACTCAGAGGTGGTGCAAGAGTCTTGGTTAGATCCATTCGCCACCGAAGAGAACGTGCAATGTCAGCAGCTCTGCGCGTTACAATTTCCAAGACAGCACTCGCCCGGCTATGCTTTTTGTCGCAAGTGGAGTTGCGGTCCTCTATACGCCTTTCAGCCTATACCACTTCTGCCCAGAGTGCTGAAGAAGATCAAGCGCAACCGGGCCCAAGTCATTCTTGTGGCTCCGGATTGGGCGCGAAGAGTCTGGTATCACTAGCTGTTACATCTGGCCATTGATCCTCCGATCCGACTGCCCCTTCGGGAGGATCTTCTGTTGCAGCAGCAAGGGACGGTCTCCACCCGAACCTGTCCAACCTCCACCTCCTTGCGTGGAGATTGAGCGGCGACAGTTGACAGCCTGTGACCTTCCTCCCAAAGTCTGTAATGTTATTTTGGCAGCCAGGCGTCCCTCCACTAAGATGGTATACGCCTGTAGATAGAACACATTTGTGGCATGGTACACGGCAAAGGCTATGGATCCCCTCTCTGCCCCTCTTTCGTTCCTCCTTTCTTTGGCCCAGCAGGGCTCTGTTCTGGGCACACTTAAGGGCTATCTCCCAGCCTTTCTTCGGCTGCCTGATCATCCTTCTCTTTTCAAGTCCCCTATTGTAGATAGATTTCTTAAGGGCATTACTCACCTCTTTCCTCCTATTCCTTTCGTAATGCCTCAGTGGGACTTGAACTTGGTTCTTACATCCCTTATTTGCGCTCCTTTCACGCTGCTCCATAACTGTCCTCTCAGACATCTACCTTTAAAAACTGTCTTTCTGGTAGCAATCACCTCTGCTCGCTGTGTGAGTGTGCTTCAGGCTCTGTCTTCTAAGCCTTCTTTTCTTGCTGTTCATCCGGACAAGGTTGTCCTACGAACCAGGCCTTCTTTTCTTCCTAAAGTGGTTACTTTTTTCCACATAAGTCAAACCATCACTTTGCCCACCTTCTTTCCACCTTCACATCCTTCAAAAGAGGAAGAGAGGCTCCACCGTCTGAATCTTTCTATCTGGATTGCACAAAGCAATTCTGGATGGATGACCAACTCTTTGTTGGCTATGTGGGTGCCAGAAAAGGCCGGGCTGTGCAAAAACGGACTATATCTAGGTGAGTTGTCCTTTGTATCAAAATGTGCCACTCTTTGGCAAAGAAGGAGCCTCCAGTAGGACTGCGTGCCCATTCCACAATTGCGTCGGGAACCACTACTGCTTGGGATGTGGAGTTCCCCTTCATGATATCTGCCAGGCAGTAATGTGGGCATCACTGCACACGTTCACCGAACACTATTGGCTGGATTCTCAAGTCCGGATAGACAGCTTCTTTGTCCGTTCTGTTCTCCAGGACTTCCTGGTGTGTTTGCAGACCCACCTCCAGGGTTGGTTTTGCTGGGGTATCTAATCTAAGGTAAGGAATCTATAACTAATAGTCTCTTTCAGATGAACTAGTTACTTACCTTCGGTAACGATATATCTATAAGGGACATATATTAGTTATAGATTCCTTACCGCCCCACCCATCCTCCCCGTTTTGCGAACTGTCTACTAGGGTTAAGGATTTCCTTTCAGGGCCCTAGTTTTGTGCACGAGTGGTCAGTGTTTTGCATGGCTCTGCGCTTCTGGCGTGGAATGTCGTGTAAAAAACTGATGTCAGCACGCGAGGGCGGCGTGTAAGTAGACACCGCAATGTCATCCCGGCGGCCACGATGACGAACGCAGAGTCGACCGATGCCACCTATCGACGCATAGTGGTACTTCTACGAAAAAATGTCTCCGGATCCAGTCTGACACCTGGGGTAATTTTAATGTTAGGAATCTATAATTAATATATATCTCTTACGGATATATCATTACCGAAGGTAAGTATCTTGTTCAATTGAATTCAATGCCTGAACTGGGAAGGGCGCTGTCACAGAGACACTTACTGTTGTTATCTTGTAAAACACCCAAAATTATGTTTCTAAAATAGGTGTATATGATTTGCCAAGAGTGGGTCCTTTTCGCCAGGAGCAACCTTGGACAGGGAAGGAAACTCTGCCCTTGTTCTACTGGATTTGTCTGCGGCTCAATCATGCTATGCTGATTGACCGCATGCGGGGGCTGGGGATCGAGAGCTCTGCCCTCTCTCTACTATAATCTTTTCCCATCAGCAGGCAACAATTGGTGGCAATGGGAGAGTTTAAGTCAAGACCGTACTCTTTGCCATGTGGAGTCCCACAGGCTCATCATTGAGCCCCACAATGTTTAACCTTTATGAAACCCCACTAGCCATGCTCATATAATCCTTTGGCCTATCCCTAGCATCCTCTGCAGACAACACCCAAATTGTGGTGTCACTCCCTAAGAACGAGGCCAACTCTGGTGACACCTTCAGAAACTGCATGAATGAGGTTAGCAAATGGATGGACGGAAACTGTTTGAAACTTAATCTAAAACCGAGGTGATATTATTTAGAAATAATCCATCTTTCTGGTCACCATCATGGTGACCTTCCCAAATTGACCCACTCCCTACCAACTGTCAAGAACCTCGGGGTTCTGATAGATTGCAAACTGAAGCTCAAAGAGCAAGTTAATAAGGTCACATCGACATCTCTCTACTCCCTAAGACTGGAAAAAAAGATTGATAAATATCTACCTTATGAGCTTCTAAAAAAAGTTGTCATCTCTCTGGTACTGGTGAGTCTCGAATATTGTAACAGTCTCTACTCTAATACCTCAAATACCACACTGAAGAAACTTCAAACGCTGCAAAATGCTGTGGCGTACATTTTGTCAAAGATTCCTACGTTCCAGTCAGCAAAGGAGGCTATCAAGAAACAGCACTGGCTACAAGCCAGGCTATGTTTTGCCTTTAAGGCTCTCTCTATGGCCTATATGACCCTTCATGTGCACAGCCCCCTTTATTTCAAGAAAAACCTGTGGTGGGGGGACAGGGACTTACTCCCTAGTTGGGATGATTAGTGTGTTGTTTATTTGTTATGTTGTCTAAGGCTTACGAACACAAAATATAAACTGCATTTACACTGTTATAATGGATAAATAGTACACTAACGTGATGGTGATACCTCTCTATATGGACTCCACCTGTATGTGCATGTTTCATGTATTTGTCAAAGTGGAAGTAGTTTTAATAAAAATAAGTTTAAAAAAAAACCATCTCTTGCTAATTTCAGGAAGTCCTTAAAAACCTGGCTTTTTAATTAGAAATAGTAGAACAATATCCACCTTCCTTTGGTCAACTAGTGCCAAGACGCTTCCTTTCATTTGTTCATGCTTAATAAATCCATTCATTTATTCAGGGAGAGGAATTTGGTCATGCTGTTGAGTTGTTCTGTAAATTCACTGGTTGACACCTGAATGTTCTATAGAATAATGGTTTTTAGCAACTGCAGTGCTACTTGTAGAAAGCATCTCAGTATAGATTTGAAGTTCTCCTTATATATTTCTTGCCAGGTGCATGCAGCTTGTAAGTTTTCTTCAGCCACTCTGAATTTGTCACACATCTTAGGAAAAGAGCATTTTGTAGCCCATGTTTGTTTTATCAACCCAAGCTCCAGGCGAAGTTGTGCCTATGAAGTGTAGCTCCAGGGCATATGTACAGACAGGTAATCTTTAGCCATCAGTAGATCTAGCAACCTGGCCACCTTGTTCTGTATGATTTTGCAGCAATACGTGATAATCAGTAGAAATTCTGCTGCCATGGCATTCTGTAAAGGACCTAGAATGGGCTGTGCAGAGATCTTGAGAGAGTATGGAAACCTGATATCAGTGGTACAGTTTTGGATTTCATTGCCTCAATATGTAAGGGAAAGGTACCCCTGAATTAGAATACCATCCCAGTTGTTTTATTTTATGAATCGTAGGTAAGCTGAAATCTATTGATGTTCCGTGAGCTGGTTGTTCCTAATTCCATACTAAACTTCACAACTTTGTTTTTCTTGTGATTGATTTGAATTTTGTTCTGCTACATAAAACTGAAGAGAGTCTAAAAGTTGCTGTAGCCCCACAAGGGTCTTACTCAATATGAGCAGGTCATCTGCATATAGAATGTGAGTAAGGAGGTGACCACCGAGTTTTGAAGATTGAGCATTTAATGTGCCTACCCTCTGGACAGCCTTAAGATGTAGATATTGAACAGCAGAGGACAAGAACGCATCCCTGCTTCAACCATACTGTGGTGCAAATTTGCTTGGTGCTGTTGCATATCTTCATGCAGAGCCACGTTTTGGAGTACAGTGTTTGGGTAGCTCTCAATATTTTCGATGGAATTTCAGCACATATCATTTTCTGCCAGAGTAGGTCTTGAGGGACCCTATCAAATGCAGCCGTCAAATTAATGAACCACGCTTAGATAAAAGATTTTGTGATGAGGGTGTTTTATATGTGAATTGCCAAGTTAGCCAGGTTTGAAAGTGTGACCTACCTGGCATGAAATCCTGCTTGGTGGTTCAATAGAATGAGTTCCATGTTATAATCTACCCATGCTAGAAGGTCCTGTATTACTAGGCATGCAAAGTACTTTGATTTAATATCAAGGAAAGTTTTCAGTCAGTAGTTGGCTGTGTTGCTCCTATCTCCCCCTTCAAAGATTTGATGAATACGAGTCTAGGATAGCCCGTTTCAGGCTCACTGCACCATACAGGAAGTAATATTTTTTCCCTAGAACTCTGTTTTGGTTTTAAAGAGAGCTGAGGGTAAGCCATAAGGGCCCAAAGCCCATCTGCTCTGCTTTTCCATTTGATGATTCCTGTGGGATAAATATTTTGGTCTGCTATCCCCTGGTATCCTTTGTTTATCATCGTCTGGGACTTGGCAAGAGCCGATCTTGTTCCCTGCCTGTTTGGCCGGGCTCATTTACTTGGCTGCTCTTTGTTGTCCTTTGGATCCGAAAGATTTAATGGCTCCGTCAGTTGATTTGTGTTGTTGGAGATATACGTTCTGCTAGTTTCTTCTTCATCCTGATCTTTACTTCCACTTAGCCCTGATAACTTTATTGGCGCTGTTAGTGTTTTTTTTGGCAGCAGGCTAAAGATTTGGAAGCTTACACAAAATGGATCATATTTCCTCTTATACTGCATGAGGACTCATTGGCTATGTGTGCATTGTAGACATCTGGTTACCTTGTCAAATTTGTTGACTATTTTTCAAAAGGCTTCGGTTTTTCTGGTTTTACAGGTGTGGAGTATCTTTGCCTAGAACTTGTCAGTGTATTCTTTCTTGGTCGTTGTGGGAGGGCAGGTCGGATATATAAACGCGGAGGCTTAATATATTGTCTGACAGTCGCAGATTTATTAGCAGGAAGTAAAATGGGGCTAGGTGTTGGGGAGAAACCAGTGTCCTCTTCTTCTGACTCTTCAGGTGTGGTCACAGGGGTCTTGGGGTCGTCCAATATACGGCCAGTGGCCGCGGCTTGAGACTTCTCCCTCTCCATGATGGTGTCCGAGTCCGGAGGTTCGCTGAGGAGAAAAGAAAGAATGAGGGTCGTCAGTGGTACTGTAGTAAGAGCCTAATTACTGTCACCAACACCCGGTGGCTTTAAGAAAAAGGCTATTTATAAGAAGTACTAGGGAAAACGTAGGTGATAGGGGTTTGTCTTTAGTGAGGGGATTTCCTATTAGGGTGCAAAAGGCTCACGATAAGGCAGAACTGAAGGATATTGCGGCGGTTAGGGGGGGGGTTAATTGTAGAAGTGCCCTGGTACCATAGGAGTCTGAGCAACAATAAAAAACACCCTCCCGTGGTTCACACAACCCCTCCCTACCTCCACCCTCGACTTCTGCCCTCCCCGACTGCCCCTGAATCGGTATGACTCACCGACCCTGCCGTAACTCTCCAGAGTTACGGCCGCTCCTCAGCTTCCTCCGGTGGACGCCACCAATCTTCCGTCCAGTGGTCGTCTTCCTCGTCTTGTGGTAAATAATTTTACCGTATCATTTTTCCATACATTAAAAGTCGAAAAGATAGCTCAATCAAATGAGAGGCAGAGTCCGTGGAATCTGAGTCATACGGGCTTTAATGAAATACCTCGAGGTATGGGACATCGAGTTCCATCACCACTAAGGTTCAGGAAGGGACATTCAACATTTTATTAACATCACACATTATATATAGTAAAACAGTATAATTGAATCGAATACTGTAGGCGTAACAGGTGAAAAGAGAGAGATAAGAACACATGTGCGTAACAGGAGGCGTGTAAGAAGGCGTACACATGGGCGTGCACTTGACATGTTAGAGAAACGTCACATGAAACGTCACAAGTGGGTGGATGCTTAGAGAAAGTTTGCAGGATCAGCAGAAACTTTTGGCCTATATGCGCGCGCAACTGAGCATGACGTGTAACTGGGGAGAGCTGGGGGCTTCGACTCTTGCACTAGCAGAGGAGACTAATGTCTGGGGTGTCAGAACGACCTGCACCTATAGCATATCTGGTATCTCATGTTTTGGAGGATGTAGTGTCTGAAGTAAAAGGTCTCTCGGGCAGAGGCCGTTCATCACTGAATGCTAGTGCGTGCATATGGATCTTCATGTAGAGTGCGGGGGCCATGGGCCTACCATGGTAACGGGAGCAGTAAATTACTTGCATGGAGACAGGAAGGCAGGGCCCTTTGCTCTGCAGCCGGGAATATGTTTACCTATTTCACTAGACTGGAATGTGTTTTCGCGGAGGCTGAACAGATAACTGTAGGCAAAATAACGTTTTGGCAGGCAAGCAGGCCGAGCCGGGCACCGCTCGTCTGGGCAGGATGTAAGGTAGAGGTCAGGGATGCATACCTAAACTGTAGCTTTCAGAGGCAGAAAAGAACTCGATTAAGGGTTTGGCTCGACAGGGCTAGGAAACATGGAGAAAACGTGTGCTTTACTCAAAAGTGTACCATGTAAAGACGTTGGCACCATAGGCCTAGAAGCCTAATTAACGTGATTTTCTTGGGGAACTGTATAACTGACATGTTAACGTTGGACGCAAATGCATATGTGTCTTTCTAGCATGCTCGGAAAAGGAATTACATGACATACATGGGACACGTGTGTATAAATGGGGTGCGAGTGGGGGACACGTTAGCTACCTGAAAATTTCTATTACCTCATTCCCTCCTTGGCCCCTACTTCACCGTTCAGGATATGTCTATATTCATGAGACCATCTATCTGTTCATATAACATCATTTGCTCTTCTTTCTTCATTCGGGAACGGGAACGTGAACTTGGACGGGGAATACAAGCTGTGGCGCACAAGCCGCAAATCGCTGGCCCACATTGCAGACAGAGACAACAACTGAATAGAATAAGCAGTATTGTTCCTAGGAATGATAGCAATTTCCATCCCCAGGCGGACATCACACTCCAGAGCCAACCGGACCAAGTCCAGGTGCCTGGATTCTGGTGAATCAGGTGAGCAATTTTGTGAAGCCTTGTTATTGCCTTATATACGGATGGCGCGTTATTAGGAATGAAAACACAACAACTGAATCCGATCACTCTACAAGCCCTGCCCCTATCGGCCAGGATGACGTCAAGGACAAGGCGATTTTGAAGAACAACAAGTCTCATAGCAGATTGTTCTTCGGTCAGGTTACCTAAAGCAGAGGTAGTTTCGTTCACTACCGCTTCCAGTGTTCTAGTTAATTTGTGTATCAATTTACTATTTTGGACAGGACCTACAAAGAAAAAGAATCCTTTATTAAAATCTGTATATTGTTCCCACGTTGTCTCAGTCTGATCGACAATTGGGGTCTTGATCTCCCTTCTGTGTCTTATATTCACAAGGCGTGAATTTCGATGATAATCAGGCGGGGCTAGGAAAACAGGTGGTAACAGGAACGCAATATAACACGTCCCATCCCAATCAGGGGGCAGATGTACATAAGCTGTCTGACCACAAATAAAATAAGAATGGCGTGAGGCTTTGAAAGTAGACTTTCCTTTATCGCTGAATTCGACCACAGTATTACAATCACTGTGTCCTAGATGCACTGAACCAATCTTTCTAACACATAATTCACCTTTCACTGGTAAAACTGTTATAAACGGCAAGTTCAAATTAGTCTCGGACTGGACGTTCAGGATCATGAGATTGAGGGGAAAGTTACCTAATTCATACACTTCATTTTCTAGATCAGTCCCTCTCCTTTGAGGGAGACCGTCGGCGTCTGGGAAACATGCTTTATTCATGACTGTATTCAGGTTACCCCATATCCAATTGCCTTGGGAAACTTTGGACTCACTGTCTAAGGAAGACATTAAAGCAAACCATGCTCCGCATGAACCATTATGTGTAAACGGGTAGGGAAAGAGGGGCAGAGCTCCCTTGTATTTCTGATAAGGTGGGAGTCGGCCACATACCCAGCAATTGGTGGCATTGCTGGTCTAGTGAGTATGGTGTAACATACGAATGAATGTATTGTTGCGCATTGCTAATCGATAGGACAGCTCATGAGGGGGCAGGTCGCTGAAAGTGTGCTCTACAGAATCATTAGAGGAAGTATGTACATGTGAATTGAAAGGAGGAAAGAAATCATGTAACAGGAAGCTTATACATATGATCGAAATGCTCAGAATAAACATGAAAATTAACGTTATGATGCATCGACTATGCAAGTTTTTACAATATCGTTCTCTCTTTTCGATTCGCCTATCTCTCTGACTACTTGGGTCTATCTTATACATGTCAGAAACCTGTCTAACCGCTTCACCCGAGGGGGACTTAAACAATTAAACGCTGTCTGACTTATTAGACCTCAACTTGGCACAGTACTCCTGTTGGGGAGTTTTTTCTAACAGGGGAAGTTTAGAGTCAGTGTCCAAAAGGGGGCAGTCCTTAATCGAAGTCTCTGGACACAGTCTGTGAACTTTTTTAATATGACTGGAGTGGAGCCATCCCTTGCGACCTTCCAGTTTTACTGCGGTCCTCGTGGTCAATAACACCAGCTTTGGCTGCTTCCATCTGGGTTCCAGCGGACTTGATCTTTCGAAATTTCGGACATAAACAAATTCTCCCGGAACGATTTCATGCGGTTTGACTTGGGTGTTGTCCGGGAAGGCAGCCGCAACCTGTGAACGACAAGATTGTAGTGCAGACATCAAGGAAGCTAGGTAATCTGTCAATATATTACTATCGACGTCTGTTATTTTTCGAGGCATAGGCGTACCCCACATATTGGGAGGTCGCCCGAAAACTACCTCATAGGGAGATAGTCCGGTTCTGGAATGAGCTGCCATGCGCATATAAAAGAGAGCAACTGGCAGTGCTGCTATCCAATCTACACCTTTTTCTGCACAGACTTTAGCTAATCGTGTTTTCAGAGTCTGGTTGTGTCGTTCGACCAAACCAGCTGCTTCGGGGTGTCGTACACAGTGAAATTTCCACTGGTAACCTAACAGGAGTGATACCTGTTTCATGAGTTCGGACGAGAATGGCTGTCCATTATCTGAGTACACGACACGGGGCAAGTCGTATCGCGGGAAAAATTCACGAACCAGCTGCTTGGCAGTGGTCGCGGCAGTGTAATCTGGGACTGGATATGCTTCTGTCCATCTGGAAAGGGCACATACAACTACGAGGACATATTTGAATCCTCTGCATCGGTCCATCTGGATATAATCCATCTGGAGAACTTCAAAAGGATGGTCAGGAGGATGAAATCCACCTTGTTCCACGGGAATGCCTTTGCCTGGGTTGAACTGACAACAGATCATGCAGGTACGCACTTTCTGTTTTGCTGCTGCACGTAAATGCTTGTTAAACCATAGATTCTGAATGCTGTCTAACATGGCTTTTTCTCCTAAGTGTGCTGGACTATGTGCTGTGTTAATGATTACTTGAACCATAGAGTCGGGGAGGAACCATGTGGCTCTACCCTTCGTCATCCATCCCTGATCTGTTTGGATCCCTCCTTGTTCAGTCCATTTCTTGATTTCGTCTGGAGTGGCATGTGTCTGTATGTCGAGTACATCTAGAGTGGGATCCTTCACTGTCATACAATGTGTCTGTGTTGGTACTTCAGTCTTTGTCGGATCTGTCGGTATGTATGTCTGAGTCTGAGCTGTGAGTTTAGCTGTTCGATCTGCCAGGTCGTTACCCTGGGAAATAGTATCAGTGACTTTCGTATGTGCCTTGCACTTCATGATAGCAATGGATGCAGGTAAGTGCATTGCTTCTAACAGAGCTTGAATAAGGGGACCATGCTGTATCTTGGCACCATGAGAAGTTAAGAAACCTCTTTCTTGCTAGAAGATACCGAAGTCGTGAACAACTCCGAATGCATACTGGGAATCTGTATATATGTTTACTTTCAGGTTCTTGGCTCGGATACAGGCTTGGGTCAGAGCAATGAGCTCTGCTGCTTGGGCAGACAACGTGTCAATACGATGTGTTTCTATGACTTCAGTTTCAGTGGTCACTGCATAGGCGGCCACTAACTCTCCTGTGTTTGTTCTCATACATGAACCATCCACGTAAAGTGTCAGATCTGGATCGGGTAATGCAATGTCTGTCAAGTCTTGTCTGGGCTTTGTTACAGTATTGATGACTTCTACGCAGTCATGTGGTGTCGGGTCAATTGTGCTCGAGGGTAACAATGTGGCAGGGTTTAATGTATTGCAACGTCTGATCTCTATGTGTGGTTGAAACAATGTCAATTCATATCCTGTCAGTCTTGCTATGGTCAGGTGTTGAGTCTGGGTTCGGTTCAAAAGTACTTCCACTGAGTGTGGAACGTGGACTGTTAGAGGATGTCCTAACACTATTGAATCGCTTTGTCTGATTGCTAGAGCTGTTGCTGCAACTGATTTGAGGCACGCAGGCAGAGCCTGGGCCACTGGATCCAATGTACTAGACAAATAAGCACAAGGCTTGTGTTTTCCTGCTTGATCTTGTGTGAGCACAGATAATGCTGTGCCATTGCGTTCAGTAACAAAAAGTGTAAAAGGTTTGTTGTAACATGGTGTCGCTAAAACAGGTGCTTGACATAAGGCTTTCTTTAACTCGTCAAAAGCTTGTGTGTGTTCCTGAGTCCAAGGGAGGACAGTCGAAGTCGCTGCCTCCTGTGTTGTCAACTGTATGAGTGGTTTAGCTAGATATGCATACTGAGGGATCCATTGTCTGCAGTACGAGGTGAGGCCAATGAAGGCCCGTACCACTATTTTGTGTCTTGGGTTGTGGCAGATGTGCAATTAACTGGATGCGATCTGGTGTCAGCTGTCTCCCCCACTTGGACAGCAAGTGCCCAAGGTATACCACTTGCTGGGCACAGAATTGTAGCTTCGAAGGGGACACTTTATGCCCCTTTTCGGCCAAGAAATACAAGACAGTCAGTGACGCGTGCTCGCAGTCACGTTCGGACTGTGCAGTAATTAACAGGTCATCGCCATATTGGAGCAGAGCAGTGTCAGCAGGCATGTGAATACTGTCTAGTTGTCTTTTCAGGGCCTGACTGTAAATACTGGGACTTTCAGTGAACCCTTGAGGTGCACGTGCAAATTTAAAACTTCGGCCATTTAAAGAGAATCCGAATAGATACTGGCTTTCCGGATGAATGGGAACACTAAAGAAGGCGTTCTTGAGATCAATTACAGTAAAGAACGCTGCTTCGGAATCAATAGCCGTCAATAAGGAAGATATGTCTGGCACTACTGGGTACTGGGGAATGATGCATTTATTTAATTCTCGAAGATCGATCACCAATCGGTAGACTGGTGGTGCATTTGGGTCAGTTCGTTTAAGAATCGGAATGATTGGAGAATTACATACATTGGAGTCAGTTTCTATAACTACTCCTTGGGCAATTAGTTCGTCAATAATTTTCAGTAAGGCTGCTACAGCCTCGGGGGGGGCAATTTGTATTGTCGGATTCGGGGTAGTACAACTCCTTGCTTGAGTGTAACACGATAAGGTGTAATGTGCATACAACCTACATCAGTTGGACCTTGTGCCCATAAATGCGCTGGTACATTTTGCAATCTTGGATCAAAATCTCGTAACACATAATGACCTTTGAAATCACGTAAAAATAATCTCACTCCTTCCGGAGAACAACATATTACAGCTCCTAGTGCTTTCAACGTTTTAATACCAAGCAGATTTTCAGGACATGCTTTCGTAAGCAACAAGTCTGTAGTACGGGACAATGGACCAACTTCAAGGGAAACTGGCTTCGACACTTCGTTAACAATAGGCTTTCCTGAAAAACCCAGGGAAACATTCTGTGAGCCTGAGAGGGGTGCCCCTGGAACCTCGTCATGACTGATGGTAGTTCTGCTCGCCCCTGTGTCAATCAAAAATTTTCTGTCTTTCCCTAATACCTGACTATGTACATAGGGACCCTCTTGATCTACAGGAACCTCAATAAGAGGCAAGCCAACCTCCCTCTCTAGGCTGTTTCATGAGTACTGCTGGTAATCGGGGTAATCTGACTGTGCATACTGGTACATTTGTTGCGTGACATGTTGCGTGGCAGCAATAGGTTGGGGTTGGGGTACAGCTACTGTCTGTGGTGCTTGCTGTGGAGGTTGCGTATTCTGTGGATTATGCTGTGGAACATGTTCTTGTCTAGGAGGACGCAGTCTTTCTTTCGTCCTGCCTGTAGCAATATTGTATTTCAGAACGGTACATTCATTTATATAATGACCTGGCTGTTTACAATAGTTGCAATTCCCTTTAACGGGAGCTGCAGAATGACCTGGCGGTGCTGTACCCTTTTTCTGACCGTCGGCTGGAACAGACTGGGCTACTAATACTTTCATTTTCGTATCTTTCATACGCCTCTGTTCATGATCATGTTCCTCTCTAATTCGGTTCTGGTGGTACTGTAACATTTGTAACATTTGAGAAGGGGTATTTGCTTGCCATGTGCTCTCGACTTTCAGTACTCTATTTTTGACTTGGGGTAAGGAATTCTCGACTAGTTTGGTCACAAAAAGATGTGGAAATGATTCGCTACTTGTTTTCAGGCCGCTATTGATAATAAAACATTTCTCAAATCTGGAATAAAAATCACTAGTGTCTTCGTCTTGTTTCTGTTTGCAGGCTGAGATTGCATCCCAGTCTTCCTTTTTAACTGTCAATAACCTCGGCAAAACCTGTACTAATAATCCTGGTAATGCTTTAGTTTTGTCCCCGAGACCAGTACCTGGAACTCGTGTATTTTCTTCGTTTTCTAATTCAGTCCAGATGATCTTTTTATCTCCCACCTCCCATTCTTTTTCTTTCAGTTTTTCGTAAATACCGGCTGGCAACAGTACTTTTAACATTTTAAGAATATCGGGATAGGTATAATCTCCCATTAGTAACATGTCTTTTAATTCACGGTGAAACCCTGCTGGATCTTTATCATGACAAGGCACTATTTTCTTCATTTCCAATAGTTCCATTTTGCTTAAGGGTGTGTATATGAATACGCGTTGAAGCGTACCCCCTGGAGCCTGGACGGGATGAACTTCTCGTAAGGGATTCTGTCTGTCAATGTAAAATGGTTGTCTTACTGGGGGTGGAACAGAAACAAAATGTGGAGTCAAGAAAGTTCTGTATTTGTGGCGTTGTTCTAGAATGGTATTAATTAAATCGGTACCTAGGCCTCTCCATCTTTTTAGGAGCAATTCGTCCAATATATTATATAGGGGACCTGGATCAGAATGCTGACTCTCATATAGTGTAATGAGATGCTGGATCATATACATACCAGCTAAACGTTGTTCGGTCGGGGAAAGATTCAAAAATGTTTGCGCTACTGAATCATCTTTATATACACTGTTATTATCAGCCCATTTTACTGCTGATCGTGCTAATTCTTGTTCACGCATGGTACTAAGTTCACTGAAACCTATTCGTTGTTTCAGTACTTTATCAGTGGCTTGGAATAAATGCTCAAGAGAACATTGTTCTGGTATGGGAGAAAGAAAACGTTTCTTGCTTTCTAGGCGTATGGGTCTGTCAAAAGGTCTTGCTCTACCTACGTACGCTATCATCCCTTGGTTTTCTCCTGTATCATCTATCTCGTCCTCTTCTGTGGTGTCATTCTCTTTCGCAGCTCCCCTAGCTTCGTTTTCCCTTTCGTGTATTAGTACAATTTCTTTACGTATTTTTCTGTACATAGCTTCTATACAATTTTGTGTACTATGTTTACCGTCAGCTATATTGTTACTCCACTTCATCAGAATACCCATTTCTTCTTTGCTTGTACCTGGCCGATCTCGTTCCCTTATCAAACAATTTATCAAAAACTGTAAGATCATTTTCTGTGTCTCGACCTTATTGTGTGCCATGGCCTCGTGAATACATTCTGGTCTCTCACCTGTTCTAATGAAATGGTATATGTTATCTAGACGTTCTTCCATATGTGGTAGAAGAACCAAATAGTTTGTGACTCGCCGTAAACATAGTGAGTATAGTACCATCTCGTCTTCGCCTGGTACTGGATCATATCTGCAATCTGCAATGTACTCTTTAAGGGCTGCGAATGTCAATGCTCTGGGTTACGTTGTAATGCTAGTTCTCTAAGCGTCACTCGTTTTACTTGAGGCGGGGTGCGAAGATGACCTCCGGTTGCGCCTCCTGAAGCGGAAGCGAGGGCATGAACTGGCTGTGTTGTAACTACTGGTGACATAGCGGGTATAGTAGGCATATGTAATGTAGGCGGACTCTGGATTGCAGCTGTCGCAAAAGGATTGTGAGGACCAATAGTAGGGGGAACAGTAACAGTAGTAGTAGAGGAAGTGACGACAGGTGCGGGAGTCGCGTCTTGGAGACGTGGAGGGGTCCTGGCTTGAACAGCCTGAGTAGGTTGCTGTACATTATTAGCAGGTGGTACGTGTACATTAGTATATGCTGGAGCAACATCATCTAAATAGGATGAAAGGAAAATGTCTGCTGCGGTCTGTTTATGACGGAGTTTAGTCGGGACCAATGGTGGTGGCAAGTTACGTGATACTTCCGGGGTCGCCTTGGGCAGGCCCTTGGCAAGAACAGGATACAGACCTGTAATAAGGGCATTTCTTTGTCTGTCTTGTTGTTCTATTCTGACTCGTTATCCTTCTTCTAATAACTCTTTTTCTCTAGCTTTTTCGGATTCTTCTCTACTTCTCTCTGCTTTCCTGATTTCTTTCTCTGTTCTTCTATGGGCTTCTTTACGCCATAATTCTATGGCATCTTTCTGGGATTGTCTGGCTTTCTTTTTCCATAATGCTTCTTCTACTCTCATGATGCAATCAGCATCCCATGTCCCTGAGACAGGCCATCTATACTTCTCTTCCAGATCTTTAGTATACTCCACCCACAAATCTAGGTACAGTATGGCATCTAAGCCATGCTTATTGTACATAAAATGTCGAGGAGTGTCCCTAGGCGGGACGGGAACTGCTTCTTCGAGTATCCCTTTCCTAGTTCCTATCTGACGTAATTTCGAGAACAGTGGCATATTTAGACTGGTTGGACGTGAACACAATAAACACAATAATGAATTGCAAACAATCATTCATACCACGACATGAAACACATTAAAACATTTTCGAACAGTTACTACCTGGTACATGAAAACATTATACTGGAAGACTCTCGAGGATTAGAATACTGAATTACTAGATGCACTGCTAGAACAGTACAGACATACCGGTCCCATAAAGAGACACGTCATACCGTATTTACCGAAGTAAACACGTCTGGACCAGGTCTGTGTATCCAGACCTGTCTTGACCGGGCACAAATTAATGAACCCGTCTAGATGCGTTCCCAATAACGGGACTCACCGGGAAGCAGAAATTGAAGGCCTCGGAAACTGGACTGGACTGGACTGCGTCAGGCTACGATGTCTCCTACGCATGCGCTTCGGAACAGGTGGGCCTCTGGATACCTCGGACCTTGCTCTCTCGACTTGGGGCTCTGGTCGGGATCCTCCGCATTCCTCACCGCCTCGTCTAGATGCCGGGTCGCAGTCTCCGTCTCCTCCGTGGGCCTGAGGGAGATAGCAGGAAAACCCGCAGGAGTGCACTGGTTCCGTCACGGCTGCAGAAGGGGTCAAGGCCTGCGGTACATCGCCGGCGAGTGGGGAAGGGGGGGGGGGGGGGGGGAGGTCACTGTTCGGGCGCCAAATTATGTGGTAAATAATTTTACCGTATCATTTTTCCATACATTAAAAGTCGAAAAGATAGCTCAATCAAATGAGAGGCAGAGTCCGTGGAATCTGAGTCATACGGGCTTTAATGAAATACCTCGAGGTATGGGACATCGAGTTCCATCACCACTAAGGTTCAGGAAGGGACATTCAACATTTTATTAACATCACACATTATATATAGTAAAACAGTATAATTGAATCGAATACAGTAGGCGTAACAGGTGAAAAGAGAGAGATAAGAACACATGTGCGTAACAGGAGGCGTGTAAGAAGGCGTACACATGGGCGTGCACTTGACATGTCAGAGAAACGTCACATGAAACGTCACAAGTGGGTGGATGCTTAGAGAAAGTTTGCAGGATCAGCAGAAACTTTTGGCCTATATGCGCGCGCAACTGAGCATGACGTGTAACTGGGGAGAGCTGGGGGCTTCGACTCTTGCACTAGTAGAGGAGACTAATGTCTGGGGTGTCAGAACGACCTGCACCTATAGCATATCTGGTATCTCATGTTTTGGAGGATGTAGTGTCTGAAGTAAAAGGTCTCTCGGGCAGAGGCCGTTCATCACTGAATTCTAGTGCGTGCATATGGATCTTCATGTAGAGTGCGGGGGCCATGGGCCTACCATGGTAACGGGAGCAGTAAATTACTTGCATGGAGACAGGAAGGCAGGGCCCTTTGCTCTGCAGCCGGGAATATGTTTACCTATTTCACTAGACTGGAATGTGTTTTCGTGGAGGCTGAACAGAGAACTGTAGGCAAAATAACGTTTTGGCAGGCAAGCAGGCCGCGCCGGGCACCGCTCGTCTGGGCAGGATGTAAGGTAGAGGTCAGGGATGCATACCTAAACTGTAGCTTTCAGAGGCAGAAAAGAACTCGATTAAGGGTTTGGCTCGACAGGGCTAGGAAACATGGAGAAAACGTGTGCTTTACTCAAAAGTGTACCATGTAAAGACGTTGGCACCATAGGCCTAGAAGCCTAATTAACGTGATTTTCTTGGGGAACTGTATAACTGACATGTTAACGTTGGACGCAAATGCATATGCGTCTTTCTAGCATGCTCGGAAAAGGAATTACATGACATACATGGGACACGTGTGTATGAATGGGGTGCGAGTGGGGGACACGTTAGCTACCTGAAAATTTCTATTACCTCAGTCTTCTCCTCCGGCGTCTGCTCCGCCGGCGTCTTCTACGGCGTCTTTTCCTCCGGCGTCTCCTTCGCGCTCCCGATCCTCCTGCTCGCAAGACACTTCCACATTCGGCTCCTCCTCTCGGGTCCCACTTCCACTGTAGGACGCGCCTTCCTCTCTCCGACCCCTGTTCTTAAGGTTGCGGCGTTGCCTGTTCCGGGGTTAACTCTGCCCTCACTGTCTGCTTTGCGTTTCTGGGAAGAAAGACGAGAAGTGGATAGTCTTTCTTCCGGTCTTCCGAGTGATCGGCAGCTGCCCCATGTGTGCAGAGTCCCGGGAAATTCTGGATCTCGTAGTTTTCTTGAGTTATCGGACCCCTTTTCCTCACATCCTCTTTCCCTTGCTGTCTTATTACTGGGGAAAATGTCTTGGGGATATCTAGATAGGAAGTCCACATTTCCTTGTTCTATCCCTTTTCTATGACGGGTGTGGAACCTATATGGTTGTAAAGCTAGGAACCATCTCAATACCTGCTTGTTATTCCCTTTATTACATGCCATCCATTCTAAAGGGGCATGGTCTGTGAAAAGAGTGAACTCTCTCCCTTCCAAATAATACTTTAGGGTTTCTATGGCCCATTTGATGGCCAGGGCCTCTTTCTCTATCACTGCATAATTGCGTTCTCTGGGAAACAGTTTCCTACTGATGTATAGTATGGGCTTCTCCTCTCCTTGGTAGGTGACTTGTGAAAGGACAGCTCCTAACCCTTGATCGGACGCATCGGTCTGCAGGACAAAAGGAAGGGTGAAATCAGGACTGACCAATACAGTGTCTGATGTCAAGGACTGTTTAAGTGATTGAAAGGCTTGTAGAACCTCCCTGGTAGGGTGTTTTAACAGGGCTTCAGTATTCACCTTTTTCTGTAGTAAATTGGTAAGAGGAGCTGCCAATTGGGAAAAGTTAGGTATAAATGTTCGGTAATAGCCGAGTAGACCCAAGAACGCACAGAGATCTTTCTTACTTTTGGGTAAAGGCAACAGTGAGATGGCAGCTAATTTGGAATCTTGGGGTAGAATGACTCCCTCACCCAATAAATACCCTAAGTATTTCACTGTTTGAGCTGCTGGTTAACTTTTAGCAGGGTTTATTTTAAGACCCTGTTGTCCTAGGGCTGAAATGACTGTAGTCAAATGTTCCATATTTTGGGACAAATCATCACTATAGATGACGATATCGTCAATATAGGCACCGGCATATTTTTCGTGGGGTCGTAAGATGTGATTCATGGCTCTCTGAAATGTAGCCGGGGCCCCATGGAGCCCATAGGGCAACACTTTGAACTGATATAGTCCATCTGGGGTGGAAAAAGCTGTCTTTTCTTTGTCTTGCTCTCTCTGGGGTATTTGCCAATATCCTATTGGGGAATTCCACTCACTAACGGAGGGTTCTATGATGTTCTTGTGGAGTATCTTATGTACTTCTTCCGTGATGACCTGCCACCGGGCTTCTGGGATTCTATAGGGTTTTAGACGTACCTTTTTGCCAGGGACGGTTTTGATTGAATATTCAATCATGGATGTGAGACCAGGTGTTGTAGAAAAGATGTCACTCAGGGGCATAAGGACCCTACACAAACTGTGTTTCAATGAGATAGGCAGTGTTGGATCAATACACTGGGCGAATAATGGCTCTACTGGCTCGGTCTCGGCGATCCGATTAAGTAAGTTAATGTGGTATATTTGGGAGATACCTCAGTTCTGATCGGTCATAATTTTATAGGTAACTGGGGTCACTTTTTCGGTTACAATATAAGGACCCTGCCATTGTCCTATTAATTTGTGGTCTGTTGAGGCCATCATAAGAAGGACTGGATCACCCACTGAAAAAGTCCTTTCTTTGGTTTTTCGGTCATATTGGGCTTTTTGGGCTGTTTGAGCGTTTTCTAGATTGGCCCGAACTTTAGCACGGATTTGACCCAAGTGTGTTTTGAGGTTGGAAACATACTCAACTATAGGTAGGGTATTATCAGGCTCGTTTTCCCATTTTTCTTGGGCCATCTCCAGCAAGGTTTGAGGTTGATGGCCAAACAATAACTTAAATGGGGAATATCATGTGCTCTTCTGTACTTTACACCTTATAGCGAACAAAGCTAGGGGCTTGTGGGTGGTAAGCAGAGGTCCCATTCTGATGTTCCCCAACTGTGCACATATCTGTTTCATCAGTTTGTATATAAAAGGGGTCCCTTGGTCGGTCAGGATTTCTTTTGGGAATCCTACCCTGGAAAACACTGTGATCATTGCCTTAGCGATGTTTGTAGTATCAGGGCGTCGCAGTGCTACTGCCTCTGGATATCTAGTATATATAGGATACAATGTCCCACCAGGTATCGGTATCAAAGACAGTTTGAAAATTGCATACGATACGTATTACAGAAAAGGAACCCAAGGAGTCTCAGTACATTTGTGAGAAGGTTATTAATCACCAATTTTGTTGAAAATGGGAAGCACAGTTAAGAAGCAGCACTGTACATGAAGGACATTCATGGAGCAACCCAAATGGCACTTGGTGACAAGGTGATGACAAAGTGAAAGTGACGACGCAAGTGAACGTGGTGAACAGCGTGGTCGGCGCAAAGTGATAAAGAACAATCAAACATAGGCTTCACATTGAGTATACAGGATTAAAAAGTTCCAATTTGGCACAGTTATGAGCCTATTGATAGTGCGCCATGAAATCGCGCTGTGTTTGTCGACGGCGTTTCGATCCTCTATGATTTGAGATCCTCTTCAGGACAGGGTTTACGTTGATTTGGAGTACTGCATGGAGAAACAATTAAGTTTAGGAGATCGGGCATGGAAGAACGGTGGCTTAAATAAGAGGCACGTGTGTGAGCCGGGTGGTCGGGCAATTCACGATGAAAGAAAGAGCCAGATTAATAAAAAAGGTCTAACAGTGTTGGCGGTGGTAGGGCGCATGCAATTATTGATCGAGAGTAAGGAAAAATGGGCTAGGGTGGAGGACGGGGACATGGGAGGTAAGGGGTAGCAGTGGCGTACCTGAAGTCAAGGAGCGCTGACAGAGCGGAGGGGTCAGTCGTCCAATGGTAGTGAGCCCAGGCGATCAGAGGTGAAGCAGTGATCTTGGCCGGGGGATCCAGGTCTCAACGAGTTGAGCCGGTAAGGCGCCTAGAGAAAAGGTCTAGATTAGGACGAGGTATGACAGGCAGAACAAGAAAGGTCCGATGCCTCCGGAATGGCGGGGGATCGGAGGGGGGTGGGTAGATTACCTGAGTGAATCTGGCGCTGGAGCCGAATAAATCCGTGGCGATGGGTTCCCGCGAAGGGTTGCGGGTTGAATGAGGTTGTCAAAGTAAACCAGGAAGTAACCATGGCGAGGGGCGGGGCCACAGGGTACGGGAGGGCGTGGGATCGGGGAGGGGGAGGAGAGCAACGGTAAGGGCAACGCCCATGGGCTGATTCTGTTAGCGTGAAGGAGTTGGAGGAAACGTGAAGTGGGTGGGGGAAGGGGAGGGAACGCTGCGCTGTGGTCTAATGATTGCAGGAGAAATGACAATTACGCATGTTTTAAACAATTAAGATCACAGATAAATAACAATGCATGGAGAATCACATCAAGCATTAAAGGCGCAGTGAGGCATGAGTAATTGCAAGGAAAATCGCATAGGTGGTCGGAAGGAGTCTTAACAGGACCACAAAGTTAAACTGGCAGTTTCAGGTATCCTAAGGAATGAGCATAGGTTAGGGTAAAAAGGTCTGAATGGAGACTCAAGTAATGACCGTGCTATTCCATTCATCAAGGGTGTTGAGGCCCCTGTTCACAGAGTCTGCAAGTGAGATCCATTTACATTTAGCACGGTTTAGGAGTAAGTTTATGTTGCCACCTCTGGTAGGGAGTCTGAGATGTTCAATTACCTGCCACCGTATGTCAATGTCTCGGTGTCCTTTTTCAATGAAGTGCGTTACAAGGGGAGCTGAAAGAACCTGGCAATTGATTTGGCTTTTGTGCTGAATGATGCGCTGTTTGACCATTTGAGTGGTCTGGCCAATGTAGAGTAGATCTCAGGGGCAACGAATGGCATAAATCACGTTAGTGGTTTTGCAATTGGTATGGCAAGTTAGTTCATGTCTTCTCCCATTGTATATAAACTCTTTGGTGTTGTTAGTGAGTTCACATACACTGCATCCTTGGCATTTGAAATGTCCACGGATTGGTGCCAGGCCCCAGGCAGATGTGATGGTATTTTGGTCTTTTGTTGTTTCTGGCCACGTAATGGCATGTACCAAATGCTTAGCAATGTTGTTGCCTCGTTGGTACGAGAAGAGAGGTGGATCCCGGAATTGTTCTTGGGATCTTAGCACAGCCCAGTTCTTTTTGATGATGGCACTTATTTTGTTGCTGTCTGGTCCAAAGGTAGAGACGAATGGGATCCTTGTCATTGATCTCTTGGTTTTGGGGACTAGTAGATTTTCACGATGGTAGTACCAGGCACGTTTCTTAGCTCTGGTGATCAGTCTGCGGGGGTATCCTCTATGGATGAGTTTGTTCATCAGGATGTCTGCTTCGCGGAAGTAATCTTTTCTCCATTTACAGTTACGTCTAATACGTAAAAATTGTCCGAAAGGCAATCCATCTTTAAGGCCTCTGGGATGATGGCTTGAGTAGTGTAACAGGGTATTGCGTTCCGTGGGCTTCCGGTAGAGAATGGTGCCCAATGTGCCTTCCTCGGCATGTATGATCACATCCAGGAAAGGTAGATCGTTTACTTTATATTCACTGGTGAATCTCAGATGTTCTTGACTGTTGTTGAGCCATTCAATGAAGGGTGTTAAATCATCAGGGGTACCGTGCCAGAGGAGGAGGATGTCGTCAATATAGCGACGCCAAAGACCCACGTGTTGGAGGTGAGGATTGGCCGGGTTGAGGATTAATGATTTCTCCAGATTGTGTACATAAAGTATCGCAAAATTGGGCGCGAAGCAAGCGCCCATCGAGACCCCTTTGATTTGTAGGTAGTATGTCTCGCGGTACAAGAAGTAATTGTTTTGTAGGGCAATTCGGAGTAAGTCCATGATAAACTCCGTTGGGATTCTTGCGGGTTGTGGTCTAGTTGTTAACAGATCATGGATGACTTGTAGACCTTCTATGTGAGGAATATTGGTATATAGGGATTCTATATCCAAACTGACCATGAGCTGAGAGGTAGTGTCAAAGGCCTTATCCTCAATGGTGGTAATGAGGTCCATGGTATCTCTTACATAGGTGTCAGTTAGAGGAACAAATTCCTTGATGATGGCGTCGATAAATTTGCCCAGGGGTTCGAGGATGGAACCGCAACCGGAGACTATTGGACGACCCGGAGGATTGTTCGTGTCCTTGTGGATTTTTGGTAGGACATACAGAACTGGTGTCCTGGGGTGAGAGTTGTTTAAGTACGCATGTTCTTTTTTGGTTATGATGCCAAGGTCTCTCGCTGAAGATGTAACCATCAGTATTTCAGATTTGATGTCTTGTATTGGGTCTTTAGTGAGAGGACGATAGTGTTCCAAGTTGCAAAGTTGGCGTTTGATTTCAGTATCGTATTGGTCGGTGTCCATTATCACGATTCCTCCGCCCTTGTCAGCAGGCTTGATTATAATTTCATTATTGTTTTTCAATGATTGGAGAGCGTTCTTTTCGGTCAAGGGTAGATTGTAAGGAGTGAATCTGGGAATGGTCTTGAGATCTAGCACTTCTTGCATGACCAATTTCTCAAAAGTCAAAATTTCAGGTGACATTTGATTGGAAGGTGGATTGAAGGTGGAGGGAGGTCGGAATATAGAATGATTCTGAAAGTTTGATTCCGTTTTGTCACCAAAGAAGTGTCTGAGTCGTATCCTTCTGAAAAATTTAAGAAGGTCAGATTGAAGATCCAGGAAGTTGGTACGTTCCATGGGGACAAAGGACAGTCCTCTCGAAAGTAGGTTAGTTTCATCAGATGTCAAGGTGTGCTTTGATAAGTTAAATATGGGAATGGTAAGGTCAGTGTTCTGGGTTTCACTGACATTATTTATTGTGGTTGGCCCCATTGGTAGAACCGGTTCCGTGTCTGCCGTTCTCCTGGGAGTTGTGGTTGGTATTGTCGGTTTCTTGTTTGACGGTTTGGAGGAGGGGGTTGACCGCGGCCGCGGCCCCGGCCTAAAAAACCGGGTGGCAGGAGAGGTTGAGGTCTGTTGCTGGAAGTATATGCTCCAGAATCTAATTCTTCTGCTGAAGTGTTGGACGAGTCTGAAAAGGTGATTCTTTGGTTGTTCCGGAATCTACCCCAGTTGCGTGTCCTAGGTGGATTATATGGGGTATTGAAGAACTCCTCGTTTAGGTAAGGATACGTATTTTCCACTTTGTAAAATTTGATGTCCTTTTGTATTTTATTGACTTTTTTGTTGGTTTCAAAGGTGTTGAAGGTTTCAATCGTTTTATTGATTTTTTCCAGGAGGCTTTTGGCATCAGCGAGTGAATCGTCAGCTGCAATGAGTTTCTCCAATTCGTCAATTTCTTGTAGTTCCAGGCGGCCATGTTCTATGGCGGTATCGATTCCTAGAACCATCCAATGACGTGAGCATGTGGTGGCAAGGTGGCTGAAACTGGTTCTGAATTTTGGATCTTGGGTGAAGATAGCAGGGGTGTTCCTTATTTGTAGGCCTACCGGTATGACACCCGATCTCAAGTAATCTGTAAGCATACGCGCATGAAGGTCCGTGCGTATTTGTTTTTTCTTTAGTTTTTCAAGTTTATCAAGTAGAACTTTGGAGGAGTTGGGGGTGGGTGTGGTCGAAGTAGAGGCGGTCGGGCCTGAGAGGAGTGACGGCCCAGTCAACCTCGATTGGATGTACTCTTCTGAGTAAGTTAGAGACTCCTTGGACATAGTGTGTATGTAAGAACTATTACACAGCTAGATGCTTGAATGAATAAAGCACATGTGGCAAGTACCTTTTGGTACCACTCTCGCAGCTCAGCAGCTGCTCACTACTAAGTGAAAAGGAACAGGAGTGAAACCCATAGACCAAAATGGGACTGGGTATAGAGGATATATAGGATACAATGTCCCACCAGGTATCAGTATCAAAGACAGTTTGAAAATTGCATACGATACGTATTACAGAAAAGGAACACAAGGAGTCTCAGTACATTTGTGAGAAGGTTATTAATCACCAATTTTGTGCCTCGTTTTGTTTAGCAGTTGGAGCCTCGGACTGTGAGCACGCTGGAGCTGCTCCTCTCGTAATTCTCCTTTGCCAGCAACTTGCGGTACCCGCTCCGCGGGTCCCGCTTCGCGTTTTGGGTACTTTGTCAGTGCTGCTGGAATAGCGCTGAGACTTCTAAGATCTTTGTCAACTGTGCCTCTGTGGTGTGGGGTGTGCAGGGCTGCGAGCGAGGTCAGGCGTGGACTTCAAGTCCCAGGAGCGCCTGACACTCGGCATTACCAGCAGCTGACCCGCTCTCCCTGCTGGCTCCTCCCCCGCCTCAGCGCGGCTAAATCCAACTCGGCTGCCTTCCTGACTGTTTCCTCACCTGTGCCTCGTTTTGTTTAGCAGTTGGAGCCTCGGACTGTGAGCACGCTGGAGCTGCTCCTCTCGTAATTCTCCTTTGCCAGCAACTTGCGGTACCCGCTCCGCGGGTCCCGCTTCGCGTTTTGGGTACTTTGTCAGTGCTGCTGGAATAGCGCTGAGACTTCTAAGATCTTTGTCAACTGTGCCTCTGTGGTGTGGGGTGTGCAGGGCTGCGAGCGAGGTCAGGCGTGGACTTCAAGTCCCAGGAGCGCCTGACACTCGGCATTACCAGCAGCTGACCCGCTCTCCCTGCTGGCTCCTCCCCCGCCTCAGCGCGGCTAAATCCAACTCGGCTGCCTTCCTGACTGTTTCCTCATCTGTGCCTCGTTTTGTTTAGCAGTTGGAGCCTCGGACTGTGAGCACGCTGGAGCTGCTCCTCTCGTAATTCTCCTTTGCCAGCAACTTGCGGTACCCGCTCCGCGGGTCCCGCTTCGCGTTTTGGGTACTTTGTCAGTGCTGCTGGAATAGCGCTGAGACTTCTAAGATCTTTGTCAACTGTGCCTCTGTGGTGTGGGGTGTGCAGGGCTGCGAGCGAGGTCAGGCGTGGACTTCAAGTCCCAGGAGCGCCTGACACTCGGCATTACCAGCAGCTGACCCGCTCTCCCTGCTGGCTCCTCCCCCGCCTCAGCGCGGCTATAATTCTCCTTCCTAATCCAGCAACGCGGGAGCGCGCGGGAGCGCGCCGGGAGAAGCCCGGGACAAGGGCGGGACCGTCTGAGGCCGTCAGAGGCCGAAGGAGGCTGGGCTGGGCCCCCTCCCTTGGTTTTATAGTTGCTATATATCCTGTTTTGTTGTTTTCACAAGCTGATTACGTATTCTAACGATTCTGTTAAATTTGATATTAAATTGTATAATTGCTATTTTCCTAATCTTTCCCCCCCTCCCTTTAAAATAGTCTCATGACGGCTAAAAAATTACGTTCTGGACGAGTGATTGTGGGGAGATCTGGGTCTAAAACTAAATCTAATCCCCTACGAAACAAAATAGCATCTACGATGCAGTTGAAGGGCCAATGTCAGCTCTTTAATCTTTGGGACAAAGGGAAAGATAAACCCACAGATTCACAGTCCACGAGCGAAATTCCAGGTTGCAATGTAGCGGTGTCAGTTAATGAGGTCATTAATGTCTCCTCTAGTCTAAGTATGGTGGCCAGTCAATCTTTGCCAATTGTAGTCAGTTCGGAAGAATTAAGGGGCTTACCTTTGTCCTCAAATAATGTACAGCCAAATCAGAATAATTACCTGAATTCTACGGGCAGTATGCCTACAAAATCTGATGATATTGCTCCCGCATCGGCTACATTAAGGGAAACACTTAAAGTTATATCCCCTGTAGTAGGGAATGAATTCACTCTGCCTGATATTGATTTAACAGCTCATAGGGCGCGGATGGAAGTGTTTCAGGGGATCTCTACAGGTGTTCCTGTGGAGGAAGTTATTACGATTTCAAGTACTGGTCCCCTAAGTAGTACTCCCTCTAATAAATTGGATTTCTCCCTCCCACAATTAAATCTTACAACCTGTTCAGGCCCTGTGTTGAACAATTTAGTGGAGGGTTCTCCAAAGATTAATGGGAGACTAATCTCTAATTCCTTGTCATCTCTGGAATCAGTCTTGTCTTCGATCTTAAGATTGCTGGAAAAATTTGTGGGAGGCTCGGAATGTATCTTCGATACCGTAACACAGATTCTGCAAGTTCTGATATTAAACAGAGAAGAACTAGTATCTGATCCTTCTAGTCCAGTGGCCCCACGGTTGATGCCACAGAAAATAAGTGCTCCTTGTTCTTCAGTAGAGTTGGATGTAGAGCTCTCCTCTCCTTTGTTAGAAAGTCAAAAGGAAAGGCAGCCCATAGTACTCTCAACTATCTCTAAATCTTCTAAAGCGGTTTCGGCTGGCGCTAATTGTATAGCCCCGCTTAGTGACGAGATAGAAGTAATAACAACTCCTCCTCCTGATGCCAAATCTGATTTGCCTTCCCTCTTTCCAATATTTTCTTTGCCATCAAAAAAGGAAGAGGAAATTCCTAAAGGAAAGACGGGATTGAAAGGAAATACGAGTTCTCAGAAACATAAAAAGATTAGAATGAAGAAGAGGAAACCTATTCGTAGGTTTGCTAAAAAAAGACAGAGGAAACTTCTTTTTGATAATAATGTGGAGGTAAATATAGATGACCCCCCGCAGGCGGAGCAGTGTCCAACCCCTAAGGTTGAAACTAGGGTGGTATCGCCTAAAGAAGTTGCCACCTCCTCTGGGTTTGGTCCAGTAAACTTAACTAATCCCTTTCTTCCTAAGGTTTCTCTCCCATCTACTAATCCCTTTTCCTATTGTAAGGTTAGTCAAGATCCTTGCCAAGCTTTATCCAAGATTAGCCCACCATTTGTTATTCTACCCCCTTCTAATTTAAATCCTATAGCAGTACCCTTTCAGGCACCATCCTTAACGACAGTTGTCCCTCCAAAGGAAAAAACATTTGTGGATACATTATTCCTTGATTTCTCGCCCCTTTTTGAACCAGATTTAATTTTGAATAGATCTGCCCTGTTACTCTGTTTTAAAGAGATCGAAGGTTTGAAATTAGTTCAAACCTCCGATCTTGATGTTGTACTTCTCCTCAAATCTTATGCGGGGAATCCTTTAAGATCAACAAGGGTGAAATTTTATTCAAAAGTTGTGTTGAATCTTGTTTTACAATGGGCTGAGGAATTACAAATTAGAGGGATAGATGTGATGCCTCATTTTGGGGAAAAACGTATTGTAAATAGTGCGGTTAATCCCGCATTATCATTTTCCTCCAAGTTTGATGCGCGAGTGTCAGATTGGTCTAATCTCGGTTCTGAGAACCTAAAAGTTTGTGTGGCTAGCAATGAAAGGCTGGTTTCTTATAAAAACCCTTCCCTCAAACAAACAGAGAAGGATGATCAATTTAAATGGAGTTGGCTCCCGGGAGTTCTTGCGAGTAAATCCGCTCCCCGCTCCAGTCAGGATTCCAATTTTTAACAGGGAGCTGAGATTTATCTCATGGAACACGGCCGGATTTAAAGATAATAAGGATAAATTGGGTTTCCTTCATGCTCAAAAGGCAGATATAATCTGCTTGCAAGAAACTTGGGTTGATGGAAGTGTTATTTTGGATAAAGATTATTTTGTTTTGGATTGTAGCGCAACCAGCACTAGAAGAGGCCATGCTAAGGGAGGATTAGCATGTTTATTATCTAATAGATTGCAATGGAACTTTACTCACTATTTGGATCCAGGTAAAATGTTTCAAGCAATAACTTTGAAAGATGTTTTTGAAGATTGCCCTAATAGATTGCTGATTGTACTAAATATTTATATTCCTCCCAATTGTTGTTTCAATAATGGTTTAAAAACTTTATTCACTTTCTTAACAAAAGTTTTGGAGACCTCTCCTACTCCGCATGTGTTAATGTTTGGGGATCTAAATTGTAAGGTATCTAACAGTGGGTTGGAATTGTTTAGAAATATTCCGTTGGAAGAGTCTCTGAATATACCTCCAGCTCAATTTCCCCCAAATATAAAAACTGACAAAAGAGGTAAACTTATTTTAGATGGTTTACATAATGCGGATTGCTTAATGGTAAATGGGAGGCTTCCGTCTGATATTCCGGCAGCTTTTACTCATAAATCTAGTAAGGGAAAATCTATTATTGATTTTATCATGATAGATTATGCCGGTTTTCACCTATTAAAAGATATGAAGGTCATTGAATCGAATCTTAGTGACCATAATGTATTGACGCTTTCTGTTTCCATTAGTCTTCAGAAAGTGGTTCCATGGAGGCTGGATATAGATTCTGGGAATTTTGACTCCAGCACAGGGAAATGTTTTTGGAACATCAGCACGGTGGAAAACCTGGCACCTCTCTTATGTATTACTGTCGAGAATCTTCCTCTTTGGGAGGGGAAAGAGTTGTATTGTTTTGTAAAATTTTTAGACTCTGTAACAGCTTGTGCAAAAGAGAAATCAGGTGGGAAACAGTCCCTTGTAGCTCCTTACCCTCTGCGGGCTATAAATAGAGAAATAAATAAAATTATAAGGGGGCAATTTTTATGTTTTACTCGAGAAGCTAAGTTTAGGTTATCTACTCTGAAAAGAAGGAGAGTTAGACTCAAGGCCCGCTTAAAACGCTCTAAGGAAGATGCCCTCTGGATTCAATTGAGGGAAGCTTCTTTTAATCATCAAAGTAAGACCTTTTGGTCCTTAATTGGCAAAGGATGCGGTACTAGAGTCAGTCCTACGCCCATTGCCATCGAGGAACAGGTATGGGTTCACTATATTGAAAAGTTGTACAGTAATAATAAGTCTCAAGGTATTAATGTTGAATTTGAAGATGCTGCGACTATACTTGACGGTCCGACAGAAAAAGAAATCGAATGTGCCATTAAGAATATGCGTTCCTCAGGGGCGATGGGTCCTGATAAAATTCCAATACTAGTATTAAAAAAGCAGAGTGAACTCTGGAGTAAAATACTCTTTCCCGTGTTTAAATTCTGTTTTTCTAACGGAACAGTCCCCCCCTCCTGGAAAGGAAGCATTATTGTCCCTTTATATAAAAAAGGGGCAAGAGATCTCCCACAAAATTATCGGCAAATTGCCCTGCTTGATGCCATCGGCAAGGTGTTTGCAAAGTGTGTGCTTTCTTTAATTAACGATTGGGTATCTGAACATAATATTCTGCCTCTGGAGCAAACAGGTTTCAGACGAAATCATGGAACCTTAGATAACCTGACCGCATTGCAAGTTATCAATGAAAAATATGTGAAAGTGCGGGGTGGTCAGGTATATGGCGCCTTTATTGACTTTACCACCGCTTTTGATAAAGTAGATAGAAATCTGCTGTGGAGAAAGTTAGTTAATCTTGGTATGCCTGCTTCCCTAATTAAGTTGATCCGCGCCTTATATTCTGACACCTGGTGCAGAGTCTTACTTGGAGGTGATCGCGGCGCTTCCAAATTAATCCAAACATCTAATGGGTTGAAGCAAGGTTGCCTTTTGGCTCCATTGCTATTTTCATTGTACACTGTTGATTTACCCATCGCTCTTTCTGCATGCGCCGGTATTGCCCCATCTTTGGGGGGTGTTCAAATTGCATGCTTGATGTATGCAGATGACATCTTAATTTTGGATCTCACCCCAAAGGGCCTAAATGACCGATTGCACGCACTTCATAAATACGCTGAAAGTCATTTTCTATCAATAAATACGGCAAAAAGCAAGATAATTTGTTTTTCTGGTAGAAAGAAACCTAAATGTTTTACCTTTCCATGGGTTGTAGGGGGGGAAAAACTAGAATGTGTGAAATCTTATACCTTTTTAGGTAAAATTGTCACTCACAATCTAAGTGACAAATCACACATAGACAATAATTCCCGGAAGGCGATTTCCCAGGGAAAGAGCCTAGTCTCCCTATATAAAGCCACAGGTAGAAGGCATTTCTCTATTTTATTAGATGTTTTTAGAGCGAAAGTACCAGCCTCCCTGTTATATGGCATTGAATTAGTTGATCCAAAAAAATGGAGTTTTCTAAACTCGGCAGAGGGAAAAATTCTTCGGAGTTTAATGTCTGTTGGCACTGTAAATTCGACTGCTTCCTTGCGTCAGGAATTGGGTTTACGCAGCAGTAGGGTTCAAGGTCTTGCTAGTATCATACGTTGGGTAGTAGCATTATCTAAAGGTGAACCCAATACCTTGAGAGCCCTGATAAAAAAGGAATTGCTAGGATCTTTTAATGGCTTCTCTTCAATTGTAAAAAATTTCAGATTTGCTGTGTTGCAATTGAAACTGGATGAGGAGACTTTATTTTTACTCTCCCCACATCAATTAAAAACAGTTTTGAAGTCAGCCTCTTGGGAATTGGGGTTTTGTCTTGATAGAGACTTTTGTTTAATGAAAAAAGGTTGTACGCCTGTTATTGAATCTTATACCCTGCGGAAAGCTCAACCATATATGTACTGGAACATCTCCCATGGCGTGAGACGCCTGGTGTACTTATTAAGACATAATTTGCTTCCACTAAAAGTTTTACAAGCCAGCTGGTATGGTTGTTCGGCACGCTGTGATCTTTGCCAATTACATGATCAGGATTTAGATCACGTGATGTTCGTTTGCCCTACACTGATGCCATGCAGGCGTAGATGGTTAAGATCAATCTGCTTACAACTTAATATACTATCAGCGTCTTCATTTAAGGCAGCCTTAATTAAATCTCCTAATGAAATGTTTGTTTATAGACTGTACAACTTTTTTAAATGTTTTTTGGACTTGTATTAAGATATTTCTTGTGATTATGATGAAATTATCTTTTTGCTTTCCTTCTATTTTAATATTTGTGCTTTGTATGTATATGTTGTTTTTATGTGGACCTCAAAATGAGTTCCGTATCATAATAAATAAACTTTGAAACTTACATGAAGGACATTCATGGAGCAACCCAAATGGCACTTGGTGACAAGGTGATGACAAAGTGAAAGTGACGACGCAAGTGAACGTGGTGAACAGCGTGGTCGGCGCAAAGTGATAAAGAACAATCAAACATAGGCTTCACATTGAGTATACAGGATTAAAAAGTTCCAATTTGGCACAGTTATGAGTCTATTGATAGTGCGCCATGAAATCGCGCTGTGTTTGTCGACGGCGTTTCGATCCTCTATGATTTGGGATCCTCTTCAGGACAGGGTTGACGTTGATTTGGAGTGCTGCATGGAGAAACAATTAAGTTTAGGAGATCGGGCATGGAAGAGCGGTGGCTTAAATAAGGGGCACGAGTGTGAGCCGGGTGGTCGGGCAATTCACGATGAAACGTGGTGCCTGTCACGTAGTGCAGGGAAATGCACAGCATGCATTTTTATCATTGTGGCGGGTGCTACAGCCAGCAGCACCCGCTGCAATGGTAAACATGCACAATGCGACCGCCACAGTGGGGGTTGTATTGTAATTACATGTGCGGGACCACCGCCATATAGGCGGCCTGTCCCAATTCCCGGAACGATAGCAGACGGAATTAAGTTTGTCTGCCATCGTAATCAGCCCCATAGTTTTTTGGCTGTTGGGACAGTGTTAGGGTGGCCTTTCCTACTTTTCGAGCAGATACATGCATTAAATCGGCTTGCGTGGAGCAGATGCCAGCGAATGCCACGTTATTAATAACCCCGGGTGGTTACCTCCGCTCGCAGAGTTTGCGGAATTCGGGCACTCCGTACTCCCCTGAGGAATGCGGAATTCCTGAATTCAGACGCAAAGCTGAGGTTTCTTTTCCGTTCGTGTGCTTGAGTCTTCTTTTAGCGCTCAACCGAGAGTGCCAAGATTCATAGGTCACTTACGAGTGCACGCAAGACTTCTCACACCTCTGGAGATCTCCTGCAAGACTTTGCAGTCACTCTCACGACTTCCGGCCGCGACGGCAACAATCTAGCATTCTTAGAGCCGATCGCAAATTTAGTGGTTGACCAGCCTTTCTGCTTGAGAATGCAGCTGAGAGGCACAGGCTCTGATATTATATCATTAATATTTATAGTAGGGTGTAAAATATGGCACCAGTCTCCTAACAAAACTGGATCACATGAATCAAAATGGTAGCAATAGGCTTGTCTCAACTTTGACTTTCTGTTGGAAAGTGGATTATTAGTAGTGGTAAATATACATCTATCACTGGCAATAAGGCCACTAACAAAGTCTAGGGCTCAGACTAGGTCTCAGAAAATTATTCACATGCTCAACCCTTTGTAGCTTGGCTGCCAGCAGGCAGGCTTAACTTCAGAGACAGGTATGAAAAGTATTTAAAAACACAATTTTAGTAAATAATTAAGACACAACTCACAATAAAAATCCAACACCAATTTATAAAAATTGAAAATATCTTTATCTTTGAGATGACACCAAAACGAAAATAAATCCAATGTAGCAAATGGAGATATACATTTTTAGCATTATATATAACATAGAAACCTATAGCTCCTATTCGCACATCTAATCGCGCTAGACCAGGACAAAGTTAAAGTTTCAGGCTGATCGCGATGGAGCCCTGTGCGGCTGCTTCTCGCGGTAGGTCCTCCTTCCGTCCTTTAGCTTTGTCCCCGGGATCGTGTGTGTCCATGCCGTGGTACTTGGACCAAGTACTGCTTACTGTCTGTTTTGTGTGCCTGCAGGAGTATTTTAATTTTTTTACTGTAGCACTCCATCAGAGTGCACCGTTTTGCAAGCTGTCTCTACCCACCCCTCTCAACCCACGTGCTTCCCTTATTTCTTGCCCTGTTCCTGCGACCTCCATCCAGTCGCTGCACCCTATGCTTGCCCCGTCCACAGATCTCCTCGTCCCTGTCACTGTTTTCCCCTTCTTTGTTGCTTCACTACCTCCTCCGTACTGTTGCTTCTTACTCCCTTGTACCTCCTGGTGCTTGCCCCATTCACAGATCACTCCATACCCTGTCACTGCTTTTCCTTTGGTTTCCCCTACCTCCTCCCTTCTGTCCCTCCTTGCTCCTTCGCACCTCCTAATGCTTGCCCTGACCCATCACCCCCTCCCTGATCCCATCACCGTTTTTCCCTTCTTTGCGCTTTCTCTGTTTCCCCCACCTCGAGGTTGATAATCAGGGTGAGCAGGCCAGCTGGATATGTGCAATGGCTCTTCCGGTATCCTGGCTCTCGTCCACCAAGCTGAGGGGAAATTTCAAATATATATAAATACAACTCTTGATATGGAGAGACTTTTTTAATTAAATGAAAACGGAACTTCAGTTAAAATGTTGCATCTCAGCTTTTTGCGTGTCCATTACAATTAAACATGTATGTACTAGGCCTGAATGCTGCGGAATGTTTGCTCCCAAGGAAGCATACAGTCAAGAGAAAAATAATACATAGCTCAGGAATGCTGGAAGACTGCCTTTGTTATCTCAACTCCAACACAAGCACGTCACCTGTTGTCACAAATAAGTTGAAGGTCTCAAACGGTAACACCAGTGCTTAATTTGAGCCTGTGGTTTCGGGAGCTCAGCACCGGCACTTAATTATCAAAACCGGCATTTTTCATGAGCTCCAGTTAAGGACACATTAATTTATGGTAAGCATGGGGAGATTAAGTGATTTGCCCAGAATTACAGGGTGATGAGCCAATGTCAAGACTCAAACCTGGTTCTCCAGATCCGAAGTCGGCAGCTCTGGCCGTTACGCCACACCCTCTCCCAATATGGTTAGTGGTTGGTTCTGTATCTGAAAGAAACAGGTTAGTGTTAAATTCCTTACCCTAGAATATCCCCAGGCATCAGGCTGGATCCAAAAAGTTTTGCGGAGCAGTACCCCTGCGCGTCGGTAGGCGTCGTCTGCTGCTCCGCGTCCATCGTCGGCATCATGCTCGCTGAGATGACGTTGTCGGAGTACTTAGACGCCCTTGCGCGTGGACGTCAGTTCTTCTTTTTTCCGCACCAGCAAGCGCAGATCCCGGAAGAGCAGTACTCCTAGTTAATTTTTGACTAACTTTTTTGATCACTTTTGATCTCTTTTTCGAGTCGGACTCGACTCCGGTGTGGATAGAGATGCCCGGGTTTAAGGTAGTTCGGGCTGGACTGTTCCCATGAGGCACAGGGTCAAGGCTGATTTGCATATAGCCATTGTCTGACCTAGGGTGGTGTGGAGTGCAAAAAAACGTTGGATTTAGGCCCAGATCTTTGTACTGGGGTGAATGTAAGACATTGTTCTGCATTCTGTCCATCAATTGTGTTTTTTGCAATTTTCACCCCGAGTGGGCTGGGTATGCTCAGACGTGAGTCCCAGGCTCTCCACATCACTGGAGTCAACCTATCCAGGCTGAAGAAGGCTGATATCCAGAAACCGGTCCTTGGATGCTTGATTCCGGTCTAGGATAGACATGGCTTGGTAGTTCGGGCTGGACTGTTCCCATGAGGCACAGGGTCAAGGCTGATTTGCATATAGCCATTGTCTGACCTAGGGTGGTGTGGAGTGCAAAAAAACGATGGATTTAGGCCCAGATCTTTGTAATGGGGTGAATGTAAGACATTGTTCTGCATTCTGTCCATCAACTGTGTTTTTTGCAATTTTCACCCCAAGTGGGCTGGGTATGCTCAGACGTGAGTCCCAGGCTCTCCACTTCACTGGAGTCAAGCTATCCAGGCTGAAGAAGGCTGATAGCCAGAAACCGGTCCTTGGATGCTTGATTCTGGTCTAGGAAAGACATGGCTTGGTAGTTCGGGCTGGACTGTTCCCATGAGGCACAGAGTCAAGGCTGATTTGCATATAGCCATTGTCTGTCCTAGGGTGGTGTGGAGTGCAAAAAAACGATGGATTTAGGCCTAGATCTTTGTACTGGGGTGAATGTAAGACATTGTTCTGCATTTTGTCCATCAACTGTGTTTTTTGCAATTTACACCCCGAGTGGGCTGGGTATGCTCAGACGTGAGTCCCAGGCTCTCCACATCACTGGAGTCAAGCTATCCAGACTGAAGAAGGCTGATAGCCAGAAACCGGTCCTTGGATGCTTGATTCCGGTATAGGAAAGACATGGCTTGGTAGTTCGGCCTGGACTGTTCCCATGAGGCACAGGCTCAAGGCTGATTTGCATATAGCCATTGTCTGACCTAGAGTGGTGTTGAGTGCAAAAAAACGATGGATTTAGGCCCAGATCTTTGTACTGGGGTGAAAGTAAGACATTGTTCTGCATTCTGTCAGTCAACTGTGTTTTTTACAATTTTCACCCCGAGTGGGCTGGGTATGCTCAGACGTGAGTCCCAGGCTCTCCACATCACTGGAGTCAAGCTATCCAGGCTGAAGAAGGCTGATAGCCAGAAACCGGTCCTTGGATGCTTGATTCCGGTGTAGGAAAGACATGGCTGGTAGTTCGGGCTGGACTGTTCCCATGAGGCACAGGGTCAAGGCGGATTTGCATATAGCCATTACTCCAGTATTGGATCTTTCATAGATTCACATGCCGGAATCATTCCCTGTCGTCGAGACGGGAGTCTCCGGTATATAAAAAAGCAGTGCTTAGTAGTATAGCAAACTGAAAAGAGGCCTAGGCCCATTTCCCTTTTGCAACCCATAGCCTTTGTTATGTAAAAAAGGCCCAACTTTTCCCTGAACCAATCAGAGCTCCTCACCCTCTAGAACACTCCTGAGAGAACCTTCTGCCCCTCAGATTTTTCTATCGCACGTTGTGATAGGGAGTCTCCTTTGAGCTCTGCTCAAACTCTGTGTTTTTGAACTTCTTTAAAGAACTTTGTTCTTAGGAATTCTTCTGGATTCTGTTCTACTACGGATTATCTTCAAATACATTCTTTAAGGAATGTCTGGAAAGGAGAAGAAAGGATCATTTAGAGCCTGTACAACTTGTTCCAAGAGGTTGCACTACACTGATGAACCTCACACGGACTAAATTTACTGTCTATACCCGCAGGCCACAGACCGCAAGGTATATCACATTTTCTCAAGTAAGTTCTGAGAGGTCGTGGAGGGCGCCTTTTAATAGGGTGTCAAACGCTAAGGCCAGAAAGGAGGTTTTCCCCAGTGACAGTGATGAGGTGGCGTCCTCCACATCTAGGAGATCTCACAAGAGATAAAAATCTCCTCAAACTCATTCCTCAGGGGAACGTCCTGAGAAGGCCCTCAAAAAGACCACTCATGGGTCTTATGGGTGCAGTCCTTCAAAATCTCCTCATTCTGTGGAAAAGGAGAAGAAAGGACATGCTTTTGGGGTAAGATCATGTTAAAAAGACGACTTCTGAGCCGTCAAAATCACTTCCTCTGGTCAAAGAACCCTTCAGGAAACAGTCTTTTATACCTCTGAGGTAAAGACTAAGGCATCGTCTACGACGGTGGTCGTCTACGACGGTGGTAGTCGACGACAGTGGTCGTCTACGATGGCTGTCTACGATGGCCGTCGACGACGGTGGTCGTCTACGATGGCCGTCGACGACGGTGGTCGTCTACGATGGCCGTCGACGACGGTGGACGTCTACGATGGTCGTCGACGACAGTGGTCGTCTACAATGGCTGTCTACAATGGCCGTCGACGACTATGGTCGTCTACGATGGCCGTCGACGACGGTGGTCGTCTACGATGGTCGTCGACGACAGTGGTCGTCTACAATGGCTGTCTACGATGGCCGTCGACGACGGTGGTCGTCTACGAGGGTCGTCGACGACAGTGGTCGTTTACAATGGCCGTCAACGACGGTGGTCATCTACGATGGCCGTCGACGACGGTGGTCGTCTACGATGGTCGTCGACGATGGTGGTCGTCGACGATGGTGGTTGTCTACGATGGCTGTCTATGATGGTCTTCTCGTCTACGATGGCTGTCTACAATGGCCGTCGACGACGGTGGTCGTCTACGATGGTGGTCGTCTACGATGGCTGTCTACGATGGCCGTCGACGACGGTGGTCGTCTACGAGGGTAGTCGACGACGGTGGTCGTCGACGACAGTGGTCGTCTACGATGGCGGTCTACGATCGCCGTCGACGACGGTGGTCGTCTACGAGACAGCAGCGACCACAACGATGTCGAGGACGAGGTCACCAGCAACGATGACTATGTCGTCGACGACGGATAGCTCTTTATACCTGGTGTCGACAATGACAATCTCCTCAACGGGCTCGTCGAGGAAAATTCCAAGATTAGAAATCATCAGCAACAGCTTCAACAGCAGGATTCTTAGGAAAAGAACCTTTTGGGATACGCTAGTAGTCCCTCACAATTACATGTGAAGTATGAGAAGAAGGACTGTGAGGGAGTACCACAGCAACAGCACTATCGCCATGAGTGCCAGGATGGAATGGTTGGAATGCCATGCTTCATGATGATAGATCTGCAGTTTATGCTGGCAGACTATGGAAAGAGGTTTCCGCCAGCACCAGCTGCTCAGGAAATCCCATCCCTACAACTCCAGTTAGAAACAGGGAGCCACAACAAGAAGGTATGCTGGCAACTCCTCGAATATTACACCACCAGAATCCGGTCACCACAGATGAGGATGACCAGGAAGAGGGAGAAATAACAGATCCCAACAAAAAATGGGATGATTGCTTGAATCCATCTCCAGCATCTCCCTCACCAGGACGGGTGGATTCTCCGCAGATTCCATAATATAATGGAAAAAGCTGCGAGAGATTCTAGCTTCCTATGTCGACAATACGAACGGATTACTTCTTATACGATTTCATGTAGCCATTCAAAACCATCCAAAATCTCATTTCGTGTATTAGCAAGTGGCGCAACAGGAATCTAAGAATCCCTCTGCACCTATATCAACACCTCCGAACGGGGAGGGGAGATGCTTGGACAACGCAAGACAGAGATTCTCATCCATGTCTGTTCTCTTAGGCAAAACAGATAATGCCCTTGCTATTCTGGGCAGTTAATACAAGCATATATGGTGCAATATGGCGCCTAACATGGATCTCTTCCTAGAGAACATTGGACATGAGGCGAGCGAAGGTGCTAACGAGTCAGACGTGGTTAAGGTCGACTACCTTAAGACCAGAAGTCCAAAATTAGGATCCTGAATCTCCTTTTCGATGGAGAAGATTTATTGGGAAACAAGTGGATGAGGCATTTCAAGGTATCAAAGGGAATACAAATACCCTGGGTACACTATGATACCGTTAGGTGCCTTTCCGAAGCGACTGGAAAGGAAGCCAGTCATACTACAAAGGGAGTTATCAACAAGGGAAGATAACCCCTTTTATTCCTCATCATCACAATCATATTGTCAACAATAAGAGTTACAACAAACAAGGTGTAGGAGAGTAGGGTCTGCAATCCTATGATCACCCAGATTTTTTTGCTTTTGTTTCACTGGTTTACGACTTTCTCTGGCTGTGGGCCTGCTAATCAGACCCACAGCCTGGCTGTTCTCTTTCTAAATTACGATATGTACCCTAGGTGCATTTACCAATTGGTACTGGGCCACCTTATCAGACCCCGTAACGCAGGGCATAGGTGTACCCAGGGCCGCCAGGAGCTGCAGCATGTATTATGCCACCCCTGGCTGGCCTCTCAAATTTGACACAACTGGCTGCACGACAGCTGGGGCGAAGACGTGTAACCACCCTTCGCTTTAGGTATAGTAGCCCTATATCTAACCATACACTGGACACCCGAGTCCCTATCAGTCACTCCTATGGCAGGCCTTATCAATCCTGAAGGCAGAGTGCGTGGGCTCGTGTGAGTTAGGTTCAGGCCCGAGCCGAGCCCGGCTGCAGCTTGCGGGATCAAGGCCCAATAGCTGTTCCATGATAACGCGTACCATATCGGTAACTCCGGTATCGCGTTATCAAGGCATGTCGAGTAAGGTGTCATACGAATCGGGATGCTGCCCTCTCACCAACCCTGGCGACGAGGTTAGCATTCCGCCCTTCTAGAGGGACACGACATGTACGTAACTGTGAACCCCGGTTAAAGTTAACTAAAGCCTCAGCTCCACAAAATGGAAGCTGCCACCACAGACACAAGTCTGACCTCCTGCTGCTGGGAGTCCTTCCAGCGAGGAGCACTTGGACAAAGGGTTTCCTGTCGAGGGCGCTGTTCGCACCGTCCCAGACAGGGTTTGTGTATTCTGGGTAGGTAGGGCTTTGGCGAGAAGGTGACTGCGGAGTGGCACCCCGGTGCTCACTACGCATCTGCCGGTTAGAACCAGTTCCAGGGGCGACAGCCCTGGCCTGGGGAAAGCCCGGCAGGGGAGAGGGGCGTAACTACCCCCCTTCCTGGTCCCACCCTTAGGGCAGGACCTAGTCATGTACCCACCCCTTTCTTTAGGATAAAGACCGGAGCGGGGACCCTTCCAAATTAGATCATCTTTGAATCAAGAATACTTTCTACGAAAGGACTTCAAGACTCTTCTCAAGATTTCTCCCTTGTGACTAAGGAGTAGTCACCCTGCATCAGCGGGCACCAACTAAGAACTCTGCGGTTTGCTGCAAGTCCTTCCTCAAGGATCCGACGGCCCAGCTCGACGAGAACCGGCTTCCCTGGCACCTCTGACCTCTACCCCCGTCATCAGCTCAGCTGTGATCTGTGGGTGCGACGAGACCTCGAGGGACCGGCCATCATCAGAACCTGCACGCTCTTAAACCAGCACGACCATCGAAGCAATTCCCTGGTGAGTGCTCTGGGGTCCGAGAAGCCCCGACCCTGAGCCGCTCCAGCACCGAAGTGCAGTCTCCCAGCATCTCCACGATCTGCGTGGGGCCCTTCTGCTCGCTGCTCAGCGCGTTGTCTGGTCACTTGCCGCTGGCTTGTGCCCTTCTGTGACGACATCCGAGAATCATCACTGCCGGTCTGGTTGCTCCAGACTGGCCCTTGCTTCCATCCTTGCGAGAAGCACCCCGGACCCTCCTGGTCCACTCAAGACGCCATCTTAGGCCCATCCCGTGGCCTCGAGATTTGCCAAGGCTTGTTGCCCCATCCTGGGCCCAGCGACGCCGACAGCATCATCCTTCGTGGGACAGCTCGCACCTCCACCGTGGTCGCCGACAACGCCTCCTGGTCCGTGAGACTGCAGAGCCTAGCGTCGCCCACTCACCTGGTCGAGGTGACGGCCAACCGGTGCCTTCCTGGTACCCTCTGACTACTGGCTAGTAGTACGAACTTGGTCCCCTCTGCTTTCAGGTTTCATCAATCTCCGATCCAGGCTTGGATCTCTACGAACTATTCAGCACTGGTCGCCGGCCAGCAACTCCTTTCTTCCAGCTCCTGGCTCGTCAGCGAAGACCCCGACGCCTGTAAGACTTGTGCAGCCGCAGCCCGCGTGGCTAGGTAACTCGGCATTTCGGTGCCTGCATAGCCTCCTTACGCTAGGGTCCCGAGTCCCTCGCTTCCGACTTGCCTTATCGGGTCCGCCCGAGACCTTAAACTTTCCGTGTCCTCGGACACTTGTTTTTAATTGTGCACTTGAAGTATTTTCCTAAGAGATTTGGTTTGTGCTTAGTACCCTGTCCTCATAAAGAGTACAGGGCTGTTGTGATTCTTAATAAATATCCTGTTTATTTTCATAACACTTGTGTGGTGTCCTTTCACTTGGTGTTCGAGGGGTACATGTGTGGTAAACAGCTGGCTTAACGCGCCCTCTCGAGTCTTTAGCCTTAGACTGCTCGTATCCACGCTACTAGGATAGCTGGTCTATAAGGTTGACTTACAACCAAACACCATAAGGGTCGTTGGAACGATACATAGCGGTCGCTAGAATAGCGAACGTTGCATATCGGGCCAACTTCTCACATTGGTGGCAGCGGTGGGATTTGAGCTTGCTGTTGTTTTACCACACGTATCCTAAGAATATCTTGTTGAAAGATCGCATAAGTACTGTTAGTACATATAACTAAAGCTTAGAATACTCTGAGTTCTACTGAACCAGCTGTTGTAGCTCCTCAAGGCTTAGCACACCTTGGCTGCAACTCTTAGCAAGGGAACAGTAGGGAAACACATAGTGTAGGTAGGTGCATCACTTACACCACACTAGAAGCAGTATGTCGGACAAAGGAGGAAACTCTGAGTCTCCCCTTGTGTCAGTTGACCCTCCACAGGTCATCCCTTCAAGATATACTGCGCTTAACTTCCATGAGTTACGACAAGTATGTACCTCTAGGAAGATTAAGCAAGGGGCTAACCCCACCACCTCCTTTCTGATTGGTCTCCTCGAGACTTATGATGCCAGAAAGGCTGAGAAGCTTCTTAGCCATTCTAATCCAGAAGGAGACATGCCTCCCCTCGAGGGAACCCGAGACGATCCTGACCTCATCCACCTCGCAACTGAGAACGAAGATGGGGAGGAAGATGAGGATGAGGATCTCTCTGGGGATGAGGCAGATAAGGGACAGGTAGAAGTCGTCAGACTAAGCAGGTCCAACTTAAGCAAACATGATAGCGGTGCTGGGGGACCCCTGGGGCCACTATCAGGTCAGCTTAACATTGGGAATGGACGAGCCAGATCTCTGTCGAGAGGCTCTGGCAGATCCCTTCAAACCAATGGCTCTCACAACTCGTCTCAGAGAGGGATGACGTCCCCTCAGAGGAGAGTGTACGAAGCTAAGGAAAGGGCAGCTAATCTAAGGATCGAAAGGGAAGAACTTGCCCTGGCCAAAGAGAGGCTTGCCTTTGCAAGAGAGCAACAGTTAAGTGGGGTAGTCCCCACTGGTGGCAGCAATGTACCTAGCAATAGGGAAAAGAGTTTCGATACGAAACACCTTGGGAAGGTAGTGCCCCCCTTTAAACAAGGGGACGACATCCACAAATGGATTACTGCTTTGGAGAGGGCCTGCACTGTGCAGGGCGTTCCCCAGAGTCAGTGGGCAGCTATCTTGTGGCTCTCCTTTGAAGGAAAAGGAAGAGACAAGCTCCTCACCACAAGGGTAGAGGATGCGAACGATTACCAAGTCTTGAAAAATACACTCGTTGAAGGGTTCGGCCTAACCACTGAGCAGTACAGGGTGCTGTTCAGGGATACCCAGAAAACGCAGTCTCAAGATTGGTCTGATTTTGTCGATTGTGCCACTAAGGCTTTTGAGGGCTGGTTACTGGGCAGTAAGGTTACTGATTACGAAGGATTGTATAATTTGATGATGAGAGAACAAATTTTAAACAATTGTCAGAACCAGTTGCTGCATCAGCATCTTGTCGACTCGGATCTGACCTCTCCCCAAGAATTGGGAAAGAAGGCAGACAGATGGGTTCGTACGAGAGTTAAACAGAACCAGGGCCAGAATCAAGGTGGTCAGAAGAAAGCAGACCAGAAGGGTAAAGATTCTAAGGGGGAACAAAATGACCAGAAGTCTTCGACAGGTCCCCAACAACCCAAAGAGGGTGGGGGTCAGGCTCCCCAAAAGAAGAAAGAAGGCCAATCCAAAAGATGGTGCCAGTACTGTAAAAGTAAATCTCACTGGTTTAGTGAGTGCACCAAGAAAGGAGGAGGGCAGACTCCTGCCACTGCAGCCCCTAAGGCACCTGTGCCCCCTAGTACAGTCAGCAGTGGTAGTGCGCCTCCCAAGGGTTTAGTAGGGTTAACCCTGGGTTCTGAGGGGCGTGACAACCTAGTTGGCACACTCACTCAGGCTGTCCTTGTCAGTACAGGGGACGCAGACGTATCCCCTGACGTAAGCCCCAATACTTTGGGCAAATACCGACAGACGCCTTTCATAAATGGAAAGATGGCTCAGGCCTATAGGGACACTTGTGCCAGCGTCACCATGGTGACGCCTAACTTTGTGGACCCTGGACAGATCATGCCAGGTACAGAATTCCTGGTGACCAATGCAAGCAATGTCACTACCAATCACAGTATGGCAATTGTAGCTTTCTCCTGGGGAGGGGTAACTGGCCAAAAGAAGGTTGTAGTTAGTCCAGACCTCCCAGTGGATTGTTTGTTGGGCAATGATTTGGAGTCGTCACAATGGTCAGAAGTGGAGCACCGGACTCACATGGAAATGTTAGGCTTGCCAGCACATGTGTTCGCTGTGACCAGGTCACAGGTCAGGAAATGCCCCACTGAACAGGTGCTGGATCCTGGAACAACGGACCAGACACCTCCCAAGAAAAAGAGCAGTAGGGTTAAGGCTGCGCCTTCCCCCTTGCCCCAGGTCGAGGATCAAGTCTCAGAGGAGGCTGACCTACAGGAATTGCGGGAAACTGAGCCTAGGGAATTCGAACTTGATCAAGTTGAATTCTTGGGTTCAGGGGGACCCTCAAGGGAAGACCTGGGGAAGGACCAGTTAGACTGCCCTTCTCTTGAACCCCTCAGACAGCAGGCTGCTGCTGAGGCTGCTGGGAACGCCACAGGTACCCACAAGGTATACTGGGAAGATGGACTCCTGTACACTGAGTCAAGAGACCCCAAGCCTGGCATGACCAGGAGGCTGGTTGTACCCTTGTCTCAGCGTGGTTTCCTACTTACCTTGGCCCACGAGATTCCCTTAGCAGGTCACTTGGGCCAGACGAAAACGTGGGACAGGCTTGTCTCGCACTTTCACTGGCCACACATGAACGAAGATACCAAGGAGTTTTGCCGCTCCTGTGTCACTTGCCAAGCCAGTGGTAAGTCAGGTGGCACGACGAAGGCCCCCCTTATACCACTGCCTGTGGTGGGGGTACCCTTTGAACGGGTGGGGATCGACATCGTCGGTCCCATGGAACCACCTACAGCATCAGGGCACAAGTTTATACTGGTGGTAGTGGATCATGCCACCAGGTATCCTGAAGCTATTCCCCTTAGGACCACTACAGCACCTGTTGTGGCAAGAGCCCTAGTTGGAGTATTCTCCAGAGTGGGCTTCCCTAAGGAGGTCGTCTCCGACAGAGGTGCAAACTTTATGTCGAGCTACTTAACTGCTATGTGGAAGGAATGTGGTGTCAACTACAAGTTCACTACACCCTATCATCCACAATGCAATGGGCTTGTTGAGAGATTCAACAGGACCCTTAAAGGGATGATTCATGGACTACCTGAAAAGCTTCGGCGTAGATGGGACGTCCTGATCCCCTGCCTCTTGTTCGCCTACAGAGAAGTCCCACAGAAGGGGGTTGGCTACAGCCCTTTTGAACTTTTGTACGGGCATCCTGTAAGAGGACCCCTGTGTTTGGTGAAGGAAGGATGGGAGAGACCTCTCAAAAAGCCTGCAACCAACATAGTGGACTATGTGCTCGGCCTCCGCTCGCGGATGGCTGAGTACATGGAAAAGGCATCTGAAAACCTTAAGGCCAGCCAAGAACTCCAAAAAGCTTGGCATGACCAAAAGGCTGTCTTGACTGTTTACCAGCCCGGACAGAAGGTGTGGGTGTTGGAGCCAGTGGCCCCAGCAGCACTCAAGGACAAATGGTCCGGGCCCTACACCATCCTGGAGAAAAAGGGAGAGGTCACCTACCTGGTCGACCTGGGAACTCCCCGGAGCCCCCACAGGGTGCTTCATGTCAACAGGCTCAAGGCATATGTCGACAGGAAGGACATGAGTTTGCTCATGGCCCTAGATGAGGGACAGGAGGAGGAGAGTGACCCTCTCCCCGACCTGCTCACTCAGAATCCTGACGATGGATCGGTAGATGGTGTTGTCTTTTGTGGCAGCCTCTCCGAACATCAACAGAGAGACTGTAAACAGGTTCTTCAGTCTTTCAGACATATGTTTTCTCTAACACCCAGTCAGACCGATTGGTGTACCCATGAGGTTGACACTGGTGACAGCTTGCCCGTGAAGAGTAAAATCTACCGGCAGCCTGATCACGTTAGAGACTGCATCAAGAGTGAAGTGCAGAAAATGTTGGAGCTGGGAGTCATTGAGCCCTCGGATAGCCCTTGGGCTAGTCCCGTAGTTCTAGTGCCGAAACCTCACACCCAGGGTGGTAAGAGAGAGATGAGGTTTTGCGTAGACTACAGGGGTCTCAATGCAGTCACTAAGACTGACGCCCACCCAATACCAAGGGCAGACGAGCTTATCGATAGATTGGCTTCGGCCAACTACTTAAGTACGTTTGACCTGACAGCTGGGTATTGGCAAATCAGGTTAGCTGAGGACGCCAAGCCTAAAACCGCATTTTCAACCCCTGGTGGGCATTATCAGTTCGTGGTGATGCCCTTTGGTCTGAAAAATGCACCTGCCACCTTCCAACGGTTGGTGAATCAAGTCCTTACTGGGCTGGATGACTTCTGCGCGGCGTATCTTGACGATATCGCTGTCTTTAGCTCCACCTGGGAGGATCACCTGGTCCACCTGCGGAAGACGTTAGAGGCACTGCAAGCCGCAGGTCTCACTATCAAGGCCACCAAGTGCCAGATAGGGCAGACACAGGTTGTATACCTGGGCCACCTTGTAGGTGGAGGCCAGGTTCAGCCACTGGAGAGCAAGATACAGTCAATCAGGGACTGGGCTCCTCCAACCACCCAGACTCAGGTTCGAGCTTTCTTGGGCCTGACTGGATACTACCGGAAGTTTGTCAGGAACTATGGTTCCATCGTGACACCATTAAACGAACTGACAAGCAAGAAAATGCCAAAAAAGGTTCAGTGGACAGCGAGCTGTCAAAAAGCATTCGATGACCTAAAGCAGGCCATGTGCACGGCGCCTATCCTCAAGAGTCCGGACTACTCCAAACCATTCATTGTCCAAACAGATGCTTCTGAGTTGGGTGTGGGAGCTGTTCTTTCTCAACTGAATTTTGATGGTCAAGACCAGCCCATTGCTTTTATAAGTAGAAGGCTGACCCCTAGAGAGAAGAATTGGTCAGCTATTGAGAGGGAGGCCTTTGCTGTGGTTTGGGCCCTGAAGAAGCTGAGGCCATACTTGTTTGGCACTCACTTCAAGATTCAGACCGACCATAAGCCCCTCTTGTGGCTAAATCAGATGAAGGGTGAAAACCCCAAACTGCTAAGGTGGTCCATTTCCCTACAGGGGATGGGCTTTACAGTGGAACATAGACCTGGTACTGATCATGGCAATGCCGATGGGCTCTCCAGATATTTCCACTTAGAACAAGAAGACTCACCTGGTCAAGGTTAGCTTATTGTTCCGACGTTTGGGGGGGGGGGGTCATGTAGGAGAGTAGGGTCTGCAATCCTATGATCACCCAGATTTTTTTGCTTTTGTTTCACTGGTTTACGACTTTCTCTGGCTGTGGGCCTGCTAATCAGACCCACAGCCTGGCTGTTCTCTTTCTAAATTACGATATGTACCCTAGGTGCATTTACCAATTGGTACTGGGCCACCTTATCAGACCCCGTAACGCAGGGCATAGGTGTACCCAGGGCCGCCAGGAGCTGCAGCATGTATTATGCCACCCCTGGCTGGCCTCTCAAATTTGACACAACTGGCTGCACGACAGCTGGGGCGAAGACGTGTAACCACCCTTCGCTTTAGGTATAGTAGCCCTATATCTAACCATACACTGGACACCGAGTCCCTATCAGTCACTCCTATGGCAGGCCTTATCAATCCTGAAGGCAGAGTGCGTGGGCTCGTGTGAGTTAGGTTCAGGCCCGAGCCGAGCCCGGCTGCAGCTTGCGGGATCAAGGCCCAATAGCTGTTCCATGATAACGCGTACCATATCGGTAACTCCGGTATCGCGTTATCAAGGCATGTCGAGTAAGGTGTCATACGAATCGGGATGCTGCCCTCTCACCAACCCTGGCGACGAGGTTAGCATTCCGCCCTTCTAGAGGGACACGACATGTACGTAACTGTGAACCCCGGTTAAAGTTAACTAAAGCCTCAGCTCCACAAAATGGAAGCTGCCACCACAGACACAAGTCTGACCTCCTGCTGCTGGGAGTCCTTCCAGCGAGGAGCACTTGGACAAAGGGTTTCCTGTCGAGGGCGCTGTTCGCACCGTCCCAGACAGGGTTTGTGTATTCTGGGTAGGTAGGGCTTTGGCGAGAAGGTGACTGCGGAGTGGCACCCCGGTGCTCACTACGCATCTGCCGGTTAGAACCAGTTCCAGGGGCGACAGCCCTGGCCTGGGGAAAGCCCGGCAGGGGAGAGGGGCGTAACTACCCCCCTTCCTGGTCCCACCCTTAGGGCAGGACCTAGTCATGTACCCACCCCTTTCTTTAGGATAAAGACCGGAGCGGGGACCCTTCCAAATTAGATCATCTTTGAATCAAGAATACTTTCTACGAAAGGACTTCAAGACTCTTCTCAAGATTTCTCCCTTGTGACTAAGGAGTAGTCACCCTGCATCAGCGGGCACCAACTAAGAACTCTGCGGTTTGCTGCAAGTCCTTCCTCAAGGATCCGACGGCCCAGCTCGACGAGAACCGGCTTCCCTGGCACCTCTGACCTCTACCCCCGTCATCAGCTCAGCTGTGATCTGTGGGTGCGACGAGACCTCGAGGGACCGGCCATCATCAGAACCTGCACGCTCTTAAACCAGCACGACCATCGAAGCAATTCCCTGGTGAGTGCTCTGGGGTCCGAGAAGCCCCGACCCTGAGCCGCTCCAGCACCGAAGTGCAGTCTCCCAGCATCTCCACGATCTGCGTGGGGCCCTTCTGCTCGCTGCTCAGCGCGTTGTCTGGTCACTTGCCGCTGGCTTGTGCCCTTCTGTGACGACATCCGAGAATCATCACTGCCGGTCTGGTTGCTCCAGACTGGCCCTTGCTTCCATCCTTGCGAGAAGCACCCCGGACCCTCCTGGTCCACTCAAGACGCCATCTTAGGCCCATCCCGTGGCCCCGAGATTTGCCAAGGCTTGTTGCCCCATCCTGGGCCCAGCGACGCCGACAGCATCATCCTTCGTGGGACAGCTCGCACCTCCACCGTGGTCGCCGACAACGCCTCCTGGTCCGTGAGACTGCAGAGCCTAGCGTCGCCCACTCACCTGGTCGAGGTGACGGCCAACCGGTGCCTTCCTGGTACCCTCTGACTACTGGCTAGTAGTACGAACTTGGTCCCCTCTGCTTTCAGGTTTCATCAATCTCCGATCCAGGCTTGGATCTCTACGAACTATTCAGCACTGGTCGCCGGCCAGCAACTCCTTTCTTCCGGCTCCTGGCTCGTCAGCGAAGACCCCGACGCCTGTAAGACTTGTGCAGCCGCAGCCCGCGTGGCTAGGTAACTCGGCATTTCGGTGCCTGCATAGCCTCCTTACCCTAGGGTCCCGAGTCCCTCGCTTCCGACTTGCCTTATCGGGTCCGCCCGAGACCTTAAACTTTCCGTGTCCTCGGACACTTGTTTTTAATTGTGCACTTGAAGTATTTTCCTAAGAGATTTGGTTTGTGCTTAGTACCCTGTCCTCATAAAGAGTACAGGGCTGTTGTGATTCTTAATAAATATCCTGTTTATTTTCATAACACTTGTGTGGTGTCCTTTCACTTGGTGTTCGAGGGGTACATGTGTGGTAAACAGCTGGCTTAACGCGCCCTCTCGAGTCTTTAGCCTTAGACTGCTCGTATCCACGCTACTAGGATAGCTGGTCTATAAGGTTGACTTACAACCAAACACCATAAGGGTCGTTGGAACGATACATAGCGGTCGCTAGAATAGCGAACGTTGCATATCGGGCCAACTTCTCACACAAGGAACTATACAAAGTCTGCTCCTAGAGGACTGGAGTTCGTCAGGGGAAAAAACATTGGTTAAAGACAATGACAACCTCCGGGATCTGGCTGCATGTTACTTTTCCTCTCCACGAGTTCCATGGGTGGGAGAGTTGCTTCCCATTTATATTGTGGACAGAAGGTAGCAGACAGATGGGCTTCAATATACTAAAATTCACACACTCTTCAGTTTTCTTCAATTCCCTCCTTCCAACACTGCAGACAAGTCAAGAGACTAAAAACGTCTATCTCAGATGCGTTTGGAGATTCGGACAATGCTCCGAAAGGGAGCAATAGAACCGGTGTCGATCTTCCAAAAACAAAAAGGTTTTTTACTCCTGTTTTTCTTCCCAGTTCGGAAGAATGCCCTGAAATAGCGCCCTATTCTAGGCCTGAGAGTTCTGAATACTTACCATAAGAAGCAATTTTTTCTAAATGATGTCCCTAGACATTCAGCTACTCTTAAACCCAGGGGATCATATTACCACTCTAGACTTACAGGATGCTTATTTTTCACATCCCCTTCATCCTTCCTTTAAACTGTATCTTCGATTAGCAGTAGCCGGAGGACCATTAATCTTTATATAGTGTCTGACTCCAGCAACATTTCTGGGGGTAATATTGGACACGGAATGCAACAAAGCGTTTCCCTCCGAGGAAAGACAACTGAGGATTGTGTCCCTCTTCCAAGAGTTGGTAAAAAGAAAGTCTCTTTCAGTCCGCAGGTACAAATCCTTGATGGGCACGATGTCCTCTTGTATTCCCCTGGTACCTTGCTACAGGCTAAGGATGAGACCATGGCAGGAACAGATCGCTCTTCAATGGCATCAGGCGGAGGGATCCTTCGACGATGCAATACTGGTGGCACCAGTGATGATACAGACAGCAAAGTGGTGGACACAAAAGGCTAATTTGTCTCAAGGACTGATGTTTCTGGCAAGAGCGGCTTCGCTAGTGGTAACGACGGATGCGTCGTTAGAAGGATGGGGAGTTTTCCTTCAGGACCTTCAAGTCAGCGGTCATTGGAAGGCACAGGAGCAGCAGTTACACATAAATCTGCTGGAGCTTAGAGTGATCCGCTTGGCATTACTGGCTTTTCTGCCAAGGATAAGAGGTTCGCCGGTGTTGGTAAGAACAGACAACACTACAACAATACATTATGTGAACAAGCAAGGGGGAACAAGATCTCTCTCCCGGTCTCAGGAAGCCCAGGAGATATGGGAATGGGCTCTTCAGCAAGGAATATCATTGGCAGCAGAACACCTCCCGGGGGATCAAAACGTCAAGGTGGATACTCTCAGCAGGCTAACATTGACCAGGGGATCATGGACAGTATCTTTCGAAGATGGGGAACACCGATAGTAGACCTCTTCGCTACAGGGGAAATCAGAAAATGCCAGTACTTCGCAAGCTGGATTCCCCAGAAGGGATCTTGAGGGAATGCGTTTTCCATGGCATGGTCCGGCATCTTGGCCTATGGTTTTCCTCCAATTCCTCTTCCCACCCGCATACTAGTGAAGATCAAGAAAGAGCCGTGCAGGCTGATCCTAGTAGCCCCGTGGTGGCCCGGACAACACTGGTTCACGGAACTGCTGCTGTCAGAGGACCGTCCAATTCGGTTGCACCTTATTCCATCGCTTCTAACAAGGACCAAGGGGCAAGTGCTCCATCCGGACCCGAAATCCTTGCGATTAGCAGCCTTTCTCCTGAACACTATGAGTTTAGCCATCTGAACATCTCACACGAATGTAGGGAGATCTTGTCCAAGGCCAGAGCGGAGAGTACGAACAAAACCTACAGGATGAAATGTAAGAGGTTTTGTCAGTGGTGTAAGAGACATGATGTTCATCCTCTTACTGCTGCACCTCATCAAATTATACCTTACATTCTGCTGTTTGCAAAGTCACGACTAGCACACTCCTCCATCAAGGGGCATTTGGCTGTGTTATCCCGCTACAGGAGGTCATCGTCAGGCCCATCTTTATGGTCCTCAAGGACTATCAAACTATTTATGAAGGGGATATTCAGAGTCTTTCCTCCAGTAAAGCCTCCACCACCATTATGGAATCTAAGTGTTCTACTTTCTCAATTGATGAAACCACAGTTTGAACCGATACACAGGGCAGACCTGAAGTTATTGTCCTGGAAAGTTGCTCTTATCAGTGCATTGACTTCAGCGAAAGGAGTAGGTGAACTACAAGCGCTCACGATTCAGGAGCCTTTCTTACAGTTTCAGGAGGATAGAATGATTCTCAGGACAAACCCGAAGTTCATTCCGAAGGTGCCATCTGATTTTCATTTGAACGAACCATTGGTGTTGAAACGTTTCTTTCCTCATCCATCGACAGCGGCAGAACGAATATTGCACTCGCTGGACGTTTAGAGATGTATGAAATTTAACTTGAAAGAAACTAAGACATTCTGCAAGTCTTCCCAGTTATTCGTCGCCTTCAGCGCACCCAGGAAAGGTTTCCCTCTGTCAAAGAGGGGAATTGCCAGATGGATTTCCAGTGAGATTGTCTACTGTCATCAAGATGCTGGAAAGCCTTTTAAATGCACGAGTTCGTGCCCATTCCACGAGGGCGCGGTGGCCACATACCCTGCACTGTTTGGAGGAGTGCCAATCCAGGATATCTGCAGAGCAGCAACGTGGGCATCTACGTACACCTTCACCAGGCACTACTGCTTGGAGGCAGCCGCAGAATCGGATGCGGCAGTGGGAGAGGCGGTACTGCGGAATATCATCCAGTAACGGTGAGCCTTTCTTACATCCCTCCATCCATATTTTCTCTTGTTTACAGTCACATTTTATATAAGTATGTATATGTATATATGAGATTATGCCTCATTTTCTAATGGTATTGCATGATTATGTAATGTATCAGGAAAATGTGCTTTGTTTTTTCACTGCTCGCTATTCTGATTCAGGCATGTGAATCTATGAAAGATCCAATACTGGAGTAAGAAAACAAGTTACTTACCTGTAACTTTAGTTCTCCAGTATTGGTATCTTTCATAGATTCACATGCACCCACCCTCCTCCCCTGAGATGCTCACCTCGGATTTAGCACAAGAAGTGTGTTATATGCACAAGTGCGCGAAAAATCTGAGGGGCAGAAGGTTCTCTCAGGAGTGTTCTAGAGGGTGAGGAGCTCTGATTCGTTCAGGGAAAAGTTGGGCCTTTTTTACATAACAAAGGCTATGGGTTGCAAAAGGAAAATGGGCCTAGGCCTCTTTTCAGTTTGCTATACTACTAAGCACTGCTTTTTTATATACCGGAGACTCCCGTCTCGACGACGGGAATGATTCAGGCATGTGAATCTATGAAAGATACCAATACTGGAGAACTAAAGTTACAGGTAAGTAACTTGTTTTCTTGTCTGACCTAGGGTGGTGTGGAGTGCAAAAAAACGATGGATTTAGGCCCAGATCTTTGTACTGGGGTGAATGTAAGACATTGTTCTGCATTCTGTCCATCAACTGTGTTTTTTGCAATTTTCACCCCGAGTGGGCTGGGTATGCTCAGACGTGAGTCCCAGGCTCTCCACATCACTGGAGTCAAGCTATCCAGGCTGAAGAAGGCTGATAGCCAGAAACCCGTCCTTGGATGCTTGATTCCGGTCTAGGAAAGACATGGCTTGGTAGTTCGGGCTGGACTGTTCCCATGAGGCACAGGGTCAAGGCTGATTTGCATATAGCCATTGTCTGACCTAGGGTGGTGTGGAGTGTAAAAAAACGATGGATTTAGGCCCAGATCTTTGTACTGGGGTGAATGTAAGACCTTGTTCTGCATTCTGTCCATCAACTCAGTTTTTTGCAATTTTCCCCCCCGAGTGGGCTGGGTATGCTCAGACGTGAGTCCCAGGCTCTCCACATCACTGGAGTCAAGCTATCCAGGCTGAAGAAGGCTGATAGCCAGAAACCGGTCCTTGGATGCTTGATTCCGGTGTAGGAAAGACATGGCTTGGTAGTTCGGGCTGGACTGTTCCCATGAGGCACAGGGTCAAGGCTGATTTGCATATAGCCATTGTCTGACCTAGGGTGGTGTGGAGTGCAAAAAAACAATGGATTTAGGCCCAGATCTTTGTACTGGTGTGAATGTCAGACATTGTTCTGCATTCTGTCCATCAACTGTGTTTTTTGCAATTTTCACCCCGAGTGGGCTGGGTATGCTCAGACGTGAGTCCCAGGCTCTCCACATCACTGGAGTCAAGCTATCCAGGCTGAAGAAGTGTGATAGCCAGAAACCGGTCCTTGGATGCTTGATTCCGGTCTAGGAAAGACATGGCTTGGTAGTTCGGGCTGGACTGTTCCCATGAGGCACAGGGTCAAGGCTGATTTGCATATAGCCATTGTCTGACCTAGGGTGGTATGGAGTGCAAAAAAACAATGGATTTAGGCCCAGATCTTTGTACTGGGGTGAATGTGAGAAGTTGGCCCGATATGCAGCGTTCGCTATTCTAGTGACCACTATGCATCGGTCCAAACGACCCATATGGTGATTGGTTGTAAGTCAACCTTAGACCAGCTATCCTAGTAGCGTGGATACGAGCAGTCTTCAGGCTAAACTCTAGAGGGCGTGTTAAGCCAGCTGTTATACCATCACATACCCCTTGAACACCAAGTGAAAGGACACCACACAAGTGTTATGAAAATAAACAGTATATTTATTAGAATCACAACAGCCCTGTACTCTTTATGAGGACAGGGTACTAAGCACAGAACAAAACTCTTAGGAAAATACTTCAAGTGCACAATTAAAACAAGTGCCCGAGGGCACGGAAAGTTCTAGTGGTCTCGGGCGGACCCGATAAGGCAAGTCGGAAGCGAGGGACTCGGGACCCTAAAGTAAGGAGGCTATGCAGACACCGAAATGCCGAAGTTACCTAGCCACGAGGGCTGCGGCTGCACAAGTCTTACATGCGTCGGGGGTCTTCGCTGACGAGCCAGGAGCCGGAAGAAAGGAGTTGCTGGCCGGCGACCAGTGATGAATAGTTCGTAGTGATCCAAGCCTGGATCAGTGATCGATGATACCTGAAAGCAGAGGGGACCAAGTTCGTACTACTAGCCAGTAGTCAGCGGGTACCAGGAAGGCACCGGATGGCCGTCACCTCGACTAGGTGAGTGGGCGACGCTAGGCTCTGCAGTCTCACGGACCAGGAGGAGTTGTCGGCGACCAGGATGGAGGTGCGAGCTGTCCCACGAAGGTTGATGCTGTCGGCGTCGCTGGGCCCAGGGTTGGGGCAACAAGCCTTGGCAAATTTCAGGGCCACGTGGTGGGCCTAAAATGGCGTCTTGAGTGGACCAGGAGGGTCCGGGATGCTCCTCTCGCAGAAGGGAGCAAAGGCCAGTCTGGAGCAACCAGACCAGCAGCGTTGGTTGTCGGGTGTCGTCAAGAAGGGCACAAGCCAGCGGCTAGTGACCAGACAACGAGCTGTACAGCAAAGAGCAGAAGGGCCTCACGCAGATCGTGGAGATGCTGGGAGGCTGCACTTCGGTGCTGGAGCTGCTCAGGGTCGGGGCTTCTCGGACCCCAGAGCACTCACCAGAGGATTCCTTCGGTGGTTGTGCTGTTTATGAAAGCGTGCAGGTTTTGATGATGGCCGGTCCCTCGAGGTCTCGTCGCACCCACAGATCTCAGCTGAGCTGACGATGTGGGTAGAGGTCAGAGGTTCCAGGGAAGCCGGTTCTCGTCGAGCTGGGCAGTCGGATTCCTGAGGAAGGACTTGCAGCAAACCGTAGAGTTCTTAGTTGGTGCCCGCTGGTGCAGGGTGACTACTTCTTAGCCACAAGGGAGAAATCTTGAGAAGAGTCTCGAAGTCCTTTCGTAGAAAGTATTCTTGATTCAAAGATGATCTAATTTGGAAGGGTCCCCGCTCCGGCCTTCATCCTAAAGAAAGGGGTGGGTACATGACTAGGTCCTGCCCTAGGGGTGGGACCAGGAAGGGGGGTAGTTACACCCCTCTCCCCTGCCGGACTTTCCCAAGGTCAGGGGCCGCGCGCCCCTGGAACTGGTTCTAGCCGGCAGATGCGTAGTGAGCACCGGGGTGCCACTCCGCAGTCACCTTCTCGCAAAGCCCTACCTACCCAGAATACACAAAACCCTGTCTGGGATGGTGCGAACACCGCCCCTGACAGGAAACCCTTTGTCCAAGCTCTCCTCGCTGGAAGGACTCCCAGCAGCAGGAGGTCAGACTCGTGTCTGTGGTGGCAGCATCCATTTTGTGGAGCTGAGGCTTCAGTTAACTTTAACCGGGGTTCACAGTTACGTACATGTCGTGTCCCTCTAGAAGGGCGGAATGCTAACCTCGTCGCCAGAATTGGTGAGGGGGCAGCATCCCGATTCGTATGACACCTTACTCGACATGTCTTGATAACGCTATACCGAAGTTACCGATATGATACGCGTTATCATGGAACAGCCATTGGGTCTTGGTTCCGCAAGCTGCAACCGGGCTCGGCTCGTGCCAGAGCCCAATTCACACGGTTCCATCCACTCTGCCTTCAGGATTGTCAAGGCCTGCCATAGGAGTGACTGATAGGAACTCGGGTGTCCACTGCAAGGTTAGATATAGGGATACTATACCTAAAGCAACGAGCGGGTACGCCACGTTGCCCCAGCTGTCGTGCAGCCAGTTGTGTCAGATTTAGCTGGCCATCCGGGGGTGGCATAATACATGCTTCAGCCCCTGGTAGGCCCTGGGTACACCGATGCCCTGAGTTACAGGGTCTGACAAGGTGGCCCAGTTCCAATTGGGTAATGCACCTAAGGTACACGCATCAATTTAGTGAGAGAACAGCTAGGCTGTGGGTCTGATTAGCAGGCCCACAGCCCGAGAAAGTCGTAAACCAGTGAAACAAAAGCAAAAAGTCTGGGTGATCATAGGATTGCAGACCCTACTCTCCTACATGACCCCCCCCCAAACGTTGGGACAATAAACTAACCTTGACCAGGTGAGTCTTCTTGTTCTAAGTGGAAATACCTGGAGAGCCCATCTGCATTGCCATGATCAGTGCCAGGTCTATGCTCCACTGTGAAGTCCATCCCCTGTAGGGAAATGGACCACCTAAGCAGTTTGGGGTTTTCACCCTTCATCTGATTTAGCCATAGGAGGGGCTTATGGTCGGTCTGAATCTTGAAATGAGTGCCAAACAAGTATGGCCACAGTTTCTTCAGGGCCCACACCACAGCGAAGGCCTCCCTCTCTATAGCTGACCAATTTTTCTCTCTGGGGGTCAGCCGTCTGCTTATAAAAGCAATGGGCTGGTCATTACCATAAAAATTCAGTTGAGATAGAACAGCTCCCACACCCAACTCAGACGCATCTGTTTGGACAATGAATGGTTTGGAGTAGTCCGGACTCTTGAGGATAGGTGCCGTGCACATGGCCTGTTTTAGGTCATCGAATGCTTTTTGACAGCTCGCTGTCCACTGAACCTTTTTTGGCATTTTCTTACTCGTCAGTTCATTAAGCGGAGTCACAATCGACCCGTAATTTCTGACGAACTTTCGGTAGTAACCAGTCAGGCCCAAGAAAGCTCGAACCTGAGTCTGGGTGGTTGGAGGAGCCCAGTCCCTGATTGACTGTATCTTGCTCTCCAGTGGTTGAACTTGGCCTCCACCGACAAGGTGGCCCAAGTACACAACCTGTGTCTGCCCTATCTGGCACTTGGTAGCCTTGATAGTGAGACCTGCTGCTTGCAGCGCCTCTAACACTTTCCGCAGGTGGACCAGGTGATCCTCCCAGGTGGAGCTAAAGACAGCAAAATCGTCAAGATACGCCGCACAGAAGTCATCCAGCCCAGTGAGAACGTGATTCACCAACCGTTGGAAGGTGGCAGGTGCATTTTTCAAACCAAAGGGCATCACCACGAACTGATAATGCCCACCAGGGGTAGAAAATGCGGTCTTAGGCTTGGCATCCTCAGCTAACTTGATTTGCCAATACCCAGCTGTCAGGTCAAACGTACTTAAGTAGTTGGCCGAAGCCAATCTATCGATAAGCTCGTCTGCCCTCGGTATTGGGTGGGCATCAGTCTTAGTGACTGCATTGAGACCCCTGTAGTCTACGCAGAACCTCATCTCTTTCTTACCGCCCGGGGTGTGAGGTTTCGGCACTAGAACTACGGGACTAGCCCAGGGGCTATCCGAGGGTTCAATGACTCCCAGCTCCAACATTTTCTGCACTTCACTTTTGATGCAGTCTCTAACGTGATCGGGCTGCCTGTAGATTTTACTCTTGACGGGCAAGCTGTCACCAGTGTCAACCTCATGGGTACACCAATTGGTCTGACTGGGTGTTAGAGAGAACATATGCCGGAAGGATTGAAGAACCTGTTTACAATCCTCCTGTTGATGTTCGGAGAGGCTGCCACAAAAGACAACACCGTCTACCGATCCATCGTCAGGATTCTGAGTGAGCAGGTCGGGGAGAGGGTCACTCTCCTCCTCCTGTCCCTCATCTATGGCCATGAGCAAACTCATGTCCTTCCTGTCGACATATGCTTTGAGCCTGTTGACATGGAGCACCCGGTGGGGGCTCCCGGGAGTTCCAAGGTCTACCAGGTAGGTGACCTCTCCCTTTTTCTCCAGGATGGTGTAGGGCCCGGAGCATTTGTCCTTGAGTGCTGCTGGGGCCACTGGCTCCAACACCCACACCTTCTGCCCGGGCTGATAAACAGTCAAGACAGCCTTTTGGTCATGCCAAGCTTTTTGGAGTTCTTGGCTGGCCTTAAGGTTTTCGGATGCCTTCTCCATGTACTCAGCCATCCGCGAGCGGAGACCAAGCACATAGTCCACTATGCTGGTTGCAGGCTTTTTGAGAGGTCTCTCCCATCCTTCCTTCACCAAGCACAGGGGTCCTCTTACAGGATGCCCGTACAAAAGTTCAAAAGGGCTGTAGCCAACCCCCTTCTGTGGGACTTCTCTGTAAGCGAATAAAAGGCAGGGAATCAGGACGTCCCATCTACGCCGAAGCTTTTCAGGTAGTCCATGAATCATCCCTTTCAGGGTCCTGTTGAACCTCTCAACAAGCCCGTTGCATTGTGGATGATAGGGTGTAGTGAACTTGTAGTTGACACCACATTCCTTCCACATAGCAGTCAAGTAGCTCGACATGAAGTTTGCACCTCTGTCAGAGACGACCTCCTTAGGGAAGCCCACTCTGGAGAATACTCCAACTAGGGCTCTTGCCACCACAGGGGCTGTAGTGGTCCTAAGGGGAATAGCTTCAGGATACCTGGTGGCATGATCCACTACCACCAGTATAAACTTGTGCCCTGATGCTGTTGGTGGTTCCATGGGACCGACGATGTCAATCCCCACCCGTTCAAAGGGCACCCCCACCACAGGCATTGGTATAAGGGGGGCCTTTGTAGTGCCACCTGACTTACCACTGGCTTGGCAAGTGACACAGGAGCGACAAAACTCCTTGGTATCTTCGTTCATGTGAGGCCAGTGAAAGTGTGAGACAAGCCTGTCCCACGTCTTCGTCTGGCCTAAGTGTCCTGCTAAGGGAATCTCGTGGGCCAAGGTAAGGAGGAAATCACGCTGAGACAAGGGGATAACCAGCCTCCTTGGCTTGGGGTCTCTTGCCTCAGTGTACAGGAGTCCATCTTCCCAGTATACCTTGTGGGTACCTGTGGCGTTCCCAGCAGCCTCAGCAGCAGCCTGCTGTCTGAGGGGTTCAAGGGAAGGGCAGCCTAACTGATCCTTCCCCAGGTCTTCTCGTGTGGGTCCCCCTGAGCCCAGAAACTCAACTTGATCAAGTTCGAGTTCTTTATGTTCAGTTTCCCGCAATTCCTGGAGGTCAGCCTCCTCTGAGACTTGATCCTCAACCTGGGGCAAGGGGGAAGGCAAGGCCTTAACCCGACTGCTCTTCTTCTTGGGAGGTGTCTGGTCCATTGTTCCAGGATCCAGCACCTGTTCAGTGGGGCATCGTCTGACCTGTGACCTGGTCACAGCAAACACATGTGCTGGCAAGCCTAACATCTCCATGTGAGTCCGGTGCTCCACTTCTGACCATTGTGATGACTCCAAATCATTGCCCAACAAACAATCCACTGGGAGGTCTGAACTAACAACAACCTTTTTCTGGCCATTTACCCCTCCCCAGGAGAAAGCAACAATCGCCAAACTATGACTGGTAGTGACGTTGCTGGCATTGGTCACCAGGAAATCTGTACCTGGCATGATCTGTCCAGGGTCCACAAAGTTAGGCGTCACCATGGTGACGCTGGCACCCGTGTCCCTATAGGCCTGAGCCATTCTTCCATTAATTAAAGGCGTCTGTCGGTATTTGCCCAAAGTATTGGGACTGACATCAGGGGATATATCCACATCCCCCGTACAGACAAGGACAGCCTGAGTGAGCGTACCAACTAAGTTGTCACACCCCTCAGAACCCAAGTTTAACCCAACTAGTCCCTTGGGAGGCGCACTACTACTGCTGGCTGTACTAGGGGGCACAGGTGCCTTAGGGGCTGCAGTAGCAGGAGTCTGCCCTCCTTTCTTGGTGCACTCACTAAACCAGTGAGTTTTACTTTTACAGTATTGGCACCACCTCTTCGATTGGCCTTCTTGATTCTTCTTTTTCTGGGAAGCCTGACCCCCCCCCCTCTTTGGGTTGTTGGGGACCTGTCGAAGACTTCTGGTCAGTTTGTTCCCCTTTCGAATCTTTACCCTTCTGGTCTGCTTTCTTCTGACCACCCTGGTTCTGGCCCTGGTTTTGCTTAACCCTTGTCCTGACCCATCTGTCTGCCTTCTTTCCCAATTCTTGGGGAGAGGTCAGATCCGAGTCGACAAGGTGCTGATGCAACAACTGGTTCTGACAATTGTTTAAAATCTGTTCTCGCATGATCAAATTATACAATCCTGTGTAATCAGTAACCTTACTGCCCGGCAACCAGCCCTCCAAAGCCTTAGTGGCACAATCAACGAAATCAGACCAGTCCTGAGACTGAGTTTTCTGGGTATCCCTGAACAGCAACCTGTAATGCTCAGTGGTTAGGCCGAACCCATCAATCAGTGTGTTCTTCAGGACCTGGTAATTGTTAGCATCCTCGACTCTAGTAGTGAGGAGCTTATCTCTACCTTTACCTTCAAAGGAGAGCCACAAGATAGCTGCCCACTGACTCTGGGGGACGCACTGTACAGTGCAGGCCCGCTCCAAAGCAGTAATCCATTTGTGGATGTCGCCCCCTTGCTTAAAGGGGGGCACTATCTTATTCAGGTGCTTAGTGTCTAAACTCCTGGGTTCCCGTGGGGGAATGCTGCCACCAGTGGGAATGGTCCCACTCAATTCTTGCTCTCGAGCAAAGGCGAGTCTCTCTTTGGCTAGGGCCAGTTCTTCCCTTTCGATCCGCAGATTGACTTCCCGCTCCTTCGCTTCGTACACTCTCCTCTGAGGGGATGTCATCCCTCTTCGAGCAGAGCCTCGAGAGCCATTGGTTCGAACGGATCTGTTAGAGCCTCTCGACAGAGACCTAACTCGTCCTTTCCCAATGTTAAGCTGGCCCGAGAGAGGCCCCAGGGGTCTCCTAGTACCATTCTCGTGCCGGCTTAAGTTGTCCTGAGTTAGCTGGCTAACTATGACTGGACCTTTGTCTGCCTCGTCCCCAGATGTCTCTGGCTCCTCGTCCTCCTCTTCACCTTCTGCGGAGAGATGGATAAGGTCAGGGTCACCTCGGGTTCCCTCGAGGGGGGGGCATATCCACTTCTGGATGAGAAGGGTCGGTGTTACCCGCCCTCCTTGCATCATAAGTCTCCAAGAGACCAATCAGAAACGGAATGGTAGGGTTTGCACCCTGTTTTCGCTTCCGAGATGTACAGATCTGTCGCATCTCGTGGAACTAAGTGCAGCATATCTGGAGGTGACCTGTGGAAGGTCGACTGACACAAGGGGAGACTCAGAGTTTCCTCCTTTGTCTGACATGCTGCTTCTAGTGTGGTGTAAGTGATGCACCTACCTACACTATGTGTTTACCTACTGATCCCTTGCTAAGAGTCGTAGCCAAGGTGTGCTAAGCCTTGAGGAGCTACAACAGCTGGTTCAGTAGAACTCAGAGTATTCTAAGCTAAGTTATATGTACCTGGAGTACTTATGCGATCTTTCACAAGATATTCTTAGGATACGCGTGGTAGAACAACAGCAAGCTCAAATCCCAACCGCTGCTCACCAATGTGAGAAGTTGGCCTGATATGCAGCGTTCGCTATTCTAGCGACCACTATGCATCGGTCCAAACGACCCTTATGGTGATTGGTTGTAAGTCAACCTTAGACCAGCTATCCTAGTAGTGTGGATACGAGCAGTCTTCAGGCTAAACTCTAGAGGGCGAGTTAGCCAGCTGTTATACCATCACATATCCCTTGAACACCAAGTGAAAGGACACCAAACAAGTGTTATGAAAATAAACAGTAAATGTATTAGAATCACAACAGCCCTGTACTCTTTATGAGGACAGGGTACTAAGCACAGAACAAAACTCTTAGGAAAATACTTCAAGTGCACAATTAAAACAAGTGACCGAGGGCACGGAAAGTTCTAGTGGTCTCGGGCGGACCCGATAAGGCAAGTCGGAAGCGAGGGACTCGGGACCCTAAAGTAAGGAGGCTATGCAGGCACCGAAATGCCGAAGTTACCTAGCCACGAGGGCTGCGGCTGCACAAGTCTTATAGGCGTCGGGGGTCTTCGCTGACGAGCCAGGAGCCGGAAGAAAGGAGTTGCTGGCCGGCGACCAGTGATGAATAGTTCGTAGTGATCCAAGCCTGGATCAGTGACCGATGATACCTGAAAGCAGAGGGGACCAAGTTCGTACTACTAGCCAGTAGTCAGAGGGTACCAGGAAGGCACCGGATGGCCGTCACCTCGACTAGGTGAGTGGGCGACGCTAGGCTCTGCAGTCTCACGGACCAGGAGGCGTTGTCGGCGACCAGGATGGAGGTGCGAGCTGTCCCACGAAGGTTGATGCTGTCGGCGTCGCTGGGCCCAGGGTTGGGGCAACAAGCCTTGGCAAATTTCAGGGCCACGTGGTGGGCCTAAAATGGCGTCTTGAGTGGACCAGGAGGGTCCGGGATGCTCCTCTCGCAGAAGGGAGCAACGGCCAGTCTGGAGCAACCAGACCAGCAGCGTTGGTTGTCGGGTGTCGTCAAGAAGGGCACAAGCCAGCGGCTAGTGACCAGACAACGTGCTGAACAGCAAAGAGCAGAAGGGCCCCACGCAGATCATGGAGATGCTGGGAGGCTGCACTTCGGTGCTGGAGCTGCTCAGGGTCGGGGCTTCTCGGACCCCAGAGCACTCACCAGAGGATTCCTTCGGTGGTTGTGCTGTTTAAGAAAGCGTGCAGGTTTTGATGATGGCCGGTCCCTCGAGGTCTCGTCGCACCCACAGATCTCAGCTGAGCTGACGATGTGGGTAGAGGTCAGAGGTGCCAGGGAAGCCGGTTCTCGTCGAGCTGGGCAGTCGGATTCCTGAGGAAGGACTTGCAGCAAACCGTAGAGTTCTTAGTTGGTGCCCGCTGGTGCAGGGTGACTACTCCTTAGCCACAAGGGAGAAATCTTGAGAAGAGTCTCGAAGTCCTTTCGTAGAAAGTATTCTTGATTCAAAGATGATCTAATTTGGAAGGGTCCCCGCTCCGGCCTTTATCCTAAAGAAAGGGGTGGGTACATGACTAGGTCCTGCCCTAGGGGTGGGACCAGGAAGGGGGGTAGTTACACCCCTCTCCCCTGTCGGACTTTCCCCAGGTCAGGGGCCGCGCGCCCCTGGAACTGGTTCTAGCCGGCAGATGCGTAGTGAGCACCGGGGTGCCACTCCGCAGTCACCTTCTCGCAAAGCCCTACCTACCCAGAATACACAAAACCCTGTCTGGGATGGTGCGAACACCGCCCCTGACAGGAAACCCTTTGTCCAAGCTCTCCTCGCTGGAAGGACTCCCAGCAGCAGGAGGTCAGACTCGTGTCTGTGGTGGCAGCATCCATTTTGTGGAGCTGAGGCTTCAGTTAACTTTAACTGGGGTTCACAGTTACGTACATGTCGTGTCCCTCTAGAAGGGCGGAATGCTAACCTTGTCGCCAGAATTGGTGAGGGGGCAGCATTCCGATTCTTATGACACCTTACTCGACATGTCTTGATAACGCTATACCGAAGCTACCGATATGATACGCGTTATCATGGAACAGCCATTGGGTCTTGGTTCCGCAAGCTGCAACCGGGCTCAGCTCGTGCCAGAGCCCAATTCACACGGGTCCATGCACTCTGCCTTCAGGATTGTCAAGGCCTGCCATAGGAGTGACTGATAGGAACTCGGGTGTCCACTGCAAGGTTAGATATAGGAATACTATACCTAAAGCAACGAGCGGGTACGCCACGTTGCCCCAGCTGTCGTGCAGGCAGTTGTGTCAGATTTAGCTGGCCATCCGGGGGTGGCATAATACATGCTTCAGCCCCTGATAGGCCCTGGGTACACCGATGCCCTGAGTTACAGGGTCTGACAAGGTGGCCCAGTTCCAATTGGGTAATGCACCTAAGGTACACGCATCAATTTATTGAGAGAACAGCTAGGCTGTGGGTCAGATTAGCAGGCCCACAGCCCGAGAAAGTCGTAAACCAGTGAAACAAAAGCAAAAAGTCCGGGTGATCATAGGATTGCAGACCCTACTCTCCTACAGTGAATGTAAGACATTGCTCTGCATTCTGTCCATCAACTGTGTTTTTTGCAATTTTAACCCCGAGTGGGCTGGGTATGCTCAGACGTGAGTCCCAGGCTCTCCCCATCACTGTAGTCAAGCTATCCAGGCTGAAGAAGGATGATAGCCAGAAACCGGTCCTTGGATGCTTGATTCCGGTCAAGGAAAGACATGGCTTGGTAGATCGGGCTGGACTGTTCCCATGAGGCACAGGGTCAAGGCTGATTTGCATATAGCCATTGTCTGACCTAGGGTGGTGTGGAGTGCAAAAAAACGATGGATTTAGGCCCAGATCTTTGTACTGGGGTGAATGTAAGACATTGTTCTGCATTCTGTCCATCAACTGTGTTTTTTGCAATTTTCACCCCGAGTGGGCTGGGTATGCTCATACGTGAGTCCCAGGCTCTCCATATCACTGGAGTCAAGCTATCCAGGCTGAAGAAGGCTGATAGCCAGAAACTGGTCCTTGGATGCTTGATTCCGGTCTAGGAAAGACATGGCTTGGTAGTTCGGGCTGGACTGTTCCCATGAGGCACAGGGTGAAGGCTGATTTGCATATAGCCATTGTCTGACCTAGGGTGGTGTGGAGTGCAAAAAAACGATGGATTTAGGCCCAGACTTTGTACTGGGGTGAATGTAAGACATTGTTCTGCATTCTTTCCATCAACTGTGTTTTTTGCAATTGTCACCGACTGATGTCGGTGACCGACCGCCACCGTCGGTGCCTTTAGTGTCTCGGGCCCGACCATGACGACCATGACGACAAGTCGTGCCCCGACTGCTGGGCCTTGACCTCGAAGGCTAGGCGGGAGCGGTCCCGCAAGGGGCTCGAGCTGCGGCAGTCGGCTCTGCGCCGTTCCAGGTCCTGGTCGAGGAGAAGGTTGAGGGACCAGTCGCGGAGCCTTGATCGTCGCTCGATGAGTCACCACCACTCGTCGGGCTCAAAGTCCTCAGGTAAGTCGAGGCACTCTAAGAAGAAGTCGAAGAGGCGTCATCACTCTTCTGACTCCCCCCGACACTCGCGCGACGCGGCCAGGGATTCGGGCGACACCGCCCACGCGGCTCTGTTGAAGCCGCATGCGACGAGTCCAGCTCCACACTTGCCGGTCCCTTGGCTGCACGCGACGCCAGAGGAGATTCAGGCCTTCCTCATGGCCATGAGGAACTTCTCTTCTCCGACGGCCCTGCCGGGTCGCCTTCGCGCCCCGCGGTTCCGTCTGGGAGCCCTAACGGGCCGGTGGCTCCGGCCCCTGCGCCGTCTGGTGCTTTGGCCCCGGCGCCATAGTCGACTCCGGTCCCGACGCCGCAGGACCCCGAGGGATCTAGCCCTAGATCTGGGTCGTCGCTGGTCGACCTTACAACCCCTCCGCTGGCGCCGACCCGAGGGTGTCGCTCACGACGCCGTCTCCGAACTACGTCGTCCCTGCTACCAGCCCCGATCCGGATCCGGCGTCAGATCGGCCTCGCCCGACGCCGGCTTGACGCCGACAGATGAGCAACCTATCTATGATCCAGCTCCATCTTTTGTACCTGATTTTCAGGAGATGGATGACGAGGAGGACTGGGAGGGGTCTGAGGACCCTCTGGCACAGGAGTGCCAGTCGTTTCCGGACTGGGAAGTGGAGCTGGGGGAGGCCAGTGGTCTGGACACGTCCCCTGACACTGGTTTTGTCTCTCCTCCTACCGTGGCTACAGAGGAGGGGGCTGCTTACAGCGTGGTGTTGACAAGGGCAGCCAAGGCCTTGGATCTTGAGCTCCCTGTCGCGGCCGTGAGGACTAACCTCCTCACTGAGGTGCTCAAACCGCAGTCATGCCCCTCGGAGCCTCTGCTGCCGTTTAACGAAGCTCTCTCTGATGTTCTGATGGGCACCTGTTCCAAGCCCGCTACAGGCCTTCCTGTAGATCGGAACTTGGCCCGACGCCACCGCCCGGCCCCGGCGACCCCTGCTTCCTGTCCACCCACCCCACCCCGGAGAGTCTGGTTATCCAGGCCTCTACTTCCCAGACAGCATTCCCGACTGCCCCACCAGATCGGGTATCCACAGGGTATGACCACGGGCCGCAGACTCAAACCCAGCGCGGTGGCGGATGTGGTAACCGCCGTGGCGGTGCCACGGGACAACGGCGAGGCCAGTCCACATCCACCCCCTTTCAGGCCCCTTCGACGCCAGTGGGGGGCAGGGTTCGCCATCACCTCCTCCACTTGGACCTTCGGAACGTCAATGGCTCAGGTTTTGGCTGCCCTGGACCCTGGAGACTGGATGGTTGCGTTGGACTTGCAGGACGCTTATTTCCACATCCCCGTCCTGCTGGCCCACCGGCACTACCTGCGGTACACAGTAGGCCACAAGCACTTTCAGTTTACCGGTCTCCCCTTCGGCCTTACTAGCGCCCCTCGGGTGTTCACGAAAGTGATGGCAGTGGTCGCAGCTCATCTGCACAGATTAGGGGTTCCAGTCTTCCCCTATCTCGACGACTGGTTGTTGAATGCAGGCTCCCCCCAGACAGTCGTCAGCCACCTCCAGACTACGGCCGATCTCCTGCACCTGCTGGGGTTCTCCATCAATGTGCCGAAGTCACACCTGTGTCCCTCTCAGAAGCTCCTCTTCATCAGAACGGTTCTGGACTCGGCACAGTTTCGGGTTTATCCTCCTGAACAGCGGGTAGGGATATTCAGGTTCTGATTCCGATCTTTCAGCCTGTATCCCGAGTCTCGTCAGGTTGGCGCTGCGGCTTCTCAGCGCTGTTCGCCTCTTGCATTCTTCTGGTGCATCACGCCCAGTGGGGGTTGCTGGCTCTGCAGTGGGACCTGAAGTTTCAGTGGGCCCAGCATCAGGGACACCTGTCCGACCACGTCTTGATCTCGCAGGGCACTGCGAGACAGTTGCAGTGGTGGCTCACGGACCGCGATTGGGTCAGCGGAAGATCCCTCTCCCTACCCCAGCCGGAGCACGTAGTTGTGACGGATGCGTCCCTCCAGGGCTGGGGGGGCCACATGGGGGAGGGGGAGATCAGAGGCCTCTGGTCTCCGGTGGAGTCTCGGCTCCATATCAACCTTCTGGAACTGCAGGCGATCGGTCTTGCACTGAAGGCATTCCTCCCCTCTGTCCGGGGGAGTGTAATGCAGGTGTTCACGGACAACAACACCGCCATGTGGTACTCCAACAAACAGGGCGGGGTGAGGTCGTGGACCCTCTGTCAGGAGCCTCTGCGCCTCTGGTAATGGCTGGAACACCAGGGCGTCACCCTGGTGGTCCAACACCTGGCATGTTCCCTGAACGCCAGGGCGGACGAACTCAGCCGCCGGTGCATGATGGATCACGAATGGCGTCTGTACTTGGACGTGTCGCAAGGCCTCTTTCAGCAGTGGGGCGAGCCTTGGTTAGATCTATTCGCCACAGAAGAGAACGTGCAATGTCATCAGTCCTGCGCGTTGGAGTTTGCAAGGCGGCACTTGGTCGGAGACGCTTTTCGTCGCGAGTGGAGTTGCGGTCTGTTGTACGCCTTTCCGCCTATACCACTTCTGCCCAGAGTGCTGAAGAAGATCAGGCGCGACCGGACCCAAGTCATCCTTGTGGCTCCGGACTGGGCATGAAGATACTGGTATCCCGAGCTACTCAGCATGTCAGTGGATCCCCCGATTCGTCTGCCTCTTCAGGAGGACCTTCTGTCGCAGCAGAAGGGGACGGTCCTCCACTCGAACCTGTCCGGTCTCCACCTACATGCGTGGAGATTGCGCAGCGACAGTTGAGGCCATTTGACTTGCCTCCTGAAGTCTGTGATGAGATTCTCACAGCCAGGTGTCCCTCTACAAAATCGGTATACGCCTGCAGGTGGAACAAATTTGTGGCATGGTGCACAGCAAAGGCTGTGGATCCACTCTGCCCCCCTTTCAGAGGTTCTCCTCTTGCTTCTTTCTCTTGTCCAGCGGGGGTCTGCTCTGGGCACTATCAAAGGCTACGTCTCTGCCATTTCAGCCTTCTTGAGGCTTCCTGATCAGCCTTCTCTTTTCAAGTGCCCTGTTGTAAATAGATTCTTAAAAGGCATCACACACATGTTCCCTCCTGTTCTTTTCTGGATGCCTCAGTGGGACTTGAACCTTGTTCTAACTTATTCGGTGTTTGCTCCTTTCGAGCCACTTCACAATTGCCTTCTTCATCTTCTGACTCTTAAGACTGCATTCCTGGTTGCCATCACCTCTGCTAGGAGAGTGAGTGAGCTCCAGGCTCTATCTTCTAAACCTCCTTTCCTCTCTGTCCATCCGGACATGGTTGTCTTGAGAACTCGTCCTTTCCTGCCCAAGGTGGTTACGGCCTTTCATATCGGGCAGTCCATCACCTTGCCCACCTTCTTTCCGCCTCTGCATCCCTCGAAAGAGGAAGAGAGGCTCCACCATCTAGACCCAAAATGTGTGCTCTCCTTCTCTCTAGACTGCACACACCAGTTCCGGGGGAACGACCAGCTCTTTGTTGGTTACGTGGGCGCTAAGAAGGGACGGGCGGTGCACAAACGCACCATCTCTCGGTGGGTTGTTTTGTGCATCAAGGTTTGCTACTCCTTGGCGAAAAAGGAACCTCCTGTTGGGCTGAGGGCCCATTCCACTCGGGCCACGGCGGCTACTACTGCCCTGGGTCGGGGAGCCCCCTTGCAGGACATCTGTCAGGCGGCTACGTGGGCCTCGCTGCACACGTTTGCTAAGCACTACTGCCTGGACAGCCAAGTCCGGAAAGATGGGGTTTTTCGGCCGTTCCGTTCTCCAGGACTTTCTGGTGTGATCTTGGTTTGCAGACCCACCACCGGGGTTGGTGTTTCTGGGATATCTATTCTAAGGTAAGGAATCTATTTCTTTCAGATGCACAAGTTACTTACCTTCGGTAACAATATATCTGTAAGAAACAGTAGTTAGTGTTAGATTCCTTACCGCCCCACCCATCCTCCCCGTTCTGCAAACCGACATCTAGCGTTAAGGTATTTCCCTTAAAAGGCCCTCGTTTTCATGGCACCAGTGTCGGTCTCTGGCATGGCTCTGCGTTCCTGGCGCGGAAAGCTATGTACAAGAACTGACGTCAGCGCGCGAGGGCAGCGTCTAAGTACTCTGACGACATCATCTCGGCGAGCACGACGACGGACGCGGAGCCGCAGACGACGCCTACCGAAGCGCAGGGGTACTGCTACGCAAAACTTTCCGGTTCCAGCCTGACACCTGGGGATATTCTAAGGAAAGGAATCTAACACTAACTACAGTTTCTTACAGATATATCGATACCGAAGGTAAGTAACTTGTGCTTTAGGTGGCGCTAACAGGAGACATGGGCTGGTGCAAGTTGCCTCCTGATGAGAGCCCCGGCAGTTTTTTTTTTTATAAATTAACCACTGGTTAACACTCCACGGAATGAGGTCCAAATGAAAAAATATGTTTCACTATCTTTTTATTTTCTTCGACACTTGCTTGCCATCACTAGCAAAGAGGAAAAAAAGTTGAGCGCAGACATTAGACTCCCTCTTTTCCTTAGCTCTGATGTGTGAAAGTGATTAGAAAGACCAGGCCATGCCTCTGCACGACGTTACTGGATTAAACTAAGCACCAAGACAAGAGGGTCATTATTTGATCAATAATCCTTGCTAAATATCTGCTGTTTAGACTGTCAGGAAAACACCAATGGACCACAAGAGAAAACAAGCAAATTCATGATTCACTAATGATGTAAAAAAATGCATGCCATGAAGACATGTTAAGCCATAACCAGAGGTCGAATTGGGCGGGATCAGAGGGACAGGACCTGCCCATATTTTTAGGTCTCGCCTATGCAGCGCTCATGCGCTGCATAGGAGGGGCTTTAGCCGTACCTCTGCTCCTTTTCAAGCACACACTCGTGCTTGTGGCGGCATCCACCTTGCGGGGGCGAGCAGGGGCATGCCACAAGTGCAGTGCTTGAAAATGAGCAGACCGCGCACGCACCACTCCTGGGCTCATCTTATGCTCCCCCTCTCTCTCACGCGCATTCCTTGTTTTACTTTAAAATCGGGAACCTCCCACCCGAATCAGGTATTTTGGCATTTATGCTATTTATATAGTATTTAGTTTGTTTGTAGGCACTCCAGATTTTGATCAGTAAGAAAAATGAGGCCAAGCTCAATTATTTGCTAGGATCTCACTGTGGTCATTGAGGGAAGCCATGATTTGAAATGACGTCTGATCCACAGTCAGCAAAGTTACCACTCCATCGCATATTTTCTTCCGCAGGCTACTAGCCTTTAGAATAATCTATCTGTGAACCACTACAAAAACAGTCATTAAGGTGTATAAGCAACGGGAACTACCAGTGATTGCAGTTCTCCTACCAACGCTTATTGTACATCCTATATCCATATTTAATTTTGAAATTGTTTCAGTTATATGCCCACTTTTATTCTATCCCAAATCAATTAGGTTAACCAAGAACTCTGTATAAGCTACCATCTTAAGAAATAATCCTCTATCACTGGGAAACAATTAAAAAAGCACAAAGCTTATGCGAGAGCACAGAAAGGATCAAGCTCTTCACCCAGAAGCCATGCTAGTCAAACATTTCATTTTCGAGAGTGAAATAAAGTTCCAATTCCTATCGAAGACCACACCTGCTCCGTTTCCAAACACAATACATTGCTTATAGATTAGCCATTCTGCCTATACCCCACTAGCAGTGCTACTGTTTTGCTGCATTTGGCCTACGCGCTCTTTGCTGCTATTTCATTTTAACTGTGCTTATTTTAAAAAACTTATCTGCGCTGCTGGTCATCGCGCCATAGAGCTGCTAGAGCTTGCTAAATTTGCGCCGCTTACCTAGTTGTTGGCTCCGTAGGCCGGGGAATTGGACAGGCTTACTTGCATCATAATTGTTCTCCACCCGCATTCGGCGGGATACAGATAGACTAGCGGGTCCGACCGCCATCTTGGGTGGGGCTGAAGCCTGGGAGCACTTCGGGCGCCATCTTGCTAAGGGCAAGGGACGCAAGAGGCGGACTTCCGCACTTGGTGAGCTTATTTAAGCCACCGAGCGCGTAGACAGGTCAGAACTTTTGGCCTACGCGCTCTTTGCTGCTATTTCATTTTAACTGTGCTTATTTTAAAAAACGTATCTGCGCTGCTGGTCATCGCGCCATAGAGCTGCTAGAGTTTGCTAAATTTGCGCCGCTTACCTAGTTGTCGGCTCCGTAGGCCGGGGAATTGGACAGGCTTACTTGCATCATAATTGTTCCCCACCCGCATTCGTCGGGATACAGATAGATTAGCGGGTCCGACCGCCATCTTGGGTGGGGCTGAAGCCTGGGAGCACTTCGGGCGCCATCTTGCTAAGGGCAAGGGACGCAGGAGGCGGACTTCCGCACTTGGTGAGCTTATTTAAGCCACCGAGCGCGTAGACAGGTCAGAACTTTTGGCCTACGCGCTCTTTGCTGCTATTTCATTTTAACTGTGCTTATTTTAAAAAACGTATTTGCGCTGCTGGTCATCGCGCCATAGAGCTGCTAGAGCTTGCTAAATTTGCTCCGCTTACCTAGTTGTCGGGTCCGTAGGTCGGGGAATTGGACAGGATTACTTGCATCATAATTGTTGTCCACCCGCATACGGCGGGATACAGATAGATTAGCGGGTTGGACCGCCATCTTGGGTGGGGCTGAAGCCTGGGAGCACTTCGGGCGTCATCTTGCTAAGGGCAAGGGACGCAGGAGGCGGACTTCCGCTCGGTCTAATACCATAAAGGGATGGCTGACCAAGCGCGCAGCGGGCGCGTCGTAGGCGCGCCGGAGGTGCGCCAGAGGTAAGCCCGTTTGCGCCCGTTCGCACAACGGGCGCGCTTAGGGTTGCTTCCTCTGGCCTTCCGCATTCTCCTCGCTTAGTTTATTCTCGGGCTGCCCTTTTAGAATTGAGACCAACTCAGGCGTCCCCGACTCAGAGGGCTACTGCTCTACCCCTGTCTCAATCTCTGTCTTGCGGACTGCTTAACGTTCGGTCGCTTTGCAAGCACCACACAGAGATTGCCTTCCTTATCGAATCCTCGGGGCTGGTTGTTTTGTTTTTAACTGATACTTGGACTCGGGAGGACTGTCTGGTGGAATTGAGCTTGGCTTGCCCCCAGGCTTTAAAATCATCCACACTCCTCGGTTGAAGAACAGATTCGGTGGAATTGGTGTCATTTTTAGAGAAACGCTGGGTCTCTTCCACTAACACGCTAGACAAGGTTGCGCCCCTTCGTAAGTCTCGAGGTAGATTGAACCGGGCTTGGCCCTGGTACACGGAGGAGCTACGGCAGCTGAAGTTGAGCTGCAAACGCGCTGAGAGAGCTTTGAGGAAGCAGTACTCGACCTCAGCAAAGGCCTCGTTTAGGCTGGCACTGCAGGGCTATAAGGCGCAGATTAAATTGGCTAAGGCGGCTTTTCTGGAAACCACTCTGAATCAGGCGCCTAATAAGTCTCAAGCCCTGTTCAAAATTGTCAGGGACTTGTCCCACCCCGTGTGCGTGGCCAACACGGTCTTTGCGTCGCAGACCCTGTGTGACTCCCTGGCGGGTGCTTTTGAGGAGAAGACTGCAAAGATCTTAGAGGGCTTAAAAAATTCTTTGCCCCCTGCTCTCGGCTTGGGAGCTCCGGTTAGCTCGTCCAGTCGACCCCGGCCGGTTGTCTCTAGCCCTGGCTTGGGAGCTCCGAACGGGTCACCCAGTCGACCCCAGCCGATTGACTCAGCGCTCATCTTGGGAGCTCTCGGCTTGGGAGCTCCGGTTGGCCGGTCCAGTCGACCCCAGCCGGGTGCCCCTGGCCCTAGTCTGGGAGCTCCGGACGGATCACCCAGCCGACCCCAGCCGAGAGACCTAGTTCTTAGTTTGGGAGCTCCGGATATCTCCTCCAGTCGACCCCAACTAAGACTTTTTCCCTGTCCTTCCTTTGAGGAATTTTGCAACATGGCACATACGGTGTCCTCGGGTTCTCCGCTCGACCCACTGCCTCCCAAATTCTGGAAGGTTTTCCAGGCGGAACTTTTCCAGCCTTTGTATTCCATCTGCCTCCAGTCTTTGGATCTGGCATCTGTTCCCGAGTGTTGGAAGCTAGCAGTAGTGTCACCCCTGCTCAAGAAACCAACGTTGGACCCTGCCTGTCTTTCCAACTATAGGCCAATCTCCTTGCTCCCTTTTCCTATTAAGATCATGGAAAAATGGGTGACCCGCTCACTTTCAGGCTTCCTGGAGGAAATCGGATGGTTCGATGAGACACAGTTTGGCTTCCGCCCTGGGCACGGGACGGAGACCGCACTGGTAACCGTACTGGACAACCTCCGTTCGCGTGTCGACAGTGGTCGGGCAGCCTTTTTAGTGCTGCTCGACATGTCGGCCGCGTTCGACACGGTTTGCCATCGGACCCTTATCAGGAGACTGGAGGAGTGTGGGGTCACAGAGGGAGCAAGAGACTGGCTGATATCCTATCTTGATAGCCGGCAGCAGTTGGTCTCGCTCCCTCCATTTCGTTCTGAGCCACGGAAAGTAGGGCAGGGGGTCCCACAGGGCTCGGCCATCAGCCCTATACTCTTTAATCTCTACCTCCGCCCCCTGGTCCAGCTTATAAAATCTTTTGGTGTCTCGGCTTTTAATTACGCTGATGACACCCAGCTGGTCTTTTCTCTGGAAGGCAACAACGCGGTCCCGTTGGAGACATTTCATCGCTGTATGGCAGCCACAGCGGACTGGCTACGGGCCAATTCCTTACAATTTAACAGCACAAAGACGGAGGTGCTCTATTGCTCCATGGACCGGATCCCGCTGGTACTTCCGGAGAACTTTTGGCTTGCCACTTTTCCCGAGCCAGTGTCGGCCGCAGAATCAGCTCGTAATTTGGGGGTGATCTTCGGCCCAAATTTACAGCTTGACATGCACGTCAATAAAACCATCTCTACGTGCATGATGCTGCTACGCATGTTGCGTAAAGTTCTGCCCCTTCTCCCCGCCCAGGCCAGGCCGGAAGTAGTCCGCGGGACCATACTAAGTCGTTTAGACTATTGTAATGCGCTACTTCTGGAGGCCCCAAAAAACCTGCTGGGGAAGTTACAACGGGTGCAGAATATGGCCGCCAAGCTGGCTCTTTCCCGCCCTAACTTTAGCTCTTCTACTCTAGCTCTAAGAGATTTACATTAGCTACCGGTGCACCTGCGTGTATTGTATAAAGCGGCGTGCCTGGTGTTTAAGGCGGTACATCAACAGGGTCCAGTGCCCTTGCAGAATATGTTTGCCTGGTACTCTGCTTCGGGGCCCCTCCGCTCTTCTTCGGCACAACTGCTTGTGGTCCCGAGGTTTCAGAGAGTCAGGATGGGTGGCCGCTCATTTAGTGTTGCAGCGGCCAAACTCTGGAACTCCCTGCCACACTTGAGAAGCCACAGGGACTACTTCCTGTTCAGGAAAGCGTTAAAAACGCATCTCTTTCCTAGAAATGTCTGAGCAGTGAAAAGTGTGACCGCCCGAAGTTCAAGCGCCAGGATGCCCTTTGGGTGACAGGACCGTGCTTTATAAGTACACCTACATTACATTACATTAAATTCATATACTGCACCAAGCTAACAATGCCACAAGAGCTTGTGCCCTTATTCCAGGGCCCGATACCCATTGATGGATGGAAAACAATGGTATTCACCAGGAACCCAACTTTACCACTTGATTTCTTGGCACCAAAGCAGACACAGGCGATTTGACAGACCCAAGTACGCGCCAGCCCAGGATTCCGACATGGCGTAATGTGTTTGTGCTGGCAGCGCGGCCCCCAGCTACACAGGGATTATTAAGCTTCATGCTCGGAAAGGAATTCCATTTCTACAAATGCGCTATGTCATGTGGGGAGAGGCTCGAGCTGGAACGCCTCTTATAGGGCCGTGGTTCGCATTCCCAGCCCTTTTGAGAGGAAAATATTAAACCGAGAATTGTAAATAAGCCTGGCAGTAGCTAAACAGAAGTGTTAAATAAAAGTCCAATTATCCAATAAATTCTGAAGATGATTTATTTCCAGCACAGCAATATAAGTTCATCCATCAACAGCTCCAGATGCAACTGGGTAACAGACAAGATTCCAGTACAAGACAAATCATGCAGAATCTGGAATGTCAAAGGAAAGTAAACACAGTGTATCCTAGGGCTGGCAGAGGCCAGATGATCTAATAGAGAAGGAGGAGAGGGATGAGGGAAACAAGAAATAAAGGAAGGATGTAACAAGAAGCAACCAATAACTAGCCTTCGATGTGAACCCCAGAGCACCAGGAAAGGGGTGCCGAGCCTAAGAAGGCATTGAGGCGCTCCACTTAAAGAAACAACGCGTTATAGAAACGAGGATAAAAACCCACTAAGTCCACACCCATTTCTCCATCAAGCCTATGACCCCCAACTGTGGCCAGATGTCTGCAGAACAGAATCCGTCAGCTGCACTTTAACGCATTGCCTGAGCTGTTCCTGACATGTTTTCACTGGAATGTTGAAAAAAACACACACACACACACCTGACTGGCCCTACAACTGGCTGGCATTGAGATATGAAATCGTACATTCCCACAGTCACCACACGCATTATAAATAAGCTACAGATGTTCCCTCTGCCAGCTTACTGCCTTACCACAGATCTTCAGTTAATCTAAGCAAAAAGACGCTTGTGGTAAATATATATATTTTTTTAAACACATCACAATTTATAAGTAATCACTAGTTGTGTGACCACAACTCTACAGGGACCTGAAGTATACAATATATCGCTGATAAAGCAGGCCAGTGAACCTTGGCTTTGGAAAACATAAAAGGTAATTGATTGAAGATACAGTGGCTACAGTAGGAACTCCTCACACTGCCCATTCGTGTGCCTCAAGCAGATCACAGTACCCAGCTGCCCCCTCCTGCCAACATGAACCAGAGTGTTTGCCCTCGTTCTCCTAACTCATAAAACACTGTTCGTTTTCCAAAAACCATGCCAAGTGTTTCACGCTCCCGGTGCCCGCATAAAAAGATATTGAAATGAACTGTGGCATGGACAGATAGGTGGGAACCTATTCAGACGTCATAGCACCTCTGCTGCACAGAAACGCAGCACAATTAGAGGTCTGGCAGTTAGTAGGTCATAATGCAAATATTAATCTTCGTTTTCTTCACACATCCTGTTCCTAGTGCAACACCACGTGCGTCTCCCTCTAAAAATGGTGCTCGCTCATCTGGGACTGAAATCATTGGCCCTTATTAGTTAATCTGCACAGCCCTAGTCAGAGAAAAGGGTCCTGGGAATAATCTATATCAATCTTAAATTGCGATGCTCTCCTGAGAATTATCTACATAGCACAGCTCCTTCCTTACCCACTTTTCATGCGTTACTTTCACTACAAAAACAAGCATTGGCATAGCCAATAGGTCTCTGGGACTTTATAAGTATTCAATCAATCAATCAAAGCATTTGTATAGCGCACTACTCACCCGGAGGGTATTTAGTTACGTAGCACTATATATTTGGCTAAACACTTATAAGGTCCCAAAGGCGAGACCTATTGACTATGCCAATGCTGGTTTTGATTTATGAACAACCGTTCCCCTACTTTTTGTAAAAAGACATCCGTCCATTTCTGATAGTTTAAATGCTTTAACTGAAGTGTAATTCCGTGAGTCTCCAGTGTTGTGAAACCGAGTGACAGGCAGACAGTTTAACAAGCCTTCCCTCCAGGGTGCCTGCTTGGCTGAAAGAAATGCAAATGTGTGCAACGAGTTAATCTGCAAATGTAAATGGTAATCTGCAAATGTAAAGGATGCTTGGAAGCCCTTACCGACTTTTGAACTGTGTGATGACAAATCTTTATTCTTTTTGAGTGGTAGTGCAAAAAGTTAACAACTGAGCTGGGAAGTGGCGCATTTAATTGTAATTGTATTTACATAGCGCTGACTACTTCAGGCGGTGTTGAAGGGACAATAATTTATTAAGAAATAATGCATTACATGCAGTTTGGGTATTACTAAACTCTATATTATGGGAGTAGCATTTTAGCTCAAAGCTTTTTGCACATTTTGTGGCAATCGATCTTCAACTGTATAATGCAAGCTTACAAATAATGACTGACATGTTCATAGTGCTTTCTGTCACCTAGATTTAATTCTATGGCTTTCTAGTTACACACACACACCTCTGCAGTGCATTAACTAAGAGGTCTCATAATGTACTATTGTGCATTCCCCACCGGATAACAATTGTTTTATTTTTCATGTAATAGGTGCGTTATTTTATATGTAGCTATCTGATGGAGAGAGACCAAAAACTCACAGAATTCTGTTTTTTTTAGCCACGCCTTTGACCTCGTCCCTACGCTCACCGACCCCGCCCCCACTGCTTGCAGCATCACAGATCCCATACTTTGTATTTAACACACTTCGACTGCTCGCCATAACCAAATCAGATGTAGGCCACATCATACTGAAGGCATATGTCCAAACGGGTGGGGGCTTATTCCATCTTGGAAAGTCATGCAATCTTGGGCTGGTATTTTGGTCTCAGTGCCCCCAGATCAGCAGAGCTCCAGGAGGACCAGAAGCTTTTCCGGAATATATTTTCACTACCCACCCCTCCGACCCTACCCTGCTGCCCTCCCGCAACCACGCACTCCTGCACCACATAGCATGCCGGTTCAAAGAGCGATTACCCTGATTACCACCTTCTAATAGCTCTCAAAGAGGCACTCAGAAACAAAACATGCGTAAAATCCGTTACACTCAGTAGCTCCCTGTTTTTTATAGAAAAGTATGGAACATTACGTTTTAGGTTTTGCAGCGTAATCTCTTGTAACATCTAGAACTCTTTTTAAAACTCTATGATGCGGACGGCATTGTCCTAGTGTTTTATTTGTTACTTTAAAACTGGTTACACAGCATATGCAACATGTAAAACAAGCATTGGAAATGCAATAGGTCTCGCACCATTAGAGTTAGTGCTTTTAGAATTGTTTATGGGGTTTTTTTGTAAATGTTTAGCATTTTTGTTTCCTGTAGCCAATGCTAAAGTATTACAAATAAAAAAAGCCATAAACATTTCTAAAAGCTCTAACTGAAATGGTCTGAGAACTATTGCACTGTGTGAGGGTGAGGGTGAGTGTGAGTGAGGGTGAGTGAGGGTGAGGGTGAGTGTGAGTGAGGGTGAGGGGTTGAGGGTGAGGGTGAGTGAGGGTGAGTGAGGGTGGCAAGATATTTCTGAATGTGCCTGTAGTGGAAGTTCTTTTTCCTCCTGAATGTGCCTGTAGTGGAAGTTCTTTTTCCTCCAAGTCCCAGTCCATGGTGGAATGTGGTTGAAAAAAAGCGAAAGAGAAAGCAGGGTAACCTGACCCAGGAGGGGGGAGGAGGGAGGAGAAATGCGTCTCGGCCGGAGCAGGGGGCGGAGCAGGGAGAGCGGGCTTTAGCACGGCGTCAGTGTTGGCATTGATGGGGGGTAGGGGGGAAGTGGGGATTTAAAAAAAATAAACAAACAAGACGGAGGGAAGAGAGGGGAGGGGGGAGGAGAAATGCGACACAGCGGGAAGGGGAGGGGGCGGAGCGGGTAAAATAAACAACCAAACAAGACGGAGGGAAGAGAGGGGAGGGGGAGGAGAAATGCGACACGGCGGGAAGGGGAGGGGGCGGAGCGGGTAAAACAAGACTTCAACGAGAGTCGCTATAGTTCTTTCACAGGCCCATCATTTCAGAACTTAAGCATTTTCCGCGTTATATACAACGAAGCAATAGTGTTTGCATATTTGTCTTATGCAACTAACAACCATTGATTAAGCCAATAGTCCATAGACCTGGCTTGCTGTAGGTGCAATGTTACGTGTTGTATTATACATCTGGATGCAATGACAGGAGCAGCAAAATACCAGTTGGGCGGCGCGCTATGCTGAGCACAGATTTTTAGCTTATGTGCTATTAACCTACACCCTTAATTACATCAGACACGCCCCTTTGAGCCCCCAGTTTATTCATCCCACGTAAAGCCCTGCCGACGGGCCGTATATGAATTCTGTCAGGCCTCTTAAGAGGCGTGGCTCCGGGAGCACAGGTATGTATGTGCCATCAAGTCAACCGTAGCACCCCACAAGCACGGTTGGCAAGGAACGACTGGCTCAAGCAACGCAAAGAAATGACGCCAAAGATTGCTTGAAATGCGCCAGTAATGAGTCGGTCTGCGGGGATCTGCCTGCCCCAGGACACGGTTTTCACACAGCAAACAAAAAAGGAAAACATGGTTTCAGCTTCTCAGAGGAAAGGGCTGTTACGGGATAATCAATCTCCTGGTGTCTTATAAAAGGCAAAAATGCAGAACAGCAGTACTCGCTGACTTAGTAAACCGATGTTGAAAAGGTTTTTAAATTTTGTGAAAACAGTCATTAAGTTCAGATAGTGAGAGAGAAAAAGACGACTAGCGTCTGCAGTTGTTTAGCAAACAGGGCCAACCCTTTGGCTCAATAGCCTGTATGACTATTGTTGGGTTGAATAACAAAGGGCGGGTGGGTGGAATCCGCACACATATAGATAACAAATCATGAAGATGAAAAACTGCAAGTCAAGGTCGCTATGTTTCTTGTTAGCTTGCTAATAAAAATTGGCAGAGAAATAAAATCTAGCCTTCTTAAAATCACTTGTAAGATTGTAAACCGCCTCGCTGTATAGGTATCTATTGTAGGTCTCTAGCACACTCACCTGTCCGTCGGTACCTCAACTCCCTACTGAGTCGAGGGGAAGGTAACTCGATGGACAGGGAGGTCCGTGTAAGTACAGGTTCGGCTGACCTGGTGGGGAACATCAATTAAACCGGGTCGTCCTCGGTATGGTAAACTCCAGGCACACTCTCGCGAACCGAGAGCAAAACATTGTGCGCGATGAGTCCGGTAAAAGTGAAGCGACCTATGATAGGGTTACAGCGCATGTAAGCAGTCATGATTGGCTAGAGCGCTGGCCAATGGGGATGAAGGATGAGTCTCATCCTCCAATGGAAACCCAGTTGCGCCGGCAAAGTCACGTTTTTATCGTGGTGTGTTTCTTGTTTAGTTTATGTGGTACCGAAGTCGGAATTACGAACAGAGTCGTAATCAAAACTGAGTGTAAAGAAAATTATTATTATATATACTCAATGGTCCACGGAGGCGCTGCGCAATGTTGATTGAGGCCATGGGGGACCAAATGGGAGAGAGCGATGATTAATTTATGCGATGTTCGCAAAAAGTCTGTCAGTTGTGAAACGACTCGTGATTGGTCTACAGTGTGTGTAAACCCGCGCTATTGGTTAAGGCGCTGGCAAATAAGAATGAAATGTTAGCCTCGTCGTACAATAGGAACGCCAAACCAGGAATACGTGCAAAGTCACATCCGAGTCTGAGGTCGTGGTTTATGATAACGAGTTAAACAAGACGGAGGGAAGAGAGGGGAGGGGGGAGGAGAAATGCGACACGGCGGGAAGGGGAGGGGGCGGAGCGGGTAAAATAAACAAGACGGAGGGAAGAGAGGGGAGAGGGGAGGAGAAATGCGACACGGCGGGAAGGGGAGGGGGCGGAGCGGGTAAAATAAACAAGACGGAGGGAAGAGAGGGGGGAGGAGAAATGCGACACGGCGGGAGGGGGCGGAGCGGGTAAACAAAGACGGACGTGCACGCGCTTTTAAGCTCAATGCGCATGCGCATTGAGCTTAAAAGTCACGGGCACTGCAAGGAATCGCCACGATTCCTTGCAGTGTGGATAAAGAGTAGATAAGTCCCAATACTCTCGCCTTGCTCGATGCGCATGCGCATCGACAGGCGAGACCTAAAAATGAGTCAGTGGAATTTGCATATGCGAAACCTATTGGCTTTGCCAATGCTGTTGGAAATGTGAATTTAATGCTGGTAAAGTCTTGTGCTGTTGGGATTTTGATTGGCTGCTTGTGGGTGCTGTGTGATTTGATGAATTGTAGCTATTGCTGTGGTTGTCTGGTTGCTGAGCTCTGTTGTCTGCCTCTCTTGCCGTTTTGCAGCTGCGGTGACCCTAGATCCGGACACTGCTCATTGGAGCCTCGTCCTGTCCGAGGACGGAAGGAGCGTGAGAGACGGAGACGAAGAACAGGATGTGCCCGACACGCCCCAGAGATTCACTTACTACATTGCTGTCCTGGGCAGAGAGAGGCTGAGCACCGGGAGGCATTACTGGGAGGTGGAGGTGGGAGACAAGACGGCCTGGGAGCTGGGGGTGTGTGACGAGGCTGCGAGCAGGAATGGGGGGATCACACTAACACCTGAGGATGGGTTCTGGACAGTGTGGCTCAGAGATGGTAAATATAAAGCTCTCACCTCCTCCCCCACCCTCCTGATCCCCTGTGTGCCCCCCAGGGCTGTGGGTCTCTTCCTGGACTATGAGGCGGGCAGGCTCTCGGTGTACAATGCGGATGACCGGTCTCTGCTCTTCACCTTCTCCGGGGCCTCATTCCCCCCCACCCTGCGACCCCTCTTCTCCCCAGGACTCCACGAGGGAACGAAGAATATGGGAGCGCTGCGGATCCTTCCGGGGACCGGATGGGAGTGAGAGCCACAGAGACTATTGCAACAGCAGGTAAGAGAGCTGGGTATAATGAAGGAAGGGGTGATGAGTGGACTAGGAAGAGAGGGAAGAGAAAGACTTTGAAACCGAAACAGCTGGCAAGCGTCTTGTTTGGCATTTAATCTCATGTTTGGGATTATTGAAACCTAAGAGCAAATTTAATTGTGGGAAATGTAGGTTTGTTTTATAGACTCCAAAACGAGCATGCACAGTGACACTGGCTTAACCCCTTAAGTGCTGCCTCGGTGCATTGGCCGACGGCAGCACTACCTCCCCAGTGCTGCGCACGACCATTGGACGTCCATTCAGCACCAGTTCCAATGGTCAGCGCAGCACTGGGGAGGAATGTTTAATAGCAGCTATGAGGTTAAAAGTCAGAGATGGATGAAGGGACCGCAAATAGCAGCTATAGAAAACTTTTTTTTAAATGTGTTTTTAAGAGGGAGAGGGAAAGTGGGCAAGGGGCGGAAAGGTGGAGGATGATAGAAGTATTTTAGTGAGCAGGAGCTGGGATATTTTTTAGGTCTCTGCTCTAGAAGGCGCACATGCATTGCCTCGAACCAATACATGATGTAGCTACATCTGGGCTTGCAACCCACCCTTTTGCTAGCCATTTGCTGGCACCACCATCGCTCCATTTTTTGTCCTCCCTGTTCGTGAACGGCATGGATACGTGATGCGTCTCCCAGTTTTTTGCCCTCCCCAAGCACACCTCCCAACTGTCTTTCAGCATACTCAGAGGGCATTGTTTCCAAACTCCTTTTTTACTTCTTTAAAAACGCTTTTCACAAGCTCTATCCCGCGTACAGCTCAGCTCTGCTCCCCGTCTGTCGCTTTTTGCTCCCAGACCGCAATGCCATCCTCTCATTGCCAAGATGGTTGTTGTACTGAATCTCTTCACGTTTAGTGGAGCTTCTTATGTCAACCAGGGACAATGGTAGATTGCTGATGGTAAAATCCTACTCTTCAGCTCCATATATGTACAGGGAGAAGATTTAAATTTCAATTTATTTAAGTGATCAGTCTTTAAAAACAAAACCATTACACCAAGCGACATTTTCAAATAGTACTACTACATACTTATATAAATAAGATAAAATCGTCGGTAGAATTTTTACACAGTTAATCTACAATCTATTTGTGTAACAAATATTTAAAAATTCATTCACAATTGAGATTTGGAAAGCCTATGTCTTTATCACTGACCATATATGACGGCATTTTGCTTATCAGATTTTTTTCTGGTTATCCAATAAAAGTCTATTTCAATCTCCACTGAGTTTCAACCAATTTCCTTTAAATACAAATTTAAAAGTGTTACCCCCCTGCATACTAGGGGGATTGAGGACCCGCCGAGCCAGATGATTACTGCTTCTCTACACGTTCATATTTTCATACTGTTCATTAGTCCTTTTAATAGTGACTTCCGTTCTTTTAATAACTTTGGGCCTACGCAGAAAATATATTGGATAGATTCATATTTGTATCCGCATAATCTACAGTCTCAATTTTCCCTTTGATCTTTCCATGATGAGATGAGGTATTTTTGTTTCCCACATGCCAAGACTCAGTCTCCTAAATTGATGTTTTAGGGTCAATGAGAAATAGGCTGATAAATATTCCTGGGGCATCCTTGTCCCATATGAGCTGATCACCGTCCAGGCATGCCATCTTTGATGTAAAGTATTCTCATCCGTTGAGTGAGACAAAAGTTTTATTGTAGACTTGATAAGTTTTTTTGAAGGCCTTTTTCCCTATGCTGAGGTTCCAGGGAGAAGATAGGCCAATTCACTAATTCCCCAAAAATGTTACTATTTTTAAGAATGCTGGTTTTAAGAAGATTATCCCATGCATCTGCTTACTGGAATTTCCTCTGTTATTTCAGTGCCATTTTGTATTCTGCATGACAGCAGGATACCTCTACCCTATTGCAAGGTAGAGCTTTCAAGCCACCATTTGACTACGATGTGCTCTTGGCCTGGCACTATCAAATCACTGACATACTTCTTCTTTCCGTGTAGTTTAGGTAATGGCCAGAAGAATATTGTGGATTGTCTGGTGGACCTTTACAATTGCCTCACCCTTTCCGCTTGATTGGGCTCAGAAAGACTTGTCTGAAGATGTCTTTATTGACGTGCACATCAGACAATGTGAACAAAAACACAATTGAACTTAGAGAAAAGCTGCTGGGTCAGATTTTCCTAACTTCTCTAAGAAGCACTTGGAGAAAGACTGGGGACCGTAGGGTTTGGCGGACAGAGTGCTCTGTCAAAACTTGCCAGATGTTTCATTCACCATCATGTGCAGTGCATTGACTATATTGCACTTATAATACGGCGGATCCACCACATTTTAGTGCAGGATTAAGTTAGCAAGCAGACCACAAGTACGACTTATGTATATCAATTTACTGGAATTAGTAAAAAATACAGTGTATCCAATCTAATTTAGTAGGAAAAACAGTTTTGGATAATGGTATGTCTTTGGATGTGAACTATTAGAAAGATTTTCCACATTAGATGGAATAATGTGAAAGGCTGCATAGCTAGCCCCGTAAATGGGCCACCGAAGATATGTATTCAGTTTAAAGTTAAATATTAACTATTAATCTGACTGCTCCACTTCAGTCATTTTCCCAGAACTTTACTATTATGTGGCATAAAGTGAAGCAAGGTAGAAAACACAGGCCTGGTTTAGAAGGATACTAGGGACAGTAATAAGTTTCGGCCCTCTTTCCTTGCAGAGTGCAAACTATGCATCGACGATACGGGCAATTATTTTTCTCTGTTGCAGGAATGGGGTCATCAAAGTGCAGATCCTGCAGCCTGACAACGTCCTCCATAACAGACGTAGAGGCTACTGCTTCTACAGCAGTAGGACTATCAGTAATTGCTAACTCAAAGTCAAGGAAGGACATCAGTAATCATGTGGTAGTCTGATAATAGACAACTTATGCACTGTTATGTTGACAAATTGTGCTGGTGGATAGCCAACTTCTTATACCATATGTGAGTCTCAATGTGTGTTTGTAGTAGCTGGTCAATTTCTCCACTTCACCCATGTACTTATTATAATAAAGTATACTGTTGAGTTTGTAAACTCCTGCAACGGACCCCAAGCTGTGACCTGATAAGTACTCTCATCGTGAATTGTAATGAGCACCTGGACTTGCCATCTATCTATACATTTCACTGCCAGCAATTTGTTGCAACACAATACACTACTCTGGCCTTTTTGGAGATTCTTACAAACAATCTCCATGAGGGAATCCTTTGCTGCAACTTCGAATTGTACCACAAATCGCAATGCCTACATTGTTAGTCTCACAGGACTCCTCTACCGATATTGCCAACATCAAGATTATACCCTTTATGAAGTAGTGATTGCACAAGCTCCCATGCAATCCTTTTACTAAGTTCTAATGTAGAAGATCAACCTGCAGGTTTTGTACTAGAGTCCTTCCCAGTATATACTCTCAGGTTTTATAAATAACCAGTAGAACTCTCGTACAAGTTGATGCTGTAATACGTTCTCTTGCGTGGCATGTACTGCCTGAACAGCAACAGCCCATTGTATAGTATTAACCTAGGGGTGGCCCCTATATCCTTCCCAGGAGTATAAATCTGTAAAAACGTGGCAGACAAATGTTACAGCAACTGCCCTTTGTATATGATTAACCAAGTTTGGACCCCTATATTCTTACCAGGAGTATAAATCTTTTGAAAACTTGGCAGACAAATGTACGATATGCCAGTTTTAAAACTGTGGTCTGGAGGATCCTGTCGCAATTGCTGCCATTATTACTGAAATGCAGCATACACTGCAAACTCAAAAAACTATTTCTGTTCATGACCAGTATGAAGTTGGGTCTTGCCCAAACCATATGAGTAGACCACTAAAACTGTTCCATTGGTTTATACACTATCCCATAAGAATAGTAAGACTCAAACATTCTTTTAACTTCCCATGTGAATTGGGAATCCACAGGTGTGCCCAAGAATGGGACCTCAAAGTGCCTCCATGCTACAGCGGAAACTGTGCAAATTTGTTTGGTGCACAGTTTTTTCAAGGAACACGTCGGCCACAAAAAAATATGAAAGTCAATGGGCAAAAAAATGTAATACTGACTTTTCATCCAGCATCTCCAGTAAATGGAGGAATTTGTGGTTGAAACCCATTAGATTGCTGCCAAGTGAGCACACCTCCCTGAGTTTTGCATGGTGCCTTCCTGCACTCCTGATTGGAATACACTACCACTGTTTCTCAGCTGCACTCATGATGCTTGCGAAGGGACATCATGACTGCCATGAACATGTTCTCAGAATCACTGGAAGACAAGTCATCATCAGGTGTCATGCCATCCATCTGAACAACTGAAAAATTATTTCCTGATTAAGGCCCATGATCCTCTCCGTTCAGATGCAGACTTAGTATTAAAACCTACATCATAGCTATGCTACATTGTTTGAGTTGGGGCTTGGGTAGCAGTCTTCCAAAAGTGACAACAACAGCAAAAACGATTTCCTTAACCCCTCCCATGCTTGTGGCGGAACCGTTCCGTCACGCCCCCTCGGGTGGGCTGTGCTGGTGACGGAACAGTTCCGTCACGGCCCGCTCGCCTGCACGGCGCGTTCTATTGAGCGGGCGGGGCCATGACGGAACCGTTCCATCACATGCACAGCTCACCCGAGGGACGTGACGGAGCGGTTCCGTCACCATCGCAGGAGCGCCGCGCGGCCCCCCCCCCACCCCTTAGCACTGCGGCGGAATAGCCGCCGCAGTGAAAGGGTTAATAAAGAAGAAAAAAAGAATTTGTTTGCAGTAGTCTGCCCTCAACAGCATCTTTAAAAAAAATAACACTGAAAAGAGAAAATAAAGAATAACTTAATCTTGCCACACACCCAATAAGGCAAACTAAAATGTAATTACATTTTCTCTTTCTCAGGGGCCTTCAGACCATCAGCTCTTCCTGGAAATGGAAAGTGCTCAAAATTAGTTATGCACCTTGGCCCACCCGCTCCACAAACAAATTAATGGTGTTTGCAAAAGGTTGTTGGGGAAGCTGCCTGTCTGTTCTCAATCTATAAAAGAAAACATTGGCTAAAGGCAAAAATGTGTTTTGTTGTCAAAAAGCAGATGCTGACAATGTAGTTCTTCATATTGAAAGGCTGCCCACTGTCCCATGTAAAAAAAACAAAGAAATTAAAATGGTGCCCCTGTGGGCAGTGTTCGTCTCCTTTGCTGTGGGACAGATTACCTTCCCCTCATTGGCCTGGCGGTGTGATTCCGGCTCAGAGATTACGCTCCCACCATTGATCCCTGAACAGGAATCCATGAGAGTGGGGAAACCTTTCAGGATGCCCTGAGTGGGAAATAGGGAGATGTGAGAGCAAAAACCCACTGGGTGTGCAGGACACCGCTTACCTGTTACTGTTGGGGACCTCTACTCAGCTGATGGTTGGGTGACGTTTTTTATGGAGGCAGGAGCTGACATAGAGGCAAATCTGGGTCAGCCTCCATCAGTATTGAATTTGGTTGAAGCCTCTGTTGTAAACATAGGAGGCCCACCCGAATCCCCCTTTCCCTGTTGGATGAAGAGCAATGGATGTGACCAGTTCATCTACCAGAGTTAAGAAGCTAATGAGGGACTTCAAGAGACATCATAGGCAACTTGATCTTCACTCTTGTTGTCTATTTATTTCAGATCGCCTATGTGAAAAATATCCTTGTTATTTACAGTCACCCACCTAAAATTCTGTGTCTTGCTATTGATAGGATCACTTTTATTGGAGATTGACTCTTCATTATCAATTGCTTGATATAATCAATGGATCAATATAATGCCTTTCTACAGAATTATTATACCCTGTACTGCACCACTATGCACTCAATGTACTTCTGATAAGGTCATTTAGTTTTCTTTCTTAGGTGATATAGTTTTGCTTGAGGTGGTCACAGCGAGAATGTTCGATAGGACACCAACGTGGAAAATATAAGCCTTATTTTAAATCTTCAATAGATTTTAGTCTTAAAAGCATATGGAACATCCATTGATTTTGTTGCGGTATTGTATTGTATGGCCATTGATGGATTTCTTGAGAATAATGTCGACTAATAAGGATCTATATGGATAGTGTCATACTTTATGCAAGTCTGATTGATATCTTAACATAATTTTTACCATGGATGGAAACCAATTATATATTGCATGGTAGGGTTATAGAAGTGAGGAGGAGGCTCTGATGGGTTGAGAAAGGTTGTTCCATGCCTTGGGTGTGATGTAAAAAAATGAGCAACCTCCTGTTTTACTTATCTAAGTGCGTGCAAGTGGTCAAAGTGCATGCAGCTGTTCAGGTATTCTGGTCCAGTGTTGTCTGTTGTGTGTGTGAGAAGTTTGAATTAGCTGCGCGTGTGAATGTGGCCACTGAAGCTTCCCGAGGTGTGGTGTGATGTGGGTGCGTCATGGTAGATCAAGTATGAATTTTGCGGCAGCCTTCTGGATCGTCTGGAGTATGTGTAGAAGTTGTTGGAGATTCCAACATAGAGAGTGCTGCCTGCTGGTGATAATTGCTTGCATGATGGTCCGTCTGGTGTTCTGAGGCAGCCATTTGAAAATTGTTTGTAGCATTCACTCGCCCTTCATCTCTCCCCAAAGCGTAGGGGTCAACGAGCTGTTCGGCTGCACGGAGGTCTTCCGTCTTCTGCGCCCTGATGCTCTTAAGCCCTGACGCTCTGAGCACCACCGCCTTGCACAAGAGGGGAGAAGCAGGCACGAGGCTGCAAGCGGCCGGTGGCAGCCGGTGGCAAACAGCAAGCAAGCAAGACAGCTGCATCTGACAGCACCTGCTGTGGGGTCAAGTCTGCTGCAAGGAGCCCGCCAGCAGAGTCAGCGGGGGCTGGGACATACTGAGAAGACAGTGAGACTGTGAGAAGTCGCTGGGGAGGGGGCGAGAGGGAGGGGGAGTCAGTCCTGCACCCTTATTGCCAAAATCCGCCAAAAATGCCCCCACGGCCTGTCAGAATCTTATAAATCCATCATAATCCACCATTCATCTCTCCTACAGATAAACAAAGCATCCAAACAAAACAAAAAGACAAACAAACAAACAGAAAAAACTTATTTAGCAACAGAATCTGCAACAGAATCTGCCAAAAAGCGATCTTCTCCAAAATTTGCTGTCACATCTTCAGCTAAACCTTTTGCTTCAGCTTTAGGTTGCCAGGTGGCTGGCCAACAAACCCATCATGAGGTCTGGAAGAACGAGGGGGCGGAGATAAAAGAAAAAATCATCAGCCAATCCTAAAAAATCCCCAAAAAGATAGGGAATGGGAATTGGAAATAGAAACGGATGCCCCCCTGGCGTTGGTCATGGAGGATAACAGCACCTCATCAGGAACCGCACAGGGAGGAAAGTCCCTAATTGAGCAGAGGCAAACAAATAGCGACAAGCAGCACGGGTCGGGAGCCCTATCATGGGGTATGCACCTACCTCAGGATTCTCAAGCGCAAAGTCAACCATCAGCAAAAAAGTCACAGAGTCTGCCCAGCCTGTCACTCATGAAGGCGGTAAGAAGGGCACGCCATCAGCACCTACTAGACACCACTCATGCCCAAACAGTAGCAAACGGGCATTGATCACGACTTTGTGGCCACAAAAACTGTCAAGAATAACCAGGACCGCAATGATCCTAAACAATTCAAACGCTCTAAATACGCCAATCTCTGCAACAACACCAATTACGTTCAAAGTGAAGCCGAAATGAATACCTCTCAGGATAGGAGCAGCAAGAGTCACAACAATGAAACAGTAGAACTTTGGGAAACGGGACCAGATCTTGATCACGCAATAAAAAGTGAAGCCCACGACCCCCAAGTTCTAACAATTAAATCCCTTTCAGAAAGTGGTCATACTCACAGAGTCAATGCCATCGAAGCTCAAATACACCCCCACCCCTTCATCTCAGAATTACAACCGAAGGGGCAACAACAATTGTTACTCAGCCACAATGGCAATTACGGCAACAAAGAAGTCGTCACAACACATCAGATAGGCACAAACATCCTAAGTCCTTTCGGAAATACACACATGCCGCAGCCGGCCCTACTTGCAGACGACTCTGTCGAAGCAAATACCAACAAGCAATACCGATTTGCCTCGCCACATTATTCATCGGATTCTGTCCCATCAAAGCAGTAGAAAATCATCGCTTTCCATGCAACACGATGACTTGTTTCCTAATTTCAAGAATCTCGAAAAATCTCCCACAGTGCCACAGTCGCAAAAAAGGGAGAAAGTATGTGAAATTCCAGTTCCTCTGGACTTTACGTCTTCAGAGCATCCACCACTGCAGGAACAGGTAACCAGCCACCACCCTCTGCAGTCTGGCCGCATCTGTTAAACACTCTGGACACAATTGGTAAAGCCATGTCTTACCAGGCAGACAAGTTAGATGCCCAAGTGGATCTCTCAAACATTCTAGCCATTTAGGTTCAGGGGGTGGAACAAAAGCTGCAAAACCTTAATGAGATGATCAAGAGGGTGCAGCAAGATCGAGAAACAAGATACCTATTGAGCCACTGCACCCAAAAAATAGACTAACTAGCCGTAGTTCCAAATTTAACGTCCGAACTACTGGGGGTCGTCAGAGACACCTCAGCCAAGACTAATTTACCAACTAGGAAAGCCAAAGAAACAGAAGGAAGTGGATCAGGTTCATCCTAGTCCCCTAAAAGAGCATAATGAAAAAGCATTGGGGCCTAACATAGCTCCAACACCCGAAAGCACAAAAACATTACATCCAAAAACAGCTTCGGGCAACACAGGCATCTCAACCAGTCCACTAATAGATCATTGCAACGAGCAACATGCAAAAGAAACAAATGTTACAGCTCCACTATCTAATGAGAGAAAACGCCTGAGAAAGGCCAGAAAGGGAAAAAAAAAAAACAGGTACAGAACGTAACCCGCACCAAGAAGGAGCTAGATGTGACTCAAAGTGAAGACGACGCAACAACTAAAAAAATTGAGAAGCAAGCCTTGTGGTCGTCACAACCCCATCTATCAATAAGCCCACCACCTCAAAAATTCACAACCAACCTATAATGGAACATTCGCAGCCAGCAAACGTGTACAGTATATTCAAGCCTGTTGAAAAGGAAGAGAAACGGCACTTAACATCTCAGGCCACACAAATCCTTAAAACAACTCCGGGACGCAACATGACAGAACCTGTTAAAACCAGTTTAATGATGTAAACTTGTCCGGTGAGGGAGACAGTAAGGACGGGAGTACCCTCAACATAACATACAGAACTTACGGAAAGCGGCGCTCCAACGACTGCAATGAACAACGATACACAAACTTCTAAAATAATAAGTGCAACGCTCCGAATTTTCACCCGATCCCCCGGGACAAACCACGGAGGAAAAACAAACCGAAAAGAGCCAATACACCGAATGCGGGCTAGTCTCTTCTGACATCATTAACATCTATAACAATAAGCTGCACTTCATCCCTCATTAGGTATCGAGGGGAACTCACAATATCCTCAAAAGAAGTGTAATATTAAAACTGCTCGAAGCACATCCTTCTCTGCGTCATATCAATCTTGAAAGTATAGAATTTAGATCAAATCCCAACTCATCTGGTCGAGAAATCACCACAGCAACTTTCTATGACAATTACATCACAGAGCAAATCTGGCAGCAGCAGGTTTCATTTGCTAAATGGGGTATAGAAGTAAAAAAGCTAGTTCCCCCCTGCTACCCAACTCCGTTACAACAACTAAATTCACCAGAGGGCATGTTGAGAGGTGCGAAAGGCCCAGAACAACATAGCCCAAGAAAGGGCACAAACCAAGCGGGGAGGAAAATTACCATAACCTTCGCCCACCCCGAAGCAGTCAAATATACCAGGCAAAGGAAACTGAATACAGCAGGTACCCGCCAATGTATGGCATGAACAAATTCTACCAAAGCTAAAACAAGAGACAACGGGTGTAACATCTGTTCCTGGAACGTAAACGGCCTAAGCTCAAAACTAGAAGATCCGAATTTCATGGAATTTTTCAAAGAGCACGACCTACTCCTCCTTCAAGAGACATGGCAGACACATTTTTCACCATTAGTAGGATACAAAGAATACCTTAATCCGGCCAAGAAAGACTCGAAATACGGAAGAGCTAAAGAAGGCCTTTCAATCTACGTCTCAACCTACATCTCATGGCAGGCCTCTGAAGTAGACCTAGACTGAACATGGATGTTATGTATCAAACTAACGGCCTCTAGCCTCCTCAGCTTACTAATACTGAATGTCTACATCCATCCATCATCCAAACAAAAGAGATCAAATATCGATACCCTAGTAGCAACATTGGACACGCTTAAACTTGCTCACCCACACGCCAATATCATTCTATCAGGAGATTTTAACATGAATTTTCTAAATGTCAGGAAAGAAAGTCCAATAGGCCATATTCTACCCAGCAAACAGCGTGATACACACAGTAATAGATGTGCATCCCTGCTGGAAGAACTATCATTGGGTGTGTTAAACGGACAAGTAACATCAGAGAGCCTCCCAGCATATACCAGGGTTACGCAGAAAACATGCTCAATCATTGACTATACAATAACAGACCTGGATATTCTCCCAAACATCTTTAACTTCGAAATCAAAGAAAGGTCAGAAAGCGACCACCACTCTCAAACCTTCACTCTACTCTTAAGCACGGATAACTCAATAATAGGTAAAGCGATGTCCCAACAAACGCAAGGTTACAACCTGAGATGTTTATTTTGGAAAAAGGAAAACATTGGTGACATCATGGCCACATGCACTGCTCTGCTCTGCACTGCACTGCTCTTTTGGGGAGTTTTAAAGTCGAACCATCACGTATAATGGCCTGGGAATCTTTTGATCAAGATCTAAACAAAGAATTCTCAAAACAAGCAAACGGCTGTAAAGCAGGTAGACAAGCAGGGGCATGGTGGTTCACCAACAGTCCAAGGAAACAAACAAATCAACTGAATAAACATCTAAGGCAATTGCGTACTCTGACATTCTCTCACTAACCTAAAAATTAAGAAAAGACCTAAAAAGATTTCAGATAGCATCTCTGGGCAAAACTCCTCCATGCCAGTAAACAAAGAGACTCCAAGCTCTTTTGGGATATAATTAACCAGCTATCAAACGGCAAGAACCAACATTTCAACTCGGACGTAATGGAGGACACCCTGAAAGCACACATTGAACAAACATACAACGACACCCCACCCTTAGAAGCTATGAATCACGGAACCTCTACTGCAGGAACAGCTCATGACATATCAAAGATAGAACTGCCAGAACTCCTCCCGCAGATTTCACAAGAGCAGATCCTTAAAATCATAAAAAACTTAAGGCCTGAGGGAGCTCCAGGACCCAACGGATTGCCAAACGCACTATTCCGGCACAACCCTTTATTTTGGTCCGATATCCTTACTCCGCTATTCACACACCTACTATCATTAGACACGGTTCCAGAATCCTGGAGAGGAAGCATCCTAAATCCCATATATAAATCGAGCTCTCGTTCAGACCCAGCTAACTACAGATTGAATGCACTTATCGACGTTGAAGCTAAGATTTACTCCTCAAACCTTCTAGCAGATTTAGAAGACTGGGTGAGTCACACAAATTTGATGCCAAATACGGATACTGGTTTCCGGGCTGTAATGGGCACCCTCAATAACATCTCCGCAGTCACACTCCTTGTCAATCAAGCCATGACAAAATCCCGTTCCCTCTATGCCTGCTGCATTGATCGTAGAGCAGCATTCAATAAAGTACAGAATGCAAAGCTTGGGGGCACCAACAAAACTTCTGGAGGCAATTATCAACCTTTACTCAAGTACGTGGGTCCAAATAAAATAAGGAGACTGGCGCAGCATAACAAGTAAGATCCAAACAAAAAAACGGGCTGAAACAGGGGTGTGTGTTGGCCCCTTGCCTATTCAACATCTATACCGCCGACCTCGAGTAACACCTTCAACAAGTTCAAACTGACCCCCCAAAACTGGGCAAAACGCTAATCACCAGCCTTCAATACGCAGACGATATCGTCCTTCTATCACAAACACCGATAGGACTGCAGCGATCAATGACCCAACTAGGAGCCTAGACCATCGCAGCCCAATTAATAATAAATCTCAAGAAAACAAGGTGCTGTGCTTCTCAAAACAACATAAAAAAGGGTCAAAAGGCAAATTTATCTGGAACCTAGGTGACAAACCAATATCCCAGGTGGAGTCTTACAAATACCTAGGGTTTCAACTTGATCCAAACCTCAACTTTAACCCCTTCCATGCTGATGACGGCCCCCGGCCGTCATGGCACACAGTGCTTGTGTGCTGATGACGGCTGAGGGCCGTCATGACCACGCACAGGAGCGGAATTCCAGTCACGGGCAAGGGGTTAAACAACAGCTAAACCAAGGGAAAATGAAAGCAAAACAACTTCTCCACGCCTTCAAATCTTTACAAAGGAAATTAAAAGGCTGCTCAACAGGGCCTCTGCTGAAGTTAATCGCAGCAAAATTCATACCAACAATATCATAGGGGTCGGAAATAATGCACACAAAAGACGCAGCCGCCCTAAGCCAAGCACAATCGAGGTTTTTCAAGAGTTGGTTCTCATTCCGCCCAGCACATCTCTCAGGCCCAGATTCGACTGGAATACGGGCTTAAAAACCAGAAACCAGTCAGACAGACGGCTGTCAATTACTATTGGTGGATGAGGCAATTACTATTGGTGGATGAGGCAAGCAGAAGATAACACATTAGCCCACTTTTGCTGGGTAGAAATCGAAAAGCAAGCAAGGCTAAATAATTCCATCGCCACGTTTCTAAAAGAATCACTTAAGGACCTACACCTCGGAGAGGCATGGCATGCAAACAACTCTTACTCAGGTTTTAACCCCTTCCATGCTCATGGCGAGCTCAGCTCGTCATGCAGAACACTGCTCGTGTGCTCATGACGAGCTGAGCTCGTCATGAATAATGGGATTCAAGGATCTGCAGCACAGAGGGGGAATTGCTGTAGCAGTCAAGGTGTTAAAAATGCAGAAAACCGTGCAACCAAACAAATCTTGCAGTTAATGGACAAAACTGCATTCTCAAAGAAAAATCACGCTTGTGCAGTGATTCAATCTTATCAGACGCTTAAACCACAACCATATTTGTTAAAACACTTTTCACATAATAAAAAGCATTATTTGACGATGTTACGGCTGGGGTCATTCCCCAGGAAGGATTTAACTCCAAAATGGAAACATGTATAGCTAACAAAAGAATGCCGGCTGTGCGGAGAAGGAGAAGAGAGTCTTTTACATCTCCTATGCATCTGCTCCTCACTTTTAGAAATTCGGAAAATGGTCCTCCATGAGCTTTTGAGAAAAAAACAGCTACGGACATGCAGAGCTGCAGTCATACAATGCCTTGGAGGCCGGTCAATTGAACTATCTTGTAAAGTCATCACGCTCTGGAAAATGGCAGCCAAAGAATTAAACAACATAAATGAATGAACTGGAGTGGAGTGGTTTAGATAAGACTGCTTGGACCTTTCTCATTTGCACTGATATTATTTCCCGACTTCTTGCTCACTGTACCGCCTTGCACTGCTCAAAATTGCATCCACTACAAATGTATACTTTGTGTACTATCTATTGATGATGATTCAGTACATGACAGCATTGCGTTTTAATCTTTTGTACCTTTTTAACCCCCATTTTTTAACATTTTTGTACTAAGTGCTTTATCCACTCTTTTATGATTTTTAACGAAATCAAATAAAAGTATTATTGGAACTCTTATTGTTTGCAGCATTCATAGGATGTGGAAGTAGGAGGTGCTCACTGCGTTGACTTGAGCCTTCATGTTGAGCTTGCCATCGGTGTCAGTCTTAGCTCTGACAGTGGCCAGTCTTGTCAGAGCTGAACAGTTAATTGGCATCAAGTCTACTACGATGGTCACGCAGTTGATGAAGTTGGTTTTGGTGGTGGCTGTCTTGTCCGTCAGGGGGAGTATAACTGGGGTGTCATTGGTGTAGGAGATGACGGTGATGTCTTGTGATCGGATGATGTTGGCTAGCGGTGTCATGTATATTTTGAAAAGAGTGGGGCTGAAGGACGATCTCTTGGGGACTTCGCATATCACTTTCTTGAAAGGTGGCAGCTTGATCCTTAAGGGTTCCTCCCATGAAGAAGGAACAGATCCGAAGTTGAGAACGGATCCTTCTATGCCCTTCTGATGAAGGTGTTGTGGGAGATTGTATCTAAGGCTGCAGATAGAGCAGGATGAGGGAAGCTTTTTCTCCTTAGTCCAGGTTGGTTCAAATGTTGTTGGTGGCCACGATGAGTGCTGTTTCGGTGCTGTGGATCTTTATGAATCCTAATTGAATGTTGTAAGGAAGATGGTGAAGCTTGAGGTGGACTGTGAATTGCTTGTTGATGGCCTGGTCAATCACTTTGGCTGCTGTGGCTTCATGAGGATGGCATTGATTTTTGCACGTTTCCATTCATCCAGGAAAGTGGCAGACTTGATGGAGGTGTTGATGATGTGGGTCAGAGTGGTGCTGGTTGGTGATGGTCCCAGGCTGTAGATGTGGTGGGGCAGGTCTGTTGGGGCCCAGGAGTAGATGGTCTGTATGATTACCCCTGTGTCCTTTTTGTGACCGTTGTTCATTCAATTAGGTTGGCTGTCTTGGCTGGTGGTGGTTAGGTGGCTGTCTTCATTGCTGGTGGTTAGGATAGCAATGAGTTCTCTGGGGTTGGGTTGGTGTGTAAAGTTGCTGTAGATGTTTGCGATTTTGCTGTGGTTGAAATTTGATAGGTTATCGCAGAATGTTGGGAGGCAGTGATATTGTTGACAGAGGCTGAGGGCGAGGGGAAATGCTTAACGATCATGAAGATTTACTATGAACTGTTGGAGCCTCCTTCGATGCAGTCCACTCATGATCTGTTCAACCAAGAACACACAGTTCTCTGACTTGCTGTTTTCTTTAAATCTTTCCCTATTTGTCCGACAACAATGGGTCTTTGCTCTCTTATCCCCTGACTTCCGATGATTATTCCCCTCTCTCTGAAGTACATGCACTTTACAGTGTGGCACCTACAGCTGCATAGTGTGTATAAACGAGGTGAAGAAGGCTCTGTTCGACACCAGTGCTCTGACCTCTCACCTGCTCACATAGCTGCAATAGAGGAAATATCCCTAAGTGAGTACCTATACTGGAGAGACAATGGTAACTTGTCTTACATCTCTAGACAAAATATCTGTCCTCTTCCTCATTCCAAACATATCCCTTCGCTGTCTTGTGCAACTGTATGAAAAGGGTTAAGGAGAACCCAGTTGATCGGACAGTGTCCTCTCCTGCAAATCGAAGCCTCTAGGTGAGCATCTCTGCCTGGAGCAGGCGGAGGAGGAGCTGCTACCAAACTGCCTGAACCCCTCGGGCAGTACCCATAGAGGACGCTTCTGTGGAAGAAAGGAGGAGCTCTTTGTAGGGATCACAAGGAACCATAGTGTCTGCAAGAGAAGAATGAACAAACTTAGAACACCTCTTTCTGATTTGCAGAGAATTAATCTCTCTTCAGCCAGACCTAATACAGCTTAGACTGTACTGCTCTGTTGCACGATAGTTCAATAATAGAAGTATAGCAGAATAAAACTATAATAAACAGTGTGGATCCTCATCCCAACTTTCGAGTGGTTTATTAAAGGTTAGTAAATTATTATAGAATTAGAAAATGCCTTTTTGCTGAGCATGGTGTTTGGAAATGCAGTGGACATATGCACAATATAATTTAAATATGGTGAAGGTAAAACAAGCCAGAATAATGGGCCAGATTTAGAGCTTGGCCTCTCTGCCAAACTCTTGGACCCCCATCCAATTTCGTGTTGGACGGGTTTATTCCGACAGAGTAAAATGTATTTTGATATGGTGAGGGCCACATGACATCCCGCCTAGTCCTGCCCACCGTCTCCAAGCACCCCTCCCACCTCCGAGGACTTGCTTACTAGAAGCCGCAGCGCAACTCCATTGAGCAGGTCCAGGCCCAGAACTCCGTGTGCTGCTGTATCGCTCCTGCTTCTGCCTTCCCCTTGCCTCTTCCCCATTTTCTGATTGCTTTCTCCTTCCTTTTCTCCCATTTTCCACTGCTTTCTCCTTCCTTCCCCACATTTTTTTGTGCCTTCTTGCTTTTTCCATGGTTTCTTGATTTCCCCTTCCTTGTTTTTTCCCTTTTTCCCTCATTGCCACTTTTGCCTGCTACCCATTTTCCCACGTCCCACCTATCCCAGCCCGAGTTATCTTGGGAAGAGCTAAATCGCATCTTAAATGTCACTAAATCCTGTTCCCCCTTGGACCCTTGTCCTTTGAAAATCCTAAAGGCCTGCAGAAGTACCCTACTACTGTCTCTGCTTGAGATCCTAAATAGCGCTATCACGGAGGGAATTTTCCCTCAAGTGTGGAAACTCGCTGTGGTCAAACCCTTTCTGAAGAAGGCCTCCCTGAACCCTGAGGTGCTGAAAAACTTCCGGCCGATTTATTTACTACCAGCACCTGCAAAAATTCTTGAAGCCTATTTAAATCGGCATCTGGCAGCATTTTTGGAGAGGGAGAACCGTTTGGACTCCTCTCAACATGGATTTCGCGCGGCCCATAGCACGGAGACTGCCCTTACGGTCGTGGTAAATAATATTAGATCTGAAGTGGATAAAGGCCAGACCACTCTGTTGGTCTTGCTGGATCTAACAGCAGCCTTTGATACCCTATCCCCCTCTATTCTGGTGGACAGACTGAGGGGGATAGGGGTCGAAGGTAGTGCCCTGAGTCTCCTGTCCTCTTTTTTGCACCAGAGACAGCAAAGAGTGAAACTTGGCAACTATATGTCCCCTACCCAGGCGGTGCAATGTGGGGTCCCACAGGGCTCGGCGCTTAGCCCGGTTCTGTTTAACGTTTACGTGACCCCCCTTGCAAAAATATTAAGAGCCTTTGGATATCAGGTGTTATCCTACGCCAACGATACGCAGATCATTGTCTCGACAACTCAGTCGGGGCAAGACTGTGCTGTAAAATTCAAGACCTGTATGGAAGCAGTATCATCATAGATGATAAGGAACTTTCTCAAGCTTAACGGTGAGAAGACTGAGGTTCTGGTCTTTGGTGGGAATCAAGATCTGTGGCGTGAGGAGTGGTGGCCTACCTCCTTGGGCGAATGCCCTCGTCCGGCCAAATTCGCCAAGAATCTAGGTGTAACTATAGAACCTACCCTGTCATTTGACCTACAGGTTAACAAAATGGTTGGCACCTGCTGTACCATTATTCGGGCCCTAAAGAAGATCGCCCCTTTCCTTTCTCCTGAGGCGCGTAAACAATCTACGGTCACCCTTGTATTGTCCAGGATCGACTATTGTAACGCTCTCTATGGTGGTATAAATAAGAAAGCGATCCAAAGACTTCAGGTAACCCAGAATGCGGATGCCAGGCTAGTTCTGAATCTGCCTAGGCGATTGTCAGCGAAGGCGGCTAGAAGAGAACTGCATTGATTGCCTATTCAGGCGAGAATATCATTTAAGATTCTTTGTTTTGCCCACAGTACGTTCTTTGGATCAGGTCCAGACGGGGTTAAATACCTATTGACACCTTACACTCCCAGCAGATGCCTTAGATCTGCTTCGAAAAATTGGTTGCTCTATTGAACACTGGGAGCACTTTCCCTGCATTTTCGGACGCCGTACCTGATTCTGCCCTGCAGCTGGGACATTACTGCCTGTTTCTTTTTGCCGGTCTCCTCCCGCCGCTGCGTGCCTTCTGTCACCTGGCACTTGCAGCCGCAGTGGGGGGGAGACTACAACCACCATCAGTCTCAGCGGCAGGAAGCCGCCCCCACCCATTGCGCGCCCGGAGGCGCTTTAAATTTGAAGGTGAACATCAGAGGAGCGGGTTGCTCTATTGAACACTGCGAGCACTTTCCCTGCATTTTCGGACGCCGTACCTGATTCTGCCCTGCAGCTGGGACATTCCTGCCTGTTTCTTTTTGCCGGTCTCCTCCCGCCGCTGCGTGCCTTCTGTCACCTGGCACTTGCAGCCGCAGTGGGGGGGAGACTACAACCACCATCAGTCTCAGCGGCAGGAAGCCGCCCCCACCCATTGCGCGCCCGGAGGCGCTTTCAATTTGAAGGTGAACATCAGAGGAGCGGGTTGCTCTATTGAACACTGGGAGCACTTTCCCTGCATTTTCGGACGCCGTACCTGATTCTGCCCTGCAGCTGGGACATTCCTGCCTGTTTCTTTTTGCCGGTCTCCTCCCGCCGCTGCGTGCCTTCTGTCACCTGGCACTTGCAGCCGCAGTGGGGGGGAGACTACAACCACCATCAGTCTCAGCGGCAGGAAGCCGCCCCCACCCATTGCGCGCCCGGAGGCGCTTTAAATTTGAAGGTGAAAATCAGAGGAGCGGGTTGCTCTATTGAACACTGGGAGCACTTTCCCTGCATTTTCGGACGCCGTACCTGATTCTGCCCTGCAGCTGGGACATTCCTGCCTGTTTCTTTTTGCCGGTCTCCTCCCGCCGCTGGGTGCCTTCTGTCACCTGGCACTTGCAGCCGCAGTGGGGGGGAGACTACAACCACCATCAGTCTCAGCGGCAGGAAGCCGCCCCCACCCATTGCGCGCCCGGAGGCGCTTTAAATTTGAAGGTGAACTTCGCGTCGCGGGACGCGAGCGGGACGCCCGGGGCTAAGCCCGGGCAAAGGGCGGGCCCTCTGTGGCCCTCAGGGGACCTAAGGTGACGGGACGGGCCACCCCTCTTACGTGTTCCAAATAAAATACATTATTCATTCCTGATATTACCGTCAGGATCCGTGTTTACTTGCTGCCCTCATCGCAGTCGGCTCTGATCCGGGACTGTTTGGGAATTCAAGCAGGAAGGTAACAAGACTTCTTTGGTAACCTTGATTGACTATATTGACTCTAGAGGGGTAAAGATTGTAAGCTATTACCACTAGCATCTAAATGTCGAAGGCAAAAAAACCTAACGTTCCGGGTAATACCATGGATAATTATTTAGTACAAGTGGTGGAAAAAATTAATCTTGAAAGGAGGGCTTCGTTGGGTCTGAGCTCCCCACTATGGTTGCCCCAAAATGAGATCTCTGATACGGATCTAATTGCTCTGGGCACCCCGATTATTTCATCCCCAGCCTCCCATGACCTGGACATGGGGCTACCACAAAATGTATCAGCCATAGAACACTTAGCTACCACTATTGAAGCACCAGCTGGAGATTTTGAGCTAGACATAGAACCCCCCCCCTGCATGAACAAGATCTAGATTTGGAGATAGTAGATTCCCCCCCCCCCCCCCCCCCGCCCCCTCCCCACCGGATGTTCCTGTTCCGGCTCCAAGAGTAACAAAAGCTATTGCCAAGATCCTGACAAAAAGAGAAGGGCTAAGGTCTAGCAGGAGAAAGCCAGCTACTCCGCCTAACAGGAAAAATGTAGATGGGAATGCGAATAGAGGAGATATGAATCAAGGATGGGATGAAGAGGGTATATTAAAAAAACTCATGGGTATGCTGGACATTAAGTTAAACCAGCTAGTAAAACCCTTAATCTCAACAATAGATCAGCTAACTGCTAAAATAAATAAATTGGAAGACCATGTAACAGCAACTAACAATAAAATGGGGGAATTGCCAACCATGTTGGTAGAAAAGCTGGCTGAAAAAACTCAATTAGAAGTTCTACCCCAAGGTGAAATAGAGCTACTTCAGAATGAGCAAGCTCGACCCGAGCGTGGCCCACAACAAGCTAACCTTGCTACCACTCCATCAATCGAGCCTGAAGGCAATTGCTTACTGCAGGGCCCCTACATAGAAAACAGCCCTATGGAGCTAATTGTTGAAGCTTCACCCCTTATCCTGGTTCTTGCCAATGTTCCCCCCTTAAATATAGGTCAGAAAGAACATCCAGAATCTCTATTAAACAAGGCATTTAACTGGTTAAGTAATAACATGCATATGTGTCCCGGGGGCGACCATAAACTGGCAGAAGATTTATTAACCGCAAGACGGGTAAAATGGATAGGGAGTAGCACTAAGAAATTTTCTGGGGACTGTGTGATCCTGAGTCTTAAAGGCCCCGAAGTCTTACCTGAAATCTTGAATAACCTTTTTCCACCTCAACGCAGAACAGCGGAGTTAATCCCACTAACCCTGGACTTTTTTTATAATAGGAAAGGCCTAGCATCAAACCCGAGCATCCTGAGAACTAAATGGTCAACAGTGACCAGTAGATGTGCAAAGGGGGGCCTAGCCAATGTCTGGGGACTAAACTTTGATAACAGATATACAGCATTGTCTAATCTAAATGAGTGTGACTGACTCGTAATGGATAAAGGATTATTAGTGAAAAATGAGGTACGACATCCTACAAGCCAACTAGACAATCCTATGGTCCAAAATAATAAAAACATGGATCCCGGCCACATGGTACCCAAAAGTCCAAATAGCAACATACTTATATCAGGGCCAGAGGATCTTATCAACACTAGTCCAGTAGTTGGGGATAATACAGGACCTGAGCAGGGGGGCCCATCAAGAAGGGATGTCAGTATAAATACGGAGTTGGCATGTACACTAACTTTTATATCCTGGAACATAGCAGGTATAGCTAGTAAAATAGATAACCCTGATTGGCTTGATTATATAGACAGGCATGACATAGTTATGTTACAAGAAACCTGGTCAGTCGACCCAGTTTTTCGAGTGGGGTATTTAAATTTTTTTAAACCTGCACTTAAAGGTGGAAAGGGACGTCCCTCTGGAGGATTGTCGATATGGGTTCGTCAAGCATTGTCCTGTACCATATCACAAAGGCAAATAACATCAAATAATATCCTAGCACTAAATATCAAATGGCCTAATGGACAAGAAACGGCCTTGTTTAATATCTATGCCAGGGGGGTTAGTGCAGGTATTCCTTCTGATGTCTTTTCCACTCTAGAACAAGACATTGAAACCCTGTGTCCTAATCCACACATTATAGTGGGTGGTGATTTTAACTCAACCTTTGAGCCCCTAGGTGAAGAGGATGGGAGTCTAACGGAGGAGGAGGATAGTAGATGGGGAATACCACAATTGGAGCTCCCTCCTATAAAAAGATGGAGTGCCACGGCCATTAGAATTAAGAGCCTCTGCCTTTCTAGAGGCTTGAGAGCTGTGAATGGGAGAACACAATCCGACCAAAAAGGGAACTCCACTTTTGACAATGGTCGTGCCACAAGTAGGATTGATTATCTCTTAATTGATGTAAGAGCATGGCCCCAACTACTAGACATGGAAGTCGTCCTACGATTAGAGAGTGATCACCACCCCCTCTATATGACATTCCATCCTTATCAAGAGTCTAGAGTACCCACTAATAAAAAGCTGATGGTAACACGAGATCTTGTCTGCTCAAATAATCAAAGACACCTGAAATGGGGAATGTTGTTAAGAGATGAAAGGAATCTAGAAAATATGAAAAGTCAGGTAAGAGAGGAAGTGAGCAATATCATAGTGCAATCTGGGACTCGTAATTTCCAGAAATACATGATGGAGGCTCATAAAAACCTATTCTATAAATTGCAAAGCTTTTTTATTAAAACAGTAGATCATACCCCAGCCAAAAAATCCATAGCCGTTAAAGGCTGGTACGATAAAAGCTGTAGAATGGCAAGGCAAAACTTAAGTCAAAACCTAAAAATAGGAAACCCAACAGCTGGTAAAAGGGCAAAGGATGTCTATAGGCAGATACAAAAACAAGCAAAGAGGAGATGGGATGAAGAGGGATGGAGCGAATTAAAACAGGCATGTACCAACAAAGATTCCAAGCGGTTTTGGGCTCTAATTAAATGGAATAGGGGTGGGACAGCAGATCAACCACAAAATCATGTGCCTATAGATGGCTGGAATGATTTTTTTAAACCTCAGTACGCATATACATCCATATCTCCCCCCCAAGCTATATTTTTCAGCGATCATATATTCACTGAAAAGGATGTTAACTTGGCACTAGATTGTGTATCGGGTGGAAAGGCGCCAGGCATGGATGGCATCCCAGCTGACGTCTTCCTATCTGACCGTGCCTCTTGGTGCACATATTTCACAATGCTGTCAAATGCTATCGCTATGGGTGAAGAAGTCCCAGCCTCATGGAAAGGGGCAGAAATCATCCCTATCTATAAAAAGGGGGACAAAACCCAGGCAAAAAATTATAGACCCATTAGTCTGATTGATACAGCGCAGAAAATAATGGGTCGACTAGTCCAGAATAAACTGCAACAATGGATTGAAGACCAAAATATACTGTCACCTTATCAAGCGGGTTTTCGCCCCTTGACTAGTAGTGTTGACCAAGTCTTTTATTTTCTAGCCGTTTATTGGAGAAATGTCACGCTGCGAAAGGGAACATTGTATGCAGTTTTTGTGGACCTAAAAGCGGCGTTTGACCTGGTGCCGAGAGAGAAATTGTGGGAAACCCTGGATGAGGTGGGAATAAGTCCTGAGCTCCTCACTTTGCTGGTGCGCCTTCACGAAAATAATTATGCGAAAATAAGGTGGGGCAAACAGGGGGAAGTGACATCCCCCTTTCCAGTAGAACGAGGGGTGAGGCAAGGGTGCGTTCCGGCCCCAACGCTTTTTTCAATCTACATAAATGGAATTGAGGTGCATTTAAATAAATCTCCAACTGATGCTCCAACCATGGCAGGTGTACATGTCCCCGTACTTATGTTCGCGGATGATACGCTTTTATTATCACGTACGCCTAGTGGATTGCAGAAAGCGGTTGATGCCTTTGGGGTTTTTTGCGATAGTCGAGGCCTGGAATTAAATACCAGCAAAACTAAATTTATGTGCCTGAACTCCCAAACAGGTTTTAAGGGGACGATAAAATACAAGGGTGAACCACTGGAAAAAGTAGTTGCCTTTGCTTATCTAGGAATCACCCTTCAAAATGACATGACATGGAATTCACACATCAACATGGCATCTTTAAAATTTAGCCAGCTAGCAGGTGCAGTTACAGTCAAACATAATACTTCTTTGACAAGACCTATAAATTGTGCACTTGAAGTTTATAGTATGAAAGTAGTACGTGCATGCCTGTATGGGTCTGAGCTCTGGGGTTTTTCAAATCTAGGTGACCTAGGGCGGGCGGAAAATAGATTCTTACGAGGGCTTGTTAGGGCCCCACAAAGTACACCTATTATCCCACTTAACCACATGGCTGCTGCCATGATTTTTGCCCTGTGCTGGAAAATCATTAATGCCACTATTCATGACGAGCTCAGCTCGTCATCAGCACACGACACCCGTGGGTGATGACGAGCTGAGCTCGTCATCAGCAGCGAAAGGGTTAAGATGGATCTAGGTAGGAAAAATATTGAAGACATTGCCCGCCTACGTCCCTTGCTATACTGGAGGCGGTTAATGGTAACCCCAGAGTTAAGTCACTATGCATCTGCTTTTTTTGATGTTGTGAAGTTTGATTGCTTTCATTCCATTGTATGGCTAAATGAACTGCGGAGCACAGTGGTGAAATTGGGTCTGGACCATTTGTGGGGTAATAAGGATGTTGCCCTATTTCCTTCAAAAAAACAACTCAAGGATATTTACTGGGAGTCAGTATATGCAACACTGTATTGCAAAGGTTTGCAATCTTCCCTGACCTTACGCTTTTTGGATACAAAACAAATTCCATCATATGAAAAATACTGGGATGTAGTTGAACGTCCATTGGATAGGAAACTATATTTCCAATTTCGGGTGGGAACTCTCCCAGTGAACGCTTTTACACAAAAATGGTCTCCACTAAAGGACGCTTATTGCAACCATTGTAAAAATGAAATAGAGGACATTGCACACTTGTTTTTCATCTGCCCCCTCTATGTGACCCCGCGCCAAAAGTGGTTAAAACCAACCTGTAGGAATTTGGGTACTCGTTGTTGCTCACAGGCCCTAAGAATTTTAATGTCTGACACCTCAACACCATTGGTAATAGGCGTAGCAAAATTCCTTGCATGGGTGTGGGTAATAAGATCTCGTGCTTCACGGCCTATTGAATAATATGATTTATTAACTGCTTGTATAACCTTCCTTGTCCATTTTTAACATTTTTACATGGAATTTTATAAAATTGTATGTATACATTTTATAGTATTACTAGCTTTTCGATTTTTATTGTTTAATATGTTTTTTAATGTAGTATTTTAAGTATTTATTGTATGATGTTTAGGAGGTTGCTTTTATGACTAAAAGTCGAATAAAGCTTTGAAACACACGCTTCGAAAAATCTGCTCATGGTTCCGAGGGTTAACAAGGCGAGATGGGGCGGTAGAGCATTCTCCTTGTTGGCCCCCAAACTATGGAATTCGCTCCCGCCGGAAATTGCCAGACAACCATCCCTGACAATTTTTCGCAAACTTATAAAAACATGGCTGTTCTCCCTAGCTTACTAATTCTGATACTCTGAGCGTTTCCACTCTTTTTGATATTCTGCCTCAGGTTATTTCTCTGTTGTTTCCATCTGATAGCGCCTTGATGCCCTTGGGGGCTAAGTTCTTCTGCGCGATACAAATAAGCATTCATTTAATCATTCATTCACCACCTCCCAGTGTCCCTCCATCTACCCAGGACCTATTTAATGGAGACCACAGTGCGAACCCCATTAAGCAGGTCACATGTCCAGGTTTCTCTTTGCTGCTGCATCGCTCCTTCTCCTGTCTTCCCTTTGCTTTCACTGCTTTCTCCTTCCTTTTCCCCATTTTCTGGGTGCTTTCTCCAGTTATCAACTCCAGCGCCTTGAGACCCTCACGGGTGATTTGCTGTGCTTTATAAATCCTCGATTTATTGATTGAACAAAGTCTGCCCTATATAGGATGACGTTATGTGTAAAACTTGACATTGAGAGGCAGGCAAAATAATAATGCCCGCCACCTCATAGTAGAAAACTCCCATGGTTTGTAGGTCAATTTTTTAAAAGCCTAATCTCTCGAGTTTTAAAATAAATAAAAACTTTGAAAAACATTTACGGCTAAGCAACATGTTTGACGGCAGTTTCTGTCAATGTATAGAGCTGCCCGCAAGGCCAGCTGGCATCTTGTCAGTTTGATAGGTGGACTAAAGGGAAGGTGGCCAACATAAAGTCCTCTGCAACTGGGCTGCCTTTACTCCATCTGTCAAACTCTAAATAAGCCCCAAACATGTGTTTCTCTAAGTGCATTTCTAACTCTAACTTAAGTGTCTTTTTAATGTTTTTCAGGAGATAAAATGGCGTCCATTAGGAATAGATTGTCATGCGAAGTTTTTGTTCCCATTATCTGTTACCTGGATGGGGAGAAACCGGAAGAGAGTACATCTTCAAATTACTTTATTTTTTTCCTTTTTATGTGGCATTTATTAAAAAAAGATATTCGGAGCAACTGCAGCCACTGCAAAAACTACATCTACTATCTGCTTCTTTAATGAATACAAACTCATAAGTGTGAGACTGTTTTCATGGTTACTTTGTACTTTTCACTGAAAAGGCCTCTTTGATTTGCTAATAATGTCGACGAATATGTACAAACTTTGCTTAAAAATTAGGTTGTTCAGTTTAGTTTGGTTCAGTCAAGATTCGAAAGGACACACTTGGGAGTGAAGCGGGCAAACCTAAACAGGAGGTCAAAAAGAAGTTTTTTTTATTTTTTTTCAAATTTTTTAATTTATTTTTTACATTTTATTTATTGAGTTCAGTCAGCATAAAAAAAAACATAGCATTGTTCACAATTTAGCACATTTTGTGTCATCGTATTATTACATCACATAGTCAATAGCATAAAAGTTAACATTGTTTGTTCCTCTTTGTCGTTGGGAATTACTACATCATCATCATCTACACCTCTTCCACCTCACTCGGTCCTCAGTAGCGTGCGGGCTAACGCAACAGTTCAAGTTGTACAATTCCCGTACATGATTCTTATACAGTTTCAAAATACTTCACATCAAACCCATACTCCCCCATGCATGCCATAGGGAATTCACCACTGTCTCTACCTCTGCCTTGCTCGATGTGTCCGTTACTCCTCTGTCTGTATGGTTTGCAAGTAGTGTAGTAGAGGTTCCCAATAATACCTGGGTCTGGACGCAAGTGGTAATTCTTCTGCATATGTTTTTAAGGTATTTGTACAGTAGAACATATCTTTGAGCCAGTCTTTGAATCTAGGGGGGCGTTTACTGCCCCACCTCAAGGCGACCCGGCGTTTTGCAAGTAGTAATGCAACCGCCAGAAATGTCCTCTGCTTCACAGATGCTATCTTATATATACCCAGCAGGCATGTCAGTGGTGCATTCGGTATTACTTCGGATAGCATAATTGTGAGTGCTCCCGTAACTTTCTCCCAATATCCATGCGTTTGTGGGCAAGCCCACGCCATGTGTAGGAAGTCTGCGTGCAAAGCTTCACACCGATAGCACTTGTCTGTTGGGCGAAGGCCATATATATGTAGTTGAGTTGGTGTATAGTAAAATTGGTGTAGGAATTTAGAGTTTACTATGCGTAGATTACAATTCTGTGTCATGAGCTGCAGCAGTTGATCCGCAAACCCGAATATTGCTCAAACCCTTATCAATGTATTCAAGTATGTGTCCGGATGCCTGGTGGATAGCACCATGTCATCCGCATAAAGGGCGAAATGAAGGGGTCGGAGGTGCAATTGCAGTGCCGCCTCTGGGTGCAATTGTCTAATCTTGCAGGCCAAAGGTTCTAATATCAACGTGAACAAGATAGGTGAGAGTGGGCAACCATGGCGCGTTCCTCTGCTTATACGTATAGGATCAGATGTTTGTCCGTTAATTCTGACCCTAGCACTGTGGGTGTGGTATAATATTATTATCCACTTCAGAAAGCCCTCCGGAAATCCCATACGGCGAAGAACTGTGATCATATACACCCACTCCATGGAATCAAAGGCTTTCGCCGCATCTAATAGTGCCGCCGCTGCTAGTACCTCAGGGTCTAAGTGGTGATACAGAGCAAAGATGGTGCGGAGGTTGTGAGTAGTGGATCTATTGGGTACAAAAACCCGCCTGGTCCAGCAACACCAGCTTTTCCTGTAGTAGTTGTATTCTGGTTGCAACTATTTTCGCTAATATCTTTGCATCTATGTTGATCAAAGATAGGGGCCTACATGAGTCACATTTGGTATGATCTTTAGCTGATCTGGGGAGCGCTATCAAGAGTGCTTCTCTTAGCAAAGCGGGTAGTCGGCCCTCTTCGTATGCTTCTTAATACATTTCAGCAAATTACGGTATGAGTATCTCGCTATATGTCTTATAGAACTCTCCGAGAAGTCCATCCAAACCAGGAGCTTCATTATTTGGGAGGGAGCTTATGGCGTCCTCTATTTCGTCCTTAGTAATATGATGGCCTAGGAATTTGTGGTGCATGTCGGATAGCCAAGCTACCGCAATATCTTGTAAATACTGATGTATTTCTGGTGGCGTGGTCGTGGTTTTCGTGCCATACAGTTCACTATAGTATTTCGTGAAATGATCTAATATAGATGAGTCGTCATATAAAGCGTGGTTATCATCATCGGTCAGCTGCGCATTATAAGACGCAGTTGGTGCTGGTTTTATTATACCGGACAAGGTGCGGTCCGGCCTGCCTCCCTCCCCGTATCTACATGCTGCAAATCTGCACGATTTATATTTCAAAATGATTTATTAAAGTTTTCCATACTGACAATATTCGCCAATGTTTTTCTTTACTGACAATGTTCTACGATGTTCATGACAATTGGCCAGATAGCTTGGAATATAAATTTTGTAGGCCGGGCACGGTGGAGGCCTTAGTAATAGAAAATATACCTTTTTATCCAAACAAACTAACCCCAAATCTATTCCCTTCCCCAATTCACCTGAAAATGGGAAACAACACACCATCTACATATATTGGATCTGTGTCTCTTTGCCCAAACGATCCGGTTGCTGGTGCAGCTGATCAGGCGCCCCCTCAGCCACAGGGACAGTATTGCTAATAACATTACTGTACACATTACTTCGTACACTAGCTTCCATTTGACTATGAAGTAAGGAAGGTAAGAGCCATTCATGGTAATATTTAAACCATTCATTGCTAGGGTTGTCAATGGTTCATGATATCACGGAGAGGTTGGTGTTGTTTTTCTCCAGTTAAATGCCCTGGTTAGTTTTATAGCCCCTATGCACTGAAGAACCTTATGCGGGTATCCATGATCATTGTTGCAAGACTGTCCGGCTTAAAGCCCATGAGCACCACATGCGGGAAAGCTGAGATCTGATGTCCCAACACTTTCCTGAGGGTGATAGACTGCCCCCTCCTCCCAAAAGGGAAACATTTTACTCAATTGCCACCAAATATATCACATGGGTCCCATGGCATCACATCCTCTCCAACTTTTGGGATTTGTATTGGGGAAACATTCAGTGAATACAGAGGGGGTATAGTGATACACATACTATAATTTATACTGGATGTTCCCTGTCGGCTATAGATGAGGTCATGTTCCTTTCCAGAGTTTGCAAGAGATGTTCTTGTCTAAGGTTTCTTCCCACGCCCTATTATGTCTCCAATGTTGTGGTTTGTCCACTGTTACTTATTGCCCATAAAGGATAAAAACTTCTATGAGTTTGGGCAAATGTTTCTCAAAAGAAGTTTACTCTAGTTGCTGCATGTTGTGCGCGAGTGACCCAATGTCTTATATGTGCATATTGTAGACGCTCTTTTTCAGTTTGTTGAAACTCAGCCTTGCACTGCTCAAAGGTTTCGTGTGAGAAAACTTGGTCAGTGGCAAAATTCATTCAACATCATCCACTCTTCTAATGCTGAAACAAGTGCCTCCCTAGAGTGGGGTAAATTCACCATTGAAATGGTTGGGGGTGCAAGGTGAGGGATACGTCATCAGACCACGTACTTCAGCACATCTATCCCAAACCTTCAAAGTGGCATTCACTGGAGTGCTCAAGTAGACATTGGTGGATCTGTTTCTTCTTGACAATGTTAAATCACAAAAGGGCCTGCATACTCCATATAAATCGGGTCCTGATTTATAATTTTTTCATTCAGTCCTGCAAAATGTGCTGCACTGCTTGAAAGGAAGAGGACAGGAATGCTCCATATCTATCAATATATGGCACATTCCTGCTCTCTGCCTGCACAGGCGCAAAATCTGATGCCTAGTGCCAACGCAGTAACCCTTGTACCATGGTGCAACAGTGCCTGCATTCCCGGCAGGATTGTTTTTGTGCAGGAAGGGGCACTGTTCTGCACAAAAACAATCCCCAGAGGCTTTTTCCTCTTCCTAAGTGCGCTGCAAAATGCAGCACACTTAGAAAGAGAAAACAATGAGGAGAAATTAAGATATTTCTCCACATTGGGCCTCCCATGGGGAAGGCATAGCATTCTGACACATTCCCAGTTCTACCAGTATTGGTAAATCTGGAAATGCTTAAGAATCCATAGGTGGATGCGTGGAAACAACCACGCTTCACCCATGGACGCCTTCCCAGGGCTGAGTAGCGCAAGGCAGCAACTTGCACTGCCTTGCGTTATTCCAAACTTACCATGCCACACAGGACCACACAAGGTGTCCTTGTGTGGCTTGGCAAATCTGACTTATGGATTACGTTGCAATTGTGTCACCTAGCGTGAGGTGAGGGAAATGTAATCCGTTCATAATCGATGAAGGACAACTATCTCAAGCTCAACACGGACCAGACGGAAGTCCTCATCCTTTGGGAATAACACCTCGTCATGGAACGACACTTAGTGGCCTGCTGAACTCGTCCCTTCCCATGCCCGACAGACCACGCCTGCAACCTCAGCATCATCTTGGACAGAAAGTTATCTATAAAGAAACAGGTAAACGCAGTCTTGTCCGCCTACTTCCACATCCTACGCGTGCTCCGTAAGATTTTCTGGTGGCTCCTAATTAACACTAGAAGGACTGCCACTCAGGCGCTCATCACCAGCAGGCTGACATATGGGAATACTCTCTAAGTAGGAATTTCCTGAAGAGACTACAGACAATACAAAACTCAGCAGCAAGACTTATCCTCAACCTCGGTCCTTCTGCGGCCAGTTTCCTCCTTTGGGAAACTGGGAGGGTGCTGCACGCTGCTGAAGCTGGTTGTCAGGAAACACGCGGGGCTCTCTTCCCAGGCCATGAGGGCCCCCATGCACCAATCAGAGACACCTCCGCCAGATTTCCAATCTTGGGGCGAGAGATGCACTAAAGGGAGCCCGCGAGGCTCTCATGCTTTGAGCAGACCCCGCCCACAGTCAGTCGCGGGTGCCTGACTTCCGTTCTCTGTGCTCCTTCCCTTTCTGCAATTGCGGGGTGGGCACCCGCTTAAAAACAAAGTTCAAGTGCGTGGTAGGCACCTGTCTACCCCAATCCAGCACGGAAGCGGGGTGGGCACTAGCCAAACACCACCAAAAGCGGCAGAAACACGTGGTTGGTATCCGCTTTGAAAATCTGCATAAAGTGGGGTGGGCTCCCGCTCTGTCGGGCAATAATGTGGGGGAATCCCCACGTCGGGATTTCCCCTAAATGAGATGAAGCTCTGTGCTGCAAAGCACCTGCCCTCTCCTCTTGGGCAATCAAAGTATAGCGCTCACGAGGAGCTAGAAGCCAAAGGCTCCAGTAAGCAAAGGCTGGGCCCAGGCAGGCCAGCTCACAGGGCCCCCCAGCAGGGAGGCAGTCCCTCATGAGGGGTTCCTCCTGGAGCCCAGCAGCAGCAGGCCCCCTCACCACCAGGAAGCACACACCTTTACATGGGGCCACAGACCCTATATTTCTATGTCATTTCTTTATCTGCAGCATAGAGCTTTAGGGGAACCAGATGCAACTGTTTCGGGGGGAATTGGAGCTCTTTGTTTACAAGGCACCTCGTCCCCTGGAGCCACACATACCTAATCAGCCCCTGTCACTGAAAAGCCAGACATGCAATTCACATCAGGCAGGCAGACACATAGCACACAGAAATGCCAACCTCTAAAAGTGGCATTTCTAAAATAGTTATAATCTGCGCACACCATTGCGCAGCGTTTATTATCACTATTCCAAATATACCAAACTTGACCACGCTACACCTGTCATATCAGGAATTACCACTGAAACACTTATCAGGGAATCCCCAATGCATTCCTATGGGAGGGCAGCTCCACAGTAGTGAGAAACCAAAATGGCTGTTTGTCACTACCAGGACATGTCACACACTTACGGTACATGTCCTATCTTTTACCTACAATGCACCCTGCCCAGAGGGCTAGCTAGGGTCTACCTTAGGGGTGACTGACATGCAGTAAAAGGGGGATCACAGACATGGCACACACTTTAGGTGCCACGTCACAGCGGCAGTAACACTGCACGCACAGGGCCTGCAATGGCAGAGGCCTGGGATAGGTTTGAAAGGCTACTTTGGTGGGTGGCGCAATCAGCCATGCAAGTCCACCGGTATCATTTAATTCACTAGCCCTGGGTATATGAGATATCACTTTACAAAGGACTGACAGGTAAATTAAATAGGCCAAACAGGTGTAGACCAATCTTACCATATTTAACAAGGAGAGCACACACATGTTACACTGGACGCAGTGCTTAAGTGCCCAGAGTCCTAAAACCACCAACACCATGTCAGAAAAAAGGCTAGGAGAAAGGCAAAAAGTTTAGGGATGACCCTGCAAAAAGGGCCAAGTCCAACAGGGTTGATCCTTGCCATCCATGAAATTATCAGTTCACCCCATGCTTCAAGGTGTCATTTTATGTTGGATACAAGAGAGTGATAATTTGCTTTGAATAGGTCTTTTGGACGCCAAGTGAACTCATTGAAACCTGAGGAACTATGCCTGTACTTGGGCCTCGCACTGAAAAGGGTTAGGTTTAAGGACTCTGATTTTACATAGTTAATTGTATATTCTGAGACTGGTGTGATGATTTTAGGAGCTCAGTTACTGCTGGAAGAGATGAGCGTAGAGATCATAGCAAGAGACATACATCATCAGTATACAGAGTGACTTTGTATTCTCAGAAGACAGTTGTTGCTAACGATGTTTTCGGTAGGGCAAGCAAGAAGTTCTGTAAAGCGAGCAAAGAAAAGCAGTGAGATGGGACATCCTTTTCTGGTACCGCTCTTCAGCCCGAATGCACAGGGACCTGCAGCCATAAAGGGCAACTCTTGACATGCAGCCATGAAGGGCAACTCTTGCTGTTAGGTTAAAATTGTTGGAACATATTCCAAAATATGTGATCCAAACCCCATTCTCTTAAGGGTTAAACGCAGAAAGGACTAATTCGCTCAGTTGAAGGACTTCTCCATTTTGTGAAGTTCATGCCCATGTGTCTGTCAACCTCAATTTATAAAGTGTCTTTTTCAGTTTCTTAGAGAATGCGCCAGTGTACCCTGGTCTCCCCGCTCTTCGTCCCTTTCTGGGTTCCAAATCTCATTAAATTCCCCTGTGAGCAATATACTCCCAATTTCTACCATTGTTAAAAAAAAACAGAAACTGACAGGAAAATGCATCATGAGAAGAGTTCTTATCTCCAGAACTCAGTGGAAGATTACTTTTTTTAAAATACTCCCCCCCCCCTTACTTTATTAGTGACTAAGGAGTGAAACGCAGTGGGATATAACAGGTGTCCCATTTTGCACTGGTCCTACTTCATTGAATGAGTCTCCTGCAAGTACAGGATGTCGGGCTGCCCGTTTTTAAGGCTTTTCCAAATGGCCCCTCTGAAAAGATGTAGATGATTGGGCCTCTCTAAAGGGTAGCTACATTTGCAATGAGAGCTCATGTGGCCCCTGAAGGCTCTTTGGTTGTGCCCTCTTTACAGTTCCACTAAAAAACATATTAACTAAGCATACACAACAAAGCAGAAATAAGTCCATTCCCTCAGAGTTATCAAGAGTCTAGGTTGTGAACCACAGTCACCTGGAATCGGGTCAAGAAACCTCACCCCTCCAACAAGCACCACCGCAGCCCAAAGATCACTTCAGCATAGGACCTGCTACTTGGGTCAAAGAGAGTATAGTTGGACCGCCTTACCCTGGCATCAACATATATCTTGCTGGCATTTTCCATAGTTTGTCTTACCAAAATAACACTGTATCCCCCTTCTAAAAAGTAAATCAGAAACCCAGGGAAGTGGGGGGGAAAGAAAAATGATCCCCCTCTGTCTACCTCAATGTGTCTAAGATGTGAGCGGTGTCCTTGATCCACTGAGCTATGCTTGGAAATTATGTGGCCCTTCAGGTGGTGCCGCTTGTTCAAGGACATCTCCAAGGCCACCAGGCCCGGGTCTGCTCCTCGTGCAGTGCCTGCAGAGCTAGCAGGTAGGAGAGAGAGGAGGTTGAGGAATCAAGCTGCTTCTAACTTGTCCATCACTTGGAACTGCTTCCCCTCTGTCTCAAAAGTAAGGACAAATTGATGAACGTGTCTATATTTTATATAGTAGCTTTTCTGCTGAAGAATGGCCTGGGAACTGTCCTGGTCAATGGTGCAAGAGTGTTCCTTAAATAAGATCTCACTTTTGTTGTGCAATGAAATTTAGCCAATACGTTTTTTAGTTTCAGTGCAGCTGGAAATCTTCCCGGGCTCATGTGGTGAAGCCTGTTGAGCCGCACCTACTTTTGCCTTTCCCCCTACTATCTCGACCCTCAGATATTCCCAGCAGGAACAGTTCCAAGGCTCTTGTTTTAGCAAGTGTGTCTTGCAGCTCCATGATTTTTTTTGTTTGTTTAACGGAATCCCTCGCATGTGCATTTTCCATCACTTCAATTTTAGTCTCCACATACAGCAGCCTCTGGCCACTGAATCTGTGTGAGATCAAAGTTCATGAATTTTGCACTATGGTTTGTTCATGGTTAGTTCCACAAGTCTACTCAATTTATGCCTTTTCATTCCCTCTGTGAGCCATTATTTGAAGGCATGGAAGCTCTCCACGAGGTCCGTTTTCGTTACGGCCGGGCATGGTATGGGTTGCGTCATTGTGACCAGTCAGACAGTACCAGCTTCTGCCACGTCTGGGTGCTGCAGAGTGGTCCAGTGAGGCCAATGGCCCCAGGATTATTTTCTCTTTGGGTCATGAAGACCAGTCCCAGGTGTGGCTTGAAATGTGGCCACCCACACCCCTCACGCTTATCAGGGGTACTTGTGCATCACCATTGGTCTCTCGGGAGACACCTCAAGCATCCATGCAGTTTAGTCCCCGTGGACCTTACTCTCCTGCATTACTCCAGTGAGTGCCCGTATACGGCGCCCAGAGTGGTCTCGGTGTAGGGGGGATGCTTGCTGCATGCCCTCCTTCTCTCTGGTTCAGGTGGGGACTGGCCTTCAGCTGCAGCCCGCTCTGATCTTTTGGAGGCCATTGAAGAGTCCCCAAAGCCAAGCCTCCCCCAGCAGTTGCACCCGCTGCTGCTACTCATATAAGTTTACTTAGAACACATTATTTTTGTGGTTTCGTGTAAAGCTGTTCCGAAGTTTTCAAATAATTTTCATTACATAAAGGTGTTGAGAGAGCTTTGAAGCGTTAATAAGGATATTTTTACAGCGCTGGTTCAATTCTGAATATACATTTGATTTGCTGAAACAATCAACATTCTCCTCCTTTACAATATCATGAACTGTTCATGAATCTGTATCACAGAGTAATCATAGGGCCAATTGTGGGGAAAGTGCACATATGAACCTCTTGAAGCATCAGGACACATCCCAGAAGGATATAAATGCCATTTATTTGACAGTAAAATATGGAAATCGTGAAACATTCGAGATCAGCATAAAGAAAAGGGAGCATTGGCAAAGCCAAAGGTTCTCAGCAATTCGAGAACTATTGGCATTGTTAATGTTTTTTAGCCATGTGTTGTGGAGTGGATGTATGTGGTGTGGATTAGAATTATGTGGGTTGGATTGGAATTGTTTGTTGTGGAATTGTGTGGTGTTGAGTGGAGTTATGTGTAGTGGAATTATGTGGCATGGTGTGCAGTGGAATTATGTGGATAGTAATTATGTGGTATTGTAATGGGATTGTGTGACGGAGTGCAGTTATGTGGAGTGATTTTGTATGTCGTGGAGTGGAATTATGTGGTGTTGAAATTTTGTACTTGAAAAGAAAGAGGGGGGAGAGAGGGAGCTGGATATAGGTCCAGTGGCTCGTGCTCCCGAAAAAGTAGATAGTTTATTGAGGAGAGTTAACTGTTCCTAAGAAAGTGAGAGTGAGGGAAGCCCTTTTAGAGAAAGGCGGGAAAAAGTTGTAAAGACTTTTGGTTGATGCCGATCACACACCCCAAAGGATGTCATGCTTCATCATTGGGCGATGCTTCTCGTCGGGCCGGTGCTGCAATGCCCTATGGGTCCCCCGAAAGGTCACTTTATTGGAGATCTTTTTTGTTGATCAAGCCCTATGTTGTGTGCGGGTCAGTGCTCAATGAGTAGTGAAAGGTGAGTTAAACAAGCATTTGCAATGCAGTAGGTCTCGCATTTGTGAAAGTTAGAGCTATTGGTATTTCAAACGATAATGTTTTTTGCATATGTTTATTTGTTTGTAGTGGAGTGGATTTATGTTGTTTGTAGTGGTAATATGTTGTTTGTATTGGAATTTTTAATTGTTGAATTGTGTGAGGTGGAATTGTGTTGTGTTCAGTGTATTTGTTTTTTGGAATTATGTGGTATGGTGAATAGATATTGGTGAACATTGTACAGAATATATTGAAAGTAATATGGATAGTGTATTGTATGTGAAAGAATGAAAGAAGGGTAGAGAATGTTGAAGACGTTTAAAGAGGCCATGCATGTGTAGGTAAAAGACACGAAAAGCAGGGGATGGTAGTTTGTGTTAGAGGTGCTAATGTGTATAAAATTAGTAGTTATGAGACTGTGCCGAATGACATGAATTGAAGAAATATGAGAAATGATGTATTAGTGTGTGAGAGAGCTAGATAGTGTTGTGAGAGAGTACGGCGTGAGCCAAAAGATATATTCATTAGAATGTGCCTTTTTTCAAACTTTAGGAGAGCACTGATTCCCCATACGAAGGGAACAGCTTGCAAGGAGTGAACAAAACTCAAGGCGTACAGCAACCCAATTACATATGTAATTAATATCTTTTTTTAAAAAGTTTATTGAAAATAAGATTATAGCATACCTGGGGAGAATAATAGTATACATTATAAAACAAAAATACAATCCAATATTGATAAAAAAAAGGGGGAGGGGAGAGAGGGGGAAAGGGGGGATATCTTAATAAACAGTATGAATAAGAAAATTACCTGAATTGTAAATCTATTACATCAACAAGAAACATTAATGAGTAAACTATAAGGCTTAAACTAGAAAATTGCAAAAATTGAAAAGGTAAAAGGTGTAATAACAAACAGCATATCTGGAAATAAAGAGAAAAAGACAACAAAGGATTTATGGAGGTTTCCGGACTTCATCAGGGGTGGTAACCAAGGTGGCTGAAAATAAAGCTTTATCCGTTAAGTAGGAGGAAAGAGGGAGCCGTAAAAGATCTCTCTTAATGGACAAAAATATAGGAGTGACATTGTTCATGTCTAATCTGTGATGGAAACAAAGAGCGTTCCACCAAGCTCTGAAAGTAACTTTATCAACTTGTTTCCAATGTGAAGTTATTAAATGAAGGGCTATTGCTAGTAACAAGTCAATTAATGAGGGTTTGGGAGTTGGATGCGGCCAGGAAGGTTATAAGGAGCCTAAACAGATGTTGGAAATGGAAAAAGGGATTTGGGTGTTGAAAATTGTATTATTTGGGACCAAACTTAGAGGTCAATTAGGATGGCGGACGGAAAAAGTCAGTCCAGCATACTGTCGGGGGACGGGACCGTCCACCACAGGGGCAGAGGTCCCGTGCCTCGAATTAGGATGCATCCGCCACAGTGGCGGGTGCACCCCGCATTTTTAACATTGCAGCGGGTGGTGCTGAAAGCACCGCCCGCCGCAATGCTAAAAATGCATGTTGTGCGTTTCAAAGCACAACATGACAGGCACCTGCCATGTTGTATTTTGAAACGCAAAGGGGTACCATAGGTACCCCCAATGTGCACCCCCACCCCCCTTCACCCTGGGGGCCCACAACGGGCCCCTGAAGCAAAGACCGTATGCCTTTTTGTGGCAGCATTGCCACCACTGAAAGGCATTGCCCACAGCACATCCTAATATGGCTGGCGGTGTCTAAGAGACACCGCCAGCCATATTCCACCTTTTCCGCCGGAAAAGCTGCGGACGGTCTTCCGCCCGCAGCGGTCCCCCCCCCCCCCCCCGCCATCGTAATATGGTGGGGGGAATAGTTGACGGACGGGCACGGATGGTGGACGGATCGCCACCACCTGCATGGCGGTGGCGATCCGTCCGCCATCCTAATCGGCCCCTAAGTGCCAAAAACGAGAAAGGGGCAATCAAAAAGCATATGTTTTAGATCGGCTGAGGGACCTTTACATGGCCAGCAGGCTGAGGAAAGGTGTTTGTAGATAAAGTAAAGAGTCTGAGAAGTATTAGCTGCTTTTGACGTTTTATGAATTTTTAACCATAATTTGTCCCAAAAGGGGGTAGACCAACATTCTGAAAGATCTGTTTCCCAGGCTAATTCAGAATTCACTTTCACCCTGTCAGAGGAGAAAAACAAATTCCTATATAGAGAAGAAGCCGATGAATGAATAGAAAATAAAGGGAAGAGATTAGAACATCTGGTATGCACGTTAGGGTGAGGTGGTAAGAAAAGAAGATATTGTGAAAGAGGAGGGAGGAGTGAGTCATACTGAGATTTACAAGAAGAAGGTCAAGAGAATTTTAATTGAAGATCTGAGAAGGATAAAGGAATATTATTAAATACCAATTGTGAAATCCATAGTAATCCCTTGAGTCTCCAAGGTTTCCAATAAATAGTACGGCCTTTGATGCGTAGTAAGTGATTGTGCCAGATAGGTTGTTTATATAATGAGATAGAAGAAGGATAAGCAGATGGAAGAAGAGGAATCAAAATTTTACGTGTATGGGAGATAACGAGGGGACGGAAAGAAGAGATATTATTAGTAAAAGCAAGGGCTTCATTAAAATGGAAAGGGGCTACAAAGTGTTTTTCAATATTCAACCAGAGAGGAGGATAAACACAATGATCCCGAGAAAGCCATCGAATAGACTGTCGCCGAGAAAAAGCATAATGATACGATTTAAAGTCAAGAGATTTGAGACCACCACAAATTTTGTCAGCTTTGAGAGCACTAGTAGCTATTCGAGGAGATTTATTTTTCCAAAGGAATTTGTTTAGTATAGAATCAACTTTTTTGAAGTAAAAATTAGGGATGTGTACTGGAATCATGGAAAGGGGCGACCACTCGGTCCCCCCGAACGTATGGTGGAGTACCCCGATCCCCCCGGGAAGCCATTTTGGGCGGGAGGCGGGTCTCGGCTGGTATGCCCGAAGCGTCGTAGCCGGGACGCGCCTTTTCCCGCCCAAGAGTGGGTTGTCCTAGACACCGAAGCCGCTAGCCACGCCCCGGAGGCGGATTGGAGGTGGGTCCACGCCCGCCCGAAGAAGGATAAAAGGCGCGACAAGCCAAGAAAGCATCCTCTTGTTCCTGTGCTCTGAAGCTGCACCTCCCCGTTGACCGTGAGCTCGAGACGGAACGGAGAGCCAATTTTGAAGGATTTAATTTTGTCTTTGTTCTTTCAGAAAGTCAGCGTTGGACGATGCCGGGCAAGAAGGTCGGAAAGCGGGTCGGTACTGATCAGATGCTCCGCATCCTGGTGAAAGATATGGCCGAGATGAAGAAGCAGATGGCGGCAATGAATGGTGTGGGGGGACCCAAGCGAGTCGTCGGACCAGCATTGCCGGGAGTAGTCCCTAACGGGAGAGGTAGAAGGGCCAAGAAGGGAGCGTCAGGGGGGGAGGCCCCAGTTCTCGAGGCGCCGCCTGCGCACCCAGATACACCGACTGAGGCCCCGGTCCCGAACGAGGGGCAACCAATTCCGGTTGTAGTCACCCCCGTGAACGGGGAGGATATGCCTCCCGAACTGGCTGCACAGTTGGCAGCATGGTTGGGGAAAGATAGCGAGGGGGCCACGGCTGATGATGCCAGAGCAGTGATGAAGCAGTTGCGGCAATCGAGAGATGCTGCGAAGGCACCATGTCCTCTTGTTCCCCCGCAGGCTCCCGTGGAACAACCAGTAGCGGGCGTGAGTTCGGCAGCGACTACGGTCAGAGCTACCGGTTCAGGTAAGCAGCTATTGCCGATGGCGGGGGAGGGGTCGGTACCCTCAAGAAGGGAAAAAGTGGCTCAGCATATCCCGATGGAAGTCAAAGAGAGGATATGGGCTGATAAATATATAAACATGTTTTCTTTATTAACTGATCATTATGAGATTGAGCATGTGAAAATTCAAAAGGAGTTTCTGCACCCTAGTGTTTGGCGCGCTAAAATGGCCGCTTTCAGAGTTGACGAAACGATAGGTAATTGGGGCAGAGCGTTTGGGATGTTCACCGCAATTATGGGGGAACGAAGGCCCGAACTGTTGGCTGAACTACCCGTGTATCAGACACGTATCATGGAGTTTTCTCAGACATATGAGGGTAAACAATGGTTTTTGTACGATAGCATATTCCGTAAGTCCAAGGAGTTCGATGCATCTCTGACGTGGGATTGTTTCGACTCCATTTCCTGGCAAAAAATTGAGTAATCAGGCATGACGAAGGCGCCATTGTTGGGGGGGAACGGGGGCGATTTTTCCCGCCACTCGTCTGGGGCGCCCTTTCGGGCGGGATCAGGCAATGATCAGCACTCAAGGACTAATGGCAACTCAGGTAAACAAGGGGCATGCTGGAATTTTAACAGAGGCAAGTGTACAAGGCCCCAGGGGTCATGCAAGTTTAGGCATGAATGTACAGGGTGCGGGCAGTCCTCGCATCCCGAGACCATGTGCAGAGCCAAAACGGGTGACACGGGAAGTAGAGGGGGCGCCAAACAGGTCTGAAATAGTCCGAGGGGCAAATTCTAACAGGAGGGGGGAGAGAGAGAGTCAGTGGATTCAGTCTCCCAGATCATACGAATAAACAAAGTGGAATCCACTCAAAGTGATAGTGATCCCTAGAGTAATGGGGAACACACAGTGTTGTTTAAATGCCCCTCACACACCAACAGGCCCCTTGGTGTCATGCTTCATCATCGGGGCCTTCGCACCCCTCTACGGGATGCGGCGTGCTACGACTCGCGGATACGCAGGAGCACTTGAAGTGAACTATGTTTGGGGGTGTGTGTTTATTACAAAGATGTGAGTGAGGTGAGGTGAAAAAGTGAGTGGTTAAAAAATACCTGGCACGTGGGAGAAAAAAAAACTTTATTAAATCCCCGGCTGGTATTATTAAAATAGAAGTGCAGGGCGTGGTTTTAGAAAGATACGTGTTAGGGTATCAAACCACTGTATTAAAAGTCAACATGTTTCGGAGGTCAAAGCCCCCTTCTTCAGGACAAGGGTTAATGCACTTACCCTCCCCTTACTCACATGTAAGATGTAAAAGTGAAGAAAAAAAAATTACCACAATGTGTAATGTTCCTCACAATGTTATATGTTAGTGAGTGTCGTTGCGCCCAATTGGCGTAAGAACTTAAAGTTCCCAAATACAGGACTTCATGAGCCTTTAACGTATATTGGGGAATCCTTCCTTTCTAATCAGAAAACGGTTACTGCAACAGCTAATCGCTAATCGCCTGCCTTCCCTCAACGAGTCCGAGGGGCGCCTTTACCTACCCCGGTTGATACCATGGCAATGATTCCTTGGCTCAATGAATACCCGGATTATAACTCCGCTGGGGTGTTGCGAGATGGTTTTTCGTATGGTTTCCGCATCCCGGCGGGGAATTTTCAGGGTGAAACACAATGTAGGAACCAACTGTCGGTTCTGCAGAATACAACTGTGGTACAAGCAAAGATTGGGAAAGAGGTGACCCGGGGTCGGGTTGCCGGACCATATGACAGACCGCCAGTTCCTGATTTTGTTTGTTCACCCCTGGGAGTAGTCCCCAAAAAGGACCCAGGCGAATTTAGGTTGATACATAACTTGTCAGCTCCGAGGGGTCTTTCGGTGAACGATGCGATTGACCCGGGAGTGTGTTCGGTGCGGTATGCGTCTTTTGATGAGGCCGTCGCCATGTTGAATCGCCTGGGGCCCGGAGCGCTGATGGCCAAATCGGACATCAAGTCAGCGTTCCGGTTGCTCCCGGTACACCCAGACGACCAGCGTCTGCTTGGTTTCATGTTTCAGGGACGCTATTACATGGATAAATGTATGCCAATGGGTTGCTCCATTTCTTGTGCGTATTTTGAGAAATTCAGTAGTTTTCTTCAATGGGCGTTCACAAGGATAACGGGGTTTACGCATATTATGCATTATCTTGACGATTTTCTGTTCCTGGGGGCAGCCGGGGACTCAGAATGTGCACAGGCTTTGAATGCATTTTGTGATCTCATGAGACATTTTGGTGTGCCATTGGCGCCAGGTAAGACTGTGGGACCGTTTACTTCGCTCGAGTTTCTTGGAATAGAGCTCGATTCCGAAGAGGGTTGCTTCCGGTTGCCCAAAGAAAAGGTAACGAAATTCAGGGCCACGCTGGAAACATGCATTAGCGAGACAAAGGTAAATTTGCTTCAATTACAACAGACTGTGGGTCAGCTGAATTTTGCCCTTAGAGTGATACCAATGGCTCGCCCTTTTTCCCGCTCGATTGCACAAGCCATGGTCGGCCTTAAAGAAGGGCACCACCGCACAAGGCTCTCGGCAGAGGTTCGCCAGGACATGCGCATATGGTTGGCATTCCTGGCGGATTTCAATGGTCGGGTGGTCTGGAACAAACCGGCGGTGTCCTCCGAGGAGCTGGGGTTGTGGACAGACTCGGCAGGGAGTAGGGGCTTTGGCGCCATATTTGGTAATCACTGGTCAGCCCAAACATGGCCATCGTGGTGGCATGAGAGTGGGCTTACAGGTAACATTGGGTTTCTCGAATTGTTCCCTATTCTGGTGGCCTTGAAAACATGGCCTGAGGGGTTTCGGGATCACTCTGTGGTATTCTGGTTTGATAACATGACTGTGGTCGAGTGTATCAATAGTCAGGCAGCACGATGCAAATGGATTCTGAGATTGCTTAAGGAAATTGTCTTGCTATGTATGCAACTGAACGTCCTTTTTAGGGCAAGACATGTGCCAGGGGTGCTGAATCAAGCAGCTGATGCGCTTTCTCGTTCCCGTATGCAGGCCTTCTGGGATTTTCTGCCCACAGCGGACCCGGTGGCGGCACCATTTCCCGAAGCTCTCTGGTCTCTCGGTGCCCCGAACTACAAAACCTCGTGGGAGAGAGTTTAGCACCCAGGACAAGGAAGGCATACTCAGGGGCGTTCCGTTCCTATTGGTCCTTTTTGGGTTCTGCTAGGGGGGAGCTTTGGGGCCAAGAAGAGTATGTCCTGAAATTTTTGTTGTCGTTACATCAGGCAGGCAAATCAGTAGCTACGGCTCAGAGGCACCGGGCCGCCATTTCTTTTATGGCTCGGGCTTATGGTATCCAGGACCCCACAGCGTCTTTTGTGGTACAGAAGGCGCTGCGTGGGTGGCAACGCCTTGAGGGTCGCAGAGTGGACGAAAGGCACCCGATAGGTCTGGAAAGGTTGGCCCTGTTACTGTCCGTACTCCCTGCAACATGTTCATCTCAATCAGAGACAGTGCTATTCCGGGACGCTTTTGCATTGGCATTCCATGGGGCTATGCGGGTTAGCGAACTGGTAGCAAAGAACAAGCAGGATACGGGGGGAGGTCTGTGCCGAGAGCACATACAAATTAAGGGGGAGACGATGATGGTCTCGTTTGCCAGGTCCAAGACCGATCAGGGTGCGATCGGGGACAGTGTAGTAATCCAGCGGATTCCCGGATCTCCCATGTGCCCGGTTGCATGCGTTGAGGAGTATCTGGCGCACAGGGCGGCATCATGGGGGGGAACCTTGCTGAGGCACGCAGACGCCACCCCACTGACTAGGTTTCAGTTCCAGCGGGTGCTTGCAATGGCAATTGCAGCCGCGGGCTTGAACCCGTGCGAGTTTGGGACCCATTCCTTCCGGATAGGGGCTGCTACAGAGGCTACAGCCAGGGGTCTGAGTGTGGAAAAAGTAAAACAGTTGGGGCGTTGGTCCTCGAATTGTTACAAAAGGTATGTGCGGTTGCACATGTTGTGAAGCTGATATCATGCACTCACGCTTCTTGTTTTTGTTTGGTTTACAGTTTCGCAAGCTTACGAGGCGGGGCGGACTGTGCAGTCGACCCGACACCTGGGAACCAGCGGTCAAAGACCACCGGCTGAGGAGAGAGTGGTGTGGGTCGTGGGCCACTCATACGTGAGGCGTGCCGCGGACGTATTCAAAGCAGGTGACATGATTCACATGGCTGGGGAATACGGGTACAGGGTGACCTTCTACAGAAGGGGCGGGCTCTGTATTGACCAGTTTCAAACTTTTATGGAGGGCTTGTTAGGGCGGACAAGGTCACCGCCATCTATAGTCATAGTGCATCTTGGGGGCAATGATTTGGTGATCACTGGTCGACGGGTACTTCTCGAGTTGATGCTATCCACTGTAAGTTGGTTGGCGAGGAGGGTTCCGGGGTGCACGATTGCTTGGTCCCATATGATTCCTCGGAAGGTGTGGCGAGGGGCTAATTCTGTGTCTGCTATAAATCATTCGGTAAAGAAAGTGAATAACAAGCTTGGTAGACTGTTTCGTACAAGTACACTGCATTCGATTCCGCATGGATGTATCAGGGGGGACCATATGTATCTAGAGGATGGGGTCCATTTGTCCCGGGTGGGGAATTCTTTACTCATAGGAGACCTCGTAGCCTGGTTAAAGAGTTTACAGCCATGACCTTTAAGTAGGAGTTTTTGTGGGGGGGCCGGATAGCCGGTCAACTATCCGGCCTGTGGCGGTAAGGTCATGATCGGTGAGCAGTAATTGGAAGATCCCTAGAGGTGGGGGCGTCACCCATTACGGATGGGAGCGCCCGGGGGGAGGCGGCCATTGGCCCCTCAACGGGGAGGCGGTCCCCTCTAAGGATGGGGACGCCGAAAGGGAAGGCGGCCATAGGCCCCTCCCTGGGGAGGAGGGGCTGCAGGGCCTCTCCTGGGAATTTCCCGGGGCCAGGACATCTGCGACGGCAGATGTGGTAAGTTGTGTGGGGTGGGAGGGGGGTCTACGCTACCTTCTAGACACCTCACACGAGTCCTCGGACGACCACTAAGATGGCGTCGAGTTAACATGGGGCCCCCGTCAAGACAAGGGAAATTGGAAATAGGCACAAAGGTGTAGTCCTCTGTGCGACCGCCCCTCACAAGTGAGGGGGGAGTTCTGGGTTAGGGATCTGACACCGGTTACGACCTTGCCGTTGGCCCGTAATGTTAGGATGTACAATTTCAATTTTAGAAATGCATTTGCAGGATGTTTAGTATCGGCTAGGAGAACCTTTGTATTAGAGATGTGTTAAGGTTAGCCAAGAACATCGTAATGTGGAAATGAAATTGTACATGATATGAAACTGTTATTTTAATGTTTTAATTTTGTTTCATATTTTTAATAAATACGGCCGGGAGGGTAACTCCCTCCTGCCTTCCAAAAGTTCAGAACCGTTTCCGTATTCCCATTCTTGGGGATTGTGTTGAGAGGGGGTGGCGGGTATCTCAGCCATATGGAAAGGGGCGACCACTCGGTCCCCCCGAACGTATGGTGGAGTACCCCGATCCCCCCGGGAAGCCATTTTGGGCGGGAGGCGGGTCTCGGCTGGTATGCCCGAAGCGGCGTAGCCGGGGCGCGCCTTTTCCCGCCCAAGAGTGGGTTGTCCTAGACACCGAAGCCGCTACCAACGCCCCGGAGGCGGATTGGAGGTGGGTCCACGCCCGCCCGAAGAAGAATAAAAGGCGCGACAAGCCAAGAAAGCATCCTCTTGTTCCTGTGCTCTGAAGCTGCACCTCCCCGTTGACCGTGAGCTCGAGACGGAACGAAGAGCCAATTTTGACCCACCCACCAGCCCCTGAGGACAGCGAGTTGTTTGAATAAAGTCGTGTGACGTGGTATTGTTTTTCTTACAGGTTGTTCTGAATAAAGTTGGTGATTTGATATGCAATAAAGTTGATAATCTTCATTTTCAACATGTTTATTCAAAAGTAGTTGCACCAGAGTTGAACGGTGATGTTCGGTAGAGTTTATACTTTGAATGCTTAAATAGAATTGTTTTTCTCCTCTTTAGCCTTAGATTGTCGTATTTATTTTTTGGTCGGGCGGTAAGGTCATGATCGGTGAGCAGTAATTGGAAGATCCCTAGAGGTGGGGGCGTCACCCATTACGGATGGGAGCGCCCGGGGGGAGGCAGCCATTGGTCCCTCAACGGGGAGGCAGTCCCCTCTAAGGATGGGGACGCCGAAAGGGAAGGCGGCCATAGGCCCCTCCCTGGGGAGGAGGGACTGCAGGGCCTCTCCTGGGAATTTCCCGGGGCCAGGACATCTGCGACAGCAGATGTGGTAAGTTGTGTGGGGTGGGAGGGGGGTCTACGCTACCTTCTAGACACCTCACACGAGTCCTCGGACGACCACTAAGATAGCGTCGAGTTAACATGGGGCCCCCGTCAAGACAAGGGAAATTGGAAATAGGCACAAAGGTGTAGTCCTCTGTGCGACCGCCCCTCACAAGTGAGGGGGGAGTTCTGGGTTAGGGATCTGACACCGGTTACGACCTTGCCGTTGGCCCGTAATGTTAGGATGTACAATTTAAATTTTAGAAATGCATTTGCAGGATGTTTAGTATCGGCTAGGAGAACCTTTGTATTAGAGATGTGTTAAGGTTAGCCAAGAACATCGTAATGTGGAAATGAAATTGTACATGATATGAAACTGTTATTTTAATGTTTTAATTTTGTTTCATATTTTTAATAAATACGGCCGGGAGGGTAACTCCCTCCCGCCTTCCAAAAGTTCAGAACCGTTTCCGTATTCCCATTCTTGGGGATTGTGTTGAGAGGGGGTGGCGGGTATCTCAGCCATATAGAAAGAAGATAGAAAATAAGTGGGGAGAGCATCATTTTAATAGAATCTAGGCGACCCCACCAAGAGAGGAAAAGTGGATGCCATCGGTCAATAGATGTAGATAGAGTTTTGGAAAGATTATCAACGTTTTCTTTTAATTTTTCTGGAATAGTGGGGGAAAACCATAAACCTAAATATTTATTTTAGAGGTTTTCCAAGAGAACCCAGTAGAGATAACATCCTGTTTCAAACAAAGAACATTAAAGGGAGAACTTCACATTTATCCGAATTAAGTCTATATCTGGATAATTTAGAAAAGGTATCAACTTGAGAAAAGAACGCCGGAAGAGAAGTAGAGGGATTCGAACAATATAGAAGGATATCATCAGCGTAAACAGACATTTTAACCTGGGCAGTATCAATGTTATAACCAGTAATTCTGTCATCTAATCTAATTTTCGTTATAAAAGGCTCTAAAGCAATTATAAATAAAAGAAGAGATAAAGGGCAACCCTGACATACTCCTCTGAAAAGAGGAAAATATTCAGAGGAGTTCCCATTAACAAAAATAGAGGCCTTTTGCCAGAATATAAAAGTGAAATAAGATAAGAGAAATTAATTTAGCAGGGAACACAATCCATTTAAGTGCTTGAAACATAAAATCCCATCCAATCCTGTCAAATGCTTTCTCAGCATCCAGTGCTATCGCAGCAATGGGATATTGTAGGGAGGGAGCTTTACTTAAAATATTAAAGAAAACTCTGGAATTGTCTGAAGATAAGCGACTTTTGACAAATCCTGATTGTTCCGGGCCAATAATATTGGATAAAATGGGATCAATACGAAGAGCGAGGGTTTTTGCAAAAATCTTATAATCTAAATTAACTGAAGAGATTGGACGATAATTTTTACAAAAAGAGTGATCTTTATTCTCTTTGGGAATTAAACAGATGACGGCTTCTTGGGAAGAACCTTCTGTAATAAAGAATTTATAAAGTAGTAAGAGATGGGGAAGTAATAAAGACGCGAAATGGGTATGAAATTTCATGGTAAAACCATCCAAACAAAGGTGCTTTTTTCCCTTTTCAGAACTGATACAGCATGTTTAGTTTTGGATAAGGTGATGTCCGATTCAAGTGATGCAAAATCAGTGTCATGAGCAGGAGGAGAATGAATTGAATGAAATAAAGAGGAGAGGTCAACAGAAGATGGTTGTTGCTCCGGCGTGTATACATTTTTATAGAAAGACAAATTCATTAAAAATATCCTTGTTTTTAAAAAGCGAATCACCGACATTGTTGCGAATGGACTCAATTTTAGTCCATTCCCGGTGAATCTTTAAATATTATGCAAGAAGTTTACCCATTTTATTCTGGCCTCCGTAATATCGGGCACTGCTTTTCAAGAGATAAGAGGATGCGGCTACCGTAGAAGATTTATTAAAATACCTTTTTGCCTCAATAAGCTTTTTTAAGGATGTTTCCGAATTTGAGCGATAATAACTATATTTAAGTTCCTTAATTTTGGCTAACAGCTGAGCATTTTCAGCTTAAAAAAATGTCTTCTTCCTTGAAACAAAATGTATGATAAAACCTTTAGCTGCCGCCTTGAAAGAGTCCCAAATCATTACCGGGAAAGAGTCTGGGGTGGAATTAGTAGAAAAGAATTCAGACGCAAAAGAGGTGAATTGGCCTGTGAAATTGGGATCTGAAAGTAAAGTATTATTAAAACGGTGGAGAAAGGTCGCAGATCAACATCAACAAAAACTGGAGCATGGTCGGATATTAGGATGGAGCCAATCTCGGCACGCGAGCCAAGTTGAGACAAGGGTTTACTGAGAAAAAGATAGTCTAGTCTGGATTGGGAGTTATGAGGGGGAGAGTAAAAGGTATATTCCTGTAGATCTGGATTACAGAGCCTCCAAATGTCAATTAAAACTTTGCGACGTATTGTTGTGTAGATCCTATTTTCCCTATAGTCCCTGCGCATTGGAATACCATAAACAGCAGTGTAGACGTAGGACTGTGGTCATCTAGGTCTCTACTGACTATGTTAAACTTAATTTAGGTTTGTGCCAGCTAGCTCAGAGGTCACTGGAAACTTTCTTGAATGAATAGGAAGTGATCAGCTTCTCTGGCTCAGACAAGAAGGGGTTCAGCTTCCGACAACCGCATAAACATGACAACTTTGCTCCCTCAGAATAAGAGTAAATCTCTAGAGTCGTGTGAAACAATAGACAGCTATTTCACTCAGTCAGATGTGCATACGTAGTTTCACCAGGGTGCAGAGAATAGAGAGACGGGTGTTTTCAATAAAAGGTATTATTTATTGAACAGTCTTCCTTCTCATGCAAGAGAAATGGATTACCACAATTGCAATACTTAATATAAAGTAAAGTACGTACAGTAAAAGGAGTATTATGAAATAATACTGTAAAAGCATTGATATGGTTTCTTAGCCATAAGACACTTTAAAGTGGATAAAATATATATACATATATACATAGGCTAACATGCTCAACTGGTGCTTCTAAACTAAGCCTACCCCGGTGTACCTGTTCTTAGTCTAATACGTGGGAAGGAGTAAGTAAATAGCAGTTTAAGTTAAGTAGGTTTGTTGCCAAGGATCTGTTCATGAATTCTCTCTAAGGGTTTAGTCAGCACTGTACCTTGGGAATAGAATGTAGGAGGTCTGGTATCTCTCTCTCAGGACTCGATATCCCAGTCACCCCCAAGGGTAGGCTGGAAACGCCGGAGCTGGATTTTCTCGGCAGGAGAAAAGACAGCGTCTTTCTCAGCGCGTCAAAGAGGAGGGGCAGCGTCCGTGGGCTTGTCGCATCTGCTGGGCTCTGGGCAAGTAGATAGCTGCTCTGCTCCAGAATTCACCACCGTGTGTTTGCTTAAGGCAACGTTGGTATATTTATACCTGAAGGTGCAGAGTTTGATGTTAGGTTTGGACATAAGACGTCAATAAAGATGTCACTAAGAACTGGCCGTTACAGTGCTTGCAGGAGTTCTATTACAAATCAAAACAAAGCAAGTGGGGATTTCCCAGGTTGCTGGAGGTTTGGTGTGTCGAAAGAACTCGGTGTGCTTTCTAGGAATCCAAGGAAGTAGCTTTTGCCGTGCCTTGAACTGCAAGGGCGATTTACTAAAATATGGATCTGATTCTTATGCCATTATAGGGATATGTATTGATTATAGCCGTATAGGGGCATAAAGTCACAATATTGAATCGGGTTCCTAGATAAAACACATCACCCACTCCACGATTTTATGTCCATCAATTACTAAAAACTAAGCAATATAGATGCATGTGTATTCCAACCCATCCCAAAATACATTTTGCATTCGAAATGGTGTATGTGAAATACACGGAACGTTATAGGTACTGTACGTTTTTAAGCAGTGTAATCATTCAAAAAATTGCATATATCTTTAGCTGAACGATTTGCGAAAATTACTCATGAAATGTCTCTTAATTACAGAAAAGAAGGTAGAGACTATTTCATCACATATAAATGAAAATTGCTTGTGAGTGTGCTAGAGGCTGCGGTAACATATTGTCTCTAGATTAGCTAAAATAGAAGCTCTGTTCTTTATGAATAGTTCTACTTCAAGCAGAGTACCAGTGCCAAAAAAAAAGGTAAATATTTTGTAATTTGGAAAAATTAATTTTGTTTTCAGGGGGAAAAATAGTTCCAAATGTTTGCAGTAGCTTTTGTTTCTCAAAGCTGAAGGCCGAATTCAGAGTTCATGGGAACGCTGTGTGCCGGGTTGTTTTATTTTAAAAAGTTATTGTTTCTGTTCAGGGGAGAACATCATTTCAGACAGACTCGCAAAAAATTGGTCTACATATTCAGGTGAGAGTTCGACCAAGTTTGAAAATGCTGCAACAGTGCAGTCGTGATAATGATTGCTTTCATCGATGTCAGTATCAGCAATACTCACAGAAGGGCGTACCTGGGTGATGTTGCTCTCATTTCTTGCTTCACTGCCACCACCTAATCGTAGTGGAGAAGTCTCAACAAATGCCGTCATCAGGATTGGTAAACGCTGGGGACAACACGATGCATGAGCCGTTACAGGACTTAGCAAAGTATCGATATCCATTGGTACTGCTGATTGTAGTGTAAGACAGGTGTCTAACACGCATTCTTCTCCGATTAGCATACATCGAAGCACAGGTAAGATGCAGTTCTGCCATATAGGTCTGAATGAAAGAAACCAGGTCATATTCAGATCTCTTAGCCGGGCTAATCCAAGGACTTTAGTTATGCGGTCCCGATAGCGTATAGCTAGGATCGTTTCTTCTATTGTTGCTGGAGTCTTGTCTGCGTTTTGGCTTGCCATATCGGAGCAGAAGGGTCAAAAATAAAATTCCTGCTACGAGTCCCAAAAGTAGTAGTAGGCCGCCAAAGACCGAATGGACAAAATTGGGAAAGATGCCCAGAACTGCTTCGAAGGGTGTTAGCAGTCCCGAAAAAATTGTCTTAAATACATTTGCGATACCACTAGCATCTGACATATTTAGGATTTGGCTTAGCATTTCTACGAAATGCACGGGGCAATTGGTTGATAAAAGTGTATAACTCTGCAGTTGTCCTTGCAACTAGAAGATCATACGTTTCTTTTGATGACCTTATAGGCTCTGTTGTCTGTAAAAGCACAGACTTCATTCTGCTTAAAGTATCAATTCGTATAGAAGAGATATTCAAAGGAGGCCAAATCGTCACCTCTGAATCTCCAGGGCCGCTTGGATACAATGCTTGCATACAGCAAGTGACCATGGAGCTAACGCTTACGAGATATGCTTTCCCTGGCACCATGCCACAACAGCTTTGGTCCGTTATTAGAACGTAACTCCCGTTAGAAAGTTGTCTAAAGAATGGCCCTATCTGTGTTGCAGGTGTGCCGTGCTGGTGGCATGAAAGGTTATTTGAAGTCCCCTCACAGGCCCCATGCAAATTAATACCTTGGCACAAAAGTATACCGCTTAGTGATTGTTTACACTCATTACCACTAAGAAATACATTTTTGTTATTGTCACTATAACATGTTTGTGTATAAGGTAATTTCCATGATGACTTAATATACCCTTTACCCAACCTTTCATACTGGCCTGCTGGTATATACTCTTGGCAATTTTTTAATTGGAAAGTTGTTATCGGAATTGTGATTATTACGTGTATTATCCATTCAATGACAGGTCTTTCTGATATTGTCAATGGTAATCTCTCAAGTTTTTCAATGCTCAGAATAGTATAGTCTGCAACTTTCTGTGCCAAACTGATTTGTTTATCAGTAAGGTTAAAGATAGAGAACAATGACGTTGTGTTGATTAAACGCCAAGGCACATAGCCTGAACGCAGGTTTTGCAACGTCCAGCCTAGCTGTACAATAGAACGTAATTGGGACTGACCATGTTGTAACATTAGCAAGTCCTGATCTATTATGTCGATAGCAGAGGATACAATACTGTCCAATGAATATATTCTGGAGGACAGAGTCATTAACCCATTATCCACAACAGAAAGTGATTTTTCCAAATTAATACGATCAATTCCTCGTATTTTTTCCGCTGTCTCAATTTGAGTCACTTTCCAAGCTTCGTTGTATGCAGCGTATATACTGGCCGCTATGAAACGTTTTGGACGCTGTTTGCGTGGTCCCATTATGAAATCGCGCAAGTCAGCACCATCTTTAAGTAAAGACAAGTGTTGCTTAATTTCTGCCAGTGTGGATGTTTGTAGCCATTCAAGGCATAATTTTCCTACACTTTATGTTGTTACTATCCCTGGATGTTGTCTCTGGGAGTATCTAGGGTCAGGTCTGGTCATTTTTAACCCCTGTATTTTATTCAGGAATCTATCTTGACAGTTATTTATGTCTGTTGGCCAGATTAACCACTTTTTCCAATCAGGATGTGTTCTGTTTTGATGTAAAATTTGTGATATGTCTATCTCAATATCTGTGGTTGTATTATCAGGTATTGGCTTTGGAATAGACGGTTTGTTAAGGTCTTTAATCTTGGCTAGGCCAAGACAGGTAGTCTGTTGAATGGTGTCATTCAAGAACATTATTTGTTCTGGGATCATGCAGGCTCGAAATAAAGCTTCTAATCCTTGGACCTGCCATCCTTTTGTACCCCCGATGGTTTTTGTTTCAATGTTATTTTTCCAGAAATCAAAACCAAATGTAATCATTTTTTCATAAAATATTTCCGAATAAATCAGTTTAGTATTAGTCAGCATGTTTTTTGTGCCTGTTTTATCTAACAGTTTGTAATAGAATGTTTCAGCATCACTCGTGTTGAACCCTGAGAAGTATGGAAATTTCTCATAAAATGTTTTTGAACTGCTTTTTGGTGGTGTTGCACAATGTTCCCATTGATTATATTTAAAAACATTTCTAGGCTGTGCAGATTTATGCAAATAGTGGTGTGCATAGTGGTTGTAGCAATACATCTGTTCATAGTTCGATGAACCCTTTAAATAATCATGTTCTGTAAATTTTGCTGACAATACTAAATCTGACATCATATTATTTATGCTTTCAAAGTCCCAATCATCAGAGAATGTACTTGGTTTTACAAAGCCACTTAATGAAACCTTGAAATGATGTGGATATTTCAAGAGCTCGACCGGGCCATATATTTCGTAATCCGTTTTGTCCCAAACTACCCCGCCGGGTATTGGAATGGCTGTCACATTCACTGATGATAGTTCTCTTTTCTCGATGTGAGATGATTTGTGTGGCTTTAAGACCAAGTTGATGTTCTGACTTGCTGTGTCCATTGTACTGTATTTTCCTTCAATGAATTTTCCCAAACAAAGTACCATGATGAGCCAAAGCAGGAGGAAAAGTACACCTAACACAATCCAAAATTCAATCCATGGAGAAATCAGATAGGTTTCTTTGAGTTGAAGCAAGAGTTTTGTTGCTTTGTCTTTAAAAGTCTTTGTTGCTGGCTTTTCTTCTGATTCGCTTGGATCTACAGAAAAGTTATCGAAATTGATGAAGTAGCCAGATGCTGTTCTGTCAATTGTTGGAATTGCTTTTTCATTTGCACATTCTGATGCTACATCGTTGTAGACTGGTGTTTCTTGACAGACTGTTTCAATTTGAGTTTCAAGAGGCACAAGTTCCATGGCATTGTTGCATAGTCCTTTTTTATTCACTGCAGGTTTATCAAATGTGATTAGACTTTCAGTTTGAACCTCTTGGATTATAGCAAATATGGGTATTCTGCTATTTCTTGGGAGTCCACTGGGCCTACTACTTATTATTGGCCACAAGATTGTGGTTTTACCAGGTCGATGGATACAACTCGGTTCTCCTTTTTACCAGCAAGTGGCGGTAGTACAACTGATCTTGTTCCGTTGATGGCTAAGACAGGTACTGCTTTTCTGTAAGAAGGCCCAAATTCCTTCTTCACCGCGATCTTCTCTCTGACCAGATGCCCAATCTTTGGAATCCAGACAGGTCTTGCTGGGACAGGTGGTGTATCTTCAGTGGTTGTTTGCTGCTGTTTTAATTTTACGTTGCTCAGGGCTTTTCTTGTTTCATTTAAGTCCTGTAAAACAGCCAAACGATCTTTGATGTCAAAGCATTTTTTCTTATCTTCCACCACTGAAGCTTGACTATCTAAATCCTGAATATACATTCTTTCAGAACAATAGTTCGTACGGGCTGAAACCTTTTAGAGAATTTCTTGGCAGATTGTTAAGACTACGTTGGACACTTATTAAATGTTGGACCCACCCATCACCCGAACCTAATACCTTTGCCGTTATAGATTGCTTTATGTCTCAGTTTATTCTTTCCACAATCCCGTTTCCCTCAGGATGGAAGGGACAAGAGTACCGCAACCCAATGCCCATACTGGTCATGGCCTCCTGATAAGCTCGAGAGCTAAAAGCATGACCATGGTCAGAATGAAGCATGGCAATTGCGTATGTGCCGATAAAGACTCACAAATCTTTTATAACAGTTCTGGCGTCAGCCGAGCGCTGGGGACACATTTTTAAAGTGAATTTAGTCTTAAAAGAAATTAATAGGATGCTGGATTTTAAGTATAGATAGCCTTATGCTAATTACAGAAATGGCCATGGCAATACTCTTGTTGGCTCGTTACTGCGATCTCTGTTGCAGTCTGGGCGGCTTTTTGGTTTAAAGTATTTTATTAAGGTACAAAAACAACATGGGGAAGGGAATAGGAGGTCAAGCGAACATACAGTACAAGAAGCGGAACTTTGCTGCTGTTCAGAAGGAAAGTAGGGAGGCAGGAAGCCCCAGAGGGTAACAAGGCAGAAGTCATAAGGCAATAAGGCATCGTAAGTGGCCCCCCAGTAGACCCCCATTCCGTGAGTAATGCCGAGCTGTAATAGCGTCCCGCAACACAGCAAAAAAGAAAAGCGCACCATCCCCCCAACCCCCCGTCCCCGGAAAAGGAGAAGAAAGAGAAACAAGGAAGGAAAAGAAAGAAAACAATACCCCAACATCCCCGTCCGAAAGTCAGCATTAGAAGCATATAACCCCGCCCCCCACCCCCAGCCCCAGACCCCAAAACCCGCACCTTCACTCCGCTGTAGCCGCCGGCGGCGTCAGCCTAAGGAGTCGCAGGTACCGTGGACATGTGAGCTCGCGAAATTCCGTGGACAGCAGTGCCAAAAAGGGGTGCCAGAGCTCTTCAAACTGGTCAACATTCCCAGCCACCGTTAGCGACATCTTCTCCATGCCCAGTACCTGCCAGAGCCTGTGTAGCCAACCAGTGATAGAGGGGGCAGTGGGGGTACGCCAGAGTACAAGGATGTTTTGAACCGCGGAGCCTAGCGCAATCGCAATCTGCCTACCCCTACGGGACTTCAGCGGGTACATCAGGTCATTGGGGAGGCCTAGCAAGACATACGCAGGGAAGCGCGGGAGCTCGATCTCAAAATGCCTATCCACCTCATCCAAGACCTCTTTCCAGTAGGCCGACAGCACCGGGCACTCCCAGAGAATGTGCGTGAGGGTGCCCTCCTGTCCGCAGCCACGCCAGCAGCCCTTATCGCCGATTTTGCGCATCTCGTAAAGCCTCTCCGGGGTGTAATACCAGTAGGTGGACACCTTAGTAAAGGTCTCCGTCAGCCCAGTGTGGTACGCAGAGTGCCTCGCCCGATACGCAATCCTGTCCCACTCCTTGTGGCTCAGGGTCCTACCCAATTCCCTGTGCCAGCGCTCCCTCCCTGGGTTATGGTAATGAAACGGCGGGGGTTGGAGAAACTTGTACAAGTCGGTGATAAGCTTGGCATCCGAGGTCCGGGTCACCAGCCATCGCTCATAGGGCGTAATCGAACGGTCAGCGACATCGCGTATTGGGGGTTGAAGAGCCCAGTGGCGGACTTGCATATAGCGCAATCTGTCCCCCTCCGTCAGGCCAAACTCCTGTCGGAGCTGCTGAAAGGGGAGCACACCCTCCGGCCCGTAAATCTGGAAAAGCGCCCTACAGCCTGCGCTCACCCAGTGGGAAAAGGCACCCGGTTCCAGACCCGGAGTGAAGTCCGGATTGCCAACAATGGGAGTGAACGGCGATGGAAAAGTGGTGAGCTCACGAAGCTCACACACCGAGTCCCACACTCTCAGCGGAACCCGGGTGATAAAGGAGGCGTAGAGGTTAGGCGGGCGGTGAGTGCGCCGCAGGAACGGAACTTCCTGGAGGGTACGGCCCGCAACTGCCTGGTCTTGAAAGAGCCAGTGCTTGTCCGATTCCCACCGGCTCCACTCCACCAAGTACCGAAGTTGCGCCGCCTGAAAGTACTTCCGGAGGTCCGGGACCCCGAGACCCCCCGCCTCCGGGGCAAGCATGGAGAGGACCCGCTTCATCCGAGGCTTACGGCCCTGCCACACAAAGCGGGAGATGTCTGCCTGCGCCTGCCGTATCCAACCCACAGGGGGCTGGAGAGGTAGAGCGCGAAAGAGATACAGGATTTGAGGCAATATCGTCATCTTCACCGCTGCGATACAGCCCAGCCACGAGAGCAGGCCTTTGTTCCATCGGCCTAGTTCCTCTTTGATCTTCTTGCCCAGAGAAGAATAGTTAGCTGCGACCATTGCAGGCAAGGAGGGTGCGAGCAAAATTCCCAGGTAAGGCACCGTGGAGGAGGACCATTGCAGGGGAAAAAGACGCTGGAGATCCCGCCTGGTGTCGACAGAGAGCGACACGTCCAGGGCAGCCGACTTAGTCATATTCATTTTAAAGCCCGCCACGCGGGCAAAGGAGTTCAGTTCCTGGACGCATGCAGGGAGCGACCGCTTGGGGTCATCCAGGGTCAGCAAGACATTGTCCGCATATAGACTAACAGTATGCGTGTATTGCCCCATCTTCACCCCAATAGCATCCGGGTTATCACGAATCCTCTGGGCAAACGGCTCCATATAGAGGGCAAACAGGAGCGGCGAGAGGGGGCAACCCTGTCTCGTGCCGCGCTCAATGGCAAAGCTGCTGGAGCTGTGTCCATTGACACGCACAGATGCTGACGGTCTCCTATAGCAATTGAAGTCCATAGTGCGGAACTTCTCACCGATCCCCAGTTTCCCGAGAACCAGCTCGAGGTACGGCCAATGAACCCTATCAAAGGCCTTCTCCGCGTCGACCGATAGCAGCATCCGTTCCCCCGGAACGCGTGAGGCCTTTTCAAGCACGTGCGTCACCCTCTTGGTGTTGTCGACCGTCTGCCTACCGGGTACAAACCCGGCCTGGTCCGCCTCCACCAAACCTGGTAGATGTAGACCCAATCTGGCCGCCAAGATCCCCGTGTAAAGCTTGAGGTCTACATTTAGAAGCGAGATGGGCCGGTAAGAGCCACATAGAGTCCGGTCCTTTCCCGGTTTCGGGATAACCGACACAGTCGCCGAGAGAAGGTCCGGTGGGATGGCTCCCGATTCGGAGAAGGAGTTGAATAAGCGAGCCAGGAGAGGTGCGACAGTGGGGCAGAAGGTCTTGTAAAACAAGGCTGTATAGCCATCCGGCCCCGGGGCCTTGCCGTGCTTTAGCCGTGCAATAGCGGAGATGACTTCTTCCACATGAATATCCCTCTCCAGGTGGTCCGCCTGGGCGGGATCCAGGGCTGGGAGGGTTACGGAGTCCAAATAGGCCTCAGCCTCTCCCGGTGGGGAGGGCTCTGCAGTGTACAGCGCCTCGTAAAAGGCACGAAAGGAATCCGCCACCTCCGCATCACCGGATACCGGGACCCCATCTACTCCCACTAGCTCTTTTACTACGTTGCGTTGCTGCGCAGCCCTGAGCCGGTGGGCCAGGAGCTTACCGCATCTATCTCCGCCGGTGTAGAAGGCATGCTTCAGGCGCAACGCCGCATACTCCGCCCGGTCCAGGTCCAACGCAGAGAGGAGTTTCCGCGCCGCCTTCAGCTGCCTCCAAACACGGGGAGCCCCCGTCCGGCGGTGAACCTGTTCTAGTTCTCTGACCTGCGCCGTTAGTTCCTCCCTTTTGCGTTGGCGCTCCTTGTTCTCCGCCGAGGAAATGGAGATAAACTCCCCTCTGACGACCGCTTTCAAAGCCGCCCACTGCGTTGCCAGGGACGTGTCGGAGTTGTTATTGTGGGTCAGGTACTCCTGGATGACCCCCTCCACTCGCTTCACCACCGATTTCTTATGGAGAAGCGTGTCCCGAAGCCGCCACATCCCTCTGGAGGGGGGGGCTGCCGGCCAAGCAAAGACTCCGGAAACCGGCGCATGGTCGGACAGGGACAAGACCCCGATGTCCGCCGTCGTGGTGGCCGAGCAAAGCGGTCCGCTCACCAAGAGGTAATCCAACCGCGAGTAAGTGCGGTGTGCGTGGGAGAAGTATGAGTAGTCCCTATCGGTGGGGTGCACGGTGCGCCAGAGGTCATGCAGATCCATCTCTGCAATCAGGTCCTGTACCGCTTTAGAAAGCTCCCCCGTCTGCGGAAAGCGCTGGGCGGACCTATCCAGGGTGGAGTCGAAGACCATGTTCAAGTCTCCCCCCAGGATGATATGGCGATCGGGCGAGGCAGTAACGTCCACCAACACAGATTCCAGGAAACGATCCTGGTGGTCATTCGGGCTGTACACGGAACCAACCGTAAAGGCAACACCTCCTAGACGCATGCGATACACTAGAAGCCTCCCCTTCTGCTCGGCATGTTTATATAACACCTCACCCCTAAAGGAGCTGGCTAGAAGAATGGCCACCCCTGCGCTCTTAGTCGCAGCCGAGGAAAAGAGTTGTGTGGGGAACTTGGCAGAGCGCAACCTATGGCAATCTTTAGAGAGTAAATGGGTTTCCTGCAGGAGGCAAATATCCGCCTGCGACCCCTCTAGCAAAGAAAGGATCGCCCTACGCTTCACAGGGTTATTCAGACCCTTAACGTTAAGGGTCACCACTTTCAGGGGCGGCATCTCTCCCGGGGAAGCAAAGCGCTATGCAGCAAGCGAGGGATTAGCGGAAGGGGCGCGCGGGCCAGGGGCGCAGGGAAGGCCAGAGTCGGCTTCGCATGTATTCGGACAGTATGGGACGGGACCCTCCCAACATCAAACCAGTTCTTAAACCCCCCTAAAATCAACCCATGGCAACCAGCCAAAACCAAAAACAAGAAAAAACACCCCATTGTCTCAGTCAAGCCCAAGTGGGCGAGTCTGCAGAAAACAGTCAAGTGGACGTCCAGCCACACACCTCCAACCTCTCCCCCCCATCCCCCAGCCCCAACCCAGCATCGTAGAAGCTAAGAGACTCTCCCCCCGGAGTAAAGTTAGGCCGTCAGGGCCACGCCGGTAGATTCAGGCAAGTTCCTGGCCGCAGTCCTCAGGGCCTCCGCCATGTCCGCTCTGATGGTAGGGGAGTCAGGACGACTCGCCGCCGCCGACAAATGGCGCCTCCTCGATCTCCGTCGGCCCCGCCGCTCGGGGCGCCTCCACATGGGGGTAGCCCCTTCTTCCTCTGTAGCTGTGAGGCCCAGCACCCCACAGACATCCTGTAAGGAGCGCAGCTGATGTAGCACCCCATTCCATCGAAAGATAAGACGGAAGGGGTGACCCCAGGAATAGGCCGTTTCATGCTCCCGTAGAAAGTCCGTGGCGATGCGGAAAGACCTGCGTTTCTGCAGTGTAATGGCGGACAGGTCTTGATAGAGCGCCACGGGCCGTTCTCGAAAGGACAGCGGTTGCTTCCTACGGGCCTCCGACATGATGCGCTCTTTTAGGGGGAAATCCGGTAGGAATGCCAGGATATCAGGCGGGGGCGCCGATGACTGGCGCTGGCGGCCCACCCTGTGCGCCCTGTCGATGCGGATCGGGAAGTCCGCTCCTTCTTCCAAGATGTCGCGGAACAGGTCCTGCAGATAGGCCACTAGGTCCGTACCCTCATCCGCGGATGGAACGCCTCGCACCCGGATGTTGTTCCGCCTGGACCTGTTCTCAAGGTCCTCCGAGTGGGCCTGGAGCTCGACACACTGCTCCCGTAGGCGAAGGACGTCCTGCTGGAGGTGGACTATCTCCTCGTCGCGACGCTGAGCCGCCGTTTCCACAGTGTCGACCCGCTCGCCCAGGCCTTCGACTTCCCTACGTACTTCACGGACCTCCCCGGCCACCTCGGTCTTGAGAGTCTGGAATTCCTCCTTGAGAGAGCTGAATAAGTCCTCCATGAAGGACCGCGTCACTGGTGGTTCGCCACCGGTGGCGTCCGTTGAGGCCCGGGAGGACCCCGGGGACGGCTGCGTCCTGTCGCGTAGTTGCTGGGTCCTGCCGAGCATTTCCGGCAGAGTGCGATCTCCCCGTGCCGCGCCCCGTCGCACAGTCATCCTGGCATCCGCGGTGGATGAGGCCTAGAGCCAGCCGCTGTGGACCTGCCCAACTGCTCGTGGGCACCAGAAGCGAAGTCCTCACCAAGGACAAGGGTAGTGCGTCACAGGCGACAAAATGGCGGCCCGGGTCAGGGCGAGACGACCATCGAGCCAGTCGGGGTGGTCAGCAATGTTCAAAACGGAGGCTTCCAGCCATGTGTTCCCAGGGGGGACAGTAGATGCGTAGGCACCAGAATGAGCCAAGGTGTCCACGAGGCAAGGGCGCGGGCGAGGGCCACCAGTTCCAGCTCCACAAAGACAAGATGGCGGGAGGGCGGAACCCAGATGGACAGCCTAGACCAGCAAGTCTATGGGCGACCCCCAAACAGCAATGGATCGTGAAAGTGCGAAACCAATGTCCCCCCTTAGCACCGGCCAATACGCCCGGTCCGGGCACCGCTCAGACTTCGCCGTCCTTCGCTTTCAGGCTCGGGGTCTGCAAGGCTCCACACACCGACATCCATGGCAGGGGGGTGGATCGTCGTCGCAGGGCTAGGGTCTGTCGTCCGGCGATGGTTCTTGCCACAAGGGCGCCGGCCAGAAAGCCTCCACACTCCGCGGAGTCCGACTAGTCCGCTCCCCCAGGGTCTCCAGCGTTTCAGCACTCGGCCCAGCCGAGGCGCGCGGACAGCGCCGCAATACGCTCCGCCTCCAGGCCCTTCTCCTCGGGGCGACCCAGGCTCCACTCGTTAAGCAAACTTTTCGGGGACTTCCCCCGAGGCAACAGAAGTCAAAGTGGTATCAAAATGCGCCCCAAGAACTCCGGCACAGTTCTCTCGCCCGCAGTGCAGCTGCGGGGGGAGAGAAGCGCAGGAATCGGGGCTCGAGCTGAGCTGGGCCGGGGGAGCTACGGGAGGAAGCGTCTGCTCACCCCGCCATCTTGGCCACGCCCCCTCTGGGCAGCTTTTTGCAAATTTATAATGTTGCAGGCTCATCCCCGGCCACCAGTATTCTGATTGTAATTCTTTCAGAGATTCCTTCATCTGTTTGTGCCTCGGACCTTCACCCATGTGTGCGTCTGCTACTAATAAAACTCTCCTGTTCATGTTTGGAATCACTCTATCCCCCACTCCAGGGATTCGAGCAAAAGGAACAGAGTTTGCATCAATTACGTATGTATAATTGAGTGGATAGTTCACGGGTAGTGCTGCACAGTTGCCCTTTGAAGACGTTTTTACCGCCAGCATCGTTTCCCCGTCTATGTATTTTTCTGAACGCTTTTTTGTGGCTACGGAAGCCGGTTGAGTTGCTTCCGCTTTGGCTGTATTAGCCAATGAATTCCCTGCAACGTGAACGCCATCACGTTGATGACTCAATGTGTGTATCACGTGAGTCAAAAGAACAACCTGTTCCCAAAGCATTTTATGCTTTATTGTGGCACCTGTGTCACTTTTGTAATCGTTTTGAACCCATTTCTGCAAATCATTATTGTAAGTTTTGACGCAGGAATGCGAATCGCACACTATTAGTGTCGGGAAATTCACGATCGGCATTCTCAAGCGCCATCTTTAACACCTTGACTGCTAAGGCAATTCCCGCTGGGTGCTGAGCTTATATGAATATCATTGTTTCATGACGAGCTCAGCTCGTCATAAGCACACGACCAATGAGCAGCAACGGGGTTAAAGATCTGATTTCAGCTCGCTGAGCTGAACAGTTTCTCAGTGATTCAGTTTTCGTTATTTTTGGTCTGAATTTACCACAGAGCCAGCGACCTTTAACAATTGTGCAGGCTGCTTTGTACTATTTATCATCTACATTGTAATGTTGTACAAATCTGTCCGTATAGATTATACAAGAGTACTGTTGGAGAGGCAGAATTTCGATTGGCAGAGGATATTCAAAGGCTGATTCTGCTGTAAAAACAGTTATCCTTTTGCCTTGGGCTAGGGCTCCTTCTTTTGCTATAGCAGTCTGTACCGCCTTCACAGTATTTTCTTTAAGACTGAATGTTTTTTCTGTTTGTGTGTACAAATGTGATTTGTATGCTATTGCTACCGTTTCTCCCTCATTAGAGGTCAGGTACGTGAATCCGCATCTTCCTGGGATGACTCGGATTACAAGGCTGCGTGTATTGTCACGTGTTTCTAATTTTGTTTTAGCTAACATGTCTGTTTGCAATGATCTCAAAATTTCTGTGTGTTTCTGAGTCCAATTTATTGGTTTGAAATCAGGTTTTATTATTTCGTAGAGAGGTTTAACCCTCTCTGCATAATTTAGAATGTAAGTTCTTCCGAAATTCAGGAAGCCTAGTACCGATTGTAAGTTCTTCAGCGTTTTTGGTGCTTGGAGTACAGCACATTTCTCTAAGAAGTTGTCTGCTAGGCTTTTGCCTTCACTTGATAATTTGTATCCTAAAAACAGGACCGTCAGATGGGCAATTTGTGACTTTTTAAAGTTGAATTTGTAACCCTCTGCTGCAAACCCAAGTATTATGGTGTTCACTCTTTTCAAGTGAGTATCCAAGTCGTCGTCTGTGAGATAGATGTCATCGACATAAGATAATGCCTCATCATCATACATTTGTAGTAACTCTGTTACTCTGGCTGAGAATAATCCTGGGCTATTCTAGAATCCTTGTGGGAGTCGACAGAAATTTTCTGTGACCCCATTATTGAGAAAGCGGTTAAATACCTGCTTCGGGTGCAATATTTTGACAAAAGAATCCATTAGAAATGTCTAATGTTGTTTTTTATTTTTTGCGAACTATGTTGTTCATCAGTGCCGCACTGTGCGAATTTTGTACCGCAAATGTTTAGCAACACGAGTTTAGGTGTCTGTAGTCCAAGACTAGACGATATGAATTGTCTGGTTTGGAGACAGGAAACAAAGGATTGTTCATTTGAGAGGTGCATGTTTCAATCACCCCTTGGTACTCAAGTTGATCTAAAGTCTCCCTGACCTGTTGTTTAGCTTCTTGCTTGATTGGGTACTGCCTTTGTGCAGTTGGTTGACATTTTAACTGGATTTTGTGAGGAGGAGAGTCCTCATCCCATCCTTCATGATTCTTATATAATGCAGGTGCTTGAGCTACTGCCCATTTTCTAGCATATATATATTTCCTATGAATTGGAATATGATTTGAAGAGGCAGGCATAATAATTTCTTTGCCATGAGGGCACTCCCTGACAAACTCTGGTGGCCAGTCTTTTTCAGCTAATAGGATGTCATAGCCTTTTGAGAGGTTATCCCAAAATAGACCCCTTACTCTCCTAGTCTTATCTCCCTCTATACGCAGTGTTATTTCGTATATTTTATGAGGTTCGCTAACTCTGGTATCTGCTGGTATCTGCTGCACGAATATATTCATTCGTGTCCACTGTCTCCAGATGATTCATCAGGATCCTGCGAGCTATGGTCACTTCTGTTGCGCTGTCTAGCATTGTCTGTGCCCACTCTCCGTTTTTCAGCTGTGTCCTCAGTATTCTCGGCATGTTTGATTACTTTAATACTGGCTACCTTCTTTCTTGGAAATTGTAATTTTTTACTTTGAGCAGGTTCCTTGTCTTTGGACTTGGCGTGCTCTTCCCTGTGTTCTAACCGTCCTCTTCTTTCCGATTTCTGCGAAAAAGATCGAGAGTGACGTGTATCATTACTTTGATATCTATCAGGTTTTTTCAAATTATCCCTATTTCTAAGGTTGTATCTTTTCTCTGAGGGCTCCCTTTGGGGAGACCGGTGTTCTCTGTTCGGAGATCTTTCCCTCCGCTGAGGAGACCTTCCTCTGGAGTGGAATCTTTTTTCTTTGGGACTGGATTGTTTATTTCAATCCCAGCTCTTTTTTGGAGTGTTTTGATTATTTTTAATAAATATCTTTTCAGGATTTTCAAGTAGTTGGGGTTTTACCGGTTTCCCTCCCAAACTATCTCTACCTAGTTCTTCATAGGATTTTTCTATGATTCAGGCAAGTTCAATTGGTTGATCTGTTATATCTTTTTCTTTCAATTTCGGGCGGATCGCGACAGATGCTGCTTCTCCCTTTATGTTGGCTAATAATATAGCCGAGACCTGCTTGAAGTCTTTTAGTAATTTCATACCAAGAGTTAAAGCAGGTTCTGGACCGTATTCGTTTTGAATCTGTCTTTGTACATCTGGTATTACTGCCATAGACGGAACACCATGTGTTTTTGTGTAAATGGAAGCAAAGACTGTACCCCAAGTGTCACAGTCCTCCACATGTGGTGCGACCCCCATTGGAAGGCAGATGGTCAGAATTCTGTGTTTCTCAATAGGGGTAGTATTCTGGAATACTGCCTCTATTTGAGTTATTTTTTGTGCTAGCCAGAATGGATTTTGTTCCCGTTTTGCAGGCGTTTTACCAAGACATGATTATATGTTCTGTGGTGTAATTTTATTTGTGTTCCCCTGATGAGGGGTCAGCTGTGGAATATTAATAGCTACCTCGTGATGTCAGTCCGTTTTCTATAAGTTTTAAAGTTATAGTTTTTCTTATGATGACCGGAATGAGTATAGCATTTTGGTCATTCTGTAGGAGACTCGTGTCTCCCTCTATTAGTTGAGCTGCTATTCTAGCTGCTTCCCTTTCTTCCGCACTTTCCACCATTTTTACTGGTAAAAAGTTTTTTGTTGCAGATCAGGTTTCAAGGAGACACAAGATTAGGTGCACAATATTTTGGAACACTGTATCCTTCAACGTTGACTAAACCAGAAACTCTACATAGGAATCTCTTCCTGCTAAGTTCCTCCAGATTTTAACCTTTCACCCACTCCAGACGTCTATTGGAGTATTTACGGGGAAAAAGGGTCTGGTAAGTTGTGTGGGGTGGGAGGGGGGGTCTACGCTACCTTCTAGACACCTCACACGAGTCCTCGGACGACCACTAAGATAGCGTCGAGTTAACATGGGGCCCCCGTCAAGACAAGGGAAATTGGAAATAGGCACAAAGGTGTAGTCCTCTGTGCGACCGCCCCTCACAAGTGAGGGGGGAGTTCTGGGTTAGGGATCTGACACCGGTTACGACCTTGCCGTTGGCCCGTAATGTTAGGATGTACAATTTCAATTTTAAAAATGCATTTGCAGGATGTTTAGTATCGGCTAGGAGAACCTTTGTATTAGAGATGTGTTAAGGTTAGCCAAGAACATCGTAATGTGGAAATGAAATTGTACATGATATGAAACTGTTATTTTAATGTTTTAATTTTGTTTCATATTTTTAATAAATACGGCCGGGAGGGTAACTCCCTCCCGCCTTCCAAAAGTTCAGAACCGTTTCCGTATTCCCATTCTTGGGGATTGTGTTGAGAGGGGGTGGCGGGTATCTCAGCCATATAGAAAGAAGATAGAGAATAAGTGGGGAGAGCATCATTTTAATAGAATCTAGGCGACCCCACCAAGAGAGGAAAAGTGGATGCCATCGGTCAATAGATGTAGATAGAGTTTTGGAAAGATTATCAACGTTTTCTTTTAATTTTTCTGGAATAGTGGGGGAAAACCATAAACCTAAATATTTATTTTAGAGGTTTTCCAAGAGAACCCAGTAGAGATAACATCCTGTTTCAAACAAAGAACATTAAAGGGAGAACTTCACATTTATCCGAATTAAGTCTATATCTGGATAATTTAGAAAAGGTATCAACTTGAGAAAAGAACGCCGGAAGAGAAGTAGAGGGATTCGAACAATATAGAAGGATATCATCAGCGTAAACAGACATTTTAACCTGGGCAGTATCAATGTTATAACCAGTAATTCTGTCATCTAATCTAATTTTCGTTATAAAAGGCTCTAAAGCAATTATAAATAAAAGAAGAGATAAAGGGCAACCCTGACATACTCCTCTGAAAAGAGGAAAATATTCAGAGGAGTTCCCATTAACAAAAATCGAGGCCTTTTGCCAGAATATAAAAGTGAAATAAGATAAGAGAAATTAATTTAGCAGGGAACACAATCCATTTAAGTGCTTGAAACATAAAATCCCATCCAATCCTGTCAAATGCTTTCTCAGCATCCAGTGCTATCGCAGCAATGGGATATTGTAGGGAGGGAGCTTTACTTAAAATATTAAAGAAAACTCTGGAATTGTCTGAAGATAAGCGACTTTTGACAAATCCTGATTGTTCCGGGCCAATAATATTGGATAAAATGGGATCAATACGAAGAGCGAGGGTTTTTGCAAAAATCTTATAATCTAAATTAACTGAAGAGATTGGACGATAATTTTTACAAAAAGAGTGATCTTTATTCTCTTTGGGAATTAAACAGATGACGGCTTCTTGGGAAGAACCTTCTGTAATAAAGAATTTATAAAGTAGTAAGAGATGGGGAAGTAATAAAGACGCGAAATGGGTATGAAATTTCATGGTAAAACCATCCAAACAAAGGTGCTTTTTTCCCTTTTCAGAACTGATACAGCATGTTTAGTTTTGGATAAGGTGATGTCCGATTCAAGTGATGCAAAACCAGTGTCATGAGCAGGAGGAGAATGAATTGAATGAAATAAAGAGGAGAGGTCAACAGAAGATGGTTGTTGCTCCGGCGTGTATACATTTTTATAGAAAGAGACAAATTCATTAAAAATATCATTGTTTTTAAAAAGCGAATCACCGACATTGTTGCGAATGGACTCAATTTTAGTCCATTCCCGGTGAATCTTTAAATATTATGCAAGAAGTTTACCCATTTTATTCTGGCCTCCGTAATATCGGGCACTGCTTTTCAAGAGATAAGAGGATGCGGCTACCGTAGAAGATTTATTAAAATACCTTTTTGCCTCAATAAGCTTTTTTAAGGATGTTTCCGAATTTGAGCGATAATAACTATATTTAAGTTCCTTAATTTTGGCTAACAGCTGAGCATTTTCAGCTTAAAAAAATGTCTTCTTCCTTGAAACAAAATGTATGATAAAACCTTTAGCTGCCGCCTTGAAAGAGTCCCAAATCATTACCGGGAAAGAGTCTGGGGTGGAATTAGTAGAAAAGAATTCAGACGCAAAAGAGGTGAATTGGCCTGTGAAATTGGGATCTGAAAGTAAAGTATTATTAAAACGCCACCTACCAGCATGGGTGGAGAAAGGTCGCAGATCAACATCAACAAAAACTGGAGCATGGTCGGATATTAGGATGGAGCCAATCTCGGCACGCGAGCCAAGTTGAGACAAGGGTTTACTGAGAAAAAGATAGTCTAGTCTGGATTGGGAGTTATGAGGGGGAGAGTAAAAGGTATATTCCTGTAGATCTGGATTACAGAGCCTCCAAATGTCAATTAAAACTTTGCGACGTATTGTTGTGTAGATCCTATTTTCCCTATAGTCCCTGCGCATTGGAATACCATAAACAGCAGTGTAGACGTAGGACTGTGGTCATCTAGGTCTCTACTGACTATGTTAAACTTAATTTAGGTTTGTGCCAGCTAGCTCAGAGGTCACTGGAAACTTTCTTGAATGAATAGGAAGTGATCAGCTTCTCTGGCTCAGACAAGAAGGGATTCAGCTTCCGACAACCGCATAAACATGACAACTTTGCTCCCTCAGAATAAGAGTAAATCTCTAGAGTCGTGTGAAACAATAGACAGCTATTTCACTCAGTCAGATGTGCATACGTAGTTTCACCAGGGTGCAGAGAATAGAGAGACGGGCGTTTTCAATAAAAGGTATTATTTATTGAACAGTCTTCCTTCTCATGCAAGAGAAATGGATTACCACAATTGCAATACTTAATATAAAGTAAAGTACGTACAGTAAAAGGAGTATTATGAAATAATACTGTAAAAGCATTGATATGGTTTCTTAGCCATAAGACACTTTAAAGTGGATAAAATATATATACATATATACATAGGCTAACATGCTCAACTGGTGCTTCTAAACTAAGCCTACCCCGGTGTACCTGTTCTTAGTCTAATACGTGGGAAGGAGTAAGTAAATAGCAGTTTAAGTTAAGTAGGTTTGTTGCCAAGGATCTGTTCATGAATTCTCTCTAAGGGTTTAGTCAGCACTGTACCTTGGGAATAGAATGTAGGAGGTCTGGTATCTCTCTCTCAGGACTCGATATCCCAGTCACCCCCAAGGGTAGGCTGGAAACGCCGGAGCTGGATTTTCTCGGCAGGAGAAAAGACAGCGTCTTTCTCAGCGCGTCAAAGAGGAGGGGCAGCGTCCGTGGGCTTGTCGCATCTGCTGGGCTCTGGGCAAGTAGATAGCTGCTCTGCTCCAGAATTCACCACCGTGTGTTTGCTTAAGGCAACGTTGGTATATTTATACCTGAAAGGTGCCGAGTTTGATGTTAGGTTTGGACATAAGACGTCAATAAAGATGTCACTAAGAACTGGCCGTTACAGTGCTTGCAGGAGTTCTATTACAAATCAAAACAAAGCAAGTGGGGATTTCCCAGGTTGCTGGAGGTTTGGTGTGTCGAAAGAACTCGGTGTGCTTTCTAGGAATCCAAGGAAGTAGCTTTTGCCGTGCCTTGAACTGCAAGGGCGATTTACTAAAATATGGATCTGATTCTTATGCCATTATAGGGATATGTATTGATTATAGCCGTATAGGGGCATAAAGTCACAATATTGAATCGGGTTCCTAGATAAAACACATCACCCACTCCACGATTTTATGTCCATCAATTACTAAAAACTAAGCAATATAGATGCATGTGTATTCCAACCCATCCCAAAATACATTTTGCATTCGAAATGGTGTATGTGAAATACACGGAACGTTATAGGTACTGTACGTTTTTAAGCAGTGTAATCATTCAAAAAATTGCATATATCTTTAGCTGAACGATTTGCGAAAATTACTCATGAAATGTCTCTTAATTACAGAAAAGAAGGTAGAGACTATTTCATCACATATAAATGAAAATTGCTTGTGAGTGTGCTAGAGGCTGCGGTAACATATCGTCTCTAGATTAGCTAAAAATAGAAGCTCTGTTCTTTATGAATAGTTCTACTTCAAGCAGAGTACCAGTGCCAAAAAAAAAGGTAAATATTTTGTAATTTGGAAAAATTAATTTTGTTTTCAGGGTAAAAAAATAGTTCCAAATGTTTGCAGTAGCTTTTGTTTCTCAAAGCTGAAGGCCGAATTCAGAGTTCATGGGAACGCTGTGTGCCGGGTTGTTTTATTTTAAAAAGTTATTGTTTCTGTTCAGGGGAGAACATCATTTCAGACAGACTCGCAAAAAATTGGTCTACATATTCAGGTGAGAGTTCGACCAAGTTTGAAAATGCTGCAACAGTGCAGTCGTGATAATGATTGCTTTCATCGATGTCAGTATCAGCAATACTCACAGAAGGGCGTACCTGGGTGATGTTGCTCTCATTTCTTGCTTCACTGCCACCACCTAATCGTAGTGGAGAAGTCTCAACAAATGCCGTCATCAGGATTGGTAACCGCTGGGGACAACACGATGCATGAGCCGTTACAGGACTTAGCAAAGTATCGATATCCATTGGTACTGCTGATTGTAGTGTAAGACAGGTGTCTAACACGCATTCTTCTCCGATTAGCATACATCGAAGCACAGGTAAGATGCAGTTCTGCCATATAGGTCTGAATGAAAGAAACCAGGTCATATTCAGATCTCTTAGCCGGGCTAATCCAAGGACTTTAGTTATGCGGTCCCGATAGCGTATAGCTAGGATCGTTTCTTCCATTGTTGCTGGAGTCTTGTCTGCGTTTTGGCTTGCCATATCGGAGCAGAAGGGTCAAAAAAAAAAAATTCCTGCTACGAGTCCCAAAAGTAGTAGTAGGCCGCCAAAGACCGAATGGACAAAATTGGGAAAGATGCCCAGAACTGCTTCGAAGGGTGTTAGCAGTCCCGAAAAAATTGTCTTAAATACATTTGCGATACCACTAGCATCTGACATATTTAGGATTTGGCTTAGCATTTCTACGAAATGCACGGGGCAATTGGTTGATAAAAGTGTATATCTCTGCAGTTGTCCTTGCAACTAGAAGATCATACGTTTCTTTTGATGACCTTATAGGCTCTGTTGTCTGTAAAAGCACAGACTTCATTCTGCTTAAAGTATCAATTTGTATAGAAGAGATATTCAAAGGAGGCCAAATCGTCACCTCTGAATCTCCAGGGCCGCTTGGATACAATGCTTGCATACAGCAAGTGACCATGGAGCTAACGCTTACGAGATATGCTTTCCCTGGCACCATGCCACAACAGCTTTGGTCCGTTATTAGAACGTAACTCCCGTTAGAAAGTTGTCTAAAGAATGGCCCTATCTGTGTTGCAGGTGTGCCGTGCTGGTGGCATGAAAGGTTATTTGAAGTCCCCTCACAGGCCCCATGCAAATTAATACCTTGGCACAAAAGTATACCGCTTAGTGATTGTTTACACTCATTACCACTAAGAAATACATTTTTGTTATTGTCACTATAACATGTGTGTGTATAAGGTAATTTCCATGATGACTTAATATACCCTTTACCCAACCTTTCATACTGGCCTGCTGGTATATACTCTTGGCAATTTTTTAATTGGAAAGTTGTTATCGGAATTGTGATTATTACGTGTATTATCCATTCAATGACAGGTCTTTCTGATATTGTCAATGGTAATCTCTCAAGTTTTTCAATGCTCAGAATTGTATAGTCTGCAACTTTCTGTGCCAAACTGATTTGTTTATCAGTAAGGTTAAAGATAGAGAACAATGACGTTGTGTTGATTAAACGCCAAGGCACATAGCCTGAACGCAGGTTTTGCAACGTCCAGCCTAGCTGTACAATAGAACGTAATTGGGACTGACCATGTTGTAACATTAGCAAGTCCTGATCTATTATGTCGATAGCAGAGGATACAATACTGTCCAATGAATATATTCTGGAGGACAGAGTCATTAACCCATTATCCACAACAGAAAGTGATTTTTCCAAATTAATACGATCAATTCCTCATATTTTTTCCGCTGTCTCAATTTGAGTCACTTTCCAAGCTTCGTTGTATGCAGCGTATATACTGGCCGCTATGAAACGTTTTGGACGCTGTTTGCGTGGTCCCATTATGAAATCGCGCAAGTCAGCACCATCTTTAAGTAAAGACAAGTGTTGCTTAATTTCTGCCAGTGTGGATGTTTGTAGCCATTCAAGGCATAATTTTCCTACACTTTATGTTGTTACTATCCCTGGATGTTGTCTCTGGGAGTATCTAGGGTCAGGTCTGGTCATTTTTAACCCCTGTATTTTATTCAGGAATCTATCTTGACAGTTATTTATGTCTGTTGGCCAGATTAACCACTTTTTCCAATCAGGATGTGTTCTGTTTTGATGTAAAATTTGGGATACGTCTATCTCAATATCTGTGGTTGTATTATCAGGTATTGGCTTTGGAATAGACGGTTTGTTAAGGTCTTTAATCTTGGCTAGGCCAAGACAGGTAGTCTGTTGAATGGTGTCATTCAAGAACATTATTTGTTCTGGGATCATGCAGGCTCGAAATAAAGCTTCTAATCCTTGGACCTGCCATCCTTTTGTACCCCGATGGTTTTTGTTTCAATGTTATTTTTCCAGAAATCAAAACCAAATGTAATAATTTTTTCATAAAATATTTCCGAATAAATCAGTTTAGTATTAGTCAGCATGTTTTTTGTGCCTGTTTTATCTAACAGTTTGTAATAGAATGTTTCAGCATCACTCGTGTTGAACCCTGAGAAGTATGGAAATTTCTCATAAAATGTTTTTGAACTGCTTTTTGGTGGTGTTGCACAATGTTCCCATTGATTATATTTAAAAACATTTCTAGGCTGTGCAGATTTATGCAAATAGTGGTGTGCATAGTGGTTGTAGCAATACATCTGTTCATAGTTCGATGAACCCTTTAAATAATCATGTTCTGTAAATTTTGCTGACAATACTAAATCTGACATCATATTATTTATGCTTTCAAAGTCCCAATCATCAGAGAATGTACTTGGTTTTACAAAGCCACTTAATGAAACCTTGAATTGATGTGGATATTTCAAGAGCTCGACCGGGCCATATATTTCGTAATCCGTTTTGTCCCAAACTACCCTGCCGGGTATTGGAATGGCTGTCACATTCACTGATGATAGTTCTCTTTTCTCGATGTGAGATGATTTGTGTGGCTTTAAGACCAAGTTGATGTTCTGACTTGCTGTGTCCATTGTACTGTATTTTCCTTCAATGAATTTTCCCAAACAAAGTACCATGATGAGCCAAAGCAGGAGGAAAAGTACACCTAACACAATCCAAAATTCAATCCATGGAGAAATCAGATAGGTTTCTTTGAGTTGAAGCAAGAGTTTTGTTGCTTTGTCTTTAAAAGTCTTTGTTGCTGGCTTTTCTTCTGATTCGCTTGGATCTACAGAAAAGTTATTGAAATTGATGAAGTAGCCAGATGCTGTTCTGTCAATTGTTGGAATTGCTTTTTCATTTGCACATTCTGATGCTACATCGTTGTAGACTGGTGTTTCTTGACAGACTGTTTCAATTTGAGTTTCAAGAGGCACAAGTTCCATGGCATTGTTGCATTGTCCTTTTTTATTCACTGCAGGTTTATCAAATGTGATTAGACTTTCAGTTTGAACCTCTTGGATTATAGCAAATATGGGTATTCTGCTATTTCTTGGGAGTCCACTGGGCCTACTACTTATTATTGGCCACAAGATTGTGGTTTTACCAGGTCGATGGATACAACTCGGTTCTCCTTTTTACCAGCAAGTGGCGGTAGTACAACTGATCTTGTTCCGTTGATGGCTAAGACAGGTACTGCTTTTCTGTAAGAAGGCCCAAATTCCTTCTTCACCGCGATCTTCTCTCTGACCAGATGCCCAATCTTTGGAATCCAGACAGGTCTTGCTGGGACAGGTGGTGTATCTTCAGTGGTTGTTTGCTGCTGTTTTAATTTTACGTTGCTCAGGGCTTTTCTTGTTTCATTTAAGTCCTGTAAAACAGCCAAACGATCTTTGATGTCAAAGCATTTTTTCTTATCTTCCACCACTGAAGCTTGACTATCTAAATCCTGAATATACATTCTTTCAGAACAATAGTTCGTACGGGCTGAAACCTTTTAGAGAATTTCTTGGCAGATTGTTAAGACTACGTTGGACACTTATTAAATGTTGGACCCACCCATCACCCGAACCTAATACCTTTGCCGTTATAGATTGCTTTATGTCTCAGTTTATTCTTTCCACAATCCCGTTTCCCTCAAGATGGAAGGGACAAGAGTACCGCAACCCAATGCCCATACTGGTCATGGCCTCCTTATAAGCTCGAGAGCTAAAAGCATGACCATGGTCAGAATGAAGCATGGCAATTGCGTATGTGCCGATAAAGACTCACAAATCTTTTATAACAGTTCTGGCGTCAGCCGAGCGCTGGGGACACATTTTTAAAGTGAATTTAGTCTTAAAAGAAATTAATAGGATGCTGGATTTTAAGTATAGATAGCCTTATGCTAATTACAGAAATGGCCATGGCAATACTCTTGTTGGCTCGTTACTGCGATCTCTGTTGCAGTCTGGGCAGCTTTTTGCAAATTTATAATGTTGCAGGCTCATCCCCGGCCACCAGTATTCTGATTGTAATTCTTTCAGAGATTCCTTCATCTGTTTGTGCCTCGGACCTTCACCCATGTGTGCGTCTGCTACTAATAAAACTCTCCTGTTCATGTTTGGAATCACTCTATCCCCCACTCCAGGGATTCGAGCAAAAGGAACAGAGTTTGCATCAATTACGTATGTATAATTGAGTGGATAGTTCACGGGTAGTGCTGCACAGTTGCCCTTTGAAGACGTTTTTACCGCCAGCATCGTTTCCCCGTCTATGTATTTTTCTGAACGCTTTTTTGTGGCTACGGAAGCCGGTTGAGTTGCTTCCGCTTTGGCTGTATTAGCCAATGAATTCCCTGCAACGTGAACGCCATCACGTTGATGACTCAATGTGTGTATCACGTGAGTCAAAAGAACAACCTGTTCCCAAAGCATTTTATGCTTTATTGTGGCACCTGTGTCATCTTTGTAATCGTTTTGAACCCATTTCTGCAAATCATTATTGTAAGTTTTGACGCAGGAATGCGAATCGCACACTATTAGTGTCGGGAAATTCACGATCGGCATTCTCAAGCGCCATCTTTAACACCTTGACTGCTAAGGCAATTCCCGCTGGGTGCTGAGCTTATATGAATATCATTGTTTCATGACGAGCTCAGCTCGTCATAAGCACACGACCAATGAGCAGCGACGGGGTTAAAGATCTGATTTCAGCTCGCTGAGCTGAACAGTTTCTCAGTGATTCAGTTTTCGTTATTTTTGGTCTGAATTTACCACAGAGCCAGCGACCTTTAACAATTGTGCAGGCTGCTTTGTACTATTTATCATCTACATTGTAATGTTGTACAAATCTGTCCGTATAGATTATACAAGAGTACTGTTGGAGAGGCAGAATTTCGATTGGCAGAGGATATTCAAAGGCTGATTCTGCTGTAAAAACAGTTATCCTTTTGCCTTGGGCTATGGCTCCTTCTTTTGCTATAGCAGTCTGTACCGCCTTCTCAGTATTTTCTTTAAGACTGAATGTTTTTTCTGTTTGTGTGTACAAATGTGATTTGTATGCTATTGCTACCGTTTCTCCCTCATTAGAGGTCAGGTACGTGAATCCGCATCTTCCTGGGATGACTCGGATTACAAGGTTGCGTGTATTGTCACGTGTTTCTAATTTTGTTTTAGCTAACATGTCTGTTTGCAATGATCTCAAAATTTCTGTGTGTTTCTGAGTCCAATTTATTGGTTTGAAATCAGGTTTTATTATTTCGTAGAGAGGTTTAACCCTCTCTGCATAATTTAGAATGTAAGTTCTTCCGAAATTCAGGAAGCCTAGTACCGATTGTAAGTTCTTCAGCGTTTTTGGTGCTTGGAGTACAGCACATTTCTCTAAGAAGTTGTCTGCTAGGCTTTTGCCTTCACTTGATAATTCGTATCCTAAAAACAGGACCGTCAGATGGGCAATTTGTGACTTTTTAAAGTTGAATTTGTAACCCTCTGCTGCAAACCCAAGTATTATGGTGTTCACTCTTTTCAAGTGAGTATCCAAGTCGTCGTCTGTGAGATAGATGTCATCGACATAAGATAATGCCTCATCATCATACATTTGTAGTAACTCTGTTACTCTGGCTGAGAATAATCCTGGGCTATTCTTGAATCCTTGTGGGAGTCGACAGAAATTTCTGTGACCCCATTATTGAGAAAGCGGTTAAATACCTGCTTTCGGGTGCAATATTCTGACAAAAGAATCCATTAGAAATGTCTAATGTTGTTTTTTATTTTTTGCGAACTATGTTGTTCATCAGTGCCGCACTGTGCGAATTTTGTACCGCAAATGTTTAGCAACACGAGTTTAGGTGTCTGTAGTCCAAGACTAGACGATATGAATTGTCTGGTTTGGAGACAGGAAACAAAGGATTGTTCATTTGAGAGGTGCATGTTTCAATCACCCCTTGGTACTCAAGTTGATCTAAAGTCTCCCTGACCTGTTGTTTAGCTTCTTGCTTGATTGGGTACTGCCTTTGTGCAGTTGGTTGACATTTTAACTGGATTTTGTGAGGAGGAGAGTCCTCATCCCATCCTTCATGATTCTTATATAATGCAGGTGCTTGAGCTACTGCCCATTTTCTAGCATATATATATTTCCTATGAATTGGAATATGATTTGAAGAGGCAGGCATAATAATTTCTTCGCCATGAGGGCACTCCCTGACAAACTCTGGTGACCAGTCTTTTTCAGCTAATAGGATGTCATAGCCTTTTGAGAGGTTATCCCAAAATAGACCCCTTACTCTCCTAGTTTTATCTCCCTCTATACGCAGTGTTATTTCGTATATTTTATGAGGTTCGCTAACTCTGGTATCTGCTGGTATCTGCTGCACGAATATATTCATTCGTGTCCACTGTCTCCAGATGATTCATCAGGATCCTGCGAGCTATGGTCACTTCTGTTGCGCTGTCTAGCATTGTCTGTGCCCACTCTCCGTTTTTCAGCTGTGTCCTCAGTATTCTCGGCATGTTTGATTACTTTAATACTGGCTACCTTCTTTCTTGGAAATTGTAATTTTTTACTTTGAGCAGGTTCCTTGTCTTTGGACTTGGCGTGCTCTTCCCTGTGTTCTAACCGTCCTCTTCTTTCCGATTTCTGCGAAAAAGATCGAGAGGGACGTGTATCATTACTTTGATATCTATCAGGTTTTTTCAAATTATCCCTATTTCTAAGGTTGTATCTTTTCTCTGAGGGCTCCCTTTGGGGAGACCGGTGTTCTCTGTTCGGAGATCTTTCCCTCCGCTGAGGAGACCTTCCTCTGGAGTGGAATCTTTTTTCTTTGGGACTGGATTGTTTATTTCAATCCCAGCTCTTTTTTGGAGTGTTTTGATTATTTTTAATAAATATCTTTTCAGGATTTTCAAGTAGTTGGGGTTTTACCGGTTTCCCTCCCAAACTATCTCTACCTAGTTCTTCATAGGATTTTTCTATGATTCTGGCAAGTTCAATTGGTTGATCTGTTATATCTTTTTCTTTCAATTTCGGGCGGATCGCGACAGATGCTGCTTCTCCCTTTATGTTGGCTAATAATATAGCCGAGACCTGCTTGAAGTCTTTTAGTAATTTCATACCAAGAGTTAAAGCAGGTTCTGGACCGTATTCGTTTTGAATCTGTCTTAGTACATCTGGTATTACTGCCATAGACGGAACACCATGTGTTTTTGTGTAAATGGAAGCAAAGACTGTACCCCAAGTGTCACAGTCCTCCACATGTGGTGCGACCCCCATTGGAAGGCAGATGGTCAGAATTCTGTGTTTCTCAATAGGGGTAGTATTCTGGAATACTGCCTCTATTTGAGTTATTTTTTGTGCTAGCCAGAATGGATTTTGTTCCCGTTTTGCAGGCGTTTTACCAAGACATGATTATATGTTCTGTGGTGTAATTTTATTTGTGTTCCCCTGATGAGGGGTCAGCTGTGGAATATTAATAGCTACCTCGTGATGCCAGTCCGTTTTCTATAAGTTTTAAAGTTATAGTTTTTCTTATGATGACCGGAATGAGTATAGCATTTTGGTCATTCTGTAGGAGACTCGTGTCTCCCTCTATTAGTTGAGCTGCTATTCTAGCTGCTTCCCTTTCTTCCGCACTTTCCACCATTTTTACTGGTAAAAAGTTTTTTGTTGCAGATCAGGTTTCAAGGAGACACAAGATTAGGTGCACAATATTTTGGAACACTGTATCCTTCAACGTTGACTAAACCAGAAACTCTACATAGGAATCTCTTCCTACTAAGTTCCGGCGGATTTTAACCTTTCACCCACTCCAGACGTCTATTGGAGTATTTACGGGGAAAAAGGGTCTGTGTGAAAAAGCACGACTGAGTTACTCTAACATCTGGCGTTAGTTTTATCGCCTTACCAAACGTTGGGTGCCATGTAGTGTAGTTCCTATTTTCCCTATAGGCCCTGTGCATTGGAATAACATAAACAGCAGGGTAGACGTAGGACTGTGGTCATCTAGGTCTCTACTGACTATGTTAAACTTAATTTAGGTTTGCACCAGCTAGCTCAGAGGTCACTGGAAACGTTCTTGAATGAATAGGAAGTGATCAGCTTCCTTGGCTCAGACAAGAATGGATTCAGCTTCCGACAACCGCATAAACATGACAACTTTGCTCCCTCAGAATAAGAGTAAATCTCTAGAGTCGTGTGAAACAATAGACAGCTATTTCACTCAGTCAGATGTGCATACTTAGTTTCACCAGGGTGCAGAGAATAGAGAGACGGGCGTTTTCAATAAAAGGTATTATTTATTGAACAGTCTTCCTTCTCATGCAAGAGAAATGGATTGCCACAATTGCAATACTTAATATAAAGTAAAGTACGTACAGTAAAAGGAGCATTATGAAATAATACTGTAAAAGCATTGATATGGTTTCTTAGCCATAAGACACTTTACAATGGAAAAAATATATATACATATATACATAGGCTAACGTGCTCAACTGGTGTTTCTAAACTAAGCCTACCCCGGTGTACCTGACCTAAGCCTAATACGTGGGAAGGAGTAAGTAAGTAGCAGTTTAAGTTAAGTATGTTTGTTGCCAAGGATCTGTTCAAGAATTCTCTCTAAGGGTTTAGTCAGCACTGTACCTTGGGAATAGAATGTAGGAGGTCTGGTATCTCTCTCTCAGGACTCGATATCCCAGTCACCTGCAAGGGTAGGCTGGAAACGCCGGAGATGGATTTTCTTGGCAGGAGAAAAGACCGCGTCTTTCTCAGCGCATCAAAGAGGAGGGGCAGCGTCCGTGGGCTTCTTGCATCTGCTGGGCTCTCGGCAAGTAGATAGCTGCTCTGCTCCAGAATTCACCACCGTGTGTTTGCTTAAGGCAACGTTGGTATATTTATACCTGAAAGGTGCCGAGTTTGACGTAAGGTTTGGACATAAGACGTCAATAAAGATGTCACTAAGAACTGGCCGTTCTTACAGTGCTTGCAGGAGTTCTATTACAAATCAAAACAAAGCAAGTGGGAATTTCCTAGGTTGCTGGAGGTTTGGTGTGTCGAAAGAACTCAGTGTGCTTTCTAGGAATCCAAGGAAGTAGCTTTTGCCGTGCCTTGGACTGCAAGGGCGATTTACTAAAATATGGATCTGATTCTTATGCCATTATAGGGATATGTATTGATTATAGCCGTATAGGGGCATAAAGTCACAATATTGAATCGGGTTCCTAGATAAAACACATCAGTATAGCAGAGGTAAATTGTGAGTGCATCTTGGTTTTGGAGAATTTCACAGAGGAGTGTTGATCTACAATAGGGTCCATAATCTGGTTACAATCACCTCCAAAAATAACATAATCCTCATCAAACATAAGAAGCTTATCAGAAATTTGATTCCAAAACTTATTATCAATATTAACTGGTGCATAAACGTTTAACAATACTAAAGGAATGTGATCAATAAGTAATTTAACAATAACCCAACGACCATCCGGGTCATTCTCATGATGTACTACTGAAGGCTGATGTTTTTATGGCATAATATAGAATAGTCATTTTTCTTTCCTAAAGCTGGGGAAGACAAAACATGCCCAATCCAACCTCTTTTCAATTTGGCTGCTTCAGCTTCTGATAAAAAGGTTTCTTGGATAAAAGCAATATCAGTATTTAATCTAGCTAAATGGGTTAACACGTGTTGTCTTTTTATAGGATTGTTAACTCTTTTAACATTCTAGGTTACAACTCTAAATGTGAACCATTAAAACCAAACATATGCAATTATTATAAAAGCAGGAAAATGAGCATCTATCAATTTAAACATAAACAATCGTTATACAAACAGCACAAGAATTCACAAACCTGTTACTTGAGGAAAAAAGAATAGAGAATAAAAACGTATATGGAAAATTCAGGAGTGAGAAGATGAAAGAAAAAAGTAAAAGAGAAGCACTAGAGTATAGATGAATAAAGAAAGAAAGAGAAGTGAAAGGGACAGGAAGGGAAATAGCTGAGAAAAAGAGAAACAAAAAACAAGAATACAATAAATATCTAACAATAAAAGACGAAAAAAGATATCAAAAAGACATACCACAGAACAACAATAAGACTGGGGATGGTGGAACCACATAAGGAAGGTAGCACACTGGACCAAGGACTCCATCGGAACGCAGCAAAGGGATAAAGACTTCCAGGTATAACATGAAGGACATATAAAGCGATCAAGTGACCACAAAACCTGCACCTAAAAGAAAGAAGCCAGAAAGAGAAATTAATTAATAATTTAGATAATAACAAAACAGAACTCGAAATACATTAAACAGCAGGGAAAATAAAAGAGCAGATAATTTTGACAGAACATCACAACATCTGAAAGAAACAGGTTAGTATTAGATTCCTTACCTTCGAATATCCCCAGGCGTCAGACTGGATCAGGAAATTTTTGCGTAGCAGTACCCTTGCGCGTCGGTAGGCGTCGTCTGCGGCTCCGCGTCCGTCGTGGGTGCCGTGATGACGTCGTCGGAGTACTTAGACGCCGCCGCATCCGCGTGCTGACGTCAGCTCTTCTTTTTTCCGCGCCAGCAGCACAGATCTAGAACAAGCATTTACAATGCAATGGTTTTGCCTTTGTTAAAGTTAGAGCTATTGGCATTGCTCTTGACATTATTTTTATTTATGTTTTTTTTTAACATAAATAAATGGCATTGTCATTTACAATGCCACTAGCTTATCTCTCGCAAATGACACACACAAACACACACAGAGCCCCCCCCCACACACACAGCCACACAGAGCCCCCCACACACACAGCCACACAGAGCCCCCCACACACACAGCCACACAAAGCTTCCTACACACACAGCCACACAGAGCCCTCCACACACACCCACACAGCACAAGCAGGCAACAGGGGCACACGGAGGCACAAGCAGGCAACAGGGGCACACGGAGGCACAAGCAGGCAACAGGGGCACACGGAGGCACAAGCAGGCAACGGGGGCACAAGCAGGCAACAGGGGCACACGGAGGCACAAGCAGGCAACAAGGGCACACGGAGGCACAAGCAGGCAACAGGGGCACACGGAGGCACAAGCAGGCAACAGGGGCACGAAAACGGAGGCACAAGCAGGCAACAGGGGCACACGGAGGCACAAGCAGGCAACAGGGGCACACAGAGGCACAAGCAGGCAACAGGGGCACACGGAGGCACAAGCAGGCAACAGGGGCACACGGAGGCACAAGCAGGCAACAGGGGCACACAGAGGCACAAGCAGGCAACAGGGGCACGAAAACTGAGGCACAAGCAGGCGACAGGGGCACACGGAGGCACAAGCAGGCAACAGGGGCACAGGGAGGCACAAGCAGGCAACAGGGGCACACGGAGGCACAAGCAGGCAACAGGGTCATGAAAACAAGCACAAGCAGGCAAAAGGGTCACAAGCATGAATTGTAATTTAGACGGGGCTGAAGTGGAGAACGGTCAGTTCGGGAAGTAGTGCGGCTGGTGCAGTGGTACCAGGCCGAAAGGTGAGAGGGGCTGTCTGCACCCCAGTTTGGACAGTTTCCACTACCTAACAGGGATTGGTGGGAGGGGGGCGTACCTCTTGCTTGCTTTAGGGCTGTTACTTCGGGGACGCAGTGCACGCTGCTGCCTGCTGCCGCGGGGACACGACAACAGGCAGGGAGAGGACAGGCTAGGAGAGAGCAGGGAGGGGACAGGCTGGGAGAAGGCAGGGAGGGGACAGGCTGGGAGAGGGAAGGTTGGGAGAGGGCAGGCTGGAAGTGGACAGGCTGGAAGTTTAAAGGCTGGGAGAGGACAGGCTGGGAAAGGACAGGCTGGGAAAGGGCAGGCTGGAAGTGGACAGGCTGGGAGAGGACAGGCTGGGAAAGGGCAGGGACCATAAAATACATAGATATAAAATCATTTAAGATCCCCCGTCTTGTAACCATGTAACAGACGGACATAGAAAGTAAAAAAATATAAAACAATTATTAATCTTCGTAGTCCCGCTCCTCTCAGAATTCATTATCTACAGTAATTCATACGAAAATGAGCACACCACTAGGGTCCATAACAAGGAAAATAACGACAAAAATGAGAATACAGCCTGCATGCCTCATCTTCCAACACACTGCTAGGCGCTGCATTCCATAACACGTTTTTTGAGGGGGCCGTTTTATATAGCACGAACTCCACCTGAGGGTATTCGAGGCTTTACACGAGCACCAGTTATGTTACACAAGGACACATTCATTTTTGTTAGGCACGGGGAGAATAAGTGATTTGCCCAGAATCACAGGATGTTGAGCCAGCGCTGAGACTCGAACCTGGTTCCCTGGCTCCAAAGTCAGCAGCTCTGGCAGTTACGCCACATCCTCTCCCCCTTTAACTGCAGCTCGGTGGTCTCCATACACAACATGGACATTGGAAACACTAACCACAGCGGATCACAACTGTTGTAAAGTAGCCTCTGAAATTTTAAATAAAGTAAATCAATCTTCATTATTTCAAGTCGAAGCACCTCAGGAACGCATTGGGCCGAACCATGGGCCGGACAAAAAGGGGAGGGGGGGGTCAATGAAGGAAGGAAGGAAAAGAGAAAATAAACAGGGTTAAAGGGGGCAAAGTTATGAATTGAACAAAATCCTCCCAACCACACAACCTGCACCGTGTAGCATGCGACCCATGAGGGAAGCGTTTCAGCGCCCCATATAAGCACTATATAAATGCTGCAATACAATATGAGTCAACCACCTGACCTGAGTGTGAAACACAGCAGCCACTGCCCACTTGTGAACGGACACTAGTGACAACGCCGAGATAAGGAAAGCAGAGTCAACCACACGAACAAGACCGGCAGAACCCCGCAGTGAGCACAGTGCAGTGACTGAACTTAACAGTGAGTGTCAGCGGAAAACACACGCAGCTTTGGGTGTGAACGAACAGCAGTGACAACCCTGAGTGTGAGGGGACCGTAGACGTAGAGGCAGCCGGTGACAGCCCTGGGGTGGAAAGGAAGTAAAAAGAGGTCATGGGTGCAAGTAGAAAGAAGGCAATTTCCATTGTGTGGGCAGAACAGTGACTGTGGTGAGAGCCGAGTCAGAGTAGACACCCTTGAAAGAACTGAGACGGCACCAAGCAGTGATGGCACCTGTGGGCAGATAAACAGCAGTGACGGCCCACGGGTGCGCACGTCAAGTACCAAGATTCAGCATAGAGAAAACACACACGCTCTAGTGACAGCAGAGACTGGTGCCAGCTCAAGCAGTGACATCCCTGATTGACAGAGTTGTGACGACCCCTGTGATATGACCGTCAGGGAGACCACCTCACTCTACGTCATCACGGACACGGTTTCCAGTCATGAACTTTTCACCCTCAAATAGCAGGCATCAGTTCTGAACAACTCATTTCTTCAATTGAAGCAAATCCGGACTGTAACTCCCAGAATACATTACGATGTCATGACAGCAGATGAATGTAAACAGTGACTGCCATGACATGGAATGAGGCGGACACCCTATGACAGTAGCGCCTACAGTGACTGAGCAGAGGAGCGACAGCCCCGGGGCTGGATAGACAGAGGCGTAGATATTGATGGTGCAGCAGGTGCAGTGACACCAGGGCCAGAGTCGCGAGGGGCCACTGAACCCTGATTATTTATATTTTACTACCCAAACAGCAGGGTCTCCTGTTCCTTCCGGTGGGCATCCGGGCAGCAGAGACGATATTAAGTGAGCAGGGGGTTGCCAAACTGGGGTTGCTATCACTGAGAGCAGCAGGTGCATGACACCGAGGCCCATGGGCGTGACTGCCCCACTTAATCCCAATTAAAGTGGTTTTTTTAACTACCGAACCAGAGGACGGGACCCCATCCCCCCCTTACTTGCTTTAGGGCCCCTGGCACCCTAGGTGTGCCCCTGAATGAGTGCCCCCCCACCCCCTCGGAGTGAGAGCACACAGTAGACAAACTCACGCTGTTGTTGGGCCAGACACACGCAGAGGGCCAGCTGGAAGGCCAGGGCGCGCCCCAGGATGCACTTCATGGTGAGAGGTGCAAGTGCCGACACTTCTCTCTTTTCTTCCCTCTTCTCGCAGCTGTGTTACGGGCCGCTTCTCTACCTCTGACGTCCCTGCTGTCAGGGATAGAAGAGGGAAAGGTTTGCATTTTATAACCCCATTACCCAGACCAATCCACGGCGGGTCGAAGCAGGGGACAATCCGTCACTGGTCCATCGGGCTGCAGGCTGTAGGTCTCCGGGGTCCGAATATCCGAGTGTCTGGGGTGGACCGTGGAAGAGGGGTCATTGGGCCCCCGCTGGCTTAAATCTGCAGTCCTGGTGCGTCCCCACGCCTGACCGTGGACACCCTGCCGAGATCCATGTATGTGTCACTGTTTTATTTAAACAAAAGGGAGCCACCCAAATCGTGCGGATGCCCTCGAAACCAACCCTGTCCTCACACAAGCGCTGTGCTCAACAGCAGGGGTCGGGCCTCAGATTAATAAAACTAAGCACCAGTGTTTGGCAATGTAGCCGCCCGCCCGCGCAGTCAATCACACTGTAGGCTTGAGTGCTGTGCTGGGATGTGCTCCAGGGGAGGGACAAGCACAAGAGGAAGCCAAGAATAAGAAGCAATTAAACAAGTGTCAGTCATGCCTACCAGTGGCAAGCAGTGAGCGCACCATGTGTTAGGTAAACCCACTTTAGGTCTTTCGTTGTCTAGAGGGGATCCCTAAAATACAGGCTGGCCAGGACGGATTGCTGTGGGTTGACTAGGAGAGATCTGTGCATGAGAGTCTGTGTGAATGAATGTCTTGTGTGCAGGCGCCAACGGGTGTGAGTGAGCTACTTCGTCAGAACAGAGGAGCCTGCAGTTGGACAGAAGTTGCTGACTGCAGACATGCTGGCAGTCAGTTTATTGAGCAATCCACGGATATGGAGGGGCCGAGCAAAGTATCCGGGCTGGCTGAAGGAGCACAAGCTGTGGCATGAAAATATTGGATTTGTAAATGGTGCAACAAGGACATTGTTGAGCAAAGCATGGGCATGGGGGCCGGAGACACAGAGAGCGGGAGGGGGGCGGGAACGGGCATTGTAGAGCGGGAACGGGGGCCGGAGACACGGAGAGCGGGAGGGGGGCGGGATTGGGGCGGGAACGGGCATTGTAGAGCAAAGCACGGGCACCAGCGGGAGGGGGGCGGGAACGGGACCGGAGACGCTGCGAGCAGGAGAGGGGGTGGGAACAGCCAAAAAATAAAAGCAAGCACTCACCTGGACTTCTTCCGGGTGCCGTCAATGCCGGACCAGATTCGGGGGCGTTTCCGAGGGCTTTTGGCTGACGTAGCGTGACGTCGCCAAAAGCCAAAAATTCTCGGGAACGCCCCCGAATCTGGTCTGGCATTGACGGACAGGCCCGTCTTCCAATGGCTAGCCTCCATTTATGGAGCTAGCCAATGGAAGACGGGGCGGATTCCAAGCCACATATACTATACTCATTAGGTTTTTTCTAGCACATGCGTACTTCGTACGCATTGGCTAGTCAAAACCTTAAAAGTGGTACCTTAGTCACTTTTTGACTAAACTTTTTTGAGATCTTTTTGATCATTCTTTGAGTCTTCGACTCCGATCGGTGCCGGTAGGGATGCCAGGTTTTAAACCTTGTGAGGACTGCGACCGGCTGATGTCGGTCACCGACCCTTACCGACGGTGCCTCCACTGTCTCGGCGTCGAGCATGACGACAAGACCTGCTCCGACTGTCGGGCCTTAACCTCGAAAGCTAGGCGGGAGCGGTCCCTCAAGTGGCTCAAGCTCCGGCAGTCGGCCCCGCGCCGTGAGAGGTCCCGGTCTGGATGGAGGTCGAGGGACCGATCACGGGGCGGAGCCATCATAGCTCCAGGAGTCGACATCACTCCTCAGGATCGAAGTCATCAGGTAAGCACAAGAAGTCGAAGAGACGCCATTTCTCTTCCGACTCCCCCCGACACTCGCGCGATGCAGCCGGGGGTTCGGGTGACCGCCCGCGCGGCTCTGTCGGAGTCGTGGGCGTCGCGACCTGCCCCATACCCTCCGGTCCCTGCGCAGCAAGCGACGCCGGAGGAGATCGAGCGCTTCCTTATGGCCATGAGGTCCCTCTCTCCTCCGACGGGCTCCGCGGCGCCTTCGGGCCCAGCAGACCCGTCTGGGGGCCCTAGCGGGTCGGGTGCTTCGGCCCTGACGCCGGCGGCTGTTTCGGGCCCAGCGCCGCAGGCCCCACTGGATCCGCTTCTGGATCCGGATCGTCGCTGGTTGACCTGACAACCTCACCGGCGCCGGTCCCGCAGGTGTCACCTCCGGCACCGTCCTCGGGCGGTGCCGTCCCCAATACTTCCCTCGACCCGGTTCCGGCGTCGGAGCGGCACCGCTCTCGACGCCGCTTGGGGAGTTTTACTTCAATGAACCGGCCCGTCATTTGACAACCCTGATTATCAGGAGATGGGTGATGAGGAGTATTGGGAGGGGTCCTCTGACACGTGAGTGTCAGTCCCAGGAGGACTGGACAGGTGGCCTTGGGGATGCCAGTGGTCTGGATACTTCGCCAGACACTGGTTTTGTCTCACCTCCTACCGTGGCTCCGGAGGAGGGGGCAACCTTCAGTGTGGTGTTGGCGCGGGCAGCCAAGGCCTTGGGCCTTGAGCTCCCCGTCGCAGCCGTGAGGACTAACCTCCTCACTGAGGTCCTTAAACCGCAGTCAAGCTCGGCTGAGCCTCTGCTGCCGTTTAATGAGGCCTTGACTGATGTTCTTTTGGGCACTTGGTCCAGGCCCGCTACAGGCCAGCCTGTAGATAGGAACGTGGCCAGACGCCACCGCCCGGCCCCGGGCGACCCTCGTTTCCTGTCCACCCACCCCACTCCCGAGAGCCTGGTCATCCAGGCCTCTAACTCCCAGACTGCATTCCCGTCGGGTCCGCCTGATCAGGAATCCAAGAGGTATGAGAATTATGGTAAGAAGATATTCTCCTCCCTTAGTTTGGGACTGCGGTCTTCCAACACTGCATGCCTCTTGGGCCACTACACCCACTCCCTGGGGGACACGGTCGCGGACGTGCTGCCACAATGCCCGGCGGAGGTCAAGGCTAAACTCGCCCAAACCCTTGCGGAGGGTCGAGATGCGGCACGTTTTTCCATCCGGTGTGGGCTGGATACCACAGACTCACTGGGTAGAGCGATGGCAACGACGGTGGCGATTCGTCGCCACGCCTGGTTGAGGTCCGCCAACTTTTCAGCCGAAGTCCAGAATACTCTCATGGACATGCCGTTTGATGGCCGTCGCCTCTTTGGCGACAAGGCAGACCATGCGCTTGAGCGCTGTAAGGACTCCAGGGCTACGGCCAAGTCCTTGGGCCTCTCGGCCCCACGCCAGCAAACGGTTGCCTTTCGCTCCTTTGGTGGCCAAGGAAGGGGCGCCCCCACACGTGCTGCCAGCCACGCACCGCAGACTAACATCCAACATGGTGGCGGCCGTGGAAACTGCTGTGGAGGCGGTCGGGGACAGCGGCGAGGCCAGTCCGCACCTTCTCCTGCAGCATCCGCCTCAAAACCTTCCTAGTCCGTGCTTTCGGGCCCATGTGACGCCAGTGGGGGGCAGGGTTCGCCATCACCACTCCCACTGGCACACAGTCACATCGGACAGGTGGGTGCTGGAAATCGTCCGAAGGGGCTACTCCCTCCCCTTCGAGACGACCCCTCCAGCCATGCCACCGCAATACCACCGCGTATCGGGGGATCATTTGCGGCTTCTGCAGGAGGAAGTTACGGCCCTCTTGTCCAAGGGGGCCATCGAGCGCGTTCCTGGGCCAGAAGTAGGGTGTGGTTGCTACTCCCACTAATTTCTGGTACCCAAGAAGGGCAAAGGGGGCCTACGCCCTATCTTGGATGTACGGAACGTCAACGGCTTCCTCCGGAAGGAGAAGTTCAAAATGCTGACACTGGCTCAGGTCTTAGCTGCCCTGGACCCAGGAGACTGGATGGTAGCGTTGGACTTGCAGGACGCTTATTTCTACATCCCCGTCCTGCCGGCCCACCGGCGCTACCTGCGGTTCACGGTAGGCCACGAGCACTTTCAGTTTACCGTGCTCCCCTTCAGCCTTACCAGCGCCCCATGGGTGTTCACGAAAGTGATGCCGATGGTTGCAGCTCGTCTGCGCAGGTTAGGGGTTTCAGTGTTCCCCTACCTCGACGGCTGGTTGTTGAAGGCAGGCTCGCCCCAGACAGTCGTCAGCCACCTCCAGACGACGGCAGATCTCCTGCACATGCTGGGGTTCTCCATCAACGTGCCGAAGTCACACCTGTGTCCCTCTCAGAAGCTCCTCCTCATTGGAGCGGTTCTCGACGCGGCGCAGTTTCGGGTTTATCCCTCCGAGCAGCGGGTTCGGGCTATTCAGGCTCTGATTTCGATCTTTCAGGCTTTATCCCGAGTCTCGGTCAGGTTGACCCTGCGGCTTCTGGGGCTGTGGCTTCCTGCATCCTTCTGGTGCATCACACCTGTTGGCGGATGCGGGCTCTGCAGTGGGACCTGAAGTTTCATTGGGCCCAGCATCAGGGCAACCTGTCCGACCATGTCCTGATCTCGGAGGGCACTGCAAGACAGCTGCAGTGGTGGCTCGCGGACCGCGATTGGGTCAGCGGCAGATCCCTTTCCCTTCCTCAACCGGAGCACCGAGTTGTGACGGACGCGTCCCTCCAGGGCTGGGGAGACCACATGGGAGAGGCGGAGATCAGAGGCCTCGGGTCTCCGGCGGAGTCCCGGCTCCATATCAACCTTTTGGAGCTGCGGGCGATTCGTCTTGCACTGAAGGCATTCCTCCCCTCTGTCCGGGGGAGTGTAGTGCAGGTGTTCACAGACAACACCACCGCCATGTGGTACTGCAACAAACAGGGCGGGGTGGTGTTGTGGACCCTCTGCCAGGAGGCTCTGCGCCTTTGGCAGTGGCTGGAACATCAGGGCGTGACACTGGTGGTTCAACACCTGGCAGGTTCTCTGAACGCCAGGGCGGACGAACTCAGCCGCCGGTGCATGATGGATCACGAATGGCGTCTGAACTCGGACGTGGCGCAAGGTCTATTTCTGCAGTGGGGAGAGCCTTGGTTAGATCTATTTGCCACAGAAAAGAATGCGCAATGTCATCAGTTCTGCGCGTTGGAATTTCCAAGGCGGCACTCACTCGGAGACGCTTTTCGTTGCGAGTGGAGTTGCGGTCTGATATACACCTTTCCGCCTATACCACTTCTGCCCAGAGTGCTGAAGAAGATCAAACGCGACCGGGCACAAGTCATCCTTGTGGCTCCGGACTGGGCACGAAGGTACTGGTATCCCGAGCTACTCAGTATGTCAGTCGATCCCCCGGTTTGTCTGCCTCTTCAGGAGGACCTTCTGTCGCAGCAGCAGGGGACGGTCCTCCACCCGAACCTGTCCAGTCTCCACCTCCATGCTTGGAGATTGAGCGGCGACAGTTGAGGCCATTTGACTTGCCTCCTGAAGTCTGTAATATCATTCTGGCAGCCAGGCGTCCCTCCACAAAGTCGGTATACGCCTGCAGGTGGAACAGATTTGTGGCATGGTGCACAGCAAAGGCTGTGGATCCTCTCTCTGGCCCTCTTTCTGAGGTTCTTCTCTTCCTTCTTTCTCTTGCCCAGCAGGGCTCTGCTCTGGGCACTATCAAGGGCTACCTTTCTGCCCTTTCAGCCTTTCTAAGGCTGCCTGATCAACCATCTTTGTTCAAGTCCCCTATTGTAAATCATTTTCTGAAAGTCATCACACACACGTTTCCACCTGTTCCCTTCGTGATGCCTCAGTGGGACTTGAACCTGGTTCTTACTTATCTGATGTGCTTTCCCTTTGAGCCACTTCACAACTGTCCTATCCGCCTTCTTACTCTGAAAACTGCTTTCCTGGTTGCCATCACCTCTGCTAGGAGAGTGAGTGAGCTCCAGGCTCTTTCCTCTAAACCTCCTTTCCTTTCTGTCCATCCGGACAAGGTTATGTTGCGGACTAGGCCCTCTTTCCTGCCCAAGGTTGTCACAGCCTTCCACACCGGGCAGTCTATCACCTTGCCCACCTTCTTTCCGCCTCCGCATCCCTCAAAGGAGGAAGAGTGGCTCCACCGTCTGGACCCAAAACGTGCGCTCTCATTCTACCTGGATTGCACACGCCAGTTCTGGGTGGATGACCAGCTCTTTGTTGGTTACGTGGGCGCTAAGAAGAGACGGGCGGGACACAAGCGGACCATCTCTAGGTGGATCGTCTTGTGTGTCAAGGCTTGTAACTCCTTGGCAAGGAAGGAGCCTCCTGTTGGGCTAAAGCGCTTAGAGACCCCTGGGTTATAACGCGCTATATAAATTGAAATAAATAAATAAAATTCCACTCGGGCCACGGCAGCTACCACTGCCCTGGGCTGGGGTGTCCCCTTGCAGGACATCTGTCAGGCAGCTACGTGGGCATCGACGCACACGTTTGCAAGACACTACTGCCTAGACAGCCAAGTCCGGAGGGATGGCTTCTTTGGCCGTTCCGTCCTCCAGGACTTTCTGGTGTAATTATTGGTTCGCAGACCCACCACCGGGGCTGGTATTGCTGGGGTATCTATTCTAAGCTAAGGAATCTAATACTAACCTGTTTCTTTCAGATGAACAAGTTACTTACCTTCGGTAACTATATATCTGTAAGAAACAGTAGTTAGTATTAGATTCCTTACCGCCCCACCCATCCTTCCCGTTCTGTGAACCGATATCTAGGGTTAAGGTCATCCCCTTTCAGGGCCATAGTTTCAATGGCACCAGTGTTGGTTTTTGACATGGCTCTGCGTATTTGGCACGGAAAAGCTGTGTCTAAGAACTGACGTCAGCATGCGGAGGCGGCGTCTAAGTACTCCGACAATGTCATCACGACGCCGATGACGGACGCGGAGCCGCTGACGACGTCTACCGACGCGCAAGGGTACTGCTACGCAGACATTTCCGGATCCAGTCTGACGCCTGGGGATATTCTAAGGTAAGGAATCTAATACTAACTACTGTTTCTTACAGATATATCGTTAAAGAAGGTAAGTAACTTGTTCATCAAGCAGAAACATTTACGGTCAATATTTATGCATGAGGGATGTCCATAGATTCAGATCTGCAAGAGTCTAGAAATCGTTGAAGAAGCATCGGATCCTCATAATACGTCGTCCTGTTGTTGTAAGTCACTTTAAAGAGGCATGGGTGGAATAAGCCATAACGAGCATTCAAGGAACGTAGAGCAGGTATCATCTCCAGAAACTTCTTGCGACGATCTGGAGTGGCTTTGGCGTTATCTTGAGCAAAGAAAAGATTAGAACCATTCCAGGTGATTTTCCCTTTCTTTTTGAATTTTGAGTAGATCTGTGTACTTCAAAAAGTATAGGATAACGCCTCCAGGTTTTACTGAAGAGGAGGAAGATGAGCGAGAAATGGAACCTAAGCGATGAGCTTGTTGGATGTTTGATGGAGGAGACGTAGGGAGACCCAGAAGGGTAGGCAGGAAGGATTGGAAAAATGGGATGGAATTTGATCCTTCAAGGCCTTCCGCAAGTCCGTAAATGCGTAAGTCTTTATGCCTGTTTCAGTTTTCCACATTTTCAACTTGCTGCTTAAGATATGCAATCTCCTCATGCATTGTGGGAACTTGGTCGATGACTGGTTGAGCTGAAGCAAGCCTTTCTTCAAGATTCTCCACCCTCCTCTCTGTGTGTGGTCAGTTATCTTCGAGGTTTTCAAGGCGAGAATTTTTTTCCGTCATGTAAGTTTTGAGTGAATGAATTTCCTCCAATAAAAGTTCCATAGAGTTGGAGTAGGACGAGTTGGTGGGATAAGGAGGATTCGTTTTGACTCTTTTTCCTGGGGTAGAAGCAGCAGAAGAGGGAGTTTTAGCAGAAGGTTTTGAGGTTGGACGAGAAGTATGAGGAGAGGTGCATTTGACAACAGATGTATCGCTTGTTGTGTCATCCATAGTATCTTGCAGAACACTGAATGGGTTAGTGTCTTCCAGAGGTAAGTTGAGTACATTTTTCTGTTGAGAAGAGTTCCGGTTAGCGCGTGATGTCGCCTTTGAGAACTCGAAGTAGAAAATGAATATAAGCTCATAAACTTAAGATGACAATTTTAGAGAGTGCAACAAAAAAATGTTATGTTAAAATTGCAGTTTTCTAAGGTGCAGCTGGAAAGGAGGAGAAGAAAAACAGCAAACCAGTATTGTGGAAATCACTGTAGAGAGGCAGTTATATATTAACGATATGCTGCAGAAGAATGAAAACATCTAAGAAAGGAGGAATCATCTTGTTCCACTAGTTAAAATGGATAGTGGTCCAGGATTGAGGTATTCTTTGAGAAAAAATACTGCATCTCATAATTGTAGCATAGAACTGAGGAATAAGGATAGCAAAAAGACTCAAAAGAAGGTTTTTGCCAGTGACCAGAGTATAGGAGACAGCATATTACTGTATTACAGCAGCCAGAAAGTTGAAACATCAATCTGAATTTGTTGTGAGGAGCGCTCTATTGTTCAAATAAGATACTTTCTCAAGGATGAGACATTGTACAAGTGCACTCTGCTAAAATGCAGTCTGAGAGGGAAGAAGGTGAACCAACGTGAGAGGGCTAAGGAGACTTTTAAAATGGCGGGCACATCACAACACAGCTCGCCTTTTCTCTTCACCCTGCATTGTTATAAAGACTTCTGCATAAAGTGCCAGAGTTCCGCTGAGAAAAAGGGGTCTATTTAGCACAAAAAAATGCTATTATAGATGTATATAGCATGGCTTGAAGCAAAGAGAATTTGTCGCAGTGCAGGAGAGTAGCAGACGATTCAAAATGGCGGACGCGCCTCAAACGCGATCCGCCGATACGAGAATGAGATAATAAAAGATATTCATCTCACCCTGCGTTGCCAGAAAAAAAACATCTCCTGGTGCCACCAATAATCCGCTCTTTAATTACACGGTCTTGAGGACAGGAGGTTCGCTGAAAGACCCGGAAAGCCTCCAGTCGCTTCACGCTCCGACGGAGCTCCTCAGGTCTGTGGTCATCTTCACTGGTGCCGTAGCCAAGATCCCTGTAATTAATATCTTAATGCAGGCTTTATCACAATTTGCTTGACAAATTATTTGCTGTTAAATGTGGTTTTATTCCAGTTGTTAACTTCGCACTTAAACATAGCACTAGTTCAAACCATATCTTAACCTAAAAGATTTTTGAAGAATCATCCTGGGTAATGGTAGGATGGTTTGTGCTATTAATCATCATATAGCTTTTGTTGAATAGTTACGCATGTGCCATAATTCAACTTTTATTGTGAAAAAAAATTGGTTACTATAATTTCACAATAATAAATAAACAAATGCATTTGTGCCATAGAGGATCAGAATTAGCTATGTCCGCTGCATAGTCAACCACACAGCTAGATTTTAAGTATAGACAGCACACTCCATGACTTATCGCTCCTCTATAAGGGATACAGATGAAGTTGTCCAAGATCACAGTGTGCTAATGAAGTTGAATAAACTCAAGCCTTGGTTTGGGGTCCTGAAAATAAATCAGACACAACAAGGATAAAACCTGCTGTAAATCCAGATTAGCACTGGTTACCCGGGTAGGACCATTTTAAGCACATCTATGTAACTAGCCCTGCAAACTGGTGCTGGTAAAACATTAGACATAGCTTTTTTTCCAAGACAGTTGCGTTGCTCGACTGTAAAGGCCTGTTTGTCTAACTAATTAGCTATGTTATCTGCATCCAACCATCCATCTTCACAAAGATGCCTTAGACTTAATACCAATGTTTTTTTAATTTTTTTATTTTGAGTTGCCGAATTTACCATGCACGCATGCCTGTGGTAACCTGTATGTGCATTTGTAATACACACTAAATTCCAGACATTTAAAAGTTTGCTGCCCTAGGAAAAACCTGAGAAGGGATTGCTTTCTGCATACAATGCTTGTCATGGCGAGGCAAAAGCACAATCCACATGTGTTTTCAATAATTGTTAACAAACAGTATGCCCTGCAAGCAGCTTTGCCGTCACACCAGGCCCAAGAAAGTGGGACTCGTTTCAGAATGATGTTTAAGACACGTCATATACTGTGATGGACCACATACCATTTGAAGGTGTGTGTTATGCCGACACATTCTTATAAAAATAAAAACAAATAAAGGTACTTACAAGCGAATCGATGTGTGGTGCCGTGCGGGATAAAGCACGCTCTGAATGCTACTAGTCTTCCCCTAATTTGGCAGTGCAGAATCCAAGCTTGCACCATCAAAGGCGTTACTGGAGGATCAGGAGACAGAGGCTGGAGTGCCGGGGGTAGAACCATCGTACGTGGAGCTGTCGCTGCTGGTATTCCTGGGCTGGATGACAGGCAGGCAGGGCAGTCAGCGTCCAAGGGAGAGCAGTGGCAGGCCAACACCAGGAGGGAGCCATGTTAATACAAGCATTGGCATAGCCAATAGGTTTCGCCTTGGGACCTTATAAGTGTTTAGTTATCCAGCACAATAACCTTGGTGCAACAACATCAACTGTTGCATGGCTAAACACTTATGAGGTCCCAAAGGCGAGACCTAATGGCTATGCTAGGGAGTGCCGAAAGCGTGGAGTAGAGTGAGACCGCACAGAGGCAGAGCAGGGAATGAGTGGTGAGAAAGAGAAGATGAGGCGGCGGGAACAAGGCACAGGATCAGGAGAGAGAGCTTGGAGAGTGAGAAGCCAAGATGGGGGAAGACAAGAGTGTGGAGCCGACAAAGCGTGGTGATAGTGGGTGCGTGGGTGTGTGTGTGGGGGGGGGGTAGGGTGGTGCCACCGAGCAAGTGCGGCAGAGCGAATATGGAGGAATGGGATACTTAGGAGAATCTGGGACACAATCTCAGATCTGCGAGGGGCAAAGAGAAAAAAAAGGAACTCACCAGATAAACAAGCACTTGAAATGTGATAGGACTCGCATTAGTGAACCTTTGAGCTATTGGCTTTGCTAATAATAATGTAACTGCAATAGCTCACATTTTCAGTAATGCAGAGCTACTGCATTGCAAGTGTTTTTTTCTATTTATTTTTTAAGCAATTGCTGCACTTGCGCTTATTGCATAAAATAAAAGACTTAGGGATGTGTTAAGAGAACCCTGGCAAAGAAGAGCAAACTAAAACTGAAAACAGTACTGTGCAAAAACAGATGTTAGGATACCATTTATAATAAAACTTGGGGATGGCTAGTTGCTAGTGACTGTTATTACACTTAACACCACTGTAGACATCGTACAACCACGACTGCAACTAACTGCCTCACTCTTTCACTTTCCTGACCTGTTTCCTGTGGTTTTGGGACAGCAGCTGACACATTTATTTAGATTATTTACAGTTTATTATAGTTTTTTGTAAAGGGCTAAATTCCTTTTTCCAGTCCCCTCAAAGTGTAAGATCACGGATAGCAGTGAGAATGTTAAACGTGTTTAGCAGCTTAGATCTGAATTTTGCGATTGTGTTCCTTTCGATAGCACAATCTCAATATTAGCCGGCACACTTTTTTTCTAATGATTAGAAGCAAACTTAAGCATAAGTCACCTTTGTTTAATACCCACAGTTTGCACTGCTTGTCTCATTCTTCTCACATGAACAACTCAGGACACTCTAAGATGCACACTTCATTGTGCAACGGTTTCAGTGTGACTGTCATGGTTTATTAATTGCATTGGTTGCAAGATGGTGATGCACGTAGTCAGAATGAATGAAAAAAAATATGTATAACTCCGTGAGCTGATGTAAAAGAGTAAACAGTCAGAAAAAAAGAGAGGGGGAAACAGATAGAGTGAGAGAGAGAGTGATTGATTGCTTACAATATAAAGGACAATAAGAGAAATTATTTACCCGCCTTTTTTTGCCCGACTCTGCTTGCGCCAAACAAACCCTTGCCTCTGGGCCTTTCACTGCCTCACCGTCTCACAAAAGTCAAAGTGCTGAAGCTATGAGTTTAGGAGGCACCTTGAGTGCGGCAGATTTGAAGATGTCGGTACTTTGAACACAGTGGCCGGCTCCTTGGCCAGCGGAATCACTGGCCTGCGCACATCCGGGTGAGCGATTGACCTGGCTCATGGGAAGACTGGCAGCTGCAGACCTAAGGACATTAAAGGGTGCCTGCAGGGCAGGTACCTGGTGTGGGTTGACGGTACTGTTGTGCACATACTCCATGTGAGTACGAGGGTGAGAGGGGAAACCAAGTCCTGATGTGATCATCGGTTGACAGTATACAAAGTGCGAGGGTTGGCGCCCTTGAGTCCCGTTCTGTCCGGTCACCTGAGGCTGCCGGCCAACGAGGAAATGCTGCTGGAAGGCCTGCGCCATCCTCTCCGCCTGCGGTGCATGTGGTCCAGAGTTGTCAGCCGGATGACAGAAGGAGGGCCCTGTGTGGAAGATCCTAGCCCACTGTCCCTGTATGTAGCAGTCTCAGCGCTTAACAAAACAAGCACTGACCAGCAGCGGCGACGGCGGGTAGCAAATGCTAAATTACAACAAGGGCGGCCGTGAAAGTTAAAGCGAGGCGCACTTTTGTGGAGGTGGGGTGGAGGTGACGTGCAGCGGGACCAGACACACACAGCGTTTCCCTTGCGGAAGCGAGCAGCGGCACCATCTGTTTTGAAGATAATTACTAACAGATGGCGCCACTGCTCGCTCCCGCAAGGGAGATGCCAAACGTGCACGCGTTACAATACAAAGTAATGCAAAACATGCACGCGTTTAGGCAAAAGTGGTGATCGATTGTAAAAGGTCCCCTTCTATGCAGCGCTTGCACGCTGCGTAGGCGAGACCTAAAAAACATTAAACACAAAAAAGGGCGCCATGCTAAAACTTGGAGCGTGGCGCCCATGCATAGTAAAGGTATATGCCCTAAAGGAGTCCTTAAACCCCCCAATTTGGCACCGCAGAATCCAAGCTTGCTCCATGAAAGGCGTCACTGGAGGAGTCGGACACAGAAGGAGGCGCCATTGCTGTTGTTGCAGCTGGAGGAAATCAAGGTAGAGCAGGATTGAGCCATAAAAGAGAGCGCTGTGCTAAAGCAGGTAATATAGCGCCTGTGCATAACGTAACAGCTGAGAGTGCAAGGACTGGAGGCTGCAGCCAGAGAAAAAAGACATTGGAGCCCCTAAACATGAAAACAGGTGCCATTGAGAAACAAAGCACAGGGCCTGTTTATAAATGTATGTGTGTGGCAGCCTGTATAGTAATAAACAAGCATTTTCAATGCAATCGCCGCACTCGTGCTTTAGCTGTAAACATCTTAAGCTTAAACGTGGGTTCCAAGATTGCTTCGAAACTAAAGAACTAGAAAAAACTTTTTTTTCTATTTCTTTACTTTTGAAGCAATTGAGGCACTGGCGCTTTAGCATGAGATGTCTACAGCCAAAGCACGAGTGCCGCGATTGAAACCAAAGTAAATAAAGAGAAATGGCTGACGCACATTTTCTTTCTCTTTATTTACTTTGTTTACAATCACTGCACTCGCGCTTTAACTGTAAATAGCTTAACTCCTTCGCTGCGGTGGTAATTCCGCCGCAGCGTGAGTGCGGCGATTGAAACCAAAATAAATAAAGAGAAAAAATAAGACCATAAGAAAGGTGAAGCCACCATTATTCCTACCAGGGTGCCATAATGGACACCTTTTAAAACGAGGCTGAAGCTGTTGCCTTTCTCATGCTGCAAGGAACCCTCTGAATGGGATGGGACGTAGCACATGTAGGGGCTGCAATGACTTGTGCCTTTTCACAAACAAGGCTTCAACAAGTCCAATCCCCCATAAAAGAAAGCCCCAAAAAAAAAATAACCTACCAAAAAAAAGGTTTTGAAAATGTACGCTACTTTGAGATATTGACATTGCAAATAACAATGCCTTTTATTTTTGTTTTCGTTTTTCAAACATAAATAAAAGGCTTTGTAATTTACAATGGCAATAGCTTAAACTCGCCTAAATGCGAGACCCTATTGCATTGCAAATGCTTGTTGATATTCTATCAGTACCAACTCTGCTACATTTTTTAAAAAAAGCTGAAGACACACTTCTTCAAAGAGCACCTCTGTTGACCTGACAGTGCACACTTTGACCTTCTCCCAATTATTACATTCCCAGGGGTCATGCACTCATTCACTGTTCTATTGCTCTTGAGCTAAGTTTACTCTATACAACTACCAGCACATAAACACATACATCCAAGGAAGCAAAAAGAACAGTTCTATTTGTCCCATGTTGCATCACAAGCAATCAGTAGCAAAAAGCATTGTAAAATGTTCCTTTGTTTCATGATGTCTGCTTGGATTTTTAGACCCATTATGAGATCATTCAACGGATGGCCATTGTAATATGGAATAATGCCCCTGGTTGTGTCAGCAAAACGAAATTGGGCATTTCCCTTCTGACTTACTTATCTCCTCTTGAGAAGACGTTTTGTGGCTACTCTTTCTCCATTCCGATGATTGCACGTATTGGGTGAAAAAAGGCAATAAATATATCCTTAAAACACTGCCATTAAATAGTCGGAAATTATGACTGCAGTGGTGCAAAGAAAGGCAGATATAAAACCCGAATCTGTAGGCCCTGTTCTAGGGGCCTTGCTCATCTCCAGCACTAAGAACTTATAGCCAAGGTGTTGTTTTAGAGTAAAAGCTGGTTCAACCACAAATAAGGACTTATTATTAAAAACACGTTGTACTTCGTGATTTCAAGTATACTTCGTACTTATTGAGTTGGTATGGCAAGGGTCTCAAAAATCATGTTTTAGCACACCTGGATTCTGCAACATTCTTAACGTACAGGACTGACTATTACACCTAACGGATGCATTACCAAACTTATCAAAGGGTGCACATTCCGTCTCAACCTTTTCATATCCACTAGAAGGGAGGCACCACACTAACTAAAGAGGGCAGTGACATGGAATATTCAACAAGTTGTTAAACAACGTTATGTTATGTTATGTTATATGTTTTTTAAAGCGCACAGCTGCCCCAGCAAAGAGGCGTCCCGGCGCTAACAGATCTAACTGGAACAAAACTCCCCACAGGGCTCATCCAATAGCAACCAGGGCTATACTGAAGGGAAGAGGAGGGTTTTAATTGCTTTCCTAAAAACTAGCACATCTTCCATTCCCCGAATATGGGCCGGCAGGGAATTCCATAACTTGGTCGTCATATATCTAAATGAACGGCCACCGATGCGGCTGAGTTTGACCCGTGGTACCGTCACCAGATGTTGCCCAAGAGAACGTAGGTTTTGGTGAGGGATATATGGTGTCAGAAGGGTGCATAGAAGTTCTGGGCTGCCAAATTCGACGATCTTAAACCCCAGGCACAGAGCCTTAAACTGAATCCGGGCAGAAATTGGAAGCCAATGTAGTCCCTTGATGGTAGATCGGACCGAACATCGGTGGGGGAGCCCCACCAGCATCCTAGCTGCCAGATTCTGGACTCGTTGGAGTCGTTGAATCTCAGCTTTTTTGGCCCCTAGGAGTAACACACTAGCGTAGTCCAATCGAGACAGGATAGTAGATTGAACAATGAGCTGTCGCACTGCTGGTTCAAAAAACTTCAAAAGAGGGTTAAGCCCTCTTAACAAGCCCATACATGTGGCAGCCACTCGCTCAGTATGAGTCTGAAAGCTAAGCGAGGAGTCCATCCAGACTCCTAGGTTCTTCGCTAAGGTCTTAGGTATAGGCATAGTCCCTAGGGAGTCCGGCCACCAGTGCGCATTCCAAAGGGTGGTATCTTTTCCAAACAGCAAGACCTCAGTCTTGGTCGCATTAAGCTGAAGACAGTTATCTGCCATCCATTGGGCCACAGCTTTCAGCCCGTCTCTGAACCTAGTAGCCGATGTAGATGGCCCCTCAGCTAGAGTGATAACAAGCTGGGTATCATCGGCATATGATACCATCGTTAGGTCCCAGTTCTTTGCTACAGCCGACAGTGGCTGAACATATAGGTTAAACAGAGACGGGCTTAGTGCTGAGCCTTGCGTAACTCCCTGGCCTATGGGATGGATTTGAGAGAGAAAAGGCGGTGCCGATACCCGAAAGGATCTGCCCATCAGAAATGACATGAACCATTCCAAAGCAGATCCAGTAATCCCTATTGCCTCTAAGCGATGTAGAAGAATGGCATGTGATACCGTGTCAAAGGCAGCGCTGAGATCCAGCAGGATCAGCGCTGCACTCTGACCGGCATCCAAAATCAATCGCAGATGTTCAGATGTAGCTAATAGGGCGGATTCGGTACTATGGCCAGGTCAAAAGCCATTTTGAGATGGATCCAGAATATTATGGAGGCTCATGTATTGGGATAACACATTATTCACGTGAGCCTCCGCAATCTTCGCCGCCCACGGGAGGAGAGAAATAGGTCTAAAATTCTCTGGTTTTAAAGGGTCCAGCGTGGGTTTTTCAATGATAGGGGAGACCCAGGCCTGCTTCCAAATCTCCGGGACAACGTTAATAGGTTCATTATCTCGCCCAGTGGTTGTTGGAAAAGTGATAGACATTCCATGAATTGCGCAGGTTTCATAGGATCTAGTGGGGACCCCGATTTGATTTTACCACAAAGCCTGGCGAGATCACCACTAGACATCTCTGGTATTAAAGCGAGGGACGGGCCCTCAGCTTTTTCCCCAGCAGGGGTAAGTGGGCGTTGTTGGTGCTGTGGGAAAGATTGGTATATTTTTTGGACTTTTTCGATGAAGAAGGTAGCGAGCTCCTCGCATTGCTGAGCGGATGTGATAATCGAAGAAGTAACTCTTTCACTCTTGAGGTTTTTTACAATGTTAAAAATACATTTGGAAGGGTTGGCGCTATTTTTAATCTCATCTGCATAAAAAGCGGCACGTGCAGAGCAAATAGCTTTATGATACCGCTTTAACTTACTCAGGTATTTTATTTTGTCTTCACCGTTGTACTCTTTTCTCCATATCCGTTCTGCCCTCTTACATTCCTTCCTCATGGCTCTCAATGACTCACTATACCAAGGGCTAGACTTGGACGTACGCCCCTTTGACCATTTGGCTGGTATGAGAGTGTCCAGTCCTCCTACCATCCATTTGCAAAAGGCACTATATGCCAAATCCGGATCTGCCAAATTTCGTGAGGGGAAGGCACCCAAGGCCGCTTGGAGATCTTCTGGTTTCAATTTGTGCCAGGGCCTCTTAAGGGCCAAGTTCTCCCTGCCTGGTCTGAAAGGTTCAGCAATGTCAAGATTAAGTCACCACTATTTCTCAGCGTAAGGATATAAAAACAAAACCTAACAAACTGAGTCCATCAACATCGTCCCACAATATTCAGACAACTTATGCGTTACAGCAGTTCATAGCCACCGGTTAACTAGAATACCCTAATTTTATGCGTGGTAAAATTGAATTCAAGCAAAGCGTAATGCAGCCCAATGAGTGAGCATAACTGCATACCACAATCTTCAAATTAAATGGCTTCCAGGAATACTTTGGTTCCTAGGAAATACGGAGAAACCATTCACATGTATTTTTTGGGCAGGGTGGAGACTGACTAGTATCTCTGACAAATGCACATCGGAGTGTCTAATGTTAGCGGATTGAAATACAGACTAGTTAACAGCAGGTGATGTTCGGTGAAGTTCAGGCACAACCTTAGCATGTGAGGGCACTACCCGCCACTGCAACTATCATGGATAATTGAGAGATGTAATCTAAAGAGATCAAAGAAGATAGTACCACCCTGCATTTAGCGAGGAACCAAATAAATGCGTAGGTGGAAATAACCAGAAAGTGTACGTGCGAGCCCCGGGACAGGGACATACCTAGAGCGTGGGTGGAATGGAAAGGCTACTGGCGTGATGAGATTTTTCCCTGGTGTAGCAAGTGGTTAGTTCGGCGACAGAAATAAATGAGTAGAGGCAGTATGGGCTATGCAGCTCCAGCACATATGTTCACAACTCCACCTCAAAAGTTCCTTTGCATTGTATGGAAAAGGGAGTGCCTAGGTGGCACAAAAAAGCAAACAAAGAATCGAAAGTCCACCAACAATAATGCAAGTCATGCCGACCTCCCTGTCACCCCCGTCTCTCTCACCTACTAGAATCTTACCCGCAGTCAGGCGCCAGGCACCACCTGCATTCCAGATCCGGAGGTAGATGTCTGTGCAGCACGAGGGCCTCGTAATTTATGAGTAGCTGAGGGTCTTGTAGGATGGCGTGGACGTGGTGGGGCTGCAGGCGCTCAGCGCACTCTGGGCAGCAGATGTCAAGGTGGCTCTCTGTGATCTCTATGCGCAGGTACTGCCGCAGGCAGGCCAGACAAGAGCGGTGTGGACGGGGCAGTAACAGAGGGCCTGGGGGCTGCGGTTCAAGGCACAGAGGACATTCAGCAGGGGGCGCATGCACTGCCTATGCGAGACCTAAAAAACAACAAAGTAGTCCCTACATTAAAAGATACCGTGCTGCAGCGTAAGTTAACTGTAGTTGGTCTATGCTGCTGCCTCCAGAAACAGAAGAAAACAGAAGTGATATATGGGCCCACTAGCCAACAATGAGCGAGATAAGAAAAGCAATGCCAGATTTCGCCAATGGCAAATGACAAAACAAAGATAAACACAATAGTTGAGTTTCTCTAGTAATACTGATTATTTGATGCCTCGGTGAGGCAGCGCATGCACTGCCTATGTGAGACCTAAAACATAGTCCCTACAAGGAAACATAAAGCCATAGTGGAATGAGACAGTCCCTGCTGCATGGGATGAACAGAAAGGAATGTAGTACTGAAAATTCTGGACCCTTGTCATAAACATCATCGAATCATGACGATTTTGGTATCAGCAGACCGGTAATAAGTTAAATACTATACATGAGCATTTTCGTCATGATCCAGTGACAAAATCACCCTGAAATCAGCATTTCCGTCCCGAACCCTCGGGTTCCATTTTGTGAACGGCATCCATTTTGTGATTGCCCTCACATAGCCAAATGACTAAAGCCAAAATGGAGTCCGAAGGACACGTACACCTTTGCTGCCTCCTCTGTGACCTGGGCAAGCTGACTCCACTGCCCGAAGCCAAACCTGTCCGGCCAGTTCCTTCCCCAGTGGCCGAGCGAGATTAGCATTGAGGCACAACATATCATAAACCTTTCATCGCACACAAACCATGCCTAATCTTACACACACCTGTCCCTGTTTCTTGCTTTATGACTTGCTTTACGAGGAGGAGGTGCCCGATTTTATTGGGGGTCCGTCGATATCTGATGGAAATGCTGGGCCTTGCCGGGTAATCAATTACGGGCTGGACGAACTGAAATGTGGGCTTGTCATCATGACTGCTTTTTCTTTGTAGTGAAAATATGTGGATGGTCAACTGTTAAAATAAGGAATGTTTGCCTAAAGCATATTATTTTGTATATAAGGAGAAGACTGGCTTTGTAATTTAGAGCAGTCTCCTGAGAACATACATGCTGTTGTACTTCTAGGATACCTGTTACTGGCTGCAGCCAATAAATACGATCTTTGACTTCACCAAGAAGACTATGTGTTTCTGTAGTCTGAAACAGGAAGGACTCAAAGTCTTTGGGTGTTCTCCCTGGCACCGCTGGGTTCTTAAAAACCTGGTACTTCAGTTGGCGCCCAACATGGTGCGGTATCAGCGGTACCGGTCCAAGCCAGAGGTTCGTGAGGAGCTTCGTGTGAAAATTCTGGAGGACGGCCAACCACTTCATCGACCCCTGTATGTCGACGTGGTCCGAAAGTCTTTGCTGCGAGGTTCCCCGCGTCTCGACGCCTACGAAGGACTGCTGCCCTGACTATCGCCCTGTTTTGGACTCTTGATGATTGGTAGAGCGAAACGATAGACGAGTCTTCTGGTGACGTCATCGATACCTCAGTTAAGTATAAGTGGAGCGTCTCCCAGTCCTTAGTTTGGTTCTTAGTTTTGGTATCCTTCGGGATTACTTTGTTTGGAACTTGCAAGTGCCAAAGCCGAAGGACTCGTGTATTCACAAGACTATCATATTCGATAATCCTTTGAAGTTTGAAGCTAGACTAGAGAGAGAAGATGCCTGGTCTTAGCAGACTTGGAAATTTGTTTTGTCTTGGTTGTAATAGGGATTACCGATTGGAAGACTCGTGTCCGGTTCCTCCGTTTGGAACTCCGACCTATGAATTATATGTGAAACATGGCGTAGGCCCTATCGCATATAACGAAGTATGGATCCGATACACCAGAAAGGATGGTGTTCGAAAATGGCCCCAATATGGTAGTTTTGACACAGAGATTCTGGATAATCTAGAGGTTAAACTCTTTAAGAAGAAAGCCCGGCCGGCAATGTTTGACTCTTTTCGCATATGGCGCAAAGAAGCCAAACAGAGAGAAATGAAATTAGCGAAGAAAAATAAACGAGGTATGTCAATGGTACAAACTGCTGTTACATTTAGGGATAACGAAGAAGAGCAAGAAAGCGAACAGATGCTTAGAGTAAAGAAGTTAGCGGTAGATAAGTGCTACCCAGTTTTGCCGCGTAAAGAACAGGAAATTAGGAAAGATCTTGAGAAAGATCCTTTAATGTCACATCTCTTGAGTTTACCACCCCCTTATGCACAAAATGCTACGGCACCACTGCCACCAGTTGTGGCCGTGCAACCTCCGGTTATTGTGCCACCTGTGATTCCTCCACAGCCAGTTCCTCTTCCGTTGGCTACTGTTCCTTTGGCGCAGCCTCCTCAGGGGCCGCCAACCTTGCCTCTTCCTTTGCCTGCTACTCCCACGCCTGTTTCTAACACTCCTTCTGCTTCGACTAGACAGCGAATGACTGCTGCTGTTTCTGGTTCTTTTCTCCTCTGTTGGGACAATTGGGTATGTCCCCTGCTACTGAGCGTAGACAGTCAAGTAGTCAGTTGCGGAATATGGATGAGCGTACGATTTTGGATCACATGGCGCGTAAATGGATTATGTACGATACATGGTATGATCTAGAGAGCGTTATGCATGTTTTCCTTCAATGGGAGCTGTAAACAACACGGGTTAACCCAAGAAGTCACTGGGACCTGGGCAGAGTACTGGTACAGACAAAGTGGTCCCAGATGAAACACAAGTCACTAAACAACAATTAAATACATACAAGGATACTTATAACAGCATTGTTTTTAATCACAACGTGTAGTTAAAAAAAATTTCATAAAATTAAATACATAGTCAATCGCATAGAATGCCCCTAAAAGAAGGAAAAGGAGAGGGATGGTGCTTGACTGGTGAAAGTATAGAAACTAGAACATTGGTCACTAAGACCGAAATGTACCAACAGTTGTACTAAATTAACACAATGGCAAACAATTAATTTTAAACTAGATCAATTAATCATGCCTCAAATAAAATCACAAATGATAAATGTGGAAGGAGGCTGAATGCAAACAGGAAGTGTCGACGTTTCGACCCAAGTGAATGCAGGCGTGGTATAAACCTTGCTAAAGGGTCTTCATCAGGACATGGGGTTATGGGGAATGGGGCAATGGATCTGTATAAAAGAAAAAATTGAATGAAAATTACTATGGGTCACAATAGATCCCAAAAATCTTATTTAAAAAAGGGGGTAAAAATAAGTAGGGCCAAGAGGAAAACATAGTCATATATTGGATAATTGGAATACATCATAGTAGCAAAGAATCCATAATTTAAACAGACATCTAGTGAGGTACGCTGGTAAAAAAACCTCAAATGCACAATGGTATTTAAATCATCGAATGGTACGTCAGGTATGCGAAATACCTCATAGTAACAGAGAATCAGTGGTTATAGATTGACATCTAATGAGGTACGCTGATTGAAAGAACCTCAGAAGCACAATAGAATGAAATGGCCTGATGGAGGGCCAACATCACAGTTAAACAGTCAATAATGATATACTGATACAGAGCGTCAACTCACAAGTGCATCAAACGCTAATAAAAGCATACCTAACAAGGATACTTTAATGTGGCGGATCTCGTTGAATGCTGGTAGGATCTTGATGATACGAATTGTATCTAAAAGATCAAAAAGTATATTCAGTGAGGGACCTCTATATAGGTGGGTGAACGTCACAGAAGGTGGGTTGTAACGATGGTATTTATATTTATTCAAGAGAGAAGGGGGAGGCTCGACATCAAAATTGCAGCAGAATGTACAAAACCAATGCTCCCTGGTTGCACCTGTATATTATGAACATTAAAGGCTAAACAGTGAGATATAACATCATTTGCCTAAGCAATTGGCATACCTGTAAGTAAAAAAAAGGCCAATGAAATACAGGGATTCAGCTTTAGTAATTAGAGGAAATATGGGTCCGTGCTAGATTTTGTCAGGCCGTCCTAGTCAATGGAAACAGGATCTATAAATAGCGGGAAAATCTGTTAATATTTGAGATCCCCACGTTAATACAAATTAACGACATGCCTAACTTCCGTAAGTCCGCTAGGACCATCAATTACACAAACTGGGTAATACGTAAATGCGATTGCAGAGTGACATACCTGCCAAAGAAAGAGATACAGCAGGACGGGGGTTCCGGTGTAGGTTTAGACCAGGGGAAGCATGGATCACTACTGTGGTGGCGGTCAGCTCCACTCGGCAGAGTCTACAAACATGGCCGAGTAAAAAATTACTAAATACATCCCCACGTTAATTGAGGATAACTTATAGTTAGTCAGGCTCACATACCTAGTAAGGCAGAATTGCCACAGATCATGGGGGTTCGGTTATGTTCGTGGCAGGCACGGGACCTCGCCGGTTGGCACGGGACCTCGCCGGTTTGGAGTGCGGTCGGTTAGCGGTGAAATTCAATGGAAACGGTCTAGAAGGGGACAGGGCAAATAGTGAATGCCGGCATCCGTCACAGGATAAAATATAATCAAGCCGCTACCAACAGGAAACAGTTACCGTAAGGGCTGTTGAATTCGGGAAGTCTACGCGGCGTCGCTCCTAGCAGGGCTAAGACGGGAGTGGCTACTGAAGCTGCTTCCTAGTTACCAATCACGTGACCCCTAGTCGGCATGGTCAAAGAAAGGGGACTAAACCAGAAACGGGAATCAGTCTTAAAGCAGTGACAGGATCCAGGGCATGATTTAGCACGGAGAACCGTGTAAAGAAATACTTGAAACAAAAAAATTTGAAACAAAAAAATTAATTAACCAGTGATATCAAAAGTTCAGATATGGGTGATGACATTAATATTTCTTGATGTGTCATATTTAGAGGAGATCGATACATATGATTACAATCATATATATGGGCATCAACATTGTACACAAGGGCTGTCTGTAGAGGGACCAAGATTAATCATACATAAAACAATATATTTGGCCAGCATAACACAAGGACATAGTTGACAAACAGCAACTGGCTTGCATTTAAAGCGCAAAATTACTGTATGGAAATATGGACATAACGGCGTACCTATCGGGCACGATGGTAAAGGCCGTTAATACTAAAGGATTACATATTTAAGAGATTAATACAGGTGATCTGTTTACAGTACTGACCGGCATTCACATTTATAAATTAGCCATTTGAGCAAAAGTGCTCTCAGTTTCATTGAGGCCCGCCTTTACCGAGTCAAAAAGAAACATCCATTTGGCCTCACGGGTGTTTAGAACATTAGAGATACTCCCACCTCTGGCTCCTAGTGTGACTTTTTCAAGGATGACCCATCTCAGACTCTCTGGTGTGTGTTGTTTAGCTTTGAAATGCTCGACTAATGGGGCTCCCACTACCTCACATCTAATTCTGCTGGTATGTTGTAGAATCCTAGCTTTAGCCTTTTGCTGGGTCTGGCCAATGTAGATTAGGTCACAGTCACATAGTACAGCATAGATTACATTCTGGGTATTGCAATTAGTCAATGTTTTCAAGGGGATTTTGTGATCCTTATATTCAAAGACTTTAGTCTGGATTGTATTGTCGCAGGCTTTGCACTTGGTACATCTATGATGTCCTGTGACAGGTGGAAGGTTCCACATTGATAGAACTGAGGTAGGTTCTGTAGGCGGGAGAAATGATCGAACAACGTGATCCCTGATGTTTTTGCCTCTTTTAAAGGCATGTAGAGGCAGGGCCGGATATCCAATGTCATCGGATATTAATGACCAATGTTTATTAATGATCTTCTTGATCATGTTGCTTTCTGTCGTGAAAGTAGTTACACAGACCATGCGGGTATTTTGTTCATTGTTACATTGTTTCGGTTGTAGTAGACACTCCCTCGGGTTGTACCATGTTCGTTTTTTGGCCCTCTTAACTAGACGTCGAGGATAGCCTCTCTGTATCAGTCTATTCATCAGGTCGTCAGCTTGCTCCATGTAATGCACCTTTTCTGAGCAGTTCCTGCAAATGCGCAGAAATAGCCCGATGGGTAAATTATCCCTAAGAGATCTAGGGTGGTGACTCCCATATTGAAGAAGCGAATTCCGCTCTGTAGGTTTACAGAAGAGGGTCGTCTTCAGAATTCCATCATCATTATAGATCGTGAGATCAAGAAAATCAACCTGTGATGCACTGGATTTGAATGTAAATTTAATATCAGTGGACTGTAAATCCAACCATGCTTGGAAGGCAGAGAGCTCAGTGTCAGTTCCGTTCCAAATGAATAAAATATCGTCTATATAGCGGGCCCAAACTCCAAGATGATGTTTGAAAGGGTTCCGTTCATTGAGTATGATATTTTCTTCAAAGGCCGCCATGTAGAGAATTGCCAGGTCCGGGGCAAATATAGCCCCCATCGCCACTCCCTTAGTTTGTAAATAAAAGTGGTCCTGAAACATAAAAAAGTTGTGCATCATGGCTAGCCGTAGGAGCCCTATGATGAAATCTGTAGGTACCGGTACTGGGCCAGTCCCTTGATCTAGATATCGTGTCATGATGGTCAGGGCCTCCTCTTGTGGGATACTTGTATAGAGCGATGTTATGTCACAGGTAACCAACATCTCTTTCTTCGCATCATAGGGTCGGCCATCTATAATGCTAATAGTGTGCATGGTATCGCGGAGATAGGTAGGTGTTGCTTCAGCCAGGGGTTTGAGAAAGAAATCAATATATCTCCCAAAGGTTCCAGCATAGAGCCACACCCCGATACAATCGGTCTGCCAGGTGGCTCACTCAAGTTCTTATGTATCTTTGGTAGAGTGTATATAGTCGGGAGCCTTGGGGTCTGCTGGTTAAGATAGTTGAATTCCAACTCAGTAAGGAATCCTTCGTCAAGACCCGACCTGGTCAGTTGCAAGATATCAGAAGCAAGCGCCATGGATGGATCAGTATTGAGTCTTCTATAACTGATACCATCATTCAATTGTTTATAAATTTCTTTCTTGTAGTTCTTTGTGCCCTGTACAACGATGGCACCGCCCTTGTCCGCCGGTTAAATTATTATATCTCTGTTGTTACCAAGAGATTGGAGGGCCTTCTTCTCATCCCTGTTAATGTTGAACGGATGGTATCGACGTTTGTCAAGAATCTGGTTTACATCTCGTAACACCCCTGCTTCATAAGCTAGAATTTTGTGTGACATAGTGCTTGCAGGTGGTACAAACGTTGAAGGTATTCTTAAACCAGTGTAGGATTTGTCCTGGTAAGGAGGTCTGTTTTTGAAAAAATATTTGAGTCGGACTTTTCTGAAGAACTTACACAGTTCGGACCTGATGGTAAACTGGTCAGGGATGTTGGTTGGTACATATGAAAGTCCCTTACCCAAAACGCTCAGCTCATTGTCAGAAAGTTGGTATTTGGAAATATTGACAACCGGATTGGGTGGACTCACCATCGGTACACCTTGCGACGAGTGGATATCTCCCCGTGCTGTTCTGATTGGAAGTGTACCTGCTTCTGTGGCCTGCCGCGGCCTCCCTCCCAGTTCTGGTTCCCTGATTGTTGACCTCGTTGGTATCCTCTGGACCAGTTGTTGCCCCGGTTCCTGGGGGGTTGCCATTGTCCCTGTTCTAAAAAAGGTTGCTGGCGTGGTTGATAGCTGTATTGTTGTCCGCTCTGCGGATGGCTTGGTCCCGGCTGGTCAAAGTCACCGTCCGAACTGTAGGAGGAATCGGAGAATGTTTTATAATTACGTCTCCCTCGTTGGTGGCCCGCGCCCCTGTTGATAAAACGGCCTTCAGTATCTTGACGATAATAATCCTCCTGTAAATAGGGGTAGGTTTTCTTCTTATCGTAGAGCCGTAGGTCGCGGGCTAATTTCTCTAGTTTTCTGTTTTGTGTTGTCAACTCGAAATCTTTGAGAGTAGCCTCCAAAGTGGTTAAAGCTTCTTTAGCGTTTGTCAGTGCTTTATCACCAGTGATTTCAGCTTTGAGCACTGCAATTTCTTTTGAAATAGACTGTACCTGTTCTCCTGCAGTCTCAACCCCCAGCACCATCCAGTGCCGGGAGCAGTTGTTGGCTATGTAACTGAAGCCTTCCTTAAAGCCTTCCTTAAATTTTGGGACCTCCACAAAAATGGCCGGTTCGATCTTGATTTGGAGGCCCACTGGTATGATGTTTTCTTGAAGGTAGCGAGTGAACAGTTGGCCGTGCCACCGTGTTCAAATTAATTTCTTTTCCAATCTTTCCAGACGAGCTATCTTATCCTTCAAGGTAAAATCGATAGTGGGTACATTAGTGGGGAGAAAGGTGTTAGCTGGGTCCCCTATCAATTGAGTGATGTATTCCTCGGAATATGACAGTAGTTCCCTCTCGACCATATTAAGATGAGAGTTAATCTCAGGGAAAAACCTCACAGGTATTACCTGTACAGGAAGACCTGTAAACAACACGGGTTAACCCAAGAAGTCACTGGGACCTGGGCAGAATACTGGTACAGACAAAGTGGTCCCAGATGAAACACAATCACTAAACAACAATTAAATACATACAAGGATACATATAACAGCATTGTTTTTAATCACAACGTGTAGTTAAAAAAAAAATTCATAAAATTAAATACATAGTCAATCGCATAGAATGCCCCTAAAAGAAGGAAAAGGAGAGGGATGGTGCTGGACTGGTGAAAGTATAGAAACTAGAACATTGGTCACTAAGACCGAAATGTACCAACAGTTGTACTAAATTAACACAATGGCAAACAATTAATTTTAAACTAGATCAATTAATCATGCCTCAAATAAAATCACAAATGATAAATGTGGAAGGAGGCTGAATGCAAACAGGAAGTGTGGACGTTTCGACCCAAGTGAATGCAGGCGTGGTATAAACCTTGCTAAAGGGTCTTCCTCAGGACATGGGGTTACGTTGAATGGGGCAATGGATCTGTATAAAAGAAAAAATTGAATGAAAATTACTATGGGTCACAATAGATCCCAAAAATTCTTATTTAAAAAGGGGGTAAAAATAAGTAGGGCCAAGAGGAAAACATAGTCATATATTGGATAAGAGGAATACATCATAGTAGCAAAGAATCCATAATTTAAACAGACATCTAGTGAGGTACGCTGGTAAAGAAACCTCAAAAGCACAATGGTATTTAAATCATCGAATGGTACGTCAGGTATGCGAAATACCTCATAGTAACAGAGAATCAGTGGTTATAGATTGACATCTAATGAGGTACGCTGATTGAAAGAACCTCAGAAGCACAATAGAATGAAATGGCCGGATGGAGGGCCAACATCACAGTTAAACAGTCAATAATGATATACTGATACAGAGCGTCAACTCACAAGTGCATCAAACGCTAATAAAAGCATACCTAACAAGGATACTTTAATGTGGCGGATCTCGTTGAATGCTGGTAGGATCTTGATGATACGAATTGTATCTAAAAGATCAAAAAGTATATTCAGTGAGGGACCTCTATATAGGTGGGTGAACGTCACAGAAGGTGGGTTGTAACAATGGTATTTATATTTATTCAAGAGAGAAGGGGGAGGCTCGACATCAAAATTGCAGCAGAATGTACAAAACCAATGCTCCCTGGTTGCACCTGTATATTATGAACATTAAAGGCTAAACAGTGAGATATAACATCATTTGCCTAAGCAATTGGCATACCTGTAAGTAAAAAAATGGCCAATGAAATACAGGGATTCAGCTGTAGTAATTAGAGGAAATATGGGTCCGTGCTAGATTTTGTCAGGCCGTCCTAGTCAATGGAAACAGGATCTATAAATAGCGGGAAAATCTGTTAATATTTGAGATCCCCACGTTAATACAATCACGCACAATGCGTTTAAAATGACATGCCTAACTTCCGTAAGTCCGCTAGGACCGTCAATTACACAAACTGGGTAATACGTAAATGCGATTGCAGAGTGACATACCTGCCAAAGAAAGAGATACAGCAGGACGGGGGTTCCGGTGTAGGTTTAGACCAGGGGAAGCATGGACCACTACTGTGGTGGCGGTCAGCTCCACTCGGCAGAGTCTACAAACATGGCCGAGTAAAACATTACTAAATACATCCCCACGTTAATTGAGGATAACTTATAGTTAGTCAGGCTCACATACCTAGTAAGGCAGAATTACCACAGATCATGGGGGTTCGGTTATGTTCGTGGCAGGCACGGGACCTCGCCGGTTGGCACGGGACCTCGCCGGTTTGGAGTGCGGTCCGTTAGCGGTGAAATTCAATGGAAACGGTCTAGAAGGGGACAGGGCAAATAGTGAATGACGGCATCCGTCACAGAATAAAATATAATCAAGCCGCTACCAACAGGAAACAGTTACCGTAAGGGCTGTAGAATTCGGGAAGTCTACGCGGCGTCGCTCCTAGCAGGGCTAAGACGGGAGTGGCTACTGAAGCTGCTTCCTAGTTACCAATCACGTGACCCCTAGTCGGCATGGTCAAAGAAAGGGGACTAAACCAGAAACGGGAATCAGTCTTAAAGCAGTGACAGGATCCAGGGCATGATTTAGCACGGAGAACCGTGTAAAGAAATACTTGAAACAAAAAAATTTGAAACAAAAAAATTAATTAACCAGTGATATCAAAAGTCCAGATATGGGTGATGACATTAATATTTCTTGATGTGCCATATTTAGAGGAGATCGATACATATGATTACAATCATATATATGGGCATCAACATTGTACACAAGGGCTGTCTGTAGAGGGACCAAGATTAATCATACATAAAACAATATATTTGGCCAGCATAACACAAGGACATAGTTGACAAACAGCAACTGGCTTGCATTTAAAGCGCAAAATTACTGTATGGAAATATGGACATAATGGCGTACCTATCGGGCACGATGGTAAAGGCCGTTAATACTAAAGGATTACATATTTAAGAGATTAATACAGGTGATCTGTTTACAGTACTGACCGGCATTCACATTTATAAATTAGCCATTTGAGCAAAAGTGCTCTCAGTTTCATTGAGGCCCGCCTTTACCGAGTCAAAAAGAAACATCCATTTGGCCTCACGGGTGTTTAGAACATTAGAGATACTCCCACCTCTGGCTCCTAGTGTGACTTTTTCAAGGATGACCCATCTCAGACTCTCTGGTGTGTGTTGTTTAGCTTTAAAATGCTCGACTAATGGGGCTCCCACTACCTCACATCTAATTCTGCTGGTATGTTGTAGAATCCTAGCTTTAGCCTTTTGCTGGGTCTGGCCAATATAGATTAGGTCACAGTCACATAGTACAGCATAGATTACATTCTGGGTATTGCAATTAGTCAATGTTTTCAAGGGGATTTTGTGATCCTTATATTCAAAGACTTTAGTCTGGATTGTATTGTCGCAGGCTTTGCACTTGGTACATCTATGATGTCCTGTGACAGGTGGAAGGTTCCACATTGATAGAACTGAGGTAGGTTCTGTAGGCGGGAGAAATGATCGAACAACGTGATCCCTGATGTTTTTGCCTCTTTTAAAGGCATGTAGAGGCAGGGCTGGATATCCAATGTCATCGGATATTAATGACCAATGTTTATTAATGATCTTCTTGATCATGTTGCTTTCTGTCGTGAAAGTAGTTACACAGACCATGCGGGTATTTTGTTCATTGTTACATTGTTTCGGTTGTAGTAGACACTCCCTCGGGTTGTACCATGCTCGTTTTTTGGCCCTCTTAACTAGACGTCGAGGATAGCCTCTCTGTATCAGTCTATTCGTCAGGTCGTCAGCTTGCTCCATGTAATGCACCTTTTCTGAGCAGTTCCTGCGAATGCGCAGAAATTGCCCGATGGGTAAATTATCCCTAAGAGATCTAGGGTGGTGACTCCCATATTGAAGAAGTGAATTCCGCTCTGTAGGTTTACGGAAGAGGGTCGTCTTCAGAATTCCATCGTCATTATAGATCGTGAGATCAAGAAAATCAACCTGTGAGGAGGAGCCTGGCTCGCAACCATGATGGCCGCCTGACTCCTCGGCTCCGCTGACCCTTTCGCCAATCTCCCGTCTTCCGCATCATCCTGCATCTCATCCTCGCACTGCGCTGCATCAGCGGAACCGGGAGGCGAACCCGGTCATGCCGATGTGCTTCTCTACTCGGTCCCGGCAGTGGAAGTCCCGGAACGCCCTCACCTTCTCCAGACGCCGAGCGGCTCAGTCCGAGTCTTTGTTCTGCGGAAGCGACCGGCCCTGCACATAGAGACGGCAGTCATTACAGGCTGGACGGAGCCGGCTGATGTACCGTGTTCGCTGCATTAAAATCGCTGCATCTGGCTCTGCCGCTTCATAGGCTTTGGGCACCGCCGCTACCAGAGACACATTGTTTCGACTCTCCAGTCCAGGGACGGCTCCAATGCAACATTGTCTCCCCTAGCGCCGAGGTGGGCGCCATCTTCCTGCCTGCCACCGGCTCCTACAAGTGTGGACCCTGGGCTGCCGTTGCGGACGCGGGCGTCTGCCCAAGCCACTTCAACATTGCGCAGGGATGGAAAACGCTGCCTCTGTGCCCCCAGACTGTTTTCATCGTGCCACGAATTGGCATGGTGCTCGAAGGATTGCTGAGGGTGATGGCAGCCGGCTATCGGGACAGCCCCGCGTCTGCCTGCCCCAAGTACAGGAAGAAGCTGCGTCCTTACTCTCTGAGGCGCCACTGGTGCTTGGTGACATATTGGGCGCCCTAGACACTTTAAGAGCTGCCCTGTGTACTGCTGCTTGTGAATTGGGGGCTCGGCTGGATGCTACTCTGCTTGCAACCCCCGTGCCTGACCGCGAGCGGGACACTGCGCCACACCCTGTAGCTGATTCCTGTGGTTCCTTCGCCCCGGTCGCCATTGAACCGTTGAGGTTGTGAGACCCCGACATTGCTGAGGTACTGGCAGAAGCACCCTTTAAGGGGCCCGAAGTTTCTGGGGCGATGGTCTGGTTTGGGAGACGTCGCTGGACACCATGCCTGGCGGCTTCCTCGTGGACTACTGGCGGAACTCATTTCCTCATCCTGAAGCGGTTGCTACTGTTTGGACTAGCTGCTTTTGGTGGACCACTGCCACGCTATGGTTCTTCTTCTACCATTGCTGACCACATGGCTATGTTTCGTATGGACTTTGGTGGCTGTCTTTTCATTCTGTTGTGGTCCCTTTGTTCAGTCCCTCCTTCCAGGATGTCTATCGTGCAGCTGGACTGCGTCACTACACAGTACCGTAGGGGACAAGGTTGAGGGTGTCCCCTCTTGAGTCAGGACTCTCTTTCTTGTATTGCTGGGATGCTGATGGACTGCCGGGGATATTGCACATTGGTATTGTATTGGTTGCGGGGTCGGGGTAAGGGCGGCCAGAGTAATATGTGCTAGTAGTTTTGGATATACTTGAATGGCCCTCCTCCGGTCTTATGTGAACTGTGTTCTTTCTTTCTTTTCCTTTTCCCTTTCCGTGTTCTAAATTTCGGGTTTAATGGGCGACAGGCACACTGCTAGGGGGGGTGTAGGCCGTAGCCTCCGCATGCGTGCAGGGTGGGGGGTTAGGGGGTGGGGATTTTGTTTCGTTTCAGTTTCTAGGGGCCTTTTTCTCTTTTCCCTCTTGTTTTTCTTTTACTTTTTCTTCTTTTCAGGTCCGTACGGCTCCTGGGTATAGAGTTGCTCCCTTTTTCCGCTGATGGTCCTGTGCCTTAGTGGGTTTGGATGTTCCATGTCCGTGGGTCGGGCAATGGCCGGTATGTTTTGTTGGACTGTGCTATCATCCTGATTAGTGTTATTGTGTGCTATTTGCTGATTATCATCCTCCGTTCTGCAGCCAACATGCTGGGTTCATTGCTTGTAATGTACTGTCGGTGGATTGTATGCGCCTGATCCTTCCTTTTTATAAAATTTAAAACTCAACCTCATTCCTCCTTTACCCAGCGGTCCCTCTTTTCATATGTCGAGCTCTGGACACTAGCTGCCTTTCGTTTTTGGGACTGCTGGGCTGACCTATCCTTACTTTCTGTGCTCCCAATTGCTTTCGAGGCCGGCCTGCATGGTTGTGGGCGCGTATCTGTATGCTTATGTTGCACAATAAAGGTTTCAAAAAAAAAAAAAAAAAAGAAAGAAAATCAACCTGTGATGCACTGGATTTGAATGTAAATTTAACATCAGTGGACTGTAAATCCAACCATGCTTGGAAGGCAGAGAGCTCAGTGTCAGTTCCGTTCCAAATGAATAAAATATCGTCTATATAGCGGGCCCAAACTCCAAGATGATGTTTGAAAGGGTTCCGTTCATTGAGTATGATATCTTCTTCAAAGGCCGCCATGTAGAGAATTGCCAGGTCCGGGGCAAATGTAGCCCCCATCGCCACTCCCTTAGTTTGTAAATAAAAGTGGTCCTGAAACATAAAGAAGTTGTGCATCATGGCTAGCCGTAGGAGCCCTATGATGAAATCTGTAGGTACCGGTACTGGGCCAGTCCTTTGATCTAGATATCGTGTCATGATGGTCAGGGCCTCCTCTTGTAGGATACTTGTATAGAGCGAGGTTATGTCACAGGTAACCAACATCTCTTTCTTCGCATCATAGGGTCGGCCATCTATAATGCTAATAGTGTGCATGGTATCGCGGAGATAGGTAGGTGTTGCTTCAGCCAGGGGTTTGAGAAAGAAATCAATATATCTCCCAAAGGTTCCAGCATAGAGCCACACCCCGATACAATCGGTCTGCCAGGTGGCTCACTCAAGTTCTTATGTATCTTTGGTAGAGTGTATATAGTCGGGAGCCTTGGGGTCTGCTGGTTAAGATAGTTGAATTCCAACTCAGTAAGGAATCCTTCGTTTCAGATTTTTTTGTTTCAAGTATTTCTTTACACGGTTCTCCGTGCTAAATCATGCCCTGGATCCTGTCACTGCTTTAAGACTGATTCCCGTTTCTGGTTTAGTCCCCTTTCTTTGACCATGCCGACTAGGGGTCACGTGATTGGTAACTAGGAAGCAGCTTCAGTAGCCACTCCCGTCTTAGCCCTGCTAGGAGCGACGCCGCGTAGACTTCCCGAATTCTACAGCCCTTATGGTAACTGTTTCCTGTTGGTAGCGGCTTGATTATATTTTATCCTGTGACGGATGCCGGCATTCACTATTTGCCCTGTCCCCTTCTAGACCGTTTCCATTGAATTTCACCGCTAACGGACCGCACTCCAAACCGGCGAGGTCCCGTGCCAACCGGCGAGGTCCCGTGCCTGCCACGAACATAACCGAACCCCCATGATCTGTGGCAATTCTGCCTTACTAGGTATGTGAGCCTGACTAACTATAAGTTATCCTCAATTAACGTGGGGATGTATTTAGTAATGTTTTACTCGGCCATGTTTGTAGACTCTACCGAGTGGAGCTGACCGCCACCACAGTAGTGATCCATGCTTCCCCTGGTCTAAACCTACACCGGAACCCCCGTCCTGCTGTATCTCTTTCTTTGGCAGGTATGTCACTCTGCAATCGCATTTACGTATTACCCAGTTTGTGTAATTGATGGTCCTAGCGGACTTACGGAAGTTAGGCATGTCATTTTAAACGCATTGTGCGTGATTGTATTAACGTGGGGATCTCAAATATTAACAGATTTTCCCGCTATTTATAGATCCTGTTTCCATTGACTAGGACGGCCTGACAAAATCTAGCACGGACCCATATTTCCTCTAATTACTACAGCTGAATCCCTGTATTTCATTGGCCATTTTTTTACTTACAGGTATGCCAATTGCTTAGGCAAATGATGTTATATCTCACTGTTTAGCCTTTAATGTTCATAATATACAGGTGCAACCAGGGAGCATTGGTTTTTTACATTCTGCTGCAATTTTGATGTCGAGCCTCCCCCTTCTCTCTTGAATAAATATAAATACCATCGTTACAACCCACCTTCTGTGACGTTCACCCACCTATATAGAGGTCCCTCACTGAATATACTTTTTGATCTTTTAGATACAATTCGTATCATCAAGATCCTACCAGCATTCAACGAGATCCGCCACATTAAAGTATCCTTGTTAGGTATGCTTTTATTAGCGTTTGATGCACTTGTGAGTTGACGCTCTGTATCAGTATATCATTATTGACTGTTTAACTGTGATGTTGGCCCTCCATCTGGCCATTTCATTCTATTGTGCTTCTGAGGTTCTTTCAATCAGCGTACCTCATTAGATGTCAATCTATAACCACTGTTTCTCTGTTACTATGAGGTATTTCGCAAACCTGACGTACCATTCGATGATTTAAATACCATTGTGCTTTTGAGGGTTCTTTACCAGCGTACCTCACTAGATGTCTGTTTAAATTATGGATTCTTTGCTACTATGATGTATTCCTCTTATCCAATATATGACTATGTTTTCCTCTTGGCCCTACTTATTTTTACCCCCTTTTTTAAATAAGAATTTTTGGGATCTATTGTGACCCATAGTAATTTTCATTCAATTTTTTCTTTTATACAGATCCATTGCCCCATTCCCCGTAACCCCATGTCCTGATGAAGACCCTTTAGCAAGGTTTATACCACGCCTGCATTCACTTGGTTCGAAACGTCGACACTTCCTGTTTGCATTCAGCCTCCTTCCACATTTATCATTTGTGATTTTATTTGAGGCATGATTAACTGATCTAGTTTAAAATTAATTGTTTGCCATTGTGTTAATTTAGTACAACTGTTGGTACATTTCGGTCTTAGTGACCAATGTTCTAGTTTCTATACTTTCACCAGTCCAGCACCATCCCTCTCCTTTTCCTTCTTTTAGGGGCATTCTATGCGATTGACTATGTATTTAATGTTATGAAAAATTTTTTTAACTACACGTTGTGATTAAAAACAATGCTGTTATAAGTATCCTTCCTTCAATGGGAAGCACCGAAGCAACGGTACGTTTTCGATACGATGTGTGCTTTTCTTGTTGAAAAATGGGACGAGGAAGTTGGGAAAGCTCCTGATAAGCTGTACAACATACGTTCCGAATTTGCGAAGGGAACTATTGTAAGTCCATCTGATGTTGGAAAAGCGGTCGCGATGTTGTTGTCATTTAGGAGTGAATCTCCTTCTCAACAATTGTTCGGGCCTAATTCTTCAGTTGGGAGAAAGGCACGACAATATCCAATGAGAGAGGTTCCTCCAGTGTGGAAAGAAGAAGTAGCTGCTGGTCCAGGTAATGTTCCGCCACTTGTACCGGCTCATTTTCAGCGTGTTTGGGTGCATGTTCCGTGGAAACGCGCTGAAGTTTTAGCTATTAAGCAGTCTTTGCCGGACCCACGCAAAAATCCAGCAGGGTACTATAAAGAGTTCACTCAGTCTGTGGGTTTGTGTATTATGAATTTGGCGGACATCGACATGTTGTTTGGCAATGTTGTTCCACAACCCATTTGGAGTAAGATTCGTCATATGGATCATGTGGTCGAATAAGGTGATATCTTAGAGATGCCGACAATAGGAGAGTAGGTGGTGCTAAGCCTGAGGATTTAATTACTGAACTTCCTGATAAGATTATTACGTATATGAAGACTTTAATGCCCGAATTGCGTGTTAATTGGGACAAGTTGTCTGCGTGCAAACAGATGAAAGATGAGACTGTGTCTGACTTTTTCACGCGGTTTGAAGAGACTTTTGTAGATCATAGTGGTCAGGATATGGCTACAAGAGGGTGGTCAGAGATTGTTCGTTGACAAGTTTGTACATAATTTGCTTCCTGAACTGTGCAATAATTGAAGGATTCTGAGAGTGCTTGGGCTGTTTCCACGTCAGCACAAATCTTGGCTACTGCCCAGTACTACGAAAATAGGCGCAAAGATGAGTTAGAGAAAGCAGATAAAAAGACTAAGGAATTAAAAACTAAAGTTCTTCTACAACAAGCTTATCCACCCCGTAGTAATAATCAACGCGATTATCAGCAGCCTCAGCAATATTCGAGAAACTCGCAAAGAAACGAGTCTTCTCAACAGCGTTTACCGTATGGACCCAATCAGTGTGCGTATTACAAAGAGGAGGGCCATTTTAAGAATAGTTGTCCGGTTTTGTTGCAGCGTACGAATGGTGCTTCTGGTGTATGAGGTCGCGGTGTTCAACAAGCGCCTAGAGGTAGGGGACGCGGTGCGTTCTCACAAAACACACGTTCTTTGCCCCCACAGAATTCAATTAATAGTTTCGACCAGCTGAATAACTCATCTGGTAGGACGGCTCAGTACTATGCTGATGACTACTATGCAGAAGATGAGAATATGGAAGGTAATGATTGCTAGGACAGCCATGGACAGAGAGAGGGAGTTGTTTCAGTTCCAGTAGATCAGAATGGACCTTATGTCGAGGTGATTACATCAGGTGTGTCAGAGCCTTTTCTGTTGGATACTGGTGCTACAAAGAGTTCTATTATGCACTCAAAACTCCCTGGCGCACCTTTGTCGGACGAAATGAATGTTTCAGTAGGTTTTCCTGGCGCCCCGGTTAGGAACCCGATTTCTAGTCCTATATCTCTTTCTGTTGGGCCTTGTGAATTGGAAGCACCCCTTATTCTTACCACAGGTTGTGATGAAAATTTGTTGGGATTGGATCTGTTGAAAAGATTGTATGCGACTTTGTACTGTTCTCCTTCAGGAGTACAACTTACACTAGGTAAGAGAGTGGTTTCTCCAATGTATTTGTCGAAGGATAAACTTCCGACAGAATTGTCTTCTCTTCCGGATATTCTTTGGGCTACTGGTCCTAATGATGTGGGTCTCTTGGAAATACCGCCATATGTTGTGACATTGAAAGCCAATGTTAGAATGCCGCGCATTCCCCAATACAAGATCTCTAGTGAAGGTGAAAAGGCGTTGTTAGCGATCATTGATGATCTGATTGAAAAAGATGTAATAGAAGAGACAAGAGGCAACGTTTGTAATAGACCTGTTCTGCCTGTTTTGAAACGTACTGATCCTTCTCAACCACCTGTTTACAGGTTTGTGATTGATCTTAGAGAAATGAATAAAATAGTTGTGCCACAGTTTTCGGTTGTCCCTGATATTACCGCCCTATTGACAATGATTCCAGCTTCAGCGACTTGGTTCTCGGTGATTGACTTGAAGAATGCTTTCTTCAGCATCCCGATTGCCGAGGAGAGCAGAGATATTTTTGGCTTCAGTTTAGGAGGGCGAAGCGTCCGCTTCAAACGCGCTCCTCAAGGCTACTGTGAAAGTCCATCAATATATAGTCAGGCTTTGAAAACGCAGCTTCATACGATTGTTTTACCTGATGACGCTACCCTTATTCAGTACGTCGACGATTTGCTTGTCGCTGCAGATACTGAAGAGATCTGTAAAGAAGCCACCTTGTCGTTGTTGCGTCATTTGTCTGATTTGCATCACAAAGTGTCTCTCTCGAAGTTGCAATATTGTCGAGAAGAAGTGACCTACTTAGGTCATCTCTTATCGAAGGAGGGAAGAAAACTGACCCCAGAAAGAATTCAGGCAATTGCAAAATTGAGTGTGCCAAGGACACAGAGAGAAGTACGTGCTTTCTTGGGCATTACATCATATTGCAGGCAATGGATACCTAATTTTTCCTTATTGGCCAAACCAAAGATACACCGAATCCCATTCCATGGTCTGAAGAGTGTCAGAAAAGTTTTTCCGAATTGCGTGATGCATTGTGTTCGGCTCCTGTGCTGGGTACCCCCGACTACAGTAAGCCTTTTACATTGTATGTCCATGAGAAAGAAGGCTGTGCATTGTCAGTTCTGACACAGTCTTTTGGGGACAAGCAGCGTCCATGCGCGTACTTTTCATCGACTTTAGATCCGGTAGCTAAGGTGTTGCCAAGTTGGTTGAGAGCCACAGCGGCAGCAGCTGTTTCTATTCGTCAGTCTGCTGGATTAGTGATGAATAACATGCTGATCTTGATGGTTCCACATGCAGTGGACACCTTGTTAAACAGAACCAAGACACAGCATTTAACTAGTGCTCGTTTGTCAGGTTATGAGCTGACACTGTTGGCGAGTCATGTGCACATCAAGAGGTGCAATACACTGAATCCAGCCACGTTGTTGCCGATTTCAGTTTAGACAAAGAATGTTGAAGAGTCACATGATTGTTTCCTTAGAACTGAGGAAGAAACAAAAGGGAGGATAGATCTCAAGGACACTCCTCTTCCAGAGTGTGATGGTACTTTATGGGTTGATGGCTCGTGTTTCAAGATGCCGAATGGTGATACGACTGCGGCATATGCTGTCACGACTTTGCATACGATTGTTGAAACTGCACGTATCCCACATAATTCAGCACAAGCAGCAGAACTGATTGCATTGACAAGAGCGTGTGTGTTGGCGGAAGGAAAACGAGTGAATGTGTACACTGACGGTCAGTATGCCTTTGGTGTTGCTCATAGTTTTGGACGTTTGTGGCGTGAACGTGGTTTCCTGACTTCGCATGGTGCTAAGATCCAGCATGGTCAGTTGGTGAATGAGCTTCTTGAGTCACTGACCTTGCCGTCGCAAGTTGCGATTGCTAAATGCAGCGCACAAAAAAAGGTTACAGATGATGTTGGTCGCGGAAATGCGTTTGCGGATGAAGTCGCGAAAGAAACTGCAAGGAATGTGATGAGTCGAATGTATGTTGCAGGCCCTGCGAGATGGATTGGTGATGTTGGAATGTGTGAAGATACGATTGAGAGTGTGAAGTCCATTCAAGCTGAAGCTACAGAGAAAGAGTTGAATAAATGGAGAGAAAGTAAGGGTAAATTGGATGCAAATGGTTGCTGGGTCGAATTATCAGAACATCAGCGATGGTTGTTACCCGATGCGTATGTGCTTGCAGTGGTGACAATGGCCCATGGAATGGCTCATATCAGTGTGAAAGGGATTTGTAAGTTGTTGGCTCAGGTATGGCAAAATGCTGGAATTCCCAAGTGTGCAGAGAATGTGGTCAAGAATTGTATGGTGTGTCTGAAATACAATCCTGGTAGGGGAACCCCAACTCCAGCTGGTCATTTTGCGCCTCCAACGTATCCGTTCGAGGTTTTGCAGCTAGATTTCATCCACATGGAAAGGTGCAACAATCTGAAATATGTACTCGTTGTTGTTTGTGCCTTTTCAAGATGGGTAGAAGCATATCCCTTAAAGGACAATACCGCCCTGTCCACAAATAAAGCCCTTGTCAAAGAATTCTTCCCTAGATTCGGAATGCCGAGATTGGTCTGGAGTGATAATGGAAGTGAATTTGTGGGTCGAGTGATGAAGAAAGTATGTGAGGGGCTAGGCGTTCATCAAAAATTTCACGCTGCAAATCACCCCCAATCAGCTGGACTAGTAGAGTGCTACAACAGCACACTAAAACTGAAACTGGCCAAGATTCAAGCGAGCACTGGTCTTAAATGGCCTGACGCTCTGCCCTTAGCACTCCTATCAACGAGAATGACTGTTCATTCAAGGATGGGACTTAGTCCCTATGAAATTTTGTTCGGCCGCCCGGCCAACATATGGGGAGTGCCAAGGCCAACCAAATTCAGCGAGATAGAACATCCTGTACTGCTTGATTATTTGTATGAATTGACGGCTAAATTGTGTGTTTTACACCAACAGGTCCACGACACCCTGCCTCAGGTCTCTGAAACTCCAGGACATCCGATCGATCCTGGATCCTACTTGCTGATTAAAAACTTCCAGTGAACAAAGAATGATCAGCCCCGGTGGACCGGCCCTCATCTAGTCCTTGTCTCAACAAGATCAGCTGTTCGAGTGGAAGAGAAAAAGCACTGGGTTCACGGCGTACATTGCAAGAGGGTACCTTTGCCTCTAGCGTACGACCGGTGGACCCAGGAGGGGATCGCTGACTCTGAGACTGAGACTGTGCCTCGTTTTCTGCCTTTTAGCGATGCACGCATAAAAGGAACCACTTCTGAACAGGAAAGCGATAATGTTTTGCAAGCAGCCGTGCCTCCGTCAATTCGATTGAACACTACAGAGCCTGAACTCATATTCCAAGACCAGACAGCACCTGGAAGAACCTGTTATAATGTGTGGCCAAGAACCATGACTATGGACAAATAAAATTATTTTCTTCTATTTTTGAAAGTGCAGCTCTCTCATCTGAGAAACTTGCTTATTTTTGTTTTTCAAACCGCCATCCGGGTTCTGCTTCTAGGGTTGCGGTTGCCCAAGTCATTGGGGTGCAGCCGAAGATGTTAGGTCGACGGTTCTGGTTAGTCTAAGGGAGTTGCCATGGACTGACAGAAGCATTCCTTAGCATAGAACACCCTACCGCAGCGGGCAGCAATTATAGAGGATGGAGTTTTTCAAGATGGAGAGACCTGCCAGACCGATGAACTTTAAAGCCAGAATGTGTACATTGATGATAAGAACACGATTTTTGATATTATGTATTTTTATGTTGCTTAGTGTGATGACGTTTTTAATAAGATATGTTTTATTTACTTTTCAAGTGACATTTGCACCCACTACACAACCCTACCTCCTTCTACTGTTTCTTTGCATTCTTTTCACCCTCTGCCTGAACACAAGTCCGCTAGAAGATCAGAATTTGCCAATAACTCATTCATTCAGCTTTTACACCAACACCAACTGGTAGTAAACACAACTAATTGTTGGGTGTGTGGTCTTATGCCACATACGACAGATAAGGGCATCCCATACTTGGTTCTCCCATTCAGCTACAATGGTTCTTTGTGGGCGTTTCAAACAGTGTTCATATATGCCATCGAACCATATCCCTCACGTTCCACGAGAAGTAACTCAAGCAACAAAGCATTGGTTGTGGGAATTACAAATATGAGCAGAGACATTGACTCGTATAGAACCATTCCCGGAGATGAGTTGTAAGCATACACTAGATGGAACATAACAGGATATAGATTTGCTTTGAGTGAGAACCAGCAAGCAAAGAGATCCTCCCCGATTTGGATTGTACCCCATCAGGGTCACCTATGTCTGCAAGGTAATGGCAAGAATCCCAGAGCTCAGTTAGGGAAAAGTGTCTGCACTGAAACACATGTTTTTGCATCTCGAACTTCCCCTTCGTTTCTAGCAGCTAAGGGTACCTATTTCATCTGCCATGATAGGGCCTATACATGTTGCCCCCTGACTTCTCGGGCACATGTTTTGTTTAGTTCCTGTTGCCTCCCACTTACACGGCCACTGCAGATTACCATAAAGCAAGGATAGTCAGAGGTGTCATTAGTACTGACGACACTACAGGACAAGAATTTGGAGATTTTGTTAAGGGTTTTCTGCCGTTTTGGGGACCTATGGTGAACAGCAGGAACATAAAGCAATTGGCAAGGGTGGTTGAATCCACTATAATTGAAACAGCCGGTGCCCTTAGTAATTTGACTGCTGAGCTCCAGTCCGATCGCCTTATGACACTTCAGAACAGGGTCGCTTTAGATGTCATACTTGCAGACCGAGGTGGGGTATGCAAAGTGATCCAATCAAGTTGCTGCATTTTCATCCTAGATAACACTCCGACAGTATACCAGGCCATCTCCAAACTGCATAAGATCTCTGAATCTATTCACGTGGATAAAGGAGACTGGTCACTGATGGGGTGGTTCTGGGAACTGATATCCGCCTGGGGATGGAAGATTCTGATAGTCATTGGGATGATCTTAGCCATTCTTTTCCTGTTCTGTCTGTGTGTACAGTGTGCTCCTGCAATATGTGGCCTCTGCGCTACATCGTGTGTAAGGAAACCTGTATCAAGAAGCGAGCTAATTAATAGGATGATGCTACAGCAACATCTCAATGACTTTATGAATATAGACCTGGACTCAGATTAGCGTGAGTATAGGTTATTGCCTATGTAAGGGCAAAAGGAGGGTTTGTAGTACTGAAAATTCTGGACCCGTGTCATAAACATCGTCGAATCATGACGATTTTGGTATCAGCAGACCGGTAATAAGTTAAATACTATACATGAGCATTTTCGTCATGATCCAGTGACGAAATCACCCTGAAATCAGCATTTCCATCCCGAACCCTCGGGTTCCATTTTGTGAACGGCATCCATTTTGTGATTTCCCTCACATAGCCAAATGACTGAAGCCAAAACCGAGTCCGAAGGACACGTACACCTTTGCTGCCTCCTCTGTGACCTGGGCAAGCTGACTCCACTGCCCCAAGCCAAACCTGTCCGGCCAGTTCCTTCCCCAGTGGCCGAGCGAGATTAGCATCGAGGCACAACATATCATAAACCTTTCATCGCACACAAACCATGCCTAATCTTACACACACCTGTCCCTGTTTCTTGCTTTATGACTTGCTTTACGAGGAGGAGGTGCCCGATTTTATTGGGGGTCCGTCGATATCTGATGGAAATACTGGGCCTTGCCGGGTAATCAATTACGGGCTGGACGAACTGAAATGTGGGCTTGTCATCATGACTCTGCTTTTTCTTTGTAGTGAAAATATGTGGATGGTCAACTGTAAAAATAAGGAATGTTTGCCTCAAGCATATTATTTTGTATATAAGGAGAAGACTGGCTTTGTAATTTTGAGCAGTCTCCTGAGAACATACATGCTGTTGTACTTCTAGGATACCTGTTACTGGCTGCAGCCAATAAATACGATCTTTGACTTCACCAATAAGACTCTGTGTTTCTGTAGTCTGAAACAGGAACGACTCGAAGTCTTTGGGTGTTCTCCCTGGCACCGCTGGGTTCTTAAAAACCCGGTACTTCAGGAAAAGGAGGAACAAAGAGGCAGGGCTGACCACTAGCAAGCAAACAAGCAAATCAAAAGCAGGGAATGGCTTTAAGCCAACATGAGAAATTACAACAGGTCTCGAATGCTCGACCTAAAAATGGATAGAGGGTATCAAGAGTTGGTCCAATCTATTAAGTATAGGTAGAGTATTCCATGAACGTTTTGAGCAAAAGAGAGGTCTAGTAGGTGCAAGTACCTGTGCCTTTCAGCTACTGAGGGCCATAACTACCCTCGAGCAGCACCTAACCGTTTTTTTTAATCATGACAGAGGGATCTCGCCTATTAAAATTGACTCACTCTTGATACCCTATAGCCATTTTTTAACTCACCTTTCACTACTCATTGAGCATTGACCCGCAGACTTCATACGGATTGATCAACAAAAGATCTCCGATAAAGTTACCCTTCGAGGGACCCACAGGGCATCGCAGCGCCGGCCCGATGAGAAGTACCGCCCCATGATGAAGCATGACATCCTTCAGGGTGTGTGAGGGCATCAAGCAAAAGTCTGTAGGTCTTTTTCACGCCTTTCTCTTAAACGACTTCCCTCACTCCCACTTTCATAGGAACAGTTACTCTCCGTAGTAAACTATAAACCGTTTTTAATTTTGTGGAATTATGTGTTGTGGATTGGATATATGTGGTGTGTAGTGGAATTGTGTTGTGGTGTGGAATTATTTGGTGTGAACTGGCATTGTGTAAATGAAGAGGCATGACGCATGCATGTCATGGACAAATGGAGAGAAAGAATACGAGAGTGGCGATGGAGCTCGCAAATGGGAAGCCTATGGGCGGGCTGAATCCCACATATCAAATACAACTTATCTCTTTGAGACTGCACGTGCGCTGTCTAGCCGAGTCATAAAAATGGCAATAGCCAATGGCTGAAGGAGGTTGATTAAAAGCCCACACTCCATACAGAGTTTATGCATATGTATGTTGTACTCTGAAAGAAACACAAGGTCTCCAACAGTTACAGTTGTTTGTAGGCTAGCCCTAAAAAAATCTGGTGTTTATCCATTGTTATTGCTGAGCAGATGTGTATTGCTGCCTGTCCCAGTCAGTCACTTGCAAGGGGCAGTTTCCCATGTTCGCCATGCCTTAAAACAGATCTGAGGAGGTGTCATCCTAGCTGTCTCATGGCAACAGAGGCTGCCAGGGCAGTGAGGCCCCAAGGAAGAGATGCTTTAAACGGAAGTGTAAGTAATCTCTTCCTACAGGTAGTTTGGATTAACACCCCAGCATTTTGGGGGCGTGACTTGGCGAGCCAAGATGGCGGTCGCACTCTAAGAGGGCTCTGGACCCCTCTAAGATCCGTCTTCATCCTGACACTCCTCCAGTGGCATCCCTTCAACTGGGGCACCTCTAGGCTTGAGGCACCCTCCCCTGCAACAGTCTGGAGGCAAATAACCGCCTGAGGAAGCTGGCGGCGATGACTCGATGTGCAGCCCGGGCCAATAGGGAGGCGGCCAAGCCTATCCCCCCAGAGGCCAGCTCTGTGAATCCAGTGAAGACCGTCGCAGCAGCACAGACTATGTTGCATACCCTGCTGACTTACCGTTGGAGACGCGAGATTCCCCCCACACCACATGCAGGCTTAGACGTGCTGCCCGCCTGAACCTCAAGTGAGGGGACGCCTAGAGCAGCTGGAGACCCACACCGGGCCTTGGGGCACCAGGCCCTGACTCCATGGGGGTCGGGATGAGAGCACAGATGTAACTCGACGCGCATGAACTCTTGTTGGCCCGCAGGAGGGTCCCCCCACCTCCAACGCACAGTCCTGCATGACATCATGAAATGACACCAAACCCACTGGTACCCGCACTGATGGGTGGATGACATCAGAGTGGCACTGCACCCAAGCAGTGGCCACCCCTGAGGGTGCGATATTGTGGGATGGACGGAGGCCTCATCAGCCCTCCAGTGACAGCAGATGAGTGTGACTCCTGGCACTGCCCAACTTGTAGGCAGCTGCTCAGAACTAAAGGCCCAAAATTAATGAGGGCATCATTACCAGTGCACCGGCGGACACCGACAACAGAAGCAACAACTGGAGGGCATCAAGGCCCGAGTCATATTGTGGAGCCCTCCCGGGACCCTGGTTTACACCCCAATGCTATTGAGAACTCACACGGGTCAGCTTACCACCGAGGGAGAACTGCCAGACTTACCCATACCTTGTATTTCAAGCCTAGCAGGAGGCCAGGCGGGTAGACACAATGACCCGGGAGCCCCTGCCTCAATAGCCCGCTGAGTGCCCACTGAGTCCGCCAGATCCCCCTGCGTAGCTAAACTGACCAATGTCTTTGAAGCCCAAACGCTGAAGGAGTGACAGGATCGGGTCACCCTCTTGGTGAGACCAACCAACCATGGGAAGGACAGGGGAGCTAAACCTTTGTAGACTCGGACCCGAATGGAGCAATATGCAATCAATGGTCCTGGACATGGAGAGTCAGCACCTCCTGCATCGGCCCACTCGGATGGGGATCTGGCCACCATCCTGCAGGCCATCAAGACCTTTCAAGTGTCAATGGAGACAAAGATCGGGGAGATGTATGGAGACATGGCCCTCATTCGGCAGGACCTCTGTGATGCTACTGCTCGCATCACTAAAACTGAATCCCGCGTCTCTGAAGTCGAGGATGATGTCTCCACCCTTAGACGCTAGTAAAGCAGCTCCTATCCCACATGGCTGATCTTCACAGGCGGGCAGAGAATGCTGAAAACAGAATGTGTCAAAATAATCTGCACCTGGTGGGTCTTCACAAGGATACAGAACCCCTACAGATGAACACCTTCATCGAAAACTGGATTAAATCCTGGATTCTCCTGAACGCCCTGTCAACACGGTTTGTGGTCGAGAGGGCCCACAAGGCGCTTGTGTCCAAACCGCCACCAGGAGCCCCACACCGGCCAATAATAGCAAACATCCTGAATTTTAGGGATCGCAGCGTCATTTTGCAGGAAGCCCGCTCCTGAACAGAGTTGTTCCACAACGGTGCCAAGATTATGATCTTCCCCGATTACACAAAGGAAGTGCAAGCCCAGAGAAGATCATACATCCAGGTGAAGCAGGAACTGCGGGCCCTCAACCTGAAGTACAGACTCCTCTTCCCAGCCTACCTCAAGGTCATTTTCCAGAACAGGACATACTTCTGTGATACACCGGAGGCAGCATGGACCTGGGTGGTGGAGGAACGCCCAGTCCGCCCACTGACGGGAAACCCTCAATCCGAGCCCCATAATGGACTGCAGGCAGGCACCAGAGCGAGGCGCCCTGGGTCCTGTGGAAGGCGCAAGGCCCTTGGCACGACTTCTGCCTCACCTGCAGGATTCCCTCGAGAGAGGAGCAGATCATAGAGATCTCAAGAACTGTTGAAAATCCAGGGGAACGCTAAGGGACCTGACCCGACATCCGATGTGCGCTCCATGGACTCTCCAGGGCCAAGCTCTGAGGACACCGACCTTTCACACAGCCCTCATATTTGATTAGTACTAATGACTGAACTTGGAGGAACGTGAATCTTTAATTATAGAGGGGCCCAGCGCATCGACCTACACCATGCTACCTTAGTTAATTTCCTTACAGTTTTAGTCTCAGTTTACTAGGCAACAGATGCTTACATTGGGGAAGTATGGGGGGTTGGTAGGGAATGTTCTTCCTGCTTTTGCTTTGGTTTGTGTTAATCCGTTTCTCTGCAACACTGTGTACAATACCTACGATGTTTCCCCGTACAGCCCAAAGGATAGAGTTGAGTGCCTTTGGCTGCCTGTAGGTCCTAACCCTTGGGAACAGCTGGGAGCCTCAGACCTCTGGCCACACACTTCACAACCCAACTGTAATGTTACTACCCTATAGCGAGGGTGAATCCCTTAGAGTCCTCTCATGGAACGTTAACGGACTCTTAGATAGATTTTAAAATATGCACGGAGGCTTCACCCAGATGTCCTTTTATTGCATGAGAAGCACCTGATGGTGAATTGGTGCCCCTTTTTGGCGCGTTAAGGGATTCGACAGGGTGTGGCAATCAGGGTTCACTAGAGGGGCTCAGGGTACAGCGATCCTGCTGAGAAGCTCCCTCCCCTTCACACTGGCACACACGGTAAGCGTCCCTCAGGGCCGTTTTGTCACCCTCGCAGGAACCCTTGGGGATGCACCCATCAACTAGATGTCAATTTATGCTCCACTGACACATTCAACCTTCACGCAGCTGTGGAGACAATATCCTCCCTCGCCCAATGCCTGAGGGTGAGTGGAGGAGACTTCGATGCTGTCCCCAAACCAGCCAAAGACGCCACAGGCCCACCATCCTCCCATAGAAAAGTAAGGGCTAAACATCTCGGAGATTGGTCCTCCAAACTGGGCCTCTGCAACGTCTGTTGAACCTGGCACCCCAGAACACTACAGTATACACACACTTCGGCAGCACACCATACCCACTCCCACATTGACCTCATCGTCATGCCCGCCTCAGACTGCAGGTCAGTTACAGAGGTCCCGATCCTGGCACGAGGTGTATCAGACCATTCCCCGCTCCTCCCGCAGATAGGGGGTCCCACGGGCACTCTACGTCCAATATGGAGCATGGTTTCTTCAGGGTCAAGAGTATAAGCGAGAGATTGTGGGAGAAATGAAACACTACTTTTACACTAATGGGGGCACGGTCCAACTCCAGGGTACACTATGGGAGGCGGGGAAGGCCACAATCCACACGTACGCTCAGCTGTTCCCAAGGGTTTCTCATACACATATTACAGGTGCAGGTCCGTCATCTCTCCCAGCTTGAAGCCAGGGCCCTCCGCCTGGAAAGGGCGACTATCACGGCGAACGTAGAGGCAGATCGCCGGCAACTTCACTTAGTGCAAGAAGAGATCAGGACTTTCTGTCTTGAATCTGCCAAGATGATCTGGCGATCATTGGTGACCCGGGTTTATGGTTGAGACAAAAACAGCAAATTACTCCATTGGCTTGCTACTCATACCCTTGCCAACCCAAGATTTAAAACCCTCGAGGGCAGGTCCTCCGCACCCCTGCTGACATTGCACAGACCTTCGCAAACTACTATGCAGGCTTTACACAGCAGACCGTCCATGTACGTCAACCACCGGCGCACTCTTCCTGCAAAATGACCCCCTTCCGCAACTCCCAGAGAAGGATGCAAAGGCCCAGGATGAGCCCATTACTTCTGAGGAAATCAGAGAAGCGATCTCGACACTGGCTTACCCGCAAGACCCCTGGGCTGGACGGGGTCCCGGCAGAATACTATGCGGCGTTCCTGGAAATTTTGATCCCACAGATCCTCACCCTATTTGATGAAGTGTGGGAGAGAGGCACCTTTTCCCCTGACGCAGACACAGCCACCAGCGTAGTCATACCCAAAATGGACCCCGTCCCAGCCTCATGCTCTAACTACTGCCCAATATTGCTAATTAACACTGAGTTTAAAATTTACATTATGATCTTGGCCGCCTGGCTGAAATGGGTGATACACACTCTCATACACCCTGATCAATGTGGCTTCATTCCGGGTCGTAGCACCCGGCACTGCTTGAGACGCCTCCATGTGGCCCTCGCTCACCGCCATCTTCTCACTCCATACTTAGTCTTAGTGCTACTTGACTTTGAAAAGGCCTTTGACACAGTTGACTACAGCTACTTGGGGAGTGTGCTGGAGAAGGCGGGCTTCGTTCCTCATTATCGTAAACAAGTGGGGGTCCTGTACCCTAACTCGGCAGCCAGGGTTCTCGTAAACGGGGCGTTATCAAACACCTTTACTTACCATCAGGAGGGGTACTCTCTCCATGGTGATCCATGACTGTTCAATGGCAGATGGTCTGATCCGGCCTATCGGTTAGAATTAGAAAGCCTCGGATTCTCAATCAATATATTTGTAAAGCGTGCTACTCACCCGTGAGGATCTCAAGGCACTGGGGGGGGTGCTGCTACTGCTTGAACAGCCAGGTCTTGAGTAGTCTTCTGAAGGTTAGAAGGTCCTGGGTCTGCCGTAGGAGGATGGGAGGGTTTTCCAGGTCTTGGCGGCGAGGTGGGAGAACGATCTGCCGCCGGAGGTGGCTCTTTGGATACGGGGGACGGTGGCGAGGGTGAGGTCAACGTAGCGGAGCTGGCGGTTGGGGGTGTAGAAGGTGAGTCGTCTGTTGAGGTATGCTGGTCCGGTGTTGTTGAGTGCCTTGTGTGCGTGGGTGAGGAGCTTGAAGTTGATTCTTTTGTTGACGGGAAGCCAGTGCAGGTCTCAGGTGGGGTGTGATGTGGCTGTGGCAAGGGATGTCGAGGATCAACCATGCGGAGGCGTTCTTTATACGTTGTAGTCATTTCAGGAGTTCGGCCGAGCCTCCTGCGTGGAGGGCATTTCCGTAGTCAACCTGCTGCTGACGATGACTTGGGTGACCGTTCTTCTTGTTTCGGTGGGGATCCACCTGTAGATATTGCGGAGCATGCAGAGGGTGTGGAAGCAGGAGGACGAGACGGCATTGACCTGCTTTGTCATGGAGAGAGTAGAGTCGAGGATGAACCCCAGGTTGCGTGCATGGTCGGTAGGTGTTGTGAAGATGGGGTGCAATGGTGGCACTGGCTTTGTTGAAGATGTGGTGTGGGCATGTGTCTGACGGGGATGCGGAGTGGTTGGTGTTCATGACTTTGATGGTGTCCTTGTCGTTTGTGTTGGTCCAGGAGAGTAGGGGATCGTTGCGGATGGTGGCCGTGGGGTCGGAGGTCTCAGTGGCTGTCGGGCGGTCATGATGTTGAAGCTGTCGTGGATGTCTGCGATCTTGCGATGAAAGAAGGTGGCAAGGGAGTCGCACAGGTCTTGCGATTGTGGGATGTCGTTGGTGTTGGAGTGATGTTGAAGAGCTCTTTGCTGTTGTGTGCGTTGTTGTCTAGGCAGTCTTGGAAGGAGGCCCTTTTGGCGGATCTGATGAGGTGATGGGGTCTGCGGGTGGTGTTCTTGTGGGCTGCGTAGCTGTTCCGGTGTCTGTTCACGGTGCCATTTCTTCTCTAGTTTTTGGCAGGTTTGATTGGAGGCCTGGAGGTCCTCAGTGAACCAGCTGGCCTTCTTGTTGTAGTGTGTCTGTTTGAGGGTTTCTTGATCAGGGCGAGAGTATTGGCGCATTTGTCGATCCGCTGTCTGAGGTTGCGGGCGGCAGTGTCGGGGTCGGTGGGGTCGGCGGGTGCGCTTCGGGTGAGTGTGGTGGTTAGCTGGTCTTCAGTGACTTTGCTCCAGCTGCCCCAAGGGATCTGTTGGGTGCAGTGGTGCGTGGTGGGTTTCTGGAAGGTGAAGTGGATGCAGCGATGGTCGGTCCAATGGAGTTCAGAGGTGTTCCTGAAGGAGACGTGGGAGCTTGCGGAGAAGATGGGGTCAAGTGTGTGGCTGGCAGAGTGGGTGGGGGTTGTGACGAGCTGTCTGAGTCCGAAGTTGGCAATCAAGGTGGCGGAGTTGGTGTCGTTGTTGTTCTCGAGGTGGAAGTTCAGGTCTCCGAGGAGGATGTAGTCTGTGGAGGCGAGGGCGTGTGTGCTGACGAAGTCGGAGATGGAGTTGCTGAACTGTGGCCGGGGTCCAGGGGGTCTGAAGCCGAGGGTTTCTCTGAGTGTGGTGTTGGGATCGACGTGGATCTGGAAGTGCTGGTGTTCGGCGGTGCTGAGGGTGTCATCGGTGCTGGTCGAGATTCTGAGAGTGTTCCTGTGGGCGATGGCGATTCCTCCTCCTGTTCCGTTGGTGCGGTCCCTGCTGGTGATCTTGTAGCCGTCAGGGATGGCTATGGCAATGTTGGGTGCAGAGGAGGGTTAACCAGGTCTCCGTCAGGAAGGCGACATCTGGGGTGGTTGAGTCGAGTAGGTCCCAGAGTTTGACGGCGTGTTTGCGGGCGTAGTGGGTGTTGAGCAGAATGCATCTGAGGTGGTTGCGTTCTTTCACTGTGGGTGGATTGGCAGATCGGATACTGGCGAAGCTGCAGTTCCGGCAGGAGAAGAGTCCTTATGTGCGCTTCGGAGCGGCCAGGAAGCATGTGTGAGATCGTCCGGTGTTGAGTGCGTGGAGGGTACTGGCGTTGTAGCGGAGAGGGGCGCTGGGCCGTTTGTGGGGGCAGGTGTTCTGGCGCTGGACGCGGTCCAGGTGCGGACGGGCGCAGACGGGCTTGCCTTAGGCACGGCAGCGGCGCACCCGCTGCGCGCGGCTGTGCTTCAGCCACCATATAAGGGGAGGTGGGAGGGAGGTTTACGGGACTGGGTATGTTGCCAGATTCCACAGGAGCGAAGATGAGAGCACCCCGAACTTCCAGAAAAGAGCACTAAGGAGGCACCTGAAAAGCACTCACAGGGGGCTGTTCCCTAAAAGTATGGGGGAATATTCCAAGGAGTGTCCACCATTCTCCCCGTACGTAGGTGGTTGTGCTGTTGGTAATGGTCTGGCAGTATAGCCAGACCATTACCAGCAGCAAACAAGAATGTCTTCCAAGTGATTCCTAACAAACCTTGAAGTATACTCATCTTCTGCGCTCCACTTACCCCATGGTAGAGTTCACAGGTCCTTGAAACAGGAAACCCAGACGAGAATTCACCATTGGTCGAATTCCTTGAATGAGTATTATTCCACAAGGAGGGCACGGGCCGTGAAGGGTACACTCATACTGCAATCATACCAGAGAAACACAGGAAAGGGAGCAAGTGTAGAAAGAGGGCAGAAGGAGAGGAAGTGCAACAAAAAGCTGCCCTACGACAAAAAATAAAGGACTCAGAGGAGCTCTAGCCAGCTCCTGAGTAAGTAACTACAGAAGCGGAGCAGAAACTAACCCTGGAGGTGTGCCGTCTGGCCTCACAGGCAAAAATGAAGCGGAACAACAACACACTCTAACATATAAAGGAAATACAGGGAAAAAGTTTCAGGAGGTAAAAAGCTATAACAGGAAGGGAGAAGTGCTGTCCGGCTCTGGGGAAGGCAAGAAGCGGAACAACAACTTCCTCAAGGAAAAGAGAGAGAAAAGTGCAGTTCGACCCTGGGGGAAAACAGGGAGCGGAACAGCCGCTGACTCTAAGGACAAGGAGAGAACAGTGCCGTCCGGCTCCGGAGGGGAGCGAGTAGCAGGACAGCCACTGACTCGAAGGTCAGAAAGAAATCAGTGCCGTCCGGCTCTGAGGGGAAGCGAGGAGCGGGACAGCCACTTACTCGTGAGTAGGTGAGAAAAGTACCGTCCAGCTCCGGAGGGAGGCAAGGAGCAGTGACAGAATCGCGGGCAGGAACAACCAACTTGTCCTAGCAGAAAGACGACAGAAGCGCCTGGAAAAAAGATGGGGGCGTGGTCACAACATGAACAGTAAGCCAAGCAATGGCTTACGTTGAGGAAGTCCCTTTAAGCTCGTAGGGACCGTCTCTAAAGTTCTCACTTCAAGGGAGGCACTCAAAGCTTAGGGACTGTTTCTAAAGTATTCACTACAATGGAGGGACACAGAGCTGAGTACACAACAAGGTTCCCTTTGCTCTTTGCCTTTGCCTATCCCTAACAGGAGGAGCAGCTGAGAGGCGGGAGCGGGCAGCGAATGGGCGATTAGGGGGGCAGGGCCGCAGGGGACACAGCGGCAGGAAGAGCGAGCGTGTGGGGGTACAGAAGGCAAAGGGGGAAGCAGTAAGCGGAACGAATAAGGCAAAACAGGGCAATTAGGGAAATAAGGCAATTAAAACAGAATTAAGAGAAAGCAGCTAACAATGCAATGCGGGGGGACAGTAAACGGAACGAAATAAGGCAAAGACATGGCAATTAGGGAAATAAGGCAATTAAAACAGAGTAAGGAAAAACAGATAAGCACAATACAAACAGGAGCAGAGACACAATAAACTGAGCGGCAGCCAGGGGCGGTGAACTTACAGCAGCGGGATGGGAGGCACGGACACACAGGTGGTGCTGGGCGGCTTGGGGAGCGGCCTACCTGAAAACAGGGTCAAGGGTCGCTCTCCTTACCGCGCAGCGGGTGCCATATTAGGGGAGGTGGGAGTGAGGAGCAGCTGGTGGCGAATGGACGATCAGGGAGGCGGGACCACAGGGGACGCAGCGGCGGGAAGAGCGAGCGGGAGGGGGGTACAGAAGGCAAAGGAGGAAGCAGTAAGTGGAACGAATAAGGCAAAACAGGCGAATAAAGAGGGAAACAACCTTTACAACGCAACTTTTACAACGCACTACCATTACAACGAAACTTTTACAACGCAACATCCATTACAACACATGCATTTAAAACGCAACCATTACAACGCATGACACTACAATGCACACCACTACAACGCATGTCATTACAACGCATACCATTACAACGCATAACATTACGATTCAACACTTACCCTACTGTTGCACCCCCTGGAGTTAGAATACGAATTTTTACCCCTACACTATCCAACACTTATCCTACTGATGCACCCCCTGGAGTTAGAATAGTAATTTTTACCCCTACACTATCCAACACTTACCCTACTGTTGCACCCCCTGGAGTTAGAATAGTAAATGTTACCCCTACACTATCCAATACTTACCAAACATGCAATGTAATGTAATGCGTTGTAATGGTATGCGTTGTAAAGGTTGTATGCGTTGTAATGGAATGCGTTGTAAATGTAGTTTTTAAAATTTTGTTGTAATGGCATGCGTTGTAATGGAATGCGTTGTAATGGATGTTGCGTTGTAAAAAATGCGTTGTAAAGGTATGCGTTGGAAAAGTGTGCGTTGTAACATCATACATCCGAATAAGGAATAAGGCAAAAACAGAATTTGGGGAAAACAGCTAACACAATGCAATGCTGGGGGACAGTAAACGGAATGAAATAAGGCAAAGACAGGGCAATTAAAGAAATAAGGCAATTAAAGAGTAAGGAAAAACAGCTAAGCACAATGCAAACAGGAGCAGAGACACAAAAAACAGAGCAGCAGCCACGGGCGGTGAACTTACAGCAGCGGGCTGGGAGGCACGGAAACACAGGTGGTGCTGTGCGGCGTGGGGAGCGGCCTACCTGAAAACAGGGTCAACAGGGTCTCCTCAACGCGCAGCCTTATAAGGGGAGGTGGGAGGAAGAGCAGCCGGGAGGCGGGAACAGGCGGCGAATGGGTAATCAGGGGGGCGGGCCGAAGGGGACGCAGCGGCGGGAAGAGCGAGTGGGTGTGGGTACAGAAGGCAAAGGGGGAAGCAGTAAGCGGAACGAAATAAGGCAAAGACAGGGCAATTAAGGAAATAAGGCTTTTAAAACAGAGTGAGGAAAAACAGCTAAGCACAATGCAAACAGGAGCAAAGACACAATAAACAGAGCGGCAGCCAGGGCCAGCGAACTTACAGCGGCGGGCTGGGAGGCACGGACACACAGGTGGTGCTGTGCGGCCAGAGGAGCGGCCTACCTGAAAACAGCGTCAAGGGTTCTCACCGGTCCAAGACATGTTATATGGGTCACCAATCCTACACACTTTACCAGCAGTCACCCGGACGAACCTCCTAGCATGGCGATCCGCGTTGCAACACACTCAATAGGACTGCAAACTTACAGTACAGATGCCCCTTTGGCACGGCACCTGGCTGCGGGAGGTTGGGATACTAGCGAATTTCAGAAATGGGATCTAATCGGGGTCACTTGCTTGGGAGAAGTGTGGAGGGGTGAGCACTTGTCCTCCTTCCAAGAGCTGCAGCAAAAATATTCACTGCAACCCACCCAGTTTTACAAGTACCTCCAATTACAACACGCACTTGCCCTCCACATTTCCATCCACACGGCAATCCCAGAGTTTAGTCCTGTGGAAGCTAAACTCCTCATGAGAAACCTACGGAAGGGAGGAATATCCCAAATCTACCGCTCACTGATAAACAACACTCCATCTACACTAGATTCCCTTAGGGCCCGATAGGAACAACGGGTTGGCCCCTAAGAGGAGGAAGACTGGAGAAACTCTTTGATGGCCCCCAGGATACTAACCATATCAGCCAGACTCATTCAAATTTACTATCTCCACTGTGCATATCTTACCCCTGTGAGGCTTCATACAGCGGGCTTCATCCCATCCCCTAGAACCAGCTGATTTTTACCATATGGTCTTGTTCTACGTCATCCTCTCCAAATATTGGAAGTCGATCGTAGAAGAATTGAGTGATATATTATTGGGTTGGGAGGTCCCCCTTAGTCCTCTTGCCCTTCTCCTGGGGGTGATGGATGCATTGGACGGTTTTCATAGCAACAAATTACTCATGGGGACAGCTGCATTAGTGGCCAAAAGAGACATTGCAGCGGTGGGGAAAGACTAAGCAGCTCGCTCTTTCACAAAATGGTGCAAGGGAGTAGACTGGTGTGCCATCCAATAAAAAGCTGTTTATGAGGCACGAGGTTGTACGGCCAAACACGGGCGAATAAGGGGCAAATGGTTAGGCGGGTCAGGCTGATCATGGACGGCGGTGGTAGGGCTGGGGAAAACTTATAATAAAAAAGGCAGTTCATTGACTCATAATGTGCCAAATTTGGCCATTTATAATGTATCAGATGACTTCAAAGAATCTAGCGAGGGTGTTTTCTACAATTTATTACTTTCCTCCCAATCCATATCACTTTACATAAAGACGCAATAGGGTAAAACAAGCAAACATTCTTAAGATAGCATGTGGTAAAACTGGGAAAAACATGTCCCTATTTGACATATTAGTGGCATGTTTCAATGTATATCTCATACTAGTGGTAAAAATCTACATGCAATTAAAATACAATTATGTGTACTTTTTACATGGGGATAACAGTATATAGTTTGCAAGTGAGATTATTTTACCAGTCCTAGGATGCTTGATTCCGGTCCAGGAAAGACATGGCTTGGCAGTTCGAGCTGGACCGGGTGTTATCGTCATCGGAGCACTGTGGCGGGCTCTTTAGAACGGCTGGAGGTGAAGATAAATTGCGATATTGCGGTTATGTGTTGGCGAGCCCCGAGCTCTGTCCCGCTGAAAATATTGCGCTGAGACTCGCGGAGTCCATCGCGTTTGAGTCTGCAGCGCCATCCAGGACTTGCTGTTTCCGTTTCGGCAGGGATGCAGGGTTGAGGCATTGTCGTACACTGCTGCGACCTGTAACAAAGGCCCCTGGTTCTCGGAACGCAATCGCTGGGACAGAGCTGCGCTGGGACGGAGACAGCATTTCAACGGAGAGCAGAGGGACTCGCTATGATCACTGGTCATTTGCCTGCTGGGCCACGAAGTAAGCGCTTGATGCCGGGCAGCGCTGCAAACATACCGGGAGACCCGGGTCCATCCAGGCGGGTCCTACTACTTAACACACTAAAGCATGAGAGCGGGGTCCTGAGCCGGGCTCCCTGCTCACGGAAAGCAGTTATTCTGGGTCACATTGGAATGCCTTCTCAGAATGGCATTAGCGTCTTACCAGCACAGACTTGTGGGCCATTGCCCTCTCCGATGTCCATTGGCAAAGACGCATTCAACGATTCAGTTTACGTTCTCAGCGGTCATTCCACCCCCACCACAGCCAGGCGGGGCTTTGCTTTCTTCTCAATACAGCAGCAGCGTGAACATGACTCGGTCGCGCGATAGAGAGAGAGAACCAGCTTCAGACGGAAGCGCAGAGACCGCGGCGGCGGCTGGGCCCTTCGGAGCTCTGCCCTGCGTGACGAGGTGCTCACGTGACCGAGTAGCCGCCACCCCCGGAAACCTGGAGGCAGTCAGAACAGACCTCGATTTTTCGTATTGGTAAGCATGAGCGTGCTGAATACGGCAGAAGGTTTTACGGCGGCCATCTTTGAATGGGAGTAGTCTCCTCTTTAGCAGCGCCGCGTGCTGGTATGCAGACTTCCCCTGCATTCCAGCAGGCGCGCGTCGCGATCCGGGCTGCATTAGCACTGTGGAGACAAGACCTGGCCGCGCGCACAACGTTATCCTATGGGGAAGCGCTGCGCGCGGCCAGGTCTTGTCTCACTTCGGTGTTCTAAGAGTGCTGAGACGCCGACAATAGTTCTCTGGCGAGAATACGCTTTGAGCACGTTATAGCCGAGACCTAAAAAGGGGAACAGAAATTAACCTAGTTGTTACCGCCCAATTTCTTTATAGGATGCTTTTATGAAAATAGCAGGAAGGATCATTTTAAATAAGCGTCAGACATGGGCTGAAGAGAGGGGAGTCCTATCAATTCTCCAATATGGCTTCTGCCCAGGCTTAGGCACCATTGAACAGGGACTTAACTTGTCACTGATTATTGATAAATACACAAAAGCAAAGAAGGGCAAACTTTTCCTCACGTTTGTGGACTTAAGCTCCACCTTCGATTGTGTTAAACATGACAAACTGGAACACTCTTCAAGATCTAAAGGTTGATCCATCACTGTTAATGTTCATAAAGGAACTATAGAGGGGGGCGGGTGCGAGGGAACGATATGGGAAACGGGGGAATGCTCAGCCAAGTTCCCCATAAAAAGAGGGGTGAGACAAGGGTGCATCCTTGCCCCCCTGCTTTTCTCGCTTTACATAAATAGCCTAGGGCAGCACTTGAGCGAGTATCAAAACGAATATCCAACCATTATACGCGGATGTCGCTGTTATAATGTCACGGACACAGCTGGGATTACAGAGGTCTGCCTCTAACTTTGTTGCCTATATGACAGACAGGGGCTTAAAGGTAAACATTGCTAAGACATTTACAATGAGCTGCGGGACTAAAACAAGAAAGACATGACATTTTTATTGATAATAAAAAAGTTGAAAGCACAGATAGATTTGCTTACCTAGGAATAGCTTTTGACAGAAAGGGATCCTGAAAAGTGGCCATGAATGCTAGGAAGCTGATCCTCTCAAGAGCCATAGGAGCAGTCACTAACTTTTCAAAGAAACTAGGTGGAAGACCCGTCCCAGAGTTGCTGGCCATTTATAAATTCAAATGTATTTCAACAGGGACATATGGGGCTGGTATTTGAGGTATTGAATGTACAGACCAAATTCACTGTTGCAAAAATATCTTTACGCGCTATTTGTTGGCGGTACCCAGTTCTACCGCCACTGTTAGCTGCCACAGGTAACTTGGTCTCTCATATATTTCTGATATTATAAAGATCAATCCCCTTCTTCTATGGCAAAAGGTATGGGCACCTACAGAGATGGGTTTCAATAGAGATGTAATCATGGATTGCCTCACGCAGGATAGGGTGGTGAATATGGATTAGCTATATAAAAAGTGTGGCACACAACATAGGCCACCCGAAATACTTTGATAAACCGAGTAGTTTGGAAACTGTATCCAGAAAATCTCTAAAGGCAGTATGCCTTTAGAGATTTTCTGGATACAGTTTCCAAACCATCTAGAGAGTAAACACTGGCTAATCGAGAGAGAGAAGAAATCAGTCATGGAAAATCATTTGATGACCACATGAATAGTTCTACAACCCTACCTGGCATTAGTGCAGAGCAGCTTTTCTCGTATGCTTCTGGCCCGATTCCGTTGTGGGTCTTTTTTTTAGATTAGTCACATTTCCTGAAATAAATGGTTGGACAAAACCTTCTACTATATATCCATGTGACGATATTTCTACACAATCAACCATGCACTGCACTTTATTTTGTAAATATTATATAGTACAGAAAAAAAAGTTTTGAATGCCTATTCTCAGAAGATGGGACCTAAGACAATGTAAAACTGCCTTTTTAAGATTACAAATGTTGGAAAATGATTATACCATTATGGCCATCTCTACTTTCTTAAAGGCCTTTATTAGGTTCCGGAACACTATGTGAAGCTATCGTGTAAATCAGTGACCCTGCATTTCTGTGTGTATATATATGGATTTTATTATGTTTTTTTCTTATATATTATGCATCTCAATCATGAATATATGGATTGCATTGCTTATTTCCCTGTATTTTGTAATATAATCTTGAAAATAATATTTCCTTCCTTTTTAACTGTTTTTTAACATTGTGCTTTTATGATTTTAATGAATCAAAATCGAATAAAGCTCATTTGAATTTGAATTTGAATTTTACTCAAATGTGCTGAATGTGTTCACTGTGGGATATGCACCTTTTAGACAGTAGGCTTCATGATCACTATGTTGTGACAATGCATGTGCTCATGGTATGCAGACTCAATACATGCTTTTTCATTTTGTGGACACAGGGCAGCATCTCATGAACAAGCAAAAGGGCACATTGCCTGGAGATGCTGCAGGGTGTCAAAATGCCCCCCTTGCCTCAACACCACGCACATACAAATTGTTTGCACAGGGCTGCATCTCTGTGACAACAATATGATGATGCACCATGTACGAGACTGATCATGGGCAGAAGGGAGCATTCCACCACCAAGAGCAGCACACATGCACCATTGTGCAAGGGAGTCTAAGTAGGTTGCAAGAATGTGTATGTGCAGCAAGGTCCTCCTTAGTGCACATGTACAACTTTCAAATAAACTCAGGGAGAGTTATCCTGTAGTGGTCCAGAAATTGTATGTTTGCAAGAAAGTAGTGAAGTGAAGGAAATCTGGGTTCACATGTTCACGATTATGAAACCATTTGAGCTACCAGGTTAGAATATCCCAATTGGGGTGTTGGTTGTGGAATGAAAGACTCTCTGTGGTTGTCTTAGAGGCAAAAAGTTGACGCTAATGGTTAGTGGCTTGTCTTCAGGTTGTGCAAGGGCTCCTTTGAAGTCACCATTTGTAATCTTTATGCTTCCAGTGTAGATGTCCTAAGTGTGTATAAAGAGCTCCTAAGGGAACTTCCTACTTGGCAGCGGGCCTTGATCATCTGCAGTGACATCAACCTTCCTCTAGAAACTTTGAAAAATTCAACTAGTCCAGCGGCAGTGTCACATTTGCAGAAATCTGTAGCCACTGTGTGACAGATGGATGGAACCGGGATATACCTATTATTCTGCTTGTCACACAGCGTGCTCCGGGCTGAATGTGTTTTTGGTGTATGAAAGTTTATTACATATCTAAAATCTGGTTAACTTCTCAGGTTACATCAGAGCACAACCCTTCAGTGATAATAATGGCAGCTTGATTATTCAACTACTCCTAAGGTCGGCGGCTATGAACTTTTGACTGAAGTCTTTTAGCAAATGGTTATCAGAAGTATATGATTGAAATCATTATTGAGTACATTAAGAATAACTTGTACTACGTATCTGTTGAGATGGTTTGGGATTGTTTGAAAATAGTCAATGGGGGTCCACTATCTTATACAATTAGGCACAATAAGGAAGGTAGAAGACAACAGGTTATGTCTAGGTGTAAGAAAGTCATCCTTTTTGCTCTGATCAGCCATTGGTTTGACTGATACTAGTGGGTACTGATGCTGATTGTACCCTGGGCTCTGCTAACCAGACCCAGTGCTCTGTTTAAAAGGTCTATGGTAATTAGGTGTAATTATAATTGGTACTGACAGTAAGTCCCTAGTATATGGTGGGACACGTAGGTTTAGAGGCCCAGCAGATTTAATGCACTTAAGTGTGCACTGCTTTGTTGCCTGCTGTCATTTTAAAGGCAGATCTGCTTTGCAAGATGCTTTTAAAATTTAACTATATGCAAATTTGACTATGGAGTTAATAGTACTTCCGAATTCTTAAACAACCTTAATTTTTACATATAAGTCCCTATGGTGGAGCGTCGCTGCACTGCTGTCAGATCAGAGAAGCAAAAATAAAACGATAATAACGTTGTTATTATAATTTTATTTATTTTTTAGCTGCGGGTTGGAATAGGGAGGGGCGGGCTGATGGAACAGGGGGAGGAGTGGTTTGCACACTCTATAAGTGAGCATGAACTGTTTGGCTGGCCCTCTTGGACTGACCAAACAGTTTGTGTGCATTTTGCATATTCCTGACCAGGCTGCATTACGCAGCTTGGTCAGGAACACGCACAGGCTCCCTGTTCCCGTCTGAGCGCGGAACCATGGCGCTCAGACCAATCACAGCACGGCATTGCAGCGTTGTGATTGGCTATAGGGAGCCAGGGATCTGTGTGCTTCCTGCTGCCAGGACATCAGGAAGACGGAATGAAATGGAAGAGAGGCGGCAGGTGGCAAAAAGGTAAGTGGTATTTTTTCAAACATTTTTTATTTATTTTCACCCGCCCCGCCACCACTGTTTCTTGCCAGCTGCTACTGGTGCCTTGTAACTGTAAGCAGGGGCATGATAAAATATGTTTTATATGCCCTAGTGGGGTGTAAAACTGCCATTTTTGTTTTTCCGTAGGCTATCGTGGGAATTCTTTAATAACGTATAATTATTGACAGAAGCGAGCTAAAAATATACCTCAAAGTGTTAAAATGATAGTTAGAGGAAAGTTATAGAGCTTGTTTTTCTGATAAGCCTCAATCCAGCTTTCCAGTATCCTCTCCTGATTGGCAAACCTCTGCCAGGCTAAACCAAGCTGTCTTAATGAGGTGTGAAGTTGCCTGGGCTGAGACAAAGGAAGGATCTGGTGGAAGGAGAACTGCAGCTGCAGAGTAAATGGTAGGAAGGGGGTGGAATAGGCAAACTGCTTTTCAAAGAGGAAATGACACATAGGATGGGACACAGGTTCATACCCACATCCTGCAACCCCACCCAGAGTGGAGCCCCAGTAATTGAATTAGCAGAAGGCCTGGAAGCGGAGTTTTAGGGCAACGTAATCCACACCAGTGGGAACACTTAGCCAGATCTTAACCTCCACAAGAGAGTTTGTCCATTTTAGATTTTAAAAGAATACTGCTTTCTGGGACAATAATATGCCATACTTCAGAAGAAGTTGCCATACCTGAGGGTGGTACCCTGCACAGTATTGGTCAGGGGTGCCCCCCTGCATGTTACCCAACAACACTGGATGAATATGGGAGAGCTCCCCAGCAACTCAACTATCCCTGCCTGAAACTACAAGTAGAAGAAAGACTGCCTTCCTGGAACACTGCCCTGCACCAAAAAGATAGCACTCTTAATGGCTGTACCTGCTATACCCTCTGAAACTACAACCATAAGGACTTTGCCTTGTTTCAAGAAGTGAAGCAGAGGATCCCCTGAAAGCAACAGGTTAAAATAGCTCCACCTGCTCCACCTGCATCATCCCCACCAAGAACCCAGATGGACAGCGTCCAGTGGACTTTTAAGGATTTAACCAGGTGTATTCTGGGAGACTTAGTCCCAACATTCCAAGGAATCTCAGAGCTTCTAAATCCCTGGAATTGTATTGTGGAGACTTTGAAACCCAAAATGAAAGTTCTGGAAGAAGATCCAAAAGTTTGGAGATGACTGGAGACATTTTGACAAAATGCTCCATAAGTTGACCGACCCATCGGTGAGAGACAGCTGACGATATTGGCCTGGATTTCAGGTTTGTCCCGCTAAATGCTCCAGGCCTCCTGTCCTCAATGAGACTTCCAATATTTCACTAAAGCCTTGCACAGAACCAAGCCACCATCGTCAACTCAAAACCTGGTCTGAAGAGCTGTCTTGCTCGACGAGAGAAAAAGCTCAATAAAAATGACTACGTCCGAAGGTAAAAACTTGACCGTGTAACTTTGACTTCTTCCCGGTTAAGGGGGATCCGATGACCCAAGTTGGTGGTATCGTTTCTTTGCCACTAGAAAACATTTCATCTTTAAAAACCTCTGGTTCCCTACATTAGATTTTTGACATTTTAGTTTAATTTTAATCATAAAATGTGTTCCTAAGTTTATAAATTGGTGTTGGTTTTTTATTGAGTGTTGTCACTTACCTATTTAATGTATTGGTATTTTTAAATGCTTACATACCTGTCTCCGAAGGTGAGCCTGCCTGTTCACAGCCAGCTACCAAGGGTTGAACAATGGAATAATGTATTAACACCTTGAATGGACCATATAATGTGATTGTGGCCTTATTACTAGTGGTAGGTACCTACCTACACCTGCTAATAAACCACCTTCCAACAATAAGAACATTGATGAAGATGTAAATTGATCTGGCTGAGGTTTTAAAGAGTAATTTTGATATGGTTCTTCTAGAGCACCTTAAGAGTCAGTTGACTCTTATTAAAATACAAATTAAAAATGCACTAATGGAAAAGTACCTTTGCAGAGTTTAATACAGCAGGAGGAAAAATTTTGAAAATAACGAAAGCATGGTAATGATTTTAGCTTTGAAACTCAAGGAATCTAAAATAGTGTGTGCTGATAGAAGATTAAAATTGAGCTGGAGCTCGTGACAAGAAGCAACTCGTGTCTACTTTTCAAGACTAATACTCACAATTATGCACACAAGACATTCAACCATCAATTTCTGCAATAAATATTAGTTTTATTGAGGCCGCTAAGTTACCCACAATTTCCTAGATAGGGGCCCTGTTCCAACCTAACTTATACCAAGCCCAAATACCACTTCATAGACTGCGGAGTTTTCACCATGGTTCTTGGTGTCCCCATCTACCACCCCTTTTATGGCACTGAACACTGCCCTCTTTAACAGGAAGCAAAATATCACTTTAAGACAGTTGAGCACGCATCGACAAAGCAAGGTTATTACCATAGGTATCCCCGTTTGGTCTGGAGTGGTTTGTATGAAGGTGATCAGCTGGCTTCTATTCTCCTCATTGTTGGTTCTTTTATAAGAATGTTTGCACAGTTATAGATTTTGCATCTAGAAAAGCCATAAATTGATGGCCTGAAGGCTGGACCGGATTATAATTTTTCAGTGCAGGATGGGAGAGGTGGGGGCTGGACCAGTTTCCAAGATTCAGTAAGAATATTTTAATATACCTCTGAGCACTCAACTATATACTTAATCTAGTGTACCGAAAAGCTGTTCATGTGCTCCAAATTACTCAGCAGTCCACAAAATTCAATGCTTGCAAATCAAATTTGACAAAGTGAATGTCTCTTGGTCGTCTTCAAAGGTGTATTCAAAGTTCCATGTAAATTCCAAAATTCCAGTTATAAATCTTCAATACATCAATTCCAGTGAGGATAATACTGTTGCCAACACGTGTTTCGTCGTGTTGCAGCATGGGTCCCACGCTGCAACTCTGGGCAATAGCTTGCTTAGTCCCCACAAAGGCCCCCTGATACACAAGGGATGCCTGGTTTCACCATGGGATGCCCAGGAATGGACACCCCACAAGGAAAAGCCAGGAGGGGTTCCCTTGTGGTAGGAGTACAAGCGCCGGGATGCCTCCGGGTCACTGTTCGCGCTATACAAATACGCCACATTTACATGTTCCATTTAGTTGAGTGAGACCTTTATATATAAGTCTGGGTAATGAACCAGCATGCGTACTCTATTGGTTTAACCTTAGTTTGATATACAGTTTTTGGTGAACACTATGGACAATGGCTGAAGTAATGTATACATGTATAACTAGAAAAGAAGAATTTTTATTTTTATGTTTATTTTTTGACTTCTGATGCGATCTTAGAGAGTTGTTGACAACATGACTGTCGGTACACTAGATTAAGTATATAGTTGAGTGCTCAGAGGTATATTAAACTGTTCATTTCTGTGTGTAACGGAAAATTTGGGGTGTTGGGTACACGCCCCTCCTCTAGATGCACCACATTTAGATACAGTATAGAATACATATTATCCCAGATATATAGAGGAGCGCCCTGAGATTGTTAGTATCCCACTTTTTAAGTCCAGTAAGAATATTTGTCTGTTGAGAGGCCACCGCAGGCTACCTCTGCGAGTAGCTTAATGGGTTTGCCAAATCAAGGAAAACATCAAGTTAATGGCTGTGGCAGTTTGGTTGATGATCAAAGATGCTCAATCCCTAGTTCCTCATTGGATTATTTTCCTCTAGATGAAGATCGTTTCAAGTTATCAAATGTGACTATGATACAGAGCTTATGCTGCCGGATCAACACAGTTTGAATACAGCAACAGAAAAATATCAGTGTTCGTTTCTCCTCATAAAAATAGTATTTTCAAAAAAGAGCTTGCTAGAGAATTAGAGATACCGTCTGCCCAGCCAATTCTAGGTCTAATGAATGTTATGTGCATACCGTTAGATAGTATAGCTAGTGTCCTACAGCACAGTCATCTAAAATCGAGGAGCAAATGCAAGTCCTGAGTAATTGACCAATTTCAATTACGCAGATAGATCACAGAATGACCACAGAAGTAGAAGCTGTAAAGCATACATTTAGTCAAGTAACTTCTGAAAATGAATCATGTTCTCCAATTTTGAATAAATTCCTCGAGGTGCCACATATTATCAGCTCCATATTGGAGGATTGCAAACAGAAATTACCCACGGCAATTATGGTGGACTCTAAGACAACATTAATAGGGCTGACTTCACCCAAACAGTTAGAAAGCGACCCATATTTTCTAGATATTGCTGAGACTAACCAACTGGGAAGTAGTCTTACAAATATCCTAAAGGCAAGTAAGGCAAAAGTAAGGTAGAGTAACAAGAAGAATTTAATATTGAGATCTAAATTTTCCAAACGTAAAATGTAATGGAAGAAAGTTGCTATAGAAGTGACTAAAGAGGCTGTTGTGGGTGTTGACGGAATGGGTTCCTCAGAGCTGGCTGCTAGCGGATCCCAACCCAATCTAGAATCACCACAGGCAAACGGCAGGGCAAAGAACTAGCTGACAGTTTGAATGTTGAAATAGCAGGTCCAATCCCTTTCCTTCTTCATTCTCTAATTCTACCAATGCAGGCTGATTGTGTGATAAACGTTGCAAAATTCTGGTACATATCAATCAATTCCCTACTGGCCAGAGACGGACAACATTAAATAGATAAGAGGCAAATAAAAGTGAATCAGATATAGCCCCCAGTGGTTAAGTATCAGTTACTGTGCCCAATAGTAGTGAAGGTCTCTTGATCTCCGAAGGCACAGGAGGAAAATTAGCATCACAGGCAAGACACCTGGGAGAGGCCTTTTTAATATGGTCCCATGGGACGATTTAAAAAAAATGCAGATACATCACCCCGAGTGCAGGCAAGCCAGTTGTTGAAAGCAATAAATATTTCAGGAGCTAGAGTCTAGGGGTGCATTTCTTTGTGGGGAATCCCAAATAAGCGTATTAACCTAAGATTTTAGATAGTAATGGTGCCCCATCTCTTCACAATTTAGGTGTGTACATAATGTAGTTTCAAATAATAGCGTTAATTGTACATAGGCTCATGGTTTTTACAATAGTACATAGTTTCCACTACGTCTGCCGCAGCGAGATTTGCCTTGCCCATAGTGCCACTCTCTTCCTATATGTCCTTTCCCTACAAATTGAGAAGAATTTTGTCCGAAACAATGAATAAAAAAAGTGGGGGTGGTATACTTTAACTAACAAGTTAGATCAACTTTCTCTGAGCTGCCTATCAAAGCTTACATTTCAGTCGAATGTATCACTGCTACTCCAGAACCAATCTTAACATTTACAGCCTGATTCATGAAAGACCCGTTTTGCGAGTCTTTAATAGCGATTCATAAGGAATCGCTATTACAGGCTCGCAAAACGGGATTCATGTAGGAATCGCAAAAAAAAATGCGATTCCTACATATTCCTTATTTGCGATTAGCAAATTGCTAATCGCAAATAAGGAATAACTCCCCATTCATTCCTATGGGCCAAAAGGCCCATAGGAATGAATGGGGAGTATTCCTTATTTGCAACAAAAAAAATGCGATTCCTACATATTCCTTATTTGCGATTAGCAAATTGCTAATCGCAAATAAGGAATAACTCCCCATTCATTCCTATGGGCCAAAAGGCCCATAGGAATGAATGGGGAGTATTCCTTATTTGCAACAAAAAAAAAGCGATTCCTACATATTCCTTATTTGCGATTAGCAAATTGCTAATCGCAAATAAGGAATAACTCCCCATTCATTCCTATGGGCCAAAAGGCCCATAGGAATGAATGGGGAGTATTCCTTATTGGTGCCAGGGGTGTCCAAAGGACACCCTGTAGCACCCCTTAAATGCAAATTTAAACAGGTGTTGCGTTCACACATGTCCAAAGGACATGTGTGTGTGCAACATGCAACTTAGAAAAATGCTTTTAAAAGCATTTTTCTAAGTTTTCGCTATTTACCACGAGGTTTCACCTCGTGGTAAATAGAGGGCCAAAATTGCGATTTCGCTATTTTAAAATGGATGATGAATTGCATTTAAGGAATCTCAAATAGAGATTCCTTAAATGTCATTCTTTGCAAAATAGCGAAATCGCTATTACCGATTTTTGCATTGGGGATGATGAATCCCAAACGCAAAAATCGCACTCGTAAAGGGCCAGATTCTCAGAATCTGGCCCTTTGCGAGCGCAATTCAGCTTGATGAATCAGGCTGCAAATTCATTAGTGGAGTATTCCACTAAAATCACACTTACAATCCTACATTCCTGAATAAACTCCTCAAATCATCTTTCTATCTGCAAACCTTAGTAAACAAGCATTTCCAATGCAACAGGTCTTGCATTTGCGAGTTTAAGCTATTAGCATTGTAAATGATAACACCTTTTATTTATGTTTTAAAAACCAAAACATAAATAAAAGGCATTGTCATTTACAATGCCAATATATCAAATTTGCGTATATGCGAGACCTATTGCATTGCAAATGCTTGTTTTTTAAGGCAGCATATTAGTCTTATCAAGTGCATAATTTGAATTGAGCCACATCTCTGTGTAGTGTGTGTGATCTAAAGTGCTCTGACACCATACATTGGTATGAGTGGCACTGTAAATCAAATTAAATGCATCTGAGAAAGAGTGTGGTTATGGAGACTTGAGGGGGACTGTTAAGGGGGGGTAGTGAGGGAGTCTGAGGCATAGGTGATTATTGGCGGCACCAACAAACATTGTCGCACAAGGTGCCACCAGCACTAAAGCCGGCCCTGCCATGGAGGCCAGTCCACCTCACCCATTGGTACCTACATTGGCCTGGTTTCAGCAGTAGTAGCTGCAACTCACCAAGGATCCGTAATGCAGGATTTGCACGCACACCAAACTAAGTTTGCAAACTTCACAGTCTCTCTGCTTCATGCACAAACACTTTTAACATGTGCTACCTGCTCTGGAGCTACTGGAATTATGCAGCAATGTGGGACGAAATGATTCCGCAGTGTTGACTAAATTATGCAACAAAAAAAAGGCTGCAGCATAGTGCAATATATTTTCTTATACTTTATTATTTAGACATTTTTACACATGTTAAGTCTGCAAAGATTCTGCCTCATTAGTATCAGTATAACATACAGATGCAGCAGTGAGAAAGGTGATCAGTCAACCTTTTTAAAGGGCCATCCGCTTAGCAGCAACTCAAGTCACATTTTTTAGTAACTTTTTATCAGTTAGAGCTACAAAAATGATTAGTTAAAACTGTAAGATTATGCAGTGGATCATGTATTATGTGGCAAATACAGCAGAGCCATAATTATATAGAAAACATTTGCAAACTAGGATATTTTGCCCTTCATGTTTGAACTGCTCTTGTGGAAGAAGGGAGGAGAAGTGCTAATGAGAGAAACTTCATGGCTTGGAGACAAATGGCTTGTGATTCCATTTTTAAGCTTATTTGGGACATTGTGTGATTGGAAATATATCCCTCTTTGTAAATGCCAATAACTCCTGTTAAACCTTAAATAATCAAGTGTATCCATTGGTTGAATTAAATAACACAATAAACTGTAAGTGGTCGATGAAATGCCAAAAAAATACAAAAAATTGGGATGTTTGGCACATTCAGGCCACACCTCTGACTCCGCCCACTGATCCAATCCTTGGGTTATCCCCACCTTTGGAGTCTCCGCCCACAGTCAAGGATGAGACTGATTATTGGGGCTTGGCACCGTGGGCTTGCTGAAGTGGGATTTGCTACCATTGTGTTTACGGGAGGTCGGTGGTGTTTACTGTTTACCCTGTTTCGTTTTATATCGCTTCTTAATAGAGTTGTGAGTTTTATCCTGGGGGATTCTTGGTTCTGGCGAGGGGGAGGGGGGGACCGGGGGCCCGTACTGAGGTGTCGTCCTCCACTTTTTCTACTTTTAGTACCTAGTTAGATGGGGCGACAGGCACACTGCTAGTTGGGGGCAGGCACAAGCCATATGCTGGGGTGCAGGGTGGGGGAGGGGTGTTCGTCTTGTTAGTGTTTGTAGTTTTTAGGTTTGAAATCTTTTAGTATCCTGATATAGGTGGTCTTATTGAGGCGCAAATTTGTGTTTTGGGTGGATGGGTTCTGGTGGGGGTATTATTAGCATAAATTAGCCAACTGTAGCGTCATCTGTTATTGTATTCGGGATGCGGCTGTAGTCTCGAACCTTCTTACTGCTGCGCCCCCCCCTCCCTTCTACTCTGGACTGCTGTTCAATGTTTATACTGTTTCCTGGGGAGGTGGGGTTGGTGGTTGGCATTTGTTTGATTATCCTGAGTGTCATACGCCGCATACCTGATGTAACTTGTGAGTAGGCTTTATTGATAGTCCTCCATCCATTACGCCTTGTATGTATATTTCTTATCTTTTCATTCCGCGATGTAAGATACCTGTTATTGGTTTTTCTATGTTTTTCTCAATAAAAAGATGTTTAAAAAAAAATTACATATCTTCTCACTCCCTCGTTCTCCAATTTCTCTCTCTACTGCTCTTTTCTCCACCTTTCACTGTCATTTGCTTTTAAAAGATTGTTATTTTTAAGGTTTATTCACGTCACTGCACATTGTCTTTTTGTACAGCGTACTGCTTGCTCCCATGAACCGCACCCTCGGACCTGAGTGCATCACCAAACCAAGGGATCTCACGTGGTCCCACTGAGGGGTGCCGATTACAGAGGCTATGGCGAGGTTTGTTTACAGTAGGCTTTTAAGCCGATGGTTCCATAGCCACCCAAGGAAACATCTATCTAGTGAAAAATTAATCAACACTGTTCTGCATTTCCCTGAAGCAGTGTGTAGTAAGGACAATTCACACGTGGTTGGATTCAAGAACGTTTATTCAGTTCAATATTTCACAGGTGCTCCCAGCTTGACAGGACGGAAACTCCGAACATTCTACTGCTGCCTTCAAGTGACAGCTCGGGCCATACCAAGTGGGAAGGAAGCGGGAGGGGGAACAAATGGGAGAGGGAGAAACCAAGTGCAAAGCTACAACACATCATCCTCCCTAGAGAGACATGAGGGGGGACGGGCAAAGGACAGCTGAGAGAGGAGGCAGAGAGAGAGAGAGAGAGAGAGAGAGAGAGAGAGAGAGCGAGAGAGAGAGAGAGAGAGAATGCGAGAGAAAATGAGGGAGAGAGAAATACAGTAGAGCATGGGGAGAAGAGATAACTGCTGAGGTGCTAACAGGAAACGCAGAGGGTCCTACACAGAAGACCTGAGCCCCGGTGAGAACCTGGGGACTACAAGAAGGATGAACCCAAGGCCTCTGCCAACACTGGCATGGGACCACTACAAACGAGATCAACAGTCTTTGTAAGGGCGGGGTGGAGGAATACAGTAACGGGAGGGTGGTAGCCTGTAACACTATCTACTCTCCAGCCCCTTCCCCCATTCCTACCAACCGTAAGGTGACTAAAATTCCCCATAGTGTCCCGGTTACATCTGAAAGGGAAAGGTAGAACAAGGGCCGGGGACCCCAACATCCTGTCCACCCTGGGCCTCTAACTACTTAACCAGGGACTGTGGAACATAAAGCTCCTAATAATACAGGTGTCTGTGCTTAAGTAAATAATGTAGACACTGGTGGGGAATCACTACCCCGTAGTCATACCCAAAAAAGGGGCCAACACTTCAGACTTCTAGTTATACTCAGTAAAATGTCTCATGTGATATAACTGTAAGCAAAGGCTATAAGTTCTGTGGTGGCCACCCCAAAGTCAATCTTCTAGTAATCCTCTGTTCCCAATTACACAGGGGTATTCTTGCTAACGAGAGTTATACGTTCTGTGATGGCCAACCAATAGTCCTGGCCTTAATCCAAGGTGGAAACACGGACTTCCCAGGCGGACGCTGCTGGGTAAATGATTCCTAGACCTCCTGTTTTTTTGCTATGTCAGACATCCACCAGTCAGTACCTCAGATTGGTTCTATTGTGCACCGGACTTCTCTCCATCGTGTCATCACCTCCTTCCCCGAGAGTGATAATAACTTTATGATCTTTTCCTTGGGTAGTTTTCTGGACCAGACCGCACTGCGTCTGCCCCTTGTCACCCCACAGACCTCATACTCCTTTTCAACCTCGTTGTCTGGTCTAGACCATCCTCCCACTACGAATTTCTTTCCCTACTCGGCACCTGAACCTCGGGACACGGGATCATTGCATGTAACTTCATGCCTCTCTCTCCAAAAATGTAGTCGAACAGGATTACACTTTTCCTCCTTTACACCTTTGGTGGGAGTTACCCTACATTTTCCTTTACTAACAGATCCATTTTCTTTTTTCCTGACTTCTTCACCATTTCCCTTCACTGGTTCCTTGCTTATATTCTTTCTCCTCTCAAGTCCTTTATGTGTACCCTGTTTTGCTTTGAGTTTGTCCAAGACCACATTTTTTCTCCATTGCACTCTCCAAGCAGTGCTTTTCCATGCCCCCTGACTCTTATATGGTGGTTTCCTTTCTTTTGACCGCTCAAACCAGACCATTGGTGTACTGTTGGTTCTCACTCGATCACCCCTGAGTTCATTGCTTCCTAGGTATATCATTAATCTTAATATCTTTTGTTCATCCTTTCTCAGACCGGAGGGTTCCTTTACCGTGATGTAAGTCGACTTCCTTGTACTACTTTTCTCGTTTCTCACTTCCAACTCTTTGCCCCCTGTTATGTTATTGTCATCACCTATGTACGTTTTAAGGGATATGTTGGTCTCTTGAGTTCAAATTCAAAAGCTTCCGCTAGCTTACTTTCCCACAAACTCGTGCTCACCGTAGAATAATGTGACACAGAACCAGCTCCATTATAAATTTCACTTCCTCCAAAGTTGATAGGACACCCAGGGATAACTTTACTCATGTACATTTCCGCTTTGTCATCCTTGTCCTCTCTGACATTTTCGTACCCTTGTACATCACGAGACCTCACTTGCATATAATGGTCCCCGGTATCTTCCATAACATCTTCACCGACATTCTTTCCAGCTCCCCTTTGGTCCTTCTTTTCAGTGTTAATGTAGACTTCTTTCCCTCTTGCACTTAAACTTTTCAACAATATCTCCACCTTGTCATTGGGAAGTAATGTTTGTTCCTCATTTCCTATTGTCTTTTCAATGTTAATATACACTTCTTTCCCTCCTGCATTTACACTATTCCGCAATATTTCCACCTTGTCATTTGGAAGTACTGGTTGTTTCTTGTTTCCTTTCATTGCTAAAAAATTGCGAAAATATTCCTTCCTCACTTCCCATGTAGCTGTTGTAGTACCATCCTTTCCACCAAATGGCCCCAGTGGTGGTAAATTGTACACTCTGTTTTTTCCCATGTTTATTGCAATCATTCCCGATTTGTTGTACCCCTCCAGTAAGTTTCGCTATGCGCGATATCATTTGAGTTGCTTTTGTTTACTTCGTTTTAAGTTCCTGTATTATTCACTTTTAATTTTGAAGTATGACAGTTGTGTACTAGTTTCCAGAAATTCCTACTCTTTATTCACCTTGAGGCTCCAGTTCACTTTTACTCAATTATTTATCTCCTTTTAATCTTTATACACTAGACTGGTGCATTTTGGAAGGGGTTTCCCTTCAAGACTGACACACACGTTATATTTGCTACCCTACGCGGCGTCTTCCTCACTCAAAATGGCCGTCAAACGCAAACGCGGTATGACGTTTGCTAATGACTGAATGCTGGGGAAACTTAATTCCGGATCTAAAGAGTCACCTTCCCCCTTTCCTTCCTTTTGTTAAGAATATGGCACTATAATGTCTCCTTATGGTGCTTCCTCTCGCCGTGCTATTTGTTCGAAGGCTTAATTATCCTTTTCCAAAATGTGCCCCGTCGCACTCTTGTTAAGTCTACATCTCAGAGAAAAACAGCTGTTTTATGACAGATATTCACCTATTTTAATTTAAATACTCCTTGCGCATTGACCTCGCGCTGCGCGTTTTAAATGTGACTGCTCAAAGTCTCTTTACCACCCTGCGCAGTCCCACGCACCTGGCAGCTTCTGCTCTTGTTTATTTTCTGCACCCCTCAGTCCACGCACCTGGCAGCTTCTACTCTTGTTTATTTTCTGCACACTTCAGTCTACGTGGTTTTTACTTCTCAATAGAGCTGCTCCCCCTCGCACTCTGCCTTGCTTCATGCAAACTCAAAAATGCCGTTTCAGAGATACATCGCTCCCTGCCTCTCACACTTCTCCTCCTCCCGGCCACCAAGACTCACCAGATAAGCCTTGCTCAGTACAGTGTGCATACACTCCGGGTTGTTCCTAATGCTGTTAGTCGACACCTCCTCCGCTAAGCGCCGAGGTGAGTCTCACCTCTTTCCTTCCGGCCGTTTTCCCCTGCGAGGGAATCCGCCCCTCAAGTGTGCCTCAGCTTTCCTTAACCCCGTTGAATTGTCATGCGCCGTCCTATTCTTCCTGGAGATTTACATACTGCTTTATGTTCACAATGGACACCAGGTGGCAGTGCAATATCCCGTAAGCTATTGGGTATGCGCTGTAAAAATGACAAAAATATCACCTCACACGCTCCTGAATGACGACGTTTATTTTGGCTGCACTTTGTTGATGTGTGGAGAATTTCACTTAGAATGCTGTTTGCGCTGAATCACCTCAAATTCACTTGCGGTACCAGAGAACACTTCGTACCACTGTCTTGCTAATTTCACAACTCAGAGACCAATGCTCTTCACCTTTGTTTTGCGCAAATTCCTTCCTTTATGAACTAGGTTTCCACATCATCACTGAAGCTTTTCTCACGATAAACCCCAGTCCAATTTTTTTTTTTTTCTCTTCTTTGACTGTTACGCTTCTTATGCAACACATTCAAGGCTCATTTTATCAACTTTATAACCCAGTGTCCGAGATTTTAAATTCATTCCTTTCTCCGCTCAGCTCCTCTCACTAAGCTCAATCTGGTCACTTCATTAACTTTCGCCTTCTCTTGTGTTCAACTACCTGGGTCTTACTTCTCTTTAATATTTCTTTCCACACGAAGGCCCAAGGTAAATCATCAATTTGTTATATCATATTTTCTTGTTCCTCGCCCCAGCTCATATCATTTCAGGGGAGAACACCACACTGGCTCTGGCTCTCCAGTTTTCAACAACTCGGGTCTTACCTCTCTTCAATTTCTCATATTCCATTAGAGCGCCCCAGTCACTTCATCAAATGATTTCCTCATGTTTTCCTTGTCCAAGCTCATTTCACTCCAGGGGAGAGACACCACACTGACCCTGGCTCAGCTCCGTTTCCTCCGTCGCCAAAATTGTAGTAAGGACAATCCACACGTGGTTGGATTCAAGAACGTTTATTCAGTTCAATATTTCACAGGTGCTCCCAGCTTGACAGGACGGAAACTCCGAACATTCTACTGCTGCCTTCAAGTGACAGCTCGGGCCATACCAAGTGGGAAGGAAGCGGGAGGGGGAACAAATGGGAGAGGGAGTGCAAAGCTACAACACAGTGTCAATGTGATGTGCTTCTCCTAGACACCAAAGTCCTTGAAGGGGTACATCTGTAATAGGAAGAATATAAAGAGAAGTATGGGTGGGGGCTGTCAGCGCACATGAAGCGACAACCTGTTCTGCTTTTTCATCCAAGAATGTTGGCACTGAAATCCAGGCTGAGGTTAATCCAAGCCCATGCCCCCTTCCTGAGCTGAAGCAGACTCGTGCAGCCTACCAGTAAAGGTAAGTAAACATTTTTGTGAATGCTGCGTGTGTTTGCTTGAGAGCCTGTGTGTGTTGGGGTGAGGGGGGGGCGTGTGTGTGTGCCTAAGTACGTAACTACGTATGAAAGTGTACCTGAATATTGTGGCAATATCCCAGGCATATCTGGCACCTTTTAGAACATAGGGGCATCCTTCGATTCTGGTGCCCACCCCTTAGTAAATTTCTGGGCCCTATGTATAGCCAGTAAAAAAAAAAAAAGCCAGTCCTTCTTTAAACTCTGTCACCTTTGGCATTTTGGTGCTACACCCTAGGCAATATGCTGGATGTAAGATCCTGTAAAGCTGGAAGGATCACGCAGGACACCAGGATGTAGAAAAGAGGTTCTGGTTTAATCCTAGAAAAGGGAAAACCCAACCAGCCACAAGTCAAAGTAACAGCTTACAGTAAGTTTAAGTAACAGCACATTTCAAATAATACATTCTATTCCTCAAACTTAGAACCTAGGTAACCATAGTACCATGACATCATAGATATGCAAGCCTCAGATGCAACACACCTTACCCCGACAGAGAAAAGATGAGAAAATATAAACCAAAAAGATACAATAATTATGAAACAGTCATTCAAGTAACGAGGCGTCAAAACAACCCTTGATGACATGCCTCGATTAGCAGAAGAATTGGAAGTAGACAGACTCTCAGAGGAAGAATTTACATTTGAAATTGGACTAGAACACACAGAAATTCTATTTAAATCCAAATCCTGTGGTCCTGAGTCCTAACTGCATTTTTAAAAACTTTAATAACAGGAATAGGCTTTGAAAACGTAACTTTATGACCTGGAAGTTTACCAACAAGGAAGTCACCAACTTCAACTTAAGTGTTTTTAGCAGATTTTCTGATATCAAAATTCACTTTCCTAGCTAAATACTTATCCTCCTCCTTCTTACACCAGTTCAAGGAAGACTCCTGAGGAGAGGAACATGAGACAGATTCTTTAAGGTGTCTTACCCAGGAAGGCTCAATAAAGTACATGGAGCCCTACCTTTGAAGAGAATAAATGGATTAAGGATAACCTTCCCTGGCTATGAGACCTTCGAAAAACTTCATCACATGACAGGTCTCTACACTGGATGTAAACTGGACTTCAGGCCACCTAGAAAATAAGTCCAGGAGAACGCTTTGCCCTGGCCTCGAGACCCCTACCTGCTACCTGGGACCAACGAGCCTGAACTTCTGCCGGACCCGCTCTCTTTGCTGGTGCCTCCGCTCACCCCCTGCCGCCGCACGCTTCCATCCATATGTGCGCCCGCCGAGTTGGGGAAAGCTTCTGAGCACGCGACAAACTTAAAGCCCCACAAGCCCTTGCGCCCGGAAGACGCAGACCGGAAGAACGCGTCAGCAGGCGCATAAACAGCCGCGTCTTTTTTGGTGGAGCGAGATGTTTTGCCCTGGCCTCGAGACCCCTACCTGCTGCCTGGGACCAACGAGCCTGAACTTCTGCCGAACCCGCTCTCTTTCCTGGTGCCCCCGCTCACCCCCCGCTGCCGCACGCTTCCATCCATATGTGCGGCCGCCGAGTGGGGGAGAACTTCTGAACACGCGACAAACTTCAAGCCCCACAAGCCCTTGCGCCCGGAAGACGCAGACCGGAAGAACGCGCCAGGAGGCGCATAAACACCCGCGTCACTTTCCGCATCGCGGGAGCGCCCGGGCTAAGCCCGGGCAAAGGACGGGCCCTCTGTGGCCCTCAGAGGCCAGAGGAGGCTGGGCTGGGCCATATCATTTACATCTTGCTCCAGCCTTCTAATGACATTCTTGGATAACGGTATTTGGCCTTTTGCCTCTTGACTCTACGTTTACATCTGCTTCCTATATTGTGATCTATTGGTGGGGTGTGTCCTTACGTATTAATTATTCATTATTAAGAAACTTACGTATTATCAGAGCATATATTCCTGATCATGTCTCCAAGGGCCTCAGGGGGAAGGAAATCACTAATGGGTGGGTCCGTGAGGGGGACGCTCAATCAATTTATCACCAGAGCGGCTTCCCTGCTCGGGCATGAGATAATTATCCCGAGCGCCGTATCTCAACCGAGCTCCAAAATAAACGCTCATCCTTAGGACCCCTTAAGCTAGCTACTACCCCGATACATAATACAGACAATGAGAGCTCCTGGTATAGTAACATTAGCATTCCCCCCCAGCTTAAAGATTTCACAAGTGCATCTGAGCCCAATAGATCAAATAGTAGTAAAGATACAATTATAGAGTATCCCCTAGTTATAATATCTGATGAACCCCCCCACACAGAAACCTGGGAACTCAACAGTAACTAAGAAACCTTGTGCCCAAATACCAACAAAAGGACACACACTAAAGAGGAAAAGAGGTGATAAAAAACATGGGGGTAGACAGGCGAAAATTACCAAGTCCGATCTACATCCTCCTCAACAGCAGGTCGCAGGAATTGAGATCACTACAACAGAGTCAAATTCAGGTCAGATCACAATGCCCTCTTTCTCAACACACAAACTCATAGGAATCATCGAAGTCCTGGTAAAATCTCTAATTCTCCTAATTGTTGAAAGAATTAAAAGGATAGCTGAGCAACTTGATACTATTGAGGCAGCTGTTAAATCAAATATAGGCTTATTAAGGGATCTACCAAATAATGTAGCTACTAAACCTATGATTATTGATACTGGGAGAACTAACATTAATACCAGTAAGAGGATTAACAACCCAGAACACACACACACACTGGTAGAGAAAACTCAGATTCCAATTCCTATTAAAACAACGACAAGAGTAGAGGGTGGTGAGGGAAAGGAAATCAGGCCTGCGTCAACAAAGGGAGATACAAGCAGAAATAATCCACTAAGGACAGAGGGATCACTGGGTCACGAAACTGGGTTAGTTACAACACGAGAAAAAAATCCAAGACCTCACTCTGAGAGTAGTAAAAATACCCGTCCAATTGTTTAAATTGACCTTCCTCCAGAGTCAGCCCCCTACGTTGCTGTATTAACTAGTGTCCCAGAACTACCAATAGGAAAAACTGAAGGGTACAGGGAACTTAAAAATAAGGTCATTTATTGGCTGAAAACTTACAGACCGCTACCCCCCTAATATAAATGGGGAAATCCTCTTTGCGAGAAGGCTGGATTGGGTGGGACAGAGGCCCAAAGATATAAAAGGTGATGTGGTAATAATCAATTTTAGAGACCGTAGGGTCATCCCGCATTTAAATGACTGGTATCATGAGAGCGGAGGGGCTGGGATACAGATTCGAAACTTAAGCTACTTCTACCATAGGTCCCTACTACTCCATCAACCTATATCGAATTATGCTTACCAGAGAACTCAAGGGTCCACCATTTATCAAATCCCGGTTGCTAATAGATTTGATGATTTTACAGGACTAGATGGAGTAGATTGACTTAACCAAGACAAATCTCTGGATCCATGCTCACAAGACCATAGGGACTGGTCGCCTGTTCAACCACAGACTAATGAGGAATTAAATAAAAGTACTTATGTTAATGCAAAAACACATTTTAGCAAAGCTATTAGCACTTTAGATTATGCTATTCAAACTCAGGAATTAACCCCTACAAATACGCTACCTCCTTTAACAAACCCGGTTAATTTTCCCCAAGCACCGGGAGAGATTTAAGTGGCATGTATCCCACCCAACTGTAAGCGACTCCATAGAAACTCCATCAGGCCGCAGACAGTCTGTCTGCCCTGTGCCATCAGCAGGTAGCGATAAATTTACTCCCTTGCCACCAACTGAAACTAACACTTCTCTGGAATCTGTATTCCCTAGAAGTGTTGTAACCTGGAATGTGGCAGGCCTGTCCTCTAAAATCAATGATCCGCTCGGTGTCTAAGATGGCGGCGTGATCGGACGCAGGTCTCCGGAGCTCCCTGCCCGATCCCGCCGTTTCGCCGTATATTACTACAGTCTCCCCCCTATCTACACCTGGGGGCAAGGAGATATTGCCTGCTGTTGTGCCCCCGCCATTATTTTGCGATCCCCGGCGGCGGCTGTGGCGGAATTACAGAGAAATCAATTTGGCGCCTTGCGGCAGCGGCCGCACCAACAAGTGAGGGTCCCTTTGGCGCTTTCCGGCAGCCTGCGGCTCACCCCCGGAGGTGAGTGATTCCGCGCACCAACAAGCGCCCTGCTGCCTCCCACCGTTGCCGGTACACCCACAGAGATCCCGGACACTGCCAGCCTCACCGGCGCTCCGCCCAGATCGGGGACCGCTCCGGCAGCACTGCCACGCAGGGCCCCGGCTTCGGGCCTGGGCGCGGACCATCGGCGCCTTCTCCAACGGCCAACCGGTGCAACCAGCAGCTGGTCGGACTATCTCCCGTACCGAGGAGTGCGCTGCGCGCCCCCCCCTACCGCCACAGCCTTTGGGGGGAGCGGCGGTCGCCACTCAAACGACTCGGTGGTTGCCGGGAGGACCGGGCCGGCGGTGGTGAAATCGAGGCCCCGGCTTGGGCCTGTCTCTCGCCCGGCTCGGGCCCACTGCTGAGAGGCCAGCCTGACCGCCAGAAAAGACCTGCATACTGCGTGCTCCAGCACCGCTCCCTCACACCTCCTGGTTGCCACCATCAGTCCGGACCCGACCCCGTGGTCCTCCATCACCGATAAGCCACTCTCCTGACGCCGGACCAGCTTGGTAAACGGTGACTCCCAGACACGCCAGGCTTCACAGGTGAGGAGAGTGAGAAGGGGAGCGGGGAGAACTCGGGGGGCACGATCGAGCCCCCGGTGAAGGGATAACTGTGTGAGCTCATACTGCCTGTTCTGGTGATAGCTCTGGGAGAGCCTCCCTCGCATCGTGGTGCAGCAGAACTCCTTACGCTTGGGTTTCTCGGTGAACCGGGTGCCTGCAGTCCCAGGCGGGCGCCATCTCTTTGCCCCCTAGTCGACGAGGGACTGAGTCCCAACGCCAGACCTTGCCCACACGTCAACCAGGTGACCGCAGAGGCACTTTCATACCATCTGCCTCCCCATCCATCACTGCACTGTCCCCACCTACACGTTTGCCAATCGGGCCCTCACGCCCTCCCTCGCCATGGCAGCGCAACGAAGTAGGAAGGGATCGCAAACTCTTCCCGAACTGTTAGCTAAATCACAGCCCAGATCTAACAAGGACCCTCCGTCCCCCGGGACGGGGAAGGCACCGCCAGCGGCCGTGGATGACCAAGTGCCCATCACCAAATCCTTTCTGGAGACATTATTGAACTCCCTCCGCGAAGACTTCAAATCTCTGAAACAGGAGATTGCAGGAGAAGTTAAGGAACTTCAACGCGACGAGAGGACCTAGGTGAATGGGTGGTCGCAGTCGAAGAGGCTGACCAAGCTAGGAGTGCCGAAATTGAACAACTCCAACAAGAAGTCTTGCGGCTCACTGACCAGCAACTGGACCTCCAGGCCCACGCCGAGGACCTGGAAAACCGCTCCCTTCGAAACAACATACGGGTCCGGGGGGTCCCTCAGAAAGACGAGGGGGCGGATGTACCATGTTACTCCGCATACTTTTACTCCGCATACCGTTACAACGCGACTTTTACAACGCATACCATTACAACGCATAGCGCTTTGGGGTGCTGGATAGTGGTAAGTATAATTTACTATTAAGTATAAGTATAAAGTATAAACCGTTTTGTAACGCGCTCTGTTACTGGTGAGTATCCTGGCGCGAGGAAAAAGACAGAGGGCAGAGAACAAGACATCGGGGGATCCTCCTAGACTGCACTCTTGAATAGGTGAGTTTTCAGGTGTTTTTTGAAAGCAGCCACTGTCGGCGTGGAGCGTAGATGGAGAGGGAGGGCATTCCAGGCCCGAGCCACCACAACAGACAGCGACTGGCCGCCCATTCTGGCACGTTTAAAACGGGGAAGGGACAGTTTAAACAGAGAGGCGGATCTCAGGGTGCGTGCCGGGATGTACCTTGTGAATCTCTTTCTCAAGTACGAGGGGCCCTGGTCATGAGTTGCACGAAACGCCAACACCAAAGATTTGAACAGAATGCGTTGCGCTACGGGAAGCCAGTAAAGCGAGCGCAGCTCAGTGCGAACGCTCTTCCACCTGGGGATGTTAAATAGCAGGCGTACAGCCGCATTCTGAATAATTTGGAGGCGTTTGACCAGGTATGCCGGAATGCCACTGAACAGTGCATTCGCGTAATCGAGGCGAGCCAGTATGAGTGCTCTGGCAACCGACTCTCTGGCCTCCCTAGGGAGCAAGGGGAAAAACTTGCGGAGCATTTTCAGAGTAGCAAAACAGGTGCCTGTAAGTTTTTTAATGTGATGCTCAAATCTGAGATCCTCCGTAAACCAAATGCCCAGATTTTTCGCTGGTCTCCCCATCTCTTTTGGGCAAGGAATGTTAGAAGGCCAAAGTGTGCTCTTAAATGAGGGGGGGGGAGGAGCCATAAAAGAGCACTTCGGACTTGTCCTCATTGCACTTCAGCTGGGCCTGTGTTAGCCAGCGAAATACCGAGGACAGACACAGATGGACTGTAGACGTGTCCAGATTGTCATCTGGCCAGGTAAACAACAATTGGGTGTCATCAGCATACCCTAGGATTTTAGCCCCAAACTGTTCAGCTAGGTATACCAAAGGTGTAATGTACACATTGAACAGTAAGGGGCTAAGTGTGGACCCCTGCGGGACCCCTGTGAGCAAAGGCTTTTGCTCGGAGGCATGCGGGGGCATCCAGACCTGCTGGGTCCTATCAGATAAAAAAGAGGACAGCCATTCCAGCACCACTCCCCCAATACCTATGGCAGACAGCCGACCGAGAAGGAGGTCATAGGGGACAGTATCGAAAGCGGCAGAGAGGTCCAATAAAATTAGGACCGCTCTGCCACCTCCGTCTAGACACTCCCGAATTGCCTCGGTCATCTCCACCAGGGCCGTCTCGGTGCTATAAGCAGCCCTAAAGCCCGATTGGGCAGGGTGGAGGGCATTAGATGTTTCGACAAAACTCTCCACTTGTTGAAGAACTACCTTCTCACAGATTTTCGTGAGAGCAGGTAGAAGGGATATGGGTCGGTAGTTGCCCGGAACCGACACGTCCAGTCCTGGTTTCTTCAAGAGTGGAAGGAGTTTGGCGTGTTTCCAAACCTGGGGAACCGCGCCTGCGGCCAGAGAGAGGTTCACCATCTGCGTGATCTCACTACAGACTGTAACCGCCACCTCCGAGAGCACTCGGGCAGGGCACGGGTCGGCAGGAGAGCCCGATTTTAGGGACTGGAGAAGATGGAGAACATCATCCTCCGCAACTTGTGCGAAGGTGGTAAGTTGGTGCCCAGAGGATGGGGGAGAGGGTGAACAGGGGCCAGCTACAGAGCAGTCGGCAGGAAGTGCCTCTAAAAGGCCCTGCTGAATCTTCGCTATTTTAGTTATAAAAAAAGTGGACAGCTCCTCGCACCATTGCGCAGAGGACGGGAGGGGCATAGCTTCCGCAACAGGGGACACAAAGCTTTTAACAATCGCAAAGATCTCTCTGCTGTTGTTGTCGGCCTTGTTAATGCGCCCAGCATAATAATTACCTTTTGCATCCCTAATGGCTGCATAGTAGTCTTTTTGAGCGAGCCGTAGGGCGGACTTAGCCTCGGGGCTGTACTCTCTCCTCCATAAACGTTCTAATTTCTTGCAGCCCTGTTTCATCTCTCTTAGTTCAGGGGAAAACCAGGGTTGGGAGGGTGAGCGTCTGGCTCTGGTCAGCATAGTTTGCTTAGTAGAGGCAGTCGCCGCCTGCCGTATCCATTCATTAAACTCCCCAACTGCTTCGTCCAAACATCCCTTAGGTTGTGGACGAGTGTTAGACAAGGCAAGTCTAAACGCGGGTAGGTTAATTTTTTGAAGATGGCATGTAGGGGGCGGGGGGCTGGGCTCTGCCATCTCCCAGCTGAACCCGACCAAGTCATGGTCAGACCAGGTTGTTTTTTCCACAAACACTGACTGGATGGGGAAATTCGCGCACACCAAATCAAGTAGATGGCCACCCACGTGCGTGGGACCAGAAACCCATTGTTCTAACTGGGCAAGCTCAAGAATTTCCCCAAGCCTGCGGGCTTCGGAGGAATCAGGGGCATCCATGTGAATATTTAGGTCACCGACCAAAAGAAACTTAGGAAAACCTAAGGCCCGCGGCACTAAATATTCCTCTAAGGAATTCAGGAATTGGGTAGCCAGGCCCGGGGGCCTGTAAATCAAAGATCCACCTAAGGTAAAGTGGGGAGAGGTTTTAATGGAGAAGTGAAGAGCCTCACCCCCTAGACTCTCAGTCAGAGGCTCGGATTCAAAGCTCCATCCCTCCTTGAAAACCACTGCTAGTCCGCCCCCTCTACCCAGGGGGCGATCCACTCTAGCTATCTTGAACCCCCTGGGAACCGCAAGTTCCATTCTAACTAGTACTATTCTAACTCCAGTCCCCGTGGACCCTAGGGAAGGTGTTGGATAGTAAATTATACTTATTCCCTATCCTAGAGCGCCCCCCAGCGCAATGCGTTGTAATGGTATGCGGAGTAAAAGTCGCGTTGTAATGGTAGTGCGGAGTAAAAGATGCGTTGTAACGGGTGTATACCGAGGGGGCTGATGTCGCCGCATACTTGCAAACCCTCTTCAGGCACATTCTGGGTGAGGCGGAAGACTTCCCCATTCGCATCGACAGGGCACATCGGGTGGGGCTGCCCCGTAGAGCACCGGCCCCGCCACCAGACATCCTGGCCTTCCTTCCGGACTTCCCGTTGAAGGAACGGATCCTTCGGGAGGCCCGGCGAGCCCAGCCCATTCAGTTTCAGGGTCGCCCGATCGCCCTTTACCAGGACCTTTCTTCCATCACTCTCCAGAAAAGGAAAGAATTCAAGCCGGTCACTGACTTTTTGCGGCAGAAAGAGGTTCCGTACTCCTGGGGACATCCCTTCCGGATAATCTTTAAATGGAACGGCCGACTGCAACAGCTGCGATCTCTCAAGGACACATGTGACCTCCTGGGCTTGGACCAAGTTGACACCGAACCGGTATTCAGAAGTTCACAGCGCTCTTCCGGGGGGGCTGGCAAACTGTGCACCACAAACGCTCCCCATACCAGCGCCTCAGACCAGACACCTCTATCATTTCCCGGGAGCGTGAAACGGTGGTGGCGGAGGTGATCAAAGAGACCTCCTCCCCAGAGTGACATCTGCTGCTACCTGGGAGACTGCACATCGCACATGCTTTGCTCTAACGGCGGGTGGGTCGGGTGGGGGCCCGGAGAAGCCGCCATCGGAAATGACCCCTTCAATGTTCTTTACCACGATCCTGTGCGCATTGACGGGATTGGGACTACAAGTTTCAGGGATGTTGGGATCGGGTGTGGGAGGTGGGGGGATGGGCCCTTGTTACAGAGCCACCGCCTATTGCCATTCTTCTCTGTGTGTACTGCCTTGCGTACTGTGGTGGCTCTGGGTTCGTTTGGGGGGGATGTTGGGTTAGGGTGGGATCCAGGGGGGGGACCAGTGTGCCAAGCTAATCCTGCTCATACGCCAAGAGATGTTTCGCGGAGGTGCGGGGACCGAGATAGGTCGCACATCCGCGCGCATTATTTGCGTTCAGCTGCACCGAGACACCGAGTCATACATAACCTGCCACTCACCACCACATGCTCCCATAGCACGACGATAGCTCACTCTGTGCTGTATCACTTGTTCCCTGCGCGATGACAAATACCACTCTTAAGGTCATTACACTCAATGTAAAAGGGCTAAACAACCCGATCAAGAGGAGAGCTGTTCTCTCCTACTTGGAAAACTCTGAAGCTGATATTTGCCTGCTACAGGAGACACATCTCCTGCAGAGGGACTGGCACAGGATGCGCTCGCGAGCCTTCCCACAGCAACTCTTTTCCTCCCTTCCAACAAAGAATGCCGGGGTTGCGATCCTGATCTCTAGTTCTTTCAGGGGGAGGGTGGGTAATAAGGTGGGGGAAATCAAAGACCGTCTCCTGGCACACACTTTTACTTTAGGTGACACAACACTTACAATTGGCTCCCTTTATGCCCCAAACGCAGGTCAAGAGGCTTTCTTAAAAGGCGCCATTTCCGAAGCTCTTCAAACCCCACATACACCCCTATTCCTGGGTGGGGACATCAATGTCGTTATGGACACACACGCCAATCGATCTGGACACCGCTACGGGAATACTGGGGCCTTGTCATCCGCCTGTCGTGAATGGCTGTCGGATAGGGACCTGGTAGACCTCTGGAGAGTCCGACATCCGACTGCCTCACAATTCACATTCTACTCCCATGTACACCGCACCTACGCCAGGCTTGACCACTTCCTGGGTTCCTCGGACCTCCTTAAAATCCTTGAGGAAATTGCCATAATACCTGCAGCCCTCTCTGACCACGACGCAGTGGAACTCTCCCTCACTTTCCGCACACTCCACAGCCCCCGAGGCCCATGGCGCCTCCGTGAAACCTTGCTACAGCGACCTGCTGTCACTAAACGTATTGGTGACTGCATTGATGCTTACCTCTCCACCAACGACACACCTGGCATCTCGGTGACGGCTCTCTGGGGGGCTCTGAAGTCGGTCGTGCGGGGCAAACTCATAGCTATTGCTGCAGCGGAAGCTAAAGATCACAAGAGCAAAAGAGAGGACCTTACAGCGCGAGTAGCGGAGTTGGAACGAGTACACAGCCGCACCTGCGCCCCTCGCGTGTGGAAACAGATGAAAGCGGCCAGGGCCCAACTCGCCAGTCTGGATCTAGACCGGGCGGAATTCGCAGCTCTCCGCCTACGACATACTTATTATGTCGGAGGGAACAAAACAGGTCGTCTACTGGCTAGCGCTCTCAAAGCTAAGACCCAACGGGCCAAAATCAATACCTTGGTCGGTGACAATGGTGAGGTACTCGCGGACGACGCACAGGTAGCCGAGGCATTTCGTTCCTACTACGCCTCCCTGTACGGGGAGGAGGAGGCCTCATCCAGGGATATTGAGGCATACCTAGCCACTGCGGCCATCACCGCAATCCCCGAGTCTACTGTGGAGGCTCTCGACGCCCCCATAAGCCAAGAAGAAGTCCTAGCTGCCATATCTCGATTGCGCCAACTCAAATCCCCGGGACCGGACGGCTTCTCGGCTGGCTTCTATAAGCTTTTCAACCGGCGCTTGGCCCCGGTGCTTGCCCGCCTCTTCAATTCCTTTGAGGGGGCGGGAGCCATACCTCCGGACATGTTGGCCGCTGAAGTGGTGGTGCTTCCTAAACCGGGGAAAAAGCCCACACACTGCTCCGCGTTCCGCCCCATCTCATTGTTAAACCTAGACCTAAAACTTTTTACAGGTATCCTTGCAGCACGCCTTGGCCCGTGCCTGCCTGGTCTTTTGGAACCTGATCAATCTGGCTTCGTTCCTGGCCGCCAATGTAGTGACAACACTAAACGGGTGCTCCACCTTATTGATAAGACACATTTTCAGGCTTCGGACTCTGCGCTTCTCGCCATCGACGCAGAAAAAGCGTTCGATCGCGTAAACTGGAATTTCTTACAGCATGTACTCCGCCGGTTTGGCCTCAGTGACCATTTTTGCTCACGCATAGCGGGCTGTTACCATCGCCCGCAGGCCACGGTTCGACTAGGGAGCCTGCACTCGCTCCCGTTCGAGATCCAGCGAGGCACCAGGCAGGGGTGCCCCCTTTCCCCCCTCCTATTCGCAATGTATATTGAGCCGCTTGCACAGAGAGTCCGGGACAACCCAAGAATAGAGGGCATCGACTTCGGACACGAACCCCATCCTATCAGTCTTTATGCGGATGACGTCATAGCCACCCTGAACAATCCTGATTCTTCTATACCTGCCTTCATGGAGGAACTTGATTCGTTTGGGGCGGTCTCAGGCTTCCGCATTAATATCACAAAATCCCTAATCTTACCTCTAGGCAAACACGCGCGCCCGCAGGCCCCGGCAATAGGTCACGATAGCGGCCTTCAATTAGCCGCCCAAATACCGTACCTAGGAATAACCTTGACTCCCTCAACAGATCTCACGGTTTCCACCAATTACGCCCTTCTCACCACCCAGATCCGATCGGACCTGACGAGATGGTCCAAACAACCTCTTTCTCTGCTGGGGAGGGTGGCAGCTGTAAAAATGCCAATCCTGCTGCGGATCTTATATTTGTTTCAAACGATCCCAATTATGCTCCCAAAAGGCACATTGAAAGTCCTGCAAGACTTGCTGTCTTATTTTATCTGGGAAGGGAAGAGAGCACGACTTCACAAATTGCTCACGCATAGGAGCATGGATGAGGGCGGTCTTGGAGTCCCGGACCTTGTGCGATATTTCCAGGCATCCCAACTCCAATACCTGGTGGAGTGGTACAGATCCGAATCAGAGAAGAGGTGGCTCTTCCAGGATAGGGCCATGGCGCGAATGCCGCTGTGGAGAATTCCATTCCTGGCTAATCACCATAGGCCGAGATACATGTCACGGTCCCCCATCACCCGCACAACTCTACAGGTGTGGGACCGGGTAGCACTTAAACACGGGTTGACCACTTTCCCTTCCCCTTTCACTCCCATACTAGACAACCCTGACTTCCCCCAGGTGAGGGCACAGGCGCATTCTCTCAGTGGCGGGGCTCGGCGTGCCGGGCTGCGGGCGACCTTTTTGACTTGAACGGATTTCTTCCCTTCGAGGACATTAAACAAGGATATGAGATAGAACGTCCCCATCTCTTCCAATACCTTCAACTCCGACACTGGCTCATTGACCCTAAAATTATCACCCTAGTGAGCCGCCCCATGACGGACTTTGAGAAATGGCTGCTTACTAAAACTACAGACAAGCACCTCATCTCCGAACTCTATAAAATGCTTGCGCCTTTGCCCGCCCTGGCCAAATCATCTAGCCAAAGACGTTGGGAGGCTGAACTGGGGAGGGCCGTGTCACCCAAAGAATGGGGTTACATTTACTATAGAGCCTCACACACCACACGCAACACCAAGGCAAGGGAGACAGCAGTAAAACTCGCCATATACTGGCACCTTACTCCAGTCCGACTACACCAAGGGAACCCGAAGCGCAGCGACCTATGCTGGAGAGGGTGCGGGGTACACTGTACCCTAACTCACATCCTCTGGGACTGTCCGGAGCTGGGAGACTTTTGGAAACAAGTCCTGGATGAGATCGACTCCGCCTTCGAGACTGAAGTCCAGAGATTCCCTGCATACACTGTGTTAGGCCTACCCAATGCATTAATGTTCCCCCTGAAATCATTGCGTGTGTGACAGATGGGCATTGCTATGCAGGCAGCCACGCAACACATATTGTCGCTCTGGGGCTCCACGGCTAAACCTACACATACGGGATGGCTCCACAAACTGTGGTTCACCCTTGGGATGGAGCGCATACACGCCACTCTCACTAACTCCACGGACGCCTTCCGTAAAACGTGGCTTCCTTTGCTGACCCTCCTGTCCAAGGAATTCAATGAAATTACCTGCCCCAGATACCTTAGGGTTCTGCGTCTCACTAGCACCACCGATGACTCTCGGTGACTTTACTTTTAGTCCCGTCGCACTTCTGTGACATAATGCTGGTGACACTGACTTTCATGGGCACACTGGTCGGGGTGGGGGGCTGGGGATCTCGTGGGGAGGGGGTGGGGGTTTTTAGTTCTTGTTGTTTTTCTCATGTCACTCTTTTGCCCTTCCACGCACGATGTCAAACCACCTATTGGGCATATTCTCATTGCTTGTTTTAGCGCCCTAGGGAAGACATGCTTGTCTGTCCCGCCCGCTATGTATGCTCTAAGCTTATTTTTCTTGCAGAGATGTCTCACTATGTGCCTTTTGAAATTTTCAATAAAAGCACTTTTGAAACTAAAATCAATGATCCAACTTGGCAATTACTGATCTTGACCCACGGCATAATATGCCTGCAAGAAACATGGGCTAATAAAGAACTACACTTGGTGGGTTATAAAACCTTTTTCACCCCGGCCACACCTAGTCAAAGTGGAAGACACAAGGGCGGACTATGTACGTATATGTCAATTACCAATGGACCCTCCAAAGTTAAATTTTCCACTGATAATAATTACTATCAAATTTTAATTATATCTTGGGGTCATTTGCAAAATCTGGTGTTAGTAAATTTTTATAATAATATCCCTCCCGTACAAAGAGAGCATGTCATTAATAATCTCTTAAAGGACCTGATCAAAATTGAAGAACGTATGTCAGGAGACATGGCCCTGTTGTGGGTTGGGGACTTTAACTGTTCACTGTGCCCCCGAGGTACACTGGATGTTTGTGGTATGGATGACGATAATGTGGGGGCCATGAGTCACTTTACCCACACCAAGCTAGGGGATATGTTTAACAACATATCAGCCCAATTTTCTCTTGCCTTTATAAATGAACTTTGTAGCCCTCCTAAAGTATTTAGACCAACTTTCAATGGAAGGGTGGCAAATTCAATCATTGATTTTATTCTTTTTCCGACGCGCTGTGCTGGCATGGTGACTAACTGGGAGACTATTGTTACTGGATTTAGTGACCATTATCCTATTTCTGTAACACTTAACCTTAAGGATTGTGACTATAGCTGCAAAGAAAATGTCAAATATGACTTAAATCCAATTCTTCCTGCAAAAAATGGATTTTGCATCAAATGGGAAAAGGTGACACCCACGAATTTCCTAGATAAACTTGTTAAAAATGGGAAACACCAATGACATCGATGTAAATACATCGCAGTGCTATTGCACCGCAATGTTTACATCGCATTGTCGTCGGCATCGCAGCTTTTTTGTGCAAATGCTACAACGGCGCGATGGCATTAACATCGCATGCAATTACAACGCATGTGATGTTAAAATGCCATTAGAACGCAAGCATACGGGCTGGACTGACATAAATTGAATAAAAAAGGAAAATACGGGCTAACAATAATTGTACAAAACATAAATTGACGAAAAACGGGAAATTGAAAAACACGGAGTAACATAAATTGACGAAAAACCGGAAAATTGGAACTCAAGAAAGGAAAAGGGGCGAAAACACATAAAACCACGGACAAAAAAGAAACTAACGAAGAAAGGAAAAGGGGACGAAAACACATAAAACCACGGAAACAGGGATTAAAAAAACGTAAAAAAGCTAACATAGCATGTACATAAACGGAAACTGTTACAAACTAACATATAGCCTGACGGATAGCTCTGCCGACCTTGGTGTTTGTCAACCACAGTTCGAGCCTCCTATCAACTCACAAAACATCGCTACATTAGTTTCAAACTACTGGATTAGGGCTGGATCCCAAACTTAAAAAGTGCAGCAGTACATTACATTTTTATTAATGGATTATGGCTGGAGGATGGATCAATGGATTATGGATGAATGGATGGTCACATGAAGGATGGGTGAATGGATGGGCGATACAGTCAAATGCCTTATGGTGGATGGTTGAATGGATGGGTGATGGTGGTAGGGGATGGTTGGATGGGTTATGGATGGAGGATGGATCAAAGGATTATGGACGGATTATGGATGAAGGGATGGTCACATGAAGGATGGGTGAATGGATGGGCGATACAGTCAAATGCCTTATGGTGGATGGTTGAATGGATGGGTGATGGTGGGTGATGGTGGTAGGGGATTGATGGATGGGTTTATGGGTGGATGGATGCATGAATGAAGGATGGGTGATGGTGGTAGGGGATGGATGGATGGGTTTATGGGTAGATGGCTGCATGAATGACAGCTGGATGGCAAACTTAAAAGTGCAGCGCTACATTACATTTTTATTAATGGATTATGGATGGAGGATGGATCAAAGGATTATGGACGGATTATGGATGAAGGGATAGTCACATGAAGGATGGGTGAATGGATGGGCGATACAGTCAAATGCCTTATGGTGGATGGTTGAATGGATGGGTGATGGTGGGTGAATGGATGGGTTTATGGGAGGATGGATGCATGAATGAAGGATGGGTGGATGGATGAGTGATGGTGGGTGAATGGATGGATGGATGGATGGGTGTATGGGTGGATGGATGCATGGATGAGTGTTGGGTGGGGGGTGGATGGATGAACATGCATTTTGAAAAGTACCCTTGACCCATACCAAAATTATACCACATACAAAAGAACACGTTGAAACCTTTTTATTTTATTAACATTGCATTAATACCAAACACTTACAAAAGAACACGTTTAAACCTTTTTATTTTATTAACATTGCATTAATACCAAAAACTCAAACAAGTTAGCAGCTTTTAATTTTCGTATAATACCAAATACTTATGATTTTCTTAACATTGCATTAATACCAAATACTTGAAAAATGAATATGTCTTTAATAGCAAACTAAAAAAAGAAACCCAAACAATGACACAATCCTTTAAGGATGGTACATATCACCCCAAAAATTTAAACAAGATAGGGTGTCCAATTTACAGATAGGATTACGGTACACAACATCAAGTGCCACATTTTGTACCCAAACTAATTAAGTACCTGTGCGATGGAAGATAGGTAGTCAGGCGGCACAGACAAGGTGAAAAGTTGTAATACTGCCAAAAGCCGGGTAGACATATCCTTAGAACGCTGAGAAAAACGTGGATGGAGATTACCTGCTAAACACTGTGATATGCGCATTTCCTGGTATCTTTGCTCCTTTTGCAAAATCTCCAGAAAACAGTAGAAATTAGGGTGCGCTTTCCCAATACTTTTGTTTAAAGAGTTGTGCCAACCCTCTATGGCATTGTTTGTTTTTGCTCCTCCCTCTAAGCAGGTGGAGTAGCAGTTCCACCAGTCCACAAGAAAACGTGGTTTCCTCCGGCAACCCGACCTGCTTAGATGCCCAATCCATGTGTCTTCAAAATAATTTAATATTGGTGCCAATTTTTCGTCGTTTACCATCAAATATTTAGACTGTGTAATCGATGTGTAGTATTCGTCTACACTATTAGGAGGAACAAAGCAAAGTCCAGATAGTTTTTTAAGCTCAAACTGCAGTTTACTATCAGACACATAATCCTCAATAAGGGATGTTTTTTGAATTGTACGCCAAATAGCCTGAGAAAAGTGGAAAAAACATCCTTGTATTTGGGTATCCATGTACAATTTCTTTATAGAATTTATCATGGGTAATTCGAAGTCCATGATTACTTTTCTCGGACTTTTGTTTGGGATTTTGGATTTGAGGACTTGCAAAAACTCAGTATACGTTGAAGATTGTTTGTCTGGTAGTAAACTGTATACTAAAGGGACTACAATGTCGTTCACGTACCCGTGAATGGTGTAGATTTGGGTGAAAGGGGTGGGCGTACTTTTAGAGGTCCCATCCATCATCTACACATCACTGTTCTCCAAGCGGTTGAGATTACGGGGGGTGCTAAATATTAGAATGCGCTTTTGACAATACATAAGAAACGGTTCTGGGTCCTTTGCGTGTTTCTGGCGTTGGATCATTCTACGTAAGTTGGGGATGACAGGCATACTACTAGCCACATGTTCCGTCATGTGCTGGCATACCTCCCTTAAAATTGCACCACAAGGGTCATTGGAGTTGCCTGCAATCAATTTAATTTCATTTATAGAATCTCGGACTTCAATAGCAGTTGCAAAGGCCGCGTGGTTATGGTCTGTGCTTCTTAAAACAGACTCACCCAGAGTAACCGCTCGTCCTCTGCAATGCCTTGAGTAGTATTGCACACACTTCCAATGACCCCATGGCTCAGAATTTCTCTATATAGCCGCTGTGTTTGAGTAGACGGTTTCCTCTGCTTGATGTGATATATTTCGCCATCTTTGTATCAGACATTTGCTGTAGAAAAAAAGAAACCAGCATTACCAAAATGATAAGAAAGACATTGGAAAAATGATAAGAAAGACGTTTGCTCTAGTAACAAATAAAAAAAAAAGCATTTTATAAACACTAACAAAGAAATTCTAGTAGGAACCCCAAAAAACGTGCGTTTTAGAAATAATAAGAAAGACATTTGATGTAGGAACAAAACAAACAAAATGCATTGTAAAGACCATAGGAAAGAATTTTTCTGTAGGAAACCCAAAAAACATGCATTTTAAAAATAATAAGAAAGACATTTGATGTAGGAACAAGACATAAACATGCATTTTCAACATTATAAAAATACACACATTTTTGATAATGTCGGTCACGAAATGCATACACTACTGCTAATACAATATAAATAAATGCCTTTTATTTCATCAATAACCAAACACATTATTGGGTGGGATCAGAAGTGGACAAGTATTAATTCTAGCACAACATATCGAATTTGGCAACAAATCACATTGCTTCACTCTTAAAGTAACAACAGTCATTTTTTACCTTTTCTGCTACTCTGCTGCACTTAGCGGAGAAACTCAAAATCTTTGCTTGCCTTGCACCTCCGGTAAGTTTCCAACTCTGTAACAGAAAGTAAAAAAATTAGGTTTGCGGTGGGATTAATACTTAGGTCTATCCAATAACAAAATGCATTGTAAAGACCATAAGAACAAATTTTTCTGTACGAACCCCAAAAAACATGCATTTTAGAGATAATAAGAAAGACATTTGATGTAGGAACAAGACATAAACATGCATTTTCAACATTATAAAAATACACACATTTTTGATAATGCCGGTCACGAAATGCATACACTACTGCTAATACAATATAAATAAATGCCTTTTATTTCATCAATAACCAAACACATTATTGGGTGGGATCAGAAATGGACAAATATTAATTCTAGCACAACATATCGAATTTGGCAACAAATTACATTGCTTCACTCTTAAAGTAACAACAGTCATTTTTTACCTTTTCTGCTACTCTGCAGCACTTAGCGGAGAAACTCAAAATCTTTGCTTGCTTTGCACCTCCGGTAAGTTTCCAACTCTGTAACAGAAAGTCAAAAAATTTGGTTTGCGGTGGGATTAATACTTAGGTGTATCAAATACACATTTGCCAGTCGCTTCGCAAAACAATTTAGTGTCGTCATACTTAGGCCGAAATACCATTAGTGTACCTGTATCGTTGTTTTACACTGGGAATGACTTGGTAGTTAGTGTTTGGAAATCCACACAAAGGTTCGCGGTGGTGATGGCTTATTTTAAGAGACAAAGTAGAGATTAGTCACACGTAGGGTATATTCTGCCAATGCGTCAACAATTTAGGCAATCCACCAACCCATCCACCCACCAACCCATCCACCCACCAACCCATCCATCCATCAACCCACCCACCAACCCATTCATCCACCAACCCATCCATCATGCATCCATCCACCCACTGGATCTCCCTCCGACCCCTCAAAATATAACTCTGCTTTTCTGTAGATAGAGATAACTGGAATCACTAGAATATGCAGTAGACCTGTGTACTCTACCATTCCCAGTCATATCCCTTCCCTATGTATATAGAGATAACTATAAGCAACAGCCTCTTCTTTGTGTGACTACATCTGTACATTTGCATATTTTTGCGATTTGTATCTTCTATGTAACGCATGTAATCCAAAGTCATTATGTTTTGCAACTGGTTCCTATGTAAAGCGCTCTGAGACCTTCGGGTAAAGTTCACGCTATATAAATTCGCCAAATGCACATAGCTCTGTCCCCCCCCCACTCCCCCCCTCCATTTGTAAGTATCACAATGAACAAGAAAGGGTGTGCAATTCATGTCACGATGGTGGGTGGCATTTCGTACAATCAAATAATTGAAATATGTGTAATTATGTCCTAAAATACAAAGCTTTTATTTGCAGTACGAACACAGGCTTCAAAATGCACGAAAACCTTTGCAGCTGAGGCATAATCGGATGTACAATAACCTATACATCCATTGCTTAGGCAAACCTCAAGGTTTATTTTGATTCCAGTCCTGCACTGAGGACCAGCAGGAAGTCAAGGAAGTAGTGGAGGGCAGAAGGACACGAAATATGAGGGCAACACAAGCACAAGAGCACGGAAAACGAGGGAAACTGAGGGCAGAAGGCCACGGAAAACGAGAGACTCAGAGGGCAGAAGGGTACGAAATACGGGGGCCACAGAGGGCACAAGAACAAGGAAAATGAGGGAAACAGAGCGCAGAAGGGCAAAAAAAAACCGAGTACAACAGAGCGCAGAAGGCCACGAACAAGGAGTAAAACAGAACGCAGAAGAGCACGAAAACGAGAGACTCAGAGGGCGCAACTATGTGCGATAAGAAAAGGGCCGGCGCGGCTGCCTTTACTGTATAAATTCTGCTTCTGTGTTTACGAGTACAATTTTATCTGCTATGTCTGTTACAACCTTCACTAAAAAGTCAGTGCCACTTAACTTGTCTTTCTGCTAACCGGTGCGGTAGGGGGTTTGGGTACATGTGTAGGGCCTGTGCTCGGCATGCCATATCTCCGCTGCAATCGCCTAGGGTCTGATATTTAAACTAATCAAAGACCGAAAGGCAACATCGAAAAGTTCTAATAATTTCCGAGCCTTTGCAAAATCTTAAAACTTGAACCAGACACTGCCCTCTAAATATGTCGGGCTGGTAAGGACCGCCCCCTCCCCCAAGGCTGAATAAGGCCCCAACTACGGCTCCACATATGGAAACATGCAGATGCAATGGTCTCAGTGGTCGTGTTCTGATGTCCCTCTCAATATGTCTTAGCAAGCAGCAAGGTGCTCGTCTATGAAGGCATTAACCTCAGGAACCGACAAAGACCGTGGCAAAATCTACGAAAACACGCATTAACAGTGCAAACTCAAGCAACCATACATTCACTGTTTCCCAGCGTTTCTAGTACATTCTAGCACCAGGCTACAATGGTTGCTACCTCGTTCTTCAACCTCTAACTATGGTGCTTTGTACGTATTAATCTTTTTAAGGTATCACAACACATGACAAATACTGCCTTTGATGAAATTCTCATGAATCTCTATTCTGCAGATTTAATCTACTATGATGTATCTAGACCTATCAGAGTAACCCTTAAAGTGTTTACTCTCCCTCAAAAGCCCTCCAGAGATTATACATTTCATAAATATGTGGAGTGAGTTTTGGGTAGGTGAATGGCTTTTGTACATTTATTTCCAAGACCTAAACTAATGCCTGAGGCGAATTCACGAGGAGCATACTGTACTCGTCAACACTGTTTATTTTGCATTAGAACTGATCGAGGATGAACATTTTGCATGTGGTTCATAAAGTGAATGCTTGAGGAAACCTGCTCAGTAACTTGAGGCCCAGTTTTTTTCCTGTTACAAGGAAACAACGTTCTAAAAAATGCAAACTACCCATTTCCCGCAGAAGGGCACGAAAAACGAGAGAATCTGAGGGCAGAAGGGCACGAAATACAAGGGCAATAGACGGCACTTACCAATTTAAAGGTATGTCCACAGGGTCACGTCAGAGGCACAAATGGCTGAAGACACGGCGGCCAATACCATATATATCCCCCACACCCCACCAACCCATTGGCTGAATAGATTACTCAAGTGTGCCCTCAAACATCGCGTTGTCGTGTTGCGCGATGTAAAATCGCCGATGTGACACGCGATCCAATTAAATGCCCGCTTTTGCGGCGCAACTACGTGCGATAAGAAAACAGACGATGCGGAAGACTTTGCGAAGTGATGGCCGCGATGCAAACAGCCGCGATTGGATTGTTACCGGCGGATCATCATACAACCGTTAAAAATGGGTATGAGGATATTAAAATCTGCCTTTCACCCGAACAGGACTCCTATGCCATTGTTGGATCATTTACAAAAATTTGCTCAACTATAAAACAACTGCTGACCAGAACACCACTTAATCCTCTTAAGGGGTCTCAGGGATGGTTTAATGGCAACTGCACCAAGGCACTTGCTGCCCTGAAAAAAGTTCTTCATTCTTCCCCGCAATCCAGAAAAAACATCTAGTTAGCAAGGCGAACATACCGTATCGCTTTAACAAATAGAAAGAAAGAGCTCAAATCGCAGGCATGGTCAGCCCTGCATGTAGCTTCTGAGTTAAACGACAATACCGCCTTTTGGAAGGCTGTTAATGCCCCATTTCTTCAAGCACATGAGGGCCCCCAGATAGACGATGCCATTTCCTCACAGGACTGGGTTAACCACTTCCAGGGTCTGTATAATGAAATAGCCCTTCCAGGTAGATCTCTAATTGAGCCTGTGGCACTGATGGTTGGGGAAACATTAATTTCTTTTCCACTGGGTATCCAGTTTCACTTGGAAGAAGTGACTAAGGCTTTATCAGAAAGTCCTGCGGGTAAGGCTCCAGGGCCGGACTGCGTCCCAATTGACATCTTTAAAAGTGTACCTGACCTTTAGACACCCTTACTGACCAGAGTACTGAACTCCTCTAATAAAATTGGCTTTATTCCCACTTGGTCTGAGGCAGTAGTTGTCCCGATTTGCAAAAAGGGGGACAGGAATGATCCTGCCTGCTACCGGCCAATTTCTTTACTTGATGGCCTTATGAAGGTCACAGGCAGGATTATTCTAGCCCGAATTTAGGACTGGTTAGAAGAACAAGAGATACTTTCCAACCTTCAATATGGGTTCAGGACAGGAAGAGGGACAGTCGAGCAAGGACTTAACTTGGCATTATTAACATCCAAATATATTCATGCTAAAAAAAGAAATCTCTTCATAACATTTGTAGACCTCAGCTCTGCATTTGATTGTGTTGACCATGGTATGCTCTGGCAAACTCTAAAGGACATAGGCCTGGACAATCAAATCCTCACTTTTATTAAAGAGCTGTATAATGGGGCTGGTGCACGCGTTAGATACGGTAGGATGGGGGAGTGCTCCGACTTGTTTCGTATCCACAGAGGAGTAAGACAGGGGTGAATACTTTCTCCCCTGCTCTTTACTTTATATATAAACAATGTCAGATCCATCCTTACTGAAGACTATCACGATTACCCCACTGTAAAAGGGACGCCCATTCCCATACTTCTCTACGCCGAATACGCAGCAATTCTCTCCCAGACTAAGGTTGGCCTACACAAAGCGGTGCAGAAATTCTCTGAATTTATGAAAAATAGGGGTCTCCACGTAAAAGTATCAAAGACGTATACTATGTCTTGCGGACCCAAGAATCGCAGAACACCCTGTTTGATCTCTTTGAATGGTAGGCGGGTAGAGCTAGCGGATAGATTCTGTTATCTGGGTGTACACTTTGAGAGAAAGGGCTCATGGAAACCTGCGGTAAATGCCAGGGCTCTTGCGTTTACCAGAGCCTCTGGTGCCCTGGTAAATTTTGCCAAAAAACTAGGTGACAGACCAGTAAGGGAGTTGTTGCAGATTTTTAAGGCCAAATGTGTCTCTACCGGGACATATGGGGCGGGTCTCTGGGGGATTGAGCCAGTGGATGTTATAAAACGTATTGAGATTCGATTCTTACGGTACCTACTGGCCGCCCCAAAGAGCATCGCAACCTATGTGATACACACGGAAGTGGCCCTCCGGTATGTTACCGACATCATTAAATCTGCCCCGGTCTTATTATGGCACAATGTGTGGGTTAATCCATGTACCAGTCTGAACAGAGAGATTATAAAAGACTGTTTGGCTTGTGATGGAGCTATTAACATCAAATGGTTCACTTATGTTAAAAATGTGTTGCATGAAATTGGACATCCTGAATATTTCTCCAACCCAGACAGTATGGAGAGGGTGTCCAAAACTGCCTTAAAAAAGTCCCTTCTACAACATCTTGAGAGTAAAAGATGGCGGGAAGTAAGATCTAAGAAGACGGTCATGGAGCATGACTTGATAACAGTTCATGAGGGCATTCAATTGTACCTTTTGGTTGAACAACCCCCTTACCATCGTATACTCCTGACCTATTTGCGTTTGGGTATTTTTTACAGACTTGTTACCTTCCCACAGTGCAATGACTGGTCAAGGGAAAAAAGAACTTGTCCTTGCGATGATGTTTCATTTCAGTCAAATATACATTGTATTCTTTTTTGCACTTTTTATAGCCATCCAAGGAGGACATTGCTGAAACCTCTGCTTGTTTCATGGGGCTTGAGGTCATATAGAGCGGCATATGACAAATTGAGAATTTTAGATAATGAGTTCACTATTAGTACTGTATCCTCCTTCCTGAGAGCAGTCGGGAGGTATAGAAATACGATGTAAATTGAATTCTGTTCTTTTATGCCCCCAGTAGTTGGAATGTTTGCAACTCAACATGAATTTCTATAATAGCTATGCATATTCTATTATCCTTTTATCTTTTTAAAGTTCTTAACAGATTTTTTACTTCTTTTTAAATGTGTATGTCATATGAAGTTATATAAGCTTTATTAGACTTGCTGTTTATTAAATGTGATTTTTATCTGTATGCTTTTATGAATTTGTCTGTGCAATTCGAATAAAGCTTTTTTTGAAAAAAGTCCAGGAGAACAAAAATGAAAATGTGCTGTCCATTGGAATGAACAGGCCCCACTATGTCTAAAGCTACCTCTTTCCAAGGACTGCAAGGTAGTTCCCTACTAACCATGGGTTTGACCCTCAAAAGCTTTGACTTTTCACTCGTAGCACACACCATGCAATCTCTTACAACTCTTTCCACACTTAGGTCCATCCCCGGCCACCAGTAAGAAGATCTGAGCCTCTCTTTGATCTAAAACATTCCAGAATGGGATTCATGAGACAACTCCACCAATTCTTTACGAAGCTCAAGAGGAGGTATTAAGCGTGTCCCAGACACAAGCAACTCATTACACACAGTCAATTCATTTTTTACGCATCAAAATTTTAAAGCTGCTTCAGAACCTTGTTTTTTTGCGTGCCAGCCATTGCAGATAAGGGTCATTACCTCAGATAAAAGAGGATCCAAAGACAACTTGACTCGCCACTGACTCTCATCAATACCATCACCAACCACACACACATGAACATCACCCCCACTCATCATCAGGGGTATCATCAAGGGTTCCGTCAATTTATATAGATTGGGTGTATCAGCAATGCAGGTATCTACCCCAGGAATGTACCTGGCACAAAAATATACTGTTAAAGAGCTATAACCCATTTAGAAATCCTACCAGAGACCAAAACAATCCCTTTCTTCAAGAAGATTTCACATAGTGGCTTGTGGTCAGTTTTGACTAAGAATTTTGTCCCCCAAAGAAACTTCTTACGTTTCCGTATGGCCCAAAACACAGCAAGAGCTTTGCGCTCTATCACAGAATAACGTGTCTCAGGATCTTTGAGACCGCGTGATATAAATGTGATGGTTTCAAATCCACTTTCACCTTCTTGCTGAAGAACAGCTCCTAACCCCTTAAAACTAGCATCAGTTGTAATAATAGAGGTCTTGGTGGTATCAAAACTCTTAAGGTTGGTAGCATCAACTAGTCTTTTCTTAATGGAAACAAATTCACAATCACATTCTTTGCTCCACTTGAACTCTGTGCCTTTTTTCAAAAGACTTCTCATGCTGGTGCAATGTTCAGCAAAACCTTGAACAATCTTATTATAATATTCGATCATCCCGAAAAATGTCATAATTTCCTCTCTACAAGAGGGAGTAGGCATGCGAGAGATGGTGTATACCAAATCCGACTTAGGAGCAATACCATCCCCTAAAATTGTGTCTTAAATACTAAATCGAAGGGGGTGCAAATTGACACTTCTCCGATTTTATAGTGAGATTAGCTTCTTCAAGCCTACTCAAAACAGCATCAATGCGATTACAATGTTCCTCATGATCTTTACCAAAGACAAGGATATAGTCTTGATAGACACAGACACCATCACAACCTTTTAGAACAGTCTCCATTGCACGTTGTAAAAAGGACGCCGCCAATACTAGGCCAAAAGGCATCGGAATGAATCTAAAAGCCCCGAAAGGAGTAATAAAAGAGGTGAAATCTCATGAACATTCTGCTAGCTCAATCTGGTGATAGGCAGACGCTAAGTCAATTGAGCTGAAGACTTTAGCGCCATCCAACAACACTAGTAATTCAGCAATATTGGGCAACGGGTAGCGATCAACCACCACACACTTGTTAAGTTGACTCAAGTCCACACACAAGCGGAGGGGCTCATTGGCCTTGCGTGCTTCCACAACCGGGGCAAGCCAAAAATGAGCACTAAACTTCTCAATTATTCCACCTGCCTTGAGCTTCTCTAACTCTCTCTTCATATCTTCTCTGACAGCTAATGGAACCCTTCTTACTTTACATCTAGAGGGTTTTGAGTTTGAACGTAAACTCCAATAAAAATTTTTTGAGACAACCAAGATCCTCTCTGAAAACATTAGGAAATTTGCGTCTAATGTGAGTTTAAACAGTGGCATCAGAATTAACACAGCTGGTTTGAAGTTTATGCTTGAGGGTGAAGGGAAAAAAACTATTAGGATCTAGCATGACCCCTAAGTCCCTCTGGTGAAACCAGCTGATGATGCCATCACCTTTCTGGGAGACGTAAACATTACCTGAAACATAACGCCAACAACACACTATGAGACCCAAAAAATAGCCACCTAAAGTTATTGGCTCAACTCCATAAGCTAAGGGACGTATCTCGGGTTTTAGAAGGGAAATTTTGCTAGCAAGTTTTGTTTGATCAAAAGTCTTCGAAATTATCGTAATCTTTGCTCCTGAGTCAAAAAGAACTTTAGTGGATTCTCCTTTAACTTGGATGGTGTCAACAGGACAGGTTTTTCGTTCTATTGTAGAATCAATTTGGACAACTATATGTCCACAGATAAAGTCTTTCTCAAGAATACTAATTTCAATGCTCTTAACTTTCGAATCAGGAATCTTGCTCTTACAAACCACAGAAAGATGACCTTTTTTCTTACACTTAGAACACACAACATTCAAGGCAGGACACTTTTTGTCATTGGCAAAATGCTCTACTTTGTTACACCTAAAACATTTAGGAACAAAGGTATTTTTCTTTGACTTTACAACATTATCAGTTTTACACACCAGCTTGGCTTCATCCTTGACAACATGATTAGAAGCGTGCTTGTCCTTCTTCAAAGTATCAACACATTTTAGGGAATGTTCAACCCTTTATGCCACCTGTAAAACTTCATCCAGCGTAGGTTCATCTCTGAGCCACAGTTCTTCATGAACCTTTTCAATACTGCATTTAAGCATGAATTCAAAATTTGCAAACATTCGTGACAAGAATTTTCAATTCTATTAAGGACTAGGAGGCGAGGATTATGCTTAGACGCAATTTATTTACTGAAACACAGCAGCCAATCACAGAACAGTAAAGAAACAAAAAACTACATTACCCATAACCCTGGGTAACCATAGAGTACACCAATGGTATATAAACAGCCATAGAGGTAACCACTTCCTCTTTCTTTGTCCAAAATCCATTTGGAAGAACAACTTGAACATCAGAAATCCAGTAAGGACATCATCCAGAAGAGCCAACATCCGGACGAGAGGGCGAAGGAACCTCCCAAAGCCACAGGAACAAAAGCAGGCCAACGAGATGAAGAAATTCGCCGTACATCTCACACAAGGACGGAGCCGGAGGAACGTCACTTGGGATCAGAGCCTGAAAAGAGACACAAAGCCGTAATACACATTCCGTGTAATCATGAGCAAATAAAGGGTGGGTAGAGAAAAACAAAGCAATCACCACAGTACAGTAGGAATAAGATCCATGAATCATTGCACAGTAACAAAATATGATATAGCAAATGCATATACAATGGGTGGGATAATCCTCGCCTCCTAGTCCTAATAGAATTGAAAATTCTTGTCACGAATGTTTGCAAATTTTGAATTCTATTTCAGGACAGGAGGCTCCGATTATGCTTGTTTAAAGCTCCTCCACCACAACAGAAGCAACAGTAGCAACAGGCTTAAAGTAAAAGGTCTTAAATACAGAATCCGATGACCAGTCAGCCGCTTTCATAATGTCGCATAAAGTGACACCCAAAGAAAAAGCCTTAGAGGCCATGGCCCCCCGAGCCGAATGAGCACCAAACACAGAAACATCAATGCCCGCTTCCCCCATGAGCCACCGTACCCAACGAGCCAACGTGGCCGGAGTAACGGGGCGAAAGGGCTTCTGCAATGCAATCAACAATTGACCTTGCATATCAGAGCGATGAAGAGAAGTACTTACCTCATAATCTTTAAGGCATTGGACAACACTACGGTTAGGCCGAGCGGGAAAAGAAGGGTAAGAAATGACCTCAGTGTTAGTTTTAGTGCGCCTGGAGAGGTGAAAGGAAACTCCTTCAGGCGTGAAGCTACGTCCCGCAAGATCCAAAGCGCGGACATCCGATATCCGTTTGCAGGAAAGCAAACACAACAACATAGTAAGCTTGGCCGAAAGTTGTTTACGATTCAATAAAGAATTAACCGGCCAAGCTTCTAGAAAACGTAAGACAACCGAAACGTCCCATAAAGAAACATATTTAGGACGAGGAGGAGTAGCCATACGAATACCTTTTAGAATCTTAGCCACAAGTGGATGATCACCAACAGGTTTCCCATCCACAGGAAGATGGCCCGCCGAAATGGCGGAACGGAAATTGTTGACTGTGCAGTAGGCCAAACCAGAAGAAGAAGATAGAGAAGCCAAAAAATTAACTATCAAAGAGACATCAGCCGATGTGGGATCAACTTGCCGTTGAGTACACCAATCACTCCAACGCTTCCAGGAGCTTCTGTAACGTTTGTGAGTGTTTGGGGCCCAGGCGTTGCTGAGAAATCTGGTAGCGTCTGCAGAAAGGCCTGGCACCGCCCAACGTTCTCCGAAATCCGCCACGCCAGGAGAAGAAGTGAGCCGGACTGAACCAGGAGATGCGGATTCTGCAGTGGATCTAGAAGGAGATTCTCCTTCCGAGGAAGAAGAAATGGCAAGTCGCATGCCATCTCCAGGAGAACAGGGAACCACGGCTGAGCCCTCCAGAGAGGGGCAATCAGAATTAATTCCGCCCGAAAGCGTGTCACATAAGCCAGAACCCTGGGGAGCATCATGAATGGGGGAAACGCATAACAGAGGGACGACGGCCACGGCTGGAGGAAAGCATCGGTGGCCAGAGCTTCCGGATCCGGTCTCCAACTGAAAAACCGAGGAAGTTGGGTGTTGAGACGGGACGCAAAGAGGTCGATCAGACACGGGCCCCAACTGCGAAGAAGTTGGCGAAACACACGAGGATGGAGCCTCCAGTCGCTGAAGTCCTTCAGGTACCTGGAGTTCCAGTCCGCCACAAGATTGCGAGAACTGGGAAGATACTCCGCAATAGTGCCAAAACTCCTTGGCAATCTCTGCCAACAACCTCGATCGAGTCCCTCCCAGCTTGTTGATGTAACGTACTGCTGAGACATTGTCCATCCGGAGAAGGATGCAGCAGTGGGACCGAAGAGGCGACAGGCATTTGATCGCAAACGACCCCGCCAGCAACTCCAAACAATTTATGTGGAGTGAAAGTTCCTGCGGAGACCACCGTCCCCCCGTCGAGATTGGACCGCAACGAGCTCCCCAGCCCCGACTGGCATTCGATTCGATCACAATCTCCGGAGAGGAGCTGAAAAGAGCCCTGCCATTCCAGGCCTCCATATGGTCCAACCACCATTGCATTTCCGATTTGGCTTCCTCCGAGAGAGGAATCAGATCGGAATAACGAAGGCCCCGTTGAAGATGTTGAATCTTCAAACGCTGTAGGGCACGATAATGTAGCGGAGCTGGAAATATCGCTTGTAGGGAAGACGCTAAGAGACCGACAACTTGTGCTAACAACCTCAATGATACAGTCGGACTCGAGATAACGGAAGTCAATTCCCGTTTGATGTACCGAATCTTCTGTTGGGGAAGCAGAAGCTGACAAGTGAGGGAGTTGACCCTGAACCCCAAGAAATCGATCACTTGAGTAGGTCGAAGCACGGACTTGGGAACATTCACCAGAAAACCGAGGGACTGAAGAAGGTCTATGGTCCAGTCCAGATGAGTCATCAGTTTGATAGGACAATCCGCCAGTAGGAGGATGTCGTCCAAATAGATGATCAAGCGAATTCCGCGGCTGCGGAGAGATTCCACCACAGGACGTAACAGTTTCGTGAAGCACCACGGTGCTGACGAAAGGCCGAAGGGTAGAACCTGATACTGATACCAAGTCCCCAGCCACTGAAACTGCAGAAAGCGGCGATGGGGACGGAAGATCGGAACAGAGAGATAAGCATCTTTGAGGTACAGACGAACCATCCAATCCCGTTCCCGCAGGAGATCCCGCAACAGATGGATGCCCTCCATCTTGAAGTGCCGATAAACTACTCCCGCATTGAAATCCTTCAGATTGAGGACCAACCTCGATCCCCCTCCCTTCTTCTCCACCAGGAAGACCGAACTGGCAAACCCCTGAGGATGGCGTACTGTCGGCACAATGGCCCCTTTCAATACCAGAGACTTGAGTTCCTCTGTGATGAACTCTTGACTTTGCCTTGAGAAGTGAAGGGGAAAAGGAGGACGAGACTGGTGTAAGGGATGATAGAATTCTATTTTGAATCCCTGAACCGTTTCCAGCACCCAAGCATCGCCGGAGATTGCGCGCCAATTGGCTAGAAAATGGCGAATCCTGCCCCCCAGAACAACACTGCATGCAGGAAGAATGCTCACCTGAAGTGGCGGAATCCTGATATCCACCGGAGTTGCCGCTTGATCGTCCTTTTTTGTACTGACCACGTCCTTTCCTGGAAGGGTAGAAGTTAGAACGCTGGGCATAGCCGGAATCCTGCTGGGCTCCCCTATGGGACCGATACCCACGTTGACTGGGTTGGTATTGACCACGGCCGGACGAGCGTCCCCTGTTTCGTCCGGCCCTGTTGAAAACCGGACGCATGGCCCGTTTCAAGGATGCCTGTGCCTTGTCAATACTGCTGAAAGTACTGACAAAATGCGTGAGTTCCTTTAAGAAAGGCTGGCCGAAAAGAAGATCCTGAGCCGCAGCCCCTGCCTCAGAAGAAGAAAGTTCAGATAATTTCGGGTCCAACTTAAGCAGAATAGAACGCCGACGTTCACTTGAGAGGGCACAGTTGGCGTTTCCCAACAGGCAGATGGCACGCTGCGCCCATTCAATGAGCTCATCAGGATCAACCGTGGAGGAAGCCTCCTTGGCTCGGAAACCCAGATCCAACATTTTAGTAAAAGGTCCTAGGAGGTCCAAGACCTTGTCCTGGCAAGCCCGCCAGGAACGGTCCAGACCCTTCTTGGGGTCCTTAGAAATTTTTTTCATATATGTCAACATGGTAGGGTCGACCTCAGGCGTGTCCGCCAGGTTATCCGCCAAATCGGGCCGCGGACACTCTGAGCGAAGACGCGCACGCACGTCCTTATCAAATGGCTGGCGGATATATTGTTGAACATACTCCGCCACAGCTGGGGAGGGGAGCCAGGCAGATGAATGAGGGTGTACAATATCTTCAGGTTCGAAGGTCAAGACAGGAGGTTGAGAAGGTGCGTCAACAAAATGTTCTTTACATTTACGCTTTTTAGGCGGAGGAGGCAGAACCTCCGAGGAGGAGGAGGAAGCATCGTGGTCGTCACTCTCAACAGTTACGGGAACAGACTTCAACTTGGAGGAGGACAATGACCGTGCCAGTTTACGAAAGTCAGAAGAATGGGGATTACCAGGGGAAGCGGACTTCTTGGAAGGCACCCAACCTTGCTTTTGCGCATACTGCGTCAAATGGCGCTTCAGGGGCGTAATGGCGCGAACCATCGCCTTGTTCATGAAATGCTGAACCCCTTTGTCCAGCGCCTCAACAAGGTCCTGCTCAAAAAATTCGGATCCCTCCTCCTCATAGTCACCCTCCTCCTCATAGTAATAGGAATCACTCATGGTACACAGGGAACGTGTAAATACAGCCCACTAGGTGACTAGAAATCCGGTATGTCAGTGACACAGTCAGAGGGAGTGAAAAAACCTCACAGCCAGCAAGTACAAGCAGAAAAAACTGTGTGGAAACAACAATTAGAGCGTGGAGGGAGGCTTGCTGACAAAAAATATAGTCACTCTTGGCAAAGCCTATGCAATTATTCAACCGGGACTCTTTTCCCAAGCTCCGGTGTCAACAGGGGCCAGCTGAAAGGCAGTGGGCGTATTCGTCGTTCCGACGAGTCCAGGAGCCGGCGCTGCAATGTAAATAAACGCAGCGTGAGGAGGAAACACAGCGTGACAACAGTTGCGCATGCGCAGAGAAACCGGCTGGCCAGACAGCACCGGAACCGCTCGCGCTAGACGCGCGCGAGGCGGCACCACCCCAAAAAACTCCCTCCACAAAGAGAACGGGACACAGGCACCAAGCGTCCGACCCAGGGAGGTGTCACACGCTCCCCTACCGCGAGCGCCGAACGAGGAAACACACGCAACGAAACGGCAGCAAGAGCGCGAGAGAAGCGCTTATCAAAGCGGTACACAAAGTAAGCAAAGCGATAACAATAGCATGAAAAATGCACAATGTAAGCAATGCTAGCAATATAAGAATATCAAGAATGCACTTAACTGGCTGCGGAGCAGCAAAGAAAGAGGAAGTGTTTACCTCTATGACTGTTTATATACCATTGGTGTACTCTATGGTTACCCAGGGTTATGGGTAATGTAGTTTTTTGTTTCTTTACTGTTCTGTGATTGGCTGCTGTGTTTCAGTAAAGAAATTGAGTCTAAGCATAATCGGAGCCTCCTGTCCTGAAATAGAATTGATCCCTTATTCTCTCATCTAGCAACTCACAAAACTTGCAAGAAGAAGCAAGTTTTCTTAAGTGAGTAACATACACTTCAACAGATTCTCCCTCATTTTGATGTCTTTTAACAAACTGGTACCTTTCAAGTATGGAGCTTACCTTTAGAATGTAATGTTTATCAAGTTTAGTGATGCAGATTTCATACTCATTAATATCTTTGCTCTCTACATCACTAAGCTCGGGAAGGTGATCAAAACATCTTGCCCTTCTGAGCCTAGGCAATGCAAAAGGGAAGTTCTGAGTTCAGCATTTAGACTTACACAGCAAACCCTGGAATAGCGCTCAAAAACTTTTCTCCACTTCTGCCATTTAATAGCAGGTTCTCCAGGTGACACGAAGAAGAAGGGAGAAGCTGTTACGTTCTGCATGCTTACCAGATTTTAGGCTAAATATGAGCACAATAAAATGAGTAACTCTCAACTATAACATTGCAAAAGGTAAAGCAGTATCACAAAAACTAACATGAAGGTAGAAAGAAATTACTTTGTTATAAAACAAATAATGCAAGCAAATGTATGAAACAAAGCAGTGGCAATAAAGATAGAAGAGTGTATGTGTGTTAAAATGTATACACAACAAAAATACAGCATGTGTGTGTGTTAAACATGCCACACATCATAATTTTAAAATATTCAATTCAAATGAATTCACTATTAAGGTGTGAACATCACCGTGTGCACAAATTGCGAAAATATAATTAAAGTAGAAAATACCGTCTTCAGGATTCCACGATGTTCAGATGAATAATTGTTTTCCAATGCTAAGTTGTGCACATCACTGTGTGCATAAATCGTGAAAAAGAATTCTATGTCAGGACAGGAGGCTCCGATTATGCTTTCTCATTTCTTTAATGAAATGCTCAGCAGCCAATCAAAAAACAAAACTACAAATCCCATGAACACTTGGGAATGACCCTAGAGGAAACACTATATAAGGTCCAAACACTAGTCCTTCTTCCTCTTTCTTTGCTGCTCCGCAGCCAGTTAAGTCTCTTTACCTTTCTTGCATTGCTTTAATTGTTATTGCTCTGCTTTGGTTGTGTACACTTGCCTTATATTCTGCTGCTTGTAATTTTGTGCGCGGCGCTTGTGTACTCTTGCTCGGCTTCGGTGCCGGTATTTGTGCGTCCTTTAGCGGCGTGTCTTCCTGGGAGCGTGTGTTCACCTCCCTGCGCCTGGCCGCTTTTGTGCCCGGTTGCTTTGGTGGAGTGGGAGCAGGTGTCGTCGGCTTCTTGGGAGAGCGCGAACGCTCTCGAGCCGGTGTTTCAGCGGCAGCAACGTCGCGCATGCGTGTTGCTTTGTTTCCGGTTTCTGGCTGTTCGCCTCACGCCGGTCGAGTGAAAGAACGCTTCTCACCAGCGCTCACGCCCACAGCCCTGAACTTTCGACCCCGTCTACGCCGGAGCACAGGAAAGTGTTTTGGTTGACTATTATTGTGCATAGGCTCTGCCTAGAGTGGTTTTTTGTTGGCAGGCTTATCTCCCTCCACGTTTTAATTTTTGCCTTGAGTTTGGTATCTCCAACCTCTATTTAGCCTGCTTTGGGGTTATCACTCCCCCTTATTTGTATCGCTGATACTCAATGTTTGGTCAGTCATCTAGTGGGCATTGAATTTTGTACCTTGGTGCAATGGCTGATTATTACGACGCAGATGATGACTGCTATTACGACGAAGAGGAGGATGACTCTCTAGAGTACAACCTGGTTGAAGAACTGGACAAAGGTGTACAACTCTCAGTGAACAAGGCACTGGTTAGGGCTATTAACCCTCTCAAACGTCATTTGAATGAGTATGCTGTTCAGCAGGGCTGGTTACCACCTTCCCAAAAGGCCGCTAAATCACCTCATAACCCTCACAAATCAGACTTTCAAAGACTGGCGAAGGTTTTGTCTTCAGAAAAGCCCAAAACTTCTGCATCACATTCCATGGAGGAGTCGGACCTTGCTCAGGCCTCTTCAGGTCACGACTCTTCTCCTCCTAAGAAGCGTCTCCGCAAGGAGCGTTTTGTTGACGCTCTTGAGCGTCCCCCACTTTTGAATTTCGAACCGGAGGATATTATTCATCCGAATTCCACGTCATGGTTGCCCGCTCCGGCAGTGGCCGCTTATCTTGAGGCGCATGTTCGCCAACCCTTTGAGGCGCCGGTCCGAGCTCGACTGCGCTCCGAGTGCCCGAGACCGGACCTTGCGGACCACATTGCAGAAACTCCGGAGGTGGACCCTTTGATGGTTACCTACCTTAAAAAGTACTCTAAGGATCCTAAAAAAGGCCTCGACCGTTCCTGGCGGTCTTGCCAGGATAAATTGATGGACATGTTGGGCCCCCTCTCTAAAATCCTAGATCTGGGCTTCAAGGCGAAGGAGGCTTCAGCGACTGTCAATCCGGATGAACTCATCGAATGGGCTCAGAGGGCTGTGTGCATGTTTGGAAATGTTAACTGCGCCATTTCTGCTGAAAGGCGAAGGTCCATTCTCCTTAAATTGGATCCGAAATTGGCCGAATTGGCAACTTCTGAGGCCGGCCCGGAGGCGCAGGGCCTTCTTTTCGGACAACCCTTCCTCAAGGAATTGACTAAATTTGTGTCCGCCTTCAGCGGAATTGACAAAGCGCAGGCGTCCTTGCGCCGGGCCATGCGTCCGGTTTTTACCAAGGCCGGACGACAACGGGAACGGTCGTTCGGCCGTGGGTCGCAGCAACAGTCCCAGAGGGGTTCTTCGCAGCAGCGCGGTGGTCAGTACGACTCTGGTTACTCCACCCGCGCCAATTTCTATCCTTCCCGTAAAGGAAAAGGTCAATACGGCAAGGGAAGATCTGGTGGCCACCAAGGCCAATATCAAGATTCTGGAGCTACAGGTGAGCCTAATTCAAGCATGCGATGTGATGTTGGGGGGCAGAGTGCAATATTTTCTGAACAATTGGCGCATGATCTCCAACGATGCTTGGGTGCTAGAAACCGTTCAAGGGTTCAAGATAGAGTTGTATCACCCAATACATCAAACCCGTCTGCCGACCCCTATGCTTTTTTCCAGTCACTCTCAGGCTTGTCTGTCGGAGGAAATAAAGGTGCTCCTCAGCAAGGGGGAGATTGTTCCAACCGAACGCCATCCACAGGGCTTTGTCAGCTCGGTCTTTCTGGTCGAGAAAAAAGGAGGCGGGTCTCGCCTGGTTCTCAACCTGAAAGACTTCAACAGCGGGGTGGTCTACAGGCACTTCAAGATGGAGGGCATCCATCTTCTGCGGGATCTCCTTCGGGAAGGGGATTGGATGGTCCGTCTGGACCTGAAAGATGCATATTTGTCTATCCCGATTTACAGACCCCATCGCAGATTCCTCCAGTTTCAATGGCTGGATCAATGGTACGAGTATCAGGTTCTCCCGTTCGGCCTTTCGTCAGCACCATGGTGCTTCACAAAATTGCTGAGGCCAGTTGTAGAACATCTTCGTTCCAGGGGGGTCAGGCTGATTATATACCTGGACGACATTCTTTTTATGGCGGATTGCCCTCTCAAGCTTCTGCAACATCTGGAGTGGTCCATCACTCTCTTGCAGTCTCTGGGTTTTCTAGTCAATGTTCCCAAATCGGTTTTGGTTCCCACTCAGTCTATCGATTTTCTGGGATTTCAGATAGATTTGTTGACTTGCCAGCTTCTCTTACCCAACCAGAAACTCCGTTACATCAGGAGAGAATTGACGTCTGTTATTTCCAAACAGACTGTGTCGTTGAGGTCGTTGGCACGTGTGGTAGGTCTTCTAGCGTCCTCCATTCAGGCAATCTTTCCGGGTCCTCTACATTACCGGGCGATGCAACGCCTAAAGATTCAGCATCTCCGGAAAGGCCTCCGCTACTCGGATCAAATTCCTCTTTCAGAGGAGGTGCGGATGGAGATGCAATGGTGGCTGGACCACATGGAGGCCTGGAACGGTCGAGCCCTGTTCGGTTCGTCTCCAGAACTGGTGATCGAATCGGATGCCAGTCGATGGGGTTGGGGAGCCCGTTGCGGGTCAGTTTCGACAGGGGGTCGTTGGTCACCCCAGGAGTTGTCTCTCCATATCAATTGTCTGGAACTCCTGGCGGGTTCCTTTGCGATACGGTGTTTTTCACCCCTACAGGCGAATTGTTGCATTCTTCTCCGGATGGACAACGTGTCGGCAGTCCGCTATGTCAACAAACTGGGCGGGACACGGTCCAAGATTTTAGCGGAGATTGCCAAGGATTTTTGGCATTTTTGCCTCCACCGGAAGATCACGGTTATTGCAGAGTATCTCCCGGGCCGCAACAATCAGGTTGCAGATTGGCACTCCCGACATCTTCGGGATTTCAGCGACTGGAGACTTCACCCTCGAGTCTTCCGCGCCATTCTTCGACATTGGGGCCAGTGTCACCTGGACCTTTTTGCCTCTCGCCTCAATGCGCAGCTTCCCCAGTTTTACAGCTGGAGACCGGACCCCTTAGCTCTGGCCACGGATGCTTTTCTCCAACAGTGAGGGGAAACTAGGAAAGGCTTGGGTCCTGTCACTGGCCGGCCTGGACCACTATTACGTAGAAAAACAAAGCAAGGGCCGGGCAGTTTCGAATTTGTATCAGAGTACACAATCCTAGTGTAATAAATCACTGGGTTGGACAACCGTTTGTATTGATTGACTTTTTGTTTTTTTAAAATATTTTGAACAAAATTTTTGGCATCAAAAGATACAACACAACATTCATCACAAAATACAAATACAAATTCAGTGAACTGAGAGGAAATTATCAAAACACAATGTGTAAACAAAGAAATTGTCATACATAAATAACATGGACAACTGTATAAAGGCCTCAAGTTAATCAGTCACAGAGGCTCCAATCCTGAATATGAAATCGACAAGGGGACTATTACGTTTGGGAAAAACCTCCTTGTTAAAACCATCACAAGATACACAATAGATTAAACATCAGGTGCTTAGGCTAGGAATAACATAGGAACAGATCGACAATTCCGGAATGTGTTAAGTTGATTCCTAGCTTGCCCTAGCAATTTGGTATCTTGGAGGTGAGAACGTCGACGCGTTTCGAACCCAATACCATTAGACGGGTTCTCCTCAGGACATGGACTGGGGGGTCGTTGTCACTGTGAAATAATTAAGACACGGTGTAAGTGAGGGGGCTCATTTCAATCAACTCATCGCATGGACTCAACTCTTAGAGATTAAAAGTACCTTAGTCGTGGGATGGTAGAATCACTCCCTGCGGGAAAAATGGAGTAGGAGATCTGCATTAGAAACAATCTACCTATGTCTCAAGTGTGCTGCACAAAATTCGTTTAATGAACCCAAGGCATACCTTGACAGTAGGCGCGGTTGCCGCTGAACAAGGGGATCGTGCCGGCCGTGATCAGTTGTTCAGTGTGTAGATCTAAAATCTGGAGAGAGGGTTGGGACTGCTTAGTATCACTCCTGTTGCCATAAAGGTGCACGGGTGTTACACAGAATAGGGGAAGATAGTCCTACCTTTTTAGACGAGGCAGATTTGTCCAAACTGCGCACTTGAGACATAGGTAGATTGTTTCTAATGCAGATCTCCTACTCCATTTTTCCCGCAGGGAGTGATTCTACCATCCCACGACTAAGGTACTTTTAATCTCTAAGAGTTGAGTCCATGCGATGAGTTGATTGAAATGAGCCCCCTCACTTACACCGTGTCTTAATTATTTCACAGTGACAACGACCCCCCAGTCCATGTCCTGAGGAGAACCCGTCTAATGGTATTGGGTTCAAAACGCGTCAACGTTCTCACCTCCAAGATACCAAATTGCTAGGGCAAGCTAGGAATCAACTTAACACATTCCGGAATTGTCGATCTGTTCCTATGTTATTCCTAGCCTAAGCACCTGATGTTTAATCTATTGTGTATCTTGTGATGGTTTTAACAAGGAGGTTTTTCCCAAACGTAATAGTCCCCTTGTCGATTTCATATTCAGGATTGGAGCCTCTGTGACTGACTAACTTGAGGCCTTTCTACAGTTGTCCATGTTATTTATGTATGACAATTTCTTTGTTTACACATTGTGTTTTGATAATTTCCTCTCAGTTCACTGAATTTGTATTTGTATTTTGTGATGAATGTTGTGTTGTATCTTTTGATGCCAAAAATTTTGTTCAAAATATTTTATAAAAACAAAAAGTCAATCAATACAAACGGTTGTCCAACCCAGTGATTTATTACACTAGGATTGTGTACTCTGATACAAATTCGAAACTGCCCGGCCCTTGCTTTGTTTTTCTCCAACAGTGGCCATCGACTCTTTGCTATGCATTTCCCCCGTTTATGATGCTTCCCAGAGTCCTTGCTTACACCAAACGATTTCGAGCGGAGCTGATTCTGATTGCTCCCTTGTGGAAGGCTCAAGCGTGGTTCCCGGTTCTCTTGGAAATGTGCTGCGCACCTCCCCTCCTTCTTCCCCTGAAGCGGAATCTGTTGCAGGATCCTCTCGGAGATCCGCATCCCCTCATTCTCGCCGGCACTCTCCAGTTTCTAGCTTGGCGAATCTCGGGGATCGTTGGTCGGTCCCAGGCATTTCTAGCGAAGCTGCCAACTTCATTAGTAACGCCTGGTCTCCCAATACCCACAAGCGGTATCGAGGAGCCTGGAAACGCTGGAGTGATTGGTGTGTTCAACGGGAGGTTGATCCCGTTTCGGCGGATATCAGTCTAGTCATTAATTTTTTGACTTCCTTGGCCACTTCCGGTCTGGCATATCGGACCGTTAATAGTTTTCGTTCTGCCATTTCTGCGGGCCATGTCCACATTGATGGTAAGCCTGTTGGTGAACATCATTTGCTTTCCAAACTGCTGAAAGGAATTCGCCTTGCGAAACCTCCCACACCGAAGTATGTGTCTTTGTGGGATGTTTCGGTTGTCCTGAAATTCTTGGAAGCCTGGCCTTCTAATCTTTTATTATCCCGTAAACAGTTGTCTGCAAAACTGACCATGTTACTGTGTCTAGTTTCTTGCAAACGTGTTTCGGATATTCGTGCTTTAGATCTTGCGGGTCGCTGCTTCACCCCCGAGGGTGTTACTTTCACTCTCTCTAGGAGGACTAAAACCAACACTTCCTCCATAACGTATCCTTCTTTTCCGGATCATCCCAATCTTTGTGTTGTCCAGTGTTTGAAGGATTACGAGGTGAGTACCGCTTCTTTACGCGCAGACATGCAAGGTCAGTTGTTGATCGCCTTACAGAAGCCTTTCCGTCCTGTTGCACCGGCTACTTTAGCTCGCTGGGTGCGCTGGCTCATGTCCGAGGCGGGCATTGATGTTTCTGTGTTTGGGGCACATTCTGCTAGAGGGGCAATGGCCTCAAAAGCTTACTCCATGGGTGTTACTTTGTTTGACATCATGAAAGCTGCAGACTAGTCTTCAGACTCTGTTTTCAAACAATTTTATTATAAACCAATTGTTAGTGTTGCCTCTGTTGTGGTGGATGAGCTTTAAACAAGCATAATCGGAGCCTCCTGTCCTGACATAGAATTCAAAATTTGCAAACATTCGTGACAAGAATTTTCAATTCTATTAAGGACTAGGAGGCGAGGATTATCCCACCCTGATTGTAACTATGTTGCATTTTCATGTACTGTATAACATTTGCATACTGTTGCAGTTATAATTTTCCTTGTTTTTTCCCCCCCTGTCTTGCTTTACTTTTCTCCATTATTGGGATATTACGGCTCTGTATCTTTTACAGGTTCAGACCAGAAATGATGTGGTTGCTCTGCCTCGAGAGTCTCCTCTGTCTCCTTGTGCCCGGATCCCGGATACCTCCATCTTCTGTTACAAGATCCTGTGGATTTCGGCGGCTTGCTTGGAATTTTTGCTGTTACTCTACCTGGGATTGTTTTTTGATGTGGAACTGCTTACCCAAAGAAAGAGGAAGAAGGACTAGTGTTTGGACCTTATATAGTGTTTCCTCTAGGGTCATTCCCAAGTGTTCATGGGATTTGTAGTTTTGTTTTTTGATTGGCTGCTGAGCATTTCATTAAAGAAATGAGAAAGCATAATCCTCGCCTCCTAGTCCTTAATAGAATTGAAAATTCTTGTCACGAATGTTTGCAAATTTTGAAATATTCTGAAAGATGCCACGACGTCCACGAAATCACTCGTCTTGTTCCGTGTGAAAAGCTTGTTGCTTAGAGACCACCAACACCAAGATGGTCGCCACTCAGGGTCACACAATGACCCTACGCAGGGAAGCACGCACTGAAAGCTGAAGAAGGCATTCCATTCCAATGAAGACGTAGAGCAAACAAGAACACTGCAAGGCTCGAGAAAAAGCACAAGTGGAATTCTTTGGCAACAAGGATTTTTTTTAAAAGGCGCATGGGAATCTGGAACCTTTCAACAGCTCAATCTCGAGGTAAACTTTAAATTAAATGTGTTACAAGTTCAATTTATACCTCGTAACACGGGTGAACAGACACACGGAAGATACCACAGAAGTAGCAATTTAGTAAGGATATTGCAAAGTTACCATGTGTTAAAAGTACAGACATAGGAAAAATGCCGCCAATCCAATGTCATCAGAATTAGAAAAATTTGTACTGTAAAGGTTTGAGTAAAGCAGAAGAGGCACAAAGGTAGGGACGAGCCTGCGTCGAAACACACACACCAAGGAAAAAGGTGCAAGCGCGGCGAACGCTCCCAGTCACCTACTCACGACCAAGTAAAAGTAAAATTCACATAGATAGGGAGGAGCCCGCATCTAATTACACACACAAGGAGAGTGGTGTACAAACACGGCGAACGCTCCCAGCCACCTACACAAAGTGAAATAAAATACAGTACCTTAAGGATGACGTTCCAGAAATTAAATCGTTTCCATCAAGGATTTGACCCAGAATTTCAGCAAGGGAAGTGACCTCTAACCTGCCTTTGGTCAGGAGCTCTCTCCCCCACGCGCGCAGCACCACCTAGCTGTGTCCCTGACCCCTACCCACGCTGCTGTTCGCGTGTTCGAGGCTCTCCTCCACCCGCAGGCACCCACCTAGTGTCTAGTGGGCTGCTGGTAAGCGTTCCTAGACTTGTGTATTTGTGCCTTGTTTTGATTGTGCCTTGTTTTATTGTGCCTTCTTTTTACTGTGCTGCTATTGCAATCGTTTTTCATTTTGTGCCTTTTTTTTGCCATTTTCGCCCCTTGTGCGCCCCCCTTGCCGTCGCTCCCTGAGCCGCTCTCAGCCTTCCCGCCACTGCGTCCCTGCGGGCCCGTCCCCCTAGTGCCCCCATTCACTTTCCCCTCCCGCCTCCCAGCTGCTCCTCCCTCCCTTCTTAATGGCGGTCGCTGCGCGACCGCACAGCGGACGCGAGCAGCAGGCGCGCCGCTGGCGCACCGGAGGCGTGCCAGAGGCAAGCCCGTCTGCGCCCATCCGTGCCTGGACTGCGCCCAGCGCCAGTCCCCCTGGCCTCTGGCCCCCCCACACACGCCGATGCCATTACACCACCAGCGACCTCCACGCCCTCAACCCAGGACGCTCTACCACCTGTTTCCAGGCCTCCCCCAGGACCACCAAAGTACCCTTCGCCTGCCAAGCCTGCCTCTTCACCTGCACCTTAAAGCACCACGACAGACCTGCCAACAACCACCTGAGCTGCATCCTACTCAACACCCGCTCCATCCACAAACACGCCATCAAACGTTGGGACCTGCTGACCGCACACGTCACCGGACATCACCTTCCTCACCGAAACCTGGACAAGCTCGGCCTCTGAACCCGACATTGCCATTGCCATCCCTGAAGGCTACAAGATCACCAGGAAAGGCCACACCAATAAATCAGGAGGAGGAATCGCCATAGTTCACAAAAGCACCATCAAAGTCTCGACCAGCACCCTCGACACCCTCAACTCGCCGAACACCTCCACTTCAACATCTACGTCAACACCACCCTCAAAGAAACACTGATCTACAGACCCCCAGGCCCCCGAGCACAATTCTGCGACACCATCGCCGACATCGTCAGCGCCCAGGCCCTCGCCTCAGCGGATTACATCCGCCTTGGCGATCTGACTTCCACCTAGAAAACAACAAAGATGTCAACACCAACCACCTGCTGGACAACCTCACTAACCTCTACTTCAAACAACTCGTCACTTCGCCCACTCACACCCCAGGCCACACACTCGACCCCATGTTCGCTGCCAACAAGCCACGTCTCCTTCAGCCACACCACCAAACTCAACTGGACAGGCCATCACTGCATCCACTTCTCCTACCAGAAACCACCTACTCACCACCACCGCACACAACCCCCCCCGACGCAACTGGAGCAAAGTCTCAACAGAACACCTGATCTCCACCCTCGCCTAGACCCCACCGTCAGGAACCTCGGACCCTGACACAGCCACCACCGACCTGCATCGGTGGTTAGCAGACTGCGCCAACACCCTCACGCCGCTCAAAAAGTCCTCAAACACCCTGCACAGCTCCAAGGCCAGCTGGTTCACCCCTGATCTACAGAACTCCAAACGAGAACACCGCAAAAGAGAGAAGGCCTGGCGCATGGATCCTACCGAACCCAACCACATCGCACTCAAAGAATCCATCCGCAAGCAACACCAACTGATCCGCACCGCCAAAAGAACCCACTTCAAAAAACGCATAGACAACAACGCCCACAACAGTAAAGAACTCTTCGGCATTGTCAAAGAACTCTCAAACCCCAGGACCTGCTCCAACGAACCCCTTGGTCACAAGAGCTCTGCAACTCCCTCGCCACCCACTTATGCCGCAAGATAGAAGAAATTCACAACAGCTGCAGCCCCAAACAGATCCCAGACACCCACGAACACGGTGCCCCGAGCAACACCAACCTCCTCCACACCTGGACCCTCGTCAAAGAAGATGTCACCCACACCATGGCCTCCATCCACTCCGGATCCCCATCGGGCCCCTGCCCTCACCACATTTTCAATAAAGATAGCAACATCATCGCTCCCCACCTCTGCAACACCATCAACAGCTCCTTCGAGTCAGCCACCTTCCCGGAAATCTGGAAACACGCAGAAGTCAGCACACTACTGAAGAAGCCCAAGGCAGACCCAGATGACCCGAAGGACTACCGGCCGATCTCCCTCCTCCCCTTCCCGGCCAAGGTCATCAACACCCAGCTCTCCCTCTTCCTAGAAGATAGCAAGGCGCTCGACACCTCCCAATCCGGATTCCGGAAAAAACACAGCACCGAGACCGCACTCATCGCTGCCACAGACGACATAAGGATCATGCTCGACAAAGAAGAAACCGCAGTACTCATCCTGCTGGACCTCTCTGCCGCATTCGACATGGTATGCCATCACACCCTCTTCACAACTCCGGAATCCGCGACAAGGCTCTCAACTGGATCTCATCATTTCTCACCGGCAGAACCCAGAGAGTCCACCTTCTGCCATTCCTGTCTGAGGCCTCCCAGATCATCTGTGGCATCCCTCAGGGATCCTCCCTCAGCCCAACGCTCTTCAATTTCTACATAGCTCTCTCTCGCCAACATCGCTCGGACACACCACATCAACATAGTATCATACGCAGACGACACCCAGCTGATCCTCTCCCTCACGAAAGACCCCACTACTGCGAAAAACAACCTACACAACGGACTACACGCCATCTCCAACTGGATGGAATCAAGCCGCCTCAAGCTAAACACCGATAAAACAGAGATCTTCATTTTTGGCTCCAACCCATCAGCATGTAACGACTCCTGGTGGCCCAACTCGCTAGGCACCGCACCCTCACCCACCACCCACGCTCGCAACCTGGGCTTCATCTTTGACTCCACTCTCAGCATGACTCAGCAGGTCAACGCAATCTCCTCCTCCTGCTGCAACATTGTCTGCATGCTCCGCAAGATCTTCAAGTGGATCCCCGTCGAGACCAGGAAAACCGTCACCCACGCCCTGGTCAGCAGCAGATTGGATTACGGCAACGCCCTATATGCAGGAGCAACGGCCAGGCTACAAACCAAGCTACAACGTATCCAGAACGCATCCGCCCGCCTCATCCTTGACGTCCCACGCCGCAACTACATCTCCCCCCACCTCAGAGACCTACACTGGCTACCCATATCGAAAAGGATCACCTTGAAGCTCCTGACCCACGCACACAAGGTACTCTACAACACTGGTCCAGCCTACCTCAACGACAGACTTTCCTTCCACGCTCCCACACGCCATCTCCACTCCACCAACCATGCTCTCGCCACCATCCCCTGCATCTGCCGCACCACCGCCGGAAGATCCTTCTCACACCTCGCTGCCAAAACCTGGAACTCTTTACCACTCCAGCTACGCCAGACCCAGCGCCTCCTAACTTTCAGGGAACGCCTCAAAACATGGCTTTTCGACCAGTAGCATCCCCTCTCCCCAGCACCTTGAGACCCTAACGGGTGAGTAGTGCGCTTTATAAGTATATTGATTAATTGATTGATTGAAATATAGACGGACTCATCCCTTTGTCCTTACTTTTGCGACAGAGGGGAAGCAGTTCCATGTGATGAACAAGTTAGAAGCTGCTCGATTCCTAAAACTCCCTCTTTCTGCAGGCACTGCACGAAGGGTTGACCCGGGCCTGGAAGATGGTCTTGAACAAGTGGCACCAATTAAGGGCGGCATAATTTCCAAGTGTAGCTCAAGAGGTCAAGGACACCACTGAAGTCTTAGGGGAGACACATTAAAGCAGACAGGCATATGTTCTGGGAATGCCCCAAGCTAAAAGAATTCTGGACACATGTGGTACAGACAGTGAGTGAGGTTGTAGCCAAAGAACTAACATGCACTCCAGCACGCTGCCTACTGGGTTGGTTTCCACATTTGTCTAAAGTAAAGGTTACTAGCAGATTCCAAGACCTGGCATACACTTTAGCTAAGCAGGAGATGACCAAGAATTGGAAGGCAAGAGGGGGTCCTAGGATAGCGACCTGGCATAGGGAGTTCTTGAAGTCGATGGGATGCGAGAGTCGAGTGATGATGCGAGAGGCTAAAAGGGGGTACGAAACATAGAGATAGCGAGGGCCTGGGAGGCCTTAGTGCATGACTTAAAATATCCAGAACCCTCAGACAATGAGGCAGAGACCACATAAGGTTGAAACCCCTGACATACTTAGCACGCATAGAAATACCGGCTATCATGTATAAACTGAAAAGCATACTACGCTGGAATCACTCCACCCTGCATGCACACGAACAGAGAGCTGCTAACACCTTTCATCCATCCTGACACAAGGAGAGCCAATAACAGGTGACTCAGCGGGAGGGGTGTGTGGGGGACTAGGGGTAGGGGGTTTGCGTTTTCTTTTGTTACCATTGTACTGTCAGTGAGAACACAAATTACTTGTTTGCATAGCAGAGGACCAAACAAAATATGAGAAAGCCAATGTTAAATCTAACAATGTGCCTTATAACTATGTAATAGGATGACGTGAAGAGCAAAAAAACAATAAACCTGTTTACAAAAAAAATATTACAAATTAAGGCCGACAGAGGGGGAATCGTTTTTCTTTTCCCCTGCTTTCCTGGTTTCTGATTTTCTTTTTGGAAGGGGGATAGTGTTGCTTTGGTAAGACAAACTGGAAAATGGCAGCAAGATATATGGGGGTGCCAGGGCAGGGAGGTCCAGCTGTACTCTCTTTGACCTACGCAGCAGGTCCTATGCTGAGGTGATCTTTCAATTAATCAGGGGGTTTATATAGCAAACTTCTCACCTGTGAGGGTCTCAGGGCGCTGGGGGGCGCGTTGGTTTGTGGTGGTGCTTGTTGGAGGGGTGTGGTTTCTTACCCAATTCCATGGTGGCTGTGGGTCACAACCTAGACTCTCGGTCACTCTGAGGGAATGTAATTATTCTTGTTTTGTTCTGCCTGCTTAGTTATATAAGTTCTTTAGTGGAACTGTAAAGAGGGGAAAACCACAGAGCCTTCAGGGGCCACATGAGCACTCCTTGCAAACATATCTACCCTTAAGAGAGGCTCAATCATCTCCTTCACAACAGAGGAGCATTTGGAAAAGCCTTAAAACAGGCAGCCCAACATCCTGTACTTGCAGGAGACTAATTCATTGTAGTAGGACTATTGCTAAATGAGACACTTATTATCCCACTACGTTTCACTCCTTAGCCACTCTTACCCTAAAAAGGGGGTAAGGGTTGTGGCCGGCATCCAAAGAAGAGGGCCCTCTGCTAAAGTGGCTCCAGCGCCTGCAACCCTAAATCCCCCAAATATCCTGTAATAAATCTGTCCCAGGGACACGCGCATTTGTGTACCGACTACCGGAGTGAGCCATGAGCCCTTAACTACTGGTCCAGTCTGTGAACAAAGGAATCGGCGTGGCCGCGGCCCTGATGGCCAGAAAGACCGCGGGCTGACGATGGTTGACCGGCCGGAGGAGAGACGATGTACTCTGGTGCGGGGCCAGCGCTGAATGCGGATCGCCCGCCCCGCCCCGTGACTAAAGACGACCTTGAGCAGTGAGCTCGGCACTGTGGGTCCGGTCCAGGGACGCCGCCAGGCATGGGCAGTGTGCGCAGCTGCCCAGGGCCTCGCGCTCAGCCTAAACGCTTCCGTGTGAAAGGCCACACTTTCACAGGTAGCCCACCTGCTTCTCTGATGCCCCCTGCCCCACACGATCACAATACACATGGGAGATGTCTCGAATCGAACTTGCTGGTCAGGGCGTCGTTGTGGCATTCCTGGGGGTGCAGGGGTGGGGGGAAGGTACAAACAGAGCGGGGAAGGCACAGCAGCCAGGCCAGCAATTATGGCTCAGAGTGTCAGGGGCGGGCAGCACCTCTCTTAAGTACCGGCTATTCCCTTTCTGCATTTTGTTGCTAGGTGAGAGAAGGCCCCTTTGTTTCCAGGACCAGCCAGACACAGGTATGGCGAGGTGGGTAAGGGGGGGAGGGAGTAGCTAGATCAACTAGCTTTTGTTAACTTTTGCATCAATGCTGGGGCAGTGTTTTACGAAATGCCTTGTTACTGCTTCGAAGGACCAGGGGAGGAGACCCCTTTCCCTGGGTCTCTAAGCACTAGAGCAAGCTGCAAGGTCCAGGTGTGGGGCCCCCTTCAAGGTCTTATAGCCAGTACTCCATCTTTCCTTTATTTGTTCCTCTGTGAAATTAATCCAAAATATAAAAACGCTTTTGCTGGAAATGTCGTCTTTTTTCTGACATTTTTCACTTCCAAAGTGCAGCCTTGGGTTAGAGAGACAAAAAGTTTTCAAAATGTAAAAAATAACTAAAGCAAGACAGAGTGGGTCGGAAAGGGGCCAGATTGATTTTATTCACACCCAAAACACATTAGTGCCACTTTACAGAGTTTGCCAGTGAAGCGCTACTTTTGTTTTCTTGTCTTTCTCTGAACAGCATTGTTTTCACAGGGTGTGGAAGTGCACCATTCCTGGATGTACTGCAATACCTGCTTGATGGGCTGATTCAAAAACAAAATGCATACTGCAGCTCTGTATTCATGAACGTAGTCTTGTTAAACCATATTGCCTACGTCTTGTAAGGATATAAGCGATTGACATTGAAACTGGTCCCTTTCAGCCCTGTAGTCATGGCCTTAACTTTTCATGCAAAGGCACTCATTGATTTCTGAATAATAAGTGCAAAAGCATTAAGGTAACCATGTTGTTCCTGCTTACATTTCACATGTTTTTACTCAATCTTACATTCTGTATGAGTGTTTGCTTTTTCCAGGATGTTGTCACTTTTTTTTTTAGGCAGCATATTGCTCTTGTCTTGTGCCTAATTTGAATTGAGTCCCGTCCAGGTGTTTAGCGGGGCACAATTGGGTTGTAGTTGAAGGCATTGCCAGTTTCTCTCAGTGGGGCAGTATGGTGTTCCGTGGGGGAGAGGATGTGGCACAATGGTCAGACCTGCCAAATTTGGAACTGGGGAACCAGGTTCAGCCTTTATGACCAGTCCACCAGACCACTCTCCTGAGGGAGCACATTTTCATGCTAGACCTTGGAAGGCCCGAAAGACCTTAGAAGAATGGTGTCTGAGCACCAGCCGGTGGACCATAGCGGTGGCAAGTATGGGTGAACCTTGAAGGCCTGTCCACTACAACCCCTATTGTAGTTCACCTCGAGCCTTCTGGGCAGACCTACAAAGCAGCACACCTTAGAGCAACAGTGTCTCTGTCACTGAGGTCACAGGACGATTGAGCAGCAAGGCTCTAGGGCGGTGTGACCGATGAGAATGCCCTGAGCGCTGACTTTGGGTGGGGGCGTCATGTTTGTGAGTATATTATGTTTCTAAAAGAACTTGCTGCCTCCTTTCTGGCCTCTAGCAATTTTCAGCAACAGTAAAAATGTCATGATAACTCCGGTGATTAATGTTCCTCTTAGAGAGAGATGGAGTTTTGTCAAATAGAAGTTTTGACTTGTGGAAAGGTAGCGCAGAGGGTTAATGTGCCTGCTGCAAAGAACATGTACCGTGCAGATTACTAAGTCCACCCACATAATGTAAATAGGCCAGTGGGTTACTGCTTTTGTCAGAGAGATCCTTTTGTTACTTGCAGTTTATAAGTAAAAATCCTAACATAGAACAATGAGCTATTAACTGTCATCTAAGAGCTGCATGCAAACTGCAAGGTATAAATGTTATGTTTTTTTCCCCAGCCTTTGATTATCCTAATGTTGCAAAAAGGGTTCATTTGGACAGAAAACAGTTCTGGTTATTAAAGAGAACCCCCAACCATAGTATTGCGATCTAAATTCAGAGGTTGTGTTTCACCAGACCAATCAATAATAAACTATACTGCCTACAAGTATGATTGTCATGTGACTCCTAGTCTTTTGTCTTACGTAATATTACCTATTGTGATTTACACACATATGATTGATTGTCTCTGTGTAATGTGTGATATAAAGTTCCCTGACACCCTACACTGGTATCAGTGGCGCTGTAAATCAAATTAAATGCATCTGAGCGAGAATGTGGTTATAGAGACTTGAGGGGCACTGTTAAAGGGTGGTAGTGAGGGGATCCGTGGAAGAGCAAGTCATTGGGGGCACCAACATTGTCGCACAGGGCTCCACCAGCGCTAAAGGCGGCCACTTCTACTTCCTACAGTTCTAACACCAAATCAAAAAAAGTTGATTTGAAAACCCCTTGAATCTGAAGTTTACCTTCAAGTCAATGTAGGATTTAGCAACTGTCTTGGTTGTTCTAAGTCTTTTTTTTTATTTATGTACAATCGTTATTTGTTTGCAATGGTGTCTTGTAATTTTGTACTATATGTGTTGTGTTTTTGCACTTAACATAATTCTGGCAAGTAAAGAGCCTACACACAAAAAAGATTGTCCTACGTCTCTTAGCATGTGCGTGTGGGATACTGGTGAGCGGATTTACGTTAAAACAAATGACAAAGTATTAATGTCATCCTAAGGTAGCACAATAATGGCACAGAAAGATAAGGGAGCCTTTTGAAATGTGCAATTATATCCATGGTGGGAGAGGTTTTCTCTTCTGTCATTTTATATTTTGAATGGTGCCTCCCCTCATTACCTCAACAGGATCTCCCCCCTTTATGAGGCAGAACTGGAAATTGTATCATGCACTCATCTGGAAACAATCAGTTAACTAGAAGTAAATAATATACATCTTTGTCAGACCTGCTCCTAACTTTTCCATCCAATGTGACAAATGTAATCCATTTAATACAGTTTTAAAATATTTATTTATTTTTTACATTTGTATGGCGCTCAGCTACCCAACAAGCGTTTCCCGGCGCCTTTGACATTAAGCTGGACAAAGGAAAAGTTGGATTTTTAGCACAGTTGTTTTTGGAACAGCCAGGTTTTTACGTATTTCCGGAAACTAGCGGAGCTTTCCTCTTTCCGAATATGTGGAGGGAGTGAGTTCCATAGAATTGGTCCTCTGACAGAGAAAGATCTCCCGCCAGTTCTTTGTAATTTAAATCTGGGGACGGCGAAGTTTGATGCCGTTTGGGAGCGAAGGTTTCTTGTTGGCAGGTAGGGGAAGGCTAAAGCTTGCAGATAGGTGGGAGCCGTTTTGATTTTGAACATGTAGCTCAGGGTTTTGAAGCTGATCCAATGTTCAATCCTGAGCCAATGTAAGTTGTTCAGGTGTTTTGAAACACTTTCAGACTTTGGAATCCTACACAAGAGTCTTGCGGCAGAGTTTTGGTTCATTTGGAGTCGCTTGATTACTGCTAAGTTCGAGGTAAGGTAGAGGATGTTTCCGTAATCAATACGCAATGTTACTAGTGCGTTGACTACGGTTTTTTGCGTGACAGGGGGCAGCATCCAAATGATTTTCTTTAGCCATTATATTATGGTGAAACAGAGTCCTGCGACTTTGTTTGCCTGCTGTTTCATAGACAGAGTATTGTCTATGATGCCCCCTAGATTTCTTACCTGTGTAGCTGGAGAGGGAAAATTACCCAGCTCAGGCGGCCAGTGGGAGGGATTCCAGAGTTCCTTGTTCCTTCCCAGTAAGAGGACCTCAGTTTTATCCCCATTTAGTTTCAACTGGTTGGTAGTCATCCAGTTGAAAATTTTCTGGAGTCCAGTTTTGAGTAGAGAGGGGGCTAAAGGTTTTGCCTCTGAAAGGGAAAAAATGATTTGAGAGTCGTCCACGTAGGTCATTAAAGTCAGGCCTGCGCAGTCCGCCAGGTCGGCCAGTGGTCTAAGGTACAAGTTAAAAAACAGCGGGCTCAGGATGGAACCTTGTGGGACTCCATGTGGAGCGGGGAAAGTGTCTGAACATGCGATACTGGATTTAATCTGGAAGGTTCTCTCGGAAAGAAAGGATATATGGACTTATTTCATTTGTATATTTATCTTTGTGTCCATGTTACTGATAGCCATGTTAGGTCTCTTCTGTCATGCCAAATAAGATCAATAGTCCTGTGGTGTCACTTTCTGTGATGTCACTTCTTGTGATGTTACCAAGGGCAGCTCCTCCACTAGCGTGGAGGAGGCCCCACTGCTTTCTCGCAATGCGAGAAGCAGAGACACAAAATACTAAAACTACCAATTGTATGTTTCTGCTTCTCGCACTGCGAGAAAGCAGTAGTGTTTGGTTGGGGGCAAGTGGGTCTGCTTTAGGGCAGGGGAGGATGCCTTGCCCACCGACTTTTTGGTCGGCCCTCCGGGGAGTGGTGGGCCAGCTGGAGGGGAGAGGGCGCACTCTGGAGCGTGGCCAGTGCTAAAGGTGGAGTGTGTGACCCCCCCAGCGACAAAAAGACAACCTTGAGCTTGCGGCTTATAACTGCTTGCGTTGTGCAGCAAGGGGAATGACAATCTGCCTCAACAGAAGCAAGCTTTAAGAAGCTCCTAAAGACCTGGCTTTTTGTGCAATAAACTTATACCATCTCACCTAGCTTCCTCCCAGATGAAAGAACCCTCTTAGCGCCGGGACACCTCCTTGAGAGGTAGCTGTTCGCGCTCTACAAGCATCTGTATTATTATTATTATTATTATGCGGCCCTGAGAGCAGAGAAGACTGCAGGCTGGCGTGATTGGCCGGCCGGAGGTGAGAGGGTGAATCTGTGTGGGGGGCCGGAGCTGAAGGTGGAGTGCACGACCCCCCCACCCGCAACAAAAGATGACCTTGTAGCACGAGTGATGGTGCTGAGCAGTGGACCCCTAACGAGCTGCCCCCGGAGCTGAGGCTAATTATTAACTGATCTTTGCAAAGAGCAGCATGGGCACTGTGAGGCATTGGCCTGGCCCCCGTTCAAGCACCGGAGTTCCACTACCCTGCCGCACTTGGAGAGGCCGCCGTAACCCGGGGTGCCAGAGCCACCAAGAGGTAAAGAGGAGGTCCTCTCAATATTCATACGGGACGCCGTGCCCGGTCCCTTAACCGCTTTGACTGGGAGCCCATGCAGCAGGGTCCCGGTAACGGATAGTTTGCGGCGAAGGGGAGACGGTGCAATTCAGTGGATCCAGAGCGACCGGAGCCCCACCTGACACTGGCCCATTCCTCCCGTGCCTGCCTGTGCCGGGATGATCGGCGCACTGGCTTACTTTTAAGCTATGACCTCCCACAGTTCGACGGTAGACCCACACTGAAGCAGAAATCCCACGAGGCCACGCAGTGTATGCTGCAGTAGGCGGTGGTGAATACCGATAAGCTGTGGCCCGGTGAAGTTACGACCACAAAGGCGTCATGTAAGGGCAATAGAACGATGCACCCACAGAAGATTGACAAATTTGCCTCCCTTAAGGCATCAGAAGGGGGACAACTACCGTTGGAATCACATGGAGACGAGCAGGTTTCACCCATGCTCCAAGACGTATTGCCAGTAATTAATGGAGTCCGAACATCACTCGAGGGCCGCATCGACTCCGTGGCCACAGACATCTCTCTACTTGAAGCGGATCTCCGAAACATGGACTCTCGAATGAAGGAGGTTAAGAGCACCACCCAAGAACTGGTCACAGACATATCCGGCATGGGCACAAAATTCAGGAATTGCAACAAAAAAATAAACTCCTGGTGTCCCAGCAAGATTTGCATTCTGGGGTTCCTGAATGAGCAGAGGGGCTGGCCACAGACCTCTTTGTCGAAGAACTGGTGACCAAACATCTACAGGCCTGAAACCTATCCATCAATTTTTCAATTTAGAGAGCTCATCTGGTTCCGGAGCCAGACCCAAACCTGAGGCACCCCCGGACCCATCATTGTGAGAGTGTTCAACTTCCGGGATAGGGACCACATCCTCCAAACGGCCCACAGTGCACCCAGTCATAAATTTGAGAACAGCATAACCACTTTCTTTCCCGATTTTACCACCAAGGTCCAAAAACAGAGACTGTTAGACCTGTCTGGCTTTTTGCGTAGTCCCTCCAATTTATTATTTATTTTGTCCCATTTTTGCCCCTCATACCCTTAATAATTTTTGTGTCCACTAACTTTTTCTAGGTGTTGGTCAAGGGGATAGGTGTTCTTTTTCCCCTCATAGTTTTTCACCTCAGGCCCAGAGGCATGTTCTGACAGGAATAGTTGGAACCACAAAATGGTGGCTACCAACTGCCCTAACTGCCAAACCCAGAACTTGCCCATAGACTAGTATAGGGCGTTCCAGAACCTTCTGGTCCCTTCTGGACCACTGAGGGTCAGCCTATATAAGGCGGAATGCTGGGCAGCCATTTTGTCTTCCTGAGAGAGTCAGCTGGAGGACAGGCTGTAGCTTAAGGTGGGGGTAGGCTAGTCAGAGGTTTGGGCTATTGATTCACCACCCTTCCTCCCTTGGGTTATTTGTCCTATCCCTGCTGCTTTGAATGGCTGGAGACCCTGGGCGCCTGACTAACCCCTAGCTTAAAAATAGTGGGGTGTAAACAGGAGAAGGAGACTGTGGCGCTGTGGAGCGCAGTCCTCTGCCCAGTGGAAGGAACTCTGAAAGAATAACCCTCATCCCTTGACACCAGCCTCCATCCAGTGTTGAGTGGTAAAAGGACTTTATAGGGCTAGGAAGTGGGAGCTGATGTGAGAAGAGATCCAGCGCTGTTCCTACCTTCCTGGGTGTGGGGGAAGGCTTGTGCCCCTGTGTCCCAGAAGATCCTGGCCGGACGTGCAGTCAGCAGATCCCCTGATTTCCTTGGGAACTGACGAGGGGTGAGGGGTGCCGGTTTCCCTGATGATTTACAAAAAGGGGGTGGTGATGAACAGAGTGTCTGAGTTAAACAGACCACTCTTACCCAGTCCAAAGATCAGGGCTTGATCCATCACCGTTATTTATCTCACTGCCCCATCCCAGCTCAGAACCTGGCTATATGCAAATCAGTCTGTCCCTGGCCCAGTGCATCATGGGAACAGGGCAGACTAAACTACCAAGCCAATTCTTCACCAGAAAGGAGACAAGCTACCGGGGACCGGTTTCTGGCATTTCAGCCTTCTTCGGCCCGGCTTGCTTGAATCCTGATGGAGCAGTGAGAAAGGGACTCATGTCTGAGTATACCCTGCCACACCTATAGTGGCCAAAAACGATTTACAAAAAGGGGGTGGTGATGAACAGAGTGTCTGAGTTAAACAGACCACTCTTACCCAGTCCAAAGATCAGGGCTTGATCCATCACCGTTATTTATCTCACTGCCCCATCCCAGCTCAGAACCTGGCTATATGCAAATCAGTCTGTCCCTGGCCCAGTGCATCATGGGAACAGGGCAGACTAAACTACCAAGCCAATTCTTCACCAGAAAGGAGACAAGCTACCGGGGACCGGTTTCTGGCATTTCAGCCTTCTTCGGCCCGGCTTGCTTGAATCCTGATGGAGCAGTGAGAAAGGGACTCATGTCTGAGTATACCCTGCCACACCTATAGTGGCCAAAAACGATTTACAAAAAGGGGGTGGTGATGAACAGAGTGTCTGAGTTAAACAGACCACTCTTACCCAGTCCAAAGATCAGGGCTTGATCCATCACCGTTATTTATCTCACTGCCCCATCCCAGCTCAGAACCTGGCTATATGCAAATCAGTCTGTCCCTGGCCCAGTGCATCATGGGAACAGGGCAGACTAAACTACCAAGCCAATTCTTCACCAGAAAGGAGACAAGCTACCGGGGACCGGTTTCTGGCATTTCAGCCTTCTTCGGCCCGGCTTGCTTGAATCCTGATGGAGCAGTGAGAAAGGGACTCATGTCTGAGTATACCCTGCCACACCTATAGTGGCCAAAAACGATTTACAAAAAGGGGGTGGTGATGAACAGAGTGTCTGAGTTAAACAGACCACTCTTACCCAGTCCAAAGATCAGGGCTTGATCCATCACCGTTATTTATCTCACTGCCCCATCCCAGCTCAGAACCTGGCTATATGCAAATCAGTCTGTCCCTGGCCCAGTGCATCATGGGAACAGGGCAGACTAAACTACCAAGCCAATTCTTCACCAGAAAGGAGACAAGCTACCGGGGACCGGTTTCTGGCATTTCAGCCTTCTTCGGCCCGGCTTGCTTGAATCCTGATGGAGCAGTGAGAAAGGGACTCATGTCTGAGTATACCCTGCCACACCTATAGTGGCCAAAAACGATTTACAAAAAGGGGGTGGTGATGAACAGAGTGTCTGAGTTAAACAGACCACTCTTACCCAGTCCAAAGATCAGGGCTTGATCCATCACCGTTATTTATCTCACTGCCCCATCCCAGCTCAGAACCTGGCTATATGCAAATCAGTCTGTCCCTGGCCCAGTGCATCATGGGAACAGGGCAGACTAAACTACCAAGCCAATTCTTCACCAGAAAGGAGACAAGCTACCGGGGACCGGTTTCTGGCATTTCAGCCTTCTTCGGCCCGGCTTGCTTGAATCCTGATGGAGCAGTGAGAAAGGGACTCATGTCTGAGTATACCCTGCCACACCTATAGTGGCCAAAAACGATTTACAAAAAGGGGGTGGTGATGAACAGAGTGTCTGAGTTAAACAGACCACTCTTACCCAGTCCAAAGATCAGGGCTTGATCCATCACCGTTATTTATCTCACTGCCCCATCCCAGCTCAGAACCTGGCTATATGCAAATCAGTCTGTCCCTGGCCCAGTGCATCATGGGAACAGGGCAGACTAAACTACCAAGCCAATTCTTCACCAGAAAGGAGACAAGCTACCGGGGACCGGTTTCTGGCATTTCAGCCTTCTTCGGCCCGGCTTGCTTGAATCCTGATGGAGCAGTGAGAAAGGGACTCATGTCTGAGTATACCCTGCCTTTCCCTGAGGCAGCGCCGCCTCGGCTGTGAGCGGGACCCCTGGGGCACTGATCGCGCTCCGTGTCAGCGCCTCCCCGGGATCCACTGAGCCTTAGAAGCCTTGCGAGGCTTCCCTTCGTGAGCGGGACCCCGGGGGCGCCTAATGCGCTCAGACGCGTTGCCTGCAGCGCCCCGGTTGTCAGGGGAAAGTGAAGGCGCCTTCGCGCATGCCCAATACGTTGCAGCCATCCCTTCAGGAGGGGCCTAGGACCGAGCAGGCCCGTGTGGAAAGCGTCCTTCCTGGGAGCGGGCGCAGTGTGAGGCAGCACCAACGCGAGCGCTACCGCGCATGTCAGCGAGAGTAGTGGCCCCGCCGATCAACACGGAGGAGCGCCGGCTGCCTCAGCAGCCAGAGTGAGTGTCCCGCCTTCTCCCTCTGCTCGCGCGCCACACGGAGGAGCTGGCCGAGCAAGGAGGTGGAAGCTGAGGGGCCCGGTAGCGGCCTGGGGGTATTGAGAAATCGGCCTACCTTCCGCTCGAGCGCCAAGCAGAGGAGCTGGCCCGAGTGGGGAGGGAGAGCAGGGGAGCTTTGAAAGGCGAGAGAGCCCTTGCCACACTCGATTCCTTGGCCATATTGGCTGTTTTCCCCCCTTACTTCTGGCGCAGGACGATTCCAGCATCGACAATTACAAGTAAGGAGGTAAACACGTGGGGGAGTGACTTCCACAAGATTAACTGGTGTCATAGATTGAGACTCTGTCCCCGGGAGAAGAGCGTCCATGAGGAATCCCTGACAGGGCTTTATTGAAAGCTGATTTAAGTGGTTATAACCAATTCCTCTTTAACAAGCTAAGAAGGGGAATTGTAGAGTTATCCATGTAAAGGAAATTGCTTACCTGATCTAATATAAGTGCTGATCTTGCCTCTTTTAAAGTATGCTGTAATGAGAGATGCTGTAGAGTAAAGCAGAGTACAGTAAATGCATAACTGAGCTATTGAAGTATAAGAGTTACCTGCCAGTTTTGGTTAAGAGGTCTGACTAAATGTAATGAACTGTAAATGCTGGTTGTTAATATGTTTTAGAACTTAAAAGTGTAGTTAATGCTTCCATGACAAACTGAAGTGCCTAAATTGTAAATTTTGAAACCAAAGAGTAGAGTATATTATTTTTATAAACCAGTACATATTTTTCTAACAATTTGGTGTAGTGTCCTTTTTAAGTGTTACTGCTGGGTGGTCTGCAACCTTCACACTTGTGCCTCTAGAATTGCATGTCTTACCCTAGGCCAGGCTACCCTAGGTGACCTGACATCCCAGGTTCCAACAGAGACGATCTGTTGTGGAGACAAAAAAGGCACTCAGAGAATGGGAGTTCAAATATGCAATGTTATTTCCTGTGAAAGTGCGGGTCGAGTCAGATTGCAGGACTTGGGTCTTCACAGATCCCACCGAGGTGATGGACTGGCTCGCTGGACGCCGGAATACGGGGGACGTTCAAAGCAAAAACAGCATTGAAGGCCTCTGCCAATAGTATCTGAAGTGACCCCTTGTGCACAGGACTGAGGAATAACCTCAGGGAGTATACGCAACGGACTGGGTACCCTGTTCCAAATCTGCTGTAGGAACACCCGACTTCACGATGTCAGACAGCCACAGACTAAAGAAGTGGACTGACAGCAACTGCGTAATTGGCCGTTCCGCCATGGGGCCTCACCCCTGAATGACTTTGACTACACTCATTCTGTGGGCAGCAACATACACGCTCGGGGAATGTGATGAGTATACTTTTTAAAAATGTGTTTGAGTTTTCATAAGCAAGCAGAGTAAACACAATCATAATCAAAGAGAATGCATATACCAGCATGACAACGATATTACAGAGGCACCTATAAGCACAACAGTAACCATGGAGTCTTCTAATGGCCTTGAACAATTTCTGATACACAATGCAGGCATTTCAATTATACTTTTCAGACGTACCTCATATTTAAAAGCAGTGTAGAGTGATTCAAAGTGGTGGGGCGACAAGCCAGATATTCAGTGCGAGAGATACCAATCATCAACTATTCATATACAGGGGGTATAGTGTCTGGTGGGAAAGGGCAGTTAGGACTCGTTACCAATCTGAACAGAAGGTTCAAGGACATACACTTTGAGTCGGTCCCAGATATCTCTGGGTAGGGACGAGAGCGGGAGCAGTTCAGCATAGGTCAGAGGTTTCCAACCAAAGAGTACGCCGCGGCACCCCGGTGCGCCATCAGAACTTGCCAGGGGCGCCACAAACAAATGGGCAAAAATGATATAATTGCATTACATTTAGAATTAGATCATGTTTTTTACCATAGCAGCACACTCTCCCAACAACACTGGGGTGCTGGTGACCGCACTATCCTCTTCTGACGTCCACATCCTCTCGGATTCCTACTGCCTTGTTTTATCGAGTTTTCTTTTAAGTTCACCGCTGCAACTAACCCTGCAGGTATGGACCACCCTCCCAGCCTGCTGTATGACATTTCTCACACTAATCCAACCGGCCCCGGCTTTCTGACAGTCTTTGAAGTGAAAAGACCGAACAGTGAATTTGTCCCTAGCCCTCTAGCCAAACATACTTTAAATGATCTGCACGGATAGCTTTGTGAAAAAGACTTGGGAAAAGTGGGGCCAACACTGTGACAATTAATATAGTCTGACATTCCCTGTGCCCATAAACGTTTCAAATAACAGAAAGACTGCAATTATCGATATTCTCTGTGAGTTTGCTCTTTATTCAAATAAAGAAATTTCCCAGAGTGGTGATCTCAAATCTCCTCGCAGTGGTGATCTCCTAGAAACACCAACATCTGTGAATGCCCACACTGCTGGCACTGTAGGGCCTGCAGGTAAGAGGAAAGCTGTATGATTATATTACCTTCATTGGCTTCATCCCAGTCATTTTCAGGGAGAAAAATGTAAGTACTCTATAGGCAGGGCTTATGTCCCCCACGAGCTGAAAAAAAGTAACATAATGGGGAGCCACGGCCAATGGCCAATAGGTCAAGGGAGCCGTGGGTTAAAAAAGTTTGGGAACCACTGGCATAGGTTCACGTTTGGTCCTGCCAAAGTATCATATCACCAATCCAATCTTTGAACTTGGGTGCACGTCTGCGGACCCACATACAGGTCACTGGCTAGTAGGAGAGTGAATGAGACAAACTTCCGATATGTTGCAGGTATCTCTTCGGTATACCCAAGTAGAGCAGTGAGCGGGGATAAGGGGATTTGTTGGGAGCTCATCGATTCCAGCGTGGCAAATACCTGCTGCAAGTAAGTAAAAATGGAGGTACAGCCCCATGAAAGATGAAGGCAGTCGCCAGCTTCTTCCCTACATCTGTCACAGTGGTTTGTTTCGCGCAGTTTGTATTTATGTAGTTTAACAGGAGTATAGTTCAGTCGATGTAGGAACTTGTAGTGAGTAATGCACAATCGACTGCTGGAAGAAACTTATTCAGTCTACCTGTGCAGTACAGCCATTTCTGGTCCGTGATCTCATGTCCGAAGTCTGTCACTCATTTCTCTCGGGTAGTACCATCTCTGTGTATACATTATGATAGAGTGTAGATACCAGGTGAGAATTGTTGGTGATGCATAGCACATGATGCAATGGAGCAACAGTCGGGGGCTCTTGAGGGTATGAGGGAATGCATTCTTTAAGACCCTGCCACAGACGGACGTAAAGTAAGATGTCTATGGAGGAGGGTTGTGTATCCTTAAATAGTTTCTGCATGGTGCGGAGCATGCCATTGAGAAAGCGGTCACCCCATTAATGAATGTTATGTTTAGTTTTGGGAAAAACTACTTCCTGTAGGACTGGCATCTTTTGGTGATATGCAAGCGGGAGCAGCGGGGTATATAAGATGGAGGCTTGAAGGCCGCGAGCGATACGGTGCCAAGCTTCAACCGCACAATCTACAGAAGTCCGGCAGGGCGCGCAAGGTGTGGGTGTAGTCAATATAACCCAGACCAGCTGGATGGGGTCAGACAGTCAATGTTCAGTTGCAACCTGAGGGGTATATTGAGGAGGATGGGACCAATAGTGAGCATAATATGCCTGGGCACATATGTAGTATAGCTCTAAATCAGGGATGTTGAATCCCCCCTGGGAGTATAGACGCGTAAGCGTATCCCACTGCAAGCGTGGTTGTTTACCTCCCCAAACTAATCGGATTAGTTCCGAGCGAAGCAGAGAGATATAAGTTTGGCCCGGATCATAAGGGATTTAAAAAAATAGATAAAGGAGCTTGGGGAGGATGACCATTTTAATGAGCGAGACATGACCCGCCATGGTGAGGGGGGGGGGTTGTTCCAGCAAGTGATGTTGCTAGTGATATGTGCCAATGTACATTCATAATTCAGCCTCATTAATTCCTCGCGATCAATGGTGCCGTGTATCCCCAAGTACTTCACCTCGGTATCACATCACTCCATGGGATAGCCTATGGGAAACAGCAACACAGATGCTGTGAGTGGGAAAAGTTGAGATGTTGCTAGTGATATGTGCCAATGTACATTCATAGTTCAGCCTCATTAATTCCTCGCGATCAATGGTGCCGTGTATCCCCAAGTACTTCACCTCGGTATCACATCACTCCATGGGATAGTCTATGGGAAACAGCAACACAGATGCTCTGAGTGGAAAAAGTTGAGATTTGGCCCAATTAATATGAACACCGGAGAGACCCCAGAATCTAACGATTTCACAGAGGAGAGGGTTGAGGTTCTGGTGAGGGTCATTGACATATAAGGTAACTTCATCAGCATACAAGGATATGAGGATCGGGTGATGGAAGCATCAAAGGGCCTTTTCTTGATGATGCTGCCTGATTTTGACATCTAGTGCTTCTATGGTAAGGGCAAATAGAAGGGGGGAGAAAAGGGGGCAGCATTGCCGAGGGCCTCGAGAGAGGAGGAATGAAGGGGAGGTCTGGCCATTAATCAGAACTCGTGCTGTGGAAGAGGCATAAATTAGACAAATCCATGCTCGAAAGCCTACATGCACCTAAGGTTAGTAAAAAGATAGTCGCATTCCACAGAGTCAAAGGCCTTCGTGGAGTCTAAAAAACCTGCCACTAGGGCCAGTTGGGGCTCAACCGTTTGCAGAATGGAGAATGAAGTACGAAGGTTGTGAAACGTCGCTCTCCCGGGGATAAAACCTGCCTGATCGGGTAGTACAAGTTTCTCCATCAATAAGCTGAGGCGGTTAGCTAAAAGTTTTGTAAGAATTTTAGCTTCTGTGTCAATGAGGGAAAGGGGCCGGTAAGAATCGCAGTGGTCCGCAGGCTTCAGAAGGGAGGTAATTAATGCCTTGCGCATTGTATCAGGAAGGATCTGTGCCTCTAGAGCTTCAAGATATACCTCTTTCAACACCGGAAGTAGTTAATCTGGGTACGTCTTATAAAAGTTTGTGGGAAGGCTCTCACAACAAGGGGCTTTGCCCAATTTCGTCTGCATAATGGCCGCTCGAATGTCATCATCCTCAAAGGGGGCTGCCAGAAATTCCCATTGACTATCATCCAACCACCCCAACGTGATATCTTGAAGGAATGGAGCGACTCTGGGGGTGTGGACCTGCGAGAATGAAAGAGATTTTTGTAAAATTCTGTGAAAGTTTGTAAGATTTCTATGCTATACTGGTGTTGTGACCCCAAACTCTCTGTTATCCACAATGTAATTGGAGAAGCGAAGCAAGTGAATTTCTGATGCTAGCGCCCTGTCAGGTCTCTCCCCCTCCCCAAACCTGCATGCGGTAAAGTATTTGCCGCGAAAGCTAACTTCCGGGTCAGCTGCGTTGGTATATTCTAAAAGTTTGTCTCTAATGGTAGCCTTCTGAGCCCGGTTGCATCCTGCCACGTCTTTTTTTATTTGTTTTTGTTCCCCTTCAAGGCCATGCAGGCTTCGCAAACGGCTCTTAGGAATCCAAAGCTTTGGAATATGCAGATACCGCACACAGTAACTTAAAAAACCTCCCAGAGTGGGCTTATATGGGTTACCGTGCCCTTATTTTTCTCAAAGAAATCGGAAATCTCGTCCCCAAGTTCCACCTTGAAGACCGTATCTAATAGCGCATCCAGCATTAACTGCCAAGTGCGTGGAGAAGCAATGGAGTTGGGGGCGCGATTGTCATGAACACTGGAGCATGATCAGATAGGGTCCTGGTCATGTGCTCCACCAAGAGAATCCACGGAGCGACCCCTCGGGAGACAATCCAATAGTCAAGCAGTGACCCGGATGCATGTGCCGTAGTGTATTAGGTACCTTCCTTGCCAGTGGGGTGAACGCGGCGCCAAGCGTCAATAAGCCCATGATCCGGGAGCAGACACGTCAGTGTGTCATACGTTTTCGTGTAATGATGAGGAAGAGGATTGGACCTGTCCATTGAAGGGCATAGAGAGAGGTTAATATCCCCCCCTAAAGGACAGCAGTGGATCCCACCTTAAGGATGTGTCCCCATAATGTAGTAAAGTAATCTGGATCGTCGATGTTACGCTCATAGCAACAAATGAGTGCAACTGACTGTGTACCCAGTGTGCCCCAGAGCATACAGCTTCTACCAGAAGGGTAAATGAAGGTGCCGCCTAGGATGAAGAGCGTGTTCTTTTTAACTGAAATCAAGGTAACACTGGAGTACATAGAATAAGAGGAGAACACACGCTCCGCGGCCCATTTATTCCCAAAACGGGGGGGCGTCATGGGTCAATGTGTGTCTCCTGCAGCATGACAATGTGTACCTGATGTCTATCGAGATAAGCAAGGATTTGCCGACATTTATGAGGGTCGCAGAGGCCTCTGACATTCCATAAACGCAATTTTATTTGGAGTGTGTCAGGTGATGGATGCATTACTCGGAGGGGAGTAAGCAGCAAATGGAAGTATTGTGATGGTATGTGCTATACGTAGCTAATACACTGTGTACTGGTATGAATATATGCGGAGGCATTACCCAATGAACAATAAAAAACAACAACAATTCCCATCCCACCCCCACCCTCAGCGGCAGCCCAAACGTGCCAGAATGACAAGGCCCACCCATCACCCAAGAAGAACATGACATTGGCGTCTAGTTCTAGAGAGTCCATCAAATGGAAACGCAAGTAACCAGGGGGATCGCCCATGAGGGAGGGATTGCTGGTGGGTCATGATTCACTCCCTACCCACTCGTACTGCAAGCAGTCACCCAAAGGAGTGGGGATATAAAGGGAGAGGGAGGGTGGGATGCTTGGCTTAGTTCAGTTCTACTTATCAAAACCATGTAATGAATCTGCTGTCCCAACTTGCAAAGGTCATGTGCTGAGCACATCACTTATCTGTCCACCATGCGTCGAGAGCCATCAGGAGCCCTCGACACCGGGAATGTTCGTCACTTCAGACCCAGACATCAGGAGTCCGCCTGTGGTTGATTACCCAGTCTTCGCCAATGAAAGAGTGTACAAGAGGTGCTACAGAAGCGCCAAGTCGCAGTCTGCAGCAGGCGATGGAGACCTGGATTAACAGAGGTTGGAAGTTCCTCTCTGGGATTGTCGGAAAATAGATTAGAGGAAATCTTCCACTTGCTGCGGGTTGGTAAAAAAAAGATTGATTGTTTCCCTCAATAGGCGATTCACAGACTTGTTGGATAAAGGAGAGCATATTCGATCTCCGCCTTCCGAAACCAGGGCCGTTTCTACCATTAGGCAAGACTAGGTGGCCACCTAGGGTTGCAAAAGGGGGAGGTCGCTGTAGAGAGCCATCCGGGCTCTCCCAGACAATGTAACACACCACGCATCCATACACCCCTCGGGGCGGGCTCGCTCCGAGGGCATAAATAAACCCACGGGAGACCGCTCGTGGTTCTTCCCGCCTATCCCATAACTCCTGTGTCCAGAGTCTTTGTCTGTCAGCCTTTGTCCTGAGGCCTAGTCGGGCGCAGACCCGATCACCACATTGGCGACGAGGCCGGTACTGACCTGCGTGTGCCTGCCCGCAGTTTCCACGTCCGCAGTGCCCACCCGCGGCTGCCCGGTTCCAGTGTGACTGCCTGCGGGGGACAGACGAGCTGCGGTGCCCATCCGCCTCACTCCACACACGGCCTGACGGGGTTCCTGGTCGCCGCTGACGGCGCGAGCCCGCCCACGCGTCTCCCTCACGGGTGCGCCTTCAGCTGGCGGAGCTCGCCGATAGCGGCCTGTTGCCTGGGTGAGTGCGATGCGCCCCTCCCCTTCGCTGCCGGGCTGAAGGAAGATCGCGCAGGGCCTACCTCCAGGCCGGGTGTCTCCTGCTACGTCCATCGTCCTGTGGCAGCCCGGCTCATGCTGGGAGACCCAGGGGGCCTTGAAACTGCCGATCAACCCTGCACTAGGGGCACCCCTCACAACGCCCCTCGCGTGCTGAGGGACTACACACGTGCTCCCTGTCAGTGAGACGTGGAGGGAAGAGCGATGGAGAATCCACCTCTGTGGCCAGGAAAAGGGCACTGCCTCAGTCAGTTGAAGCTAAGAAGGACAACAAACAAGCCTTGCCAAACACAAGGGGTTTTGCACAAGTATGCAAGCAAACATTGGCAAAACCAAGGGCCACCGAGTCTGGGCAGTGTTACCAGGACACATTTGGAAAATACAAGGGATTCTGCAGCAGCCCATAAGCAAGCATTGGAAAATCCAAGGGCTACCAGACCTAGACAGTATTGCCAGGACACTCTCCCTGGGACAGTTCAAGGGTGGACTCAGAGGGACAAACGTGCCCACGCACCACCGCGTCTCCGTCTAGGCACATCTAAGCATGGCGGCACACCACAATGATCGACGACGTGCCAGGAGCAGCGGCGGTTGCCCAGCAGGGGGCAGTAGACAACCGTGGGCCCGCGCTGATCCCTCAACCTCCAGTACACACGCACACCGCGGTCGCACCCCACCACCATTCAGCGAGTCCACCGATCCGGCAAACGCAGCGCCCCGATGGAAAGCGTGGGTCGGGCGGCTCAACCGTTACTTCAAGGGGACCAGAGAAACAGACGGAACGGTTAAGAGATCCCTCCTCATCTACTATGGGGGTGCGGAAATCTACGATCTGTTTGAGACGCTCCCAGGAGAGGAGGATGACAATGATGCCGCGGTCGCTGCGCTCAACGCACACTTCGACCCACGGCTCAACAATGACTTCGAAAAATTCAAATTCAAAAGGGCGTGGCAAACAGAATCGGAGTCTGTTGACATGTTCTATGCACAGCTGCGCCGGCTGGCTAGCACGTGCCCCTTCACTGAGCCAAGGGAAGAGATCAGAGATCAGATCATCGTGGGATGTCGTTCAAAGCTGTTGAGGAAACTAATCCTACGACAACCCGGAATCTTCTTAGACAAAATCTTAATCCTGGCCCGGTCCCACGAGCTATCAGACGCTAGAGCAGAAGAGATGGAGGCGGTCCTACATACCCCAGTAGCCACTCCGTCGTCAGCGAGGCTCCTGCCGATCAAGGAAGAAAAGGTGGAAGCCATCCAGAGAAGACCCCCACCGACACGCCAAGCACCAAAGAACACGCCGAAGAACCAGTGTGGATACTGCGGGGAAGATCCCCCAGCGGAGGCCCCGTGCGGGGCGAAAGGAAAGACATGCTCCCACTGCGGAAGGCTGAACCCCTACACGAGGGTGTGCCAGAGAGGACGGTTTCGAACCACGGCGCCCAAATCCAGAGGCCTACCACAGCGCATCCGTCAGATCTCACTAGACGGACAGGTGCCACCCCCGACAGTCAGGCGCAGGAGAGGCGTCCAATGTACAAGGACGACGATGATGAAGAGGTGTTCGTCATCTCGTACGTCAGCCAGTCAGGCACGAAACGACGGCCACCCCCTATGTGCTCAGTAACCATTGAAGGCACCAATGTTCTGGCTCTCATCGACACTGGAGCTTCAGTGAATGTAATGGACTCTGAACAATATGAGAAGCTGTCACCAAAACCACGCCTCGCACCCTCAAGTGCGAGAATCTACACATATGGAGGCACTGACCCCCTGCCGCTGCGGGGCGTGATTCAGACTACCATCGTGAGCGGAAACCACTCCACGGAGGCGAGCTTCCACGTGACCGAAGGAAAGAAAGGAACACTGCTCAGTTGCCACATGACAGAGGGCCTAGAACTTGTTTTTTTCGCTAACCAGGTGTATGATTCACATGCCGAAGCTTTGCTGGGAGATTTTCCCGAGCTGTTCAAGGGACTAGGCAAACTCAGAGGGAAGAAATTCCGACTTCATATCGACACCTCTGTACGACCCATTGCTCTCCGGCACCGGCACGTGCCCTTTAACCTCAGACCGCAGGTGGAGGAAGAGCTCCGGAAAGTGGAGGAACTTGGTGTAATAGAGAAAGTATCCGGGCCCACACCGTGGGTGTCTCCATTGGTCGTGGCCCCCAATCCCAAGCAACCGGGAGCGATTCGACTCTGTGCCGACATGAGGTTACCCAACATGGCCGTGAAGCGGGAACGGCACATCACCCCCACTATGGACGACACCGTAGCCGACCTGAACGGTGCAAATTGGTTTTCAAAATTAGATCTTATGCAGGTTACCATCAGCTAGAGTTGGATCCGGAAAGTCGATACATCACCACTTTCTCGTCGCACGTGGGGCTACGCCGCTACCGGTGACTCAGTTTTTGAGTGTCGTCCGCGGCCGAGGTTTTCCAGAACGCAATCCGTGAGGTGTTGTCGGGGCCGAGAGGAGTCATAAACTCTAGCGACGACATACTGGTCTATTCGGAGGAGCTGTGGGTTAACGCTACACAAGTCAAAATGCTCTTTCTACCAGGAAAGCATTGATTTCTTCGGATATACCTTCACGCGTGAAGGTCTCAAGGTGGACCCAAAGAAGGCGGAGGCCCTCAGAGCAGCAAGCACCCCACGGAACCCCACAGAGGTGAGGAGTTGTCTGGGCATGGCCACCTACTGCGGCTGGTTCATCCCTAACCTGGCGGCGATGTCGGAACCCCTGCGGGCACTCACGCGCCAGGACCAGAAATGGGAATGGTCCGTAGCTGCCAACAAGGCCTTCCTGGATATCAAGGCGAGTCTACTCGACAAGACTGTGATGGCGTACTTCCAGCCACAGCGCCAGACGGAGCTCGTCGTCGACGCTAGTCCAGTGGGACTAGGGGCAGTGCTCCTGCAGGACCATGGATCTGAGGTATGGAGACCAGTTGCCTACGTCAGCAAGGCGCTGACCGACACTGAAACGCGCTACACCCAGATCAAACGGGAAGCGTTGGCCATCAAGTGGGCGTGCCAACATTTTCATCTCTACTTGTGTGGCGAGGAATTCACTGTAGTGACTGACCACAATCCCCTGCTGCCCCTTTTTGCAGACTTGACACTTCTGGCTCCCCCACGAATCGAACGATGGGCTGTGCAACTGCAAGGGTACACCTTCAAGGTTGTCTTCCGCCCAGGGGCGCACAATCCTGCGGACAATCTGTCCAGACATCCGGAAGCGAACGTGTCTGCCCAACCCCCGGAAGAGCTCTGCTACGTGGAAGCCTTTGTCAACATGATTTCGCAGTCGGCCTGCCCCAAAGCAATGAGGCTGGCGGAGATAGGCCAACCTACCCGGGAAGACGTCACCCTGTCCCGAGTCCATGAAGCGTTGGAGAGCAATAGCTGAGCTCATTACATGGACGGGGCCCGACCCCTCCGGCTGGAGGTCGGCCACGCTCGGCAACAAATATGGCAGGTACGGCACGAGTTGAGCGTGGGGGAAGGAGTCCTCCTGAGAGGTCATCTAATAGTGGTACCTGAAAGCCTACAGAAGAGGATCCTTGCTTTAGCCCACGTGGGACACCAGGGGATGGCGAAGACCAAAGCAAGATTAAGAAACAAAGTTTGGTTCCCAGCTATGGATGCAATGGTGGATGAAATGGTGACGTCATGCCATGCGTGCACAATCACTGGAGGGGACCCTGCGCCGGCACCCGTAATTACTGAGGAGCCCTGCAGCACTCCGTGTACACACCTGAATATGGACTTCGGAAGTTTTCCCGACGGCCGTCACATGTTGGTTATCGTAGATTCATTCTCAAAGTTTCCAGTCGTGGAGGTCGTCACTTCAACAGCGTTCCCACAAGTAAAGGCAGTAATGGACCGAGTCTTTGCACTCATGGGTTTGCCAGCAGAGATCAAATCTGACAATGGACCACCCTTCCAAGGGCGTGAATTTTCAAGACTTCCTGACTGATCTCGCCATACGACACAGAAAGATCACCCCATGTATCCCCAAGCTAACGGGGAGGTACAAAGGCTGATGAGAACTCTCAATAGGGCACTGCGCATAGCCATTGACAATGGGGAAAACCCAGAAGCAGCCCTAAACCAGTTTCTAGGGGCATATTGCCAAACGCCTCATAGCACCACGAAATGTGCCCCGCGCACTTGCTATTCAAAAGAGCCCCCAGAGACAGCATTCCCGCGGATCCAGCGTGGATGCCTGAGCAGAGGGACGAAGAGGCGGTCCAGGCAAGGAGAGAAATCAAAAACCGGAAAGCAAGCGAGGCTCGTCATGCGAAGGAGCCAACAATTGCAATAGGGGACTCGGTGGTAGTTAAGGACCGGTACCCCTGGTGGGAGTTCCGAACACCATATGAACCCAAAGTCTGGACGGTGGAAAAGGTCAAAGGGACAATGGTGACAGCCCTGAGAGGAAATCAATTAGTTACCCGCAATGTCTCCAGTTTCAAGAGAGCCCAGGAAACGGAAGCAGACCCGGGAGCTGATGCGACTCAGGACGCGACACCAGGAACAAACCCCTCGGGGTCATCACCGGCGTGGAGTCCGACGATGGAAGAGCATCAACCGTTGGATCAAGGAGCCTGGGCCAGTCCAAGTTCAACCTATCCAGCCAGGGACAGTGAGGAGGCACAGGAAAACACAACAGAATGTGTGTCATCTCCCAATGGCCGAAGCCTGCGCTACAGCCTCCGACCCAACCCTGGTCCCAGCCAAAGACTCCGAGATTTTGTCTGTGCATCTCCATGAGAAGCAGTTAAGGTGTTCTGATGTCGGACTAAAATGAAGGAGGGATGTAGAGAGCCATCCGGGCTCTCCCCGACAATGTAACGCACAACGCATCCATACACCCCTTGGGGCGGGCTCGCTCCGAGGGCATAAATAAACCCCCGGGAGACCGCTCGTGGTTCTTCCCGCCTTAACCCTCGCATGTGCCTACTCAGTGGGTCACCAATACATACTTACTTGCCGGTCTGCATTCTGCATACATTCTCCGTCACTACTAGGAAATAATGTCAGCCAACAATCGCAGCTCTTAGTGGTGGTCATTGTTGGCCGCAGATTTATTAATATCAATAATGATTATTAATAACAATATTGATAACATACTGGTTGTACAATCTTCATTTGCGAACTCTAGTCATCAATCATGCACATCACATTACAGATTATGACACCTTCCTCTGGTACAGGTGTCTGTCTTTAGTGCACCCATCAGTTCGTAAATGGCACTTGTGTACAACCAGTTCTTAGTCAGTTTATTGGTGTCCCAGTGGTTGGTTGGCCACACCCCTTTTGGGTGTCATGGAGGGGAGCTTCTCTGCCTGGAGTTAGGTCCCCAGCTCGCTACCATTTGCGCCCTGCCGTCCGGCCGGGTCTGGGCCGCGAGTGCCGTCTCCATCTGTTCCTCCCCTCCTTTGTGCGGCCACATCACCCTGCCGTGCGGCATTGAAAAGTGAGTGGCCCTCCTCCTACACACCGCCCACCGGTGTGTTTGGTTAGCCAACGATTGTAGGATTTCCGCCGAACGCCTTCCCCACTGTCCAGCACTGCGACTCTGCTGTTCCTCAGGTGTGGGTGGGTGGGCTTCAAACGATGTCGTTGTCGCGCCGCTCCCCCAGCTCCTTCGAAGACGTTGTGCTTCTGCTGGGGAGCGGCGGTGCTTAAATCCCCCTGAGCCCCCTAGAGGGTCTCAGGTGAAACCCCCTTTGATTGGGGGGTTCAAAGGTAGCAAGGTTGACCATTGGTCGCCCCCCGTGGGCGCCCGGGTCACGAGGTCACTTCCTGTCGGGGCGGCTGGTGCGCACCCCATTTCCGCTGGTTCTGGCCGCTTCGAGGCGCCCAGAACCAGTCCCCCTCCCCCTGTTGGCACCGCGTGGGTTATGGCGCCGGCCCTCGAGCCTCTCCCACCCTACGGGCGGGTGCGGCGGCCTCTGCAATAACCCTCGCATGTGCCTACTCAGTGGGTCACCAATACATACTTACTTGCCGGTCTGCATTCTGCATACATTCTCCGTCACTACTAGGAAATAATGTCAGCCAACAATCGCAGCTCTTAGTGGTGGTCATTGTTGGCCGCAGATTTATTAATATCAATAATGATTATTAATAACAATATTGATAACATACTGGTTGTACAATCTTCATTTGCGAACTCTAGTCATCAATCATGCACATCACATTACAGATTATGACACCTTCCTCTGGTACAGGTGTCTGTCTTTAGTGCACCCATCAGTTCGTAAATGGCACTTGTGTACAACCAGTTCTTAGTCAGTTTATTGGTGTCCCAGTGGTTGGTTGGCCACACCCCTTTTGGGTGTCATGGAGGGGAGCTTCTCTGCCTGGAGTTAGGTCCCCAGCTCGCTACCATTTGCGCCCTGCCGTCCGGCCGGGTCTGGGCCGCGAGTGCCGTCTCCATCTGTTCCTCCCCTCCTTTGTGCGGCCACGTCACCCTGCCGTGCGGCATTGAAAAGTGAGTGGCCCTCCTCCTACACACCGCCCACCGGTGTGTTTGGTTAGCCAACGATTGTAGGATTTCCGCCACGCCGCAGGGAGGCTCACGTCTTTCTGCGGCTCCCCCCTTGCCCCTTGGTTCGTGGCTACCTACATCCCCCCTTTTTTTTTTTTAAAGGCAACCAGCGAGCGCCATTGTGCCCCACAAGTTGCTCCAGAACACCTCCATTCCTTTGTCGGACAGATGCACCCCATCTTGTCCGTAGAGCTCTGGGCGGCCTGGGTGGATGAGGCCGTGCCGGATCGATTCCAGGCCATTGGTCGAGCAAAACTTGTGCATGGCGATATTTAACTTGCGCCTTGCGTTATCCACCGCTTTGTTGGAGTCAGCACCCCTCCAGTGCCTCCTGCTGATCATCTCTGACCAGACCACGGTCGTGGTCCCCAGCCATGCCGCCGCTTTGGTGAGGTCCTTCTGGATGGCTTGGCCCACCGCTTTGCGGCCCAACCGTGTTAGGTCATTCCCCCCGAGATGTATGATCAGCACATCTGGCAGCCACGCTGAGTCCGCCATAAGGCCGTCCAGGGTCGGTAGTAACTGCTCCCATCTCATGCCGGGCCGTCCTATCCAGCGGATGTATGTCGCCTTGGGTCTGCTTTCTTTGTGCCCCACTCGCCGCCACCAGGACTCCATTCTGGATACGAATGAATGTCCCACCACCCAGACAAGCTGCGGGCGTCCCCCTGTTGAGAGAAAATGCTCCATTAAGGTGGCTTTCTGCGCACCGGGTGTGGTCGAGGGAGGGCAAGAACCTTGCCGTGCGGCATCCCAAGGCGGCTGCTCCCCCCCCCCCCCACTACCCTCCCGTTCTTGTTCCTCGCCCTTCTCTTATTACCAGTTTTCCCTTTTTTTTTTTTATATGAGATGTGGGCGTATGTATGACTTGTAGGCCCTGGAACGCCATCTGCCCACGGCCTGGATCCTGTCCTCTGGCATGCCATGCTGCGATGCCGAGGTCGCCGCACCGATCCTGACGGAGTGCGGAGCAAATGATGTTGCCTGAAAACCGGCCTTACTGAGGCCCCGGCGCATTACAGCCGTGAACTGGAACCTGCTCAAGTTCCTTCCATCATGATGTATGAAGAGGGGACCCTCGCCCGCCGGGCGGGCCGCCATGTATTTAAACAGCCAGCACACTGCGCAGAGCCCCGCCTCTGGGATACAATGTAGGCGTATCGTCGTCCCCTTTCGTGCCCTATCCGTTTTGGATTGCCTAAGCGTGAGCTCCACAGCCCTTACCATCGGCTTGATGTCCTTTGCTTGCAGGCAACGCTGTGCCGGGCCTGATTTGTTGGGAGCCACTATCTCACTTACCCGAAATGCTCCAAAGAATGCCGTGATGAAGGCAGCCCCGAAGAGTAGCCGCTCATATTTGTCTGCAATGATGCTGGTTAGGACACTCAGTAGCTGCCCCAGCTTGTCAAAGTCAATGGGGCGCCTGCCGTCTTTCTTGGTCCCCTCAACCCTTCGCCAGCCTTTCAAGGCTGCTTTTAGATAGACAGATGCCGTGGGGTCCTCGCCTGTGTAGAGCCTGGCAAAGTGAGCAATGGCGGCCAGGTGCGCCTGGGCCCAAGACCTTGTTTTCTTGGCATCGAATGCCCATTGCACGAATTTCTCCACTGCTGTGCGCGCCTTTGCTTTGTCCTCCAGTGACTCTATGCCCCCAATTCTCATTACTGTGGCCGCGTATTTCCTGTATCTCCTGTGCGCCTCAGAGGTGAGCGAGTGCCCTAATAATCTGGACAGGTCAACCCCCCCAGGTCCCACAGGTATGTTGGAAAGGGGGTCATCTCCTTGTCCGCCCCGGGTACAAGTTGTCTGAAACGCTTCATCTGGGACCGGGATAGCGCGTCTGCAACTGTGTTCTCTGTCCCTGGCACGTGTCGAGCCTTCAGCTCCAGGTTCCCCTCGAGCTGCAATTTAACCAACTCTCGCATTAGCCTCAACATGTCCGGGCATCTTGCTGCGCCTCTGTTAATGGCCTGCACTACCCCCTTGTTATCCGACCATAATGTGAGTTTCAGGTTCCTTATCTCCTCTTTCCAGACGGTTAGAGCCACTATTATTGGGAACAGCTCGAGGAAAGTGATGTTTTTTGTGAGCCCCTGCGCATGCCACCTGTCTGGCCACTGGCTGGCACACCATCTGTTCCCCAGGACCGCCCCAAAACCCAGGCTCCCAGCTGCGTCCGTGTAGAGGGATAGCTGCTCAGCGGTCACCCAACCTCTTCTCCAGATCAGAACCCCATTGAAATCCCGCAGGAAGTCGTCCCATACCTGCAGATCCTGCCTCACACCCGTGCTCAGCCGGATGTGATGGTGTTTGTGGGCAACGCCAGCCGTTAGCGCGGTCAGGCGCCTGGAAAAGACCCTCGCGGGCGGGATAACCCTAGCCACAAAATTCAGTCTACCTATCACCCCCTGGATATCCCTGAGGGTGGCCTTGCTCCGGCCCCGTAGTTTGGCAATTTCTTCCCTGAATTCCTGCACTTTATCTGGGGGGAGCCTGGCGGTCCCTGCCATGGAGTCCAGTTCAATGCCCAGGAATGTTAGTCTTGTTGTTGGGCCTGTCGTCTTCTCTTTCGCTAGGGGGACCCCAAGTGTTTCAGTCAGGGCTTCGAATGCTGCCAGTGTACTAGCACACATCGTGGATCCTGCCGGGCCTGTGAACAGGAAATCATCCAGGTAGTGCAGCTTCCCGCCTCCTTGGTGCATGTCATGGAGGGCCCATTCCAAGAAGGTAGCGAATTGCTCAAAATAGGCGCAAGATATGGCGCAGCCCATGGGCATGGCCTTGTCGACATACCTGGCCCCTTCCCATTGGAAACCCAGGAGTTGGAAGCTGGTCGGATGAACCGGCAGTAAGCGAAAAGCAGATTCAATGTCCGCCTTGGCCATGAGGGCTCCCTTTCCTGATGCTTTGACTAGTGCGATCGCGTCATCTACTGACGCGTAACCAACCGAGCATGCTTCCGGGTCAATGCCATCGTTCACGGATGCCCCTTCGGGGTATGACAAGTGGTGTATCAGCCTAAATTGACCCTTCTCCTTCTTGGGAACCACTCCCAGTGGAGAGACGACTATACCTGCATGTAGTTCCTTAGGAAGGGGGCCCTCGACTCTACCCAATCTCTTCTCCTTTTCTATCTTTGCGCTTACAACCCGGGGATGTTGCCTCGCTGACTGCAAGTTATTCGCTCCTGCCAATGGTAGCGGGCCTTGAAATGGGATAGTGAAGCCTTCCTCAAAACCCTCCACCAGTGCCCTGGCGTCCGCTTTGTTTGGGTACCTGTTCGCTAATCTGCGCAGCTGTTGCGTATTAATGGGGGACCTAGCCAGCTGGCAATGTTGAATGTCCACTAGAGCCCCGCCCCCACTGGCCTTTGGGCTAGTGCTTCTTGTGTTTCTCTTTCTTTTCACTTTTTGATTCGCGCTTGGAGCCTTTGCACACCACCGCGGCGTGCTCCCCCCCGCAGCTTGAGCATGCGTTCTGGAATTTGCACGAGGAGCCCCATGAACAGTCCCCCGCATCGTATCTCCAGCATATTGCCTTGGTTGCGGGGGGGGAGTTGGATCTCCCCGAGGAATGCTTTTGGTGATTTTTGTTCTTCCCCTTATAGGAAGAAGTCCGAAAGGACTGATCGTATTTGCCCGTCCAGGCTCTCACTTCTTTGGCCGCGAGCATCTTATGAATGAAACCTGACACGTCTTCCTCGTTCCACTCCATCTCTGGGTGCCTCTGCATCTTTAATCTGAACCCTTTATCATATTCCAACCAGGCGTCCCCAGGGAATTGCCTCTGCGCTAAGTGTATGTTGGCCTCGTATAACCATAGGTCAGCTGCGCAATGGGGGAACCTCTCCACTATGATACACGCCATGATTCTGAAAGCGTCTAGCCAATTCTCGAAATTCCGCTCCTTTCTGGCCCCGCGCCTTTCCCTTTTGTCGTCCTCTTTCCTGTCACATGTGGTCAGGTCGAGGCCCTCCAGTTGTATTTCTAGGAGCGAGAATATATCTATGAACTCCTTGCGCCATATCCTCTCCTTCACTGCGAGAGGAATAAGGCACGCGAGCCCCGTGGCTTTCGTCGTCAAGGAGGCAGGCCCGGGAGATGGCCTGGCGTACAGGTCAGTGCCTAGTCCACCCGACCCTGGGCTCCCGGACCCGGTATTGTACCCCCACCCAGGTAGCGGGGAAACCTGCTCACCTTGTGCGGACAGGCTCACCTGCTCCTGTACCCTTGTCTGCCGGGCCCACCCTGGATCAATCATATGCCATGTTAAACACCCTGTGTCCTCCGCGCGCTGTTCCCTAGGCCCCACAGCCCCTTGCCCTGAGCCGTTCAGTAATGCCGGCGCCAGCAATTTCAAGCATTCTTTTACAATGGTACTAATATGCTCACCATTAACTGCTCTGCTGGTCGTCTCGCCCTGCTTGGCGTCGTCTAACCTCGGCGGCGGGAGCTTCTGGCGCACCTTTTTCGGGGGTTTTTCTTGGAAGTCTTCTTCCTTGGCGTGGTCTTGGGCTTCTTGGGTGCTGACGGGCCCGCTTCCTCCTCCGCCTGGCCGTCCGGCCTATTCTCCTTCCCTTTGGCCAAGTGGGGTTGGAGCCAGTCATCGCCGTGTACTGCCGATATCTCGCGGATTCTCTTCAGCACTTCCGCCATTTCTTCTGGCTGCTCTTCGGTCATGTTGCCCTCCACCCCCTGCTTCTGCGTCAGGCCGTATGTAATGGCACCGCGTGATGCGTGTGCCGTCAGCGGGCTCTGAGCACGCTGTGCCCTTTTTCCGGGTTAGCTCCGCCTGATGCGTGAGGTTTCGAGGGGAGGGGAGGCCGAGCAGGCGCTTCCGCGCTGTGCGGCGTGCTCGCCCACGTGATCGGCGGGAAGGTGTGGCTCGCTCCGGCTGCGAGGTGTTTTCTTTAGCGGGCTGCCCTCTGCGCCGCTGGGTTGTGTCGCTAGGCCCCTGGCCTGATTTCTGCGGGCTGATATCTGCGCCGCTGGGTCGGAAAGGAATCCCGGTCCCACCTTCGAACTTCCTTGCCCGTGGATGTCGTTCGTGCGGCGTCGGGTTCTCAGGGAGCTGGGCCGGTAACCTGGAGGGCGCGCTGCTCTGCGGAATCGTCCTTCTGCTTTGGCAGTCCTCCGTCGTCCCTTGCCACAGTCGGTCCTCTTCAAACGATGTCGTTGTCGCGCCGCTCCCCCAGCTCCTTCGAAGACGTTGTGCTTCTGCTGGGGAGCGGCGGTGCTTAAATCCCCCTGAGCCCCCTAGAGGGTCTCAGGTGAAACCCCCTTTGATTGGGGGGTTCAAAGGTAGCAAGGTTGACCATTGGTCGCCCCCCGTGGGCGCCCGGGTCACGAGGTCACTTCCTGTCGGGGTGGCTGGTGCGCACCCCGTTTCCGCTGGTTCTGGCCGCTTCGGGGCGCCCAGAACCAGTCCCCCTCCCCCTGTTGGCACCGCGTGGGTTATGGCGCCGGCCCTCGAGCCTCCCCCACCCTACGGGCGGGTGCGGCGGCCTCTGCAAATCCCGTAATTCCTGTGTCCAGTGTCCCTGTCTGTCAGCCTTTGTCCTGAGGCCTAGCCGGGCGCAGACCCGATTACCACAGTCGCCAAACAGTCCTCACAAGTACCACGCATCAGGGCCCCAGGGCGTTAGTCTAGCGCATTTCAGTGTGGGGATCCGCATCACCGCACTGAATGCATTTGTCTAGTATTATAGCGCTTCTCAGCTGTCAATGCAGAGTCCTGCTATAATGTATCATATCACGACTAGCCTGAGAAGCAGTAGCGCGATGCGCGCTGCTCCGGGCAGGCTAAAAGGCTGGCAGCTCGGAGCTCTCGAGCACTGCTCTCTTCGCTACAACAATGTACCCAAGTTGGACACACCCACTCCCCGGCCGATACACAAGAGTAGCTGAAGTCAGTCTTTGCCCAGCCAATCATTGGGGGGTGAGAGTCAAATGCGGCGGTAGGAGGCAATCAGGCTGAAAGCCAGCTTCTCATCGCCCCCGCAGCCGTCAGTTAGAATGATCATGTGGATGGGATCCTGTCCTGGCTGCATGACTTGACTGCAGCTAACAGGGCCGCCGAGCCTGCATGATCATCAGTAAGAGCCAGAGTGAGCAGCCCGCAGATTGTATTTATCCAAAAGTAATTGCAGTAGTAGTTTTTGGCAAGTTTGCCTTGCAATTTGGCGGTGGCAAATAGTAAGCAGGAGGAGCAGCTGGGGTGCTTGTGCCCGGCTCCTCCCTCCCGCTCTGCTGCTGTCCCCTGGCCCTCTCCTTTCCTCGCGGTTTTGCCTAGCTCATCTAATGGAGTCGCTGGAAATGAAAGTTGCCAGTGAGTTCTCGGCAGGACCTGATTTTTGACAGCTCAGCAGCTTTGGGTGTGTAGAGACCCGTGCAAGCCATTAATAATAGCAGGCGGCAGCACACTTGACCCCGGGGTTCCCTAGCTTGAGGCGTGCATTTTGAAAACCTTTGTATTTCAAAGTCAATTAGAGTGATGCTTATCACTCTGCAGCAAAATAGAAATAAATGTGTGCTTAGTGCTTCTTTTGTCCAAAAACTCAAGGTTCTCGTTCCTGGCTTGTAAATTATGGCAGCTGAATTGGTGAAGTGGAGCCGTATGTGCAGAGGTCGGTGTTAATTGTGAAGCGCTTTTAAGCTATTGTGAAGCAGCCTTTCGCTTCCCAGCTTAATTCCTTTTGCTTTCGCTTCGTTGCATACAATGTTGCTGTTTTTTGCGAGCATGTGCTTAAAAAATAAAGCTTCATGTTTTTAAGCCATTCTGATGATTGAGCCAAACACATTGTTGTGCAAATTACAATGAAATAACTGGTAACTTTAAACTATGCATGTTTGAATTAATATGTTGCAAACTTTGGCTGTACACTCAGTTCTCCTAGATACACAGGCATAATACCGTGCTGTTGAACTTGAAAGGCCCAGTGACCCTTCATGAAAGTGCATTATAGCTTATGTATAGCACAGGATATCCGCCACCCTCAACCTGTGCCCCAGCCCGGCCCCCAGTAATTGTTGACAACAATAAAACTCCTCATGAACACCTGCACTGAGTCCGGGACTAGAGGCTGACAGGTGGTGTTTAGCGCACGCACACCTCTCGTACACCACCGTGACCAGTTCTGCACTGAGAACTGTACATCAGCTGAAAGTGGGGGAGGCATTTTTCAATTCTCGCCTAGGGCAGCAAAACACCTAGAAACGGCCCTGTTGACCACTAGGAACTTACGTTGTGCCTCCTGCACTGCAGCAGTGAAGTCGGGGAAGATGGTGAATTCCAAGCCCTTGTAAGGCAGTGGTTTATTCTCACGGGCTGATTTGAGCGCCGCGTCTCAATCTCTGTAAATGAAGAGGAGGGTGTTATTGATGGAGCAAGGATTCGCACGTAAAGCGACTTGCTCTCATTCATGAACCTCGCCTAACTCGTAATAATATTAATTCAACCTGTCTGTCATTTATCTCGCCTTTTTCCCCAACACGCGGGTGTCCCTAGGAGGCTTGCCTATGTGTCTTTTTCATCCTAACCATGCTTGCATATTACAGAATGGCCGCTTCGCAGAAATCCAGTCTGCGCATGCGTCGGTCATACCAACGTGATGTGACGCACTCGCAATTTGGAGGGATGTTTTCGCTCATGCGCATTACTGTTAAATATGGCCACTTGTCTTTAACCATGCTCTCTGCTAGCTCACGCTGCTTCTGCATATCTGTCTTTCCCGCATTAACCCCCAATGCTATAGATATTATAAAGTAAGGGGGTGCAGTGAAGCTTTCATGTTAGAGAGTGTATTTTTTTTTCTGTGTCTCTAATTTGTTTTCGCTTACTTTTCATGTAAACGCATCCATGGGCCTGGGACGGGGAACTGACTCCATATTTGAAGCTCGTAACTCCCCACTCACGTGATAAGGGAAACTCCCAACTGCGCAGAAGCAGAGACAAGCCAGCTGGCCTTCGAAGCGAGATGCTCCTGGGAACCTGCTCCATGGCCTAGGAGAGGACCCGAATTGTGTATAAAATGTATCAACGTGTGTGATTATGACTGTATGCTCTATTGTTTTCCCTTCACGTATACCCTGGGAACCGGAATGTAAGGGGTGGGTACTGTCATTTGAATATTAAACATGGGAACGCAGAATTTAGGAGGTGACAATGACCTAACCACCTCTCCTGACCAATCATAAGTTGGGACCTTGTCACTTGCAACATTTGTGGGTGGTCTGGGGGTCCCAGAAAAGTATTACTAGTCTAGTTTAGTTTAGGGAAATTGTCCGACTTGTCCGAGTAGCAGACCTGTCACTGACCCTACAAACTCTATAGGTGATTGATACAGAGCGCTGCGGAGCACTCTGTCCGTACTTTCCACAAACTCCAAGGGGTGGAAATTAGTCCTAAGTGCTGGCGGAGCACTTTACTGGGAGATTCGAAAACTCAATCGGGGTTACTGGCGGATTCCGTGCAGAGAGGGGGTAACGCAGGCGTTGCATCCGAAGCTGCAGGTGTTGGTCGTGCCCTTTGGTGAGCCCAGTCCTGACCCAAATCCTGAGGGGTATCCTGTCCTGACTGTCCATGAGCTGTACCTGCTCACCTACTGGCATTCTGAATCCTTGAGGGTCCTTGTCCTCGCCTTTACCCAAGCTGACCCTTGGCCAGGGTTGGTCCTCATTCCCGTCCTAGGTAAATATTCAGTGTGGGTGTCTGTCTAAACTTTACTCCTACCTTTCCTCTTCTTAATAAAGCACTCTTGCCTGTGGTATTTCCCTATCACCTTTTGAAAGTGACTTTTATGCAATTGTTCATTAGTAATGTTCCACTTCTTTCCCTACCTTTAGGATATTATTAAACTGACTGCTTATTTTAGCTTGTTCCATTATCCCTTCCCTTTAGTATGATTGATGTGAACTTAGTAAGAATAGCATAAAGTTTAGGAATTGTTTAAGAAAATTAGTGCACATAGTAGGTCCTTCTCACGTCCCCTGCCTTAGTTTAAATTCGTACTAAATAGCAAGTTCCCTAAATGCTCAAACCCCGTAGTGTTCCTTAGTACTCTATGGTGCTTGCCTTAATCCATAGTTACAATTGTGTTTTGATCCTGATTTTTGATGTTCTGATTTGTATTTGCCTTATACTCATGGCATATTCATTCTAAATTTCTCTATATAAAACTTTGAAAACCCATCAGGTGTCTGTGGTCATTATACATCACAAAGTGTTATTAAATGTACTGAACGTGTAAGGTATTCTACTCCTTTTTAGGAATCTAGTTACCTGTCCACTGCTAGCTCCTGATCCATCAGGAGAAATGTGCCTGTGGTAAGTCAGGTACATGTATAGTAAGTGGTGAGAGAGTCACCCCCTGAATTAATCATAGTAGCGTGGAAAGATTCACCCGGTTCATGCAAACACAGTTGTCATATGCATGCCAGGGCCCAGTGCGTGGAAATTGGTAATCTAGTGACCCGGGTGACCTGCGCTCTCTATCAGTAATTTTCTGGTAGCAGTAGTATGGTTAGGACTAGTTAAGATAGGTAGATAAGATAGTTAATAAATAAACCGTGAAAATAAAAATGTGCTGCTAAAATTTCAATGCTGCTATATTGACTACATTGCTTCAAATATTGCTCAAAGGGTGTTGAAAAGGTTATAAAACGCTTTAAATGATTTCTTTGCATTGCTGCTATAAATATTATATGTAATATTAACAGAATTGTCCGTAAGTGTTTTATGTTGTCCGAATCCCCGGGGAAGTCTATAGCTAACGGTGAGCAGAATCCGGTTAGCTGAGGAGGTCGCTTGTTGTGAGTTATTAGTATGTATGTATGTATGTATGTATAGGCATTTATATAGCGCACTACTTACCCGGAGGGTCCCAAGGCGCTTCGACCGCTGCGAAACCCTTCCTGGCTTGCCTGAGAGATGATCCCTTAATGGGTATCTCCAGGGTGAGACCAGGCATCCCCGGCGGTCTGGTGGGGCCGTTAGTGAAGATGAGGCAAGCTAATGCCCAGAGTTGCCGAGTGTGATGCATGGTTAGGAAGGACCGGAAGCGCTAATTAGGATCTTTTTACTTGTATAAATGATAGCTACGAGTCCTGTTGTATAAAACTTCCATTGTGATATCATCTAGTAAGGGTCACATGCGGAAGGAGTAGTAGGGTCTCCGAAGCTTGAATGGTAAGCAAGGTAGTCCGCTGGTGAAAGCCTGACTTAGTATATATCTCGGAAAGAAGTGGATAAGTCAGAGGAGTAGCAGGTTCTATATTGCTCGTGTGAGAGGTTAGGCAGAGAAGTCTATCCAAAGTGAATGAAAAGTAGACAGAAGTGGTTTACTTGTAGTGAGAGGAAAAACTTCTTTCTTTTTAGAACACACAGACATAGCGGCGAACGTTATATATTGTTAACTAAAATAAGCACTTGCACTTTAAGAAAAATTCAAAGTTTCCGTTACCTTGTAAAGGAGGGAGTCAGTCGGAAGGCTGCCCTGACGTCACTCCGTGCCGCGCTGGTATTGGTCAAAACAGCGGGTGTGTAGTGAAGCTGAAACTGTAAGGGAGGGGTGAGTGCCGGAGCGTGAGACTTCGTCTCGCGAAAGGCCTCGCACCCATTGGACAGGAATTTTTTGTAATCACAGTGTTGATTGGTTGTTGCGAAATAGAAGTCGCGTTAGCATTGGAAGCACAAAAGTAAACAAAATTAATCAACAGTAGCTTGAGAAGAGTTTGGAAAGGTGTATGTGGTATCCTGAGTTTATACCTAATCCACAGCACTTAGGCTTCTATAAGGAACAGATTCTACGAGGTAGACCGCGCATAATGTATGGAGTTAAGAGAATATTGTCCCTTGCCGACAAGATTAAAAACTATTTCAAGAAAGACAAGCCCATACGAACCAGGGAGGGTGTGATCATTCCCCCGCCAAATACTCCTGCCTCCTTCATGATGTTTGATAAAGGGTATCATACCTGCGTATGGTTGGAGAATTGGGTAAAGTATACGGAAGATGATGGGATCTTAGCATTCCCCCTTGATGGTACCTTTAATGGCAGAATCTTGTTTAATTTAAGAACCCGAATGAATGAATTGCATCCCCGACCCAGATTAACTCAATACGAAGCATTAGAGGAATGGGAAATTGAAGCCCTAGAACGAGACAGACCCAGAATGGATAAGGGATTGAGTAGATGGTATCCAAAGGTCCAAAAAGAAACTAAAGAGAAAAAGATGAAGCAATGGAGACAGAACATGATGGTTGAGGGATTGTTTCCAATGTTTGGGGTACTCGATCAAGGGAAAGGGAAATGTACGGAGAAAACCCGCCACTTAATGGCTATGGGGGACTCAGAAGATGAACACCTAGAAGATTTATTGATGAAAAATCCACCTCCCTATGTTGCAGAGTCAGACTCTTTGAGTTCCCAAAACCCATTTTCTAAATATCCTAGATGTCGGAGGGCCAGTGAGACAGATGTAACTGGTACGGAAAGTAAAGCCAGTGATAGTGATGGGTTTTGCAGACCTAGTTCCGCGGTCCCAAATTACCGACCTTTTGGGGAAGGCCGACCAAGTTTGGTCATTCCGACTGCCCCAAGTATTTACCCTACATTGGTACCCCAAGTGATGCATGACAATTCCTCAGAAAGGGTTTTGCATGAGCGAGAAAGGGAAGCCCTGATTAAACAGCAAAAGGATTTAGTTCAGACCATAGTCCAGATAAATCCCAGTCCGGATTCACTGACTATCCCAGTAACTATTGGTCCCGCTATACCTCTTTACGGGGATAGACTGGCTAGTCCAAGAACTCCTATTATTACTCCAATTGTACCACCCCCAAGAAAAGAGCCGCTCATAGTCGATGATCAAGAAAGTGAATGTGAGTCTGTGATCTCTTTAATGGATCTGCCCATAAGGGAACCGGGAACAAGTGTGCCAAGGGCGATTGAAACCACTTCAGGGGTCAGGAGTGCCACTGTAGTAACTCCAGAAGAATTGGATAGATGGACCAAAGAGTTAGAAAAGGATACCCCAAAGGACACGCCTCAACCCAAACCTTTAGAGATCTATAGACTAAGGATAGAAATAGAGGAACTTATGACCGGTAATGTGGGATTGGACAGATTGAACACCCTCAGTGAGGAAGAATTGCTGTTTATCAGCAAAAGCCTTACACGGAACACCAGAGTGCTCCATGAGAGATTGATGGACACGGCTGCTGACATGGGAATTGATGTTAGTCGTTCCAAAGTCCTTCAGAAACCTTACAGAGCAGATTTTTCCGATAAAGACTTAGAGAACATGAATGTGTCAGGGAAACAAACCCAAATAAAGGAATTACTGAAAATCCTACAGAAATGGGGAGATGTAGAAAAATGGAAAACCAGGTGGGCAAAGAAAAAGGAAGATAGTAGGGCTAAACCCACGGCTTCAGAATACGTACTGAAAGAAGTAGGGCCAGCAGAAAAATTATGTCCCATGAGAGAAGTACCTGGAGGAAAATATGTCCATGTCCCTTGGTCCCGACAAGATATTGTGTCATTTACTAATGACTTCCCAAAGTTATGGGAGAAACCAGTCGACTGGTATAGACAGGTCGAACGTTTCATAAAGGTTCAGAAATGTCTTCTGAAAGACCTGGATGGGTTTTTCGACATCGTGGTGCCTGTAGATTTATGGACCGAATGCAAGATTGAAATTGATTGGCCCAGTGATGAATATGAGAGAGACTCCAAAACCGGAGCTCCCTCACCTGAGGTAATGAGGAAATATGATCAAGTCATACAAAACCTGAAGAAAAAGGTGCCCGCAAAGGAAACTGATTGGACCCGGATAGATAGAACTACCCAAGAGCGCGATGAAACCGTCCACTCCTTTTATGAAAGGTTACTGCAGGTGTTCAAAACTTACAGTGGAATTGATAATGTGGACATGAAGGACATGACCTATTTCAGTTATCGATTCGTGTTAGGATTAAGACCTGAAATATCCCAGTGGATTCGAGATAATAAAATCAGTTGGCAAGGTAAGCCCATAGATGATGTCCTCAAGTATGCCAAATACTGCGAGGATGAGATAGAGAATAATAAGAAAGCCCTAAAGGAAAAAGTCATGTGGGCACAAGTGAAATTGGCTGAACAGCAAGAAAAACAGTTAAGTAAATTGAATAATAATAATAATGCACAAAATCCCACTACTGGGGGAGGAGGGAAGCCCCGGGTGAAAATGAGTCGAGAGGAGGCTATGAAGAAGTTCCCCTGTCACGGGTGCGGTCAGATAGGGCATTGGAGAGACGAGTGTCCACATTTGCTGGCTGGTAATGCCCCCGTAAATGGTTTAAATCCACAGGTGCAGAAAGAGGGGACCCGAAAGAACCAACAACAGGTAAAGCAGCCTCCGTTGCCTCGCGCTCCTAGACAAAGTTATAAGAATCAGGCTCAGCAGAATGAGAGGGTCAAAGTATGGGAAGGAGAGAATGAGAGAAGTGCAGCAGCTTCGCAGTTCATGTGGTTTTACTTCTTTGGGGAGGGAGGGGCGGGATGGTGGTTGCCATGCTGTCTCTAATTGGTTGGACGGAGTGGGTGCGCTTGTGAGGGGCTCAAGGTGCGATTCAGCCAAGAAGTCTCTGGGGAAATGATCTAGACTACTGAGGCAGAACAAGTGTTGACGACTTTGGTGAATGTTGTGTTTAAGCTCAGTGGTTGATTAGGGTGTAAGCTATTGTCCCATTAGTTAAGGTGAATAATGTGTCTGACCTCAGTGGGGGTGGTGGTAGTGTTGGCTATTAGCCTGTGTGTAGGCGAGATCGGCGTGGTGAGTAGACCAGGGGCTTTTTTAGGAGCAGTAGCCAAAGCGTCGCCAGGAATGGAAGACATGTGGGGTGACCCTGTTCAAGGAGCAGTCCTTAGTAGCCCTAGATCGATTGATCAGGCGATTATGGAGGGGGGCACAACTTCTCCTACAGAGCCCTGTTGGAAATAGTTACCCGTAAAAATTAAAGGAAATAGTTACCCTGCACTAGCTGACATCAACTCTTTTCCAGGTTGGTTAAGGAGGAATAACCTCTTCTACACTTTTAGTGCAGGCAGAGAAATAGTAAATGGTGGCTAGTCCTACTCCTCTGTTCACAGTCCACAATCCACCCTTAAATGGATCAATGTTTCACAATAGAAAATAGTGGTTAGTCAACAAGTTAGCACATGACATTCATGAAAATAAATAGTGGCTAGTCCTACTCCTCTGTTTACAGTGAGTGAGTGATGGGCGGACTCGGGCGTTCCTGAAGAGTTGGGGATGAATGGCCGCCATCTTGGGGAGAGGCCTGTTGTTTTTGTGAGGCTGTGTATTCTATGCCTTCAGAGCTTAATATGTGTGGCACTGGTCTGTTGATTCGTAGACCGGGACAGCGATCCCGAAATATTCGTCTGGAGAGGCAGGTTGGGGAAGCTAAGGGGACTTGCACCTCAGCGGGCGTCTGTTTTGCATTTACAATGATGCCATCTTCTGGTCAGGCACAAGGAATCGAGGCCAGAGACTCCCATTGTAGTAGCCAGATGGGGTTCTTTTTTTTGCGCCTTACCGGTCCCGACCAGCGCACCCTTGTGATCTTGATACTTTATTTACACGCTGCTGTCCTGTTACTCAGGGCTTTTCTCCATCCGTCTCGAGGGTGTCAGGAAGCATCCGATTCGTCCATTGTCAGCTGTAGGCATTTGACCGTCCAGGGTCTTGCTAGATTGCCGTCCCGAATTTCTTTGCAAAAGCAGTTACGACTTCCTTTAGGTTCAAGCTGTATGGGATCATCTTCTGAGGAGTCCGCAGTGGCTGCCTGATCTTCTTCGATGCAGGGGCAGCATGCTTTCGCTTCTTGATGGAGTCTCCACAGTGCGATCCCGGGTCGCCTTCTTGGGGGTATTCGACCGGTGAGTCACCCTTGCATTTTATCGATGTAGAGGAGGTCGTAGGTGGGGGGCAGCTGGGATTTTCATGTTTTAGTGATCCCTGAGTGCCAGAGCTCTTTCTCTGACCCCTGCCCCTGCGTGCATCATGTAGGCCTTACCGCAATGAATGGCGTGCAGCCCGCCAAGGATATAACTGGTTGGAGAGCGGTGCGGTAACCAAGGGGCCGACCCCCAGACAGCGGCCAACAAGATCCTGCGGCAGGAGCCGAGAGAGGAATCCGGGTGGCAGGAGCCGAGAGAGGAATCCGGGTGGCAGGGCTCATGGCCACTAGCGCATGTCCCAGCAGATTATTTTTTTTTGTATTGATTTATTAAGAACATACAACTACAGGAGACAGCATTACAGTATTATGTACACTTAATACACTTTGTGATCAGACGGTTAATGATTCCAGTTTCCAACAGATCACAGAGCCAATGCAGACCCCCGTACATTCAACTCTACAACAGAACAAACTCAATATTTATATGATCCATTGGCAGGCATACTCTGTCTTTACTACTAACTGATTGAAATTTACATATTCAAAGTGTAAGAGCTGTGGACTTCAACTAGAATTCTCGTTCTGCTTGATGTCAACTGGTGAGACATCACAGTTGTCTGAGGTAGTATGTCGGTAATTATTATGCAGTCCCCAAAAGTTTTTAGACCTGTTGCGTGGGGGAGGAGATGGCTGAAGAGTTCTGTCTGCGTGCTACAGTATGTCATGTCTATTTTCTACTGCTGGGTTGTGGGCAGTGGGCCACGAGACCAATTGATCACCACCCTGCGTTTGCAGCCGTAGTCCCAGATCAATCAAACGCCTAACCCCCTTTGGTATTGATTTAGAATAGACCAATAATGCCAGGGTTGGGTCAGGATCCAGCAGTATCTTAGAAATGTGGCTTAATTCTTTAAAAACATATACCCAGTAAGCTGCGATGCCAGGACGTGCCCAGGAGAGGTGAAGAAAGTCGGCCAATTGTCCATGACAGCGGTCGCATGCGCCATTATCCCGTAACCCATATCTATGCAGCCTCTCTGGGGTGTAATATATCGGATTCAAATATTTAAAGTGAATCAGACGATGTCTACCATTAAGAGAGACTCTTTTGGTGCTAGTACAGCAATATGTCCACATCTATTTCCATGTCCAAATCGTGCTGCCACGCCAAGCGGGCCTTTGTATAATGATTCGCCCTGTAGGACATTGATATGTTATGAAGTTGAGATATTATAATCTTTGGGGAGGCTGCACCTATAATGTATGTCAACGCCAGTAGTTCCAGAGGCTCACAATAATCACCCCCTAGTAAGTCTCTCAATGCAGCGTGTGTTCTATAAAATTGGAATTGCGTCAATGTGGAAGATGCCGGTTCAACATCACGAAAATCGTCTCATTTTTTGGAAACCCCTTCTACAAACAGGTCCCCGACTGTATGTACGCCTATAGTGTTGAGTGCGCCCATGTCTCCATTATCTTTGCAAGGTGCAAGCCACGTGCACCATTCTAGTCGGGCTTTTAGAGAGTAAAGAATCACTCCAGCCTGCTGTTGCAATAGATAGTGCCAGGCGTGTGTTGTAGAATTGATAGAATCTAAAATACTTGTGCTCCGGTCAGCTGGCTGAAACATCCTAGCTGGCAGTGGGAGAAGTGTTGCTACCTCCGTTTCAGTTCTAACCAATAATGAGCGTGCACGCATTGTGCCTTTCTGTAATATAAATCAAAATCTGGAGCCCCCAGACTACCCATGGAATATGGCAAAACCAGTATCTTCCACATTACATGCGGTTATTTACCTGTCCATGCCATTCTCACCATCAGCGATGTAAGTCGGTCAAAGAAACCATGGAATATTGGCAAATAAAAACAATAGTGGTAAAACCACCATTTTCATAATGGATATTCTACCCAGCCGGGACAATGGGAGTTTAATCCATCTTTTAACATTGTCCTCAAGTTTACTAAAGGTCACCCCATCATTTTCACTAAACAGAGTCTGTGTGTATTTTAACGCCCAAATAACGTACTTCTTCCGTGGTCCATACTAGAGGGTAATCCAGGTCAAATTGAGAAGTGCATGGTGTAAGTGGGCAGACAATTGATTTCGGCCGCTTAACTTGTAGGCCAGATAATGCTCTGAAGCGCACCACCTCTCGAAGTACTGCTGAAAGATTGGATTCAGGGTGTCTAATGTAAAGGAGTGTATCATCCTGTATGTTGAAACTATAATTTTGTAGCGTGGAAAGCTTATACCCCGGTTTTGATGGTATTCCTGCAGTGCACTTGCCAATGATTCTGCCCCTAAGGCATAAAGCAATGGTGACAACGGGCAGCCTTGCCGCGTGCCCCTGGAGATATGTATTGCGTCTGTGACTATATTGCCTATTTTGATCATGCCCGTGGGTTTACTATAAAGAATGTCTAGCAGCTGTAGGAAAACAAGCCCCACTCAAATCCTAGTCAGCACCTGTGACATGAATGACCATTCAACTGAGTCGAATGCCTTCTCTATGTCCAAGAAGACTGCAGCGGCTGGTGTATCAGGTCTAGTGTGCTGCAGGACTCCAAAGACAGTGCGGATGTTTTAAGTTAAATTCCTCCCAGGGACAAACCCCGCCTGCTCCAGCACTACCAAGACTGGCACAAGTGGAACTAGTCTATTGGCGAGGATCTTAGCAAACAGCTTAGTGTCCACATTAAGTAGGAACGGGACAGTACGAGGCACATTCCTCCTGGGACTTACCGGGTTTAAGAAGAGCTACAATCACTGCTTCGGACATAGAAGGTGGCATGGTGCCCGAAAAGCAAATTTCATCACAGAGCGTAGTTAGTTGTGGGAGCAATAAATCAATAAATGTCTGATAGAACATGACAGTAAGGCCATCAGAGCCTGGAGCACCCCCTGCCCGCATGCTGTCTAAGGCTAACGTTATTTCATCTCTCTCTATGGGCCTCATAAGGAATTCCCTGTGCGTATTAGTCAGCCACGGTAGCTTAATATGTGCCAGATAGTCAATAATGTCTTCTACTGAGGCTGCGTTCCTAGGGGCATATAGCTTAGAATAATATTGCCGGAATTTGCCCGCTATCTCTTTTTTATCCAATAAGCATGTACCCTCTTTCGACCTAATGCACACAATTTTTGTGGCCTCCCTACTTTTTTTTAGCAACTGTGCTAATGTTGCTCTCACTTTAATCACCATATGATCTAGCTGTGGCATATTTGCCCAGATGTTTCATTTCTTCATCCGCCTCAGTATTGTATTCTCCCAACAATACAGCCAGCTCCCTATCTGCCATATCGTCCTTGCCTATCAAGAGACGCTGCTCAGTAATCTTAATCTTCCCCTTGGAATCAGTTAGATATTTGCGTATGGATCTGAGGACCCCCGAATGCTTCGATATCGTGATCCCCCTGATGTAAACATTGAAGGATTCCCAAACAATCTGAAAGTCTTCGACTGAGCCCGCATTCTTGTCAAAAAATAGCTCTATTGCTTCGGCCAGTTCTTCTTTAACCCCTTCCATGCTCATGACGGAACAGTTCCGTCATGAGGATAAGGTGGCATGTGCTTATGACGGAACCGTTCTGTCATGGTTCCATAGCCCCAATGGAACGTTCAGCACCGGGGGAAAATCCGCATAGCACAGAAGGGGTTAAAAACTGCGTCCGGTAGAGAGTAGGGGGGAATCTCCAGGTGAATGGGGGAATGCGCCTACAGGGCGTGTCCAACACCAGTAGAATCGGGGCGTGAGCGGAGAGTGTACGAGGCAACACTTGGCAAGTACGGACCCTGTCGCAAAGTGCACTAGCCGTAAGGAAATAATCTATGCGAGTGTGAATATTATGATATGCAGAATAGTGTTTGTAGCCCCCATGCTGTGGATGCGACTATCGCCATATATCATGCAAATCAAACCTGACTAACAGACTGTCAATCTCCCTGGCAGCTGCAGAGGAACGTCTTATGGGCCCACCTAATCTATCTAATCCGGGGTACTGAATCAATTATAAGTCTCCCCCCATAGTTGTATATCACCACAATGACAGCTCACTCTTTGTGCTAAATCAATGAAAAATTCTGGGTTATCAAAATTCGGGCCATATATATTGTCCAGAAGTAGATTCATGCCCTTTCCGCTACATCGAGTGAGCACGTACCTGCCATCAGCGTCAGTCGTCAGTGGAGTGATATTTAGGGTCGACTTGGGAGTACCCCATGTAAGAACCCCACGCACATGCATGGTGAAGCCTGCAGCATGGACATTACCAAGTAAGCCTCTATTACTTAGCATAGGGGAATTGAGTGGTAGATGAATTTCCTGCAACAACGCCACATCTATGGAATGCCTCTTCAAATGTGACAGTACTTTGCGAGTTTTCCTATGATTATTCAGGCCTCTAACATTCCACATAAGTATTCTAAGAGTATCTACATCGGAGTCTTGCACGTTCTCTGTCAGTCATGGCCTAGTGTCATTCAGTGTGAACATTGCTCAGTGTTGCACAGTGCATTAGATTTATACAGTAGACAGCAAAACTTAGCGTTTGCTTATAACATTGGCTGTGTCCCAACTCCCTTCCCCCCCCCCTCCACCCACATCGAGGCCCCCCCAACCAGGACCTGATAAAAAAAGACCCAACATATCCCACAAAAACAAACTGTCATATTAGTGTTCCAAAGCGATTGGAAGGCACCCAGGGCACACCAAGAAAAAGTGCATCAGTAGTCTGGCAAAAAGTGGGGGGGGGAGGGGGTTACTGCAACAGAAACCCACACTCCTTCACATGGTTCCGGAATGAGATCTGCTGTTGGTGTTAAACGTTTACTGAATACATAATTTGGAAGCACTTCATATTATGAGTGACCAACTTGTAGAGCACACTCAACAACCTGGATTGTCTCGCCACATTATTTAATACATGTCCTTGTTATTGAAACCAAGGTTGTGATTTTTGTCTGAAGTGGATGAAAGAATCAGTCACCATGCAGAAATTCAAACAAGCGGCTTGCAATACCCTACAACAAGCATTTGGCTGACTGAGCTGACTTAGAACAGGGACTATTGCACGCAGGTCAGGTGCTCACCAAAAGCCTGCTATTTCCCTCTAAATAATGGAATACTGTCTTCGATAAGTTACAGCAAAGCAAAGTCCAGGGCACACATGGAGAGTATCAAAATGGTTCTGTGCGATTTAGTGTTCAAAACAGTATATTTGATCCACACCAGGGATGCACTTTGTATCCATCCCTCTATGTGATGAAAATAGAGGCAGGTGAATATACACCCTTCACCCACAAAGTATGGAAACTTCACCATCTATGAAGATGCTGACGCTTCCCAGGATCACCAAGGCAAAGTATTAGCCCCTTACCGTGAAATTTGTACATCAGACTTTTTTCCAGCCTCAGGGTGTTCCAGCCTTTGGTTTTCCAAGGTACAACAGTTGACATAAAAAGGTGGAGACTGGGGTGACGCTCCAGCTCTGGAAGCAATGTCTATAAGGGTGTAGGACCAAGTGACTTAGCTCGGTAGCAGGAGATGGTGTATAATGTTAGACCCAGAATCTGATTAGCAAACATGTTTAAGGAAGGGTCTCTGGGGGAGACCACAGCCACCAACCGAAAGTCGCCACAGTAGGTTTGTCACTGCTGCAAAATTCTGCTGAAGCTGCTATTTTGTTTAATTACTTTGCAATATCACACTATGCACAATTAAAACATGATGTAAAGTTCCATGTTGCTCGAGCCTGTAACCCCTTTAAAAAAAATGTAAAGTAGCTAAATGTAGCAATTTCACAGAACGTGCTGTATAATTTGCATTCTTTGAATTTATACTTTGTTTTACCCAGCTGCATGGTTTAAACAATACTGCCCAATAATTTCGTACTCCATTGCTGCTTGATTCCATTGACTCTACCTACAAGTGGAATCAACATTTTTAACATTTGTTAATAAGGATTATTATAAATAAAAAGGATGTAAAAAATAAAATCAACATATTTACCTGTGACTTTTATTTCATTGTCTTGTGAAGCACTCTGTATGCTAATTTGCATTTAAGGAACACTGATTTAATACCTAAATAGTGTTCACGAAGTAGTAATTAGGAGATAATTCTAAAATCACTCAGCATGTTGGACCTTTCTGACAAAAAAATTAAAGCAGAAATAGTGTGTATATTCTTGAGGTACTTGGCAATCATTCTTAAAACACCAGGAGCAATTTCATCATGTTAAAAAGAAACTGTGCTTGTGGAGTTTTGGTTGTTTAGTTTCAAATTATCCTCACATCATCAAATACAACGGGACTATATGAAGTCATCAGATACTCATTCTTAAATCCTCCTGAAGTCATCAGGAAAAGTCACACCTTGTGTAGTAATCGGATACCCATTTTGAAATCCTCCTGAAGTCATTAGGAATAGTCACACCTTGTGAAGTCATCAGATACTAATTTTCAAGTAATTTGCGAATCATCAGGCTCAAGTTTCTAAGCTCTGCTGATGACGTCAAGAGCTTGATGATGTCTGAGGATGTGAAAATGACTTCTACAGTAGTTTGATGATCAACCAATGACTCTGGGATGGCTTCTAAAGTAATCCTGTTTGAACTGAGCCCTCACACGGCCATTTTCGGTGCCGGCAAGCTCCGCCCCCTCCCTATGTCCCAGAAGATCATGGCAGTGAGCAGTAGGCAGCCGGTGTTCTATAGACGAGTGGACCCCATCGAGCTGTGTACCCCTTTCACTCTGCGCATGCATATTAATGGTGCACATGCTTGTGAGAAGTTGGCCTGGTATATGATCACTATTCTAGTGAGCACCTTGTACCAGTCCAAACAACCCTTATGGTGATGGTTGTAAAGTCAACCTTATAGACCAGCTATCCTAGTGGTAGCATGGACAAAGCAGTCTTAGGCTAAAACTTCAGAGAGCATATGGAGCAAGCTGTTTTACCATATGTAACCCCTTGAATACCAAATGAAAGGACACCACACAGGTTATATATAAAATATATATGTATCTATTATAAACATAACCCCTCTGAACTCTTTATGAGGTCAGAGGCTAAAGCACATAACAAGTTACTCAATTATCATACATTAAATTGCACAAAATACAGTCGTGCCTTAGGGGCTTTGAAGACCATATACTAAAATGGTGGTATAAGAACCATGTCACGAACACAGGATAGGCCTAGGGCCTAGGAAATCGCTGGGGCTACACTGAGCTAACAAGAGTTAGGAAGCAGGAGGCCCACGGGCTGCGTGTGCAGTGTCTATTCACACAAATGAGTTACCATGGGGAAACAATGGGAACGTAAGAGTTAGAAACTAGTTCTTTTAGGACACTTCCGGATGTACTAGGAGAAAGCCACTGAAAACTAGGACACTAGGATAGTTAATACCCACAGTAGCACCGGAGGGGAAACACCCGTTACAACAAATGTATTGCTTTGCAGTACTATCGCAACATGGCTTTTACCTCGCGGCCTGCTTCAAAACGCATGCTATCGGGACGCATGCTACAACGTCGCATTGACAAATACATCGCTAGCGATGACTACAAAGGCGAGAGGATGTGATCTGGTGGCTAACGCTGCCGACTTCGGTGCTGAGAACCAAGGTTCGAGCCTCGGTTCACGTCTCCCCGTGTCAGGCAAAAAAAATTAAGTATTTCGAATAAAAGCAGAGATTACACTATTTGACCCTCTGACACCACTGGGAGAAGCATGGGGCGTGAAGTTCTGTAATTTTTCCAGTAATGTACTTTGTATACAAATATACTTTATGGCCTATATGGTGCATCCAGGATGGACACATAACTTCTTCCTGCCTGGGGTCATCACTGTTAGCCAGTTTTAAACTTCGGTTTGAATGCACAAATTATTAGCAATTTATCAAAGAGGAAACAGACACTTGTAACACTAGGCCATTGGTCATATAAATTTAGAGTAACCTCAAAAACCCTATGCAAATGTGGTTAGTGCGGTATATATGGTTCGTCCGCCCCGCATATGGGTTGTTGGCCGTTATCATTGGTTACTCCAAGTTAGTGATGTTGCCAGCCTCAACCGGAGGCACCTCTGGCCTGTAGTGCAGTGTCCAGAGAAAGAGAAAAAAGGGTGTGTCAAAATAGAATTTCAAAAAAAGGAAAAAAGGTTTAAAAACTGAAAAATCACCCTGAATAGTTTTATTTAATGGTGTGATTTCCAGGTTGTTAAAAAGATCTGTTACTACTAGATTGATCGAGTTACTAGATCATAGTAGTTGAAAAACACTCATTACACAAACGTCGACCTGTTTCTGCTCTGTCGGCCCACAGGGGTCTATAGAGCATTCGTCAGGACTCACAATTAAACAGACAATGTACGTATTACTCACACCTTTTGTGTTGTATTTCGTTAATAACCTGTATGCTTTGCAGGGTATTGACTCCTCCGGTTTCTTGTAAACGGAGAGTACTCGCTTGCGTCGGGGGGCCCTCAGGACACAGAGCCGCGTGTGCTTGCAATCACGTCTAGTGCTGACTCTGCCTTCCGGGGGCAGAGTCAGCACTAGACGTGATTGCAAGCACACGCGGCTCTGTGTCCTGAGGGCCCCCCGACGCAAGCGAGTACTCTCCGTTTACAAGAAACCGGAGGAGTCAATACCCTGCAAAGCATACAGGTTATTAACGAAATACAACACAAAAGGTGTGAGTAATACGTACATTGTCTGTTTAATTGTGAGTCCTGACGAATGCTCTATAGACCCCTGTGGGCCGACAGAGCAGAAACATGTCGACGTTTGTGTAATGAGTGTTTTTCAACTACTATGATCTAGTAACTCGATCAATCTAGTAGTAACAGATCTTTTTAACAACCTGGAAATCACACCATTAAATAAAACTATTCAGGGTGATTTTTCAGTTTTTAAACCTTTTTTCCTTTTTTTGAAATTCTATTTTGACACACCCTTTTTTCTCTTTCTCTGGACACTGCACTACAGGCCAGAGGTGCCTCCGGTTGAGGCTGGCAACATCACTAACTTGGAGTAACCAATGATAACGGCCAACAACCCATATGCGGGGCGGACGAACCATATATACCGCACTAACCACATTTGCATAGGGTTTTTGAGGTTACTCTAAATTTATATGACCAATGGCCTAGTGTTACAAGTGTCTGTTTCCTCTTTGATAAATTGCTTACTTACCCTGGGGAATGAAACAGACCTTTAAATCCCTAGTCCCTCCCTATTGATTGATTTGCACAAATTATTAGACACGTAAAATATTGTAAAGTTTGGCGGGCCTAGGGGGTTACCAATGTAATAGCTGGACGAACTTGTGGTAAAACAATGAACAAATACGAAGAACACATCAAAGGACAGCCTAATTTTACATTTCGAATTTGAATTTGCTTCGTCGGCACAGAGGTTGGGGAAACACCCATTTCAACGGCAGTGTTTTCACGCACTGCATATTACAAACTAAACATTAAAGGATTAGATTACAAATTGCCCCAGATACTATGATGAACACTTTCTGAAAAACGATTTTATAGCATGCGATGTGAAGAACTGCGATGTATTTGCCTAAAGCGGCAGAGACACTACAATAGCGTGGGGACAGCATGCGCACTGAAGTCGTGCGATGTGATGCCGTTTGCGATGTAAAAAACGGCGTGGTCTTTGCTGGCGATGTGGCGGTTAGCGATGTATCATCATACATCCGCACCGGAGTGCCCGCGTTACCTCACCCACAGGAGCCGGGTGCATAGGTGTCAAGATGTGTCGGGTTTCGTCGCTGAATCCTATGGAGACCTGTAAAAAGGTGCTGCAGGCGACCAAGAGAAGTGTCCGGTTGGATCCAAGGGTGGATCGAGGATGAAGAGTACCAGAAAGCAGATGGGACAGAGTCTGGGTCACTAGCCAGTGACCGGGAAGGAACCAGGCGATGTTGGGTGCAGTCAGGTAAAGATGCAAAGCTTGTCTCTGCAGCCACTTGGACCAGGAGGCGTCGACGACGACCAGGAACTGGAGGTGGATTGTCCCATGAAGTCTCTCGCGGTCGGCGGTGTCGGCTTCCAGGTTGGAGTCAACAGGCCTTGGGAAACAGGCAAGTGACTGGACAGACGCGTCGAGCACAAAAACACTAGCAGGCCCCACGCGGCACTCGTGGAGTGTGGAGGGCTGTGCGTCGGTGCAGAAGGTGCTCGGGGCTGGAGCTTCTCAATCCACAACTTCGAGGGTGCTTCAGAAGCTGCACAAGTAGCAAAGAGCAGGTTATTCAAGATGGCCGGTCCCACGTCTCTAGTCGCCTCCACGGGTCTCAGTTTGCTGTGGCTGTGGATCGGGGTCAAAGAAGTCTGGAAGTCTGGCTCTTGTCGGACTCAGTGCTCGGGCTGCGGCGGGAGCATCAACAAAGTAAACCGCAGATCGCTGGATGGTGCCTGTTTGCACAGGGTGGTCACTCCTTGACGACAAGGGAGATTCTTCAGTCTTCTAGTTGCAGTAGAATGTCGAAGGTCCAGAGTTTCGTTTCAAGTTTCAGTTCAGGATAAATCTAAGGAATACTATACCTAAGCAAGGGGTGATTACACAACCTTGCCCCAGCTGAGTGATCAGCCAGTTGTGTCAGTTTGGATGGCCAGCCAGGGGTGGCATAAGATATCCTGCAGCCCCTGGTAGGCCTTGGATGCACCTATGCCCTGGGCACCTATGGTACACTGTACAGGGGCTCACAAAGGTGACCCAATTTGCAATTGGTGATGTACCTAAAGTACATGGTATGAATTTAGAGAGAGAACAGATGGGCTGTGGGTCTGGTTAGCAGGCCCACAGCCACATTAATGTCGAAAGCCAGTAAAGCAAAAAGTGGGGTGACCATATGAAAGCAGACCCTACTCTCCTACAATGCGCACAATACGTCCCTCCACTCCCACCATCAGCCCGTGTATCCCTAACGTTTTTCATTGCATTTGCGCATGCTCTATTCGAACATGGGAGTGAGGGAGTTTCAGGGGGCAGTGTGAAGGAGGAGACGGCGGCTGTGTGGAGAGGTTTACGCGGGACGTGTGCCAGGGACCCGGGGATGGTGTGGTCAGGGGCTTGTCGCTGCAAGGACTGCAAAAACCGGTGATCCCTCCCCGTGTCCCGCTGAAGACGGAGATCCAGCCGGAGACTCTCCCCGGGAGGAAGCCGCAGACGCAGCCCTGGAGGCCGCCAGGATGGAGAGGAAGAGGTGGGAGTGCTCTGCTCTCCCACAGGGAGGGAAAAGGGAAGAAGTGACCAGAAATACAGGTCTGTCCACAGGCAAGAGCTATGTCTAATACTATAGGTGAATGCGCGGGCCGCCACCCACCCACTCTCTCCACAGGCTAATGCCATCCCACCCGGACAGCAGGACAACCAGACACCGCTCTGAGGATGGGGGGCTGCAGATCTGTCTGGCCTCACATGGGTTATGCAGAATGCATTACTGGTCTGGTCTTTTAGAGGTGGCTAAACCGGGTGGGGCGAAGTGATTTGGTTCTACACAAGCGTGCAGGGATTTATTTACCTGACTATACTTGTGTAAAAAAAATATTGTATTACGGTGTATGTAGGGGTTGAGAAAGCTGGTACATGCTGATCTGATGTCCCATAGGAGAGAGGAGGAGGTGTGATTGATTTCACCAAGGCAGAAAGCTTGATCTTCTCTTACCCCTGAAGGCCTGATCCCCGGGGCAAATAAATGCTTTTGACTTCATCCTGCGTAGAACAAATATGCGGGATGAACCTGCTTGCATGGCATTCATTGCTCGAGGGAACGAAGATGTGATGTAATGTAGCCCGGGCTGGTCTGATGTCCTTAGAGGGAACATAGCTCATAGTATTTGTTGAGGGTGTTTTCATGTCACCCCAGACAAATAAGAGCTAATGAGATCCTGTCCGGCTAAAGAGGACTGGTTTTATCCTACCTGGTGTAAACTCGAACTGTTGAAAACACCTTGTCCTTACACTGCCAACTTTAGTTGAGCAAGGATTAATCTAACCAGGGTTGAGTTGGGAGGATAGTAGTGAGGTTGAGTAGTGAGGCTTCAGAATATGTTTTTGTGTTAGTGGCACTATAGACATTTTGCATTCCATGAGGAATCCAAAATAAATCATATTTTTTCTGTCTTCCTTCAAAATGATCACCTAAGCTTTTAAAAATGGTTAGGATTTCATACAATCTTTGAGGCCATTCCTGGACAATCCATGGTTATTTAACAGAATCCTTTGTGAGTTAATGTTGCCACAATACACGTTCTCTCCAGTTGGATAGCCAATGTATTACCTTTAGGCTTTTGACTTTGTGTAGTGAGGATGAGCAGTTAAAACGTATTCCAGTGGTTGAGAGGTTAGAAAATGCGATTTGGCCCTTCCTGATCGATGCAATAGCACAGGGGCCCCCTAAGTGTCAGATAGAATTAAGAGCATGGAATAAAATTAAGGGCACAGAGTTAGAAGACTTTCTTGTCGCAACTTCCCGTCCATTGCCCACCGAGGTTGAGGAGGCTACCATCTGCTATACAAAATGGAGCTTTTAAATAATTAGCCCTGGTGAAAATGCAGTTTCCTAAACGTTCACAACCAACAGCTCCCTGGTACTCTAATGAACAAAGAAAAGAAAAACCTGCTTGTAAGCGTCTAGAACGCAACTGGAGTAGAGAATACAATGAAGCAAAGAAAGAACTTTACAAAGTCTTACGCTCTATGAAAGGCTCTTATTTAATACTAAAAGAGATTTTTTTGCAAAACAAATTAAACTGGCTAAATCTTCAACCAAAGATCTCTTTAGGACCGTAGCCAGATTGGACGCCCCATGTCCACCTACATTTCAGAGCAGCCAAGAGCTATGTGAGGAAATCACCTCCTTAATAAAACGTTTTACTCCTGCCCTTGTCTGGAGTACATGTTCAACAGTTTTCAATGTTGTAAGAGATTGAATAGGAGTTGGCGTACATCTAAGCATGTAAGTTTGTGGGTGGAGAGACTTGCCGAGCATTCCAAGCCTGAAACTGCCACTTCCTGCCAACTGCTAGTTTTATGTTGTTTTGTGGGAAAGCAGTAAAATAAGAGCCTCACTAAAACCCAAACCATGATATAATATTTGCCCTGGCACAATTGGAGATGCCATTTTCAGAGATTTGATATTTTAAGAATACTGCTATAATGTGTCGCCTCACTACATGGAACCAAAAGGGACAAGTGATTTTTTTTTTACAGGACAAGTAGATCCTGGAAGCATCCTACCCATTGGACAAGTGTATATTACATAAAATGCCCACCATTACTTGTTCTAGTCCCAGACTATGCTCTTTTCAAGGCTGTGGGTTAGCAATTTTCCAAAGTTATTGGTTAGCAATTTTGAGACCAGCTAGACCAAGTTTGTGTTTTCCTAGCATCATTTTTGGACGTCTGTTAACAATAGTGTGCTGTTTGTCCGACTCTAGGGGTGGGACCAGGTTACAAAGACGAAACTCTTCTGTCTGCAATTACAAGTGCCCTTCCCACCAGCTCAATGCCGATCACAGGGCAGCTATCTGCAGCAGTGAAGAAGAATCCTTGTGTCTGGCTCAACACTTCACAGCCCCTTTGCAAAGCTTTCATGGTGACAATGTTCTTTAAAATAAAATATATCCAAATAATTACTTTCTCATTGCACAAAACAAGAATACATGATAGAAAGTGCTTCTGTATGTCGCAATTGTAAAATAAAGTGACCAGATACCCGGACAAGAATGACTTGGTTATAGATATGAAACACTACTAGATACTCTGTATTGAAGCATATGTATGTGATTTTTAATTACAAAAGTGTATGTATCAGCATGTGTGTGGCATAGCAAGACCCACTGCTGCATACAGTTTCTCTGGCTATGGTGTATTTATGTGGTTACAGAGTAGAAGAGTTGTTCTTCAGAATGCTAAAACTGATGCACAAGCAGTACCATAGTGGCCTTGGTGAGTACCATGAACTTAATGCAACCAGTCTTTTCTGTCAAACCTTTGGTGTCAAACCTTTGGTGATGTCCAGAAGCAACACCTATAACAGGGAGAAGGATGGTCAATGAAGGTGCCTCGACTGGGATCATTTATCAGCGTTGGTTACACTGAAATGTGTTTTACCCCATACCTTGAAAATATATCCACAATAGACATATGCATGTGTTTTACATATGTATTTTTTTATAAAGGACAATGATGATGATCGCAAGACAGATGGCTCATCAAAACTGAGAGGGTTCTATAATACAAGGCCTGGCAGGGTCACCTCAGCAATGCAACAACATCTCCAAAATTGATGTCTACATTGGAAGAGTCTTCGACCTAGGCTGTATTCCTTTGGCTGTGGAGACAAGGAGGAGTGAATACCCGTATTTTGGTTAACAGAAAAGCTTGTGGTTCAAACTCGTTTCTGCACAAGCAAATTAAAAAATATATATGTTATTATTGCTATGTTTTTATGATGAGCGATTAGACTGCTCTTGGTATGTCCCTTTATTTGTTTCCACTAAAATTAAAAATGAGCAAAAGATGGTTTCCTCTGTTGCCTTGGTCCCCCCAGAACTGTCACATGAAGACTTCTTTCTAGCTTTTATTTTCTTCCTCTGAAGTATTTCAGCATCCATTTCAGTACTATCTATACTTTTATGTCACTGGTGCTTCCTCTTCATCTCTCCCTGAAACAGTAAGTTGACACAAGGACTTGTTTGGAAAAAGTCTGTAGTAACTTTGCCATTGCTATGAGAGCAGTAAGCACCCCGACATATCAAAGGATATGACAGATCACTTAGGTGATCTTTACAAGCGGGGGGTCAGAACAAAAAGTGAGACATTATGGAGATTTTAATTGAAGGCTTTCTGGTATCAGTTCATGTAATCAGCACAAAAGTAAAAGTGGCTCACATCTCAAGGCATGGATACACTTTTAGTATCTTTGTGTGTCCCTCGTCCAAACTTTGTCTGAAATTTGAGTGCACAGCAGAAGTTTCCGCCCTGTTCCCAATCAAACTTCCAAATGACAGGTATAGGCACACCAAGCAAAATCTATAAACGGATGTGACAAACCCAAGTAACAGGACATCTCTTTTCGAGCTGAATATTATCTGTGCGTTTCACTTGGCTGTCCGTTGCGGTGTTCTATTAATTTCCTAACAATAAAAAACGTACATTTTTCTACTTTAAAACTTCTTTGAATTGGGCATTAATTTCTCCTTCGTACAGTGGATTTGCTTGCATACATGCAGTTTGCCTTTTCCTGGGTAGAGTTGTGTGCAGCTCTTAGAGGTACACTGGTTTTGGACGTGTTGAGAATACACACAAAAAAATCTACTTTTGAATGCTTTTAAAGGAAGCAAGAGGAACTTGTGCAGCAGGTTCGCAAGAGACTAGAAGAGGCACTTATGGCAGACATGCTTGCACAAGTGGAAGATGTGAGACGTTAGCCTGGCATATGATGTCCACTATTCTAGTGGGCACCTTGCACCAGTCTAAACGCCCCTTATTGATGGTGGTTGTAAAGTCCACCTTATAAACAAGCTATCCTAGTGATCACATGGACCAGCAGTCTTAGGCTAAGTCTTCAGAGAGCATGTGAAGCAAGCTGTTTTACCAATTATAATCCCTTGAATACCAGATGAAAGGACACCACACAAGGTATATATCAAATATATATGTAATTATTTCTAACACAACCCCTCTGCACTCTTTATGAGGTCTGAGATTGAAGTACATCACAAGTTACTCAATTAGCATACGATAAGTTGCACAAATAGTTTTGCACTAGGGGCCACACAAACCATATACTAAGTAAGTGGTATAAGAACCACTTCAGAAATAGTGAATAGGCCTATGGCCTAAGGAATCCCTGGGGCTACACTACACAACCAAAGGTTAGGAAGGAGGAGACCCACGAGAGACGCCTGAAGTGTCTAAACACAGGCGCAAGTTCCCATTGACTTATAATGGGGAACAAAGAAGTTACAAAGTTACTGTTTTAGGGTATTTCCAGATGGACTACGACAAAACCCCTTTAGACTAGGACATTTCAAGAGTCAAGACCCACAGGAGCACCGGAGTACTCATGTTACCTCACCCAGGGAAGCTGGGTGCATTGGTGCCTTTTGGTGTCAGGTTTCATTGATGCTTTCAATGGAGATCTGCAAAGAAGTGCTGCAGGCAGCCAGAGGAAGAGGGTCCGGGTGGATCCAAGGGTGGATCTAAGAACTGAAGAACCTGAAAGCAGAGGGAACAGAGTCTGGGTCACTAGCCAGTGACCAGGAAGGAACCAGGCGATGTCGCGATGATCTCAGGTGAAGAGGTGAAGCTTGTCTTTGCAGCCACAAGGACCAAGAGGCGTCGACGCCGCCCAGGTGCTGGATTCGAGCTGTCCCACGAAGGATCTAGTTGACTGCGGTGTCGGTATCCGGACTGGACCCAACAAACCTCTGCAAACGCAATCCACGCAGAAAGTGAAGATGGGCTTCAGGTTAGACCAGCAAGGTCTGGGGAGCTTCTCCTTTGCAGGGAAGCTGGAGCAACCATGAAAGCAAGTTGGTTTCAAAGGTTCGCTTTCAGGGGGCTCACTAGCCAACGGGCTAGCAACCCGGAAGACGCGTCGAGCTGAAATGAAAGAGCGGGCCCCACGGGGCACTCGTGGAGTGAGGGAGGCTGAGCTTCGGTGCAAATGGTGCACAGGTCTGGGGCTTCTCGTACCCTAATGCACAACTGTGAGGGTACCTCGGTGGTCGAGCTGTTAGCAAAATGCAGGATGTCCAGGGAGTCCGGTCCCACATCTCTTGTGACAGCCACGGGTCTCAGCTTTGCTGTAGATGTGGGTCGGAGTCAGAAAATTCTGGAAGTCCAGGTCCTGCGTCGCTCAGTCTTCGGGATCCATCAGGAGCGTCGACAAAGCAGACCAGCAAGTTACTGGTGGTGCCCGTTTGCACAGGGTGGTCACTCCTTGACCACAAGGGAGATGTCTTCAGTCTTCTAGTCGATATAGAACGTTGAAGGTCCAAGAGTTTGTATCAAAGTTTCTTTCCAGGATAATCTAAAATCCCAGGGACACAGCTCCTATCTTTATACTAATCTAAGGGGCTGGATTACCTGCTAGGTCCCTCCTTCGGGTGGACCTGGAAGGGTGGTTACACCCACTTTCCCTTTGTCCAGTTACGCACCAGAGCAGGGCTGGAGTGCCCCAGCAACTGGTTTGAACCGGGCTTTGCATGGAGCACCTTGTGTGCCCCAGGCAGTGTCTCGTTTTGCAACCCTCCCTGCCCCAATACACTAAAAGCCTGACTGGGGAGGTGCTAGCACCTCCCAAGGCAGGAAACCTATTGTCCAGGCCTCCCCTGACGGAGTTTCGGCCAGCGGCAGGAGGTCAGACTCGTGTCTGTGGCAGCAGCCTCCATTTTGTGATGCTGAGGCTGTTTAACTTTAACCGGGTAAAGCAGTAACCATCATGTCTTCTCCCTCTAGAAGGGTGGAATGCTACCCCCGCCGCCAGAACTGGCGAGGGGATAGTATTCCAAAGTGTTTGACACCTTACACGACATGTTTTGATAAAGCCAAACCAAAGTTAACATTAACTGCGAGGATTATAATGCACTTAAGAGTATATGGTATGGTTAGATCATAGAACAGCTATAAGGAGATGGTTACGAAAGCTGCAGAGGGGCTCAGATCATGCTAGAGCACCCTCTCACATAAAACCAAGCACTCTACCTCCAGGATTGTCGAGGCCTACCATAGGAGTGACTTATAGGTGCCTATGTGTCTATATATAAGGTAGATATAGGTATACTATATCTAAGTAAGGGGTGAATACACCACCTTACCCAAGCTGAGTGATCAGCCTGTCGTGTCAGTTTGGATGGCCAGCCAGGGGTGGCATAATACATGCTGCAGCCCCTTGGATGCACCTATGCTCTGGGTACCTATGGTACACTTTACAGGGGCTCACAGAGGTGACCCAATTCCCAATCAGGTACATACCAAAAGTACATGGTATCAATTTAGAGAGAGAACAACTGGGTTGTGGGTCTGATTTGCAGGCCCACAGCCACATTAAAGTCGAAAAACCAGAAAAACACAGCAAAAAGTGGGGGTGACCATAGGAAGCAGACCCTACTCTCCTACAGAAGAAATGTCCAAAGACGGGACTCGGTTGGCAGAAAAGGATAGGGATGATGACGACGAGGATGAGGACGATGAAGAACGTGAACAGGAGATGGAAGAAGCATAATCCAGGTACAAATCCAAGTTTTGGAATGTGCTTCACTTTTATTGTCTACCTACTAATGTTGGCTGTTAGTCACTTAACTTCTCAGTATGTGAATTACGAGTGTAATGTACAGATAACCTCCTGTTGTACCTGGCCCTTTTTGCAGTGTTCTCCCCAAACATTTTGCCTTCCTCCTCCTGTTTTTCTGACCTTTTTGTTGACGTTAGGACTCTTGGAACTTTACCACTGTTAACCAGTGTTAAAGTGCATATCCTCTCTTCCCTACAACATTGTATAATTGTTTTCTCCATAATTGGCCTATTTGATTTACTACTAAGTCCTTAGCACAGTGCACCATGTGTGCCCACGGCCTGTAAATCCAATGCTCTTAGCAGTAGCAGCTGGTGAACTTTGAAAGTGGTGAGGCGCAAGGACAAACCATGAGTTTGTTTGCCTGCACAGTTCAAGGGAAATGTGGTTTGAAGGGGAAGTGGAAAAGGGTGCATTTTCAAGTACAATTTATTTTAAAAATTGACCAAAAGTCAATAGCTTTTACATGTATTTATAAAGGAACCCTCATAAGAGATTTTGAGAATTCTGGGTTTACCAATCAAATTGGACCGCTCCTTGCTCCTTTCTGCAAAATAATCCATTGTCTGGTCATGTTTTACTTTGTTGTCCCCTTATTTTTCTAAATCTTTCACGTTCACTGGGTCTCTTTTCTGTTTCACCACCCTCTTGCCTTTTTTTATCATTACTGCCTTACTTCCCTCTTCTCCTTTTCCCTCTCACCTTGTTATTTACATAAATATCCCATGTGGTGTAAAAAGTTGTTGTTAACTCCAATTGGTGTTGACAATATTTAAGACACTATATTTATGTTCTAACGCTACACTGCTGAGGTGATAACATTGAATTGCACATTCTTCCTTTCCTGCTTCAAGGTTGAGTAGAGGCCTTCATTAATTTTAAACTTTTTACATTTGCAGTTCAGATGCGCTAATGTTCATCTAGGTTACATTTAGATTCTGTTGAAGAGTTCTGCGGAGTCTGCAACAAACAAAATTCAGACCTTTGTCCGGAAAACTTAAAGGCACTATGTCAAGAATGCTGCAGATGGATCCACCTTGAATATATTAAAACCAATGCAACATCCTGGTTACCTAACGAAGGGTTCAAATGTACCAAATGTATTTAAAAAGTAAGTTACTTTTATTGGTAAAGATGTTTCCGCATGTCAGCTGTAGATTTACATGCTCTGGATACTCCTGCCATCTAGTGTTGTGTCAGGATTATTATAAGTTGTATGTCTTTGAAGAAGTCTTTCAAGTCCCGAGTAAGGTGACTCCTTTTGTAGTTAGTCTGCTTGGCCATCGACTATTGTTATATTGTATTCCCATTAGAGGAGAATGGAGTAAGTAATTGTAATATAGAGTTGTCAATGCGTATGTACAATAACTAATAACATGACACAGCCACAGGTGTTGGCGGGGTAGGCAGGAGGGCACATGTGAATCATTCCAAGCTCAACATTCCAAGACTAGATGCTGACCCTGATAATGCCCATGACATTGACCCTGTTTGCAGATTTTGTCACCAGCCAGAACCAGACATTTTAACAAGTTGCACATTTTGGTAGGTGTTAGAAGGTGGTTCTGACATTATGGGCCACTCGGATGTTTCGCTTTTTGAGCACCTAATTGTAGAGCTTTTACTGAGGGGGAGCCTCATAATCTGGGACTCACCCACAGTGAACTCATAATGAAGCAGACTGCATGGAGATTTTACTGGTGTCTCCCTGGCTTGACTAGGCCGCTGCGCAGCAGCTGGAGTATGGGGCACCGTGCTGGTTACATGAAGACACAGGTGTACATGCATGTACACACATGTAGGGGCTGCGCTGGGGAGATTGCTAGCGTGCGCAGTCCAGGAGCAGCTACAGAGTGAATGGTGTGGCAGGACTTATGCAGGATTGGGTGGTGACATGCAATAGGCTTTATACACTGGAAAGGAACATGCCAGGGAAAGTCAGTGTGTTTTACTGTGTTTTTACTTCATTATTTATCTATGGGGATGTGGGGCCCATGGCTAAAATGACTTCCACAAAGCCTACAGATTCCAGACACGCACTAATGTCCAGTGTAGCAGATGTGAAAATGAGTATTCTGCTAAGTCCAAAGTCATATTTGTACTGCTTTTGGGTCGTCCATAAACGTCATATTTCTCCGAGACCCTGGCTGGGGTCTGGCTAAGGAAGGTTAGACTAATGACCTCTCTTCCCAGAACGAAGATCTTCCCTCCAAGGAGAAAAGATAGGTGGAGCTCCAAGCCAATCCATCAACTTCTGTTTCTGGGTGCCAGGTACCAGGTTGCCTCATGTGAAGGCAGTGAGGGAGGAAGGAGTTGGGTTTTAGAGGCCATATGGCCAGAGACACTGGACGACGCCATGTTTGATCAACCCAGAGGTTGGACAAGGAGGAGGGAGCAGGGGCAGGGAAGTGATGTGTCGCTGTTTGATAGGACACAGAGACTTCCTGCCAGCCCCCTACTCAACTTTTAAAAAGTACTTGCACAGGAAGAGAAGCTCTCTCTGGGGTGTGGTCTGCTGAGGCGAAAGGTGCGATGGGCAGTTGGAAGAAGGACACCCCTGACTGCCACCTAGACCCCTAACAGTGAAGACGGCTCCCTGCAGAATGCACCCTCTTGGAGACCCGGAGGACGAAGGAGAGTGCTGTCAGTGGCTTGGGGACGCCACCAGGAGCAAGAAGACGCGACAATGGGGCAAATCCGACTCCAGGGGGCCGAGATATACCCCCGAGAAGGTAGGCGACCGTTGACCCCGCCTGGGACCGACGACGAAGCACATGGGGCTCTGCCGCCGGTCGCAATCATGCCCCCGGGGTGGGTCAGGTCATGGGGTCTGCCCCCCAAAGAAGTAAAGCCGGGTTGCGCCGTCGCACACCCCGTGAAGATGCCCCCACGGGGTGCCAGGAGCCCACCCTGGCGCCCCGCCTAAACCTACACTGGGGAGTGTCCAACTCTGGGTCCCGTGTGTGGAGGCAGGGGCGGGAGGCGCCGTCGCGCCCCCCACCAAGAAGAGGGGCCCGGAACCCCATCCCCGGGCCCCAAGGTGCCTGGGAGAGAGGGAGCGCCGTCGCACCCCCCGAACGCCCATCCCCGGGCCCCGAAATTATGAGGCAGGAGGTGGGAGTGCTGCTGCACTCCCCAGAGGCCAGCGGGAGACGTGTTGGTCTCTGTGTCAGCCCGCCGGAGCGGGCAGACGAGAACTGAAGGGCCGGCTCCCACGGTCACACACAAGGGTGTGGGCCGAGCGGGGAGCCGGCGGGGGTGGGCTCTCCGGACTGCCCTCCAACGTGGAGAGCCTGCGGGCCCCAGACCAAAGCACGAAGCGGCTGGGGGTGGGTCCCCGCGCTGCATCCCCTTACCTGGGGAACCGGGTCCCCCACCGAGGCCCTAGAAGCAGCCGGAGGCCCACATGGCAGCTCTCCCCACGCAGCAGGAGAGCCGCTCATCAAGTATGCGATTAGGCCCACAATGCCTTGCAAGCCAGGACCGGCCTGCAAGGGTTCACATCGTGTTCTTTGCTTGTGGTGGCCCCAGGAGGACGGGGTCATGACCACCTGAGTAAAACGGTGCCGGGGGAGCTGCAGGAGCAACGCAGTCTCCCCCAGCGCAAAGATGACAAGTCACCCTAGGTGTCCTGGGGATTTGAAAAGAGTAACCCCTCCAGGGTTCAACCTGCAATTAACACCTTCTGGGCTGGAACTTTTGTTCTTCAGCTGAGGGTGTTTTGATAATTGAATCAAGGAGGAAAGGACTGAGTGGGGGATGTCTGGAAAAGGGCATCCCCTGCAGGTGAAATGCGTTTATTAACGGTTATTTCTTTTCAAGAGACTGATGTTCCATCTGAAGTACTGGTTTAAGGTGATGTCATAAGCAAAGTGGATTTAAGTGGCTAGCCACTCCTGCTAGGGTGTCTGACTGTATTTACTTAAACGTGTGATCATCTGTGATGCCTTTAGGGGCTGTAATTGCAATGCATTTTTAATGATTTCCAAATGTGCAAGTGCGCGTAAACATGTTTCTTGCTGCTGCGCTTAGGTGAAGACCCCAGACTGTTAGCCCTTAAGATGAAACGGTGCATACTGTATGATCAGTAGGAGATGCTCAGTCAGGGTCATGTGTCACCCAGGCAGGTGTAGCCGGTTTAATGCTTGTAGAGGTTATGGGGGCGGGTCGCCATTGGGATGGTGCCAGTGCCCTCGCTCCAGGTTAAGACCAATTCACTGCACTGGGGGCAAGATGATGTGCATACATGGCAGTGGTGGTACTGGACCCCCCCCACCCACCTCTGCAGGAGGGGTGGAGATGTTATGCAATATCACTAAGTAATTCCATAAGCTTATGTATATTTGTAAATTGGTATGCAGTATTGAGTGGTGTGTGTGTGTTTAATAAATGTACTCTTACTTTTATAAAGCAAAGTACAGACTGGACAATCCATTGACTATTATTTTTGCGCACCTGCAAATGGCGATTACTAGCCCACACCACCTCCATTGAGTAAGCCTCAGACTGCTCTGCAACGCTACCCTCTGAGAGTCAGGCGCTGCCCTAGGGTGTTTGGTTCCCAGTGAAGTGTTATTTGTGAAGGCCTCACAGATGCTGCCTCGTTTTCCAACAGTAGGATATTATATCCCTTTATTCACTCCGTTCTACTAACACTGCTACTGAAAGAATGTTGGGACACACTCCCTTCAGCTGTCAGGCCTTGCAGAAGCCATTTAGAGGTGGGCCATACTTCGTTTCACCTTACTTTCAAACACACACACACATATATATATATATTCAAGCCCCGTTGAACTCATACAGTCTTCAGAGTTCTGGCTATCAGTTTTGCGCCTGTAATTAGCCTCAGATGGAGTCAGCCGTAACCGATCCCTGGATGTAAGCCGGCTCTTTAGAGGAGTGCTTGTATTTTTTCTCTGCCCTAGGTGTGACAGACCTTCAGCATGCTCGTTCTTTGAATGCCGCTCTCCCCTGGTCCAGGACAATTGGAAGCATGGTGAGGTTGTCTATCCTCTGTCTCTCTCTCTGATCCTGAAAGTGTTTGGGGTGAAGACTGAGCAGGCGTTGCAGTCCTTGCTTTCCTAGTCTACCGGTAGGCAGAGGTTGCAAACCGGGTGCTGGTCCTTCTGCCCGTATTTGTGATGGCAATTGCGGCAGAATTGGAACGGGGTCACTTACCCAGGCCCTCGTCTGCTGCAGACTGGACTACGGCAACGCACTCTACGCAGGAGCCCCGGACAAATTCCTGAAACAACTTCAACGCATCCAGAAGGCCTCTGCTCGCCTGATCCTGGACATCACCCGCCGCAGCCACATTACACCCAACCTGAAAGACATGCACTGGCTCCCCATCAACAAGAGGATAACCTTCAAGCTCCTCACCTACACACACAAGGCACTCTACGACACCGGACCACTGTATCTCAACAGACGACTCAGCCTCTAGACCCCTGCCCGCCAGCTCCGCTCCACAGAGCATGCCCTCGCCACCGTCCCACGCATCCGGCGAGTGACCTCCGGCCGCAGATCATTCTCCCACCTCGCCGCCAAAACGTGGAACATCCTCCCCATCTGCCTACGGCACACCGAAGACCATCTAACCTTCTAGAGCCACCACAAGACCTGGCTCTTCGAACAGTAAACCTTCCCCCCCAACCTCCGCTAGCGCACTTTACAAATGCTATGATTAATTCATTTGGTCTCAACATACATATTTTCCAAAGGTACGCATCAATTACCTATAACATATCAAAATACAGTATAGTATGTCTAATGGCGTCAGATGTACATGTTGGTTCAGCTAGTAAAGCTCATGAGTTTACATGTTATAGAAACCAACCTGATCAACTATCCATCGGTGAATTTCGAGTGAACATAAAAAAGGGGAAAAGCTTTGTTGTGGTATGTGGCTTGGATCGTAGCAAACAATGCATGGATAATAATATTGGAACATTATTCCAATGCACTGTCTATTTTGTCCCATTACTTTAAAAAAAAATGTACCCTTCAATAGATTACCTTTGACACTCCACTTATAAGGCCTCAACATGTCGAACACTAACTCTCCTCTCATTCTTTCTTTTTTTAAGGGTAACTCTAATTTTGTAAAAAGTCTTGGTAGTTCCGAAGATTGCTAATCAGTGAATCATAAACTATTATTGTCGGACAGAGAACAGTTTCCTTTTTCTCATGAGGTACCTATCGAGTATAAAATGTGATCATGACAAGAAGAGTTGTTTGTTGTCTGCAACCAAAGAATTAAGACTTCAACATTCAAATGGTGCGTTTTGAGTGAAAACAAGAATTATACATTTTTATGCTCGACACTATTGCGTCCAAGCATCCTCCTTTTGTAGTGAGTCCTCTTGGACGACGACTCCATTGTTATATTGTCAAAAAAGTTAAGAATGGAAAGGGGCGACCACTCGGTCTCCCCGAACATATGGTTGGGTGCCCCGATCCCCCCGGGAAACCATTTTGGGGGGGAGGCGTGGCTCGGCTGGTATGCCCGAAGTGGCATAGCCGGGGCGCGCCTTTTCCCGCCCAGGAGGGGTTGTCCTAGACACCCGCACGGAAGACCACGCCCAGTAGGCGTACCGGAGGAGGGTCCCCGCCCTCCCGCAGATGGATAAATAGAGCGGGAATCCGAAGAAGCGTCCTCTTGTTCCTGTGCTCTGAAGGCTGCACCCACTCGTTGCTCGTGAGCCCTCGACGGAACAAGCGGCAATTTTGAGAACTTGTAATCTTGTTATTTCTCTTTCAGTTATTTGGAGTACGAAGGATTCAGGACCTCGTTGATCAACTAGAGCTGAGTACTCGAAGCCATGGCCGGCAAGAAAGCGGGAAAGGGCTCCGAGATGGAGAAGGTATTGCGCCATTTTTCGAACCGAATGGCGAGCATGGACCGAAAGCTCGGAAAAGTTGACTCAATCGGCCGGGGTTTGGCCGAAGTTAAGAAACAGTTAGCGGCCCAGAACAGCTCAGGCCGCCCTAAAAAGGTAATAGGCCCGGCCTTGCCGGGAGTAGTCCCTGAAGGTAGGGGGACGCGTGTTAAGAGGAGGGCGGTTTCTGGGGAAGATCCGGTTCCCGAGGTACCCTAGTCGCCCCCATTACACCGGCGGTCAGCCCGGTACCAAACCCAGATATAGGTTTACCGATCCCGGTTGTAATTACCCCTGTTAATGACGAGGAGATGCCCCCGGAACTGGCCATCCAGTTAGCGGCAGTGCTGCCCTGGCTCAAGAAGAAAGCGGGGGGGGCAGTGGCCGCGGGAGACCCGGCCGAGGAAGCTAGGCTAATATTCGAGCAGTTACGGCAGTCGAGAGAGGCCGCAATGGCGAATGTTCCTCCACAGGTGGCACCGGGAGGACCTGCAATTAGCCGGGAAAAGGCGGCAGACACGACGGTCGAACCTGGTAAGCACACATTGCCAATGGCAGGGGAGGGTTCATTACCTTCAAGGCGTGAAAGGGTGGCCCAGCACATCCCTGCAGCCACGAAGGAACTGATATGGGGGGAGAAATATGTGAATATGTTTTCCTTGTTGACTGACCATCGCGAGATGGAATATGCAAAATCCCAGAAGGATTTGTGGCACCCCAGTGTATGGCGGGCCAAGATGGCGGAATTTAGGGTCGATGACACTGTAGCAAATTGGGTCAAGGCCTTTTCGATATTTACGGCAGTCATGGGGGAACGCAAACCAGAAGTTATGACCGAGTTGACTTGTTATCAGAATAGGATTATGGATTTTTATACCATGTATGAGGGGGATGAGTGGAAAGGATATGATATGAAATTCCGTAAAGCGAAAGAGTTTGATGCGACTTTGACCTGGGATTGCCTCGACTCGGTGTCATGGCACAAGTAGCTCTTGCCTGGGGCAGCAGGTACGTCCTCGCCGGGCGGGAGCGGGTCTGGGTCAGTCCGCCAAAAACCCGCGGTGCCCTTTCGAGCGGGCGCCGGTGGGGAATATCAGCCCAAGACCAGCGGGAATGGCGGCAAGCGGGGGGTTTGTTGGGGCTTCAATAGAGGCAACTGTAACAGGCCCCAGGGAACATGTAGGTTCCGGCATGCGTGTGCGGGCTGTGGGAACTCCTCACACCCGGAGAGTAGCTGTAGATCAAAAAACAGCGGAACGGGCGGAAAAGGGGGGTCTAAGCAGGAGTGAGGTGGTACTTTGTACCCAGTTGCCTACACCTGTCGATATCATGGCACTGACTCCTTGGTTGAACAGATACCCTGATCATGTGTCCGCCGGGGTGTTGAGGAATGGATTCCTATATGGCTTCAACATCCCGGCGGGAGATTTTCGGGGGGACTCCTTTTGTAAAAATCAGTTATCTGTCCAACATAACCCAAGTGTAGCTGCAAGAAAAATTTCCAAAGAAGTCAGCTTGGGGCAGGGCCTTTTCATCGCCCGCCGGTGGCAGATTTCGTGTGTTCTCCGCTAGGGGTGGTCCCAAAGAAAGACCCGGGGGAGTTTAGACTCATTCATAACTTGTCTGCCCCAAAAGGTTCTTCGGTGAACGAAGCCATTGACCCGGATATTTGTTCAGTGCGGTACGCATCGTTCGACGATGCCGTGGCCATTTTAAATCACCTGGGCCCCGGAGCGCTGATGGCGAAATCAGACATCGAATCGGCGTTCCGGCTGCTCCCGGTACACCCGCGAGATCAGCGATTGCTAGGTTTTGCTTTTCAGGGGAGTTATTACATGGATAAATGCATGCTTATGGGTTGCTCTATTTCTTGTGCCTATTTTGAAATGTTCAGCTGTTTTTTAGAGTGGGCATTCACCGAGGCCACAGGGCATAGGCATGTTATGCACTATCTGGATGACTTCCTGTTCCTTGGAGCAGCCGGCGATACGAGATGTGCGCAGGCGTTGCAGGACTTCTGCATCCTCATGCGGGAGTTTGGAGTCCCATTGGCACCAGGTAAGACGGTCGGACCATCTACTTCACTGGAGTTTCTGGGAATTGAGCTCGATTCTGTGGAGGGATGTTTCCGTTTACCAATCGAGAAGGTGGCCAAATTTAGGGCTTCCTTGACACAATGCCTGGGCAAGGAGAAGGTGACCCTGCACCAGTTACAGCAAACAGTGGGTCAGCTTAACTTTGCCTTGAGGGTGATACCAATGGCCCGCCCCTTCTCACGCTCTATTGCACAAGCTATGGTTGGTCTCAGGGAGGGACACCACTGTACGAGACTGTCGGCAGAGGTTCGCCAGGATATGCGCATTTGGTTGGCATTTCTGGCGGACTTCAACGGTCGAGTCGTGTGGAACAAGCCACCAGCGTCTTCAGATGAACTAGGTCTGTGGACTGACTCAGGTGGGATTTGGCGCCATCTTCGGTAACCAATGGTCGGCGCAAGTATGGCCGACGTTTTGGCACTCCAGCGGTGTGACAGGTAACATTGGGTTCTTGGAACTGTTCCCCATTTGGGTTGCTCTGATGGCATGGCCAGACCATTTCAGGGACCGCTCAGTGGTGTTTTGGTCGGATCATATGACTGTGGTTGAGTGCATTAACCAGCAGGCAGCCCGCTGCAAGTGGATCTTGAGATTATTGAAAGAAATTGTACTACTTTGCATGAGATTGAATTTACAGTTCAGGGCAAAACATGTGCCAGGCGTACTGAACCATGCAGCTGATGCACTCTCTCGTTCACATATGCAGGCGTTCAGGGGCTATCTACCCACAGCGGACCGAGTGGCGGCACCGTTCCCCGAAGCACTATGGCTAATCGGTGCCCCGGATTACAAGACCTTGTGGCAGCCAGTTTAGCCTCAGGACAAGGAAGGCATATGAAGGAGTGTTTCGTTCCTACTGCACATTTTTGGGTCCAACAGGGAGACAGAGCTGGGGTCAGGAGGAATCCTTCCTGGGGTTCCTGGTAGCGCTGCACAGAGAAAGCCGATCAGCGGCGAAGGCCAATAGGCATAGGGCGGCCATTTCATTCATGGCGCAGGTGCATGGCATAAGAGACCCGACGGGTTCATTTTTGGTTAAGAAGGCGCTCCGCGGCTGGCAATGCCTCGAGGGCCGCAAGCAGGATGCGAGGCGCCCGATTGTTTTAGACAGGTTGTCTCTACTTGTAGCAAAGCTGGATGAGACGTGCTCCTCCCCTTTCGTAGCAGTTCTGTTCCAGGCAGCTTTCGCCTTGGCATTCCATGGGGCTATGCGGGTGAGCGAACTCGTCGCAAGGAACAAGAAAGATATGGAGGGAGGCTTGTGCAGGGATCACGTCCAAATAAGGGGTGATTCGATGGTGATCTCGAGAGCCAGGTCCAAGACTGACCAGGGAGCTATGGGGAATAGTGTTATCGTGCAGCGCGCGCGAGGGTCCCCCACGTGTCCGATAAAGTGTTTAGAGGAATATTTGGCACTAAGGACGGCTACATGGGGGGGGAGTTTGCTTAGGCACAAGGATGGCACCCCACTGACGAGATTTCAGTTTCAGAGGGTGCTGGCACTGTCAATCGCTGCCGCGGGCATGGACCCTTGCGATTTTGGGACCCACTCCTTTAGGATAGGGGCTGCTACTGAGGCTACAGCCAGGGGTCAGAGTGCGGAGGAAGTAAAACAGCTGGGCCGTTGGTCCTCGAATTGCTTCAAAAGGTATGTGCGATTGCACATGTTGTAAAGATCAATTGACATGCACTCACGCTTCTTGTCTTTTGTTTGAATTACAGTTTTGCGAGCCTGTCACGCGGGGCGGAATTTGCAGTCGACCCAACGTCAGGAGACCAGCGGTCAAGGATCACCGACTGGAGAGAGAGTGGTATGGGTCGTGGGCCACTCATATGTGAGGCGCGCCGGGGACGTATTCAAGGCAGGTGACGAGACTCACGCATCTGGGGAATACGGGTACAGAGTGGCCTTCCATGGGAAGGGCGGGCTCTGTTTTGACTAATTCCAATCGTTTTTTGAGGGTCTTTTAGGGCGGCAAAGGTCACCGCCATCTGTAGTCATAGTACACCTTGGGGGCAATGACTTGGTGACACTGGGTAGACGAGTGTTATTAGAACACATCCTGTCGGCTGTTAGCTGGTTGGCTAAAAAAGTCCCGGGGTGCACGATTGCCTGGTCCCACATAATCCCCAGGAAGGTATGGCGGGGGGGCCTTTCGGTGTCAGCGCTGAACTACTCAGTGAAAAGGGTTAACAATAAAATTGGTAAATTGTTTGGCTCTTCGCAGTTGCATAGCATTCCTCACGGGTGTATTCGGGGTGATCACATGTATCTGAATGATGGGGTTCCCCTGTCCAGGGAGGGGAATGACTTACTCATAGGAGACTTCATAGCATGGCTAAGGGGTTTGAGGAAGTATGACCTTTAGGAGGAGTAGGGGGGGCCGGATAGTCGGTCAACTATCCGGCCTGTGGCGGTAAGGTCATGATCGGTGAGCAGTAATTTCAAGGTCCCTAGAGGGGGGCGCCACCCAGAATGGATGGGAGCGCCCGGGGGGATGCGGCCATTGGCCCCTTCCACGGGGAGGCGGCACCCACTAAGGATGGGTCGTGTAGGGGGAGACGGCCATAGGCCCCTCCCAGGGGGGAGGCGGCTAGATGCCCCTCCTACGAATTTCCCAGGGGCCGGATATCGGCGACGGCGGATAGAGAGTGTGGGGATGGGGGGGGGGGGGGGGGGGGGGGAGTCCACGCTGTCCTTCCTACAGATACCTCACACGGGAACTCGGACGACCTTTAAGATGGCGTTGAGTGGAAAGGGGGCCCCCACGACAAGGGAAGTTACAGTTGGCAATGAGGGTAGAGTCCTCTGCGCATGCACCACTCACACCGCGAGGGTGAGATTTTGGTAGTAGGGATCTGACACCGGTTAAGACCTTGCCATTGGCCCTTAATGCTAGGATGTACAATTTTAATTTAGAATGTATGCATTTTCAGGATGCTAGACTCGGCTAGGAAACCTTTGTATTAGAGATCTGTTAAGGTTAGCCAAAGAACATGTCTTCATCGAAATGTAATAAATGTAAAATTGTACATAATTCATGAAACTTTTATTTAATGTTTTAAATTTTGTTTCATATTTTAATAAATACGGCCGGGGGGGGGTAACTCCCCCCCCGCCTTCCAAAAGTTCAAACCTGTGTCCGTTATCCCATCCATTGGGGATTGGTGTTGGGAGGGGGTGGCGGGCATCCCGGCCATATGGAGTAAATAAGTGTGATATTGAGTTGTCCATGCATATGTGAAATAAATAATAACATGAAACAACCACAGGTGTTGGCGGGGTAGGCATGATGGCCCATGTGAAACAACAGCTGATCATTCCAAGAATAGATGTTGACACTTATATGGCCCAGTTTGCAGATTCTCACATAAGTCAACAACCACAAAAAGATATTTTAATAAGCACAACATTTTGGTATGAATTTACATTGAAAGTTTCAGCCCTTTATTCACACACTGCTACTGAAACAAGGGTGGGACACACTCCCTTCAGCTGTCATGCCTTGCACAAGCCATTTGTGGGTAGGCCATACAACGTGTAACCTCCATACTTAACAAGACCTTTGAAATTAAGCAACTTTTTGGCTATACTGTTGAAAGCTTGCTTGACTTCCTCATCTTTCAAGGGCAACAACCAATAACGGTCACCAACAGGTAATTCTACAATGGTAGAGTAAGAGGTCATTCCACTCGCACTACTAAGACCTCAGACAGCTGAATCTATATATACAGTTGCACCAGTATAACATCCTCACATCAACAGGTGCACCCATTACTTCAGCAAGGCATCTTCAGCACCAATGACAACTTTTGTGTTTTTCCATTGGAGAGTAAGCTCTTATCTATTGTCAAAACAAAAAGGATAAGGCAAAAGTGTGGCTGTTCTGTGATGTAGCCAGGCCATAACTGCAGTTAATGCTAACTTAAGAAGGGATGTATGGAAACATGGTCATGTTCGGTGTCCAACACTGAGGAATGCGCCCACCCCCGTCAGTCCTGACATCGGGGGCAGACTAGTGTGAGAAGACATGTACACACTGACCTAACCGGTAATACTTAAAAAGAGGCCTACCGTCAAAAATGGAAGCTGCAGCCACATATACGGGTCTGACCTCCTGCTGCTGGACAGCACTCTGTCAGTGGAGGCCTGGAGAATCGATTTCCTGTCACAGGAAGGTGTAATCACCTCCTACACAGTCTTTAGTGTATTGGGGCTGGGTGGGTGCTTTCAATAAAAAGTTGCATATGAGATATGAAGATTTACCCGAAAAGCAGACAAACTATAATTGGCCAGGAATATACAGGATAACACTGTTGCAGAGATTGATAAATGCTAAGGTTAAAATGAAAGGATTTCATTACACACACTAATAAATAATTATTATTCATGGCTAGATATGTGTTATTGATGAAAATGTATGTACATTTTCGCTTGACATACATATTTTTGAAAGGTACACATTGATTACCTATAAAATATCAAAACACAGTTTAGTATGTCTATTGGCGTAGGATGTACATGTTGGTTCCTCACCAAAAAGTCCTGAGTTTACAGGTTATAGAAACCAACCTTATCAACTATCCATTGTTGCGTTTTGAGTGAACAAAAAGAAGATTTATACAATTGCTTCCAAGCGTCCTTTCACTGGTTTCTTCCATCCAGCCTGAAGTACTGCCATGGGTTACAATGCATGATCTTTCAGGTCTGTACATCCATAAGTGAAACAAAATGTCAAACAAGCAAACTTTCACTGTTTTGATGTTATCGCTGACACATATCAACCTATCAGTCACTCCTATGGCAGGCCTTAACAATCCTGAAGGCTGAGTGCTGGGTTTGGTGTTAGATGGTGCCCATGCATGAACAGGACCCCATAGCAGCTATATGAATCTATTATCTGATGCTGTTCTGTGATGCTGCCAGACCATATACTCTGAAGTGCATTATAACCTCGAGGTTCAGGCTAACTATTGTTTAGCTGCATGTAAACATGTAGTGTTTGCAGTCAAACACTTTATAATGCCCCTCCCCCCCCCCCCCCACTACCACCACCAGTCCTAGCGGCAGAGGTAGAATTCCACTCTTCTATAGAAATGGATGCCACTAACTACCAAGAGCTTCTGGATTATGAAAGCCATAATGTGTATCCTGAAGGTTTCAGTAAAGTCCAGAAGCATGCATTGCGTAGACTGTCTAAAAAAATCACCAAACTATTGTTACTGTATAGTGTCCCATTGCATACCCCACTTCAAAACGGTTGCAGTGGCATCAACATGTCGAGAATATAAGTTCTACGAAACGGGAGGTTGGCAGCATTGAATAACTTTACATGCGTTTCTAATTAGGCAACTTGCATTCTACATTTAAAATATAGGTCCAGAATAAATGACTACATTTCAGACACATTGATTCCCAAATCAGCTGAGGTAAATTAAGGGATGATTACTAGGTCAATGGATGTAGGAGGTAGACTTACCACGTGACTGCAAGTAGTTTTTCTTTGAAGAAGTATATGTAAACATCCTTACACAAGATGGCAGGACTATGGAAACCATGTGAATGTACAGCATAACATGCCAAGTAGAAATGCTTACTGTGTAAGTGACATTTTCCATCTGTTAGATGTAAGATCTGTCCGTAGTAAAGAGACATGTTCTCAGTGAAGTGAAATAAGTTATTCTGCTTCAATAAGGCCCGGGCAAAGGGGAGCCAAGCGTTGTGCGACGATTTTGGTGTAGAGCTTAACATCCACATTTAGTAGAGATATCGGTCGAAGCGATGCACACGTGGTAGGATCTTTACCGTAATAGCAGCGTTTGTGGTGCTTACTATAAAATGTATTTATGTATTTAATTTGGAAATGAAGGAACAAAGTTTGTACTTGAGTGCGAATTATTTTGAAAACATTCAATAAATACAATAAATATATACGGTGTCACTATGCATTGTGTCAAGTGCTTTATTTCAAATATGCTGGAAGATGGTCCCTTTTTATTGTCGTGACGCACACAGGTAGACAAGAATGGACAGTGCAACGCAAGCGCATTACATAACGGTAGCAAGCTTGTAATTTGATGATTGGGTATTCGGATGGCATGCAGAGCTCACATATAAAGTGGTTTCCCAGCATTCTTACTTTTTCTCCTGAAGGATTGGTAAGGTCTTTCCAAGGGGATTTAAATATTTGAAAGGAGAAAGTAGAAGGTGAAGAACAAAGGTTGGAGATTACATCTGAGGATGCAAGAATGGATGAAAAGGGTGGTCCAAGGTCTGCATGTACAATGGCCAGTGTAGGCATTTTGTGGGCGGGTACGCCTAAGGGGGTGTAGAATGTGCAATATTTGGTGGCGATACCACTATGCATCAAAAGGGCAAGGGCACATGAAATGATGGATTCTATGGCCTTGGACTATGAGGAGAATACGCTAGAGGAGGACCAGGTCAAGTGCAGAGATTTGATAGATAATGCATAACAGAAGGTGGCAGAAAGGTCAATGGGTGGTGGAGGCTGGGTTTGTTAATCAGTGTCCTATCTACTGTGTTACAAGCTTAAGACAGCAACGACCAGAGCCCCTTACTTTGTCTCCACCCATTATGTTGACAATTAGGGGGAGGGAGTGGAAAGGAGTAAACCACATGTACTGGTATGTTCAGGACACTGGATCAAGCACTGAAGATCAGATATAAAAGAAGATACACAAAAGGCTGCACTAAAAGGACAGCGGATCTTGTACACAAACGGGTAAGTCAGCAAAAGAACAAGGGAACAAGGCTAAGAACCATGAAACAAACGGATGCTGTGGAACAGATTGCGACAAAGGGAAGAAAGACATTGTAAAAATAGCGGAGGTCAAATAAAGAAGATGGAAAAAGATGTCTTAAATGGTGACAGACGGTGGGGTAACACTATCTGTTGTCCAACACAGAAAAGAACGTGCTGAAATTATGTCAATGTTTAATGAGCACACTGGCAAGCTAGAATCGGCCTGTATAAGCTCCCTTTTGGCACGGGGGGTACACAAAACCACAGGGAGCAGAAATACTTTCTGCTCCCAATCCCCGCCAACCAAACCCTAGTCCACGCACACTGCCAACTTACAATAGGCCTGTGTAAGCTACTTTAGACTGAGGGGTTACACAAAACCACGAGGAGCAGAAATACTATCAGCTCCCAATCACCACCAGCCAAACCCTAGTCCACGGACACTGCCAACCTAGAATAAGCATGAATAAGCTCCCTTTTGACTGAGGGGGTACACAAAACCACCGGGAGCAGAAATACTGTCTGCTCCCTAACACCGCCAGCCGAACCCTAGTCAACGCAGACTGCCAACCTACAATAGGCCAGTATAAACTCCCTTTTGACTTAGGGGGTACGCAAAACTACGGGGAGCAGAAATACTATCTGCTCCCGATCACCACCAGCCAAAGCCTAGTCCACGCACAATGCCAACCTACAATTGGCCTGTGTAATCTCCCTTTTGACATAGGGGGTACACAAAACCATGGGGAGCAGGGGTACACAAAACCATGGGGAGCAGAAATACTATCTGCTCCCCATCACCGCCAGCCTAAAAATTATATATTATAAATAATATATAAATATATATATTATATTATTATTATAACATATATTATATATTATGTAATATATTATATTATATATAATATTATATATTATAAATTATATATTATAAAATAAATATTGAAAACAAAAACTTGTTTGACAACATTTAAATACTTAAAACACAACAATTATGAAAATATGTGAAAAAAAATAATTTCCTTTCGAACATGCATGTGCCATGTTACCAAAATTAATTAAATTTATTGAAAATAAATTGCTCGATAAACTATTTGTGACTCTTCACGCCTGCCGCATCATTTTACAGTGAAAGTGCAGTGACACAGCGCTGGCGTGTGTAAGCGGAGCAGCAGTAGACAGACAGAACCTATCAATATCTCCTCCCCCGTGACGTACAGGGGGTACGCAGCTTTATGGTGGAGCAGCAGCAGACAGACCGAACCTGTGGATATCTGCACCCCTGTGACGTAGGGGGTACACAGCTCGATGGGGGTCCACTCCTCTATAAAACACCAGTCGAGCAGCGATAATGTGTTGCCATCACAGCTGAAAAAAACATCTTCAAAAGCAGGGGGTGCCCCCAAAAAATGGGATCACAAGTGGGATGGGTGGAAAAAAAATAGGGGGTGGGGGGGACATATGCCTATCTCCAACTGCGTAAACGACCGAAATTTGTCAACATGTTCGATACAGACAGTACAACCTAAAAGGGGGACCTGTGATGTTTTTGCTTGTATGCCGACCAGTTTACAAAGTCTGTATGCACAATGTAACCTTACTGCACTGCTGCCCTGCCGTTTTCTGTTATTCAATAAAAAGTTGTTTTTTTTTTTAAAGGGGGACACATTTTTTTAAAGCAATCTTCCACTGAGTTTTGAAGAACACTGCTTATGATGCATTTTCCTCTCAGTTTCTGGCGTCCTTAACAATGGAAGCAATTGGAACTATACCCTCATTTTGGAATGTAACTATTAACATGAATGTCTCTTCGTTTTACTTCATAGTCAAATGATAGCTGGTGTACGAAGTAATTTGTACAGTAATGTAATTAGCAAGTCTGTCTCTGTGGTAAGGCAGCGCCTGAGCTGAAGCAGCAACTGGACGGTGTTGATCGAAGAGACACAGATTCAATATATGTGATGGTGAGTTGATTCCCCTCTTCAAACCAAGTGGGGGAGGGAATGGATTTGGGGATAGTTTGTTTGGATCGAACGTTATATTTTCTATTACTAAGGCTTCCACTGTGCCTGACCGTAACAATTTATATTCTTAGCTATGTGGCCTATTATCATAGACCTTGTTGAGCATTGTTAGCAAAGGAAAACATTGTCTGACATTGTCAGTAATGGGAAACTTTATTGAACAATTTTTGGGGAAAAAAGCTTCTTTTTGACCTCCCGTTTAACTTTACCCATCCACTCCCAAATGTGTCCTTTCAAATCTTGACTGAGCCAAATTAAACAGAACACTCTAATTTTCAGACAAACTTTGTACAGATTCTTCAAAGTTATTAGCAAATTAAAAAGGTCTTTCCAGAGAAAAGTAAAAAGTAACCATGAACAACATCACACACTTATTAATTTTTATCCATTAAAGAAGCAGATAGTAGATGCAGTTTTTGCAATGGTACCAGGTGCTCCGAATTTCTTTATTTTTGATTCGTTTCCGAAATAAATTCCAAATAAAAAGGAAAATATAAATTAAGTTGCAGATGTACTCTCTTCCGATCTCTTCCCATCCAGGTACCAGAATATCAGAACAAAAACCTGTGAGTACAATCCAGTCCTAATGGACGCCATTATCTTGCCTGAAAAACATTAAACAGAAAATACATTTAAGTTAGAGTTAGGAATGCACAATGGGGTGAAGAGCATTATTATTTTGCCTGTCCCGCAATGCCAAGTTTTACACATAACGCCATCCTAAAGAGGGTGGACGGTGTTCATTCAATCAACCTAGGATTTATAAAGCTCGGCAAATCACTTGTGAGGATCTCAAGGCGCTGAGGTTGCGAACTGCTTCACAGCAATCTGAAAAGGAAAGCAAAAGCACTCAGAAAATGGAGGAAAAGGAAGGAGAAAGCAGTGACAAATGAGGGAAAAGCAATGAGAAAGCAGTGACGAAGGAGGGAAAAGCGAGGAGAAAGCATTCAGAAAACATGGGGGAGGCAAGGAGAGAGCAATGAAAACATGAAGAAATCAAGGCAAAGAAACTAAAAAACAGAGGAGAAAGCAAGAAGACCGTGAGAACGAATGAAGAGCAAGGAGAAAGGACTCAAAAAACAGGGGACAAGGAAGGAGAAAGCAGTGAAAAACAAGGGAAAAGGGAGGAGAAACCAGTGAAAAATGAGGAAAAAGCGGGGAAGAAGTAAAGGGAAGACAGGAGCAGGAGCGATGCAGCCGCAAAGGGAGAGCTGGACCTGTGACCTGCTTAATGGGATTGTGCTGCGGTTTCCATTAATTAGGTCCTGGGAGGAGGGTGGGGTGTTGGAAAGCGGCGGGCTGGGTGAGGCAGAAAACCGTCTGCAATAAGAGAAAAAACAAGAAGCCATGAGAACGTGGAGAAAACAAGGAAAAGACTCAAAAACAGGAGTGAAAGAAGGAGGCAGCAGTGAAAAATTTGGGAATAGATGAGAAAAAGCATTCCGAACACGGGTGTTAGACATGGCATCTTTTGGCATGTTTCCCCTGTCTTTTTGCTTTCTGACGTCCTGGTTTTTGATGATATGCTGGACTTCGTTTAGCTGGTTTAATGTCTCTGCACACTTTCTCACTGCTATTCAGTGTTAAAGTGCAAGTGCTTGTACTGTAAATTGTGTTATGATTGGTTTTCCATGATTGGCTTTTTTGATTTACTACTAAGTCCCTAGTACAGTGCACTATGAGTACCCAGGGCCTGGAAATCAAATGCTGCTAGTGGGCCTGCGTTATTAACAGGGGGGGTAACCCAATTGGAGTCAAAGGACCTGGGTTTTAAGTATTATAGACAAAAATGGTCCTAGACGTTGATCCAACATATACAATGTAAAATTATAGCAAATATTCATTTTACTTCTGATCACCATCCGATTAAATCCGTTATGGTTGATACAAGTCAAAACACAACAAACATATTAGCCCGAAATATTCGTTGATGCAAGAAAACCACACTTGAAACAAAAAACTGTGTCTCACCAAGGTCCGAGAGACTCTCTTATTTAATATATACTTGGAAAAATGACATAATATGCTTCCGCAACGTAAAAAATTGCAGTTATTTACACAAGGGGTTCACTGTCAAGTGACGTGCACAGAAAAGTGATAGTAAGTGCTCGTGTAGGTAGAGCAACCAAGAAGGTCTATTAAAGGATATAGATTGATATACAATAAGGTTTTCTAAACTGAGATTAAGGTTCAATCCTTAGTGTAAAACACGAGTGAGCCTGCCCTTGATGTTTTAATCGCAAAAAATGTAACTCTTTGTTGCTGGCACGTGATTGGTTGATCCTCCGTATTGTAATTGGCACAAGGGAAAGGGACGTTGGACGAGCAATACAGGTACAGGCTCGGGGGAAAGTTGTCAACGTTTCGACCCCAAAACAAACAGGGTGGCTGATTTCCTCAGGGACGGGTCTTCATCAGGACGGGAAGAGGATGGGGACTCAATATGCACGAAAACAAAGTAACCCCAAAGTGAGTGGGCACCTGTAACAACAAATTACAACTTATAACACAAACCAATTGTATACTAAATGCACGATTGTTAATTACCCACAATAGGTTATTCAAGCTAAAAGCTATGGTGTAAGACCAGCTGTTCCGACGTGCTTGTCAGCACTGGACATTAGTGGCCAACAGTGCTAATAATTAGAGCCGCTAATGCTCTCAATAGTAGTCATTAGTATTGACAATAGTTTCTTGAACATATACAACTACGGTCTCACCCCTGAAGCGGAAGCCGTGGGCTCAGTTTCATATTTTAAAAGTGTGCATTCTATTTTTATTTATGATATTTGTTTTCTAACTTTGATACTCTTTTTAACATTGGGAGCCTATTTCCCGAAAACTGCCTTTACTCACGCTGTTTACAGCGCAGCAGATTGCGTGCTGACGCTGGGGAACAGAGGGTGAGCTGCCGCCATATTGGGGGAAGGAAAGGGTGCCGCTCCAGTAGATGGCCGCCTCCCACCCTCCTCAACAAACACCTTATCCCATCCGCGCAGCGGGCGGGCACAGCCGGCGCGCCAAAGGCAAGCCCGTCTGCGCCTGTCCGCGCCGGGAGTTCGGGCTGGACTGTTCCCATGACTGATTTGCATAAGGCCATGTCCGAACTGGGGTGGCAGATTGGGCTAAAGAACGGTGATGGATTAAACCCAGATCTTTTGACTGGGTTTGAGTGTTTGATTGATTCAGATGCTCCGTCCATCACCACCCCCTTTTGTACCGCTTTTGGCCGCCATAAGTGTGGCAGGGTATGCTCAAACGTGAGTCCCTTGCTCATGAGGCACAGGGTCAGACTGATTTGCATAAGGCCATGTCCGAACTGGGGTGGCAGAGTGGGCTAAAGAACGGTGATGGATTAAACCCAGATCTTTTGACTGGGTGTGAGTGTTTGATTGATTCAGATGCTCCGTCCATCACCACCCCCTTTTGTACCACTTATGCAAACTCAGTCAGCACCCAATAGCTATGGCTAAGGGTGCCGCTTCAGTAGCTGGCCGCCTCCCGCCCTCCCTGGCTATTTAATCATCGTGAAAGCGCGCTGACTTGAACTACGGTCTCACCCCTGAGGCGGAAGCCGGGGGCTCAGTTTCATATTTTAAAAGTGTGCATTCTATTTTTATTTATGATATTTGTTTTCTAACTTTGATACTCTTTTTAACATTGGGAGCCTATTTCCCGAAAACTGCCTTTACTCACGCTGTTTACAGCGCAGCAGATTGCGTGCTGACGCTGGGGAACAGAGGGTGAGCTGCCGCCATATTGGGGGAAGGAAAGGGTGCCGCTCCAGTAGCTGGCCGCCTCCCACCCTCCTCAACAAACACCTTATCCCGTCCGCGCAGCGGGCGGGCGCAGCCGGCGCGCCAAAGGCAAGCCTGTCTGCGCCCGTCCGCTTGGCAGTTCGGGCTGGACTGTTCCCAAGGGCCACCCCCCCCGGCCCGATAGCCTTGGACGACCAGCTGACATACTCCAGATCACACCTGATAGAGTTATGCCCATCCCCTATACCTTATTGTATAAGGCATAACCTTGAGTCTGCCTTTATGGTAAGGCTATTCCAGCAGGCTTTTATAGATCTCTCAGACTGGGATTGGGATTCTCAGCTACAGAGAGTCCATAGATTACCAATAACCCAGAGAAACAAACAAAATAAATTTCCTCGCCCATTTCTAATTCATTTTGGGACCCATCTATTAAGGCAAGCAGTATCCTTAAAAGCAAGACCCAAATTACCTGTAACAGAAAGCGAGATATCCTTCTTTGTCAAATCAGATCTGAGTAAGGCTACAATGGACAGACGATGGCAACTACGCAAATTAATTGATCCATTTAAGGCTCTAGGGGGTCAAGCATATTTGCAGGAACCGGCAAGGCTAAAAGTACTTAAGGGAGGGCACACGTATTTTTTCACAGATGTCAGGGAAGCTGAGGACGTATTGGCCTCATTTCATAATTAAGTTAGCTGCTATTTGAAAAGTAAAAATACGTGGTTTTAAAAAAAAATTCTTTCGGTTGGGCATGGAGGGGGTTGAAGCCACCGGCTGCCTCTCAAGGTTAGCTGCCACTACAGTGGCAGAATTTGTGGGGGGGTGCCCTCTCTTCGGAGGAAGGGGGGGGGCAGGAGGAATGGGATGGGGTGGGCTGGTGAGGGGGGGTTGTGGAGGGGTGGGGGGGCTTATAGGGGGAAAAAAGCAACATAAGAAAATGAAACTGAAATTTTAGAGCATTTAAGGAGTTATTCATAGGACACCCCCGCGCCGCACGGCCACCAGCTGTCGCGTGTGCCCCCGCCTACCGCTGCTCTCAGCCTCGCTGAGCCTTCCCGCCTTCGGGCCACGCCCCCGCCGCCGCTCGTTGTTTCCGCATCTCTGCCTGGTGCTGCCTCGTTTTACATTGTACTGTATATTTGTTGCTGCTTCGTTTCTACATTGTACTGCTTCGTTTACATTGTACTGTATCTTTGTATTTTAATTTCTTTGTCCCCCCCCTGTGCTGTTGTCCCCTGCGCCCACCTGCCCCGCTCCCCGCCTCGAGTGTGGACACGCCCCCTTCCTCCACGCTCTCGCCTCCCAGCTGCTCCGCCCTCCCTGCACTTCGCCATAAATGGCGATGGTGCGCACGCACAGCGTTGACGCGCAGTGGGCGCGCCGATTGTGCGCCGAAGGCGCGCCAAAGGTAAGCCCGTCTGCGCCCGTCCGCGCCTGGACCGTGCCCAGTGCCAGGACCCCTGGCCCCCGCAGTGGCCAGCCCACCCGCCGGACCTACGACGCCACCGAACTCAACGCACTCAACGCCGGCCGAACCCCGGGTTGCTACCGGGCCACCCCGAGACGCACCCATGGACCCTTCTGCTGCAACTCCTGCAAGTTCCCCTGCATCCGGACCTGCACTACTCCAGCACTGCCCAAGACCACGACGAGCAACAGCAACAGCCACCTGAAGTGCATCCTGCTCAACACCCGCTCCGTCCACAGACACGCCGTCGAGCTCTGGAACCTGCTCGACACCACAGCCCCAGACGTCGCCTTCCTCACTGAAACCTGGATGAACGCCTCCTCAGCGCCCGACATCGCCATCGCCATCCCTGACGGCTACAAGATCACCCGGAGGGACCGCATCAACCAGATTGGAGGAGGCATCGCCATCATCCACAGGAACACCATCCGCATCACGACCAACACCGACGACACCCTTGCACCTGCACTTCCAGATCCACATCAACCCCAAGACCACCCTCAGAGGCACCCTCATCTACAGACCCCCGGGACCACGCACACAATTCAGCGAGGACATCGCCGACTTCATCAGCCCGCACGCCCTCCCCTCCGCTGACTACATCCTCCTCGGGGACCTCAACTTCCACCTGGAGAACAACAACGATCGCAACACCACCACCCTGCTGGACAACCTCGCTAACCTCGGACTCAAGCAGCTGGTGACCACCCCCACCCACTACGCCGGACACACACTCGACCCAGTCTTCTCATCCAGCAAGGACATCGCCTTCAGCCACGCAACCGGACTCCACTGGACGGACCATAGCTGCGTCCACTTCAGCTTCAGAAGGACCACGATCCACCAACACCAGCAACAGGTTGCACGCAGAAGCTGGAACAAGATCACAGCCGACCAGCTTGCGACTTCCTTGAGCAAGAACCCACCCACCAGCGCAACGAACCCCAGCCAAGCGGCCACCAACCTCACGAAGTGGATCAGCGACTGCGCAGACGACCTCGCCCCTCTGAGGACCCCGCCTAGCAGACCCGGCAGCAAGAAAGCCCCATGGTTCACCGACTAACTCAAGAGCTCCAAGAAGAACTGCAGAGCCCTCGAGAAAGCCTGGCGCAGAGACTCAACACCAGACAACATGACTGCCTTCAAGCTCGCAACCCGAAAACACCACCAACTGATCCACTCCACCAAGAAGACTGCATTCAAGGAACGACTGGACAACAACGCACACAACAGCAAGGAACTCTTCAACATCGTTAAAGAGCTCTCCAACCCCAACGCCGGAAACAACGACATCACCCCTTCGCAAGACCTCTGCAACTCCCTCGCCTCCTACTTCCACAACAAGATCGCGGACATACACAACAGCTTTAGCACTCAACCGACGCACGCCACGACTGAACCACCGCCCCCCACCACCACCCTCGACCCCGATCAGCGCCGAAGACACCGTCCGCACGATGAACTCCATCCACTCCGGATCTCCGACGGACCCCTGCCCCCACCACGTCTTCAACAAGGCCGACGCTATCATCGCACCCCACCTGCGGGACATCATCAACACCTCCTTCGACACCACTACCTTCCCGGAGAGCTGGAAGCACGCCGAACTCAGCGCTCTACTAAAGAAGCCATCAGCCAACCCCACCGACCTCAAGAACTACCGCCCCATCTCGTTGCTCCCGTTTCCGGCAAAAGTCATCGAGAAGACCGTCAACAAGCAGCTGGCCGCCTTCCTCGAGACGAACGGATCCCTCGACCTCTCGCAGTCTGGCTTCCGGGCCAACCACAGCACCGAGACCGCCCAGATCGCAGCAACCGATGACATCCGAGCCCTACTCGACAACGGAGAAACAGCGGCCCTCATCCTCCTAGACCTCTCCGCGGCCTTCGACACTGTCTGCCACCGTACCCTTGTGCAGCGCCTCAGCAACGTCGGAATCCAGGAGAAGGCACTGGAGTGGATCATCTCCTTCCTCGCCTGAAGGACACAGAGTCCGCCTCCCCCCGTTCAGATCAGAAGCCACCGAAGTCATCTGCGGCGTTCCTCAAGGCTCCTCGCTCAGCATAAACCCTCTTCAACGTCTACATGAGCCCCCTCGCAGCCATCGCACGCCAGAACAACCTCAACATCATTTCCTACGCAGACGACACCCAGCTGATCCTCTCCCTCACCAACGACCCCGCCACCGCCAGAGCCAACCTACACGAAGGGATGAAAGAGGTAGCCGAATGGATGAAGAACAGCCGCCTGAAACTGAACTCGGACAAGACGGAAGTCCTCATCCTGGGATCCTCACCCTCCGCCTGGGACGACTCCTGGTGGCCCCCCGCCCTGGGCACCACCCCCAAGCCAACGGACCACGCACGCAACCTGGGCTTCATCCTGGACTCCTCCCTCTCCATGAACAGACAAGTCAATGCCGTCTCCTCGTCGTGCTTCAACATCCTGCGCATGCTACGTAAGATCTTCCGGTGGATCCCCACCGAGACCAGGAAGACGGTCACCCAGGCCCTCGTCACCAGCCGTCTGGACTACGGCAACTCCCTCTACGCCGGAACCACCGCCAAACTCCAGAAGAGACTCCAGCGGATCCAGAACGCCTCAGTACGTCTCATCCTGGACATCCCCCGTCGCGACCACATCTCCGGACACCTGAGAGACCTGCACTGGCTCCCGGTCAACAAGAGAATCACGTTCCGTCTCCTCACCCACGCACACAAAGCCCTACACAACCAGGGCCCACGATACCTCAACAGCCGCCTCAACTTCTACGCTCCCAAACGCCAGCTTCGATCGACCGGCCACGCCCTCGCCGCCGTCCCCCGTATCTGAAGAGCCACCACAGGGGAAAGGTCCTTCTCCTACCTCGCCGCCAAGATTTGGAACTCCCTCCCGACCCACCTCCGCCTGACCCAGGACCACCTCGCCTTCAGGAAGCAGCTCAAGACCTGGCTGTTCGAGCAGTAGCGGACCCCCCCTCCCCATGCGCCTTGAGACCCTCCGGGTGAGTAGTGCGCTATATAAATGCTTGATTGATTGATTGATTGATTGATGCATTAAGCACGGCAATGTCATGGAATGTTTGGATTGACAAAATACATGTTATAATTTTTTTCTTTTCTAAATGCTTCGAATAAAATGTCTGGCCTGGAACGTTGCTGGCCTAAATAGTAAAAGGAAAAGACGTTTGGTTCGGGAAGAAATAGCTTTGTATAAGCCTAATTTGTTTTTTTTATCTGAGACACATGTCGCTTATGTTGATAGGAAAATTTTGGGATATCTGGGACTTGAGGTGTTAATTTGTTCGAAATTCAATGCATCTATAAGGGGGGTTGCTATTTGGAAAGATAAATGTGTTAAGCTAGAAGTTGGGAAGAGTGTCTGTGATAAAAAAGGGAGGTGGGCTATCGTTCAATTAATGGTGGAAAAAACTAAATATGTTTTTTGCATAGTTTATGAGTTAAATTTTGATGATGCTTACATTTTCGATCAGTTGAATATGGAATTATTTCAGTGGGCAGACAAACTAATTATCATGGGTGATTTTAACTGCATAATGGACTACAAGATTGATACTACGAGGGGCAATGTAAATTATAGAATGCGGAAAACACGAGCGGCTATCCTTGAATTAGGGCGCATTCATATCATTAAAGATGTTTGGCGAGCTGCCTTTCCTACTACACCTGGGTATACATACTACTCTGCCCCTCACAAGCTCTGCTCACGCATTGACATGGTCTGGGCATCAGATAGAGTAATGAGCACTAGTACCATCGAACTTTGCCCCAGAATTAATTCAGATCATAATCCTATTTTATTTACTTTTGATACTGAAAAGAACTATATAGCACCCTGAATATTTTCATTCCCTAGGCACTTACTCACTTACAGCTTATTTATCTCAAAACTCAAGCTGCATATTGTAGATTTTATAAAGATTAATCTTAACTCTACGACATGTCTAATGGTATGGGACTCTTGCAAGGCGAGTATCCGGGGCTTTACCCAGCAATTTCTATTTCATCAAAATGCCGAGCGGTTTAAAAAGGATAGAGCGTTGGTTAATGACATACTTTCCACTGAACTGTTACTAGCGGAGGCTCTCCGCCGACACGCCACGAATATTTTTTGGGATAAGAGCAGTATTAAACTACATACATTTCAAGTGACACAGTATGAGAGCGGCGATAAAGTCGGAAAGCTATTAGCCTATAAAATAGCTGACGAACAAGCTAATACCCTGATTAAGAATTTAAAGGGCTCTAAATAATAATATAATTGACCAACCTAATCAAATTTTAGAACACTTTGCTGCATTTTATAAAAAACTATATACTCCAGAAAATCAACCGACAGATGTGGATATTCAGAAATATCTGGATGATTTTCTGGAGAAACCCGACTCTCTCGAGTTGGAACAACTATCTAATCCCATTAGCTTATGTGAAATAAGAAAGGCCATCTCTTCCTTACCAGCTGGAAAGGCATCCGGAGAAGATACGATCCCATTAGAAATGTATAAAGGGTGTGTCGAAGAACTTATACCTCTCCTCTTCCAAGTTATTAATTATATTGGGGAAAACAAGGTAGCCCCGAAATCCTGGAATAAGGTAAAACTGGTCTTTTTAAAAAAAAAAGGGAAAATCACCAGATCAATGCGGTTCAGACCGCCCCATTTCGCTAATTAACGCGGATGCTAAAATATTTGCCAAAGTGCTAGCTACTCGACTAGCCCCTATAATACCGAAAATAGTAAGCCCAAACCAGCATGGGTTTGTGATCGGTAGGGATACTACCGCACATATTAATCTGGCTTTGACAGCCTTTGATATAGCTGAAAAGGAATCCACCCCACTCAGCATGATTATGCTTGACGCAGAAAAGGCTTTTGACCGAGTGGGGTGGGATTACTTGTGGCTAGTTATGACTGGTCTGGGTTTTGGGGGCACATTCTTGAACTGGATACAGTCACTGTATGATAATCCCATGGCCAAGATCAGCTATGCTGGTATATTATCAGCTTTGTTTACTATTGCTCGGGGAACCCGCCAGGGGTGTCCCCTATCACCTCTTATTCGCCTTATCAATAGAACCATTACTTTATGCCCTACGAATACAATCACTTATTATCCCTTTTAAGTTTGGTCCTCACTTATTGAATCTTACAGCTTACGCTGATGACGTCGCCATATATTCAACTGATATCGGAAAGGCGATGCAGGGCATCATACTAGAAGCCAATAGATTTGGGGACGTCTCTGGTTATAAATTAAATTTAAACAAAACCCAAATAATTGCTAATTACAAACCAGAAGGACTAACTATCGGACTGTGCTCGGCACCTACTTACTTAGGGGTTAAACTATCTGCAAATATTAAGGATTTAATTAAACTAAATTACGATAACCTAGTTAAAAATACTACAATTCTGCTTAAAAAATGGCATAAACTTTCTTTAAATATTATTGGTAGAATTAATTTGATTCGTATGATAATCTTACCTAAATTTCTGTACTTTTTTCGCTCTATTCCTTTGGCATTATGCAATTCTTTTTTTTAAAAACTAGATGGGGTGTTCAGCAGTTTCATTTGGGGATATCGCAAAGCCCGCAGATCAATGACACTATTAAAAGGGGCTCTCGATATGGGAGGGCTGAATTTCCCGGACTTTAAGTTGTACTTTTGGGCAGCATTTGTTGGACGCTTACGATATTTAATTAATACGGAAGGTACAGATAAACAACCTTACTTTCTTACATTTATGTTCGATCTAGATGCGAAAATGTTTTTATGGAGAGTTAATGACCCCAACTACTACAAAAGAGTGCGTTTTAGGACAGCGAGGGATCTAGTTAAAATTTGGCGTAATATCCAGGCCTTCTGTAATGTGAATTTTTTCCATCCTAATTTGATTCTGTGGGGAAACCCCGGCTTACCGGGAATATTCAGCGATGGATTAACTAACATATGGGAAGCTCACAGAATAAAAAAGTTAGGGGATCTTTATGGAGCACAAGGGTTCCTGAGCTTTGAAACACTTAAAATATTACATAATATCCCTGACTACATGAAGTTCAAGTACCTGCAGATATTCGATTTTTTCATTCGAAAAATGAAACTAAAGAATATTTCCGATTCGAGCATATGAGATAATTTCTATTCACAGGAAACTAAATCATTAATTAGTGGCTGTTATAAATCTCTCAATACCTATAGAAACATGGACTGCAGTATAATATCAGAGAAGTGGAGCAGGATGTTAGGGACCAATATTACTCCGGCTGTAATAAGTTTATCATTACGTAATATCAATAATCTGGTCTCTTCATCAAGTCTAAGATTGCTGCAATTTAAAATAACCTGCACGCTCTACCATACCCCAGAAAGAATAACTAAATGGGCCTCGAATACCATATATAGCGAACAAACTAAATGTCCCAAGTGCGCGTTGGTTGCAGCAGATTTGGTGCACATATTTTACACTTGCCCTAAACTATTAGAATTTTGGACATCTCTCCAGAATATAATGACACTGAAATTAGGGAATATATCTCCCTTAGATTCTGCATTAGTTATGCTAGACACTAATGTTAGGAACATCCCACAAAAACCCTTATTTACTATTATGGTAACCTGTGCTAAACTTATAATTGCTCGTGCTTGGATCTCCCCAAATCCCCCACACATAATGGAATGGTGGTCTCTTCTTAATGAAATTCATAGTATGGAATTAGCGCTGGCCAGGCTCAGGGGTACTAAATCTCTAGCTAAATTCAATAAGATTTGGGGGTCTCATATTTTAGCTGAAAAATTATGTATTATCTAGATCATTATTGGTTTATGTTATATATGTGCTAAGATATATGGATATACATTGTCTGGATCCAATAAGAATGTTGTCAAATGATTTAATGCCAACCTAACGTTAACTCTGTAGACGCTTAGATCATCTCTTTTAGTTTGACTCATTTTGTATACTGTTGTTTCCTATGTTGCTAATAAAAAAAAAAAACTTTAAAAAAAAATAGTCTGCCATAAATTCTTCCTCACTGTGCTGCCCTCATTGTAATACCTTTATCCCCATTACCAATAGTAAGGTTAGTACCATCTTTCAGAACAATTTAAAATCGGTTCATATTTGTGTAGCACTTATTAATGCTCGGTCTTTGGGAAAGCACAGACAGGAAATAGCGGACTTAATCACAGATAATAAACTAGACATCCTTTTAATCACGGAAACTTGGATGGACGATGCGTCTGCTCCGGATCTCGTGATTGCGGTCCCGCCAGGATATAAGGTTTACCGTCAAGACAGAAAGGGCAAAAGAGGGGGCGGGCTGGCCATAATTGTCAGGGAAAGCTACATAGTAAGGACATCCTCCATCCCTTCTTTAGGTTGTGAGGCCTTACACTTTGCCATCAAGTTAACCCCGTCTTATAACTTTAAAGGAGTATTATTATATCGACCTCCAGGAGCACGTACAGCCTTCCTTTCTAATCTAGGTTCAATATTGGAGTCATTAGTAACCGAAGAATCTTATACAGTCATGGGCGACTGGAACTTCCATCTAGAGCAAATTGACGATAAAGATACTCTCCCCCTACAAACAGACATGGAAATGTTAGGGCTGCACCAACAGGTTACATCCCCTACTCATGAGGCCGGACATATTTTGGACGCCATTTTTTCCAACTTGGAGGGACTGCGCATAACAGATATCCTCCCGATTCCATGGTCTGATCATTATGCTATTTTAAGTAGTATTACAATTACGGAGAGCCCCACCCATAGGGCAACCATTCCCAGACCAGAATCTTTCAAGGTCTGGAAAGATATAAATAAGGCAGATTTAATAGAGCTTTTGGACAGTACTCGCCCTACCTTATCCACCGATCCAAATAGGGCCACTCTTCAATATCAGGACTGGTTAGGGCATGCAACACATTTATTAGTACCCACTAAAACACTGTCAAGAAATAGAGCCACTCCTTCGGCCCCATGGTTTACCGATGACCTAAGGAAACAGAAACAACTCTGTAGGAATAGGGAAAGGCATTGGCGGAAGACCTACAGCTTAGAGAGTAAAGCTAGTTACAAGGAAATACTCGCAATCTATAAATCCATGATTGTGGAGGCAAAGAAGAAGTTCTTCACCAAACAAATTGAGAAGGCAAAAAACTCTAGCAAGCAACTCTATAAGATCACAAAGCAGCTGGCTGGAAATGTCCCGGATTTAGCACCACCTCCTTCCCAATCACTTTGTGATGCGCTTGCAAATTTCTTTTTTATGAAAGTAAACGAAATATATCAAGCCTTCTCCTCCCAAACAGATGTCGCATTAAACTCCACCTGCAACATTCCCCCCTCACTCTTCATTGACTAATTTTACCGATCTCACGGATGATCAAACAATGGAAATTATTACATCCATTAAAACCGGATCAGCCCTGTCCTTTTAAAGTACTGCCCCCGGTGATGGACTCCCTTGTCACGGTTTTTACACAAGTCTGCAATTCCATGTGTAGATCAGGGATTTACCCCGATTTACTGAAAAAGACCCTCCTAAAACCACTTTTTTAAAAACCACTTCTGGATAAGGACGAACTAAAAAATTATCGACCCATAGCGAGTCTCCCATTCTTAGCAAAAGTAGCTGAAAAAGCCATGAATCTACAGGTCTCAGATTTCATCGAGAAACCCCATCAGCTGGACAGTACCCAATTTGGATTTCGTAGATTCCATGGTACAGAAACAGCACTAATTAAAGCAGCCTATGACAGAGTTATCCGGGATCAGGGAGGCACAGCGGTCCTGGTTATGCTAGACTTATCCGCTGCCTTCGACACGGTCGATCATAAGATCTTGGTCGACCGTGTCAGAAAAATGGGTATCGAACGGGTTGCAAAAGACCTGTTGGCCTCATTTTTGGCAGGGCGAACCCAGGCGGTCACCCTGGGGTCTTTCCAATCATCTCAGCTGTCCTTGCAGTGTGGGTCCCTCAAGGCTCATCCCTAAGTCCGACACTGTTTAATATCTATGTGTCGGACCTGGCTAAAGTCATCAAAGCCCACGGGATGAGCCTAACCTCCTACGCTGACGACACGCAGCTGGTTCTAGCTATAAACCGTGATGGAGACAGGGTGGCAGAACGCTTCAAGGAGGTATGCTAGCTATTGGAGAGTGGATGGCTTCCAACTGTCTAAAGCTTAACTCCGAAAAAACTGAGGTGGTCATCTTTGGACGACTCTCGCCGCTTTGGTCATCAGTCTGGTGGCCCTCATCCTTTGGCGTTCCTCCTAAACCGGTAAGAAACCTGGGAGTGGTCTTTGATGAAGGCCTTAATTTTATGGCTTATGCCATTAAAACGGCAGCTGCAGCCTGTCATAAACTTAAATTAGTAAGAAAAATTATTCCTTTTTTACCTGACACAGCTGGAAAAACTCTAGTAAGCTCTTTAGTTCTATCCTCCCGGGATTACTGTAACGGTCTTTTTGTAATGCTCAGATCCGTGTGACCAATAAACTGCAAACTATACAGAATGCGGCTGCTAGACTCCTTTCTAGAACACCTAAATTCAAAGCTTTCTCAGACATAATAAGGAACTATCACTGGCTGACGATCCGTAATCAGATTAAGTTTAAGACTATGTATAGTTTACAAAGCACTCCATAACCAGGGACCGCAGTTTCTCAAGAGCCAAATGACTCACTATATTCCTTCTAGACAACTCCGTTCCACTACTTTGAATCAACTAGTGGTGCCCCGTACAAAAACAGTTTCTTGGGGCGACCGCCGCTTCTTGGTTTCCGTGCCCAAGTTATAGAATACATTACCACAAACAATCAGGACAAGTCCCACACTCTGGCTTTTCCGCAAACAGGTAAAGACGTGGCTCTTTAACCAATAATCTCCCAGTGGTACTTTCCTGTGAGTCCGTAGTCAGTTATTAGCACCGAGACGCCCACGGGTATTCGTTCGCGCTTAATAAATAGCATTAATAAATAAATAATAAATATAACATAACCCACACCACATTGTGATGGTAGACTAAATGCGCGAGTGTCACTCACCCACGATAGATTTCACGTGAAGAATCCAAAGGATTGATTTAAGATGTAACTAAAAAAGAATAAGTACACTCCGCTAGAGGGCCTGCAGCACTGATTGCGATACCCACACATGCAGCCTTTCAAATGATTCTCGGACCTGCTACTGCAGTGTCTGCATGCTGTTTTTACTGCCAGGTCGACCTGGTAAGTACATCCAAAAGCCAGGCCCTAACTATCCTTTTCTTACATGTAGGACACCCCCCAGGTAGGCCCAAGGTACCCCTGTGGGCAGGTGCAGTGTAAGTGGCAGGTGGGACACGTACTGGTGTGCTGTACATGTCCTGATAGTGAAATACAGTGCATTTCGTTTTCACTGTTGAAAGGCGGTCTCTCTCTCATAAGTTAACATGGGGGCTGTTTTGTAACAATTTTACAAATGTAGCTGGCCAAGGGGAGCTGATAGAATGCCTGAACTCAGAATTTAAAAATATATCTTTTAGTAAAGACGATTGTGTGTTTGGAAATACCCCTTTTAGAAAGTGGGTATTTCCTTGTCTAACCATCCATGTGCCTCTGCCTGTTTTGTGTATTACCTGCCTGGGCTTTACACTGACAGGGGCTGGTTTGTGCATTCGCCCTAGACTGACAATAGAGGGGGTTGAGGTGAGCCCTGCCTTTCCTGGGCGACTCTTAGCCAGGCCTAATAGACCTGGTTGCATTTAGAGTAGTGGGAGGAGTTGTTGCTGGCACCTGGATGGACTGTGGCTGTCTCTCACAAAGCTGCCTCCACCTCCTGGAGTGAACCTGGCCTGGGCCAGGCAGACCTGGTTAATGTATGCCAGTGGAACTTTGTTGATACGAACTTCAAAGCGTTATGTGGTATAAATGTTGGGGCCCGGACCCCAGAAATTAGAACTTTTTTGGCTCAAGACACCTGCCAAGAAGAGCTGGAGAAGTTTGAGGAGGGACTACCATTTTGCTGTGGGGTTTGCTGTGTTGGACTAAAGAGGCTGCTTCTGTCTGGGCAGTGAAAGGACTGACCTTTCTGCATCTTATTTCCCTGAGTTACTCCAAGGGCTTGAGGTACAGCTTACCCTCTGTTCAAGTAGTCTCAGGAACAGCAAAGACTTAAGTTAATCTGCTACCAGCTCAAGGAACTGTGTGTTTTGTGCTGCAACAGAAGAAAAAGAAACCAGACGCCATCCACAATGCCGCTGCTGACACTGTGACCTGACAGCACAGTGGAGGGGACTGCTGCACTTCGCTCCGCAACCCTGGTCTCAATGCCGCCGGCACCGCCACCACCAAGCTGTTGCTTGCAGTGCGACCTGCTGGCGCCGCACTCCACACCGCCGCCTCGGTATCTCCAATGACAACGCTCCACGCCAACATCAACGCTGCTGCCTGCAATGTGGTTTGGGGAAACCACTCGTAAGTCACACGATGCACCGTCGTGTCCCGCACGTAGCCTTAGCATACAGATGTGGGCGCCATCAACACCAGTTCGTCCGCCGACAACAGCGCTTCAGCAACTATGACGCTGCCTGCACCGTGATCTGTAAGTACTGCAACGAGCACCGTCCCAATTGGCACAGCAGCCCTGGTCTCACAGACGCGAGCCGCTGCCTGCCCCCGGCGACCTGAGGGCACCATACTGCTGCACTTCACACAGCAGCCCTGATGCCCACGCTCCTGACTTCAACCGCACATAGTTCGATCTGCAATGCGTATGACTTAAAGAACCCACCGACTTCTGCACCAACCTCTGGAACCAACGCCTGCAGACGTCAGCTTTTCAGAGGTCATCGCGAGGTCACTGATGCCCTGCATTTCTAAAGGTACTGTAGCTGGCCCCTGGCACCCAGTTAGCCAGAACTTTTGGAAGTTTGTTCATGATGCTGTGATAGCCCCAGACGGAACTGTCGACTTCAAGGAACTGTTTTTAAAGTCTATTTTGCTTCAACAGTATTTTAAATAACTGTATGTTGGATTTTTATCGTTTTGGTCTTGTTTTACGTAGATAAATATTGGCTATTTTTCTAAAACTGATGTAGTGTCCTTTTGTAGTGTTTTCACTGGATGACTGATGGTTATGTGCAAATGCTTTATACATATGAGATAAGCCTGATTGCCTGTGCCAAGCCATGAAGGGCGTGAGCAGGGGTTATTTTAGAAGTGTAACTCCCTTATCCTGATTAGGAAGAAGGGTCCCTACTTGGACAGGGAAACAACCTGCCAACTAGAGACCCCCATTTCTAACATTGGTTGGCAGCGTTGAGGATAGGACTTGCATTTACACTTGACCTACAGTGATTGGTCTACACTACTACCATATCACAGACCACTAGGTACCACATACTGTTGTCTTCTTGGTCTATTTTTGTATTTCCATGGTTTTGAACTCAAACTTCCTGCTCCATCATGCCTGAATCAACAGCATCATTAGTTGCATTTCTAGAAGTGGTTTTTGAGGAGTAAAGGTTGGAAGCCTGCAACGTGAGGGAGTTGAAGGCTGTGTGCAAAATCTTGAAAGTTCAAATCAGAGGCCTCACCAAGAAAGAGGAGCTACAAAAGGCGCTGAGAGCCTGGGTAGCAGCCAGAAAGGCCAGAGGGCAATTTGAAGTCCCTAGTGGGGAGGCCGAAGAGCCAATTCAAAGGGTGGGTGTGCTTTTAAGAGAGGAGGAACCCTACAAGCCAGACAGCAGTGGTCTGTCCCTAGAAGAGTTGGAGGACAGGCGGGAGGCAAGGAAGTTTGAAATGAATGGAGAATGAAAGGTAAGACAAAAGAATAGTTGGAAGAGAGTAAGATGATCTTGGATCATGAGCGTGGTATCAATGAGCTGGAGCTAAGGAGTAGGTCCATCACAGATGGTGGCAGCAATTCCTCAGTGCACTCAGATAGAACAGTACACATCTCCAAGAATGTAGGAAAGTAGTACTAGAAGGGTGATGACATACAAGGGTGGTTTCAGGGCTATGAGGCCTCTATTCGCATGAATAGGGTCCCTGAAAAGAATTGGGGGCAGGATTGTGGCCTCATTTCTCAGAATGGGGAGGCACACATTGTTGGTTTTGGGTAAGGAATACCTCCTCACCTACACTGACATGAAGGAGGCCCTTCTCAGTAGGTATGGTCTCACTCCTGAAAAGTACAAGGATCAGTTTAGAAACAGTAAGAAAATTGAGTCCCAGACGTGGTTAGATTGTGTGGATTCTTTTTGCAGGTCACTGAATGGTTGGGTGAAGGGCAGCAATGTGACAGATTTTCAGGGGCTGTACAATTTGATTGTGTGGGAGCACATGTCTGGTCTAGGTTTTGCAGAACTGCGGCAGCACTTGACAGATAGTAAGCTGTATGACCCCAGGAAGCTTGCTATCGAGGCTGACCGCTGGGTGAGTATTAGGGTCCACAAGAATGTGTATGAGGGAGACTCCGCCAAAGGGGCACAGGGACCCTAGCAGAAAAGTGGGAGGTAAAGAAAAGGAGTTCCCTAAAGGGTCCCAAACTAGTGCCCAGGGGAAGGATTCCCAACCCCACCCCCCCGAGGAGATAAGAAACCATGGGTCTCTTCAGGAAAGCCTGCAGGGACAGAGCCCTGCAAGTGCTATACATGTGACCAGGTGGGTCACCTGAAGGGGGATCCCAAGTGCCCAAAGGGGGCACAGCCACCCACCAGTGGGCAGTCAAAGGGGATGGCTAGTGTAACGCTTGGGGAGAAAGACCCAGAGGAAGTTGGGGATTCCACAGAAATGGCCTTTGTCTCACTAGGGGACAGTTGGATGGTCCCAGGAAGCCAGGTGCCGCAAACACCAATAATTACAGCACATGGGTGACCATTAATGGGAGAAGGATAGAGACTCTCAGAGATACTGGAGCCAGTGTGGCCTCAGTCCGGTGTCACCTGGTATCTGAGGAGCAAGTAGTCCCTTGTGCATTCCACCAAGTAATTGTTGTAGACAATTCAGAGCTCCAGTGTAAGGTGGCGCAGGTTCCCTTTCAGTGTGGGGGAAGGGGGGGGGGGGGGTTCTCAGGTCCCTTGAGGGTGATTTGTGAGCCTTTCCATTCTTGTAGATTGTCTGCTAGGAAACGACCAAGAGCAGTCCTGGTGGAAAGATGTGGAGCTCGCGTCTCACTTGGATATGCTTGGGTTGCCAGAGTGGGCATGTATGACCACTCAGTCCATGGTACACAGCAAGGGAAATCAGAAGGACATGGAGCCTGAAACAGTAGCCCAAGTACCTACAAAGAGAAAGGGGTGCAGCAAACCCGCTCCTGAAGTTCCCATGGTCCAGGAGGAGGCTGACCTCGAGGGGGAGGCCCGGAACCTACAGGGGAATAGGCAGTTGACCTGGGGGAGCTGGCACATTTCCAGCAAGATGGGGGTCCCACTAGAAAAGAGTTCTGCTGGGAGCAGAAAGAATGCCTTTCTCTAGAGGCTTTGTGTCAGCAGGCTGCAAACCAGGCAGCTGGTAATCAGTCTTGATCACACTGGATCTACTGGGAGAATAGTTTCCTATACAGCGAGCCTAGGGCAGCTGAGCCTTGGCCAGTCCTTGTGCTGGTAGTACCCCAGCGCTTCAGGGCCTTTCTACTGGGTCTGGCCCGCGATGTGCTTTTGGCAGGACATTTTGGGTAACACAAAACCTTTGACAGGATTGTCAAGTCAAGTGATTTATATAGCGCGCTACATACCCAGAGGGTCTCAAGGCGCTTGAGGAAGGGTGGGGAATTACTTGTCGAATATCCAGGTTTTAAGTTGCTTTCTGAATGTAAGGTGGTTCTGAGTGAGGCGAAGGTGAGTGGGAAGTGAGTTCCAGGTTTTAGCTGCCAGGTAGGAGAAGGATCTGCCTCCCATGGTGGTTTTGTTGATGCGAGGTACAGTTGCAAGGGCTTGGTTGGAGGATCGTAGGTGGCGGGAGGGGGTGTAGAAGGAAAGTCGTGAGTTGAGGCATTCGGGTCCAAGTTCGTAGAGTGCTTTGTGTGCGTGGGTTAGGAGGCGGAAAGTAATCCTCTTGTTAACGGGGAGCCAGTGGAGGTTTTTCAGGTGTCCAGAGATGTGGTCTTTACGCGGGATGTCTAGTATGAGTCTGGCCGAGGCGTTCTGGATGCGTTGGAGTTTTTTCTGGAGTTTTGCGGTGGTACCGGCGTATAGGGTGTTTCCGTAGTCCAGGCGGCTCGTGACCAGTGCGTGGGTGACCGTTTTTCTAGTTTCGGTGGGGATCCAGCGAAATGTTTTTTTGAGCATGCGAAGAATATTAAAACAAGAAGATGAGACGGCGTTGACTTGTCTGTTCATAGAGAGTGAGGAGTCCAGGATGACGCCTAGGTTCCGTGCGTGGTCCGTCGGGATGGGTGCTTTTCCAAGGGCCTCTGGCCACCAAGAGTCATCCCAGGCGGATGGGGAGGTACCAAGGATAAGGACTTCAGTTTTGTCAGAGTTCAGTTTTAGACGGCTGTACTTCATCCACTCGGCTACTTCTTTCATTCCTTCATGTAGGTTGGTTTTGGCGGTGTTGGGGTCTTTGGTGAGTGATAGTATCAGTTGAGTGTCATCAGCGTAGGTGATGATGTTGAGGTTGTGTTGGCGTGCGATGGCCGCGAGGGGGCTCATGTATACGTTGAAGAGGGTGGGACTGAGCGAAGATCCTTGTGGCACGCCGCAGATGACTTTGGTAGCTTCTGATTTGAATGGTGGAAGGCGGACTCTCTGAGTTCTTCCGGCAAGGAACGAGGTGATCCATTCCAGTGCTTTTCCTTGGATTCCGATGTTTCTGAGGCGTTGTATTAGGGTGCTATGACAAACTGTGTCAAAGGCTGCGGAGAGGTCGAGGAGGATGAGGGCGACTGTGTCTCCGTTGTCTAGCAGAGTTCGAATGTCGTCTGTTGCTGCGATGAGTGCGGTCTCAGTGCTGTGTTTGGCTCGGAAGCCGGACTGTGAGGAGTCGAGGGATTTGTTGGTTTCGAGGAAGGCGGCGAGCTGGTTGTTGATAGCTTTCTCGATGATTTTGGCCGAGAATGGAAGGAGCGAGATAGGGCGGTAGTTTTTGAGTTCGGTGGGGTCTGCTGTGGGTTTCTTCAGAAGGGCGCTGAGTTCGGCATGTTTCCAACTTTCCGGGAAGGTGGCGGAGTTGAGGGAGCAGTTGATGACGTCTCGGAGGTGCGGTGCTATAATGGAGTCTGCTTTGTTAAAGATGTGGTGAGGGCATGGGTCTGTGGGGGATCCTGAGTGGATAGAGTTCATCAGGCGGATGGTGTCCTCAGTGGAGATTGGGTTCCAGTCATTGAGGATGTTCAAGGGGGGTGGGGGTCCTGCAGAGGGTTGTGTGGGTTGGTCTTCGGGTCGGTTGTCGAAGCTGTTGTGGATGTCTGCAATCTTGTTGTGGAAGAATGAGGCTAGGGAGTCGCAGAGGGCTTGAGAGGGGGTGATGTTGTTGGAGTTGGCTAAGGAGTTGGTAAATTCCTTGACGATGTTGTGAAGGGAGTCTGATGCTCATTGTAGGCTTGCCAAACTAGCCAGGCAAGTGGGAAGAGTTGCAGGAAGTGTAAGCTCTTCTCCAACCTTTCCCAGTTGCAGACACCCCTTTTGAGATGGTGGGGATGGAAACTGCTGGGCCCCTGGACTCCAAGACAGCCATGGGCAACAGGTATATCCTGGTATTGGTGGACCATACCACCAGGTACCCGAAGGCTATCCCTCTGAGGACAACAAAGGCACGCGTGGTGGGTCGGGTGTTAATGGGGATCTTTTACCACATGAGTTTTCCCAGATAGGTGGTATACGACCAAGGTACCAATTTCATATCCAAGTATATGACATCCCTGTGGGAGTAGTGTGGTGTGACCTACAAGTTCACTACTCCTTTCCACACAAAAGGTAATGGTTTGGTGGAGAAATTCAACCAAACCTTGTAGGACATGATCAAGGGTCTAACTGAACTCATGAGGCGTAAGTGGGACATTCTCTTATCATGCTTTCTCTTTGCTTACAGGGAGGTATTGCAGAAGTCATTAGGGTTCAGTCCTTTTGAGTTGCTGTATGGGCACCCTGTGAGAACGTCTCAGTCTGGTGAAAGAAGGCTGGGGGACAGCTCCCAGGAAAAACTCCCCAAGATGTATTTAGCTACATGCTGGCCTTTACAAACCAGACTCTGTGCTACAAGAGGCTCGCCCAGGCAAACCTAGAAACCAGCCAGGAGGAGATTAAACATTGGTATGATGAGAATACCACTCTGCTAGTGTTTCACCTTGGCCTGAAAGTGTGGGTTATGGCCCCAGTAGAGCCTTGTGCTCTGCACGACAAGTAGACTGGGCCTTTGAGGTGGTGGAGCACAAGAGTGACGTCACGTATATGGTGAACTTTCAGACTCCCAGGAACCCTTTGAGGGTCCTACATGTGAATCACCTCAAACCTCCCATTGAGAGGTCTGAAGTAAGCATGCTCTTGGCAACAGATAATTGGGTGGAAAAGGAGAGTGGGCCTCTCCCAGACCTCCTGTCTGCCAAAGACCATGATGTGTCAGTGGAGGTGTGAACCTCTCCCCTGCACTGACCCCAGAGAAGCAGAATAACTGTTGCCAGTTGCTGCCAGTTAGCCACACTGTTCTCCCTGACCCCAACTGTCATCCTCTGGTGCACCCATGATGTGGAGACTGGGGACAGTCCTCCTGTAAAGCACAAAATGTACAGGCTGACTGACAGGGTAAAAGCCAACATCAAAGAAAAGGTTTCTAAGGTGATGGCATTAGCGGAGATCAAGCCCTACAACAGTTCTTGGGCCAGCCCAGTGGTCTTGGTCCCAAAGGCTGCTGCACTCGGTGCCACTCGGGAACTTCGGTTCTGCGTGGTCTACTGTGGGCTGAATGCCATAACCAGGACTGATGCACATCCCATCGCCACTATCAGTTCCGGGTGATGGCCTTTGGGTTGAAGAATGCCCCTGCCACCTTTCAGAGGATGGTCAACAAGGTGTTGGCTGGATTGGAGTATTATAGCACCACCTACCTGGATGACATCGCAGTGTTCAGTTCCGGCTGGGAAGATTACTTGCACCACCTCTGGGAAGTGTTGAAGGCTCTGCAGAAGGCAGGCCTCATGATCAAGAACAGTATGTGGCAGATCGGGGAGGGGTCTGTGGTATCCTTAGGCCACTAGATAGGAAGCAGGCAGGTGGCACCCCTACAACCTAAGTTTGATATTCTGGCTTAGGAGCCCCTAAAGACCCAGACAGAGGTGAGGGTATTTTTATGTCTCACATGTCATTATAGAAGATTTGTCAAGGGCTATGGCACCATTGTTGCCCCCTTGACTATGCTGACTTCCGGGAAGCAGTCAAGGAAATTGATATGTACTGATGCCTGTCAGACCTCTTGTTTCCCTAAAGGCAGCTATGCGCACGGCGCCCATGCTCAAGGCACCAACTTCTCCAAGGAATTTTTCAGGCAGACAGACATTTTAGAGCATGGTGGGAGAGGAATACTCTCATAAGTGAACAGAGAGGGCCTAGACCTTAGAAGGAGACTATTCCCCAGGGATCAGAGTTGGAGTGCCATGGATCGAGAAGCTTTTGCTGTGGTCTGGGCACTGAAGAAGCTAAGACCCTGCCTGTTTGGGATTCACTTCTGAGTTCATACAGACCACAGGCATCTCAGATGGTTAATGCCGATGAGGGGTCAGAACCCAAAACTGTTAAGGTGGTCCAACTCCCAACAGGGAATGGACTTTACGGTGGAACACCGCCCTGGCACACAACACGCCAACATGGATGGTCTGTCATGGTTCATCCGCCTTAGTGAAGAGAATTCCCAAGAGGGTTGGTAGTCATCCCTACATTCAGCTGGAGCGGACCGGTCTTGGACCTGGCATCTTTTGGCATATTTCTCCCATCTTTTTGTCTCCTGACCTAGTTTTTGATGATGTGCTGAACTTTAATTTGCTGGTTTAATGTCTCTGCGCAACTTGTTAAAGTGAAAGTGCTCCTACTGTAAATTGTGTTATGATTAGTTTTCAAGCCCCTCTGAACAGACCATCAATGTGTACACTTCACCTTCACCACTACCATCGCACCCAAACCCGGCATGCACCCGCCACGAAAGAACTGGAGCAAGATCACAGAGGAACATCTCAACACCACCCTCCTCCGCGACCCCAGCCACCGCCACAACCGATGCAACTCCACAGCCAAAGAACTACACCACTGGATCTCCAGCTGCGCAGACAAGCTCACATCCCTCCGCCACCCCGTCAAACAACGCCCTCTCAAGGCCGCCTGGTTGACCACTGACCTCCAAGAAGCCAGACGCTCCTGTAGATGCATCGTGAAACTCTAGCGGAACAGGAAAACCACTAACGACTAGAACGCCATGAATGAATACCACCAGCGCATAAGAGCCATAAAGCGGACCGTCATCAAGAACAAAATCCACATCAACCCAAGCAATGCAAAAGAACGCTTCAATGTCATACAGCAGTTCACCAAACCCGCCCAGCGAAGCCACCGACATCAAACCAACCCAGGACCTCTGCAACAAATTCAGCTCCTACTTCCGCCTGAAAATCAAGGCCCTCTATGATTACTTTACCGAACAGACTCCAGACACTACCCCCTCTCCACCACCAACAACCAGCCGATCATCACCACCAGGAAACCTGCTACTACTGAAAATAAAACCACCATGACCATGAAGAACAATCAATCAGGAGCTCCCACGGACCCCTGACCACCTCACAACTACCATAGAGCCGCCGCCGTTAGGGGACAGCCTCTACCAGAGCGGGTGAGTGGGACGCCTTTAAGGTGGTTATAAGAGGGGTATGCATCAGTAAATATACGGGTGCAAGGAAGGTGGTGCTTAATGATGTGAGTAAAGCGGAAGACAAACTGAGGGCAATTGAGAGACGAAGGCCGGAAGAGCCGGCGCTACAAGAGCAGCTACTCGAGGCGAAGGAACAAGTAGCGGGCAAAGTCGAGAGGTTGCGGAGTTTCGATCACAAGAGCTATATGGCGAGAGTGTACGCAGAAGGGAACAAAGTTGGAACGCTGCTAGCCTGGCTGGCGGATCCAATGCCGAAGACTGTCCCGATCATGAGTGTAGAGGATGACAAAGGCCTTCTGGTCCATTCCCAAGCAGAGGTGCTTGCCCGGTTCCTACAATACTACAAAACTCTATATAAGAGTACGTTGGAGGTAGAGGATGTGGATATAGAGATATATTTGGCAGAGATCCCGCTCCCACAGTTAGAGGAGGAACAGGCAGATGTATTAGGGCAGGACATCACACTAGCTGAAATCCGGTTTGCAATTAAAAACATGGCCAGGAATAAAACGCCAGGGGTCGATGGACTGCCCATAGAATTCTACGCACAATACATCAACATTTTGGCACCCCGCCTATTGGAAGTCTATAGGGAAGCCGGGGAGTTGGGTCAGCTGCCAACGTCAATGCGGGAAGCTCTGATTATTCCGCTACTCAAACCGGGGTGGCCGGAGATGGACGTGGCCTCTTATAGGCCATTGTCCATGTTGACGGTGGACTATAAGATCTTGAGCCGGATATTAGTAGCCCGCCTCCTGCCGTACATGACCACGCTAGTTCATGTGGACCAAGCAGGGTTCATCCCTACTAGGCACACCGGATCAAACATACGTAGATTGTTGAGGGTGATAGCTGAGGGACAGCCTGGATCGTGATCTCCGGCGGCCCTTTCTGTTGATATGGAAAAGGCGTTTGATAGCCTGGAGTGGGCATTCCTATACAGAGTGCTGGATCGGTTCGTACTGGGTGAAAGGTTTGGAAACTGGACAAGAGTATTGTACTCATCTGCGAGGGCCAGAGTACGACTGGGGGAGGTAATATCTACTCAATACCCAGTTCTAAGGGGGACGAGACAAGGGTGCTCGCTATCACCACTATTATTCGCACTAGCAATAGAGCCCCTTGCGGTCCAAGCACGATCGGGACAAATTTATCAGGGGTTAATGCTCGGTAGTGCGCCGCAGTATATTTCCTTGTATGCGGACGATTTCCTCCTTTTTTTGGAGAATACCGGGGAGGCAGTGAGAGAGGCTACATCCTTGCTCGCGGACTACCGGAAAGTATCAGCCCTAAAGGTAAATTGGCGTAAGGCGTGTCTATTTCCGATCCGAGCGGGGCTGGAACCATTGATGTCAATCGGAGAGATTGCATGGGAGCCGGTGTGCCTCACCTACTTAGGGGTCAGAATCTATCATGATAACTTAGACTTGCTGGAAGGGAATGTGGGGCGTTGCATACAGGCCCTGAAGTGCTCTATGGCATTCTGGTCCACGCTCCCTCTCTCAATAGTGGGGAGAGTAGCGTTGCTCAAAATGGTGGCCTTACCCAGATTGCTTTACTATTTCCGCACACTAGCAATTTGGATACCTACGCGACTATTTAAAGAACTGCGCTCCCTGATAATAAGCTACCTGTGGGGCACCGGGAGAAGGCGTGTGGCACTGGCCACTCTGATGAGGCCTAAGCGGGAGGGTGGTATGGCAGTACCAGAGCTTTATTACCGGGCAGCACAGCTACAGGTTCTGACACAGGGTATTGCATCGGAATTCAGGGGCCCTGACCATAGGCGAGGATAGGGCATACAACGTCATATACTGTCTTACATAGTTTTGCAGCAGAAAATTGATATGAGTGACCTCACACTGGAAGAACGGACGCTGAGGCAGTATTGGAATAGGAGCCAACGTAAAGCCGGTGTGGCCCACCCATACACTGCAGAGATTCCACTGGGAATGCTGACAGCACTCCCACATGGAGGAGACTGGACTCTCCTCTTGGAATGGGAACGGCTGGGAATCCTCATGGTAGGCGGTTTGTACAGAGATGGGGAGCCCCTTTCAGGCGCTACAAGAAATATATGGTCTTCCTGAGGGAAATTTCCTGATTCACGCAGCAGTAACAGCAGCGGTTCGGAAGCACTGGAGAGGCGGGCAGGCGGAGCCTGTGACCACGATGGCCTGCCAATATGTTGTAATGGCAGCGGGTACCGTCAAAGCGATCACTTGTCTCCAGTCTAGGATGTTGCATGAAGGGTTGCAACCGTTAACAGAACTGAGATTAAAATGGGAGGCGAGCATAGGCCGACCAATACCAGAAGCAACATGGGGCCACCTACTTCAGAGGGCTTGGAAGGGGAGTAGGAATGCACGGTTCCAACAAGTACAACTACTGGGCAGACGTAGGGGACCTTTTGAATACAGTCACAGATAGACAGCTAGACTATGATATGGCGACTTGCCTGCTGCACTGGTTCCCGCACACTGACAAAACTAAAATAACCAGCAAGTTTATTGATTTAGGATTATTATCATCTACGAGGGAAATAACCTGGCATTGGAAATTAAAAGAGGGGCCATCAAGCAGGCACTGGCGCACAGAGCTTTGTCAGTACACACATACTTGAATTTTAGTTATACTTTTCCAAAAAGAAATACAAAAATAAAAAGAGGTATACAATTCAATAGAAAATGACGGTTCATAAGGTGTCACTCTAGTCACAATCATAAATTGTACAATTTTTCAAACATACTCCAAATGTGCAGCCAAGATAAGGAGAAAGGTCCACGGTAGGGGAACACACCCATTTTAATCACTTAGGGCAACACTACCACGCCGCGTTTCCAGTCGTGGACGTGTAAAGAGCAAATTCCCAGATCAACGAGGCGCCTGACTAAAGGGGATCGGGGAGATCCCACCAAGTATGCAATAATTAAATGGTCAACATCAGGGTACATCCACACCCCTCAACCAACACCTTCCGGGCCATCGCAGGTGCAGGGTTGTTCTGACTATTCTCAGTGGTGCTTGCAATATATGTACGGTAAGGACCCCAGATGTCGACCGGCCTGGATGTGGCGGGGACCATTTCCGAGTATTCGGTACTGTTGAGGTTGCAATGTGCCATGCTCCGGAGCCAGGAGCTGTGTAGATGGGGTCGTCGGTCGCACCATCTCAGTGCAACTTCTCGTTTGGCTAACAGAAAACCCAGCGCCGCCAGTCTGCGTACTGACTTTGGAAATTCAGCCACGTATCCCAGTAGAGCGATCTCCGGGATTGGGGCCAGGGTTAAGTGGAGCATGGAACTGAGTGTGCTGTGTACTTGGGACCAATAGTCATGCAACCTAGGGCAGGTCCACGAAAGGTGAGCGAAGTCTGCGAATGGGCCACCGCATTTGGGACAGGCGTGAGGTCTCGATGGGTCTATCCTGTGGAGTCGCGCTGGTGTAAAGTAAAGCCTACGCAGAAATTTAAAATGTAATAGTTTGTGTTTGCTATTGATAGAAACGTTTTTGGTCGCTGTGCAGCACCACAGCCATTGATCATCCGATATGGAGTATCCCAAGTCTGCCTCCCAGGCTGCACGTACAACCTGATCTCGAGAGGGGAGGAGGTCGCAGCACATCCGATACAATTTGGAGACCAGGTGCGCATTTGACGAGAGTTGAATAATAAAAGTGAGGGGTGTCATCTCCTCGGGGGGAGAGGGAACGAGGAGAGGGAAGCGCGCAGCAAGGAACGTAGTCTGGTAAGCACAAAAGAGTCCATGAATGTCCTTTCAGAAAAACTGAGATCCTCCGTCAGTGTGAATGCATGACCTTCCGGGAATAAATCCCCGATAGAGGTTATGTGGAACTTGGTCAGCGTTTGTCGCACCACAGTTTCCCCAGTTATCGGGAGCCAAGTGGCGTTTGGTAACGGAAGGGCCTGGGAATACAGCTGCGGAAGGTCTACCAGGCGGCCCAGTCTACCCCATGCCCAGCACGTAGCAGAAACAGTTTGGATATCTTTCGGATCTCTCGGAATGCCCGACGGGAGTGTGGTAGATAGTGAACTCGGCAGTACCAGATCGGCCTCTGGTTTCAGATATGGGATTCTGGCGTCAGAGTGATACCATGGGTACGCGTATGAGCACTGCGCCACCAGAAAATAGAGATAAAAATCTGGGACGCCCAACCCACCCCGTTCACATGGGAGCATCAGCACGCGCCATCCCACACGTGGGGTCTTGTTGCCCCACACCAGTGTCAGGAGCGAAGATTGGAGCTGCATGAAGAAAACTTTGGTGAGGGGTATAGGTATATTGTTGAACAGGTACAGAAACCTTGGCAATACTATCATTTTAATGATAGGAACGCGGCCAGCCATGGACAGTGGGAGTCTATTCCATCTTTCAACCTGTCCCTCAAGAGCCGTCAGCGCAGTACCGTAATTTAATCAGATAATGGTTTCTGTCTCCAAATGTATATGGATGCCTAAGTATTTCACGGAATCTCGGCACCATGCAAGGGGGAAAGAGTTGGGCCTTTCGACAGTACTGGGCGTAAGCGGGAATATGACCGATTTATGCCAGTTAATACGAAGGCCAGAGTATTTGCCAAATCGGGTGATTTCTAAGAGTAAGGGCTCCAGGTTGGTTTGGGGGTGCCTGACAGAGGATGGTATCATCCGCATATAACGAGACAAGAAGTGGGCCAGTGCGAAATTGGAGGCCGCGTTGTAAGTGCCTTTCCTGGAAATGACGGACCAATGGGTCCATTGCCAGAATATATAACAGCGGGGATAGGGGGCAACCCTGTCTCGTACCGCGCGCCAGTCGGAACTGGGCAGTGAGTGTACCATTTAAGCGTAGTCGAGCGACGGGCAGATTATACAATAATTCAACTGTGTTGACCAAGCATTCCGGGAGTCCCATGCGGCGCATCACAGACATTAGAAAAGGCCACTCTAGGGAGTCAAACGCCTTTTCGGCATCCAATAGTATCGCAGCCGCCGGTGTATCGGGGTCCACCCGGTGTAGGACGGAAAAGAGGGTGCGGAGATTGAGGGATGTGGAGCGGTGTTGGATAAAGCCAGATTGGGCAGGCGAAACAATGGATTCCATCAGGAGCGAGAGGCGAATGGCGAAAACTTTCGCTAAGATCTTATAGTCAAGATTCAGTAGGGACAGTGGGCGGTAGGATTCACAAAGTGTAGTGTCTTTGCCCAGTTTAGGTAGTAGCACGATGACTGCCTCTCTAAGAGTGGGGGGCAGACAACCAGTTTCGAGAGCCTCGGCATACATTTCAAGCAACTGAAGAAAGTGTGCTGGGTATACTCAGACGTGAGTCCCAGGCTCTCCACACCACTGGAGTCAAGCTATCCAGGCTGATAGCCAGAAACCGGTCCTTGGATGCTTGATTCTGGTCTGGGAAAGACATGGCTTGGTAGTTCGGACTGGACCCATGAGGCACAGGGTCAGAGCGGATTTGATTATAGCCAGTGTCTAACTTAGGGTGGGGTGGAGTGCAAAAAAACGATGGATTTAGGCCCAGATCCTTGTACTGGGGTGAATGTATGACATTGTTCTACATTCTGTCCATCAACTGTGTTTTTTGCAATTTTCACCCCGAGTGTGCTGGGTATACTCAGACGCGAGTCCTAGGCTCTCCACACCACTGGAGTCAAGTTATCCAGGCTGATGAAGGCTGATAGTCAGAAACCGGTCCTTGGATGCTTGATTCCGGCCTGGGAAAGACATGGCTTGGTAGTTCGGACTGGACTGTTCCCATGAGGCACAGGGTCAGAGCTGATTTGCATATAGCGAGTGTCTAACCCAGGGAGTTGTGGAGTGCAAAAAAACGATGGATTTAGGCCCAGATACTTGTACTGGGGTGAATGTATGACATTGTTCTACATTCTGTCCATCAACTGTGTTTTTTGCAATTTTCACCCCGAGTGTGCTGGGTATACTCAGACGTGAGTTCCAGGCTCTCCACACCACTGGAGTCAAGCTATCCAGGCTGATAGCCAGAAACCGGTCCTTGGATGCTTGATTCTGGTCTGGGAAAGACGTGGCTTGGTAGTTCGGACTGGACCCATGAGGCACAGGGTCAGAGCTGATTTGCATATAGCCAGTGTCTAACCCAGGGTGGTGTGGAGTGCAAAAAAACGATGGATTTAGGCCCAGATCCTTGTACTGGGGTGAATGTATGACATTGTTCTACATTCTGTCCATCAACTGTGTTTTTTGCAATTTTCACCCTGAGTGTGCTGGGTATACTCAGACGTGAGTCCCAGGCTCTCCACACCACTGGAGTCAAGCTATCCAGGCTGATGAAGGCTGATAGCCAGAAACCGGTCCTTGGATGCTTGATTCCGGTCTGGGAAAGACATGGCTTGGTAGTTCGGACTGGACTGTTCCCATGAGGCACAGGGTCAGAGCTGATTTGCATATAGCCAGTGTCTAACCCAGGGTGGTGTGGAGTGCAAAAAAACGATGGATTTAGGCCCAGATCCTTGTACTGGTGTGAATGTATGACATTGTTCTACATTCTGTCCGTCAACTGTGTTTTTGGCTATATAGTTCAGCACCTGCTTACACTTTCTATCGTTGTTCAGACCCCTAACATTCCAGGACATCATTGACAATTCCGAGGAGCCCGACTGCAATCCTAATGTGGCCATGGGAGTAAAGTGGGGCTAAATGACCTGAAGCACAAGCAGTTTAATATCGAAACAGTAATTTTATAGACTTTTGGACACCTGCAAACAAAACAAAACCCAACAGAAACCCAATCCCTCCCTCCACCCAACCTCTTGCAAAACCCAAAGAGGACCATCCCACCCTGTGCGGAGGAAAAATAGAACATTATGAGCAATAGAAGCGCATTTGCAGCAGTAACCTCCGTAAGACAAAAAACAAGAAATTCCCCAAACAAAATGGCGATCGCCAGGGGGGTAGCGACATCCGGGCTATCATATCACTATTGTGGAGTAGTCAATCCAGTGAGTCTCCGGCAGCAACGCCCATGGCCCACAATATGAGAGTATGTGCAATACGAACAGAGCAAATGTCAGCCATGTCCAGTGTCAGTGAATAGATCTACGCTTTGCTGAGTGTCTCCCTGTGCTGGTGACGGTGCCCTGGAGTTGGTTGTGCTCTGGGAACCTCTGGCCTTATAGGTGTGACAAAATTCCTGCACTTCCGATGGGGAGTCAAAGATTCGGGCCCTGCCAGCCACCTCCACCCTGAGGCGCGCAGGGTAAAGCATACCGTATTTTAGGCCCAGGTTTTGCAGGGTAGCCTTAACCCCGGTGTTTTTCCGTCTAGCCTCCTGGACCATGGCGGTGAAATCAGGGTAGAATGACAGTGAGTCTCCTTGCCATCGTATTTCACCTTTCTCTCGAGCGGCACGCAGGGCCGCATCTCGGTCCCTGAAGCTCATGATCCTGGCGATGATCGGGCGTGGTGGCAGGCCCGGTTGCGGTCTAGGTCCCAGTGATCGGTGCGCCCTTTCCACCACAAATCCCGGAGTAAATTGGTCTCTTCCGACCATCGGTCAAGGCTCTTGGCTTTCAGAGTATCCGCAATAAGTAGGCCGTGCAGGCAGGACAGAGTGGGTCGTCAGGGCCAGGTCCCGGCGGGCATCAGGGTAGGCAGTGACCAGGGGATTAGTCCCCCAGCGCACCACAGTAGGCAATGTGACTGGGCCCCGACTCTTCGACACCTGTGTTGTTGGCGAGGCTGTTGCGTGGTCGCTAGCCGGTAGAGCGCTCACCGCGCCGTGTGCGGGACCACCAGAGAAGATGGCGGCTCAAGGCTAGCCGTGCGCCGAGAGTTCAGTTGACGCCCTGCGTTGCTGCTGGGCATAGGGGGACCCTACAGGGGGAGCAAGGCGGGGCCGCCCAGGCTCGCGGCAGTCCCGAATCGAAGGCAGCCCACCCCCGCCCAGGCGTCCCCTCCAGGAACCCGGGTCTGGCCCGCCCTCCGGTCCCCGCCCGGGGCAGCCGCTACCCTAGCCCCCGGTCCCGGCCCGCGCACTAGGCCAGAAGCTGCGCGTGGCCCGGAACCACAGAGCCAGCACGGACAAAACCCCCAGGCCGGCACCCGAAAAAAGGGCGAGCACAGGCGCCCGGCCCCCAAAGCGGACCCCGGGCAGCAGGCGCAGTGCCCCCAGCACAGAACTTACCCGCGATCCAGGCGCAGGGAGAGCAGTCACCGGTGGGGTGGCGATCCGCTCCTCCGCCGGTGCGACCCTCCCCGGGCGTCCTCAAGCCCCAGTCTGGCATCAATCGGCGGCAAATCGCCGCGGCTGTAGGATGGATGAGGGGAGCGGTGCTAGCGATGTCTCAGGCCCTCAGGATGTCGTGTGTAAGCCGCCCGGACGGCGGAGCTTAAAGCAAAGGCGGCCATCTTAGTCGCCTCCGTGGCCACGCCCCCGTTTGTTGGATATGAATGATGCAAGAAAAGCCTTAAATTGTATGACGGAAGAAAACCAATAAAATATGTTTAAAAAAAAAATAGTTGAGCCGCCGCCGCCATAGCACCCGAACTAGGCCGGACCATTAAAGCCTCTCTCAAATCCGGCATCTTCCCCGACTGGAAGCCTCTCCTCAAGAAATCCTCTGCCGACCCGATGGACCTGAAAAACTACCGGCCCATCTCTCTCCTTCCCTTCGCAGCCAAAGTCACCGGGAGATTAGTCAGTGCCCAGCTAACTACCGCCATCGAATAGAACGCCATCTTCGACTCCTCCAGTTTGGATTCCGCAGCAACCACAGCACCGAGACCACCCTCCTCGCCGCCACTGATGACATTCGCATGCTACTCGACCAAGGCCAAACTGCGGCTCTCATCCTACTAGACCTCTCTGCAGCCGTCGACACCATCTCACATCGCACTCTCGCAGCCAGGCTCCATGACGCCGGTTCACGAGGAATCGCCTTCGACTGGATCCACTGCTTTCTCTAAGGCAGAACTCATAGGATCAGACTCCATCCCTTCCTCTCCAAACCTACAGAGATCAACTGGGGTGTACCCCAAGGATCCTCGCTCAGCCCCACGCTCTTCAACATCTACATGGCCCCGTCGCCACCATCGTCAGACAGCATGGGCTAAGCATAGTATCCTACACTGACACCCAGCTCATCCCCTCCCTCACGAAAAATCCTGAAGACACCAGCTTCTGCTTCCAGGAAGGAATGAAGGACGTCACAGCTTAGATGAACAACAGTTGCGTGAAGCTCAACTCGGAGAAGGCAAAGGTCCTCATCCTCGGACCTTCCCCCACTACTGGGACAAAACCTGGTGGCCTCCCGCCCTCAGAAACCCACCCACTCCATCGAACCACACCCGAAACCTCAACATCATTCTAGACTCCTCCCTCACCATGACCCGCCAGATCAACGCTGTTGCCTCCACTTGCTTCAACTCCTTCCGCATGACCTTCAAGTGGATCCCCCCCGAATGCCGAAAGACCGCCACCCACTCACTCATAACCAGCAGACTGGACTGCGGCAATACCCTCTATGCCGGATTCAACAAAATCCTGCTACACAAGCTCCAAACAGTCCAGAACTCCGCAGCTAGACTCATCCTCGGAACCCCACAACACGAGCACCTACGAGACCTCCACCGCTCCCCGCTGAGAAGAGAGTAACCGTCAAGCTGCTCACCGATGCCTACGAATAACTCCACAACATTGGACCCAAATACCTCAACGAGAGAGTAACCTTCCACGTAACCAAAAGGAACCTCCACTCCGCCAACCTCCCCTGGCTGAGACCCCACGCATCCGCAGATCCAGAGCAGGCGGAAGAGCCTTCTCCTACATCACAGCAAAGTCCTGTAACAAGCTCCCAGTCAACATCAGACGCTCTCCTACTCTGCACACCTTCAGGAAGTGCCTCTAATCCTGGCTCTTTGACTGACATGGAGCCCCCGTGCCTTGAGACCCTCACGGGTGAGTAGAGCGGTCTATTGATCAGTGTTAAAGTGCAAGTGCTGCTACTGTAAATTGTGTTATGATTGGTTTTCCATGATTGGCTTATTTGATTTATTACTAAGTCCCTACACCAGTGCACTGTGTGTGCGCCCAGGGCATGTAAATCAAATGCTGCTAGTAGGCCGCCAGCACTGATTGTGACACCCACACAAGAAGCCTTTCAAAGGGTTCTCAGACCTGCCACTGCAGTGTCAGCACAAATGTTTTACTGCCATGTCTTACTGGCAAGTGCACCCACTTGCCAGGCCCTAACCTTCCCATTTCGTACATATAAGACACCCCTCGGGTAGGCCCAAGATACCCCTGTGGGCAGGGTACAGTGTATGTGAAAGGTGGGACATATACTTGTGTGTTGTACGTATCCTGATAGTGAAATGCAGTGCATTTTGTTTTCACTGATGAAAGGCTATCTCTCCCATAGGTTAAAATGGGGGCTGCTTTGTAACACTTTTACAAATTTAGCTGGCCAAGGGTACCGGATAAAAAAGTTGAGTTAGGCATTCCTGAACTCGGGATTTTAAAATACATCTTTTAGTAGAGATGATTTTTATATTGTGTGTTTGGAAATACCTCTATAAAAAGTGGGTATTTCCTCATCTAACCAACGATGTGCCTCTGCCTGTTTTTTGTATTAGCTGTCTGGACCTTAGACTGAGAGGGGATGGTTTGTGCATTCACACTAGACAGACACAAGGAGGGGTTGATGTGTGTCCTGCCTTTCCTGGGTGACTCATAGCCAGGCTGAATAAACCTGGCTGCATTCAGAGTAGTGGGAGGAGTTATTGCTTACACCTGAATGGACTGTTACTGCCTCTCACAAAGCTGACTCCACCTCCTGGAGTGAACCTGGGCTAGGCGAAGCAGAACTGCGTTATGTATTCCAATGGAACTTTGTTGGTACCAGCGTCAAAGGTAAAAGTGGTATAACGTAGTGGGGCCCCGACCATAGAACTTTAGAATTCTTTTGGATCAAGAAACCTGCCAAGAAGAAGAGCTGGAAAAGCTTTGAGTAGAGACTACCACTTAGCTGTGGGCTTTGCTGTGTTGGACTGCAGTGGATGCTTCTGTCTTGGGCAGTGAAAGGACTGGACTAGACTTTATTTTCCGGAGTTTCTCCAAGGGCTTGAGGTAGAGCTTGCCCCCTGTTTAAGAAGTCTCAGGAACAGCAAATACTTCAAGTTCATCTGTTACCAGGGGGCGTGGCTAGCTGGCCAACATGGCGGACGGAGTTTGCTAGTGCTCCGATGCCGCTGGGGGAGGAACGATCCTGTCGCCCACGCCGAGGGGCCGAATCCGTCCGAATGCAGCTGTATCCTACAGATCCTGCACCCCGCCTGCCTCGCTGAAAATCCTGGGGCTCTGGCGGCTGGTGCCCCAGAGTTAAGCCGTGGTCGGCGGTGAGGCCTGGTGTCACGCTGCGGACCGGGGACTCGAGTAGCAGCGGTGCCCGGAGGACGAGGGCTGGAAGGTGGCGGCGCGCCGGGGGCCCCGTGACCGGAAGTGCACCCCTGGATCGGGAACCCCGACCCCGCGACAGCCGAGAAGGGCAGGCGACACCCTACGACCCCGGGTGCCGGGGGAAAAGACTGAGACTGCGGACGGCCTTGAGCGGCGGACTGAGGCGCCGGAGCGCTGTGATCCGTGTGTTCCTGCCGCTGGTGGCGACCACTGACGGGGGGGCCCCGCCGGCTGAGCTACCCCCTGCCCGCGAGGGCCGAAGGTGAGAGGTCCGAGGAAGTGCGGAGGGGCCTGGTGTGGCGCTGCTGCCCCACATCCAGCTGAGGGCGGACTAAATTCGGCAGGGACCCCTGGACTGAGGAACGGGTCCGGCCGGGACGCCCTGATAGCCCGGCTGCAGCGAGGTGGTGTCTGGGCCTCCCCCCGGGGCGAGCTGGAGACCGGGACGCCTGGAGGGGAGCTGATCCTACCCCCGGAGCGACATAACTACTCCATTGCCGGCTGGGCCCTAGTCACGAGGCACCGGACCGGTGTGGCTGATTCGGACGGGGTGGCACCCACTAGATCCTGCTGCTGTTCTTGGGCCCTTGCTGTGAGCTGACAGGGGAGAAAGAAATAGCGCCTCAGGGTGAGCGGCGCTACGGTGGGCCCCGACGCCCCTATTAGCTGAGCGGCCCCCCCCCCCCTTAGCAGGGCCACGGCGGCCTTTGCCGGCTACCCCAGGTAGTGGATGCTGGGGGCGACCTGCAGGGGGGCAACAGACGAACCTCGGACGGCTGATGATCGCCTGCGGACGCGACCCTACCGCCGTCTGGACACCGGGCGCTTAACATGGGGCGCAAAGGCTTGAAGAACGCGGAGGGCAAGGAGGGGCCAGGCGTGGGCCCTGCTCCAGATGTGAACCCCGGGGGCTCTGCGCCGCTGACGCTGGCTTCCACCCTTTCAGAGAGTCAGCAAGGTGATAAGCTGGACCTTATACTTAAAGAGATCAGAGACTCCAGAGCTGTGATGGAGACGCAGATGGGTACCCTCACCACTAATCTCTCCTTGCTTAAGGCGGACCATGAGAAATTAGCGGACAAAGTTGAGGATCATGGTCTATCGCTGGCTGAAATTGCCCCGGCGGTGGCGGAGCACACGGACTCCATCCAGCTGATTCAGCGTCAAGTCAAGACCCTGATGGAACGCGTGGAGGATGCGGAAGGGCGTAATCGACGCAATAACATCCGCGTTATTGGCCTGCCGGAACGAAGCGAGGGATCCCGTCCGGCGGAGTTCATGGAACAATGGTTCCAAGATAACGTCGCCCCTGAAGGCCTTTCACCGTTCTTTTGTGTCGAGAGAGCCCATAGGATCCCAACAGGACAACCTAAACCGGGCCAACCGCCAAGACCGCTCATTGTCCGGATCCTGAATTACCAGGACAGAGACATGCTGTTGAACCAGGCCAGAATAAAATCGGTCATACCGTGGGAGAATAAAAGAATATCATTATACCCAGACTACACCACTCAAGTGCAAAAACAACGGTCATCATACTATGAGGTGAAACAGAAACTCCAAAAGGCGAAGTTACGTTATGCCTTACTGTTCCCTGCGCGCCTGAAGGTGATCCATGACAAGAAAACTCACTTTTTCGAAAGTCCCACAGATGTGGAAGAGTGGATGGAGGTGATGGACATTGAGGAACGGCTGGACCAGACACAGAACTCTACGGATGCTGGGTCCAAAGATGGCCAGAATCAGGAAGACAACGGGGACGGCGCCTGACGCACTCACCCAAGACAGCGTAAACCGACTGCCCATCAGCAAAAGCAGGGACAGATGGAGGCAGTGGCAGTGGTGGGGCCAGAGAGGTGGAATGTGTTTGCTCTGGCAATATGTGTGGCCCTTCTCTGATGGCGGACACTACGTGCCCCACCCTTGGGTGGGGTGGGAGCCTCGGGTGTGAAGACTGCGAGATATGAACCCTGTATCTCCTATGATCCTGTGGCGCTTGGCAGCTGTTCACTGGCTGCACCAGTATGGGGCCACCCCTGTATTTCCCCCCCCTCCCCCTGCCCCCTTCCTCTTTCCCCCCCCCTTCCACGAGATGTGGCTACACATGTCGAATAAATCTGATGGAACTCTCCCAGCGGCGCCGTTGAGCCGGCGGCTTGATCGGGCATGGCACTAAGGACACGGCCAGAGCTTGGCCGACCCCCCACTAGCGTATGCAACGTTATCTGTTTTATTATGTTACACAGTTTATTGTTCGGCACAGCGGAGTTCAGAGGCTGCGCCTCCACAGTTGGGGTTTGGGATAGGGTGGGTACTGTCTCCTGGTTGACACGGGCGAGTCACTCACTAGGACATATGGGAACACTCATTGCGACACCTACACGGGGTTATGGCTGACTTACAGGGTAGGTATAGGCTGGTCACCTGGAATGTGAGAGGGCTGGGGGCAGTGCAGAAGAGACACAGGGTGCATGCTTTCCTGCTGCGACAAAAGGCACATATAGTGTTCTTACAGGAGTCACACTTGACACACTCCGAAGCACTCCTGCTGCGGAAGAAATGGAGAGGCACTGTATTCTCTACCACGTACTCTGCATTCTCCAGAGGGGCCACGATATGGGTACGTCATGGTACTCCTTTTGTGGAACTGGAGAGGCGGACTGACGACCAAGGACGCTACGTACTAGTGAGAGGTACCCTAGACGGGGAAGTGGTAGTGCTGGGCAGCATTTACGCCCCGAATTTCGACCAAGATATGTTTTTAGCTAAGATGGGCCGGGCTCTGGCGGACTGGGCGGACGTCCCCTGGATCCTGGGAGGTGACTGGAACATGGTCTTAGATGTGACCCTTGATAGGTCACACCCCCCCCTTCAGGCGGCGGGAACACATAAACTATCTGAATTGTTTGGGACATGGCTTCGGGGCTGGGGATTGGTTGACACCTGGCGCACATTGCACCCGACACATAAAGAATATTCATACTACTCCCCTGTACACAACCTGCAAACCAGACTGGACAGATTTGTATGCTCCAGCTCTCTCGCGGCCAGATGCGACGCGGCAGATTATCTGGCTAAAACGTTCTCGGACCACCGGCCGTTGACACTCGACTTACACTGGGGTAGAATACCCTCGCCTGTCCCTACCTGGAGGCTTAACCCTGCGTTGCTTGCGGATGGCCCGTTTCACTCATATATAGCTGAGGCCTTAACTGGCTACTTCGATACAAACTGGGACTCTGCGTCCTCGAACTTAGTGGTGTGGGACGCAATGAAAACCGTAATTCGGGGGGCTGCTATAGGCCGCCTGGTGGGAGCCAGACAGGAGATCCATAGTAAACTGTGCGAGGTAGAGACGCGGTTAAGTGACCTGGAAAATGCGGTGGGGCAGGACCCTGACCGCCGACCGGATCTGCAGCAGTGTAATATCGAACATGCTGAACTACTGGAGACCCTGAGGGTGATGGACTACGGAGCCTATAAGAAACGGCAACAGTCAGAGGCAGATAGGTCCGGTGCTCTGCTCGCCCGGCTGGTCCGGGATGCCCCTGAGAGCCCTACAATAACGTCTATCCGGAACGCGGCAGGTGATCTGATACACACTCAAATGGGTATTAATACTGTGTTTAAGACACACCTGGAGACCCTCTATGCTCCCCCCTCTGTAGAGGACAGGGACGAAATGACGGAATTCCTGGATGACTTGACGCTCCCAGTGCTGGCCCCGGGAGTCCAGGCGGCTCTAGCCGGGCCTATAACACAGCAGGAAATAAAGGTAGCGATCCACTCACTTAACCGGGGTAAAACCCCGGGTATGGATGGCCTACCAGGGGAGTTTTATCAATCATATACTGATGTGTTGGCCCCTGTTCTGGAGAAAATATACCTCACTGCGTACGAGGCTGGCCATCTCCCGGCTACCACCATGCAGGCCTTGGTGATTTCGATCCCGAAACCCGGTAGGGACCCTCAGGATGTAGGTAACTACAGGCCCCTCTCTATGCTCTCCACGGAGTATAAGATTCTCAGTAAAGCTATTGCCTTGAGGATCCAACATCACCTCCCTGGCCTGATCCATACCGATCAATGTGGCTTCCTCCCAGAGAGGAGTACCTCCCAAAACTCGAGGCGACTCCACGCCCTCATGACAACTACACCCCACAATCTGCCACACGCGGGCTGCATAGCCCTAGACCTCCGTCAGGCGTTTGACTCTTTGACGTGGAATTTCATGTTCGAAGTCTTACACCGCTTTGGTTTCCCGGAAGCCCTGATCAAATGGATCCGTTTATTATACACGGGTCCGACGGCCAGGGCGCGCACAGGAAGGCACACTTCGGACAGTTATGGAGTCCACAGGGGCACCCGCCAGGGCTGCCCATTGTCGCCACTACTGTTTGTGTTGACGCTGGAGCCCCTGGCTATTGCGCTTCGCAACAGAGCTGCGGAGGACGGCATACCGGTGGGGGGCACCGACCACATGACTTCAATATATGTCGACGACATCCTGGTGTTCCTCCGAAACCTGCGAGGAGACCACTCGTCTCTGGCGGATATCTTCAGGCGATTTGAGGACATATCTGGGCTGGCTATAAATCCAGGGAAGTCCCTGGGCTTCTTCTTTCGAGATGGCCAACGACCTCCCCTCATACAGTTCGGGACCTACGACATACAAGTGGCACCGACCACGTTCAAGTATCTCGGAATACAGGTCTACCGGGACCCGGAGGCCCAGATTGACGGTAATATCCGTAAGGCCATTACTGGCATACGAGGTAGCGTGGGCTTCTGGACATCCTTGCCCCTATCGGTAATGGGACGAGTGGCGGTCTCGAAGATGGTCCTACTTCCCCGCATTCTGTATTATTTTGTGAACCTACCGGTTCTGCTGCCGCGTCAGATATTTACCTCACTGAATACATTATTGATCACCCTCATCTGGGGCTCGGGGAGGAGGCGGATCAGCCTTAAAAAACTGCAACTAAATACTAGGCAGGGCGGACTGGGAGTGCCGGACCTGCGCAGTTACTACTATGCCAGCCAACTCCAATGGCTGACCCGATGGGTGGGGGGCAGGGACTTGCATGAGATCGCTTACACGGAGGACAAACTGGCGCGGGGAGACCTGCACTCCCTCCTCTTGCCCAATGCTAGAATTCCTGGGGACTGCCACCCCCTCCTGCACGTGGCCTTGACCTGCTGGAAGAAAGCGCTGTCGTACTCGAATGGGACCCCCCCATATGCAGACAATATACCACTACTGGGACTCCCGACACCGCAGGGGACCTTAACACGGCGCAGATTGCGACCCTGGGCGGAGACAGGAGTGGACAGGGTGGGAGACCTGTTCGGCGATGACACCTTGCTGGACCATGACTCATTTGTGCAGGCCACGGGAGCACCTTCACGCTTCTACCTACTACACGCCTCGGTGACGCACTATGTCAGACGGGCTTGGGCCCCGCAAAGGACGAAACCGGAACAGCATGAATTAGTGCATCTCTTACACTACATGGGAGCGGGGAGACACCTAGTGAAATGGCTATACACTGGCATCAGGGAACATGTACCTTCACCGATTGCTACACTCAGGGAGTCCTGGACTGCAGACTCAGGGGAAAACATAACAGACGGGGAGTGGAAAATTATTTTAGGCCATCATAGACGGGTGTCTAGGAATGTTAAGTTTCAGTTCATACAGGCCATGGTTCTCCACAGAGCTTACCTTACACCCCAGAGGCTGCATCGGATGTTCCCTGCCACCGCACATTGCTGCCCGAGATGTTACCAGGATGAGGCACATATTCTCCACATGCTATGGACATGCCCGAAGTTACACTCTTACTGGGGAACGATCAAACATACACTACACTCCATAACAACACTCCGAATCCCTGAGGGAGCGTTACCATGCCTGCTGGGGAATAGAAAGCGGCCCAAGACATGCAAGGCACAGCTGAGGTTTACGGACCTGGCACTGGTGCTGGCGATCAGGGTGCTCACCATGAGATGGAAGTCACCCAGGGTCCCGCAGATAGAAACGTGGCGCAGCGACTTGCTGAAGTGGGGCAAGGCAGAATCCGCGGCGCTGCGAGACGAGGAGAGCAAGGGCCTGCGCAAATATCCTATAGCTCAGGAATGGGACTTAATGATGATAGACCTGGAGGAGATAGACCTGGACTGCTCGGGAGGCCCGGTGGGATGAACTCGCAAAGGTGGCGGGAGGGGGACGAGGCTTACAGGGCACCAATGTGACTCACAGGGGCTAGACCAGACCTACGGCTTTTACCACTTCAGACATACATAGTGCCACCTTGACCCGGGATGTGGAGTGTACGAGGGAGGACGACCAGGAGACAGGGGGTGGGTGGGCGGTTGGGGAGGAAGGGACAGTTGGGGTATGCTACTTATGACGGACACAATTCTGGAGGGTACGGAGTACATATGGGAATCATCCTGGGGATGCTCTGATAAGCAATTTGAAACTGAAATGCACTGTTCCCACAAGTTTCTGGGTTTGAAAACGGAAAAGACTGATGTATGTTACGATAAGAAAATGTACAGAAATGTAAGGCATCCTGTAACAGTCACGAATAAAGAGTTTAAAAAAAAAAAAAAAAGTTAATCTGTTACCAGCACTGGGAACTATGTGTTTTGTTCTGCAACAGAAGAAAAAGCAATCCAACTCCATCCATGACGCTGCTGCCAACACTGTGACCTGAGGGCACCTCATAATGCACTGGCAAACTTCGCACCGCAACCCTGGTCTCACTGATGCAATCGCCTGGCGCCGCCTTGAGCCGCTGCTTGCACTGCAACCTTTGGGCAACGGACGCCACACCGTCGCTCTGGAATGCCGACGCTCCATGCAGACAGACGCTGCTGCCAGCACCGTTGTGTGGGTGTACCGCTCGTCCCACACCGCAGGCTTGGCCTACCGACACCATAGACACCATAGACTCCAGTTCATCAGCCGACGATAGTGCAGGTAGCGACGTCGTCGTTGCTGAAGCACAGTGACCTGCCAGCACTGCAGCGAGCATCGTCTTAACATCCTGCGGCGTCAGTGAGACCAGAGCTGCAGTGCAGTCACCGAGCCAATGCCTGCACCGCAAATTCAGGGCCCGCACCATTGCACTTCACACTACAGCCCCATGCCTGACCACGCCAGCGCTCCCGACGTAAACCGCACTGAGTTCAATCTGCAATACCCGTGACAGCAAGGGCCCGATGACACCTGACCAAACGCCGGAACAGACGCCTTCCGACGCCGGATCTTCAGAGCTCATCGAAAAGTCAGATGCCCTGCATCTATAAAGGTACTGTTTGCGGGTCTTCCCGATGCCGTAGCTGGGATGCAACACCACGGTCAGCCAAGACTGTTTTGATTTGTGTGTTCAGGACGCCGGACATAGCCCCTGACAGAGCCATCAACTACGACAATCTGTTTTTAAAGTCTATTTTTGCTTTATGAATATTTTAAATAACTATGTTGGATTTTTATCATTCTGGTTTAGTTTTACACAGATAAATATTGGCTATGTTTCTAAAACGGGTGTGGTGTCCTTCTGTAGTTTTTTCACTGTATTACTGCTGGTTATGGGCAAATGCTTTACACACTGCCTTTGAGATAAGCTGGACTGCTCGTGCCAAGCTACCAAGTGGGTGAGCAGGAGTTATTTTAGAAGTGTATATCCCTTACCCGGACTAGAAAGAAGGGTCCCAACTTAGACCCTTCCAACTCTGCCAACTAGAAACAACCATTTCTAACAACGGGGGAAAGGAAGGCGAAAGCACTGAAACATAAGGGAAAGGCAAGGAGAGAGCACTGAGAAAATAGGAAAAAGACAAGGGGAAGATAGGAGCAGGAGTGATGCAGCAGCACAGGGAGAGCTGGACCTCGGACTTGCTCAATGGCGTCGTGCTGCAGCCTCCATTAAGTAGGTCTTGGGAGGAGGAAAGAGTGCTGGAATGTGGTGGGCGGGGGAGGCGGGATGTTATGCAACCTCACATTTTACTCTGTTGGCATAAACCTGGCTGTCTGTCCAACTCAAAATTGAATATGTGGACCAAGAGTTTGGCAGACAGGCCAAGTTCTAAATCGGGCCCATTATTCTGGCTTGTTTCCAGATCATATTTACATTACATGATGCATCTGTACACTCCATTTTCAAAAACCATTTACAGAAAAAAGGCTCTCACATTCTATAACTAACCTTTAATAGACCACTCAAAATTTGGGATGAGGATCTGCACTGATTATTATAGTTTTATTTTACAATACTTGTATTATTTAACTATTGTGAAACAGAGCAGTACAGTCCAATCTTTATTAGGTCTGGCTGAAGAGAGTTTAGTTCTCTATGGCAGCCTAATGCCTGTACAACAAAACGCTCTCTGCATATCAGAGAGAGGTGTTCAAAGTTTGTTCTTTCTTCTTTTGCAAGCACCACGTTTCCTTGTGTTTCCCACAAAGAGCCCCTTGGGTCTTCCACTGAAGCTTCATCTATCGGTATGGCCAGAGGGGTTGAGGCACTGTGGTAGCTGCTGCTGCTCCAGGCAGAGATCCTCACCTGGAGGCTTCCAGTTGCATGGGAGGACAGTCCCATCCATTGAGTCCTCTTTAACCCATTTCATGCAGTTCCACAAGACAGCAAAGGGATAGTTAGAGGACAGAATATTTGTCGAGAGATGGCTGACAGCTTAACATCAGTAGTTGTCCCTCTAGTACAGGTCCTCACTTAGGGATGTTTCCCCTATCCAATCAATCAGTGACACTTATAAAGCGCGCTACATACCCGTGGGGTCTCAAGGCGCTGGGGGGGGGGGGAGCCGCTACTGCTCGAACAGCCAGGTCTTCAGCTTCTTCCTGAAGGAGAGGTGGTCTTGGGTCAGGCGCAGGTCGGTCGGGAGGGAGTTCCAGGTCTTGGCGGCCAGGTGGGAGAAGGACCTTCCTCCTGTAGTCGCTCTTCGGATGCGGGGGACGGCGGCGAGGGCGTGGTTGGCTGATCGGAGGTGGCGTTTGGGAGCGTAGAAGTTGACTCGGCTGTTGAGGTAGCTCGGGCCTTGGTCGTGTAGGGCTTTGTGTGCGTGGGTGAGGAGGCGGAAGGTGATTCTTTTGTTGACGGGGAGCCAGTGAAGGTCTCGCAGATGTCCGGAGATGTGGCTGGTTCGTGGGATGTCGAGGATGAGTCTGGCTGAGGCGTTCTGGATCCGCTGGAGTCTCTTCTGGAGCTTGGCGGTGGTCCCGGCGTAGAGGGCGTTGCCGTAGTCCAGTCGGCTGGTGACGAGGGCCTGGGTGACGGTCTTCCTGGTCTCGGTGGGGATCCACCAGAAGATCTTCCGTAGCATGCGTAGGATGTTGAAGCATGCCGAGGAGACGTTGTTGACTTGCCTGGTCATGGAGAGGGAGGAGTCCAGGATGAAGCCCAGGTTGCGTGCATGGTCTGTCGGTTTGGGTGCGGTGCCCAGGGCGGGAGGCCACCAGGAGTCGTCCCAGGCGGAGGGAGAGGAGCCCAGGATGAGGACCTCCGTCTTGTCCGAGTTCAGTTTCAGGCGGCTGGTCGTCATCCACTCGGCTACCTCTTTCATCCCTTCGTGCAGGTTGGCTCTGGCGGCGGCGGGGTCGTTGGTCAGGGAGAGGATCAGCTGGGTGTCGTCGGCGTAGGAGATTATGCTGAGGTTGTGTTTGCGTACGATGGCCGCGAGGGGGCTCATGTAGACGTTGAAGAGGGTGGGGCTCAGAGATGATCCTTGGGGGACGCCGCAGATGACTTCGGTGGCCTCTGACTTGTACGGTGGTAGGCGGACTCTCTGTGTTCTCCCGTCGAGGAAGGAGGTGATCCACTCCAGCGCCTTGTCCTGGATTCCGACGTTGCTGAGGCGCCGTACTAGGGTGCGGTGGCAGACCGTGTCGAATGCCGCGGAGAGGTCTAGGAGGATGAGGGCCGCTGTTTCTCCATTGTCCATCAGGGCTCGGATGTCGTCGGTGGCGGCGATGAGGGCGGTCTCGGTGCTGTGGTTGGCTCGGAAGCCGGACTGTGAGGGGTCGAGGGATCCGTTCGTCTCGAGGAAAGCGGCCATCTGCTTGTTGACGGTCTTCTCGATGACTTTGGCTGGAAACGGGAGGAGCGAGATGGGGCGGTAATTCTTGAGGTCGGTGGGGTCCGCTGTTGGTTTCTTGAGTAGGGCGCTGAGTTTGGCGTGTTTCCAGCTCTCGGGGAAGATGGTGGTGTCGAGGGATGTGTTGATGATGTCTCGCAGGTGGGGTGCGATGACAGCGTCGGCTTTGTTGAAGACGTGGTGAGGGCAGGGGTCGGTCGGTGATCCGGAGTGGATGGAGTTCATCGTGCGGATGGTGTCTTCGGTGCTGATCGGGGTCCAGGCGCGGAGGGTGGTGGTGGGGGGTGGTTGTTCGGTCATGGTGTGCGTTGGTTGGTTGTTGAAGCTGTTGTGTATGTCCGCGATCTTGTTGTGGAAGTATGAAGCCAGGGAGTTGCAGAGGTCTTGCGATGGGGTGATGTCGTTGTTTCCTGCGCTGGGGTTGGAAAGCTCTTTGACGATGTTGAAGAGTTCCTTGCAGTTGTGTGCGTTGTTGTCCAACCGGTCCTTGAATGCTGTTTTCTTGGCGGCGCGGATCAGCTGGTGGTGTTTCCGGGTGGCAAGTTTGAAGGAGGTCCTGTTGTCCGGTGTCGGTTCCCTTCTCCAGACTTTCTCGAGGGCTCGGCAGTTCTTCTTGGAGCTCTTGAGTTCGTCGGTGAACCATGGGGCTTTCTTGCTGCCGGGTCTGCTGGGCGGGGTCCTCAGTGGGGCGAGTTCGTCCGCGCAGTTGCTGATCCACTTCGTGAGGTTGTCGGCGGCCTGGCTGGGGTTCGCTGAGCTGGCAGGAGGGTGCTGGCTCAGGGAGGTGGCGAGCTGGTCTGCTGTGATCTTGTTCCAGCTTCTGCGGGCGGTCTGTTGCTGGTGGTGGTGGGTCGTTGTTTTCTTGAAGGTGAAGTGGACGCAGCTGTGGTCCGTCCATTGAAGCTCTGTGGTGTGGCTGAAGTTGATGTCCTTGCTGGATGAGAAGACAGCGTCGAGTGTGTGTCCGGCGAGGTGGGTGGGGGTGGACACCAGTTGCTTGAGTCCCAGGTTGGTGAGGTTGTCGAGCAGGGTGCTGGTGTTGCGGTCGTTGTTGTTCTCCAGATGGAAGTTGAGGTCTCCCAGGAGGATGTAGTCAGCGGAGGGGAGGGCATGTGGGCTGACGAAGTCGGCGATGTCCTCGCTGAATTGTGTGCGTGGTCCAGGGGGTCGGTAGATCAGGGTGCCTCTGAGGGTGGTGTTCGGGTTGGTGTGGATCTGGAAATGCAGGTGTTCGGCGGTGGTCAGGGAGTTGTCGGTGCTGGTCGTGAGACGGATGGTGCTCCTGTGGATGATGGCGATGCCTCCTCCCATCTGGTTGGCGTTTCGGTCCCTCCGGACGATCTTGTAGCCCTCTGGGATGGCGATGGCGATGTCGGGAGCTGAAGAGGCGTTCATCCAGGTCTCCGTGAGGAAGGCAACGTCTGGAGCTGTGGTGTCGAGGAGGTTCCAGAGTTCGATGGCATGTCTGTGGATGGAGCGGGTGTTGAGCAGGATGCACTTGAGGTGGGTACTGCTGGTGTTCGGCTTGGTGGGTGCTGGTGCGAGGCAGGTCCGGATGCAGGTGAACTTGCAGGCGTGGCAGCTGAAGGGTCCGTGGGTACGTCGTGGAGAGGCTTGATGGCATTCTGGGAGTCGGCCGGTGTTGAGAGCGGTGAGGGTGGCGGCGGAGTACGTCAGGCGGGTCGGTCGGGGTCTTCGTGGGCCAGGGGTCCTGGCGCTGGTCGTGATCCGGTTGCGGACGGGCGTAGACGGGCTTACCTTTGGCGCGCCTTCGGCGCACAATCGGCGCGCCCGCTGCGCGTGACCGCTGCGCGTCCGCACGGTCGCCATTTAAGGCGAAGTGCGCGGGTGGGCGGAGCAGCTGGGAGGCGGGAGCGGGGAGGGAACAGAAGAGAAAAAGGGGCGGGGCCAATGTCGGTGGCGGGAAGCGAGAGCGGAGGGCGGCGAGGTAGGCGGCCAATCAGGAAGGAAACTGGACACGGCACAGGGGATACAAAGAAATTAACAGGCACAAATTTAGGGCAAAACAAATAAAAACGGCAAAATACGCGAGCAGACGGCAGAAACAGACAAGCACAAATTTAGGGCAAAACAAATAAAAACAGCAAAATACGCGAGCAGACGGCAGAAACAGACAAGCACAAATTACGGGCAAAACGAGGAAAAACAGCAAAATACGCGAGCAGACGGCAGAAACAGACAAGCACAAATTACGGGCAAAACGAGGAAAAACAGCAAAATACGCGAGCAGACGGCAGAAACAGACAAGCACAAATTACGGGCAGTTATGTATGCAGTTATGTGAGCATATGAGAGGTTAGAACTCTTCTGTAGAACGGTGCCTACTTCACCTTCTTTATACATACTATGCAGCTGTAAGTGCCCCATTGTAAAGTGCATGTACTTCAGAGAGAGGGGAATAAGTATTGGAAGCAGGGGGATAAAAGAGCAAAGACCTATTGCTGTCGGAAACAGAGAGATTCCAAGAAAACAGCTGGTCAGGGAATTTGGTGTTCCTGGTTGAACAGAATAGGAGTGGACCGCATCGAAGGAGGCTCCAACAGTTGCAAGGAGAGCTTCCTAATTGTCAAGCATTTCACCCAGCTATAAGTTACTGTCAACAACATCACTGCCTCCCAACATTCTGCGACAACCTGTCCAACTTCTACCACAGCAAAATTGCAAACATCTACAGCAACTTTGCACACCAACCCAACTCCAAAGCATTCATAGCTATCCTAACCACCACCAACCAAGACGGCCACCTAACCGAATGTACAACCCTCAGAACACAGATGCATTCATACGGACCCTCTACTCAGGGGCCTAAACAGATCCATGCTCCCACCACATCTACAGCCTGGGAGCATCACCAATCTACACCACCCTGATATGCACCATCAATACCTTCATAAAGTCTGCCACTTTCCGGATCAACGCAAAACTGCAGAAATCAATGCCATGTTAGTGAAGCCCACAACTTACCTGAAACAATTGAGCAACTTCCAACCTATCTCCCTGCTTCCCTATCCAGCCACAGTGATTGAGAAGGCCATCAACAAGAAACTTACAGCCCACCTTGAGCTTCACCATCTTCTAGACAACATTCAATCAGAATTCAAATCAAAACCAACTTTATTCGGTTTTTCATAACTGTAGAAATACTATAAAAGTTCATAAAATACATTTTATACAGTTTTCTCAGTTAAAAATCAATTAAAATGTGGTTATTACTATACAATAAAAACAGTTTACATATAAATCACAGTTCATAAAAATATGACCATGGCATGACATACAATTTTTACAATAATTTCATCAGTCCTCTGATATGATAAGATGACTCGTCTTTATCAAAGATTTAAGCGATGACGAAAACAGAATTTGAGAAAACGTGCCATCGCTTTTGCTACTATTTTGTCTTCGAGGTACTGAAGAACAATTGTTACTTACCTGTAAACAGGTGGTTCTCCAGTATTGGTGTCTTTCATAGATTCACATGCTTGAATATTCCCCGTCGTCAAAGTGGGAGTCCCAAGGTACATAAAATAGCAATAATGCTAATATATATATATATGTAATAACATAATACATAATAAAACAGAGATAATACACACTGAAAAACCTCAACAATGGTTCCTACATAGGAATGCATTATAAAGAGAAAACTCATTTGCAACATATCAGTGTCATTATGTTAGTCCAAACTGCAGGCTATCAGGCTCAAGCACCCTCTAGAACCTTCTCCTCAGAAGCTCAAGCCCTCAGATTTTCGTAGCACAAGTAATAAGAGCGTATGAGGAGAAAAGAGAGCCTCTGAGGGGAGGAGGGAGGGTCGCATGTGAATCTATGAAAGACACCAATACTGGAGAACCACCTGTTTACAGGTAAGTAACAATTGTTCTTCTCCAGTATTAGGGGTGTCTTTCATAGATTCACATGCTTGAATAGAATAGATAGCAGTAACCTCCTTAGAAGCTGAGATTGCAATAATTCTTAAAACTTGAAAACAATAACATATGGCTTAAAAGCATATAGCAATCTCAAAAGGAAAAGGAGGAGGGAACAGAGGCTCACCTTATTTAAAAAGATGACGAAGCACTGCTTGCCCCACTGCGGTATCCGCTTCGTTGATAGCTTCCAAACAGTAATGTCTGGTAAAGGTGTGCCTGCTGGACCATGTCGCTGCCCGACAAATCTGGTGTAGAGGCACCCCAGCAAACAAAGCGGTGGATGACGCCATCGCTCTCGTTGAATGTGCCTTCACTGGACGTTGTAAAGGCTTGCCAGCTTGCTGGTGACAAAAGGATATGGCTGCTGAGAGCCATCTTGCAACTGTCTGTTTTGTCACTGAATGCCCCTTCCGCATCCGTCCATATGCTACAAACAATTGATCGGATTTACGGAAAGGGGTGGTCCTTGAAATGTAAAATTTCAGACAACGCTTGATGTCTAAAGAATGTAGTCGTTGTTCTGCCGGAGATTTTGGATCCGGGAAAAAAGTCTTTAAGAAGACAGGTTCGTTCAAATGGAAGTCAGTAGGTACTTTCGGCAAAAAAGAAGGATTGGTACGAAGTGACACTCCATCGGGCTTAAACTGTAAATACGGAGGCTGGATCGTGAAAGCGTGAAGGTCACTTACACGACGAGACGATGTTAAGGCCAAAAGTAAAGCAACCTTCCAGGTAAGATACTTGATGTCTGCTCTGTGGATCGGTTCAAATGGAGGCTTCATAAGCTGTGACAATACCACGTTGAGGAGCCATGCCGGAGGAGGGCGCCTAATCGGCGGAAACTTCCTGAAAAGTCCTTTAAAGAACTGTCGGATGATTCTGGATGAACAGAGAGACGTTGAGCCATCATGCCGGTAGCGTGAAATAGCCGCAAGAAAAACTCTCAAGGTGGCATGAGAGAGACCAGACTGAGGGAGGCTCAGTAAGAAAGGCAAAAGCTGCTCCGGAGTTGAGTTGATTGGGTGGATATTGGATGCAGCGCACCAATGACAGAAACGCTTCCACTTTAGCTTATATGTCTTGATGGTTGATGGAGCTCTAGCAGACGCTAGAATGTCTCTGCATTCTTGGGGCATATTTACGGTGGCAAATTCAACGTACTCGGGTTCCATGCCGATAATTGAAGCGTGGATGGGTCTGGATGGCAAATTTGACCATCGTCCATCGTCAGGTGGTCTGGACGTGGATGCAGATGAATGGGTGTGCATTGTGATAGCAGAAGCAGTTTCGAAAACGAAGCCTGTCTGGGCCAACGTGGGGCGATCAGTATTAAGTGGCAGGGTTGCCTGCGCATCTTCCACAACGTCCTCGGCACCAACAGGATCGGTGGAAATGCACAAGCAAACAGTCCGCTCTAATCTATGAGTAGGGCATTTCCGCTGGACTCTAGATGAGGATGCCAACTTGCGAAAGATTGGCACTTCCGATTCACTGAGGTTGCAAAAAGGTCTATCCTGGGATGACCCCAACGGCGGAACACCAGGTCTAGAGTCGGTTGATGTAACTCCCACTCGTGAGTGGATGACGCGGACCTGCTCAGGGAATCTGCAAGGATGTTGGATACCCCCGGCAGATGGACTGCCGTCAAAGAAATTTGGTGATGAATTGCCCAATCCCAAATCCTTTGAGCTAGACGAGACAGTGGCTGAGATCTTGTGCCGCCCTGTTTGTTCATGTAGTGCATGCTGGTGGTGTTGTCTGTTTGAACCAGCACCGACTCCCCCTGCACTACGGGCAAGAATGATTTGAGCGCTAGGAAGACTGCCACCAACTCCAGCCGATTGATATGCCAGGTTCGTTGTGTCGCCGTCCATTTGCCTTTGATGGAAAGGCCCAGGAGATGAGCGCCCCAGCCCTCCATGGACGCATCTGTAGTCAATGTCAGATCCGGAGACTGGGCTAGGAAAGAAATCCCTTCGTCTAGATTGGCTGGTTGTTCCCACCAGAGCAAACTGTTCTTCATGCGGGGTGTGACCATCACCTGATCGTTGAACGACCCCGACACTTGACGCCATTGCAGGTCCAATTCCTCCTGTATAGGACGGGTACGTAACCTGCAATTTGGGATCAGTGCGATACAAGATGATGCCATCCCCAGAAACGACTTTAACGTTCGCACAGAAACTGACAGCTTTGACCTGATGAGTGAGGCCAGACGAATTATCTTCTGATGTCGTTCGAGGGAGATGAAGGCTTTTGACAGGTTTGTGTCTAGGATTGCTCCTAGGAAGTTTCTTCTTCGCAGCAGTGTTAAGTGTGACTTCTCCACATTGATGGTTAACCCTAGAGCCTTGAACATTTGTTGGCATAGACGTGTGTCGTGAGCCAGCTGTTGCGGAGATTGGGATTTTAGAAGACAATCGTCCAGATAAGGAAAGATCTGAACTCCCTGACGCAAATGAGCATGACCGGAGCCAGAACTTTCGTGAAGACACGAGGTGCTGATCGTAGGCCAAAAGGCAGGACTCGGAACTGATAGTGATCGTGACCCACCTTGAACCTCCAGTATTGCCGATGTCGATGGATAATTGGCACATGAAAATAGGCGTCTTGCAGGTCTATTGTTGTTAAGAAATCTCCGCTGCAGAGAAGTCGTAAGACTTCCGATAACGTCAGCATGCGGAAAGATTGTTTATTGAGGAACAGATTGAGAGCTCTCAAGTCCATAATGGGTCACCACTCCCCCGTCTTTTTGAGAATGAGGAAAAATCTTGAGTAGAAACCTTTCCCTCGCTGAGATACAGGAACCACTTCGACTGCACCCTTTGTTATTAGAAGATGAACCTGATGTTGTAGTTTCTCTAGATGGGGAGGTGGCGGGCCTGAAGGTGGAGAATGTGGAGGAATCTCTGTGAACTCCAAGGCATGACCCTTGTGCACAATGTCTAAAACCCATTGGTCCGATGTTATCAACGACCACTGGGAGTAGAACTGCGAGATTCGCCCTCCAACTTTCTGCTGAACTTGAAAGTCATTGACGTTTGTTGTTGTTGGAGCCTCTATAGTTAGACTTTCCTCCATAGGGCTTGGACTGCTGCTGACGAGAAGATTGTTGGTTGGAGTAACGCTGGTTCCCTCGATTGTACTGCCGGTACTGGGACTGCCCTCCTCGAGAAAAGCCGGACGAGGTGCCTCGTCCACGCGCACCACGAAAAGGCTGTTTCTTGAACTGCAAGGAACCAAGCGACTTTGCCTTGTCGGTATCTTTCTTTATCGATTCCAACGCCTCATCGATGTGAGAGCCGAACAGCGACTCTCCGTCATACGGCATGTCAAGTATCTTTGACTGGATCTCTTGTCGGAACGATGTGGATTTTAGCCAACCCTGGCGCCGGAGCGCCGCAGCACTGGCAAGGATACGGAAAGCAGTACCCGCAACGTCCACAGCACAGTCAATTATTTCTTGTAAATGTGGGATTCTTGTAAAGCGCACTGTTACTCTACCCGAGTGTCCTGGCGCTGTAGACCGCTGGGGAACCCGTCCTGGTTTTCCCTGTGAGATGGTCCCTTTCTGGGTATCTCCAGGGTGAAACCAGGCATCCCCGGCGTCTGTGGGGGGCCGTTGTAGAGATGATACAAGCTTAATGCCCAGAGTTACCGAGTGTGTTCCCTGGTTAGAGTATGCACTGAGGCGAGAATTATCGAGTCCGTTGACTCCTGGTCCACGACCCTGCCGCGTCGGGAATTGAACCCTGGTCCCGGGCCGTTCTCTGCTTACAGGTATGCTGCCTCTAACCAGTGAGCCACACCTCTCGACTAAAGCCTCTTCAGAAAGCCCTTTTTCCATCTTGAAGGATCTGGTGCGCTTCCGCTCTGGATGTTTCCGGAATTAACGCAACCAGCGCAGAATTGTTGGTCGAAACGACCTAAAATGGCCAAAGCATTAGCGGCACGGGCTGAAGTAGATGCCATGGATGAAAATGTTTTCCCAATTGCATCCAAACGTCGACCTTCTCTATCAGGAGGGGAAGTGATAGGAGCTGCAGGGTTACGCGCCCGATGCTGCGCTGCCTGAGTCACCACGGAATCTGGCTTAGGATGCGAGAGCAAGCAAGCAGGCGAGCCAGTCGGGGCCTTATATTTCTTTTCCAATCGAGGGATTTGAGCAGGTAAGGAGTTAGGAGCCTGCATGATCTTTATTCCCTCCTTCCACACAAATTCGATAATTGGTATGGTGTGGACCTGTTTATAAGGCTGGTTCTTAAAGTCATAGAGAAAGCAGTCTTCCTCTCGCTGCACTCTAGGCAATTTGAAGCGGTCTGCCGCCTTATCCATCAAATTATGGAAGCTAGCGATGTCAACCGGAGGTGAATCACCGAAATCGCCCTGTTGTGGAGAGGGCGCCTGTATTCGATAGTCATCGAATTCTGCCATATCCGGGTCTTGTTCATCATCTGTATCCTGAGGAACCTCTCCTTCCTCTCTTTCCGGCTCTGACTCATCATCCACATCTCGTTGAGAATTAGTGGGGATAGCTGGACGTGGCTCTTCTGATGGAGCAGTCTGCCTCGGAGGAGTTTGCTGAGGTTGAAAAAGCCCTGTGGTCTCAGAGGTAGCATGGCCCGGGGTACCCTGGGGCGTAGGAGGAAATCTCCTATTGTAATCATCTAACATATGTTGGAGGTTGGAAAATAGCGATACCGGAAAAGTCGCCATAGGAACCTGCACATATTGTTCCTCCTGTTGGTCTTCAACCTCTTCCTCGTCCTCTTCAGAACTAGTGTCCTGACACTTTATAATCAAATCCGATGGACTTTGAGCATCACCAAAAACATTGTCGTCTGCAACGGATTCCGTTTCATGGTCTGTTACCAACAATGGTGAAGGTGGCTGAAGAGTAGGAGGCGGCAACTGGAGAGCAGAGTCCTGAATATTGCTCAAAGAAGACTCCGTAACGACTGCAGGAGCTGAAGTGTCCAAAGGCACTTAGGGCATATTGGCGAAGGGCAGTGATCCTGAAGTGGATGCTGCGTCCTCTTGCTGTGTACCAGAAGGTAAAGGTAAAGCTGTCGTCGACGCAGCCGTCGACGTAGATGTTTGTACTGGAGCAGCCGTCGACGACGATGATTTAGAGACAGTCGTCGGAGACGGTGATGTCTTGGATGTATTAGTCGACGACGAATGCTTTGACACAGCCGTCGACGGAGTCTTCGTCGACGGGATAATAGTCGTCGACTAGCTGGTCGACGGGATCTTCGACGTCGACGGGGTCTTCGACGTCGACGGGAACTTCGACGTCGACGGGAACTTCGACGTCGACGGGATCTTTGTCGTCGACGGGCTCTTCGACGTCGACGGGATCTTTGTCATCGACGGGATCTTTGTCGTCGACGGGATCTTCGACGTCGACGGGATCTTAGACGTCGACGGGACATGCATCGTCGACGAAGACTTCTTCGTCGACGAAAGCTTCTTCGTCGACGATATAATCGGAATCGTCGACGAGACTGAAGAGGTAGAGGCTTTCGTAGTCATGAAAGCCGTCGACGAAACCCTCGCCGACGACGACGAAGCCGACGTAGTCGTTACAGTAGTCGTCGACGAAGCCACAGCAGCCAATCTCGTCGATGGAATGGTCGTCGACGAGCCCGTCGACGACCGCGCTGACTGAAGTGTAAAAACACTTGTAGATGCTGGAAAAGACGCCTGAGAGCCAGGTCTCGTGGGCGTAGTCACATAAGTGACAGTAGCAGTAGGTTTTCCTGGGGCTACTGATAAGGCCAGCTTTTTCTTCTTCAGGAAAGGAGATGGTAATTCCTGAACACTGCCACGTTTTAGAAGGGGCAGTTGAAGGACCCGACTGGAAACTCTCTGCATCAGACAAGACTCCTTCCTTGTCCTGAAGGCGCTTCAACCATAACAAAAGACGACCTTCCCTGTCCCTGAGAGTCTTAGCAGGAAAAGTTCTATAGAACTTGCAGTCAGCCACCTTATGCTCAGGATAAAGGTAGTAAATACATTTTTGGTGGGGGTCCTTTTCAAACAGACGCAGTTTCCCACAGGAAGAGCAAGGCCTAAACAAAGACTTCTTACTTGACATCCTGAGGAGTACAGAAATAGAAGACAAGAATGAAGAAAACTGAGCAGAGCTCAGGGAGACTCCCTTCACACGACGTGCGGTAGAAAATCTGAGGGCTTGAGCTTCTGAGGAGAAGGTTCTAGAGGGTGCTTGAGCCTGCTTGGCTGCAGTTTAGACTAACATAATGACATTGATATGTTGCAAATGAGTTTTCTCTTTATAATGCTATGTAGGAACCATTGTTGAGGTTTTTCAGTGTGTATTATCTCTGTTTTATTATGTATTATGTTATTACATATATATATATATATATTAGCATTATTGCTATTTTATGTACCGTGGGACTCCCACTTCGACGACGGGGAATATTCAAGCATGTGAATCTATGAAAGACACCCCTAATACTGGAGAAGCGCCAGATATGCTGGACGGCATTGGCGCAGGCCCCAGTTTCTCAGTATGGGCAATATCCAACGCCTTCGTGGTATTATATAAAATGTACAGAAAAGTATTGTATGTATGGTCGATTGTGTCGAAACAGAATCACAAGGGCATGGGAATGATTTTGATGACCAGTCGTTTTGAGAGGGAAAGGAAACCATTAGATGAAACATATTGAGTCTGAAACGTGTCAGCAACAATTTTTCAAATTGACTTAATCTGTACATCAAGTAAGGTTCAATGGAAAACACAGTCTGAGCTAATAAGCCCGGTTGGACAGAGGGTTTCCCTATCTCTTTTAGCAGGCGTACCTGGCCCAGATGTGCCAGGCATGCTTTTTTCAAATCTGCCTTTGAGATCTCTGCTATTGTTGATGGTTCTGCAAAGAATTTTTCATATCCTAGGTCTGTTAATAGAGCTTTGACATATGCCAGCCATTTTATCTTTCCACAATGATCAAGTGTCTGAATATCTTGTACAATTGATCTTGTTAAGTGACATTGTTCAGTTACCCAAATTTGATGCCACAGCATTACTGGTTGGGTTTTTATGGTGTCTGATATGTAATCTATGCCCAGCTCTAAGTGACAGGCATGTGTGGAAGAGCTCTTCGGTACTGCAGGTAAGTATCTTACAAAGGAATTTTCAATTTTTTGCAGTTTATCCACATTTGCAAGACCCCATATCCCAGCCCCGTACGTGGCAGTACTAACACATTTAGCATTGTATATTTTTAATAGTTCTAATGGTGGTCTCTTACCCAATTTTTGTGCAAACGATTTTAGTGCTGTGGTTGCTCTTAAAAAGGCCAGTTTCCTTGCATTGATCGCTGCCTTCCACTTAAATTTTTCATCAATTACAATTCCCAAATATGGATATGTTACAGTTCTGTCCAGTACCTCCCCATGCACATATAAACTTTTAATCTTTACAGTTTTTTTCCCCGCATGCATTGTGTACGTTTTTTTTACATTCAGGGTCAGGTTTAGACTCTACATAAAAGCACAGTATCTATCTAGTGCTCGCTGCAACTCAACAGGAGTTCTTGCTAGGATAACCGCGTCGTCGGCATATCACAGAGCTGGTATCTGCCGACGACTAATTAAAGGGAGATCTTTGCTTCCTTCAAGCATAGCAGCCCCTAGCCCATTTGTGTATAGGGTGAATAGAAAGGGGGCCAGCACACATCCCTGTCTGACCCCCTTTTCCACCCTAAAACTTTCCGCGAGTTGTCCCTTGGTCCCAAATCTTACTCTTCCCGTTGTTCCGGTGTATAGTTCCCGTAGGAAATCTACAACCGAGGGGTCCACACCCATAGTTAAAATGATTTTCCACAGCCTCGAGTGTACTACACAGTCGAACGCTGCGGATAAATCAACATACACCACATGCAGCGCAGTCCCCTTGGCCTCCATGTATTTTCCTGCCAGTAGAGATAGGTTTAATGCTTGGTCTACTGTGCCTAGCCTCTCTCGAAACCCATATTGTATTGCCGAAATGATGTTCTGACTAGTTGTCCACTCCTGGAGTCGGTCGAGAAGAATCTGACCTGCCATCTTCCCGAGCGAATCCAGGAGCGAAATGGGTCTGTAGCAAGATGGGCTATTTAGGTCCCCTTTTTTAAATATAGGGACCAATATAGAGGTTTTCCAAGATTCTATTAATCCCTCGTCTATAGTGGCATTTAGGACATTTGTCAGTAACGGGGACCAGAGATCTGCTTCATGCTTAAAAATGTCCACTGGAACCCCGTCTGGGCCTGGAGCTTTACCTGATTTCGAAGATTTTATTGCTTTTTGTACCTCGTCGTGTGTAAATTGCAGTGTTATTGGGTAGGTAACCTGTGTCAGGTGATCTATATAATCCGTACCCCGTATGTTCCCATTACTAAAAACTTCAGAGAAATAATTCACCCATTCACTGTCGCTGATGGCAACATCAATGGATGGTGAGTCCTCTCTGTCTGTTAGAAAAGGAGATCTGACTATTTGCCAGAAGGCTGCACTATCTTTTAGTTCTGAGCTTCTACTTAGACGGTCCCATAGGTCAGCTTTTAGCACTTGCTTTCTAGTTTTTAAGGCTAGGGCCTATTCCTTTCTTAGTCTAGTGACCTCCCCTCTGTCTCTCTGACCCTTAGTTAGGGCTTCCTTTAGTCGCGAATCAGAATTCATAAACAACCACTACACTGAAAAGCACTCATCAATGCCACCAACTTTTACACCACCAAGGAGACACAGCTTCCTTCATCCTGCTCTATCTCTCTGCAGCCTTCAAAATTGTCTCCCACAACACCCTCATCAAAAAGGCCTCAAGAAGCTTTAGTGACTAAAATATATTGCAGCTTTAAAAAGAGGCTTAGATTTTCCACATTAGTGCCCCTTGGACTTTCTCACTATGACCACTTCAAGCAAAACTATTTGACCTAAGAAAAAAAACTAAATGGATTTTTCTAAATCCCTGATATATTAAATCCCTTTATCAGAATACCTTGAGTGCACAATGGTGCAGAACAGAGTATATTAATTCTGTTGGAAGAGAATCATATGGCGTCACTAACTGGCATTATACTGATCCGTTGATTATATTGAGCCATTGATCACGAAGAGTCAATTTCCAATAACAGTGACCCAATTAATATCAAGACACAAAACTTTAGACGGTTAACTATAAATAACTAGGATGTTTTCCACGTAGGCGTTCTGAGTTGGAATAAATAGACAACAAAAGTGACGATCAAGTTGCCTATGCTGTTCCTTGGAGTTCCCCATTACCTTCTTTACTCTAGTGGGTGACCTGTACACATCCACTGCTCTTCATCCAATAGGAGAGGGGGGATTAGGGTGGGCCTATGATGCTAACACCAGAGCCTTCAACCAATTTCAACACTGATGGAGGCTGACCCGGATTTGCCTCCCTGTCAGCTCCAGCCTCCATCAATGATGTCACCATGCCATTAGCTGACTAGAGGTCCCCAACCGTAACAGGTAAACTGTGTCCTGCACACCCAGTGGGATTTTGCTCTCACATCTTCCTACTTACCACTTAAGGTATCCTGAAAGATGGGAGAGGCATTTCTGGCAAAGGTAGAGTCTCCTGTTTCCTGCCATGCCTCTCCAAAAAGGACTACTTCTCGTGAACCGCATCTGGGGTGTAATTCCCAGGCAGGAAGCCCCACTAAACAACAGTGATGCTTTTTTTCATTACTCTATGCACCCTGGCACTTTGGCCGAATCCCCCAAGGGGCAAAATGTAAAAAAAATATATTCCCTTGCCCAGGGGCAGGGGATTTGGCCGCTCGCAGGGTGCAATCAACCCCCTCCGGGAATTGAAAATTTGGCAACCATTTGGTTTTGGGGTTTTCCTGATCTGGGCCTTTGTGCCACTCCAAAGTATATACAGAAAAGTGATGAATGGAATGCTTGAATTAATCAAAGCCACTGGTAATTACTTAGGGCCGCTTCCCAACCCACTGGTATTTTGCACACCATGTCACTTCAGTGTGGACACTGCTATATGCAAATCAGTCTTGACCCTGCCTTTTGGTTCCGGAAGGACCTGGCTTGGCAGTTGGGACTGGACTGTTCTGATTGGAGCATGGTCAAGAATGATTTGCATATAGCTGGGTCCAAACTGAAGTGACATGGTGTGCAAAATAACGATGGATTGGGATGCGGCCTGAGTAATTTCCCTTTTGGCGCAATGGCATCAGATGATTGACCTGTTTTTACATGTTACATAATTTCTCTTACAGATATTTTAATACATGTTTCTTCCTTCTTCAACATTTCAAGATTTATGGTTTACATCTTTTATTGAATATTTATCAACAAACATGTCCGACATCCCGATACATATATTATGATGAGGGTGGTTCAGGCCCCAAGTGGTTATGTGTTAAATTGAGGCCCTAACATAGGTGCGCTGTTTCAGAGGCACAAATCCTTCGTGCAACAGAGACAGGCAGGCCCTTTCACCCACTAATGGCCCTTTCACCTACATTAGCCCTACCTTTACAAATAACGAGCAACAGAGGCTGTCCCTTATCTGACGTGTGCTCTGGGTTCAGAAGACGGTCCATCCTAAATACATAATCTCCATGCCCAACAGTGACTAACCTAAAGTCACAACGAGTTCTTAGAAACAGACCCTTAGCTCTTGGGAATTTCCCTAGCACAGGATTATTGTTTTCTCCAAGAACTCATTAAATATGCATGACGTCTTCCTCCAATATTCCAAGCCACCTATCGGGTATAAATATACCTCCCTTTGCCCAAGCAAAGCAGTAGAGACCGACACTTCCATGCCGACACTCTGACCGAAGGTGCTGCAACCTGAGTCATGCCATAGCTCCAGCTGGCTGAGGTCCATCATCCATCAGTGGGTGTCCAGCTCGAGATCAGGATGAAGTCCCACTAAGGTAATGGGGTTAGATTAAATCCTAGGGGGATTCTTGGCTCTCTAAGACCTACACACATGCTAGGTATACTTGGGTACATCTAGTTAGGCACCATAGGGGTATAGGCTTTATCTGAATGCATTCTGTATTTCATGTATGTGTTCATTACTATTGCAAAATGGTAGAACTATACAATGCCTTTTTATTTAACTGCACTGCTGGCCATAATTCTCTGCTACTGTCCAACAGTTGTCACAGCACATATAACCAGTACTAGAATAACAACGGTGCAATAAATTTTATTGTAAACACACCCAACTGTTTCTTCTATGTACTTCTCTGAAATGAGTGACTGAATGAAATGTAGTGTATTGTTTCCATGATCCTGAGGGATCTGGGTTTTATGTTATGTGGTTGCCAGAAGCTATTCCCTTCTTATCTTCAAGAAGTTTCTAGTGACCTCTGAGCTAGCTGGTACACAGTAATTAAGTTTATTATACATAATAGGGGCATACTGACCTCAGTCCTATTCCAAGCCTATCGTGTATGCTATTCCAATGCGCAGAACCTATAAGGGAAATAGGAACTACACTACAAGTGGATAGTACAGAAATAGAAAGGAACCGGAGCAAGAAAGCAAAATACAAATACAAAGAAAGGAAACTTATGTTACCCCATTCCAACACGTGAGTACTTGCTCCTAGTATGGCCAGTGGACACTATCAAAGTCCTTCTCGGCGTCGAAGTTGAGCAGCATGTACTCCCCTTGCGTCCGGGACGCCTTTTCAATGAGGTGGAGGACTCGCTTGGTGTTGTCACTCGTTTGGCGTTGAGGGATAAAGCCTGCCTGGTCGGGGTCTATCAGACCTGTCATATAGGGCTCTAGGCGGGAGGCAAGGATCCCCGTATGTAACTTAAGATCTATATTAAGGAGAGATATAGGGCAGCACGCTCCACAAACAGTCCTGTCTTTCCTGGGTTTCGGGATGACCACTATTGCTGCTTCCAGCATATCCTTCGGGATCGCCCCTGCCTGAGCAAAGGAATTGAAGAGACGGGTCAAGAGTGGGGCCACCAGCGAGCAGAACATTTTATAGAAGACTGCAGAGTAGCCGTCAGGGCCAAGAGACTTAGCCAGTTTAAGCCGCGAGATAGCTGCGATAACTTATTCAATCCGTATCTCTCCCTCTAAGTGGTCTGCCTTCTCCTTCGTCAAGATGGGTAAACGAGCTTCGGCGAGATAGTCTATGCCGGAGGTGCTATCCAGTGATTGGTCTGTATAGAGTTGGGCATAGAAGTCACAGAAGACTTCGGCAATGTCTGCATCATCTGTCACCAGCCTCCCTTCTAATTTTCAGATTTCCTGGACCCCCGGTTTCTGCATGGACTCCTGTAGCTTGTGTGCCAGTAGGTAGCCACACCTGTCCCCCCGGTGTGATAGGAGTAACGAAGGCGAAGGGCTGCATACTGACCCAGGACTGCAAGTAGCTTCCACATGACTCGCAGTTGACGCCATACCCTAGGAGCTCCTGTCCTTTGGTGCATCTGCTCTAGTTCTTTTGAGTGAGGTCTTCCCTCTCGACGCTCTGTGTTGTCTGGAGCTTTCTCAAAAGATCTTGAGAGCCGGTTCACGACAGATGGAGCAGGGAGGCCGGATTCCCTATTAATGGTTGAATAAACCTGGGTATAAGAATATGTGAGGATATCCCATGTATACTAGATGCCGTCTTTATAAGCAGAGTCCAAATTGAGGCTGCGGCTATATATATACCTTTGAGCTGGTTTTTAACCTGGTAAGTTCTTGCAAATGACCTTTGGGTATAACTAGAGTTACAGCAATCAATCAATCAATCAGTGACACTTATAAAGCGCGCTACATACCCGTGGGGTCTCAAGGCGCTGGGGGGGGGGGAGCCGCTACTGCTCGAACAGCCAGGTCTTCAGCTTCTTCCTGAAGGAGAGGTGGTCTTGGGTCAGGCGCAGGTCGGTCGGGAGGGAGTTCCAGGTCTTGGCGGCCAGGTGGGAGAAGGACCTTCCTCCTGTAGTCGCTCTTCGGATGCGGGGGACGGCGGCGAGGGCGTGGTTGGCTGATCGGAGGTGGCGTTTGGGAGCGTAGAAGTTGACTCGGCTGTTGAGGTAGCTCGGGCCTTGGTCGTGTAGGGCTTTGTGTGCGTGGGTGAGGAGGCGGAAGGTGATTCTTTTGTTGACGGGGAGCCAGTGAAGGTCTCGCAGATGTCCGGAGATGTGGCTGGTTCGTGGGATGTCGAGGATGAGTCTGGCTGAGGCGTTCTGGATCCGCTGGAGTCTCTTCTGGAGCTTGGCGGTGGTCCCGGCGTAGAGGGCGTTGCCGTAGTCCAGTCGGCTGGTGACGAGGGCCTGGGTGACGGTCTTCCTGGTCTCGGTGGGGATCCACCAGAAGATCTTCCGTAGCATGCGTAGGATGTTGAAGCATGCCGAGGAGACGTTGTTGACTTGCCTGGTCATGGAGAGGGAGGAGTCCAGGATGAAGCCCAGGTTGCGTGCATGGTCTGTCGGTTTGGGTGCGGTGCCCAGGGCGGGAGGCCACCAGGAGTCGTCCCAGGCGGAGGGAGAGGAGCCCAGGATGAGGACCTCCGTCTTGTCCGAGTTCAGTTTCAGGCGGCTGGTCGTCATCCACTCGGCTACCTCTTTCATCCCTTCGTGCAGGTTGGCTCTGGCGGCGGCGGGGTCGTTGGTCAGGGAGAGGATCAGCTGGGTGTCGTCGGCGTAGGAGATTATGCTGAGGTTGTGTTTGCGTACGATGGCCGCGAGGGGGCTCATGTAGACGTTGAAGAGGGTGGGGCTCAGAGATGATCCTTGGGGGACGCCGCAGATGACTTCGGTGGCCTCTGACTTGTACGGTGGTAGGCGGACTCTCTGTGTTCTCCCGTCGAGGAAGGAGGTGATCCACTCCAGCGCCTTGTCCTGGATTCCGACGTTGCTGAGGCGCCGTACTAGGGTGCGGTGGCAGACCGTGTCGAATGCCGCGGAGAGGTCTAGGAGGATGAGGGCCGCTGTTTCTCCATTGTCCATCAGGGCTCGGATGTCGTCGGTGGCGGCGATGAGGGCGGTCTCGGTGCTGTGGTTGGCTCGGAAGCCGGACTGTGAGGGGTCGAGGGATCCGTTCGTCTCGAGGAAAGCGGCCATCTGCTTGTTGACGGTCTTCTCGATGACTTTGGCTGGAAACGGGAGGAGCGAGATGGGGCGGTAATTCTTGAGGTCGGTGGGGTCCGCTGTTGGTTTCTTGAGTAGGGCGCTGAGTTCGGCGTGTTTCCAGCTCTCGGGGAAGATGGTGGTGTCGAGGGATGTGTTGATGATGTCTCGCAGGTGGGGTGCGATGACAGCGTCGGCTTTGTTGAAGACGTGGTGAGGGCAGGGGTCGGTCGGTGATCCGGAGTGGATGGAGTTCATCGTGCGGATGGTGTCTTCGGTGCTGATCGGGGTCCAGGCGCGGAGGGTGGTGGTGGGGGGTGGTTGTTCGGTCATGGTGTGCGTTGGTTGGTTGTTGAAGCTGTTGTGTATGTCCGCGATCTTGTTGTGGAAGTATGAAGCCAGGGAGTTGCAGAGGTCTTGCGATGGGGTGATGTCGTTGTTTCCTGCGCTGGGGTTGGAAAGCTCTTTGACGATGTTGAAGAGTTCCTTGCAGTTGTGTGCGTTGTTGTCCAACCGGTCCTTGAATGCTGTTTTCTTGGCGGCGCGGATCAGCTGGTGGTGTTTCCGGGTGGCAAGTTTGAAGGAGGTCCTGTTGTCCGGTGTCGGTTCCCTTCTCCAGACTTTCTCGAGGGCTCGGCAGTTCTTCTTGGAGCTCTTGAGTTCGTCGGTGAACCATGGGGCTTTCTTGCTGCCGGGTCTGCTGGGCGGGGTCCTCAGTGGGGCGAGTTCGTCCGCGCAGTTGCTGATCCACTTCGTGAGGTTGTCGGCGGCCTGGCTGGGGTTCGCTGAGCTGGCAGGAGGGTGCTGGCTCAGGGAGGTGGCGAGCTGGTCTGCTGTGATCTTGTTCCAGCTTCTGCGGGCGGTCTGTTGCTGGTGGGTCGTTGTTTTCTTGAAGGTGAAGTGGACGCAGCTGTGGTCCGTCCATTGAAGCTCTGTGGTGTGGCTGAAGTTGATGTCCTTGCTGGATGAGAAGACAGCGTCGAGTGTGTGTCCGGCGAGGTGGGTGGGGGTGGACACCAGTTGCTTGAGTCCCAGGTTGGTGAGGTTGTCGAGCAGGGTGCTGGTGTTGCGGTCGTTGTTGTTCTCCAGATGGAAGTTGAGGTCTCCCAGGAGGATGTAGTCAGCGGAGGGGAGGGCATGTGGGCTGACGAAGTCGGCGATGTCCTCGCTGAATTGTGTGCGTGGTCCAGGGGGTCGGTAGATCAGGGTGCCTCTGAGGGTGGTGTTCGGGTTGGTGTGGATCTGGAAATGCAGGTGTTCGGCGGTGGTCAGGGAGTTGTCGGTGCTGGTCGTGAGACGGATGGTGCTCCTGTGGATGATGGCGATGCCTCCTCCCATCTGGTTGGCGTTTCGGTCCCTCCGGACGATCTTGTAGCCCTCTGGGATGGCGATGGCGATGTCGGGAGCTGAAGAGGCGTTCATCCAGGTCTCCATGAGGAAGGCAACGTCTGGAGCTGTGGTGTCGAGGAGGTTCCAGAGTTCGATGGCATGTCTGTGGATGGAGCGGGTGTTGAGCAGGATGCACTTGAGGTGGGTACTGCTGGTGTTCGGCTTGGTGGGTGCTGGTGCGAGGCAGGTCCGGATGCAGGTGAACTTGCAGGCGTGGCAGCTGAAGGGTCCGTGGGTACGTCGTGGAGAGGCTTGATGGCATTCTGGGAGTCGGCCGGTGTTGAGAGCGGTGAGGGTGGCGGCGGAGTACGTCAGGCGGGTCGGTCGGGGTCTTCGTGGGCCAGGGGTCCTGGCGCTGGTCGTGATCCGGTCGCGGACGGGCGTAGACGGGCTTACCTTTGGCGCGCCTTCGGCGCACAATCGGCGCGCCCGCTGCGCGTGACCGCTGCGCGTCCGCACGGTCGCCATTTAAGGCGAAGTGCGCGGGTGGGCGGAGCAGCTGGGAGGCGGGAGCGGGGAGGGAACAGAAGAGAAAAAGGGGCGGGGCCAATGTCGGTGGCGGGAAGCGAGAGCGGAGGGCGGCGAGGTAGGCGGCCAATCAGGAAGGAAACTGGACACGGCACAGGGGGATACAAAGAAATTAACAGGCACAAATTTAGGGCAAAACAAATAAAAACAGCAAAATACGCGAGCAGACGGCAGAAACAGACAAGCACAAATTACGGGCAAAACGAGGAAAAACAGCAAAATACGCGAGCAGACGGCAGAAACAGACAAGCACAAATTACGGGCAAAACGAGGAAAAACAGCAAAATACGCGAGCAGACGGCAGAAACAGACAAGCACAAATTACGGGCAAAACAAGGAAAAACAGCAAAATACGCGAGCAGACGGCAGAAACAGACAAGCACAAATTACGGGCAAAACAAGGAAAAACAGCAAAATACGCGAGCAGACGGCAGAAACAGACAAGCACAAATTTAGGGCAAAACAACTGGGAAACCAGAGGGGAGCGACCACGGCGTCAGCGAGGCAGAAGGCAGGCAGAGGGGAACACACGCAGCAGCTGGTGGCCGTGCGGCGCGGGGGTGTCCCACAAGTGGGTCACACTCACCTGCGCTGCACGGTCGCCATTTAAGGCCAAGTGCGCGGGTGGGCGGAGCAGCTGGGAGGCGGGAGCGGGGAGGGAACAGAAGAGAAAAAGCAATACACCAAACCTTTCTCATAGCTGTGGATAAATTATTTTTTAGAATGCAACTCTGTGCCCATTAAATATCGGTGGCTTCAATGTACATGAAAGAAATCTCTAGTCACGATCTAAGGACATATACCTAGGCGTGAGAAGCAGTATCCATATATTCCCAGTTGGATTCTGATGGAATAATCATCTGAAACACAAGTCCAGACACGTCTGGCGTATTTTTTGAAAATTGTGTTTGAGAATTTGTCCTGAGGAATGTGTTTTTATCCCTAAAAACCGAAACGCTGCGTCGACAACTACTTCTCAAATATTGTAATTTTACAGGAAATGTGTTTTTATTTTGTGATTTGTGTAGGAAGGTAAATCCTGACTATGGTTGCCCCCAACTTTTTGCCGTGTTTTAGCTGGTTTTTGACATAGTCGACCTGGGACCCTGCCAATCAGGACCCCAGGCCTACTGCTCTCTCGGTAAAATGGATTCCATGTACCTTAGGTACATTTCCAATTGGTACTGGGCCACCTTATCAGACCCTGTAACTCAGGGCATAGGTGTACCCAGGGCCTACCAGGGGCTGAAGCATGTATTATGCCACCCCTGGATGGCCATCTAAATCTGACACAACTGGCTGCACGACAGCTGGGGCAAGGTGGTGTAATCACCCTTTGCTTTAGATATAGTATACCTATATCTAACCCTAAAAATGGACACCCAGATTCCTATCAGTCACTCCTATGGCAGGCCTTGACAATCCTGAAGGCAGAGTGCTTGGAATCGTGTGAAATGGTGCTCTGGCATGAGCTGAGCCCGTTTGCAGCTTGCGGAACCAAGTCCTAATAGCTGTTCCATGATAACGCATACCATATACTCTAAAGTGCATTATAATCCTCGCGGTTAAATGCTATCTTTGGTATGGCTTTATCAAAACATGTCGAGTAAGGTGTCATACGAATTGGAATACTAACCCCTCGCCAATTCTGGCGACGGGGTTAGCATTCCAACCTTCTAGAGGGACACGACATGTATGTAACTGTGAACCCCGGTTAAAGTTAACTGAAGCCTCAGCTCCACAAAATGGATGCTGCCACCACAGACACGAGTCTGACCCCCTGCAGCTGGGAGTCCTTCCAGCGAGGGGAGCCTGGACAAAGGGTTTCCTGTCAGGGGCGGTGCTAGCACCATCCCAGACAGGGTTTTGTGTATCCTGGGTAGGCAGGGCTTTACAGGAAGGTGACTGCTGAGTGGCACCCCGGTGCTCACTACGCATCTGCCGACTAGAACCAGTTCCAGGGGCACACCTGCCCCTGGCCAGGGGAAAGTCCGGCATGGGAGAGGGGTGTAACCACCCCCCTTCCTGGTCCCACCCCTAGGGCAGGACCTAGTCGCGTACCCACCCCTTTCTGTAGGATAAAGGCAGGAGCGGGGACCCTTCCAAATTAGATCATCTTTGGAATCAAGACACGACTTTCTACGAAAGGACTTCAAGATTTCTTCTTCAAGATTCTCCCTTGTGACTAAGGAGTAGTCACCCTGCATCCGCAGGCACCATCTTAAGAACACTGCGGTCTGCTGCAAGTCCTTCCTCAGGAATCCGACGACACAGCTCGACGAGACCCGGCTTCCCTGGCACCTCTGACCTCTACAGCCAAGCTGAGAACTGTGAGTGCGACGAGACCTCGAGGGACCGACGATCGCCAAGACTGCACGACTTCTTCACAGCAAGCCCGCCGAGTATCCCTCTGGTGAGTGCTTTGGGGTCCGAGAAGCCCCAACCCTGAGCAGCTCCAGCACCGAAGTCCAGCCTCCCAGCATCTCCACGATCTGCGTGGGGCCCTTCTGCTTTTTGCTGCTCACCACGTTGTTTGGCTACTAGCCCGCTGGCTTGTGGCCTTCTTAACGACGCCCGACGACATCACTGCTGCTGGTCTGGTTGCTCCAGACTGGCCCTTGCTCCCTGCCAACAGAGGAGCACCCCGGACCCTCCTGGTCCACTCCAGACGCCATTTTGAGTCCACCGCGTGAGCTTGAATTAGCCAAGACTTGTTGCCCCAATCCTGGGTCCAGCAACGTCGACAGCTTCATCCATCGTGGGACAGCTCGCTCCTCCATCCTGGTCGCCGACAACGCCTCCTGGTCCGTGAGATCTGCAGAGCACAGCGTCGCCCACTCACCTAGTCGAGGTGACTACCATCCGGTGCCCTCCTGGTACCATCTGACTACTGGCTAGTAGTCATGAACTTGGTCCCCTCTGCTTTCAGGTGTCATCTATCTTCAAGATCCAGGCTTGGATCAACTCGAACTCTCTTCACTGGTCGCCTGCCAGCAACTTCTTTCTTCAGGCTCCTGGTCCGTCTACGAGGATTCCCGACGTCTTTTGAGACCTATGCAGCTGCAGCCCCTGGGCTAGGTAACTTCGGCATTTCGGTGCCCCAGCATAGCCTCACTATCCAAGGGTCAGAATCCACTTTCGTTTTCCTCCTACCAGGTCGGGTTCGCTGGAGAACACTAACTTTGTGAAAACTAGCTACCATAGACTTTGTCCCGCATCACGCGTGAGAGTGCACACTCTGCACCCGAGTCCCCTAGGCCTCCTATTAGTAATCTGAAGGTTCAGTAGTCAAGTCCTAGTGGTTCCAAAGCCTATTAGTATAGTACTTACCTGCTAGTAATTTCGCATTCCACTTTTGTAGTATATGGTTTTCCGTGCCCCTCGGGCATTTGTGTAAATTGTGCGAACTCAAGTATTTTCGTAAGAGTTTTGTTTTGTGCTTAGTACCCTGTCCTCATAAAGAGTACAGGGCTGTTGTGATTCTAATAAATACACTGTTTATTTTCATAACACTTGTGTGGTGTCCTTTCACTTGGTGTTCAAGGGGTATATGTGATGGTATAACAGCTGGCTTAACACGCCCTCTAGAGTTTAGCCCGAAGACTGCTCGTATCCACGCTACTAGGATAGCTGGTCTATAAGGTTGACTTACAACCAATCACCATAAGGGTTGTTTGGACTGATACAAAGTGCTCACTAGAATAGTGAACATTATATATCAGGCCAACTTCTCACAATTTGTATTTATGATGTTTTGATCATTTGAAAAGCGATGTATTTTGTATTGAATAAAATGAAGAATATATTTTAATACGTTATTTTTTATCTTTTTTTATGTTGTCTGGAGCTTTCTCAAAAGATCTTGAGAGCCAGTTCACGACAGATGGAGCAGGGAGGCCGGATTCCCTATTAATGATTGAATAAACCTGGGTTTATGTTATTTGCACAGTGGGGTATTGATTACTGTGGCACTAGTTTCTCTCCATATGCTTGTTCGGTTTGAGGATATTAGTTCCTTTGTCATTGGGACTTTTATCATTTCTGTTGATTTCCCCCTCGTCCCACACTAGATCAGTTAGGGGACCTCCCTCGTCTTTTGCGTGCTGTTGAGATGGCCACAAATTCCCCCCGAATGACCGCCTTGAGTTCTGCCCACTGTGTCGAGAGGGAAGTGGCCTGGTTATTGTTGTGTGGGAGGTAGTCCTCTATGGCGCGCTGTATCTGCGTGCCAACGTCTGATCGGTGTAGGAGAGTGTCACGAAGACACCACTGGGGGGACAGCACTGCAGCGATGGAAGTGTGAATGTAGCTACTACTGGGGTATGATCTGATAGGAAGGCAACCGGATCTCAACTTCTGAGGCAAGCGCATGAAGAGGTGTTGAGCTTAGGAGATAGTTGAGTCTAGCTTATGCTTCCCAAGCCCAAACTCAAACAATGTAGCAGAACTCTGAAGCAGGTTCTAATATCGAGTCTGCATCTGAACTAAGAGTATCATGGGCTTGAATAAGGAAATGTATTGTCAGTTGTTCAGTTGGATGACATGACACCTGATGACTTGTCTTCCAGTGAGTATGAGAACATGTTCATGGCAGTCATAATGTCCCTTCTCGAGCATCATCAGTGCAGCTGAGAAACAGTGGCAGTGTAGTCCAATCACAAGGGAGGCACTGATTATAACCCAGGAGGGTGCTCACTTTGCACAAAATACTCCATTTACTGGATGTAAAACTAGTATTGCATTGTTTTGCCCAATGACTACTTACATATTTTTGTGGATGACTTGTTTCTTGAAGAAACGGTGCAGCAAACAAATTTGAACAGTTTCCGAGGCAGGATGGAGGTACGTTGGAGTCCCCTTCTTGGGCTGACCTGTGGATTCCCAATTCACGTGGGAGGTTATATCAATGCTTGGGTCTGACCAGAGATCGTTTGAGTATGCAGTGTGTGCTATATTTCAGTAATATTGATAGCTATTGTCACAGGATCATCCAAACCAGATTTTTAAAATTGGCATGTCTTACATTTGTCTGCCAAGTTTTCACAGATTTATACTCCTGGGAAGAATATAGGGGTCCTCACTTGGTTAAAACTATACCATTGGCAGTAGCTCTTCAGGCTACACATACCAAGCAAAAGAGCATGTTATAGGTAGTGCTTCTACATTAGAATTTAGTGAAAGGATTGAGGGAGCTTGCTCAATCACTACTTCATAAAGGGTATAATCTTCATTTTGTCAGTATCGGTGTGTCACGTGGCCGTTGGGTACATTGTCAACATCATTAAGTTAGCATGAGTCCTGCAGCCATTTTGCAGCTTTGTGCACGTCACTGCGTGGCTTTATATTTGCAAAAAACTTTGTTCGTGCCTTTCACATGAGAACTGTATGCTGTGTTCATTCTCTGCCTGTTCCTGGAGTTTAGACTGAACATTCTGTGCAAGGTCGATAAACAATGCCATGCCCCTTGTTATTTTGTTCTGGTCAGACCTTTGTACCTAGACACAACATACCGATGCAGCTGGTGTTTGGGACAACATACTTTGGGCCTTATGGAAATACACGAATATGTAGCACACACTTGGAGAGGGACGTTTCCAGGGAGAAGAGAGAGTCAGCACATATGACGTAGAACTACCATCTATAGTCTAAGGTATGGGTTCTGCAGACAAAGCCCAGAGATCTTCTGATATATAATAATACTTCTTAGCAAGGGGAGGGAGGTTAGGCTCAATAGTCTTTTCTCTATTGTCTTTTCATTATGACAACTTGCTTCATGATATATGGACTACCTGTTAGGCGGACTGAATTTGGACTATGCATTTTCCTGCTTGTTGTGGCACGTATACTGCATGTTAGGGCATGTTAGTTAAAATAAATATTTTAAACTGTTTCGTGTCTGTCAGATCTTATTGTGGACAAGTACAAGAGTGCATGCGAAAGGGTGTGTCTTGTTACCGCGATTCCTGAGAGATCTGGGACTGTTGTGTTCTGGGGTATCAAATCACTTGTTTCTCTGTGGGTGAGTAGGAGAGCAAGTGAGACACTATAGCTAGTCGGTCCTGGGCTTATGGGTACTCAGGTGGTAGGATGACTCCGTCACTACTTACTAAGGTCCCATAATCCTACGCATAGTTCTGTTCTTGGGCAGAATCCCTTCAACAGGTGCAGAATTCCAGTAAAATGTACAATGCTGGCACTGTGGTTTGTGGTACAATTCAAGTCGCAGCAAAGGATTTCCTCAAGGAGATTGTTCGTAAGAATCTCCAAGAGTCAAGAGCAGTGTGTTGTGTTGCAACAAACTGCTATCTGTGAAATTTGTAGATAGAAGGAGAGTACATGTGCTCACTACAATTCACGATGAGAGCCGTTCTGAGGTCACAGTTTGGGGTCAGTTGCAGGAGTCTACAAGCTCAACAATATACTTTCTTATTACAAGTACATGGTGAAGTGGATAAAAATGACCAGCTACTTCTATCACAAAATGCGACTCGCATATGGTATAAGAAGTTGTCTATACACCGGAACCAGTTGTTAAAATAACAGTGCATATGTTGTCTATTGTCAAACTATCATGCAATTACGGATGTCCTTCCTGGACTTTGAGTTAGCACTTATTAATAGTCTTCCTGCTGTAGAAGCAGCAGCCTCTACTTCTGTTGTGCAGGTCGTTGTCAGTCTGCAGGACTGCACTTTGATGAATGCAATCATGCAAAAGGAAAAAAAGAGTCACTGAAAGGAAAGGGGGATGAAACTTTACTGTCCCTTGTTTCCATCTCAACCAGGCCTGTGTTTTTTAACTTGCTCCGCTTTATGCTACACAACAGTAAAGTGCTGGGAAAATGACTGAAGTGGAGCAGTCAGATTAATATTTAGTATGCAACTTTAAACTGTTGAATTTATTACAAATGCATTACAGTTAAAGAATTGGACATGATGGCGTACGGGATATCTGTCAAGTTTTGACAGAGTACTCTGCCTGCCAAACCCTAAGGTCCCCAGTCTTTCTGCAAGAGGTTCTGAGAAAACGTGGGAAAGTATGACCCAGTCTACTCCAGGACCAATTGTATTTTTGTTCACATTTATAGATCAACTAGCAGCCCGTCCTGACGTTGTCCGGGGCAGAAGGGGGCTGGGGGCAGCACCGCAGCAGGAGACACGCTGCAGAGCGGCCAGCAGCGGGAGCAGCATAGCGTAGTCACAGCATAGCGTACTCACCAGCATCACGTGCGCAGGGTGTTGTTTCCTTGCTCCCGTTTTCTTGCTCCTGGCCGCTTCTGCCCACGCTCCTGTCCGCTTTTACTCCGCGCTCCGCTAGGCATGTAAATGTCGACGGTCCTCCCCGCGCTCCTGGCCGCTCCTACGCGCTCCGGACCTCGCAGGGTGTCACTTTCATTCTCCTGGGCGCTCCTCGCAGGGTGTGTCTTTCGCGCTCCGAACCTTGCAGGGTGTTGCTTCGGCGCTCCTGTCCGCTCCTGGCAGGGTGTCACTTCCGCGCTCCGGCCCTCGCAGGGTGTTGCTTCCGGCTTCCGCGCTCCTGGCCGCAGATCCGTGATGTCAGCACGCACATCGTTAGCTGGCGCTACTTCGAAGGGACTACGTTTCCTTAAAAATTACTTTTCCCTTCTAACATATATATTTTTTTCTTATATAGCCTATGTCCATCTGCTTGCCCTGACGTTTTCAAAGATGTATTGGGTGTTTGGATTGGTGGTGTACTTTTCGAGTTTACCTGCCTCAAAGGACACAGTTCTCTCTTTATAATAGTAGTATAGATAAAGGCCTCTTCAGACTAGTCTTCCGGAGCCCAAGCAAGCTGAAAGGGGTGTGGCAATTGTTAAGGTACACCTGGCACTGCACAATATTTACCAGGACAAGCTTAACCTAAGCTTTTTAATAAAGGCCTTGTGTGGGTAAAAGACCGATTGTCAAGGTAAGAATGACCCACAGGTCACTGGCGCAAAGGTTATAAGGAAACAGACAAGGTGAACTTAAATCAGAGCCACCTTGAATATAAGAAAATGATTGTGCGGACGAAACAAGAGTACTTCACAAACCGGATTAATTTGGCCAGTAATTCATCAAAGGAACTATTTAGAACAGTTTCCTGCCTTGCATCCCCGAAAGTGCCAGGACCTCAACCTAGCCAAGAGTTATTTGAGACTTTGGCCAAGCTCTTCCAGGCCAATGTTGATACTATTTTTAGGGTCTTCCCGGATGCAGATAAGAGCGACCCACTTATCCCTATTCAGAATGTTGAAGCGGGAGAGCTCCAAGGATCCAGGCAAAAGCAGTTTACACCGGTGAGCACAGAGGGGACAACTAAATTGTTTCTTGCGGTGAGATCAGGATCACCTTATGACCCATGTACGGCAACGGTTGCCAAAATGGCACATGTACCTATTGCCGCAGCTCTAACAAAGATTTTCAACATTATGTTTGGGACTGGACTATTTCCCTCTTGTTGGAAACGTGCTTCCGTCCTTCCACTACTGAAAAAAGCTAATTTGGATATAACGGACCCTAATAACTATCGTCCCATCTCTAGGCTACCACTACCAGCCAAGCTTGTTGAAAAAATGATGAACTTTCAACTTAGTGCCTTTTTAGGTGCCACCCGGGCCCTAGATCCCTCCTAGCACGGATTCAGAGCTGGTCACAGTACGGAGTCCGCTCTGATTAAAGCAACAAAGGAAATCAGAGAAGTGCTGGATCTCGGAGGCAGAGCGGCATTGGTCCTATTGTACCTATCCGCGGCCTTCGACGCGGTACATCATGGGATTCTGATGGACCGGTTGAGGGATTGTGGGGTTCAAGGGAAAGCCTGGGACATCTTGAAAGCTTCTTAACTAATAGAGACCAGTGTGTGGCAATGGGTGATTATGCATCAAAACCTTTTGCGTTGCCCTGTGGGGATCCGTAGGGCTCTTCCCTAAGCCCCACACTGTTTAATATATACGTTACCTCGCTGGCCCCGATTGTCAGGTCTTTTGGTTTTGATTTAACATCTTATGCAGATGACACACAAATTGTGGTGTCACTGTTACCTGGCAAGGAAGGAGGATGCAATAGCCATGCAATTTCAGGAATGTATGTTGGCAGTGAGTAGGTGGATGGCTGATAATTGCCTCAAATTAAATACAGCCAAAACGGAGGTCATTGTATTTGGCACAAAGGAGGACTTTTGGAGTCCTCGCTGGTGGCCTGAGGAGATGGGTATCCCGCCTTTACCAGTCGCTAAGGTGAAGAACCTGGGTGTCCTAATTGATGAGCAGCTCACCTTTAGGCCCCAGGTTAATGCCGTACACATCATCAGTATTTTTAATACTTAAAATGATGCAGAAGATTTTCCCTTTCCTTCCGGAGAGCAGTAAAAAAACAGTTATCACTGCATTAGTGCTGTCGCGCCTAGATTATTGCAACAGCCTGCTTCTGATTGCTCAACAGGGGCTTCTTAATAAAATGCAGGTGTTGCAGAATGCGGCAGCTAGACTTCTGACGGGCATACCGAAGTATGCCTCCATCTCCTCCGAAATTACCAAATTACATTGGCTGCCAGTGTGGAAGCGGATTACTTTCAAAGCCTTGTGTTTGGTCTTTAAGGCCCTGCAAGGCCTGGGGCCGGCCTGCCTGAAGCAGTACTTTCAATGGTATCTCCCTCCCAGACATTTAAGGTCAGCTGGGCAGCGCTTGGTCACAGTTCCTCGTATAAAGAAGGCACAGTGGGGAGGCTGGAGCTTTGTTTTGGGGGCAACGAAGGCCCGGAAAGCCTTGCCCCTCGCCTTGAGGAACATGACAGACCTGATGGCTTTCAGGAGAGGCATTACAACTTGGCTGTTTACACATTAATTTTATTCTGGCCTGAACCTTTAGGAGTATTCATCTAGCGCCAGGACACCTTCGGGTAACAGCGCGCTGTATAAATGCAAACAATAAATAAATACACTGCACATATCACTACTCACATGGGTCATACTATAAGTAAACACTTCTATACCCACGCATAGAGTTCCTCTGTACACTATGCACGCTTTTGGCATTAGGGAGGTTTTTATTAAAGATGCCAGACTACACACATGGTGGCTCTGGAGTCCTAGCTGGGAAGGACCTATGCAACAGCATGTTGCATACAAGGGCGAGGAATTAGCTTCCTTTTCATTTTCTCCATTGTCAGAAACAAATTGGAAAAGTTATTTAATATCGAACGTATTTAACATATTACTTCACTACATTTAACACGTTGCTTCATTTGTTATTCTCACACTTCAGATAACTTCAATAGCTAAGCCACTGATTTATATGCATTCTCTATGGCAGAAGAAAGGTTTGTTATTACACCCACATTAAATCAATCATGATCAGCGGGACCTGTCGGTACACACTCAATGGGCTCCCTGTTGCGTTTCAAGGGATGTGATCTTCATGACGCTGGGATAGAGCACTTAGCCGCTCCCCCTATCCCTCCTTGGCTCCCCCGCTGCGGCCCTCCTCCGCTCTCCTTTCCCTCCTCTACCTGCGCGCTTCTCCCCTATGCCCCCACTAGGTCAAGTGCCTTGCACTCCGCACCAGACACCCTACACTGATGATATGGCACTACCGGTATCCACACTCACTCAGGCTATTGCGCACCTGATTTTATTATAGGTTTTAGTCTCCCCTTATGGGAATTATAGTTCTGCGATTGTTAATTTACGTTTCACATATTGAATATAGCTGGACGCGCGGATCCCTTTGGGCTCTCCCGTGCGTCCGTAGTCGCCAACTTAAGCATACTGACATTGCAACCCTGAGGGTACGGGACGCTTCCTTTGAGAACGGAACGGGAGGTATATCCAAGCAATGGGGAGGTAAACGAGTGATACATCAGATCAGACACTCTGCACCGCCCGAAAGCCCGGACTTCCTCTTACACACTGTATCTTCTAATTCAGACGGCACCCAATCCCTGGAGAGCACCCAAATTTGATTTGTAGGATGTCATTTTTGTTTATTCCCAGGGAATCATCATCATTCCTGGATTGTTTATTTATTGTAAAGGTTGTTCTGCCATAGATGTTTCTTTTGCAGGACAAGTGTGGATGGTCCTTTCACCTTAGCGAACTACTGTTGTATTGTGTCTTTTTGTACGATACGACAAAGCACGTTGATCCTGTACAAAATTACTGCTTTATGATGTATACGTAATTACGAAATGAAATAAAAGATATTCAAACAAAAAAATGAAATCAATCATGATTTAATGTAGGGTGTGACAGGAGTATTTGGGCCTTGACTCGGCCCTCACCCAAGAAAACCTACTAAACCCAGACATTCCTGAAAACTGGACACCCAGGGGAGCACAGGGTGGTGTGACTTGCGTGGTCCCAGTAAATTTTCTTAACCATAATGTCCTGCAAACCTCACACTTTGGCTAAATATACACATTTGCCTCACATTTCTGAGTGGCAGTTCCAGAATCAGAAGAAATCTACTAAATTCGTGGCACCCAGCATTCCACTTATGTGGCTGGGCCTGTTACCTGAGACAAGAATAGACCAAATTCGAGACCAGGCCCTGATATTTACTTGGTGACAGTGAGAAACATTAATGTCAAAATTAATTCTCACCTTTGAGGGGAACCTTTAGAGGATGTAAGGAGGAGCTGTAGATCCGGAAATAAAATTGTAGTCTTTTGGTAATATTGTGACAGAAACAACAAGCATTGGAAATGCAATAGGTCTCACATTTGTTGGAGTTAGAACTCTTGGCATTGTAAATGGCAATGAATTTCCGCTATGTGTTATGGTGTGTATGTATGTGGTGTGTAGTGGTATTATGTGGGTTATATAATATTAGTTACTTGCGGCATTTACGGTGTGGAATTGTGTGGAGTGGATTTCTGTAGTGGAATTATGTGGTATGGTGTGCTGTGGAATTACGTGGATAGTGATTATGTGGTATTGAGTGTAGTGTAATTATGTGGCGTGAGATTGTGTGTTATAGAGTGTAATTATGTGGAATGGTATTTTGTTTTGTGGAGCAACTTTTTTTAAAGGGTACTTACTGTAAAAGATATTCAGAAGCTGGAGGTGAGCTGTAAGCCCCCTGTGTGAACACAGCATGTCGAGAGACAACCCGTGGCCTCCTAGGCTCGACCTAAAAAGGAAGGTTTGGCACTGGCAAGCAGGTTGACTTGCCAGGTCGAAATGGCAGTTTAAAACTGCAACCACAGTGTCTACAGTACATAAAGATTATAAGAGAAGGAGCACCGAACGATTAGCTGGTCTGTTATGGAAAGATCTTTTGATTAAATCACATTGGCCTCAATACCTAGAAGTAGCTAAAAATTCAGATGGTTAAAAATGCACTTTAGCACTAGTTAGCAGTAGTAAAGTGTTCAGATTCCTAAAGCTAACAAAAATGAATTCAGCAAAAATGGGAGGAGGAATGCAAAAGGTTTAGAGGTAACCCCACAGAAAGGGCCATTTCCAACATAAACCCTATAACTTCAGGAGGCATTTGACCTAGTTGCTGTCAAAAGCACAGGAATTTCAGGTCCTGTGCTGAAAAACAGGTCCTACCATCAGCATGCCAGCTGGTGCTTTACTTGTCCTATTGTCATATATGTTGGGGGTCTGGTAGGCCTCGCGCAGCGCCCCAGTCGCAGCGCGATAAAATGATGACCCCTGGACACGCTCTTAGCCTCCGCGTGGTCCAGACTAGTTCCGTGACCACGCCTTTCTTTATTTATAGTACGCGCGGCCGTGATACGTCACGGTCGCGCTAGCGCACGGCTACGTGCGCAAACACTAGACCGCATACCAGCGGTCTTCAAACATTACACTCCTTTCAACCTTTATTGAATCAAAAGAAAAAAGGGGAACAAACAACAGTAGTCTGTCTCAAAGTCACTTGGTTAACCAGGGACAGGTGATAAATCAAAATGGCCGGCAGGCCTGTTACCAGTCTGATGATCAGGTACTACCGTCTTAGCCCACGGCAAAGTCCGCCAGCTGCGAAGAGGGCGCGGGGTTTCTTCTCAGCCTATAGCCAGCAGCTTCCCCTCGGAACAGGACCCTACGAGGGGTGTCTTGTCGGGCTGGAGTTGGTGGTAGCCCGTCAACGGAGGGGTGGAGGCTATCTGCATCTGATCCCCCGGAATCCTCAGAGTTCGCCACAGTTCTTTCCTCTGGGCTTCCTTGCGCACTCCCTGGGGAGCCGATGCCGGACGCCGAGGGGCTTGAGGTTCTTTTTTTCCTGGTCTTGATTTTGTTGTTCTCCAAACGGGATGGCCGCTCGCTTGAAGAATGATACGTTGCGTGTGACGCTCTCGCCGTCACGCTGGGCAGTCACCATCGTGCCCGACCGGCGAGTGACTGTCCATGGACGGGGCTCAAATGGGAGTCTGAACTTGCTCCCGGGGAAACGGTCCCTCACGTAGACCCAGTCTCTTTCCTCTATGGGTGATTGTCTGGCCCGGCCACTAAAACTGGCGTACTCATTCGAGCGTCTTCTGTTCCGCAGTGTTTGCTGGGGGTCTGCCTCATTCGGGGTCCAGGTGCGTTGATGAGGGATGGTGTCTCGGACAATTCTGCCCATTGCCGAGGGTCCCGGGGCGGTAGTAGTTGTGCGGTGAGGCTTTAGCCTGTATTCCCTCAGGAATGTATACAGAGCTCTCTCGACTGGTGTTCCTTCTGCCTGAGCGATCCTGATGACTTTGTTGAGGGTCCTCATGAACCGCTCCACCTCGCCATTGGCTTGGGGCCATCTGGGGGTGATCTTCCTGTGTTGAATCCCCCATTCCTGGAGGTAGTCGGCAAACTCTTGGCTTTGGAACGGTGGCCCGTCGTCCGTCTTCATTTGTTCAAAGATGCTGTAGGAGAGTAGGGTCTGCAATCCTATGATCACCCAGATTTTTTGCTTTTGTTTCACTGGTTTACGACTTTCTCTGGCTGTGGGCCTGCCAATCAGACCCACAGCCTGGCTGTTCTCTTTCTAAATTACCTCATGTACCCTAGGTGCATCTACCAATTGGTACTGGGCCACCTTATCAGACCCTGTAACTCAGGGCATAGGTGTACCCAGGGCTGCCAGGGGCTGCAGCACGTATTGTGCCACCCCTGGCTGGCCTCCTAAATTTGACACAACTGGCTGCATGACAGCTGGGGCAAAGTCGTGTAATCACCCTTTGCTGTAGGTGTAGTATACCTATACCTAACCCTAAAATGGACACACAGATTCCTATCAGTCACTCCTATGGCAGGCCTTGACAATCCTGAAGGCAGAGTGCTTGGAATCGTGTGAGATGGTGCTCTGGCATGAGCTGAGCCTGTCTGCAGCTTGCGGAATCAAGTCCTAATAGCTGTTCCATGATATCGCATACCATATACTCTTAAGTGCATTATAATCCTCGCGGTTAAATGCTATCTTTGGTATTGCTTTATCAAAACATGTCGAGTAAGGTGTCATACGAATTGGAATACTAACCCCTCGCCAATTCTGGCGACGGGGTTAGCATTCCACCCTTCTAGAGGGACACGACATGTATGTAACTGTGAACCCCGGTTAAAGTTAACTGAAGCCTCAGCTCCACAAAATGGATGCTGCCACCACAGACACGAGTCTGACCCCCTGCAGCTGGGAGTCCTTCCAGTGAGGGGAGCCTGGACAAAGGGTTTCCTGTCAGGGGCGGTGCTAGCACCGTCCCAGACATGGTTTTGTGTATCCTGGGTAGGCAGGGCTTTACAGGAAGGTGACTGCTGAGTGGCACCCCGGTGCTCACTACGCATAGGCCGGTCTGAACCAGTTCCAGGGGCACACCAGCCCCTGGCCTGGGGAAGTCCGGCATGGCTGAGGGGTGTAACCACCCCCCACCTAGTCCCACCCATAGGCAGGACCTAGTCACCGGGTCAGCCCCCTTTTTTAGTATAAAGATGGGAGCGGGCCCCCTGTTAAAATTAGATCATCTTTGGAATCAAGATACCACTTTCTTCGAAAGGACTTCACGATTTCTTCTTCAAGATTCTCCCTTGTGGCTAAGGAGTAGTCACCCTGCATCCGCAGGCACCATCCTAAAGAACACTGCGGTCTGCTGCAAGTCCTTCATCACGAATCCGACGACCCAGCACGACGAGACCCGGCTTCTCTGGCACCTCTGACCTCTACTCACCTCTACAGCAAAGCTGAGAACCGTGAGTGCGACGAGACCTCAAGGGACCGACGATCGCCAAGACTGCACGACATCTTTATTACAAGCCCACCGAGTCTTCCACTGGTGAGTGCTTTGGGGTCCGAGAAGCCCCAACCCTGCGCAGCTCCAGCACCCAAGATCAGCCTCCCTGCATCTCCACGATCGGCGTGGGGCCCTTCTGCTGTTTGCTGTGCACCGCGTTGTTTGGCTACTAGCCGGCTGGCTTGTGGCCTTCTGAACGACGCCCGACGACAACTCTTCTGCTGGTCTGGTTGCTCCAGGCTGGCCCTTGCTTCCTTGTTCAAGAGAGGCACCCCGGACCCTCCTGGTCCACTCCAGACGCCATTTTAGGTCCACCGCGTGGGCTTGAATTTGCCAAGGCTTTGTTGCCCAATCCTGGGTCCAGCGACGCCGACAGCTTCTATCTTCGTGGGACAGCTCGATCCTCCATCCTGGTCGCCGACAACGCCTCCTGGTCCGTGAGATCTTCGAGTCAAGCGTCACCCACTCACCTAGTCGAGGTGGCTACCATCCGGTGCCCTCCTGGTGCCCACTGACTACTGGCTAGTAGTCTCGAACTTGGTCCCCTCTGCTTTCAGGTGTCATCTATCTTCAAGATCCAGGCTTGGATCCGACTGAACTTTCTTCACTGGTCACCGGCCAGCATCTTTTCTTCCGGCTCCTGGTCCGTCTACGAGGATTCCCGACGTCTTTTCAGACCTATGCAGCTGCAGCCCCTGGGCTAGGTAACTTCGGCATTTCGGTGCCCCAGCATAGCCTCACTATCCAAGGGTCAGAATCTACTTTCGTTTTCTCCCTACCAGGTCGGGTTCGCCCGAGAACACTAACTTTCTAATTCCTAGCTACCATAGACTTTTGTCCCGCATCTCGCGTGAGAGTGCACACACTGCACCCGAGTCCCCTAGGCCTCCTAGAAGTAATCTAACGATTCCCTAGTCAAGTCCTAGCGATTCCAAAAGCTATTAGTACTGTACTTACCTGCTAGGAATTTCGCATTCCACTTTCAGAGTATATGGTTTTCCGTGCCCCTCGGGCATTTGTATATACTGTGCTAACTTAAGTATTTTTGTAAGAGTTTTGGTTTGTGCTTAGTACCCTGTCCTCATAAAGAGTACAGGGCTGTTGTGATCTTTAAATAAATAACTGTTTATTTTCATAACACTTGTGTGGTGCCCTTTCACTTGGTATTCAAGGGGTATATGTGTGGTAAACAGCTGGCTTAACGCGCCCTCTCGAGTCTTTAGCCTTAGACTGCTCGTATCCACGCTACTAGGATAGCTGGTCTATAAGGTTGACTTACAACCAATCATCAATAAGGGTTGCTGGACTGATACATAGTGTTCACTAGAATAGTGAGCACTGCATATCAGGCCACCTTCTCACATTGGTGAGCAGCGGTTGGGATTTGAGCTTGCTGTTGTTTTACCACACGTATCCTAAGAATATCTTGTTGAAAGATCACATAAGTACTGTTAGGTACACATAACTAAAGCTTAGAATACTCTGAGTTCTACTGAACCAGCTGTTGTAGCTCCTCAAGGCTTAGCACACCTTGGCTGCAACTCTTAGCAAGGGATCAGTAGGTAAACACATAGTGTAGGTAGGTGCATCACTTACACCACACTAGAAACAGTATGTCGGACAAAGGAGGAAACACTGAGGTTCCCCTTGTGTCAGTTGACCCTCCACAGGTCATCTCTTCAAGATATACTGCGCTTAGCTTCCATGAGTTACGACAAGTGTGTACCTCTAGGAAGATTAAGCAGGGGTCTAACCCCACAACTGCCTTTCTGATTGGTCTCTTAGAGACTCATGATGCAAGGAGGGCTGGTAACCCAGACCCTTCTAATTCAGATGGCAACATGCCCTCCTTACAGGGTCCCTTTGATGCCCAGGACCATCCTCTTCAGGAAGCAGATGATGCTGATGATGAGGATGATGATTTGGTATCAGGGGATGAGGCAGAAAAGGAACAGGTAGAAGTCAGCAGACTAACCAGGTCCAACTTAAGCAGACATGAGATGGGCACTAGGGGACCCTTGGGGCCACTCTCAGGTCAGCTTAACATTGGGAATGGACGAGATAGATCTCTATCAAGAGGCTCTATCAGATCCCTTCATACCAATGGCTCTCAACGTTCCTCTCAAAGGGGAATGACATCTCCCCAGAGGAGAATGTATGAAGCTAAGGAAAAGGCAGCCAATCTGAGGATTGAAAGGGAAGAACTTGCCCTGGCCAAAGAGAGGCTTGCCTTTGCTAGAGAGCAACAATTGAGTGGGACAGTCCCCACTGGTGGCAGCATTGTACCTAGCAATAGGGAAAGGAGTTTTGATACAAAACACCTTGGTAAGATAGTGCCCCCCTTTAAACAAGGGGATGACATCCACAAATGGATTACTGCTTTGGAGAGGGCCTGCACTGTGCAAGGTGTTCCCCCAAGTCAGTGGGCAGCTATCTTGTGGCTCTCCTTTGAGGGTAAAGGAAGAGACAAGCTCCTCACCACAAGGGTGGAGGATGCTAATGATTACCAAGTCTTGAAAAATGCACTGGTTGATGGGTTTGGCCTAACCACTGAGCAGTACAGGGTGCTGTTCAGGGATACCCAGAAAACTCAGTCTCAAGATTGGGCTGACTTTGTAGATTGTGCCACTAAGGCTTTTGAGGGCTGGTTGCTGGGCAGTAAGGTTACTGATTATAAAGGATTGTACAATTTGATGATGAGAGAGCAAATTTTAAACAATTGTCAGAACCAGTTGTTGCATCAGCATCTTGTTGACTCAGATCTGACCTCTCCCCAAGAATTGGGAAAGAAGGCAGACAGATGGGTTAGAACAAGAGTTAAACAGAACCAGGGCCAGAATCAAGGTGGTCAGAAGAAAGCAGACCAGAAGGGTAAGGATTCGAAAGGGGAACAAAATGACCAGAAGTCTTCGACAGGTCCCCAACAACCCAAAGAGGGTGGGGGTCAGGCTCCCCAAAAGAAGAAAGAAGGCCAATCTAAAAGGTGGTGCCAATACTGCAAAAGTAAAACTCACTGGTTTAGTGAGTGCACCAAGAAAGGAGGAGGGCAGACTCCTGCCACTGCAGCCCCTAAGGCACCTGTGCCCCCTAGTACAGCCAGCAGTGGTAGTGCACCTCCCAAGGGTTTAGTAGGGTTAACCCTGGGTTCTGAGGGGAGTGACAACTTAGTTGGCACCCTCACTCAGGCTGTCCTTGTCAGTACAGGGGATATGGATATGTCCCCTGACATAAGTCCCAATACTTTGGGCAAATACAGACAGACACCTTTTATTAATGGAAAAATGGCTCAGGCCTATAGGGACACTTGTGCCAGTGTCACAATGGTGACACCTAGCTTTGTGGACCCTGGACAGATCATGCCAGGTACAGAATTCCTGGTGACCAATGCAAGCAATGTCACTACCAATCATAGTATGGCAATTGTAGCTTTCTCCTGGGGAGGGGTAACTGGCCAAAAGAAGGTTGTAGTTAGTTCAGACCTCCCAGTGGATTGTTTGTTGGGCAATGATTTGGAGTCATCACAATGGTCAGAAGTGGAGCAGAGGACTCATCTGGAAATGTTAGGTTTGCCAGCACATGTGTTTGCTGTGACTAGGTCACAGGCCAGAAGATGCCCCACTGAACAGGTGCTGGATCCTGGAACAATGGACCAGACACCTTCCAAGAAAAAGAGCAGTAGGGTTAAGGCTGTGCCTTCCCCCTTGCCCCAGGTTGTGGATCAAGTCTCAGAGGAGGCTGACCTGCAGGAATTGAGGGAAACTGAGCCTAGAGAGTTTGAACTTGATCAAGTTGAATTCTTGGGTTCAGGGGGACCCTCAAGGGAAGACCTGGGGAAGGACCAGTTAGGCTGCCCTTCTCTTGAACCCCTCAGACAGCAGGCTGCTGCTGAGGCTGCTGGGAACGCCACAGGTACCCACAAGGTATACTGGGAAGATGGACTCCTGTACACTGAGTCAAGAGACCCCAAGCCTGGCATGACCAGGAGGCTGGTTGTACCCTTGTCTCAGAGAGGTTTCCTACTTACCTTGGCCCATGAGATTCCCTTAGCAGGACACTTAGGCCAGACAAAGACTTGGGACAGGCTTGTCTCACACTTTCACTGGCCTCACATGAATGAGGATACCAAGGAGTTTTGTCGCTCCTGTGTCACTTGCCAAGCCAGTGGTAAGTCAGGTGGCACAACAAAGGCCCCCCTTATACCAATGCCTGTGGTGGGGGTGCCCTTTGAAAGAGTGGGGATTGACATTGTTGGTCCAATGGAACCCCAGACAGCATCAGGGCACAAGTTTATACTGGTGGTAGTGGATCATGCCACCAGGTATCCTGAAGCTATTCCACTTAGGACCACCACAGCACCTGTGGTGGCAAGGGCCCTAGTTGGAGTGTTCTCCAGAGTGGGCTTCCCTAAGGAGGTTGTCTCTGACAGAGGTGCAAACTTCATGTCAAGCTACTTAACTGCTATGTGGAAGGAGTGTGGTGTCAATTACAAATTCACTACACCCTATCACCCACAATGCAATGGGCTTGTTGAAAGGTTCAACAGGACCCTAAAAGGGATGATTCATGGACTACCTGAAACACTCAGGCGTAGATGGGATGTCCTGATGCCCTGCCTTCTGTTTGCTTACAGAGAGGTCCCACAAAAGGGGGTTGGCTACAGCCCTTTTGAACTTTTGTATGGGCACCCTGTGAGAGGCCCCTTGTGTTTGGTGAAGGAAGGATGGGAGAGACCTCTCAAAAAGCCTGCAACCAACATAATGGACTATGTACTTGGTCTCCGCTCCAGGATGGCTGAGTATATGGAGAAGGCATCAGAAAACCTTAAGGCCAGTCAAGAACTTCAAAAAGCTTGGCATGACCAAAAGGCTGTCCTGACTGTTTATCAGCCTGGACAGAAAGTGTGGGTGTTGGAGCCAGTGGCCCCAGCAGCACTCAAAGACAAATGGTCTGGGCCCCACACAATTCTTGAGCAAAAGGGAGAGGTCACCTACCTGGTGGACCTTGGAACTCCCAGGAGTCCCCACAGGGTACTCCATGTCAACAGGCTCAAAGCATATGTCGACAGGAAGGACATGAGCTTGCTCATGGCCATAGATGAGGGACAGGAGGAAGAGAGTGACCCTCTCCCAGACCTGCTCACTCAGAATCCTGATGATGGGTCAGTAGATGGTGTTGTCTTTTGTGGCAGCCTCTCTGAACATCAGCAGAAAGACTGTAAACAGGTTCTTCAGTCTTTCAGACATATGTTCTCTCTGACACCCAGTCAGACCAATTGGTGCACCCATGAGGTTGACACTGGTGACAGCCTGCCAGTCAAGAGTAAAATCTACAGGCAGCCTGATCATGTTAGAGACTGCATAAAAACTGAAGTGCAGAAAATGTTGGAATTGGGAGTCATTGAACCCTCAGATAGCCCTTGGGCTAGTCCAGTAGTTCTAGTGCCAAAGCCTCACACCCAAGATGGTAAGAGAGAGATGAGGTTTTGCGTAGACTACAGGGGTCTCAATGCAGTCACTAAGACTGATGCCCATCCAATACCAAGGGCAGATGAACTTATAGATAGATTGGCTTCTGCCAACTACTTAAGTACATTTGACTTAACAGCTGGGTATTGGCAAATCAGGTTAGCTGAGGATGCCAAGCCCAAAACAGCATTTTCAACCCCTGGTGGGCATTATCAATTTGTGGTAATGCCCTTTGGTCTGAAAAATGCACCTGCCACCTTCCAAAGGTTGGTGAATCAAGTCCTTACTGGGCTGGATGACTTCTGTGCAGCATATCTAGATGATATTGCTGTCTTTAGCTCCACCTGGGAGGATCACCTGGTCCACCTGAGGAAAGTGTTAGAGGCTCTGCAAGCAGCAGGCCTCACTATCAAGGCCACCAAGTGCCAGATAGGGCAGACACAGGTTGTATACCTGGGCCACCTTGTAGGTGGAGGCCAGGTTCAGCCACTGGAGAGCAAAATACAGTCAATCAGGGACTGGGCTCCTCCAACCACCCAGACTCAGGTTCGAGCTTTCTTGGGCCTGACTGGATACTACAGAAAGTTTGTCAGGAACTATGGTTCCATTGTGACACCATTAAATGAACTGACAAGTAAGAAAATGCCAAAAAAGGTTCAGTGGACAGCAGGCTGTCAAAAAGCATTCGATGACCTAAAGCAGGCCATGTGCACAGCACCTATCCTTAAGAGTCCAGACTACTCCAAACCATTCATTGTCCAAACAGATGCTTCTGAGTTGGGTGTGGGAGCTGTTCTTTCTCAACTGAATTTTGATGGTCAGGATCAGCCCATTGCTTTTATAAGCAGAAGGCTGACCCCCAGAGAGAAGAATTGGTCAGCTATTGAGAGGGAGGCCTTTGCTGTGGTTTGGGCCCTGAAGAAGCTGAGGCCATACTTGTTTGGCACTCACTTCAAGATTCAGACCGACCATAAGCCCCTCTTGTGGCTAAATCAGATGAAGGGTGAAAACCCCAAACTGCTTAGGTGGTCCATTTCCCTACAGGGGATGGACTTTACAGTGGAACATAGGCCTGGTACTGATCATGGCAATGCCGATGGGCTCTCCAGATATTTCCACTTAGAACAAGAAGACTCACCTGGTCAAGGTTAGCTTATTGTCCCAAAGTTTGGGGGGGGGTCATGTAGGAGAGTAGGGTCTGCAATCCTATGATCACCCAGATTTTTTGCTTTTGTTTCACTGGTTTACGACTTTCTCTGGCTGTGGGCCTGCCAATCAGACCCACAGCCTGGCTGTTCTCTTTCTAAATTACCTCATGTACCCTAGGTGCATCTACCAATTGGTACTGGGCCACCTTATCAGACCCTGTAACTCAGGGCATAGGTGTACCCAGGGCTGCCAGGGGCTGCAGCACGTATTGTGCCACCCCTGGCTGGCCTCCTAAATTTGACACAACTGGCTGCATGACAGCTGGGGCAAAGTCGTGTAATCACCCTTTGCTGTAGGTGTAGTATACCTATACCTAACCCTAAAATGGACACACAGATTCCTATCAGTCACTCCTATGGCAGGCCTTGACAATCCTGAAGGCAGAGTGCTTGGAATCGTGTGAGATGGTGCTCTGGCATGAGCTGAGCCTGTCTGCAGCTTGCGGAATCAAGTCCTAATAGCTGTTCCATGATATCGCATACCATATACTCTTAAGTGCATTATAATCCTCGCGGTTAAATGCTATCTTTGGTATTGCTTTATCAAAACATGTCGAGTAAGGTGTCATACGAATTGGAATACTAACCCCTCGCCAATTCTGGCGACGGGGTTAGCATTCCACCCTTCTAGAGGGACACGACATGTATGTAACTGTGAACCCCGGTTAAAGTTAACTGAAGCCTCAGCTCCACAAAATGGATGCTGCCACCACAGACACGAGTCTGACCCCCTGCAGCTGGGAGTCCTTCCAGTGAGGGGAGCCTGGACAAAGGGTTTCCTGTCAGGGGCGGTGCTAGCACCGTCCCAGACATGGTTTTGTGTATCCTGGGTAGGCAGGGCTTTACAGGAAGGTGACTGCTGAGTGGCACCCCGGTGCTCACTACGCATAGGCCGGTCTGAACCAGTTCCAGGGGCACACCAGCCCCTGGCCTGGGGAAGTCCGGCATGGCTGAGGGGTGTAACCACCCCCCACCTAGTCCCACCCATAGGCAGGACCTAGTCACCGGGTCAGCCCCCTTTTTTAGTATAAAGATGGGAGCGGGCCCCCTGTTAAAATTAGATCATCTTTGGAATCAAGATACCACTTTCTTCGAAAGGACTTCACGATTTCTTCTTCAAGATTCTCCCTTGTGGCTAAGGAGTAGTCACCCTGCATCCGCAGGCACCATCCTAAAGAACACTGCGGTCTGCTGCAAGTCCTTCATCACGAATCCGACGACCCAGCACGACGAGACCCGGCTTCTCTGGCACCTCTGACCTCTACTCACCTCTACAGCAAAGCTGAGAACCGTGAGTGCGACGAGACCTCAAGGGACCGACGATCGCCAAGACTGCACGACATCTTTATTACAAGCCCACCGAGTCTTCCACTGGTGAGTGCTTTGGGGTCCGAGAAGCCCCAACCCTGCGCAGCTCCAGCACCCAAGATCAGCCTCCCTGCATCTCCACGATCGGCGTGGGGCCCTTCTGCTGTTTGCTGTGCACCGCGTTGTTTGGCTACTAGCCGGCTGGCTTGTGGCCTTCTGAACGACGCCCGACGACAACTCTTCTGCTGGTCTGGTTGCTCCAGGCTGGCCCTTGCTTCCTTGTTCAAGAGAGGCACCCCGGACCCTCCTGGTCCACTCCAGACGCCATTTTAGGTCCACCGCGTGGGCTTGAATTTGCCAAGGCTTTGTTGCCCAATCCTGGGTCCAGCGACGCCGACAGCTTCTATCTTCGTGGGACAGCTCGATCCTCCATCCTGGTCGCCGACAACGCCTCCTGGTCCGTGAGATCTTCGAGTCAAGCGTCACCCACTCACCTAGTCGAGGTGGCTACCATCCGGTGCCCTCCTGGTGCCCACTGACTACTGGCTAGTAGTCTCGAACTTGGTCCCCTCTGCTTTCAGGTGTCATCTATCTTCAAGATCCAGGCTTGGATCCGACTGAACTTTCTTCACTGGTCACCGGCCAGCATCTTTTCTTCCGGCTCCTGGTCCGTCTACGAGGATTCCCGACGTCTTTTCAGACCTATGCAGCTGCAGCCCCTGGGCTAGGTAACTTCGGCATTTCGGTGCCCCAGCATAGCCTCACTATCCAAGGGTCAGAATCTACTTTCGTTTTCTCCCTACCAGGTCGGGTTCGCCCGAGAACACTAACTTTCTAATTCCTAGCTACCATAGACTTTTGTCCCGCATCTCGCGTGAGAGTGCACACACTGCACCCGAGTCCCCTAGGCCTCCTAGAAGTAATCTAACGATTCCCTAGTCAAGTCCTAGCGATTCCAAAAGCTATTAGTACTGTACTTACCTGCTAGGAATTTCGCATTCCACTTTCAGAGTATATGGTTTTCCGTGCCCCTCGGGCATTTGTATATACTGTGCTAACTTAAGTATTTTTGTAAGAGTTTTGGTTTGTGCTTAGTACCCTGTCCTCATAAAGAGTACAGGGCTGTTGTGATCTTTAAATAAATAACTGTTTATTTTCATAACACTTGTGTGGTGCCCTTTCACTTGGTATTCAAGGGGTATATGTGTGGTAAACAGCTGGCTTAACGCGCCCTCTCGAGTCTTTAGCCTTAGACTGCTCGTATCCACGCTACTAGGATAGCTGGTCTATAAGGTTGACTTACAACCAATCATCAATAAGGGTTGCTGGACTGATACATAGTGTTCACTAGAATAGTGAGCACTGCATATCAGGCCACCTTCTCACAGATGCCATGTGTGGCGATTATCTTTTCCAGTTTGGCAGTCACCTCCCTGGCGGTCAAAGATGTTATTATTTCGACTTCGGGATATCTCGTCAGATCGTCGATGACGACGAGCATGTAGCGGCCGTCCGGAAGGTGTCCGAAGTCAGCGCTTACTCGTTCCCATGGTTTTGTCGGACCATCCTCAGTGATTACCGGGCCCGCAGGCTCGGGTGGACATGCCGCTTGACACCAGTGGCATCCTTTTACCAGCTGTTCGACCTTCTCATCCATCTCCGGGAACCAGACCTTTGCTCTGAGCCTGCTTTTCGTTTTCACGATCCCTTGGTGGCCGCGATGGGCCAGCTCGATGGCCTTTTGTGTTAGACTCGCTGACATTACAATTCTGGGTCCGCGGAGAAGGCACCCTTGGGCATCCACCGATAGTTCATCCTTCACCCTGAGGATTGCCTCTAGGGCCTTCCTTGCCTCGGGAGTTCTCTGACCTAGGGAAGTCTGGAGTGACTTCCAGTTGCTGTTTCGGGACGCCTCTATTGCCAGCTGGAGGACCTCGTCATTTCGGGTCGCTTCCACAATCAGGTCGATGCTCATGGGTAGGGGTCGTGAGCTCTCCAGGATGATCCTTACATACTCTTCCGTTTCTTCTGCATCTTCCTTTTCCTGTGTGGTTGCCGCTCGGGGATGCCGGGAGAGGTAGTCGGCCGGGTTGTTTGAACCGGGCTTGAACTCCAGCCTGTAGTCATACTCTTGGAGCTGTAAGATCCACTTTTCGATTCTAGGGGGAGGCTTGGAGACTGACCCCCGGAATAGGGGAAGCAGAGGCTTATGATCGGTGGATACGGTGAAAGGATGTCCATAGACGTACACGTGAAAGTGCCTGCAGGCCCAGTGGATTGCAATGGCCTCCCTTTCAATTTGAGAATATCGCTGTTCGGTCTCCGTTAGGGAGCGGCTCGCATAGGCTATAGGCACCCAGTCATCTCCATTTTGGCTCTGTGTCAGTACCGCCCCTAGTTCATACGGGCTGGCGTCAACCGCGATGTTAGTTGTTTTGGTGGGGTCGAAGTACGACAGAGTGGTGTTGGCGGACAGGGCGGCTTTGGTGTTCTGGAACGCCAGCTCTTGCTCTTTTCCCCAGTGCCATGGGGTGGTAGATTTCGTGAGTTCTCTTAGTGGTCTTGTGAGGTTGGAGAGGTCTGGGATGAACCGCCCGCAGAAATTCACCATTCCAAGAAAACTCCACACTTCTGACGTGTTGGTCGGGCGGGTGCTGCTTGCACATCTTTCACCTTTTCAGGGTCTGGCGCTACTCCCTTGTCGGAGAAGGTGTATCTGAAGAAGCTGATGGTGTTCTGTAGGAACTGACACTTCTCTCTGTGTAGCGTAAGGCCTGAGTCTCTGATCCTTTGCAGCACACACCTGAGTCTCCGGTGGTGTTCTTCCACGGTGTCGGCGTATATCAGCAGGTCGTCGCTGACATTGAGGACTCCTGTTATTCTGCTCAGTACCTCTCGAATTGTGTTTTGGAATACTTCCGCTGCGCTTGATATCCCAAAGTTGAGCCTCCGATAGCATCGGAGTCCAACGTGAGTGGAGAAGGTGGTGATGTATCTAGAGTCCGGGTGCAGGGGCAGTTGGTTATATCCTGACCTCAGATCTAATTTGGAAAACCACTTCGGTCCATTCAACTCTCCCAGGATGTCGTCTATCGTGGGCGTAAGATGTCTTTCTCTTTTGACTGCGGCGTTGGGCAGGCGCATGTCGACGCAGACGCGCACCTGCCCTGGCTGCTTGGGTTTTCGCGCCACCATGATTGGCGATACCCAGGGGGTGGGTCCACTGACTTTCTCGATTATTCCTTGCTTTTCGAGGTTCTCCAACTCCTGTTCCACCTTCTTTCTTTGGCGGAATGCTATCCGTCGATGACGCAGGGCCACCGGCTGAATGGATCGGTCGATGTGTAAGGATACTTCCTTTCCACGGATACATCCGATGCCTTTGAAGACATCTTCGAATTCTTCAATGATCGTTTTGAGTTACTCCTCCAGTACTGCCATTGCGAAGGATATTAGATGAAGTTCTTCTGCTGTTTGGCCACTGAGTAGCATTCCACTGCCTTCTTTGGTGACGTAGATGGTAGATGGTGCTCTCTTGTCCTGGTGTTGTATTTCCGTTTGGAAGCACCCGATTAGCGGTATGGGTGTCTTTTGGCTGTAAGCAAAGACTCTGATCTTCGCTGGTTTTAGACTCTGTTTGTCTCGGAGTTGTGCATAAACGTTTGCCGCCATAAGTTCGATGGATGCACCTGTGTCGATGGTTGCTCTCACCTCTTGGTTCTGTATCGTTATTCTGCACTTCGGGAGTCGCCGGTTTTTCTTCAGCAGCTGGTCTATGGCAAACACATAGTGTACCGGGTAGCTGTGGGTGTCGTCATCCAGGTCTTCGCTCTCGGGGTCTTCCCGTATAGCGTGAGCAGCTTCAGGTCTGGGCTTAGACGACCTGCATACAGATGCGAAGTGATTCATGCGCCCGCCTGACCCACACTTCCTTCCTCGGGCTGGGCAGTCCTGTGCTCTGTGTGGTGCGCCACCGCAGTATCCACAGTCTTTGCGGCGTTCTAGCGGCCTTCCTCTCCCCGCCGGGCGTTGTTTGGGCCGCACCACGTTGACGTGTTCCGCCACGTGCACCTGTTCTGTTTTAATTAGTCTGTGGAGTGCTGCCTCCATATGAGACGCCCTTGCCTGAGATAATTCTTTAGAGCGGCCCAGCTTTAGGATCTCCACTAGTGGTTTGCCATCCTCTTGGAGGATCTTCACCCTCAGGTCGGAGGAGTAACAGCCCTGGATGATTTGTCCGCGAATTTCTTCTTGCTCGTCGCGGAATCCGCACGTGCTCGCAAGCTCCTTCAGGCGGCCATGGAAAGCGTCGAGGGATTCTTCCACTTCCTGTCGCGCTTGCCGGAATATGAATCGCTCGTAATCCTTGCTTTGCATCGGCTCAAAATGGGCGTTGAGCGCGTTAAGGAGCGTGACATACGTGTGAGGAGTGGCTTCCGTCAGGGTTTTGTAGATCCGATAAATATCCTTCCCACCAAGATGTAGGAGGAGTGCCCTGCGTCTCTCCCTCGCCGTGCCTGCGCCTTTGAAGTAGAATTGTAGCCTTTCAACCCAGTCCTTCCATCTTGGGGCAAGGGCCGCTGGCGCGCCGTCGACGGAGAAGGGTTCAATTGGCGGAATGGATGCCATAATGGGGAAAAGAGTTGTCTCTTACCGCCTCGGGTACACGGGGTAAGTAGCTGCAGGGCTGATATTCCACACCGACCGGCCGCCGGGATGCACTTGCAGGGAGCGTTATGCTGGGCTGTCTTTAACATGGCCCCCTCAGGACACAGTTCATGGGTGTGCTTGATCCTTCCTCCTGTACCACTGGTGGCGCGGGGAGCGCGTGAGGCCTCAGTGCAGGATTCTCCTCTTGGGCCCAGGCGCCTCGGGACTGTGTCAAAGGCTGAGCACCCCTCTGACCTTCTGGCAGCTGGGAAGGCACGCCGTCATCCACTCGCTCTGGGGCCTCACACCCCACGTGGTACTGCCAGCGGGGCTCAGCCAGGCACAGGACGTCGCCGATAGGTGGAGGGGCGGGGCAGGTGGTGCTTCAGGGCACACCATGGGCTCTTCAGGCCCTCGTCGCCATTGTTGGGGGTCTGGTAGGCCTCGCGCAGCGCCCCAGTCGCAGCGCGATAAAATGATGACCCCCCCTGGACACGCTCTTAGCCTCCGCGTGGTCCGGACTAGTTCCGTGACCACGCCTTTCTTTATTTATAGTACGCACGGCCGTGATACGTAACGGTCGCGCTAGCGCACGGCTACGTGCACAAACACTAGACCGCATACCAGCGGTCTTCAAACATTACAATATAATGGGTAGGCTTGCGCAGTGGGACTAGCATGTTTGCCACGATTTTTAGACAAATTCTGAGAAGGCTTCTTAGAAGAAAAACCCAATCAATAAAACAATCAGTCATCACAAATCTAAAATCAAATGCAAATACAAGACTGCTCCCACAGTAACCCGCTTATTAAACAACAACTCTTAGAAGGACCTAAAGTGCAGTGTCCTTGAACATTTGATCCAGAGAGGAAGAGATAGTAACGAAAAAACATTACAGAGAAATGAAGCCAGGGTGATTTTTAAATAGCACTCTGCAAAAGACAAAAAAAACTTTGTGACTAATAAAAGTACCAACAGAGCTTACAAACGTTCACTGTTGCAAAACCCAGTAATTGGTGATGTTTTTTCCTTAGTCAAGATTTGAAGACATGATAACAGTTTAAGTAGCAAGTGTATGGAACATTTGAAAAACACAAATTAATTTAAGAATTTTTTTTTAAAAAAAAGAGATGATAGCACACAAGTAGTCCAACCGAATCACTATGCAACTTTTCCCACACCCACAAGTACGACATTTCTCAGCGGTTGTGGCTACTGCAGAATTTCACCTAAAGTGGCCACGAACTTACGAAATATGCATTTATTCCATAGAAAAACAGGGATTTTGTGCTATAGCCAGATAGGTTTTCAACCAGGCGACGGTATACGACCACGTCGTTCGAAATTAAGGTTAATATTCTTAATTAGTGCTGCATTTTAACAGAGCAAGTTCAAAGATGGGTCTCTGGCGAGGGAGAACTGGCAGCTGGGCGCAGGTGTGACAACGTAAGGATGCACACAAATGTAAAACAATTAAAACATCCAGAAACGGGAACACAGAGGCAGAGTGATTCGGCAAAGGAGGGCTGTATAGACAAGAGTGAGTTAGGTACAAGGAGCAGGACCGAGGAGGTGTTAAGACAGATAGGAGGACACGAAGCAATGCGGTCCTGTGGGGATCAGACTGGCTGGAGGGGGCAGTGATCCAGGAACAAAAGCAAAGGGGAAGGTGCAGATCAGAGTGTCAGGAAGTGAGGAAAGTGGGAGAGGCCAGATGAAGGGTAAGGGACGAAGCAGGTTGGTGCAAGGTGGCGGGTAGGAAGATCCTACAGACGGAGAGTGCTATACTTGTAACAGTGCAGTCAGGAGATGGTGCAAAGACTAAGGTGGCATTAAGAGCACAGGTGGCACCAGCAGCAGGGGCTACAGTACTGGAAGGGAAGGGGTGGGCCAAGCAGTAGAAGAGGTGCAACAAGGGCAGCTGAGGGCCCTTGCAAATAAATGCCATCGGAGAAAGGAGAACTGTTGGGGGGGCGGGGTGTTACAGGGGGTTGGACGCATGTGGATGGTAAGAGTATAGACAGCGGGGCAGAGAGACAGATTTGTAATCTTGCAGGCACATTGTGCCTAACGGATACACATTGGTTGTGTTGTATTCTGACATTATGGCTGCATTATGTATTATCAATCAAAATGTAGAGAATAGCTTTGAAAAACTATATTTGTGCGACCTCACACATTCTCAGATTTTTATTAAGAAAACGATGCCACACCACCCAAAGGGAGGGAGGGGCTAGTAGAGAAGGCAGGAGGAGAACCTCATTAAGGAAAATAGTGCTCATAGTCCAAAACAGGCCCAAATCCTCCTTTAAACAAAACCCAAAACCAACGAACATCCTACTAAAAAAAAGCCCAAATGCTGGTTGACATCGCAAATTGCCTGAAAAAATTAACAAACAATGAAGGAGGCATGGCAACAGACGTACCTCCACTACAACTGTGTAATTATGAGGCGGTGGGAGGGAGGAAAGGAAAATGCTACTTACCCAGTATGCATGTTATTGGCATATAGAGCTGTAGATTCATATGCTTAGCATAGATTGCCATCTGGTGTTGGGTCTGGATGTTTCCACTTTGTTTTTTTCCGAAGAAGTCGTGTAGTCACGAGGTAGGTGACTCCTCCTTCCAGTGATAGTGCGCATGGGCATCGACTCCATCCTTAGATTTTTTTTTGCCATAATGGGTGATGATGGAGATTATAAAGTAATAAAAAGATGTCCATGTAAATTGTATCTAAGTAAGATATCACTACAACAGGTAAAGGTACCCGGGGAGGCGGATGGGCACATATGACTCTACAGCTCTATATGCCAAGAACAGATGCATACTGGGTAAGTAGCATTTTCCATTCAAGGCATATGAGCGGTAGGTCATATGCTTAGCATAGACTATAAAGCAGTTATTTTGAAGTAGTGGCTAAACTGTGGCTGTTGCAGTAGTTTGAAATAATGTTCCTAAAACTGCATGGCCTACACTAGCCTGTTGTTTTGCGAACACATCCACACAATAGTGTTTTGTGAATGTGTGTGGTGTAGACCATGTTGCAGCTTTGCAGAGGTCCTCTATGGGTATGTTTCCTAGGAATGGCATAGAAGCCCCTAGTTTGTGTGTAGAGTGTGCCCTAGGGTGAATTGTTAGTTTGCATTTAGCTTTGATGTAACATATCTGAATGCACTTAACTATCCACCTTGCAATGCCCCATTTTGAAATAGGATGGCCTTTATGTTGTGGAGCAAAAACAACAAAGAGTTGTTTAGTTTTCCTAAAATGTTTTGTTCTTTCTATTTAGTAAAGAAGTGCTCTCTTGACATCTAGTGTGTGAAGTGCACGTTCTGCCACAGAATCTGGTTGAGGGAAGACCACAGGCAGCTCAACAGGTTGGTTGATATGAAAGGCAGAGATAACTTTAGGTAAAAATGTAAGGTTAGTTCCAAGGACCACTTTGCTTTGGTGTATTTGCAAAAATCGTTCCTCTATAGTTAGTTCCCGAAGCTCACCAACTCTTCTTAGAGAAGTGATGGCTATAAGAAATGCTACTTTCAAAGTGCAAAATTGTATTTTGCATTTATGCAACAGCTCAAATGTTGGACCCATGAGTCTTGTAAGGACTATATTAAGGTTTCACAACAGTGAAGGTGGAAATCTGGAAGGAATTAGTCTTTTAAGTTGTTCCATAAAAGCTTTGATAGCTGGCACTAGATTTGCAGCTATTGCACCAAGATGTAATTGTATGGATGTGTACACTAAATTAGAACATTGCAGGTGCAATAGATAACAAATGATGTTTTAAATCGAAGCCTCTAGTGGATTGATCTGATTGTTACAATAAACAACAAATCTCTTCCATTTTGCTGCCTAGCATGCTTTTGTGGTAGGGTGTCTAGATTCTTTGATAACATTCATACAGTCTGGCAGAAGGTCAATGTAGCCGAACTCTAGGATTTCAGGTGCCAAATCGGAAGGTTGAGCTGATTAGGGTCTGGATGTCTTATCTCTCCATGTTTCTGAGTAAGGAAGTTAGGGGAGAGGTGTAGTTTTTGATGGGGAACTACTGATAATTCCAACAGTGTTGTGAACCAGGGTTGACAGGCCCATGTGGGAGCAACGAGGCTAAGTGCTGTTTGAGTTTCCAGGCCACTAATGAAATGAGTGTAAGAGGTGGAAAAGCTTAAGCAAATATCCCTGACCAATTCGTCCATAGTGCATTGCCTTTGGACAGTGGGTGAGGATGTTTGGAGGTGAAGTTTGGGCATTTGGCTTTGAGGTGTGTGGCGAACAGATCCATGACTGGGAAGCCGCACATTTCAAAGAACGGAAGAAGAAGTTGAAGCGGAACGTCTGGGCAGCACTTACCTTGCTGCAGCCTTCACCGTGAGGGAAACGGCTTTCACATCCCAGGTGCCTTCAGTCAGTCGCCGCAGTTCCAGCCGTGAGGGCAACGGCTCCTGCAACCTTGGTGCTCCCACACCGGCACCCACAACTTCCAGGTGCCCCGGGGGTCAGGGCGCACCTGTGACGCCACCGCAGCGCCCGGAGGCGCTTGAAAAGACCGGAGCGCCGGGAGCTGCAGGGGGAACGTCTGGGCAGCACTTACCTTGCTGCAGCCTTTGCCGTGAGGGAAACGGCTTTCACATCCCAGGTGCCTTCAGTCAGTCGCCGCAGTTCCAGCCGTGAGGGCAACGGCTCCTGCAACCTCGGTGCTCCCACGCCGGCACTACAACTTCCAGGTGCCCCGGGGGTCAGGGCGCACCTGTGACGCCACCGCAGCGCCCGGAGGCGCTTGAAAAGACCGGAGCGCCAGGAGCTGCAGGGGGAACGTCTGGGCGGCACTTACCTTGCTGCAGCCTTCGCCGTGAGGGAAACGGCTTTCACATCCCATGTGCCTTCAGTCAGTAGCCGCAGTTCCAGCCGTGAGGGCAACGGCTCCAGTAACCTCGGTGCTCCCACACCGGCACTACAACTTCCAGGTGCCCTGGGGGTCAGGGCGCACCTGTGACGCCACCGCAGCGCCCGGAGGCGCTTGAAAAGACCGGAGCGCCGGGAGCTGCAGGGGGAACGTCTGGGCAGCACTTACCTTGCTGCAGCCTTCGCCGTGAGGGAAACGTCTTTCACATCCCAGGTGCCTTCAGTCAGTAGCCGCAGTTCCAGCCGTGAGGGCAACGGCTCCTGCAACCTCGGTGCTCCCACGCCGGCACTACAACTTCCAGGTGCCCCGGGGGTCAGGGCGCACCTGTGACGCCACTGCAGCGCCCGGAGGCGCTTAAAAAGACCGGAGCGCCGGGAGCTGCAGGGGGAACGTCTGGGCAGGACTTACTTTGCTGCAGCCTTCGCCGTGAGGGAAACGGCTTTCACATCCCAGGTGCCTTCAGTCAGTCGCCGCAGTTCCAGCCGTGAGGGCAACGGCTCCAGCAACCTCGGTGCTCCCACGCCGGCACTACAACTTCCAGGTGCCCTGGGGGTCAGGGCGCACCTGTGACTCCACCGCAGCGCCCGAAGGCGCTTGAAAAGACCGGAGCGCCGGGAGCTGCAGGGGGAACGTCTGGGCAGCACTTACCTTGCTGCAACCTTCGCCGTGAGGGAAACGGCTTTCACATCCCAGGTGCCTTCAGTCAGTCGCCGCAGTTCCAGCCGTGAGGGCAACGGCTCCTGCAACTTCGGTGCTCCCATGCCGGCACTACAACTTCCAGGTGCCCCGGGGGTCAGGGCGCACCTGTAACGCCACCGCAGCACCCGGAGGCGCTTGAAAAGACCGGAACGCCTCCCGCATCGCGGGACGCGCGCGGGTGACGCCGGGCTAAGCCCGGGCAAAGGGCGGGCCGCCTTAGGCCGTCAGGGGCCGGGCCACCCCCCTTGGCCGTTTGTCTGAGTAAGTGCCCCGACATTTATAAACTATTTACTGTGGATACCGAGGAGCTAACTGTGTGTTGCGTGGTCTATAATATTCCACACCTCTTTTGTTACTACCTTTGCCCTATATTCTGAAATTGCTGCCAATAATGTCGATACAAACCACTCTAATGGATAACTATTTGGTCAAAGTTGTTAGTAGGATTAACAGTGACAGAAGAAAATCCCTGGGTCAAGGTAATTTATCTGACCCACAACCTGACTTATCATCGGAACTACTCCTGTAGAGGTGTTAGATGACTATCCTTGTGGAAGATCAACCAGAATGTCCTGATGGTACTCCGCAACCATGCAAAAGGGCTACACGTTCTATGAGAAAATTAACTATCAAGCGGGGAGGCCATATGACCAGGAGGAAAAAGGAATCCACACCTAAGAAAAATGTTTGTGACAAAGGGACTTTAACTAAAGACAATTGTGTTACTATTAATATTGACCAATTCGAATTGTTAGTGGGTTGCATAGATCGTAAATTGAAGTTGATTGTTGAACCATAACTTGCCAAAATTGATGACTTATCAGCCGAAGTATTTAGATTGGGGTCCCAGTTAGATGTGTATGCAGCCAAGTTGGTTAACATTGGACCAGCTAGTAAGGATGCCCCTAGTATCCAATCTGCTCCTAAGCCAGTTAAGGGGAGGTCTTGCCCTACGAAAAATGTTACATCTGGCTCCAATATGGGTAGTCTGACCTTGCAGGTTCCATCTGCCTTGCCAAGTACGAGCACGTTACCAGCATGCCATTCAGGTAGGGTAATGCAGGTACCACCTGTGATGGCTGCGGCTGTTGGGTCTGTAGTGGGACCTATTTGTACAAACACACTACCAGCTCCTAAGACAGGCGGGGCAGTGCAGGCACCAGCAATGCCGGCTACGGCTGCTGGGTCTGTAGGGGCATCTGTTGGTAATAATCGCTCGGTAGACCTCCCACCCGAGTGTGTACCCTACGTTGTGGTTTTAACCAACGTTCCCCCCTTAGCATCCAGTCAGGCTATACCTCTCCAAGAGCCACGGGACTCGTTAAAGAACAAAACGGTCTCTTGGCTACATAGACATTGTGGGATCCCCGTTAATTTCTCGGACCAAATTCTATCTACTAGAAGGGTCAACTGGGTTGGCAATACTAGAAAGAACTGTGGGGGAGACTGTGTGATTGTCAATTTTAAACACCCCCAGCATGTTGCGATGGTCCTACTAAGAGCTGCTGCAATAACCCAGTATGAGACCGATGTAACTGCACGTCCTTTGGGCTATTTCTACAACCATCTTAACAAGATACCACCTGCCACTAGCAGAGATAGGGCTTTCACCCCTAACATTGTACCCAATGGTGAGTTGTATTGACTAGATTGAGGGCTGGAATTGCTCATGTTCTGGTGGCCTTTCCACATCAAAAAAAGCACCCGGTTGGCCCTTGTCCCTGCGATGGGCATTCTAAACAAAGCACCTTGCACTTTATGCTCTTTTGTACGTTGTTCCAGAATGTAAGGATTACATATCTAAAACCAATATTTCTTAAGTATGGTATCCGTACTGCGGAGGATGCAATGTGTTTATTATACAACATGGACTGCCCCTATATATGTTTTTATGCTGCGAGTTTTATCTGTAAATCTATGGCTTTTAGGAAAAGCATGATCTTTTAAACATCACTGTTAATTTACTGTATTTTATCTTGCTGCATTTTGCTATGTGCTTTTATGGTCATTAACTGTTATGAACCGAATAAAGCTTCATGAAATGAAAAAATGAAAATGAGTGGAAGAGGTGGGAAAGCTTAAGCAAATATCCCTGACCAATTCGTCCATAGTGCATTGCCTTTGGACAGTGGGTGAGGATGTTTGGAGGCGAAGTTTGGGCATTTGGCTTTCAGGTGTGTGGCGAACAGATCCATGTCTGGGAAGCCCCACATTTCAAAGAACGGTAGAAGAAGTTAAAGGTGAATTTCCCATTCGTGTATCTGCTGTCGTTGGCGACTGAGCAGACCCGCAACTTGGTTGTGTACGCCTGGAAGATGGTCTGCAAGGAGATATATTTTTTGAGGTATGGCCAATCTCCATATGCTCCGTGCTAGCTGTGACAGCAGTAGAGAGTGTGTTCCCCCCTTGTTTTTGAATGTAGTACATAGCTGCCATTGTCTGTACGAATCAGGACAGCTTTGCCTACTATGTGTAGCTGAAAGGCTTTTAAATCTAGAAAAATTGCTAGCAGTTCGATGGGGTTTATGTGGAGTTGTTTTGTTGAATAGTCCACATGCCCTGAATAGTATGTTTTCCCATATGAGCTCCCCAACCAGTGAGGGATGCGTCTGCTGTTATCACGATCTGTGGAACCAGATCAAGAAATGGCCGTCCCTTGGAAAGGGTTTGCACATTCCACCACTGCAGAGAGCGACGAGTACGGTTATCTAACAACACCAGATCTGATAACTGACCTCGAGCCTGGTTCCACTGACGTGCTAAGCATTCCTGTAGAGGACGCATTTGAAGTCTTGCATATGGGATGATTAAGATGCAAGAAGCCATCATTCCGGTCAGTTGCATTTACACTCTTGCTGGTTATGAGTGTTGAGGCTGAAAGTATGAAATGCGAGCTTGGATGTTGCGAATCCTGACTGGGTTGGGGTACGCTAGAGCTTTGTGAGTCTCTATTGAGGCTCCTAGATATAGTTGAGTGGTGGAGGGTTGAAGGTGAGACGTATGCATCTTTGCTGTGATCTGGCTTTTATAAGCCAGTCGTCGAGGTAAGGGAAGACATGAATGTGCTGTCATCTTAAGTGAGCTGCGACCACTGCCAGACACTTGGTGAAAACCCTGGGTGCTGTAGTTACCTCGAATGGGAGAACTTTGAATTGGTAATGTTGTCCGTTCACCACAAACCGGAGATATTTTCTGTGAGCAGGGTGAATGGAAATAGGCATTATTTAGGTCTAGAGTGGATAGAAAGTAACCTTGTTGAAGTAGTGGGAGCACCTGTTGAAGTGTGACCATGTGAAAGTGGTCCGACTGTATAGGTTTAGCTGCCTGAGGTCTAGTATAGGGCTGAGAGGGCAGTCCTTTTGGGAATTAAGAAATATAGGGAGTATACCCTTGTCCCTTTGTGTTTGACTAGAACAGGTTCTATAGCGTGTTTCTGTAAGAGAAATCAAACCTCTTGTTTTAAGAGAGTGAAATGTTCGGGTGACATCTCGTGCTCTTGGAGGAATATTTGGTGGAGTGTTTGTAAGCTCCAGGCAGTAACCATATTGGATAATTTGCAGTACGCACTTGTCTGAGGTGATTGAATTCCAGACAGGTAGGAACTGGGAGCGACGTCCCCAGACAGGACTGGGATGATCAGGGGGTAACAGAGGGAAGTCATTGTTTGGTGGCGGGGGAAGAGCGTGTGGAATTTCCTCTACCTCTTCCTCTATTGTTGTTTTCCCTAAAACCTCCTCTAGAGTATCTTCTGGGCGAGGGGGATTGAGTGTTGTCATTGTAAGAGGAAGAGGCATGGTCGGTGGCCATGGTTTTTGAGCCACCCCTGTAAAAGGAGCAATGAAAGGAACCTCTAGTGGCAAGTAACTGTAAAGCCCCCATGACTTTGCGACCTCAGTATCCTTTTTCATCTTTTCCAGCATAGTGTCAACAGCTTTGCCGAAAAGATGCTCCTTGCCAAAGGGTTGACTTAATATTAGTGTTTCTAGCTCTTCATAATGAGCCCGGTCATAATAGCGGTGCTTGGGCGTTGGCAATTCACCAGGTGTTTGCTGCCTGCGAAGCTACTCTTTTGACTGAGGCATCGATAAGTTTAGACTCCTTGTCAGAAGGAGGGGTATCTCCTGTACTAGAGAGTTAGCTCTCTTGTGTGCGTTGGAGACTACAAGAGAGTCCAAGGGTAGCTGTCCTTTAATATAAATAGGATCAGTTGGAGCAGATTTGTGTTTATCAATTCTAGGAGTTGTAATTCAAGCCCTGACAGGATCCTTGAAAACCTCATTGGTTTGTTTGAGCATGCCTTTAAGCATGGGCAAGGTATGAGTGGTCGTTTGAGAGGAAGAAAGTGTCTCAAAAAAGAAATCCTCTTCTAAAGGCACCTTGTGAAGTTTGGCGCTGAAAGTATAGGCTCTAAGTTCTTGGACGCAGATAATTTCGGCTCGGTGTGTTTGGGCTTGGATGGTTTCGGCTCCGAGTCCTTAGTTTAAGGATTTTGGCTCAGAGTCTTTGGCCTTTGATGATTTCGGCTCAGAGTCTTTAGACTTGGACTGTATCAGCTCCGAGCCTTTGGGCTTCGAAGGTGGAATCTTCTGTGCCAAAGGGAGCTTGCTCTCAGGTTTAGAAGCCGAAGGTGTGGGATCGGTATCAGCAGCGGCGCAGGTCTGGCTCAAGCCCGAAGGCTTTTGTTTATTTCAGAGCCGGGCTGGAAAGCGGTGCGTCGAAAACGTGTTGACGGTGCTGACCTGAACCCGAAGGCGAAGGAGGGACCGCCGAAGGCGAAGGAGGGACCGCCGAAGGAGGGACCGGAGCCTTTGTTGTGTGTGGAGTGGGCACACAGGAATGTGTACTCACTGTATGCTGTCTCGCAGTGATGTTGGCCTCATTTTCCATGTCGGAGTCGGCTTCAGACTCAGAGACTTGCTCCTCTTCCTCTGGCTCCGAAGCAGCACGCTGCTGGATACCGGAATCTTCACCAAAGAGGTCCGGAATGGCATCACTCTGGTGCTGCATTTTGTGGCATCGAGCCAGACGATCACTAAGGGTCTTCTTGGAGCGGAAAGATCGACATGCGTCGCAGTCCTTTTCGTGGTGTTCCGGGGACAAGCAGAGGCTGCAAACTTCATGCAAGTCAGTGCCTGGAAATTTAGCATGACACCCGGGACATAGCTTGAATGGAGTCCGTTCCATCGACTGCTAGCGCGGTCTGCACGGGTAGGCCCGACGGCCTACCTCGAGTTTTCCAATGGAAAGTTTTGTCGCGTTCTAATCTAGGACCCCGATCAATACTGTGACCTTATGCCCCTATACGGCTATAATCCCTTTATACCCCTATAATGGCATAAACGATCAAGAGTGATATTTCAGAAACTCGTCTCTGGCCTAACACGATCAGAGCCACATTTCAGAATCTCTTCCTCTGCAGCTCATTAGAGCAAATGACACAGCAGAAGCCACTATCTAAGATTCCTAGATTACACTCAGAGTTCTTCAACAAGATAAAACTCAGCAACCTGGGAAAGCCCCGCTTGCTATGTTTTGATTAGTAATAGAACTCTAACGAGCACTGAGAGACGATCACTTCCTAGTGACATCTTTATTGACGTCTTATGTCCAAAAACTTACATCAAACAAGGCACCTTTCAGGTATAAATATTACCAACGTTGCCTTAAGCAAACGCTGCCTCAACGACATCGATGATAGCGATGGTGTGGTGAACATAGGAGCAGAACAGCTGTCCCTTACAGAGCCCAGCAGATACAAGCTGCCCACGGACGCTGCCCCTCCTCCTCCTCGACGCGCTGAGAGAGACGCTGTCTTTTCTCCTGCCGAGAAAATCCAGCTCCGGCGTTTCCAGCCTACTCTTGCGAGTGACTGGGATATCGAGTCCTGGAAGGAGATACAAGACCTCCAACATTCTATTCCAGAGGTATGGTGTTGACTAAACCCTTAGAGAGAATTCTTGAAGCAAACCTTGGCAAAACCAACTTAACTAAAACTGCTACTTACTTACTCCCTCCCAAGTATTAGGCTTAAGTCAGGTACACTGGGGTAGGAGTAGTTAGAAGCGCCAGTTGAGTACGTTAGCTAATGTATATATGAATGTATATATTTTATTCATTTTAACCATTGTATGGCTAAGACACCATATCAATGCTTTTACAGTATTATTTCGCAATCCTCATTTTACTGTACGCACTTTTTATAATAATTAGTCTTGCAATTGTGGCAATTCATTTCTCTTGTATGAGAAGAAAGACTGTGCAATAAATAATACCTTTTATTGAAAACGCCCGTCTCTCTATTCTCTGCTTCTTGGTGAAAGTAATCTGCACAAAACTGACTGAGTAAAATAACTGTCTATTGTTTCACACGACTCTAGAGATTGACTCTTATTCTAAGGAGCAAAGTTGTCATGTTTATGCGGTTGTTGGAAAACTGAATCCCTTCTTGTCTGTACCAGGGAAGCTGATCACTTCCTATTCAGTCAAGAAAGTTTCCAGTGACCTCTGAGCTAGTTGGTACCAAACCCAATTAAGTTTAGCATAGTCAGTAGAGACCTGGAAGACCCGCACTTCTACGTCCATACTATTGTTTATGTTATTCCAATGTGCAGGGCCTATTGGGAAAATAGGAACTACACTACAGTTTTTCAAAGTCAGACAGTGCGTGTCAAATAAAGAATCGCGGTCGATTACAATACCGTTGAGTGTAGTGGATTGCGCGTCAAAGGGGTCCGAAAACGGTATCGAACCGGAGTGCTGCAATACACCTCCGAACCAGATGGCAGGATGGAGTCGATGCCCATCCGCACTATCACTGGAAGGAGGAGTCACCTACCTCATGACTACAAGATTTCTCTGAACAAAAACAAAGTGCAAACATCCGGACACAACACCAGTTGGTAATCTATGCTAAGCATATGATCTACAGCTCATATGCCTCGAACACTATATTTAAATGTAATCAGCTATGCTGCTGAAACTACACACAGGCAAACCGAAACAGAGCAGTAAACCAAGAAAATAAGTAGTCCCCCAGAGAACAGACAAAGAACTTTAGTGTGATGAGACAGTACTTAGTCTTTGCTGCATTGATGGAACGAAAGAGAGAAAGGAGGGACAAAGAGGCAAGACAGACCAATGGCAAGCAAGGATTTTTGGAGGACGCTTAAACAAATCTGGGGGATGGCTGTAACCCAACATAAGCAATTACAATAGGTCTCCAATGCTCGACCTAAAAAGGGAGCTGTTATTACCTGAACTACACAGGAAAGAAGCAGTAGGTCAGTGGTTTATGGTGACTGCTTAAGGGCCATTGTAGTCTCTGGGGGCCATGAAAGCTCGACCGTTTAATAGAGTACAGAGAGGTATCCCGCTGCCGTGCAGAATACAAAATGCTGCTGAAATAACGGAGGAAATTCCTAGAAGCGGATGCATGAGATGGGAATTAGTGAATCAGCCTATCTTCTACCTAGACAAAAAAAGAGGGAGTTGATGGTCATATATATGCCCTCCTTATGGGTAGACCATTTTGAAACCATATATGGAGCTTAAGAGAACGATTGTACAAGTAGCTATATACCACTGCCCCTGACGGAGTGAAACCTTGTGTTTGAGGTTGAGGAGGTAGCCATGGCCATTAAGTTACTTTCTATAAATAAAGTCTCTGGGCTAGACTAGGTTCCCCTGTACATGTATAGGTCTCACCTGATCAGCTGGGCACCAAGCTTGACCAACATTATGAACGTCCTGGAACCAATTAGTAATTTTTAAAGTGTTCAAGAAAAGGGATAGCAGTGACCCTGTTGGTTATCTGCCCATTTCCCTTACTCATTCAGGTGTCAAGGAGGTGGGGAGGGTGATACTCTCTAGGTTGTCATCCTGGGCAGAGGAGAATAATATCCTCTCAAATTTGCAGTATGGGTTCTGGTCTGGCTGAGGTACCCTTGATTAGAGCCTGAACCTACATCTGCTTGTTGAGCAATATACTTGAGTAAGGGATGGCCCTCTCCACCTGGCCTTCATGGACTTATCATTGGCCTTCGACAGAGCCAATACGGGCAAAAAGTGGGATATAAGGTCTGGTATGGGAGTCGATGGGCCATTCGTTACATTCGTGAGCAACACCAGGACCTCTGTACTGTGGGGAGATAGGACACAGAGGGTACCTGTACGGACCCTTTTAAGGTCCATCGTGGAGTCCCGCTAGGTTGCATTTTGGCCCCATTTCTCTTTCTAATATACATCAACAAATTAGACACAGTTTTGTGGCCAGCCTCCGCCGATATTCCAAGGGTGGGAAAGCAGCACATTCCAATACTCCTTTATGCGAATGACGCGGTTCTGGTCGCGCTCACTGCTTTGGGTTTGCAGCTCGTTTTAGATAGCTTTAAGCAATTAATGAATGATTTGAACCTAAATATCAAGTTAAAAAAATCATATTATGGTAACAGGCCCAAAGAATAATAAACCAACAAGCATTTGCAATGCAATAGGTCTCGCAATTGTTATTGGTAAAGTTAGAACTGTTGACTTTGAAAATGACAATGTTTTTTACTTTTGCTGAGTATAAAGTTTATTTTAAGAATCTGGAGTATGGATGGGGGAGAATGAGCGAGGCACTGGAGATTAATGGGGAAGAGAGACATTGAATGCAGGTGAAGTAAAACCCAAAACATGTATAATGGTGACACGAAGTGGAGCAAAACATTGGTGGGTACAATAATTATTAAAGAGACACATGATAGACGAAAAGCTAAGAAGAAGGTGAAAAGAGACTGTGGAACGATATGATAGAAGGCAGAGAAACTGCCTCTATACCAGAAAAATAGGGTGTTATGAGAGGAGAAGTAAGAGGAATAAGACAGGTGAGAGAAGCTGTACACAGAAGTGTAATTATTTGGTAAGAGGAAATTAGGAGACTGTCTGATTGAATGAATGTGATGAGAGAACGGGCTAATAAGAAAAAGTAAATATGGAGGCGACACGGTTAGCATAGTAAGTTTGACTAAAGGTGGCAATAGCATTCACGAGAGCACATGGGAGATTGCAACACTTACCAGAACTGGATATCTTAAGGAAAGCCACCTGCAAAAGTACCAATGAGCTGGGAAGACGCCATCTTCTAAACAAAACTTATTGGATTGCAAATGAGGAAACAAAGAGAGCTGCGTTACTCCCTGCCCGCCTCCTCGCATATAAAGGAGCCAACGCTGCCTATGCTCCTCGAGCACAAACAGAAAATTAGATTTTTGTGAACCACGCCTTTCACTGGAGTGGGGTAAGGCGGGGCTTGTAGAATGCCGAACAGAGTCTGCCCAATTTTGTAATGCATGCAAATATGAGGAACACTACAGCCGCCTGCCAGCAGCACCAATAAATACACACGGTCTGCAGAGTAAGGCACAGACTAGCAAGGGGGAGGGGGGGAGGGGGCACCACACACCCAGCTAAAAATAACTAGTCTAGTCAATTTTTAAGACGTGGACATCTCGCTGAATGTACACAACTCACTAGCAGATCCTGTCAAGCACCCTACTCAGCCATGGGGAAGAACCAGAGTCTGTACTATCATTATGGACTAGACTGCACTGGACGCTCCTACATGCACCCCAACAGTCTGCTGCAGTAGGATTGCTCACTACTGAAAGGTACAGCTGCACAAGAGAACACCCAGGGCAGCGCAGTGAAACTCCAGTGTCAAGCAGCCATGCATGGCACTTCCAACAGTCAGCAGAATAAGCCACAGAAACCAGCATTCCACCAATGGAATGCAAGGACATTAAAGATGCCAGCGAGGCTCCCATAACCAGTCCCAATGGAACAGGCGACCACTACGGATCTAAAGAGAACCCGCTCTCAATGCCCCCTGGCAGACTTGTGCGCCATGTGCCAGCTGTCCTCACCACTCCTAGACTTTGAGAAAATCCGACTGCCACAAATGTACACAATTCACAACGCTACCTGCGTGCTCTAGGAAGCATCAAGCAAGCATGCAAAAAGAATTAAAACTACTACTAAACTACCCAAGCTCCAACGAGAGTACTTCCAAGATACCTCGGCGCTTACATCACGGAGCAGAGTGCATTCTACGGAGGCTTTCATACCTTTCTGTGGGGAAGAGGGAGGGCGCTGCAAGGAATGCAGCACTTGTCAGGCTTTTTATCATGAGAAAAGTATCCAACCTGGCATTCCGAGGCGTCGCGGTCTCACGCACTTTAGCTCCGTGCAGCAGGAAGTCCCTCTGCAGCTTGTCTCTGCCTACCAGGCAGGCTGGCGATGTTCCCTCGTGTCTACATAGGACACGGGATCTTGTGCAAATAATAAATACAATAAAAAAATTCCTCTGCAAAGTTGCTGTATGTTTTTTTTGTGCAATTTTTCTCACGTTGTCGGCGTAGTGTGCACAGTGGAGACAGGGCAGGCATTGCCATCAACCTTGTCGGACAGGCGGGATTATCCAGCAGTGATTAGTTTCTGTTTGCTGGGTGCGTTTGCTGCGCGTAATAGACACCAATAGGCCATGGGAGGAGCTATGCGCGTGCTTCGGGCCAATTGCGTGCAGTCTTTTACAACATGAAGCACACAAAGGCCAATGGGGGAGCTGAAAAGGAAACGCACATGCACGAGCGTGTGCGATTCCTAGGTCGGCTCACATTCCCTGTTTTTACCTACTAAAGCTCTCATGACTTGCTTGAGCACTGCTACGCAGTGCACCGCAGGTCGCAAGACCTAAAAAGGTCCATTTGGGGGAAGGGGGAACTTACCAAAGTAGAGGCATTCTCCTATCTGGGTGTCATCTTTGACAATAAAGGCACTTGGTCACCTGAACAGGCAGCAAAGAAACTTGCTTTGATTAGATGTAGAGCGACCAGTTGGGAACAGACCAATGGAGGCACTGTTAAAACTATTTCAATCCAAATGTTTAACTAAAGTTCTATACGGCACTGACACATGTGGCTATATCAAGATGCCAACCTTACAGGTATAACACAATTAATTCCTGAGACGTTTGTTGTCGCTACCTCATTTCACCCCCACATACACTTTACAAGAAGAACTAAGTATAGTCTACCTCTCTTTTTATATCATTAGACCCTTTACTGAGATGGATCTTCATCTGGTCTAACAAGGAGGCACATTTAAATCATTTAATAGTAACAGACTGCCTTGAACTGTAGGGCGGTACAGCTATACTCTGGCTAAAGTATATTCAGAGGCATTTCTCAAAATTAGAAAGCCAAGATTTATTTCATCAACTGGACAAAATAACTAAATTAGACATCATTTGGACCAAATAAAATGTTTCACTGTTTTACTAGCTACTTTGCAATTTACTAGCCAAGCAGATAAATTGCAAAGAAAGAATTCAGTGAATGCACACTTGATTTTAAGAACCATATAATTTATGGAACCTTACCTAACATTCGTAACAAAAAAGAACCACCAGTTTGTCCTAACCAGATTTTGATTGAATCTATTACATAAGGTCCTAGATCTGCAGGGTGTAGGGATCAAACAAGATAGTCTGCTGCTGTGCACCTGCAATATGTTTTCCAGCTGTGACAATCCATATTTTTTAATTTTGTGATCGCTTTATTGATTTGAACAAATGATTTATTCTTCCACTCTTGAGAGGGAAAATGTTTCACCAGGTCAAACCAGCTATTATGCATCTCCAAAAGCTCTCCACCAAACTTTATGCTTTAACATTGTGAGGTGCATATTGTGAGCAGTCCAATTAAGCAAGCATTTGTAGTGACGAGTCAGGAGGTAGCAATACTCAGACTCGAGACGGGGGTGGGGCTTGGGGATGCATGGTGGACTACTTTGTTTTTTTTACTGCACAGAGCTTTTATGGCCTTGTTATAACATCAAATAAAATATATTTAATTGACCATGAGTGGCACTGCATACAGATCCTTGCTCAGTGGCGAAGCTAGGAGGTGAGGGAAAGGTGGTCCACCCCAGGCGGCACTATTTTGCCGCCTGTTGCATGACCAATCCAACGCTGTTATAAATTTAGCCCTCCCGCCGGGATACACCATGCACTCCCTACACCGGACTACCAGAGGTGGAGGTATCGCACTTGCACTAAAATCCTGCTATTCATGTGTGTGAAAGCCCATTACTGTAGCTGGGTGTGAGAGCGCGCATTTTAATATCTCAGTTAATCCCAATTTTTCTTTATCGGGATTATTAATCTATAGGCCACCTGGCCCTGAGGGCTCCTTTTGCCATAGTCTCTTAGAGGTTGTTTCCTCTTTGATTTTGAAATCATCCAACTTTACGATAATCGGCGACCTGAACTTACACATGGACGCCCCCCTTTCTAATCCGGTCTCCAACTTGTTGGCTGATCTTGAAGCCTATCAAATAAATCAACTGGTGCAATCACCGACCCATATAGGTGGTCATTTGTTAGATCCTGTTCTGACGAATCTTACCACTAATATTCTTGTGCTTTCGCCTAAGCCTATGGCTTGGACTGATCACTGTTTGATAGAAGCCCATGTCACCATCCCTCATCCCTCTTACAATAATAATACCCCGGGTCTTTTTAAGCGCCCTTGGAGAAAACTTGATTTGGAACACTTCCATCAGTTGCTGATGGAACATCATCCTCAACCCCCATCGGAGGTCTCTCTTGGGTACGACAACTTCTGCGAGTGGCTTAATCACTCCCTAGATGTGTTAATACCAGCTAGGTGGAGCAAGACTAGATCTAGCCCTTCCAGCCCATGGTATGATGAATCCCTTAGACTGCTCAAATCTACCTGTAAAAAAGCTGAACGTGCATGGCGTAAAACTTACGACGCGGATCTCAAGTCCGCCTATAGGGCCTGCACGAGAGTCTATCATCGGGCCATCTGCTCTCCCAGAGCAGCCTTTTACTCTCGGGAGATAAAAAATAGTTCCAATCCCACAAAAGTAATTTTTAAGGTCTGCAAAGACCTTACAAGTAAACAAAATCAATCTGGCAGCCTCCCTAGAGCACTGTGAGGATCTGGCGTCATTCTTCATTGAAAAAGTCGAGGCCATTTATAGGTCATTCTCCCAGTCTATCATCCAGGAGAATAACACAACACCTAAGGCTTCCATACCACTGCTGACTATTCCCAGCCCTACGCTAGAGGAATTTAAAGCCTTGACAACGAAGGTTAAATCCGGCTCACCTGATGACCCCATGAGACCCATTCAATTCCAGGAAATTGCTGAGTGCTGCTACCCGGCCATGCACAGTCTCATTGAGCTGTCTTTTAACACCGGCTGTGTGCCTAGTGCTTGGATCCAATAAGTCACAAAGTGAGGGGCCCCCCAAGAAGGATGAGAGGCAGATCTGCGGGGGAAATAGTCAAAAATAGAGAAAGAGATAGATCTGCCCCTTTTCTGATCAAAGATAGGCTCTTATGGAGTCCAATTTCTTTCAGTAGTCACCCATTTAAGCGCTCACCAAAGAATCAGTGCCAGATTAGATTCAAACAGAGACATATTTATCAAAAATATAAATCATTTTTATTATTATTTTCTTCATATTTTTAAAGTACATATGAATATAATCATTTATTAGAACAATTCAAAATCACAAGATAAAAGACAGACACCCCATCAGCCTTCCAGCATTCAAGCAACAACACATTCAAATATCACACGCAGTCATTCTCATACAGGATTCATTCATTCAGCTCAGATAAGGTTTAAGACCAGTTGCTCTGAGAACATCCTGAACAGTCCTCGCAGCCATGGGCCGGGGGTTGATGATAATATGTTCAGGGCAGGTTGTTTCAACGCCGACGCGCGTTTCGGTGCCAGGCCTGTGGACTGGCCGCACCTTCGTCAGGGCAAGGGAAGGAGAGGGGGTGAGGGTTTGTATTTGACAATATGGCAAATGCTTCTGGTATCCAGGCACTCTGTAGAAAAAACACATTTTTTTTAAAGATTGTGTTTAGCCCCCATTACAAAAAAACATTGTAAGAAAAATACTTATTCGTTATCCTCATATTTTTTTCTCTTAAACAGTTTTCCTTTAAGTCTAAATACAATTTTGCTGATCACATTGTACTTAATCATAGTGGCTTAGTCACATATTGGGGGTATTGGTGAGCTCAGAAAATGGGTGACATATTAGATGACGTCAAGAAACAGACAATTAACACCAAAGGTACATTTAAGACCCATACATTGGACCCTCGCATACATACTCATTCTCTTATCATTATACTCGTATGCATAGAGCATAGATCACGCCATTCGTCTTTTAGTGTATATAAATATACACACATTTAAATAATCCATCACGCAGGTCAAGTTTTTTTTATAAAAAAGAAAGATGCTTCAAATTCCCATAGTAGGTTATGTTCTGTGCGGGAATTACCTTGTGGTCACACCCAGCTCTGTTTATATGGTTCTACCGGAGAAGAATGACAGGTCTTTTTCAATTAGATACAGGCTTTCAGAGCATTCCAGATGTCCTATACAATAGACAATAAGGGCATTTCAATGGCCAGACTATCATTTATAAGATCACTTTGCTCTCAGATTACATGTGACACTTCTTATCTAGATATATGTTCTGATGTGCAAATAGCGGAGCTTAATGGAGGGTTAGGGCAGGAAGCCAAAGTCTGTTTGAAAAAATGGGGAGAATGCGATTAGCGGCGCCTCCTTTTCACAGTTTTTCACAGTTGCAATCAAAAGCAAAAACGACTAAAAACATGATGAAGTACCTACTTGGTCGCGTTTGCAAAGTAGCGTTAACGAGCTTTCTTGATTTATTGCACTTTGTGATTTGAACGATAGGCAGCTCTCAGCAAGCATCTGTATTCAGTTGCAGAGTCAGCTCTAGCGGCGTTTTGTTCATTTGGTGCCGTCGAGGTCTGCTGGGAAGAGGCACACACAAAGAAGCCCGCATTAACTCAATCAGAAGGAGTCTTTCATGACAGGCTGTACGGTAAACACGTGTAGGGGCAGTGAGTTTAGTTAAAAAATAAGGACTAGGTATAATTGCCCGCCTTAAGCTCTGGGACTAGCGTTGCTATTTGTATTTACAAAGTTACGGGCAACATCTTCAGACAAAATTTTTCATCAGGAATCCAGTCCGGACCTTCCCCCTTTTTCCTGTGCCGGTCAGCTGTCTAGCACACCTGAAAGCCATATGGCGTGTGCAGTACCTTAAATAGAGGGAAGCGGTGGGCTGAGCTGTCGCCCACCGGTTGCCGGATGTAGAGCGAAGCAGGAATCTCCACCAGCACCATATGTGTAAGTACTCTGCGCGCAGCCTTAGAAGCCGATCCGAAATTTTGTCTGAAGATGTTGCCCGTAACTTTGTAAATACAAATAGCAACGCTAGTCCCAGAGCTTAAGGCGGGCAATTATACCTAGTCCTTATTTTTTAACTAAACTCACTGCCCCTACACGTGTTTACCGTACAGCCTGTCATGAAAGACTCCTTCTGATTGAGTTAATGCGGGCTTCTTTGTGTGTGCCTCTTCCCAGCAGACCTCGACGGCACCAAATGAACAAAACGCCGCTAGAGCTGACTCTGCAACTGAATACAGATGCTTGCTGAGAGCTGCCTATCGTTCAAATCACAAAGTGCAATAAATCAAGAAAGCTCGTTAACGCTACTTTGCAAACGCGACCAAGTAGGTACTTCATCATGTTTTTAGTCGTTTTTGCTTTTGATTGCAACTGTGAAAAACTGTGAAAAGGAGGCGCCGCTAATCGCATTCTCCCCATTTTTTCAATCAGACTTTGGCTTCCTGCCCTAACCCTCCATTAAGCTCCGCTATTTGCACATCAGAACATATATCTAGATAAGAAGTGTCACATGTAATCTGAGAGCAAAGTGATCTTATAAATGATAGTCTGGCCATTGAAATGCCCTTATTGTCTATTGTATAGGACATCTGGAATGCTCTGAAAGCCTGTATCTAATTGAAAAAGACCTGTCATTCTTCTCCGGTAGAACCATATAAACAGAGCTGGGTGTGACCACAAGGTAATTCCCGCACAGAACATAACCTACTATGGGAATTTGAAGCATCTTTCTTTTTTATAAAAAAAACTTGACCTGCGTGATGGATTATTTAAATGTGTGTATATTTATATACACTAAAAGACGAATGGCGTGATCTATGCTCTATGCATACGAGTATAATGATAAGAGAATGAGTATGTATGTGAGGGTCCAATGTATGGGTCTTAAATGTACCTTTGGTGTTAATTGTCTGTTTCTTGACGTCATCTAATATGTCACCCATTTTCTGAGCTCACCAATACCCCCAATATGTGACTAAGCCACTATGATTAAGTACAATGTGATCAGCAAAATTGTATTTAGACTTAAAGGAAAACTGTTTAAGAGAAAAAAATATGAGGATAACGAATAAGTATTTTTCTTACAATGTTTTTTTGTAATGGGGGCTAAACACAATCTTTAAAAAAAATGTGTTTTTTCTACAGAGTGCCTGGATACCAGAAGCATTTGCCATATTGTCAAATACAAACCCTCACCCCCTCTCCTTCCCTTGCCCTGACGAAGGTGCGGCCAGTCCACAGGCCTGGCACCGAAACGCGCGTCGGCGTTGAAACAACCTGCCCTGAACATATTATCATCAACCCCCGGCCCATGGCTGCGAGGACTGTTCAGGATGTTCTCAGAGCAACTGGTCTTAAACCTTATCTGAGCTGAATGAATGAATCCTGTATGAGAATGACTGCGTGTGATATTTGAATGTGTTGTTGCTTGAATGCTGGAAGGCTGATGGGGTGTCTGTCTTTTATCTTGTGATTTTGAATTGTTCTAATAAATGATTATATTCATATGTACTTTAAAAATATGAAGAAAATAATAATAAAAATGATTTATATTTTTGATAAATATGTCTCTGTTTGAATCTAATCTGGCACTGATTCTTTGGTGAGCGCTTAAATGGGTGACTACTGAAAGAAATTGGACTCCATAAGAGCCTATCTTTGATCAGAAAAGGGGCAGATCTATCTCTTTCTCTATTTTTGCCTAGTGCTTGGAAGCAGGCTACCATCATTCCCATTCTAAAAAAACCGGCCCTCGACCCCACTAAATCGGAACATTATCGGCCGATCTCCCTGCTTCCCTGGCTAGCGAAATTAGCAGAATCTCATGCTAATCGCATCCTGTCACTCCATCTGCAGGAAGCGAAAATACTGGATAAATCGCAGAACGGGTTCCGTGCGGGTCACAGTACCGAAACGGCTCTTCTAGCAGTGGTGGAGAACATCAGGAAGATGCTTGACCAAGGTCAAACGGCGGCACTGATCCTATTGGATCTTAGTGCCGCGTTTGACACGGTGTCCCATCAGATCCTCCTCCATCGCCTTGAGGAGGCCGGAGTTGGAGAGAGAGCACTCGAGTGGTTTCGATCTTTTCTCACTGATCGAACTTTTAAAGTATCCACTCCCCCTTTTGTTTCTGCTCCTCGTCCAATCCTGCAGGGTGTCCCGCAGGGGTCGGCCCTAAGCCCTACCTTATTTAATTTGTATGTCCAACCGTTGGCTCAGGTCGCCCATAGTTTTGGTCTCTCCATGGTGTCATACGCCGATGACACGCAGCTGGCGGTGGCACTTAATGGAGAGACCAACATGGATGCTGCCTCTTTTCAGACCGCGTTAAAAGCTGTGGCGGGCTGGATGGCGAACAACCGCCTCCAACTGAATGCCTCTAAAACCGAGGTTATTATTTTTGGTAGGGAAAGTGAGCTTTGGGGCGATCAGTGGTGGCCATCTGAATTAGGCCCTGCTCCCACCCCTGTGGCTGAAGTTAGGAACCTTGGGGTGTGGTTGGATGATAAACTTTCATTCACCGCCCACACTAAACGGGTTGCCGGAACTTGTTTTGGTGCCCTGAGGTGTTTGCGACCCATTTTTAAGTTTTTTGATGCTGACACGAGACAGATCATTGTCCAGGCCACAGTCTTGGCTAGATTAGATTACGCCAGCTCTTTGTTCTTAGGCGTTAATCAAGCAGAACTAGTTCGCCTCCAGCGGGTGCAAAATGCGGCCGCCAGGATGTTGGTTGGTCTTCCGAAGTTTGTTTCTGTGCGTCGTACTATTCAGGATCTTCACTGGCTGCCTGTGGGGCAAAGAATCAAATTTAAAACCCTTTGTCTAACTTTTAAAATCTTGAAGTTGGCTTCTCCCCCTATTTTGTCTCAATTAATCTGTCATTATGAGCCATCCAGAGCTCTCCGATCCTCAGGGACTAACCTTGCTGTAGTGCCACGTTTTAAAAGAGCAAGGATGGGCGGACGCTCTTTTGCTGTGATGACAGCAGCTCTCTGGAATTCCCTGTCTGCCTCTCTTCGCTCCATTCCTGATCTGCTCCCGTTCAGAAAAGCCTTGAAGACCTTTTTATTTTCCACTGTTTAGTCTTTTCTGGTCACTAGCTTCCGTGTTGTGTTTTTTACCTTCTCCTAAGCGCCGGGACGCCTCTTGGCTGCGGCATCCGTTGCGCTTTATAAAATAAAATAACATAACATAACATAACATAACATAACATAACTATTTTGGGCGCGGACAAAGGCATTCAGATGAGGCTCGGCTTGCTTTCGTGGACGGGCAGAGAAGGAATAGGACTCAGACAATGTCCTTTTCTTTTTTGTGCTGTCTCCTTCCTGGCCTCCAGCAATTTCAGAAACAATAAAAATGTAATGATAACTTCAGTGATTAATGTTCTTCCTAGAGAGAGAAATCAGAGTTGTGTCTAGTGGAAGGGTTGACTCCTGGAAAGGTAGCACAGAGGGTTAATGTGCCTGCTGGAAAGAATATGTACCATGCAGATCACAAAGTGCACTGCTTTAATGGGGGGGACCATGATGAATGGTCATTTAATGTCAGTTGTAGATAATAGATCCCTGAACAGTGTCATGTATGTGCATGTTTGCATTGTGCTGAGGGGATTACCAGGTAAATGTTCACGCAGCTCTCTGATGGATGTCACATGCAGTTTTTCTGAGTCCCCAGATAGATCATGCAGTCTGTGTGTTCTCTTTTGTACTGCCAGTCACTTCCAGTCACCGGTGTATTAGACTGTGTAGCCCTGGACCGTGCCATGTATGTGCATGTACCTTGCATGATCGACGTAACTATTAGCGGCAATACTACGTGTCTCTCGGACCTCTTTCAAGTGATCGCTGTCCATTCACCCCCCACCCCCAGGGTCGGCAATCTGAGGGACAGCCCCGGGCGCCACAAGCTCTAGCTATGCCTCTCCCTTTGCTCAGTAGCATTATATATAGTTCACAAATGTGCGATAAAAGGGCACAGAGAGGTTCCATACCATGTGCATGTTGAAGGCCACAGGCAGAGTGCCTTTCTAAGGTCACATAAGTACTATAACATGTGGTCTTCTATATTCCTTTGTGCTTTCCTTTCCCTCTCCTCATTTCTGAAGTACTGAGTGAAATAGGGAGGCAGCAACGTCTTATAGAACAAACTGAAACTTACCTGGTAAAGACATATGGTGGATTTCTACCAGGGCTAGTTAGTGGTAAAAAGCTGTGCAAGCGACCATGTTCTCTTTCTCCCTACAAGAACCTATGGCCAAAAGGCGTGCAATGCATAATAAAAGGGTGGGGTTTAACCAGAATATCAAGCTAGAGTGTATAAACAGTAAAGGTGGTGGAGTCTAACTGGGAACCCAGCAAAGCCAGGAAAAGAAGGTCACTAGAAGGGTGGGGTGTTGGTGATATGTCCTTCCTCTCAGTCAGAGGGGAGACACCGGGTTGAACTGGGATAGGAGATGAGGTGGGAGAAGGGAGGGAGACCGCAATAACAGCCTAGACCAGAGGTCTTCAATCTGTGGGGCGCGACCCCCAGGGGGGTCGTGGAGTCCTGGGAAGGGGGGTCGCACAACAAATTGTCAGTTTGCCTTAGTGGCGTTGGGCTAATTCACACGAGGGGTGAAAAACATCAAAGCCTCATTAACAAGTAAAAGGTCTTTTAAAGACCTGTGAAGTACGAGGGGAGGGGTGGCTGGGGGAGGAGGCTGTAGCCCTTTGAGTTCAATGGGCGTTGCACGCCTGGAGCTGTGGGTCCCGCCAGTAAAGCACGTGAAAGTTCCTCATTAGTTCAAGTCCCATGAGCCCTCATACCTGGTGCCTGTGCGGGAGAAATGTGCCTGAGAGTCTGTTCTTCATTGTGAGATGTTGTTACAGCCTGTCTGCCTCCCCCCAGCCCCCGCCCCCAGCAGGGAAGCACAGAGATGCCCTCCCATGAGAGAGGAAGAAGAAGGAAGACACAGAGAGATACGGATCCCCCCCCTCCCCATGAGAGAGGCACAGAAAATGTATATGATGGATGAATGGATGAAAGGGTGGATGGATGAAGGATGAATGTAAGGATGAAAGGGTGGATGGCTGTATGGATTGACGGATGTAAGGATGAAAGGGTGGACGGATGAAGGATGGATAGATGTAAGGATGAAAGGGTGGACGGATGAAGGATGGATAGATGTAAGGATGAAAGGGTGTAAGGATGGATGAAAGGGTGGATGGATGAAAGGGTGGATGGATGAAAGGGTGGATGGATGAAAGGGTGGATGGATGAAAGGGTGGATGGATGAAAGGATGGATGGATGAAAAGGTGGGTGGATGAATGATGAGTGGATGGATGGATGAAAGGGTGGATGGATGAAGGATGTATGGATGGAAGGATGAAAGGGTAGATGGATGGATGAATGGGTGGATGGATAAAAGGTTGCATGGATGAATGATGGATGGATGGATGGATGTGTGAAAAGGTGGGGGGATGAATGATGGATGGATGGATAGATGAAAGGGTGGATGAAGGATGGAAGTATGAAAGGGTGGATGGATGTATGGATGGATAAAAGGTTGCTTGTATGAATGATGGATGGATGTGTGAAAGGGTGGGTGGATGAATAATGGGTGGATGGATGGATGGAAGGGTGGATGGGTAAAGGATGGGTGTATGGATGGATGGAAGGAAGAAAGGGTGGATGGATGTATGGATAGAAGGATGAAAGGGTGCATGGATGAATGATGGATGGATGTGTGAAAAGGTGGGTTGACGAATGATGGATGGATGGATGTGATGAGGTAAATAGGCGCATTTATGGTTGTCGATAGTTGTTGATGAGGCGCCATTTGTCGGAAGAGGGTCCTTACGCCTAAAAAGGTTTTACAAGGGGGTCTCGGCATCAAAAAGTTTGAAGACCTCTGGCCTAGACTCACTCTCGAGAGAATGAAAAGACACTCCTTAAAAAAAGTACGTTATTAGTACACCTACTTCTAAAAAGATCAAATGCAAAAGACTGAAAATGGATGAAAGAGATATCAGATATAATATTTCCAACACAAACTGTAAATTCACTGTGAATAAAACTAGTACTTTCTCTAAGAATCTGGCTTTGTGTGATCTCTCTCCGCGAATCCAGCAGCCCCTTTTATAAAACTATCCCAGCTCCTGCTGGCTAAAATACTTTTATCATCCTTCACCTCCCCACTCCTTGCCCACTCTCCCTCTCCCTTTTAAAACACATTTAAAAAATACTTTTTCCATAACTGTCATTTGCCACACTTTCAGCCATCTGACTTTTAAGAAAGTCATGGTGCCTGCTTGTCTTTGAGTCTATTAAACAAACCTACAATTCACACAATGGAATTTGCTCTTAGGTTTCCTTAAACCCAAACCTGTGAGGAAATGTCATACAAGGCGCTTTGCAGCTGTTCGGTTTCAAAGTATTTCTATTCCCCTCTCTTGCTAGCCCACTCGTCACCTCTCCTTCCTAAATCACGTTGGGTCTCAGCATCAATTAGTTTTTCTCAGTATCAGACCCGCAGACTCCAAGACGGACTTCATTATTACCTCACTGTCTGCGCCGAGGGCACTGGAACGCAGTCTCTGTGGTCCAGAAGCAGCAGTGACATTTAAAAGTGGTGAGGCGTAAATGTTGGGCATGACATATGTAGTGAGCAAAACGAGCGAGTTAAAAAAGTTAGAAAAAGATTGGCAAATGTTGCATTTTAAAGCAAATGAATTTAGTGAAAAAGCAAAGCTTACAAAGCAACATGAAGGTTATTAAACACATAAAACATGCCCCATATACTATTGCATTAATATGTTAACTAGTTACTATAACGTGCAAATTGTACAACGCACCAACTTCAGCCCTTTAAAGTGGGTGCTTGCCAGGTGTCTTGCACTACATGTGGCATCAACTTTGGAATAAAATGGTCTAAACAGGCTACCGAAAGCACCCACAGCTGCTGGCTGCAATCAGTCATATTGAAATATGCGCAGAAAGGTATTTTAGTGGGATAGAAAAAGCTGGGGCTCTCTAAAAGGAAACTTTTTTCTTAACGCTCTGAATGTCTTTTCGTCTTATATTATATATTGTCATCTAAATGGAAATTGGCAATAAGATTGCCATGACAGAAAGCATAAATGGCTTTGACAAGAGTGGTTTTAGCTATTGTTGTTTAAAGTCGACAAACTTGTGCAACAGTTTACAGGCATTAAAGATTAAAGGAACGCAATTTGGTTCCAGGCTTGTGAGAAGTAAACAATCAGGAAGAGACAAGCCTACACACAGGGCCGGCGCTGGCATGGGCAGCGTGGGAAAATAATCCTCAAAATGTTGTAGGGCACTTGTAAGGAGTATAGGATAATGAAAGGGAACCACACTCAGCCTCAAACATTTTTTAAATAAATAGTCACAGCTTTGAATATTTTTATTGCATGCCAATCTCGGAAAGGGAACCGCAAAGCACTTAGAGATAAATGTCTTCGACATTCATGTATTTTCCACGTCTTGCTCAGCGTGGGAATATGTGGCGTGGTTTAGTGCTACATGCGCTTAAGTGAATAAAAAACAAATTTTATTTGTATAGCGCTTCACGCTCCATGTTTACCGGGCATTGTTACGCATCACCGCTCAGATGTAGAGCCGCCTGTTGCCTTTTAGCTGCACTTAGGTCGCAACCTCTGAGATGGTTTCAAAACTTTTGAGTGCACATCAATTCTCTTCTTGCTGTGCTCAGAGTCCTAGTGCCAATATCAGCAACACTCCCCATCCACCATACAGTAAACTCCTGAAGTAATAAACAGACAAGACACCTTTTTTTAGTGGAGAAAATTGGTGCAGGTTTATTAGCATACCAAATATGGCAACATGGTGGGTTAGCTTATGGCCGAAACAAGGGCAAGGCGCCTCTCGCGGCCTGCCCACCTGATGAGCAAAATTACACCGTGGCCTTAGCCAATCAGTGCTTACCAGTTTTTTGCGGGAGGGGATAGCCCCTCCCACCGATCCGGTGGACCACCAGTCCACCCCATTACTCCCCCCCCCCCTACGAGGGGCGGAGCGTTCAAGCGACCCCCAGTTGCTCAGGTTTACAAACGCCCGTAGGTCAAGCCAGGCGCCGTCGCACCCCAAGGTCCAACGTGAGGACCTCCCTGGGTATATTTGGCCTTTGCACCCTTGTTGTGCTCCTGCAGAGGGTACCCTTCTGTACCTTACAGCCTCTGGCTCGCCCTGTAACCCCGCCTGCAACACAAAACAACAAGATAGAACACACCTCCCACCCCACACCCTGCAAGTACACCAGGTAAGCGGTAGGGATGGAAACAACGGCATGGGTCATGGACAAAGAGGACGTCAGGTGGGCGGGTGAGGCACTTATACCGTGCCCCTGCCCCTTCCTGGCAGGAAATGATGCGGGGACCCCTAGGAGGTCTCCTAACACTGGGTTGTCTTGTGTGCCTCATGTGGCGCTAAGGCTGCTGCCCTCTTAGGAGAGTCGCCTTCGTGGACCACCAACAGCCCACTTTGTGCCAATATCAGCAACACTCCCCATCCCACATACAGCAAACTCCTGAAGAAAAACAGACCAGGCACCTTTTTTTAGTGGAGAAAATTGCTGCAGGTCTATTAGCATACCAAATAAGCCAACATTGTGGGTTAGCTTACGGGCGATCCAAGGGCAAGCCGCCCCTCGCGGCCTGCCACCTGATGAGCCAAATTATGCTGAGGCCTTAGCCAATCGGTGCTCACCAGTTTTTTGCGGGAGGGGATAGCTCCTCCCACCGATCCGGTGGACCACCAGTCCACCCCATTACTCTCGCCCCCCCCTTTGAGTTGCGGATCGTTTAAGCGACCCCCGGTTGCTCAGGTTTACAACCGCCCGTAGGTCAAGCAGGGCGCTGTCGCACCCCAGGGTTCAACGCGAGGACCTCCCTAGGGATATTTGGCCTTTGCACCCTTGTTCTCCTGCAGAGGGTACCCTTCTGTACCTTACAGCCTAAGGATCCCCCTGTAACTCCACCACAGCTCTGGTTGTGGAGACCGTCACTACCCGCTGCAATCAGGCCCTCTCTCCACATTTGGACTGATCTGAAGTACATGCTCTCACCGATTTATACAACTCCTCCATTTCCAATATCATGGATATGATGGCCCCTCTCCAACAAAAAATCTTTACTGCAATAATTTCCAAACCATGGTTCAATGGCAACCTAAACTCTGAACGGCATAACCTAAGGTCCTTTGAACGGACCTGGAGAACCACCCCATCCGCTGACAATCTAAAAACCCTTAGAGCTGCAAGAAGTGCATATACAAACAAATCAAGACAGCCAAGGCGGACTACTTCAGAACCCAACTTAACCAAGCTGCGAATCGACCCAAGAAACTATTCAAACTGGTTAAACAACAATCGGTAGCAGCCCCTAACCACTCAGCTTCAGACATCATACCTCCTTCTTGTGCTGATTTGGCTGCCTTTTTTTATGGAGAAAAATAGGCTTATCACTGATTTGGAAGCCAGGAAGGCACTATTGCCACCCAATGAATTGCACTCCTACTGGCTGTTCATGACAAGACAACACCAATTAGCTCGGGTATCAAGAACAATGCTTCCTGGGACACCTTTACCCCCATTAACGAAAATGATATCAAAAAGGTTCTGCGGATTATCAACCCATCCAATCACTTCAATGACCCGTTACCACCTAACATCTTCAAATTGGTTAAGGACGAAATCACCCCCTTCTGGACAAAGATAGTCAATGCTTCCTTGTCACAAGGTTTGATCCTAGAATGCCTCAAAGAAGCACAGGTAACGCCTATATTGAAAAAATCCACAGCCGATGGCACAGATCTTAACAACTTCCCATCTCTAGTATACCAACCCTTGCCAACCTCCTGGAGAAATGCGTCCAATCACAACTATGTGCAAACATTGAAAATTACCACCTCCTGGACCAACATCAATCTGGCTTTCGTAGTGGACATAGCACCGAATCGGCCCTGACTCATGTGATTGATGATATAACAATGCTGGATCAAAATGAATCCAGCCTCCTTATCCTATTTGACCTCTCCTCCGTATTTGACACTGTTAATCATGATAACCTCCTATTCATTCTGGAACATAGGCTGGGCCTCTCAGGTCAGGTGCTGCATTGGTTTGGATCCTTCCTGCAACACAGAACCCAAAGAGTTAAAGCGAACCACTCACTCTCCCAGCCATCCCCGGTCAGCATGGGGGTTCCCCAAGGATCCTCTTAATCTTCCATTCTCTTCAATCTGTTTCTGGAATCATAATCTAATGTTGTAAGTTCCTTAGACAGTAGATTCTACATGTATGCGGACGATACCCAACTATATTTGAAAATCTCCTCTCCGGAGGACATCACCTCACTCAATTCTACCCTCCTGACTACCCAAAACTGGTTGACTATAAACCACCTCCTACTAAACACCTCCAAAACAGAATTCCTCCTCATTTCTCCTGCGAAATATACTCCTAATATCGACCGATGGATGAATCATCTAACCGCCTTCAACTGCTCCCCCCGCATCATCGATTCAGCGAAATCCCTAGGAATAACTCTGGACAAGCATCTGAATATGAAGTCTCACATCAGCAACGTGTGCAAGGGAACTAACCACCTCCTAAGAACACTCAGGAATCGGAAACCTTTTCTACCGCAAGCAGATTTCAAGCAAGTGGTCCAAGTGCTGGTCCTAACGAGACGATTACGGCAGTGCCACGCTATGTGGACTCCCTAAATACTCTTTGGCCCCTCTCTGAACGCAGCGACCTAATTGATCATGGGCACCAAGCGTAATACACAAATCTCTCCGGTTCTAAAATCACTAAATTGGCTACCCTATGAAGCTAGAATTCAGCTGAAGATTGCCTGCCTCTCACACAAAGCCCTCCACTTCAAAACCCCTACCTACCTCGCACACAAACTAGAACTATCTGGAAGAGGTAGAGCATCAAGGGGTGCTATAACTCTCCTCCTGAAACCACGAACCTTCTGCAAAAAAAGAACTTGCCACCGAGCTTTCTTGGGATCTGCTCCTAAAATCTGGAACTCCCTTCCACCTGAAATTAGAAGGATCTCTTCCAAGGCCGCTTTCAAATTGGAAGCAAAGAAATTCCTCATGAAGAAGTTCTTGCTTTAATAGGAGGGACAATATAAACACCTTTCTTGTACTTTATTTTCCGCCCGAAAGGCGTCGGTCATCGTATAGTAGGACTCACCCCTGTATATGTTTACTTTGTAGTGTTTTTTCCTGTACATGATTTTGTGTTTTGCTCCCCTCAAATCATGGTCACATTTTCTTCCCCATTGCACGCGCACCCAGGATTGTAAGTGTTTTATTAGTTGCTTACCACTTGATTCAATGTTTAGTATAAGCCCCATATAATTCAGGTTTAGATTTTACTATAGTTTTGATTATTATTCATGCTTATGATTGTTCACTTAATACCCTTATATCACAATGCTACATCACAAAGCCCCCTCTGTCCTCTCTGGACTTATAACTGAATTGTTATGCGTGAACTATTGATCTTATGATTATTTTACTAACCATGTTTGACTCATGTTCTTATTGTTACCTTACCTATAACTGTAAAGCGCTCTGATATCCTTCGGGATCTAGTCCGCGCTATATAAAACGTTATAAATAAATAAATGAACTAATGTTCGGAAGTGAACAGAAAGGACTTAAGCTGTTTCCTAAAAAGGAGATGTTCCGTGCATTGTTTTATTTGTACAGGAAGCTTGTTCCAGTGGCATGGGCCCGAATAAGATAGGGCCTTCCCACCTTGCCTGGCTCATTTGATTCTAGGCACTGTGAGCAGGTGTTTCGATTGTGAGCGGAGAGACCGCTGAGGAACGTAGGAAGTAAATTTATCAGCCAGATAACTTGGGCCGGAGTTGAACAAGGCCTTATGAATGATACAGTACACCTTGAACTGTACACGCTTCCGAATCGGGCGCCAATGTAGCTGAACAAGCAGGGGCCGAGAGGTGGCGCGTTCAGGATCAGATGAGCTGCTGTTTTCTGGACAACCTGTTGTCTGGCCAGGGCGGCCTCATTGGCGGACAGCAGAAGGCTATTGCAGTAGTCCAGGCGGCATGATACGAGTGCCTGGGTTAGCATCTTCCTAGAGGAGTCAGGGAGAAAAGAAAGGAAACGGTGCAGCAGGCCTAGCACATGGAAGCATGAGCTAGCTATGTGGGTGGCATGCTCTTTCATGGTAAGGGTCTGATCAAGGCGAACACCTACATTTTTCACACAGATTTTTGGTGCAGAAGGGGGACCTAGGTCTGAGGGCCACCAATCAGGGGTCCACAGTAGTCGTGCAGCCCCAAAAAGCATTATTTCAGTTTTCCCCACATTGCACTGAAGGAAATTATTCCTCATCCACTTAGAGATGTTTCTCATTTCCAGGGAGAAGGAGGCCTGTACTGAAGGAGTAAACTTAGCAAATGGAAAAAGCAGTTGGGTATCGTCCGCATAAGAAACAGGGGTAAACCCACTGTTCCTCAACAGATTGGCCAAGGGAGCCACAGAGATATTAAACAAAGTGGGGCTCAAACAAGAGCCCTGTGGGACTCCCTTGGACAACTCTGTCGCAGCTGAACGATAAGAACCAAGGTTAACCGCCTGGGAGCGAGAGGACAAGAAACTCGTCAACTACTGGAGGGCCGAATCTCTAAGTCCATCCTGAGCAAGATCCTATGGGAAACCGTGTCGAACGTGGCAGACAGATCCAACAGCACCAGAATCGTGGAATGGCCTCTATCTAGGGTCATCCTGATATTATCGGTTGCCTCTAGTAGGGTTGATTCTGTGCTGTGCTTTGGGCGAAAGCCTGACTGAGATGGATCAAGGCTGCCCGCCCGTTCGACATGGTTGGAGAGATGGGTATTTATATGCTTCTCCAAAAGCTTGCCCAGGAAAGGGAGGAGAGAAATAGGACGGAGATTGGAAAACTCAGTTAGCGGGGCCTTGGAATTCTTCAGAATAGGCATGACCTGTGCTGCCTTCCATTCCTGTAGGACCAGGCCTTCTCTTAGGGAGAGATTGAGGAGATGTGCAATGGAGGAGGACAGGTGACTGGCAAGAGAAGTGGTAATTTTTGCCGGCATAAAATCCAGAGGTGATCCAGATTTTACTGAGCAGATCAGTAACTCAGTTTCCTCTTGCGTCACCGGGGGAAAGCTTCCTAGCAATTGAGTGGTTACATGCCCAGATTCAACAGGAATCATAATGGAGGCAGACTGCTCTCCTGATTGAACAATTTTATCATAGATGGTCTCAATTTTTTGCAAAAAAAGGGTCAATATCATCGCATAATTTTTGTGAAGGGACCATCGGATTCTCGCACACCTTGGGGTCCGTAAAGGACTTTAGGATGCGGTATAGCACCTTGGGGTCATTGTTGGCCTGAGCTAATTGAAGGGCTATGTGATCTTTACTTGCAGCCCTAAATTTCCCATGGTACTCAGATAGGGCTTAATGAGTGAGACGCCACAGTTTTTCATACTTCCTACTGATACATTTCTGCATGCGAAGTAGGGGAGAGTACCAGGCATTCTGAAGGAGCCTGGGCATACTAGGGAGGGATTTCAGGGGAGCGAGTTGGTCCACTGCACTAGAGACAGCTAGGTTATACTTGGCTAGTGCTTCTTCAATATCGTCCGATTCTAGTATCAGCGGCTCTGCAAAGGTAGCTTTGAAGCCTTCCCAGGTGACTCTCTTCCACGGTCTGAAAAAGACAGGAGAGTCCTCAGTGGCTTGGTTCCTCTTCCTAGGTACCTGAATGCAGAATTCAATTGACGCATGGTCAGACCAGGGGAGGAGCTGAGGGGAATTACAAGAGACATTGGGAGAGTTGGAAAAAACAATGTCCAAAGTATGACCTGCTATGTGTGTGGGGCCCTCGTTAAGCTTGGTAAACCCTAGAGTGCTAGCTCCGTTACAAGTGTCCCTGCTTCCACATTAGAGCTACACTCACTATATATTAAAGTCGCTTAGTAGCAAAAAATTGCTACCCGCAATTACATGCGGGCGATAAGCTCAACAAGACGGAGAGGGAAACTATTTAGCGGGCTGGGAGGTCGGTATACCAGAGCTCCCTTCCAACTTGTACGGGACGAAAGATCAATACGAAAGACCAACACTTCCATAGTTGGGTCACTATATTGTTCCAGTGCAGTAATCATGATATTGTCCCTATGCACAATAGCAACTCCACCACCTATTTTATTTTGTCTGTCCATGCAGATGAATCTGTAACCCTCTGGCACGGCAAGAGCTATGGAGGGGACCGAGTGGGGTTTCAGCCAGAAACCCAAACTCGGGCTGCACCGAGGAGAGGAGATCCCAAACCTCAGCGGAGTGCTTAGTAAGGGATCGTACGTTGCACAGTAAGCCTCTCCACCCCAGCTGCAAGTTGGTGGGAAAAGTACTAGAATTAACAGTGAGAGTGTGAGATAGTGTGTTAGTCACCCCAGTAATGGTAAGAGTCTTACAGTCAGTGGAGGCTTGAAAGCCACAGGTCCGACATAAACAAGCATTTGCAATGCAATAGGTCTCGCATAAGGAAAGTTTGAGCTATTGGATTTGTAAATGACAATTTTTTTAATTTATGTGTTGGTTTTGAAAATAGCTAAATCAATAGCTTTGTCATTTACAATGCCAATAGTTATAACTTTCGCAAATGTGACACCTATAACCTGGGGTTGCGCTGAGTGATGCTGTGGTGGTGCCGAGTGATGCTCTGGTGGTGCTGAGTGATGCTCTGGTGGTGCTGAGTGATGCTCTGCTGGTGCTGAGTGATGCTGTGGTGGTGCTGAGTGATGCTGTGGTGGTGCTGAGGTGGTGCTGAGTGGTGCTGAGGTGGTGCTGAGTGATAATGTGGTGGTGCTGAGTGATGCTGTGGTGGTGCTGAGTGATGCTGTGGTGGTGCTGAGTGATGCTGTGGTGGTGCTGAGTGATGCTGTGGTGGTGCTGAGTGGTGCTGAGTGATGCTGTGGTGGTGCCGAGTGATGCTGTGGTGGTGCCGAGTGATGCTGTGGTGGTGCAGAGTGATGCTGTGGTGGTGCTGAGTGATGCTGTGGTGGTGCTGAGTGATGCTCTGGTGGTGCTGAGTGATGCTGTGGTGGTGCTGAGTGATGCTCTGGTGGTGCTGAGTGATGCTCTGGTGGTGCTGAGGTGGTGCTGAGTGGTGCTGCTGAGTGATCATGTGGTGGTGCTGAGTGATGCTGTGGTGGTGCTGAGTGATGCTGTGGTGGTGCTGAGTGGTGCTGAGTGGTGCTGTGGTGGTGCTGAGTGATAATGTGGTGGTGCTGAGTGATGCTGGGGTAGCGCTGAGTGATGATGTGATGCTGAGTGGCGTTGAGGTGGTGCTGAGTGATGCTGGGGTGGCGCTGAGTGATGCTGGGGTGGCGCTGAGTGATGCTGGGGTGGCGCTGAGTGATGCTGAGTGGTGCTGTGGTTTTGCTGAGTGGTGGTGGGGTGGCGCTGAGTAATGCTGTGGTGGTGCTGAGTGATGCTGTGGTGGTGCTGAGTGATGCTGTGGTGGTGCTGAGTGATGCTGTGGTGGTGCTGAGTGATGCTGTGGTGGTGCTGAGTTGGCACCTCACACAATGGACGACTAATGGCTTTCAGTTTCTCCCATAGCCCCATATAAAAGTACCTGATAAAATACACACTGCATTAGACACAGCAAATGGCACAAAATCATCTCCGGTCAACACAATATGCAAAAGCACTGGAGAAATGGACAGTCAAGACAGACCACAAATTCAGATGCATGCTACTATATAAATATAGGCGAGATAACATTATTGAACAGATAAATCGTCGTCTATGCTACACACAGGCATGATACACACACAAAACAAAAGATAGATTAAAATGAAAAACACCCAACTCAGTCTTTGAATGCAGATAACACCACCACAAAAAGATCATCATCATACACAAAAACACATACAGATGGATTCTTGAATCCATACACCAACATCAGTTAACACACACTTACACATTACATAGAATATACACATGCGATGATCTTTGAATGCATACACACCAGACACACACACACACACACACACTTCCAATGCACACATGCAGGGATGGGTTTTCAACACTATTCAGATATACTCGCATACAACCACGCCGTCACATACAAACACGTCCTCGCATGCCAGTGTACACTGAGATAAACTGTTTCAGACACACACGCACGCACACACACACACACTGCAGAGACATGCGTGATGGGGGTAATAGCAAGGTGGTGAAAAGGGGGGCTGAAGGTAGGAACAATGTCAATTGAATGAGTGAAGGGGAGAGTGGTTAGAGTGGTGGGAGGTAGAAAAGGAAACAAGGCTGAAAAGAGGGCAGTGCAGAAGGCATGTAGGGTCGGGGAAACCCAGAGCCAATCCGTGACTGGCATTACACGGGTGGGAGCCCGGGCTGAAAAAAAACCTAGAGATATTTAGAGAGGCATTCGGTTTCTGGTCCAAAATATGTGGTAAACATTTTGTGGTTTAATATTTAGAGACACGGCGAGCTTTGTCTGCTTGGCATTCTCAACAGAGATGTGGGGAATGCAGCAGCCCCCGGTGGAATGCTGCTGAGTACAGAAAAGAAGGAGCAATGAAAGGAGCGAGAGAGAGAGACAGGAAAGAGAAAAGAGAGCTAAAGGAAAGACAATAGGAAGAGAGCGAGTGGAAAGACTAAGGGGTTCAGAAGGACAGCAGAATTAAGGGGAAAAGAAAGGAGAAATTATCTTGAAGAAGGACGAAGAGAAAGGTCACAGGGGAACAGGAAAATGAGAGAGAGGGATAGAAGAGCTTAGATGTTCATAAGCAGAGGGAAAGGATGGGAGGAGAAGCGACAACTTAGAAGGGAAGGAAAGGGGAGAAAAGGAATGAACTACGAGGGAAGGAAAGATGATGACGAGAGGTGAAGAAAGAAGAAAGGGAAAAGTTGCCTGAAGGGGAAAAAAGAATAGTAACATGAAAGGAAGTACATGAAACAAGCATTTGAATGCAATCCCGGCACCGAGCTGCAACTTGAGATGTTTACAGCTAAAGCACGAGTGCTGCATCCCGCCATTGCATTGCAAATGGGAGGTGACACAGAGGGAGGGTGGGGGGGGGGGTGGGTCCTGATGGGGCGTGGGAGCGGACCCTTTGATGCCGAGGCTCAGACAACAAATGGTGTGGCACACAGATTCAAGGAGACTCCAACAGAGAGAGGGGGGGGAAGGAGAGAGCACTAAAGCTGGGACAGTGATATAAAGTGACCCAAGAAACAGTGAGACACACCAAAGATCAGGGAACCACAAGCATGGACGCTGGAGCGGAATGACACGGGACACAAAGAGGAGCAAGCTGCAATGCTGGAAAAAAAGAAACTGAAGGTGCGCGGCTGCTAAAATGAAATTGTGCCGTGCCCATGTGTGGCAGAAAACATCAGAGTAGGAATCAGCCATAAGGGCCATGAGGTACCAGAAGCCGAAGGCCAAGTTCTACAAAAAAACAAAGCGCTTGGCACACGGCGTGAAACTTCAGCAGGCAGACTGCAAGGAAGTGATCGAAGAGTCCGTGAAGGTTTGGAGGGCGGGACCGGGCAGGATGGAAAATGCCACAATTGTTAAGAGTAAAAGCGCACTGTAATGCGCTGAAACTAAAAAAAAAGCAAGCACTGTAAAAACAAAAAAGCATTGCTCATTTAACGCTATAGTCCGGAAGCAACATGGAAGCTTGGGAGGGCGAGACTGGGTGGTATGGAGACGGCCACTATTCTTAAAAGTGAAAGCATGCAATTAACAAGCAATGACAGGGTGGGGTCGGAGGCCGGCTGTGAAAACAAGGCAGCGCTGGGCAGAAATACGAGTCACGGCCTGGCAGCCGTGAAGTGTGAAGCAGTGGGCGGGGAGGTAGGAGCAAATGGTAAGGGGAGCCTTTGAAGAGCAAGGCAGGGGGATAGAAGCGCGTTCACGAGCACGTGCACTTCTACAAATCCACATCGTGAACTCAGCTTTCTGGTTTGAATGCAATAAGTCTCTCTGCGAGACCTAAAAAGGACCCTCACACAAGGGCCACGGACCCAACCCATCAGCAGAGCATGGGGAGGACCTCATCCTTACTAATTCTTCAGAGGAATATGTCCACTTCATGGGGGGGCCCTGGTCTGCAGACAAAAGACAATGATTCCTGGCTCCTGGCAACTCCTGGGGGCTGACGGGCGCAGACAGGCTTGCCTTTGGCGTGCCGCTGGCGCGTCCGCTGCGCATCGTGGCTGGCATCAGGTTTTATAGAGGGGGTAGCCACTAGAGCGTTAACCTCCGTCTTTGACCAGAAAAGCTCCCTGCCTCCCTGCACTCAAAGGAGCTAGTCTCGCGGTGGACCGGGGAGCGGGATACAAAAGAACAGATTGCAGGTGAGTGCACTAAAGTAAAACCAAGTGACAAGCAATTCAATTTAAAACGAGCAGCAAGCTTCTCACACTCTCGCAATATTTAATGAAGGCTTAGCTTTCAGCGCAAGTCTGCTCGCGTTGATGCTGGGCGCTAACCTCCCTCTTTGACCGGAAAAGCTCCCTGCCTCCCTCCACTCAAAGGAGCTAGTCTCGGGGTGGACCGGGGAGCGGGATACAAACGAACAGAATGCGGGTGAGTGCACAAAAGTAAAACCAAGTGACAAGCAATTCAATTTAAAACAAGCAGCAAGCTTCTCACACTCTCGCAATATTTAATGAAGGCTTAGCTTTCAGTACGCGTCTGCTCGCTTCGTGGCTGGCTTCCGGTTTTATAGAGGGGGTAGCCACTAGAGCGCTGACCTCCCTCTTTGACCGGAAAAGCTCCCTGCCTCCCTCCACTCAAACGAGCTAGTCTTACGGTGGACCGGGGAGCGGGATACAAAAGAACAGAATGCGGGTGAGTGCACAAAAGTAAACCCAAGTGACAAGCAATTCAATTTAAAACAAGCAGCAAGCTTCTCACACTCTCGCAATAGTTAATGAAGGCTTAGCTTTCAGCGTGCGTCGTGCCACTCACAGGACGCATGGACGGCCCTTCACCCAAGCCATTTATCCTGGTAAAGTAAAGAAATGCTATGTTGCTAACACCCTTATTGAGCACTGCACTCCATTTTATACAACTACTCCAGCTTGCACCTAGTTGTACAATAATACTGCACCCCCACAAACCTCTGGAACCTAACAGGGTGCCTTTGGTATACTACAACTTTGCCCGTACATGATACAATACACCTGTCCTCCGGCCACTCCATGGGTAGCTGCAGACGACCATACCTTTTGACCTTATTGAGTACTGCACACCATTTTATCCCACTACTCCAGCTAGCACCTACTTTACACAATTAAACTGTACCCCAGCAAACCTCTGGTGCCTCACAGGGATGCTGCCTCACAGGGTTGCCTATGGTATACTCAAAATGTGCCTGTACATAAAAAACTTAACCTGCCCTCCGACCACTCCCCTGGGTGGCTGAGGACTGATGTACCTTTTTAAAACATGGGATTCCCCATGTCCCACCTGCCTGATGCGCTAAGCTGGCCAGCCCACCCAGACCACTGGCTTTGCTGCCCCTGCCACAGGATTGACGCCCAAAGTGCCTGCCAGGACCCGTATTGCCTGAAAGCTGCCGTCGCAGCCCCTGTCTTGAAGGAGTGACTGCAGAAGTACATGCCAGGACCCAAATTGCCTGACATCGTAAGCATGCCTAAAATACCTGCTCAACCAGAAATTTGGTAAGGGTTGGGATTCTAGGCTGATAACACTATATTCTCTGAATTAACTCGGGCGTCAAATAAAACGTCTTTGAACAAGAGCAGGGGGACAGCCGGCCCAGTAGAAAGAATTGGTCTGGAATGTTCTCCTCTGAATTCTCCGCATATAGGGGCTCCAGGTAGTATCAGGTGTGCTTAAGTGTCTTATAACATGGACCCAATGACCGATAACTTTGGTGACTGTCCCCGCTAAGGTCCGCCCTGCCCAAGAACCGATGCAATTTGGAGCATGGGGCCTAGCGAAGGATATCTATTAAGAAGAGAAAACAACAACTGGCCAAGCAATGAACCAGGGACAGACCCTTCGGTGTCTCTTTGGTGAGGAGTTGGGGAACATCAGACGGGCAATATGCAAAAGACTGGGATGCAGTTAAGCATCAAATAAGGGATAGTGACTTGTGTTTTCAACATTGGAACACAGCAGCAGCTCAAATAAATCTGACCCCCACCAATTCACATTTTTAAGGTCCTGCTTTGTTCTAAGAGATACTCATGGATGTTGCGTGGAAAGAACACAATATATCTCTGCATTAACTACTATCTTCTCACACATCGCTCACGTGATTGTATAACACTTATACTGATCTGTGCATAAAAGCATGACACAGTCATCAATGTACCTCCCAATGTTAATCCATTTCAGGGGCAGGGGACCAGGGATGCATTTTACACCTTTAAATTCCTGTGAATTATGAGACTCCATTTCGTGTTTACTTCACTACCCACGTTTGTACGGACATCCACATGAGTGAGAAGCTCCAGATATTGGACAACCCCACAAGTTGACCAAACATCTTATCACAAATAGGCCTAATTGGTTTAAACATTCTAAAGAATTCTTAAAGTTGTCCGCAAAATGGAGCAAACTAAGCTGGGGTTATGAGAGACTGCATGAATAAATTCCCAGGCTGCTTGAGTTGTCCTAGCCTTACCCCAACCAACCGAAAGAATGCGTGACCCGGTGGCCTTTCCCCGTGTATGCTGGCACCTTGGTCGTCCTCCTAGCACTCCCCGTGCTTGGTGCCGCTCCACCCATACTCGCTCCGGGTTGTCTGGTCCATCTTCCTGCGACCCAGCAGCCATAATCGTAGCCCAGTTCAAATACCAGATATCGCAGCCAGATACCATGCAAAATAAATAAAGACACAGGTGAACAGTGCACTCTCCAATTGACATGATGAGCTCACGTTTAAAAGACCCATGTTTTGAGACCAGAGCAGGAAATAACCTGCCACGCCCAAATAACGTGAACTCACAGTGGATTCAAGCAAGATTGGCTGAAGACGGCTGGAATGCCGGAAACCGGTCCTCGGAAGCTTGTTTCCGGTCCAGGGAAGACATGGCTTGGCAGTTCGGGCTGGACTGTTCCCATGAGGCACAGGGTCAGACTGATTTGCATATAGCCATGTCTGAACTGGGGTGGCAGAGTGGGCTAAAGAACGGTGATGGATTAAACCCAGATCTTTTGACTGGGTGTGAGTGATTGATTCAGATGCTCCGTCCATCACCAACCCCTTTTGTACCGCAGCAAAGCATGGCCTCCAGTCGGACCGGGTCACTTGTGCAGGGCCAGACGGTGTGTCGGAGGCAAGCGGGGGAAGAGGATATGGCCTGGTGGCTAGGGGCTAGGCTTGCCTCACGCCCAGACACCCGGTTGGGAAAGCAGACCGTAGAGGCCTGGGAACACGGGCCAGTCAGGCTGCTAGGACTGGACCCTGTCCCTCAGGTGCAGCGTCGGCAGCAGAGGCCGTAACAGCGCTACCTGCCACCCCCTGCCCCTTACGCGAATGGACCACTCAGGCCTAAGCCCACGTGGGCGATGGCCCCCGTTGTCGTCGCATGCGCCTCTGGCCATTATACTGCTACGGCGAGGGGGGTGCTCGCTCGGACCCTTGACGCTGGTCGCCCCATATTTGGGGATAGGGGGAAATGATCACCTGCTCTAGGAAGGCAGGTGTTTTGTATTTACATTTATATAGCGCTTACTACCCCTGACGAGGCGTCAAATCGCTTTTTCGGCAAGTAGCAGGCTACTCCGAGACCCATAGAGGATTAGTGTTGAATTAGTATAGTGAAACATGCAAGTACATTTTAAGTGGTGGATAGGTTAGTCAGTTATTTGGATTTGGAATGATAGCAGAAGGATAGAGGAGGACAAAGGATTGTATTTATATAGCGCTTGTTGACGCACGCTATTCAGGAAGCCTACAAAGGATTAGTGGTGAATTTATATGGTGAAATATGAAGTAATTTCAGTGGTGGATATTAGTCAGTTACTTGGAGTGAGAAGGATAGCGGAGGGATAAAAGGGGAAGAAAGATTTGCATTCATATAGCACTTGTTACCCCTGATGGGTGTTGAAGCTCTTTTCTGGCGAGTAGCACGCCACTCCAGGAACCCATAAAGGATTACTGTTGAAAATTAGTATAGTAAAAAATATGAAGTAATTTGAGTAGTGGATATATTATTCAGTTATTTGGGTAGTATATTAGTATAGTTTAATATAGAATTTGAGAAGTGAACATGTTAGTCTGTTAAATTTGATTGAAAAGGATAGTGGAGCGATAAAAGAGTGAAGGATTTGTTTTTTAGGTCTTAGCAGTAGGAGGCGGCTTTTGGATGAGTAAAAAAGTTTTGGAGGGGAGGAGTCAGAGGGAGGAGTTTAGAAAGGTTTGTTTTAGGGGGATCGGCACTAGTCATGTGACCCTGTTAATAAAAGGGGCCGGGCGCACATGCCATGGTTGTAATGCCACACTGCTGGGTGTCCGTGTGGTCAATTATGCATCATGTGGGCCTAGGGCCCAAAACACCACAATGGCGACGAGCGGGTCGACACCCGCGTGTTTGCTGCCAGCTCATTCGCTCGTCATCAAGGGGGGCAGTATTGCCCATGTATAAGGCATCCTGCTGCCTGCGGATCGTTTGCTAAGTGCGGCGAAAAGGAAGACATGTGTTGCAGCACACAGCGTTCAAGGAGCCCCCACGCTGCCATCCTGCACCTCGAGAGGTGGGCACCCATTTAAGGACCTGCAACAACCCTGCGGGACAAACAGACTGCTGTAACCTCCGGCGGATGGGCCAAAGAATGGCGTTGCCCCAACCTGCCGAGGCGTTCGCAAGCAGCCCCGCCTGCCGTTGCCTCTCATATGAGGAGTAGAGCACCTTCCCAATGGAGCGTGGTAAGACTGTGCCAGCAGCGCAGTGACGCGGGTACAAGTGCATTGGTCAAGACACAGACGGTGTACGCACTCCACATACATCAAGCACAGACTGTCTGAACCCCAGCGGGGCCGGTAGTCATTTGACTGTGCTGCCGACCAGTGGGCGCCGGACTGTAATAGCGGGAGAGGAGGTCACCCCCTTCACAAGTCATGAGCTGCCCGCAACCCCAGCCCACAAAGCAAGGAAGAAGCTGCTGTGCCTATGGGAGGGATGCACCAGCAAAGGTTCACAGGACCTATTGAATTTGGAAACAGCACAGCTGTGCCCCAGGCTGAAGCTGCACACAACGGTCTGTAAAGATGCCTGCTGTGCACCCTGGTAATAGAAAGCAACACAAGCGCCTCTGCTGAGAAAGGTTATTTGCAAACAAAGATGAATCTAACTGGTGTTCAGAAGCATGACTCCGAGGACGAAGGACCCGTTGTCTCATCCGTGAAGCAAAGGCGCAAATCAAGCCCGCTCCGCGGAATACCAGAAGCATGGACTAAACGTCAAAACAACCGCCGACGTCAGTGCAGCCCCTGTATGCACACCACGGTGAAATCTTTGAAACCTTGACTTCTCTAGTCTTGAATTATGTGACTCTGGTTCAATTGCTTAAGAACCAGTACAGGTCCTGAGGAGAACCCTATTATTCGTACGGGTTCGAAACGCGTCGACCACCTTGCCTACGTATCTGGTCTACATCTTTTGCGTTATAAATCAGCCCATGTATCAACCTCTCTAAGAAGAATACTCCTTTTCAGAAATTGAGTTGAAAAGACTTTAGGATTATTTCTCTAAAAAACACCAAGGGATTTATCCGACTGATTTATGACCGATACGTGGTTTCATGTACTTTTGTATTTTTGTACCTAACTGTTGTTCGTATTGTTTTACTGATTTTGGTGTATGCAAGTGTTTTGTATGATTGGAAGGCCACGAATGTTGAGTGTGTAAATAATTTTTTCACTTGTAATTGCTGTTCACTGTACATATATATATAAAAAACTGTCGTTCTTTCCATGCACTAAAAACATTGTGTCACGTATAAACAAAAATATTTTTTGAAAAGAGGAATAAATTTCCAGTTGCTAAATGATTCAGCAGGTTGTTTATGCTTTATTCTGAACACCAGTTAGATTCATCTTTGTTTGCAAATAACCTTTCTCAGCAGAGGCGCTTGTGTTGCTTTCTAGTTCAGTTTGGCTCAGCCGTGCTGAGTAACGAGTCAAGACCCTTGGGTGTTTTGCGGTGCACCCTGGTAAGGCCCACGGCATCTGAGTAAACTTCTCAAAGCGCAATCCAGCACATCTAACAGAAAGGGCATGAACGAGCACCTTTGACAGTGTACGCCGACCCGGCTACCCTTGAATAAGGAGAGGGGGGGCCGCATTGGCCCCCCTGCACGTATGGCGGGGCGCCGGCCCCTCCTTCCCCTTGTCCTCAACCATGGTGGGGCATGCCCCCCGCCACGTCATAATGATGCGGCAAGCGTGCACCACCACTGATTGATGACGGCTCCCCAGTTGACCCGGAAGCAATATAATTGCTTCCGGGTCAGAGGGGGGCGAGCCAAGGGGCGGACCAGTTGAGACTGGTCTGCTGCGCAGGGGTTAAAAGGCCGGGGGAGAGCGGGAGGCATCGTCTTGTTCCCTCGCTCACCAGGCCTGCCCTTTGCCCTCCCAGCCTCTCGAGGCGGTCTCTATTTTTCAGTTCTTTTTCTTGCAGCCCGAGAGCCCCACGTGGGCGGACATCGACCTGTTGAGCACGTCGGAGGTTGTTCGTGTTTCTTTTTTTGCAGGTCGGGCAGCAGAAAACCACAGCGCAGCGAGGTAGAGGAGCGGGCAGGAGCGTGCGGTGAATCACAGAGAAGCCGGGAGCTCCGTGTCAACATCCAGCTCGAGTCCTGCGGAGTATCCATGACGATTGCCGCTGCCAGGACTGGAGTGCAGTAAACGCTTCAGGAACGCGGTAAGGCAGCGGGGGCTTACACGGAAAGGGCCGGGCCAAGCGAGGCATTCGGGGGGCGATTAACTCCCACATAGAGCGGTCGGCAGCAGTAATGCTCAATTTTAAAAGCGGAGCAGGGTCGGGCCCGGTTAATACTTGGATGGGAGACCGCATGTGAAATACTTAGTGCTGCAATTTTTTTAAACTAATTACACGGCATTTATAAAAAGACTAGGTCTCGCCAGAGGGGTGTGAGGGCTACACAGGCGCAGCAAGGCCGATATAAAATACGATTTCTCTGCTGTGGGACATTTTAAACGTGAGTGTGACAAACAGAGGACTTCTACAGGCATTGTTTTTTAATAAGCACAGGTTTGAAAAAGTGAGGGTTTTCAAAGGCATTCAAGGTTAAGGAATTCTGAATATTTTTGTGTTTGTTAAACGCTTGCGTGATTTAATCATCTGGAAGGCCCAAGCGAACAATAGTACCCCCACAGCCCAGGGGCAAATTGGATCCACTACCCAAGCGGGCCATGGCTAAGAGGGGTAATGGTCGGGTCCCAAAGCAACAGGGGGGAGAGGGTCCTTCTGGGGGGGTCCCTGAAGGGGTGCTTGTGCCACCAGTGATCCCTATACCTACTCCTCAAATCCCAGCAATTATACTTGTAACACCGGCACCTGCTGCGCCGGTGCCAACACCAAGCCCAAGCCCAGTTCCTCTGGTGGTCCCAGCGGTAGTCCCGGTGGTACCCATGTTTAACCCCGTACCTATTCCGGTCCTAAACACAGCAGCCCCCATCCCGGTATCAGCACCTGCAGGGGTTGGTCAGGTCCATTCGGAGCTAGCAGCACAGATAGCGGCAGTTCTCCCTTGGCTAGGAATAGGGGGGATGTTCCCATCCTCAGTAGGCACGAAGGAGGTGGAGGAGGATCCTTTGGCGGAGGCGCATAAGATGGTGGCAAGGATCAGGACTGCCCCAGGTAGCGGAGGGCCAAGTACGCCTATTCCTCCACAAACAGCGTGTCCAGGCAGCAACTCCGGAAAGGACAAGATGGTAGAACCAACGCGTGCCCGGGAAAGTGGGAAAGAGGTGGCATTGCCAGTGCTGGGCGAAGGTACAATACCCTCCAGGAGGGAACATTTGGCTCAACATGTAACACAAGAAGTGAAGGATTTAATTTGGGTGGGCAAATATGTCAATATGTTTTCTTTGCTTGTGGATAACAGGGAAATGGAGTATGCTAGGAAGCAGAAGGATTGGATGTCGCCTAGCGAATGACGGGTAGAAATGGCAAGATTCAGGGTGGAGAAGACATTGATCAACTGGATCAGAGCCTTTTCTGTGTTTATGGCGATTACAGCCGAGCGTTCCCCTAACTTGCAGGCAGAGATGGCGTGTTACCAGAGTAGAATCACAACTTTCCATGATAAATATGGGGGGGGGGAAGGATGAAAGGACTATGATATGAGTTTTAGGAAAGCTAAAGAGTTTAACTCCTCACTTTCCTGGGACCAGGTTGATTCCATTTCATGGTACGGCCAGTTTACAGCAGGGCAACCTGGTAGTGCGGGGCCAAGTTGGAACAGAAGCTACCCCCCAAATCCCACCAGCCCTTTTGGCCGGCACAGGGCGGTGGCACGGCCACTAAGGCAGGGAGCAGTGGGGGACGAAAAGGGGTGTGCTGTGATTTTAACAAGCAATCTTGCACCAGGGCACACGGCACTTGCAAGTTCAGACACGCATGTTCCATTTGTAACCAACCTTCCCACCCAGAAACAACATGCTGCAATAAAGGTAACGCCTCTGGAAACAGGGGAAGAAAGAAACAGGACTAGGGAGAGAGTACGGCTGGTGTTGCATTCACCATTTGACGTTCTGGCTATGACTCCTTGGCTGAACAGGTACCCAAACCATGCCTCTGCGAGGATGTTACAAGAAGGTTTTTTGCAGGGTTTTAAGATCCCAGCGGTGGGATACACCGGAACAGCGGAGTGTAGGAACCAACTATCTGTTAGGAACAACCCAGATGTGGCAGCGACAAAAATTGCAAAGAAGCTGCAACCTAGGCAGGATAGCAGGTCCTTTTAATCACATCCCTGAGCACAATTTTGTTTGCTCACCTCTCGGCATGGTACTAAAGAAGGAGGAGGGTGAGTTCAGGCTGATTCATAATCTGTCAGCACCTAGGGGCGCATCACTAAATGACTCCATCAATGAAGACATTTGTAGCGTTAAGTATGTGTCCTTTGACCAGGCGGTGGATATGTTGAGGATTTTGGGACCTGGAGTCTTGTTGGCAAAGTCAGATATTGAGTCTGCTTTCTGGCTACTCCCAGTTCATCCCCTAGATCAGCATCTGCTAGGTTTCTCATTTCAAGGCAAATTCTATATGGATAAGTGTATGCCCATGGGTTGTTCTGTTTCCTGCGCCTACTTTGAGAAATTCAGTTATTTTTTGGAATGGTTTTTTTTAGGCAAACGACTGGGCATCACCACGTCATGCATTACCTGGATGACTTCACTTTCTTGGGTCGGTGGGCTCGGAGGAGTGTGCGTGGGCATTGCAGGAATTTTGCGTGCTCATGCAGGCTTTTGGGGTCCCGCTGGCGCCGGGAAAGGCGGTGGGTCCAGCAACCACATTGGAATTCTTAGGCATTGAATTAGACTCAGTAGAGGGTTGTTTTAGGTTACCTAAAGACAAAATCATGAAATTTAGAGCAGCTCTCCAGCAATGTTTGGCCAAAGAAAGTGACACTACATCAGCTACAGCAAACTGTGGGCCAGTTGAACTTCGCACGGAGAGTGATACCCATGGCACGACCATTCCCCCGCTCAATCTCACAGACCCTGACAGGTCAGCAGGAGAAGCACTATCGCACAAGACTGCCGGCCGAGGTCCGCCAGGACATGCGGATTTGGATCGCATTTCTGGAGGGCTTCAACGGCAGGGTGGTGTGGTTCGGTACCCCCACTACATCTGCAGAGTTAGGTTTATGGACTGACGCTGCGGGCAGTGTGGGATTTGGCGACAAACTTGGAAACAAGTGAGTGGCACAACAGTGGCCGGTTTGGTGGGAGGAGAGTGGCCTGACAACTAATATAGGTTTCCTGGAACTATTTCCAATCTGGGTTGCATTGACAGTTTGGCCTAATCAGTTGTTTAATCAATCTGTAATTTTCGGGTCTGATAACATGCCAGTAGTTGAATGTATCAACCAGCAGGCGGCACGGTGTAAAATGATACTTCGCCTACTGAAGGAAATAGTGCTGGTGTGCATGAAACTCAACATACAGTTTAAGGCCAAACATGTTCCAGGGAAGTTAAATAATGCTAGCCGGCACGTGGCAGCTGTTTCTTTCTTTGCACAGATTAGGGGTACCAAAGATCCCACAAATAGTTTCATCGTGAGGAAGGCGCTAAAGTGGTGGCGGTGCCTCCAAGCAACCGCCACGGACACGGACACGAGACAACCGATAGATTTAGAACGGCTGGCATTTAATGCCTTGTGTGGCATCTGCAGTTCATCGAGGGAGGTACTACTGTTCAGAGCCACCTTTCCACTAGCCTTTTATGGGGCATTCCGGATAGGGGAACTGGTGGCTAGCAATAAGCAGGACCTGCTAGGTGGCCTCCAGCTTGAACACACAAGGATATTAGAAGATACACTGTTAATTACCATCAGCAAATCAAAAACAGATCAGGAAGCCCGTGGTGAGGGGCTGGTGCTCCATCGGGCGAGGACTAATCCATGCTGCCCAGAGATGCACGTGGAGGCCTTCCTCAGCCAGAGAATAGGCGCAATAGAGGGGGGGGGGGCATTATTAATGCATGCAGATGGTACCCCACTTACGAGGTTTCAATTCCAAAGGGTGTTGGCTATGACAATTGACAAGGCTGGTTTAAATCCGAAGGATTTTGGGACACATTTGTTCTGAATAGGGGCTGCCACTAAAGAAACTGCTAGAGGGTTACACAATAGCAGTGTGAAAAGAATTGGGAGATGGTCTTCCAACTGTTACAAGCGTTATGTGTGGCTGCACATGTTGTGAGGGTGGCAGAATAATTACGCTGATGCCTGTCTTGTTTGCTTGTTTTTCAGTTTCTCGAACCTGTCACCCAGGGCGGAAACTGCCGTCGGCACATCACCAGCAAGTATCTTCAACACGGCGGACCCAGGCACAGGAAAAGGAGACACAAGTTGTATGGGTTGTTGGTCATTCTTTTGTGAAACGTGTTAAATCTGTTTTTCTTACGAATAATTACAGACAGAGGGTGGAACAGGGAGGTTTAAGAGGCTCCTTTCATGGTAGGGGGGGTCTCTGCCTCAGTCAGTTTAGGGGGTTCATTACGGAGTTGCTCGACAGACACACCCCGCTACCCACAGTTGTTATCTTACATTTGGGCGAAAACGACCTGGTAAAATTGGGTAGGAGGGTCCTGATGGAAGAGATAATCTTGGAGGTAGGCTGGTTAGCTAAAACATGCCTGGGCTGCACCATTGTTTGTTCCCAGATGATTCCTAGACTCAGATGGGGGGGGGGGGTTGAATCACTCAGTAAAGAGGATCAACAATAAGATCGAGAAATTGTTTCGGTCACCTCAATTGCAGAACTTACCACATGGGTGTGTCAGGGGGGAACAGTGCTTCTTACCAGATGTGGTTCACCTGACTAGGGCGGGCAACAAACTATTTTTGGAGAATATCTTGGCATGGCTAGGGGGTTTTAGGTCTAGGCATGACCTTGCAGAGTAGGAGAATAGGGGGGGCAGATAGTCTGGCAACTATGCTGGCCTGTGGCGGTAAGGTCATGATTGGTGAACAGTCAATTTAAGGTCCTTAGGGGGCAGCGCCATTCTTGAATGGGGTCACCCCGGGGGAGGGACAAGTGGTCTCTCCTAGAACTCCAGGGGGGGTACATCCGGTTGGTTGGATGGTGCGGGGGAGGGGGGAGTCACGCTTTCTTTAGGCTGGTTGGCCCCCCCGCACGTGATTGATGACGTCATTAAACGGCGCAGAGTGCAAGGGCCCCCCTTTGGTTAATAGAGTTCATGGAGCGTACAGGGGTAACCGGGAAGGGGGGGGGGGGGTTGGAGGGAGTACCCTCTCAGTAAACGGGCCCTCTGCGCATGCGGACTCATACGTGAGGGCGTGGCTGTTTGATAAGGACCTGACACCGGTTAGCGACCTTGCTGTAGGCCCAAAAATAGGATATGCAGAAAAATGAATAATATGTGATTATGATCCCAAAATATTAGATTTAATTAGGAAATATTTTGTATTAGAAACTTGTTAAGGTTAGCCCTTTGATACCTGTCTATATGGATTGTAATCTACTGTCAATTGCGTTTTCTGCATAAATGATTGTGTAAATATTCTTTATTTCAATTTTTTTAATTTGTTTTCAAGTTTTAATAAATACGTCCAGGGGTCGTGAGACCCCCCGCCTTCCATAGAAACTCCTCCCATGTCCAATTTCCAGTAATTGTGGGGGTGCACAAGACAGGGGAGGGGGATGGTCGGCAGTCCCTGACCATATGCCATGATGCTGACTCACACACCTGCAGAAGCCTAGCATTCCCCGCCAGTGCGAACTGCCGCCTTCGAGCCCTCTTCTCCATGTATGGTACTGGGTGGCGTGGTATGCGGCCGCAGGTCTTCCCTTACGCCCCCAGACTGTGGGGCGCACCCCCTGGGGGGCCGTGGCTTCATTCCCTAGGGGGGCGCACATGGCTCTTGAAGTATTTGCAAATAAGGAAGGCCTGGAAGAGCAAATTTATTCACTTGCCTTTGACGCATTTCCAGGCAATCTTGATTTGCATACAGCAGCTGAAGGACTTTACCAGAGAGTATAAACAGTGATCCTAGATGCCCTGAGGCAGGATGTTGGGGAAAGGGCAGTGATTGATGTGGCAGGGTCAAGGATGTGGCAAAAAAGGGCAAAATATTCTGTAACCGGTTTATTTTTCTAACCTTCTGGTAACTGCATACAAAAATATGGGCACACTTCAAATGGAAAATAAATGCAAGTTAAACTAAGCAATTGTACTACAAAACCTCAGTTGCCTAATGCAATCAAAGCAAGTGTCTGTTTGCGGCCAGAAAGCAGCACCAATAGATGTATGCAGCAAGAAAGGATCAAAGTAATGCGGCAGGGTTAAATAAATTATGTTTCAAGAAAATGCAAATAATACGGCCTATTGTGGCACATTATAGGATAGTGAAATGGAAAATGCTACTTACCAGTATGCATCTGCTCTTGGCATGTAGAGCTGCAGAGTCGTACACTATGCATTAGATCGCCACCTGGTGTTGGGCTCGGATGATTGCAGGTTGTCGTTTTCTTGGAGAAGTCTTTGTAGTCACGATATAGGTGACTCCTCCCTTGGACAATACTGCGCATGGGCATCAGCTCCATCCTTAGATTGTTTTTCGCCATGATGGGAAATGATGGAGTTAGTAGAGATACAGTAAGAAAAAGGGGATGTCCATGCGTGTGCATCTAAGTAAGATGAGAGCTGGAATGGATACAAGTCCGGGGAGGCGGGAGGGCGTGTACGACTCTGCAGCTCTACATGCCAAGAACAGATGCATACTGGTAAGTAGCATTTTCCGTTTGAGGCATATGAGCTGCACATCGTACAATATGCATCGATTGTGCAGCAGTGCCTCCCCTAGCGGTGGTCGCTTGTATCCATTGCAATAGTCTGAAATAGTGTTCCAAGGACAGCCTGGCCTACTGCAGCTTGCTGCTTGGCTTGCACATCAACACAATAGTGTTTAGTGAAGGTGTGTGGTGTAGACCATGTTGCTGCCTTGCATATGTCCTCGAATGGTATATTTCCTAAGAAAGCCATAGAGGCTCCTAGCTTGCGAGTGGAGTGTGCTCTAGGAGGAACTGTTAGTGTGCGTTCAGCTTTTTGATAGCATATCTGTATACACTTAACAATCCACCTGGCAATCCTACCCTTAGAGATAGGGTTGCCTTTGTGTGGAGGAGAGAAAGATACAAACAATTGTTTTGTCTTTCTAAAGGATTTAGTTCTATCTATGTAGTATAGCAGATCTCTTAACATCTAACGTGTGTAAGGCCCTTTCTGCTACAGAGTCTGGGTTTTGGAAAAACACAGGTAACTCTACAGATTGGTTTAGGTGAAAAGGTGTGATAACCTTTGGAAGAAATTTTGGATTAGACCTGAGAACCACTTTATTAGTATGTATTTGAAAGAATGGTTCTTGTATAGTGAACAATTGTATTTCACTTACTCTTCTGAGAGAGGTGATGGCAACAAGGAAAGCAGTTTTCCATGTGAGAAATTGCAGTTCACATTTATGCAGAGGCTCAAAAGGGGGTCCCATGAGTCTCGTAAGGACAAGATTTAGGTTCCATACTGGGGAAGGTGGCAGCCTGGGAGGGATTATTCTTTTTGCTCCTTCCATAAATGCTTTATGGCTGAGATACCCGCCACCCCCTCTCAACACAATCCCCAAAAGGAAGGGAAACCGGAAACTGTTCTTAAAGTTTTTGGATGTGGGATGGAGTGACCATCCCGGCCGTATTTATTAAAACAAAAGATTAAAACATTAAACGTTTTCATGTTATGTACAATTTCATTATCACATTACGATGTTTGGCTAACCTTAACATAATCTCTAATACAGAGGTTCTCCTAGCCGAACTAGCATCCTACAAAACATTCTCTAAGAATACTGAAATTGTACATCCTAACGTTTAAGGGCCAACGGCAAGGTCATAACCGGTGTCAAGATCCCTAACCAGACTTACCCCTCCCACTTAGGAGGGGCGATGGCACAGGGGCTTACCACAAGTGCAACTACTAACAATTTCCCTTGACTTGACGGGGGCACTTAAGACTCGACGCCATTTAAAGGTCGTTCGAACACTTGTGTGTGGTATCTAGAAGGTATCGTTGACCTCTCCCCACCCCACACAACTTACCGCATCTGCCGTCGCAGATGACACTAGCCCCGGGAAATTCCCCAGGAGGGGGCTGTAACCCCTCCTACAAAGGAAGGGGCCTTGACCGCCTTTCCTTTACTTCCGGCGACCCGCCCTTAGACGGGACCGCCTCCCCACTGAGGGGCCAATGGCCACCTCTCCCGAGCGCTCCCATCCGTGTTGGGTGACGCCCACTCATAGGGATCTACCAATTAGTGCTCACCGATCATGACCTTACCGCCTACCAAAAAATAAATACGACAGTTCTTCAACCTATGAAAACATTGGTCGCTACGACCGAAGGAACATGCTAAAAATGCAACATCACATCAAATCACTTTAATCATAACAACCTAAACGATATTCACCATCTTTATTAACTACAAACTGCTACTGTTATAGCCTGTAAACGAAACGGAAAAACACTTATCAATTCACTTTATTGCACAACAACTTTGCTGTCCTCAGGGGCTGGTGGGTGGGTCAAAATTGGCTCTTCGTTCCGTCCCGAGCTCACGTGTAGCGAGGAGGTGCAGCTTCGGAGCACAAGAACAAGAGGACGTCTTCTGGTCTTGCGCCTTCTTTTATCCGTCTTCAGGGCGGGCGAAAACCCGCCCCTGCCCGCCCCGGGGGCGTGGCTGGCTGCGTCGGTGTCTAGGCCAGCCCACTCTAGGGCGGGAAAAGGCGCGCCCCGGCTACGCCGCTTCGGGCATACCAGCCGAGACGCGCCTCCCGCCCAAAAATGGCTTCCCGGGGGGATCGAGGCACTCATCCATACGTTCGGGGGGACCGAGTGGTCGCCCCTTTCCATATGGCTGAGATACCCGCCACCCCCTCTCAACACAATCCCCAAAAGGAAGGGAAACCGGAAACTGTTCTTAAAGTTTTTGGATGTGGGATGGAGTGACCATCCCGGCCGTATTTATTAAAACAAAAGATTAAAACATTAAACGTTTTCATGTTATGTACAATTTCATTATCACATTACGATGTTTGGCTAACCTTAACATAATCTCTAATACAGAGGTTCTCCTAGCCGAACTAGCATCCTACAAAACATTCTCTAAGAATACTGAAATTGTACATCCTAACGTTTAAGGGCCAACGGCAAGGTCATAACCGGTGTCAAGATCCCTAACCAGACTTACCCCTCCCACTTAGGAGGGGCGATGGCACAGGGGCTTACCACAAGTGCAACTACTAACAATTTCCCTTGACTTGACGGGGGCACTTAAGACTCGACGCCATTTAAAGGTCGTTCGAACACTTGTGTGTGGTATCTAGAAGGTATCGTTGACCTCTCCCCACCCCACACAACTTACCGCATCTGCCGTCGCAGATGACACTAGCCCCGGGAAATTCCCCAGGAGGGGGCTGTAACCCCTCCTACAAAGGAAGGGGCCTTGACCGCCTTTCCTTTACTTCCGGCGACCCGCCCTTAGACGGGACCGCCTCCCCACTGAGGGGCCAATGGCCACCTCTCCCGAGCGCTCCCATCCGTGTTGGGTGACGCCCACTCATAGGGATCTACCAATTAGTGCTCACCGATCATGACCTTACCGCCACAGGTCCGGATAGTTGACCGGCTATCCGGACCCCCCACAAAACTCCTACCTAAAGGTCATGTTCCAAAGATTTTAACCAGGCTAGGAAGTCTCCTATGAGTAACTCATTCCCCGCCCTCGACAAATGCACACCATCCCCCAGATACATACTGTCATCATTAATACAATTATGCGAGATCGAATGCAATGCCTTGGAACGGAACAACCTACTCACTTTGTTATTCAATTTTCTAACCGAATGATTCAAAGCAGGGATCGAGATAGCCCCCCGCCACACTTTTCGTGGGATCATATGAGACCATGCGATTAGGCACCCCGGAACTCTCCTCGCTAACCAACTTACCGTGGAAAGCATAGCCTCCAGGAGAAGTCGTCTACCGGTGGTGACCAAATCATTGCCCCCCAAATGCACTATGACTATGGACGGCGGTGACCTCATCCGCTCTAACAAGCCCTCAAAAAATTCCTGAAACTGGTCAATACAGAGACCGCCCCTTCCGTAGAAGGACACTCTGTACCCGTATTCCTCAGGTACGTGAACCATGTCACCTGCTTTGAATACGTCTGCAGCCCGTCTCACGTATGAGTGGCCCACGACCCAAACCTCCTTCCTCACAGCCGGTGACGTGCGACCGCTGACCTGGTGTTGGGTCGACTGCTCAGTCTGCCCTGCCGCGTAGGCTTGCGCAACTGAAAACAAACAAAAACAAGAGGCGTGAGTACATGATTACAGTTTCACAACATGTGCAATCGCACGTACCTCTTATAACAATTGGAGGACCAGCGCCCCACACGTTTCACTTGTTCTACATTAAGACCTCTGGCTGTAGCTTCAGTGGCAGCCCCTATACGAAAGGAGTGGGTCCCAAATTCGCCCGGGTCCAAGCCCGCTGCAGCAATGGCCATTGCAAGCACCCGTTGAAACTGAAACCTCGTCAGCGGGGTGGCGTCTGCATGCCTCAACAATGTCCCTCCCCATGATGCCACCCTTCGTGCTAGGTAATCTTCTAAGCACTGTACCGGACACATGGATGAGTCGAGGTTCCTGCGGATGATCGTGCAGTCCCCTCTCCCATCTTGGTCAGTCTTGGACCTGAGAAAGGAGACAATCATCGCATCACCCCTGATCTGGACATGCTCCCTGCACAAGCCCCCCGTCACGTCCCGTTTGTTCCTTGCAACCAGCTCACTAACTCTCATAGCCCCGTGAAATGCCAGCGTAAATGCAGTCCGGAACAAACAGGTCTCGAACGGGGACGAGCATGTGTTCGGGAGCGTGACCAGTAACTGGGACAACCTGTCTAGACCTATCGGTCGTCGTACATCTACTCTGCGACCCTCTAGACGTTGCCACCCACGTAGCGCTTTTTGTACCGTGAAAGACGCTGTTGGGTCCAGGATGCCATGGGCCCTGGCAACAAAGGAAATGGCGGCACGATGCCTTTGGGCCGTAGCCACCGATTTCCCAGCCCTACGTAAGGACATCAGAAAAAGTACTACCAACTCCTCCTGACCCCAAAGTCCTCCTCTCTCTGCCCCCAAAAAGGCTAAATAGGCCTGGAACGCCCCTTCATATGCCTTCCTTGTCCTGGGTGCTAGACTCTCTCCCACGAGGTGACGAAGTTCGGGGCACCGAGAGACCAGAGAGCTTCGGGGAAGGGTGCCGGCTCCGGGTCCGCTGAAGGAAGGAAACCCGAGAAAGCCTGCATGTGAAAACGAGACAGTGCATCAGCAGCCTGATTCATCACCCCTGGGACATGTTTTGCTCTGAATACTACGTTCAGTTGCATACACAGTAAGACAATTTCTTTGAGGAGCCTCAAAATCAACTTACAACGGGCTGCCTGACTATTGATGCATTCTACCACGGTCATATTGTCGGACCAGAACACAACAGAATGATCTCTGAACCCTTCTGGCCAGGTTCTCAGGGCCACCAGGATGGGAAATAGTTCGAGGAAAGCGATGTTACTTGTCAGCCCCTTCTCGTGCCACCATAGGGGCCACTTTTGTGCCGACCATTTTGTGCCGAAGATGGCGCCAAAACCTACGCTTCCTGCTGAGTCTGTCCATAGCCCAAGCTCTTCAGAGGAGACGGCTGGCTTGTTCCAGACGACCCGGCCATTGAAGTCCGCCAAGAATGCTAACCAAATCCGCATGTCCTGGCGGACCTCGGCCGATAACCTTGTGCGATGATGACCCTCCTTTAAGCCAACCATCGCTTGGGCAATTGAGCGGGAAAAGGGGCGAGCCATTGGTATCACCCTCAAGGCAAAGTTCAACTTTCCCACTAACTGTTGCAACTGATGCAGTGTAACTTTGGATGCCTTTAAACATACTTGGAGGGCTGCCCTGAATTTCGACACTTTGCTAGCTGGTAAACGGAAGCACCCCTCCCTTGAGTCCAACTCGATCCCCAAAAACTCGAGGCAAGTCGTGGGACCCATAGTTTTACCTGGTGCCAATGGCACGCCAAGATGATCCATTAACACACAGAATTCAGCTAAGGCCCGGGCACATTCGGAAGTACCGGCGGGGCCAAGGAACAGAAAATCGTCAAGGTAGTGCATTACATTTCGGAAACCCGTTTTCTTAGTGAACACCCATTGCAGGAAAGTACTGAATTGCTCAAAGTAAGCACATGATATAGAGCATCCCATTGGCATACACCTATCCATGTAAAATGACCCCTGAAACCCGAATCCCAGAAGACGCTGATCGTCTGGGTGTACCGGAAGCAACCGGAACGCTGACTCGATATCAGATTTCGCCATCAACGTCCCGTGCCCCAGGCGATTCAAGATGGCTACCGCCTCATCAAAAGATGCGTATCGCACCGAACAAACTTCTGGCTCAATTGCGTCGTTCACCGAAAGACCATATGGAGAAGATAGATTATGAATCAAACGAAACTCACCCGGGTCCTTCTTGGGGACCACCCCTAACGGAGAACAAACGAAATCCGGTACCGGGGGCTCACTAAACGGGCCGGCGACCCGTCCCCGGCTAACCTCTTTCTGAATTTTTTCTTGCACTACAGATGCATGTTGTAAAACGGAAAGTTGATTTTTGCACATCCCTACACCCTGAAAGTCCCCTACCGGGATGCGGAAACCATGTGTAAAACCGTTCCGCAGCACCCCGGCAGAAGTGCGATCCGGGTATTCGCTGAGCCAGGGAATCATTGCCAAGGTATCAATCGGGGTTGGTAAAGGCGCCCCTCGGCCTAGCTTAGACCTGTTTGGCGCCTCCCTTACCCCCATTCTCACTCGTTCTGGCTCTGCACGATGACTCAGGATGGGACGACCCACACGTACTACACTCATGTTTGAATTTACACGATCCCGGAGGCCTGGTACACTTCCCCTTGTTAAAATTAAAACAGAAACCCTTTCTCCCTGTATTGCCTGCGGGCCTCGACTGGTCGTCGGTGCTCGTACTTGGTCGAAAGGGCGTCCCCACATTTTGGCGGGAGTAATCAACAACAGTGCTCCCGACCAATGGCATTCTTAACATTCCCGATTCTTTCATCTTATCCCATGTTAAAGAATCGTAACAATCCCAAGTCAAACCCTTGTTATGTTCCTTTTCTTTCCTGAACAAATTGTCATAACAAAACCAATGGTTACCTTGATACGCTGTCGAGTAACCCATAATTCGTGATTGATAAACGGGAAACTCAGGAAGCAACTCGGGCCTACGTTCCCCCAAAATTGATGTGAAAATACCCCATGCATTGCCCCAGTTGCCAATGTTCTCATTTACCTTAAAGGCGGCCATCTTTGCGCGCCAAACACTCGGATGCATTAAGTCCTTCTGACTTTTTACATGTTCCACATCATAATGATCAACAAGCAGGGAAAAAATATTCACGTACTCCCCCGCCCAGATCTTTTCCTTTATAGCTAAAGGCACATGTTGTCCTAATCTCTCTCTACGAGAGGGTGCTGACTCGTCCCTTGCAATCGGCAATGGCCGCTTACCTGCACCGGACGCAGCTTCTGCCGCTTGCGGCTTGTCTATCCCCGCCAACGGCGTAGCCACTCTAGCTGCCTCTTTCTTCTCACGAAGCCCTTGTATCAGCGCCTGTGCTTCGGCAGCCGTGGCGCCATCACTACTATCCCCCAACCATGCTGCTAGCTGTGCTGCCAGCTCGGGGGGCATGTCTTCCTTGGATGTCGGGGTGACGACAACGGGGATTGGATTCCCCTCCATCGGTACTGGGGTCGGCGCCTCGAGCGGGGCAGAGGGAACCGGGACGGCCCCACCGGCTGGAACCTTTCTCGGCCTCTTAGGTCTCCCTCCAGCCGGCGGGGTGCCCGAACCCTCCTCCCCATCTCGCTCCGCCAACCGTTTCTTTATGTCGGACACTTCTTTGCAAAGGGCCCGCACCATCTGATCGGTCGTCATTCTTTTTGCGCCTTTCTTGGGCATCTCTCCGAGGAAGTATCTAGAAGACAAAGAAAAAGATCAAAACGCTCAAAATTGGCTCTTCGTTCCGTCCCGAGCTCACGTGTAGCGAGGAGGTGCAGCTTCGGAGCACAAGAACAAGAGGACGTCTTCTGGTCTTGCGCCTTCTTTTATCCGTCTTCAGGGCGGGCGAAAACCCGCCCCTGCCCGCCCCGGGGGCGTGGCTGGCTGCGTCGGTGTCTAGGCCAGCCCACTCTAGGGCGGGAAAAGGCGCGCCCCGGCTACGCCGCTTCGGGCATACCAGCCGAGACGCGCCTCCCGCCCAAAAATGGCTTCCCGGGGGGATCGAGGCACTCATCCATACGTTCGGGGGGACCGAGTGGTCGCCCCTTTCCATGATTGCAGGTACCCTAAAAAGAGACAGGTATTGTCTGTTTTGTAAATAGGCTGCAATTGCTGCAAGATGTAGGGGTATGGAAGAGCATGCCAAATTAGACCTTTGTAGATGTAAAAGGTAACAAATGATATTTTGGATGGAAGCATCCAGAGCATCAATGTGATTATGTTTGCAATATATTGCAAATCGTTTCCATTTGGCGGCATAACACGCTCTAGTAGTGGGTTTCCTAGCCTCTTTAATTATATTCATGCAGTCTGGTGGTAGGTTAAGGAGCCAGATCGCCAAATTCAGTTGGTTCGGGTCTGGATGTCTGATTTCTCCATGGTTCTGTGTTAACAGCGAGGGTGTGAGCTGTAACTTTTGATGTGGAACCAGAGAGAGATCTAGTAGTGTGGTGAACCACGGCTGGCGTGCCCATGTGGGAGCTACTAGAATGAGCTTGAGAGACTGTTTGAGCTTGCGCACCACTAGTGGAATGAGGGGGAGAGGCAGAAAAGCGTACGCAAATCTGCCTGACCAGTTCATCCATATTGCATTGCCCTCTGACCGTGGGTGTGGGAACCTGGCGGCGAAGGTTGGGCATTTTGCATTTTCGTGGGTGGCAAACAGGTCTATGTGTGGGTGCCCCCACTGTTGAAAGAATGGTTGAAGAACTTGTGGATGTAGTTCCCATTCGTGAATCTGTTGTGACTGCCGACTTAACAGATCCGCTATCTGATTGTGAACCCCTGGAAGGTGTTCCGCTAACAGATATATGTTTTGAGGAATGGCCCATCTCCAAATATTCTGTGCGAGCTGGGGACAGTTGCAGAGTGTGTGTCCCCCCTTGTTTTTGTATATAGTACATTGCTGTCATATTTTCCGTCCGGATTAAGACAGCTTTGTTCTGTACTTGAAGTTGAAAAGTTTTGAGTGCTAAGAATATCGCTAGCAACTCTAGATGGTTGATATGTAACAGCAATTGTTGGCTATTCCATCGACCTTGAGTAGTGTGGTGTAAGAGATGGGCTCCCCATCCTGTGAGGGATGCGTCTGTTGTGAGCACTATTTGTGGACCAGGCTCGAGGAACGGCCGTCCTCTTGTCAAGTTTTTGGTGTTCCACCATTGCAGAGAGCGATGCGTACGGCTGTCTACCAACATCAGGTCTGTGAGCTGACCTTGAGCCTAATTCCACTGTTGTGCCAGACATTCTTGTAATGGACGCATTTGCAGTCTTGCATGTGGCACTATGAAGATGCAAGATGCCATCATTCCTATTAATCTCATGAACACTCCTGCTTGGAGAGACTGTTGGTGTTGAAAAGTTGAGACTAAGGCTTGAATGCTCTGTATCCTGGCTGGACTGGGATACGCTAGAGCTGTAGATGTGTTTATGGTAGTTCCTAGATACTGATGCACGTGCGAAGGTTCTAGGTGCGACTTTGTGTAGTTGATCGTAAACCCTAAGTCGTGCAACAGTTGAATTGTCTGCGGAGTGTGTTGTACACATTGGTGGAATGATTTGGCTTTTATGAGCCAATCGTCCAGGTAAGGGAAGACGTGCATCTGTTGTCTTCTGAGATGTGCTGCTACTACTGCTAAGAACTTTGTGAACACCGTGGAGCTGTTGTGACACCAAATGGAAGGACTTTGAACTGATAGTGCTGTCATTGGATTACAAACCGTAGGTACTTCCTGTGAGCAGGATGTATTGGGATGTGAAAATAGGCGCCCTTCAGGTCTAGCGTTGAAAGGAAATCGCCTTGTTGCAATAGTGGGAGCACTTGTTGCAGAGTGATCATATGAAAATGATCTGATTGTATGTAATGGTTGAGGGGCCTGAGGTCGAGAATTGGTCTCAGTGTCCCGTCCTTTTTGGTAATTAGAAAATACAGCTAGTAAACCCCCGTCCCCTGTTCCTCTAATGGGACTAGTTGAATAGCATCTTTTTGTAGAAGTGCTAGGACTTCCTGTTGAAGCAGAGTCAGGTGATCTGTAGACATAGGATGCTGCCTGGGTGGTATGTGTGGGGGGGGTTGCTGTAAGTTCTAGGCAGTAGCCATGTTGGATAATCTGTCTCATCCACCTGTCCGTCGTAATGGAGTTCCAGACAGGCAGGAACTGTGCTAATCTGCCCCCCACAGGAGTGGAATGCTGTTGGGGGAGCAGAGGGAAGTCACTGTTTAGTTGTGGAGGAGGAGTGATTGTTGTTGTTACCGCGACCTCTTCCCTTGTTATTATTGCCTCTGTATCCTCCTCTAAAATAGCCTTTGTTAGAGGATGTTTGTGTTTGAGTCTTGAAAGATGTTGTTGTGTCTGCTCGAGTTTGCTTGGAGCCTCCTCTATAAAAGGAGAGACGAAAAGAGCCTCTAGTCTGTGTAGACTGTAGAGCTCCCATTAACTTTGCCGTGTCCGTGTCTTTTTTCATTTTCTCCAGTGTAGTGTCTACCTCTGGGCCAAATAACTGGTTTTGGTTAAAAGGCTGGTTCAAATTGTGGTTTGCACCTCTTGTTTGAACCCGGAAATGCGCAGACATGCATGTCTTCTAAGTATTATGCTAGTATTTACAGCTTCAGCAGCTGTGTCTGCGAAATCTAGTGCACATTTTATTGATGCATTTGAAATTAATTTGCCTTCTTGAACGAGCTCAGTTGCCTCATCTTTATATTGATCTGGAAGGTGCTGTAGTAGTGTCTCTAATTGGCCGTAATGAGTCCTGTCATAACGTGAGAGAAGGGCTTGTGTATTCGCAATGCGCCATATATTTGTAGCCTGTGCAGCTATCCTTTTACCTGATGCATCAATAACTTTGGATTCCTTGTCAGGTGGGGGTGTTTCACCAGAAGTCTGAATTCGCTCTTTCTTGCATTGGACACCACTAAAGAGTCTACAGGGGGATGTCCATTAATATAGGTTGGAACAGAGGGTGCAGGTCTATATTTCTTTTCTATTCTTGGATTCAGTACCCTAGCGCGTACAGGATCTTTGAACATTTCTGGAGCGTGCTTAATGACTCCTTTGATCATGGGAAGAATTTGAGTAGATCTGTGTGATGGCTCAAAGTATCTAACAGAAAATCCTCCTCAATGTCATCAGAATGCATTGTAACATTGTGGTAGATAGCAGCTCTGTGTAAGAGGCGATTAAAGCCAATACTGTCCTCTGGAGGAGAAGGCTTTGATGGGTATAGATGTGGATCAGGGACATCAGGTGCATTATGTGGTGGAAAAGTGTAGACATCCTCATCTAAAGGATATGTATTTGGTCAACATGTGGATCCTCCCCACCACCTAAGTCACACTCCTCATCCGTTTGTGGTGAATGTGAGGATGCAGGAGAGGGTACAGGAGAGATTTGAGGTGAAATGTAAGGAGGGATAGGAGAGGAAAAAGATTCAGGAGAGGGAGGGTGCATAGGGGAAGTTGCACAGTCCTCCTTCTTGGCAGGAACCACAGGTGTAGGTGGTGTTTCTGCTGGTCTCTTTTTATGAGGTATAGCACCTACATGTCCAGTCTTTGGGTTTATGTAGATCCTCTTTTGTTTAGGATCAGGTCTGAACAATTCTTCCTCTTCTTCCTCCACAACCACCTTCGGCGTTGATTTTTTCGGTTCCGACAGAGGTTGTTTTTGTGGTTTTGCCTTGGGAGGTGTTACAGCGTCCTGTGGCAAAGTTCTTGGTGCCAAAGGTGTTGCTTTCGGCTTGGCAGGCATGTCCGAGGGCTTAGGAACCTCAGAGTCAGGCTTTGCGGGTGTTGTCACCGGAGCAGGAGTCTTCGGAGTGGAAGGTGGCCTCGCCGGCTTTGAGGCGTCGGCCGCTGACTTTCCATCGATAGCTTTGGAAGTCGACGGCTTCGGAGCCGGAGCTTCTTTCGGTACCACTTTAGTCTGCGGCGCCGAAGGATCTTTTGATTTCGGTGCGGAAGGGTCTTTCGCTTTTGGCGCCGAAGAATCTTTTGGTGCCGAAGAGTCTTTTGGCTTCAGTGCCGAAGGATCTTTGGTCTTTGTGCCGATGTAGGTGGTGGAATCGGCACATGTGGTTTGCTCGGTGCCAAAGCACCTGAAGGCGTAGTTGTCTTCCTCAGAGCCGAGCTCGAATTCTGGGCTTTAGGAGGGAGCACCTGGTCTCGACTGGGCCCCTTGGGCGGAGTGCTGACCATCTCCTTTGGCTTGGGCAGTGTATGCGGTGCAGGGGCAGAGGTACTCACAGGTTGACTTGATGGAATCGAGTCGTCCGAGTCCTCTGCCTCTGATATGATCTGGAGATCCGGCGAATCTTCTTCTGGAACGAGCGGAACCTCGTCATCGAAGATATTCTCCGGTGCTGGGGCTGATCTCCTCATCTCGGGTCGACGGGCCCTCCGATCCCGGATGGTCTTCTTTGATCGGAAGGACGCACAAGCTGTGCAGGTCGACTCGTTGTGATCCGGCGATAGACAGAGGTTGCAAACCTCGTGATGATCACTATGCTGGAATTTTGCCTAGCATTTCGGGCAATTCTTGAACGGAGTTCTTTCCATGTGGTGTAGGCCGCACGTCGTAGATAGGCCCAGCGGCCCGCGTCGATGAACCGGAATCGAGGTGATGGCGTCGAAAGTTGTATGGTCAACGTCGATATTGTTTGTAGGAAGTTTTTTTTTTTTTTTTTCACAACCAGTTTATTGATGAAGATGAGCATATGAAATATAGTGGCAGCCCACAATCAGGACTACACCACCAAACATTATGATACAATCACAGCAGTTAACCAAGTGTCCAAGCAAGAAGATGATGCAATTAAGGATATCAGAAAACAGTTACCCCACCTTCACCTTATACTGCTACCTACCTACCCAACTCCCCGATCCCACCCTGGAACCCACCCGAACCCCATGCATGTGTGTACTAACCGTAACGATGTAAGATTATGACGTGGGTAATGTGTGTGGACATGGGCTTTGCCAGCCAGTACGGGGCTAAAGGTCCTCTTCTTGCTCCACTGGAGGGTCCAGTGTCAGACCTCTATAGTCTGCCCACCTCTTCCAAATCTTAAAGTGTTTGCGGGGGCATCCTCGCGCCTCAAATATAGGTCTCTCCAGGCCCATACAGAAGTCCATACCAGCCTTCCATGCAGTCAGGGGGGGGGGGCTCACATTCTTCCACGCTCGGGCCAGGTCCCTTTTAGCCACCACCAGCCCCAGTAGGAGCAGGTGCCGCTTATAAATATTGCCACCAACCCCTTCCAGGATGTGCAACAGACCCAGACGGTGAGTACGGGGGAGGGTCCAGCCCAACACCTCAGACAGACAGCCCCAAACACCCCTCCAGAAGCCAACCAGCCTAGAGCACGACCACATTGTATGAAGTAGCGTACCCACCTCAGCCCCACACCGCAGACATTCCGGGGACCCAATCAGGCCCGCCTTCCACAGACGCTCTCGGGTATAGTATGCCCTATGGAGAATCTTGAATTGGATGAGTCGGAATCGCATTGCGATAGCCGCCCCCCTCGGGGATTCCAAGGCCTCTCGCCAGTCGTCCTCGTCCAAGGGGCCGAGATCAACTTCCCAAGTCGCCTTCAGTGAGAGAAGAGTAGGGGAGCAGTGGGTGACCATGGTTTGATAAATGCGCGATACTTTTTTGTCCCCAAGATCTCCCATGAAGACCTTCGCCTCGATCGGGCTAAAGTCAGGGAGTGAGTCAAGGTTGGCAATGCTGGGCGTCAGTGCATGTCGGAACTGTAGGTACCGGAAAAATTGAGATTGGGGCATATCAAATTCGGCACTGAGGGTCTGAAAGGATTTGAGCGACGTACCAGACATCACTTGACCTAACTGCGAGATACCTATCGCATCCCAGCCATCGAAGCCTGGCAATTTAGAGAGTTCAGGTAGCATGCCGTTCCGCCATAAAGGTGTTTCAGCGGTTAGTCGGCCCCACCAGCCCACGCGGCGCAAGGCCTGTCGCCATATAGCAAACACGAGTCTGGTAACCCTTGGCAGTGAGTTACGCAGTCGGGGTGAGTATAGGATGGTATGGAGCGAGTTATCGCCCATCAAAGCATGCTCTAGGGCATAGGCCGGGTCCCCACCGTCACAGTACCACCATTCGTTCAGAATGAGGAGGTGAGCGGCCTGGTAGTACGACTGCAGATCCGAGGTGGCCAGGCCTCCACAGTAGGTGGACAGAAAGCATGTGCGCAATGCCACCCGGGCAGGGCCTCCCGCCCAGAGAAAGCGGCCCAGCACTGAGTTAACCTGTTTAAACCACCGAGGTGGAATAGGATACGGATGGTTTTGCAACTGGTAGAGTAGGCGCGGGAGCGCAACCATCTTGAAAATGGCAGATCGGCCAAAGATTGTCAGGGGCATTCGAGACCAAGTTTTGACGTCCGACTGAACTCGTTCCCAGACGGGCTGCAGGTTACGGTCCCAGGCAGTGTCAGCCGAGTCCGAGAGAAACACTCCGAGGTATTTCAGCCCAGTCGTGGCCATCCGCAATCCTGAGGCCCAAGGGTCTGTCACCGGGTCTCCTGATAGCACCCACAGGGTGGACTTGTGGAGGTTGAGATACAAGCCCGAGGCCTCTCCAAACTGGTGCATGATCTCCAAGACACGTGGGCCCGAGCGTTGCAAATCAGTGAGGAAAAAGAGGACATCATCCGCGTATAGCGCGATCTTGTCCGACAGGGTAGTATTCCATACAAAGCCCCGTATCTGCGCATCCTGGCGCACTCTCGCCGCCAAGGGCTCCATGGCCAGTGCAAAAAGATAGGGGGAGAGCGGGCAGCCCTGCCTGGTCCCTCGGCCTATGCGGAATGTCTCTGACACCGCCCCGGCGACCCGCACCGAGGCTGTAACATCAGTGTAGAGGAGCTTTATATAGGATAGGAAGACCGGGCCTAAGTTGAGCCAAGATAGCAAGGTAAATAGGTATGACCAGCCAACCGAGTCGAAGGCCTTGTTGATATCGGCCAGCAACAACGCCGCCTGGTCCCCCAGGGCTCCAACAGCGTCGATCGCCGCCTGCGCACGCCTGATATTGTGTCGCGTCGCCCTTCGGGGCATAAAGCCTGCCTGGTCCGAATGGACTAAGGCAGTAATGTGTGGAGCCAAACGGTTCGCTAGGGCCTTGGCCAGTATCTTAGCCTCAGTATTAATTAAGGAGATGGGCCTGTAGGAATCATGGCTATCTGGGGGCCTGCCAGGCTTCTGAAAGACCACTATTTCTGCATGGCGCCAGTCTGGTGGCAGCAGACCCCGGGTACGGGCCGCTTCCAGCGCTCGGCGGTAGTGCGATCCCAGCTGCACATGGAATTTTTTAAAAAACTCACATGGGTAGCCGTTTGGTCCAGGGGCCTTACCGGCGTTGAGTTGCCCCAACGCGTCTCCCAGTTCTTCCGCCGTGAGGGGTGCATCCAGGGCCTCCCTGGTCTCGTCCGACACCGGCACCGGTGGGAACTCCTCGAAGAAGCGGGCTAAGTCGCCCTCAGGCAATTGGTCACGTGGGGCATACTGGTCTGTAAAGTACGTGGCGAAGCTTGCCGCCAATTCGTTTGGGTCGGTTAGAACGTCTCCGTTGTCGTTCGTGAGACCCGGTAGTACGAGGGGCTGGAAATTGTGTTGGCACAATCTATGGAGCATGGAACACGACTTGTCCCCCCATTGATACACCCTACTTCTGGTGGCGAGCCACGCCTGTTTGGCTTCGTCTAGCAATAGGGACGCATATGATTGCTGTGCCTGCAGGAGCAGCCGCAGATCCACCCCATCACCACCGGTACTGTGTTCTTGTTCGAGGGTCGCTACTCGGGCAGCTGCCTCCGCAGTTTGTTCTCGTCGCTGTCGACGGGCCGCCGAGCACCATGCAATATCGACTCCCCGTATAGTAGGTTTCATAGCCTCCCACACCACACCTACATCGGCACCCTCCACTAGGTTCTCCCGCCAATAATGGTCAATAGTCTCTCGTAAGTGCTTAGCGTACGCCGGTTTAAGGAGATGCCACGAGGACATCCTCCATCTAAACGGCTGCCGTTTCTGAAGGAGATCTATTTTAACCGAAACCGGGGAGTGGTCGGACAGGCCCCTTGGCAAGATGTCAGCGCCCTTCACCCTACACAAATATTCTCCAGGTAGAAACATATAGTCCAACCGCGAGAACGAGCCATGTACTGCCGAGACATACGTATAGTCTCGGGTTACAGGGTGCATATGTCGCCAAGCATCCACCCAGCCTAGCCCCTCACTCATGGCATGCAATCTGGTGGGCGGAAGGGAGGGGGGGGTGGTGCCAGTCACCTCCTGACGTCTCCGGCGATCCACACTCACGTCCATCACGTCATTCCAATCACCCCCAATCACTGCCAGTGATCCAGAGACATCCTCCCACACCGCAAACAGCCGCTCTGCCAGGGCCCACTGCAGGGGAGGGGGGGCGTATACACTTCCAAACACCACCGGCTCCGTGCCCACCATGCCCTTAACAAACAGGTAGCGACCCTGAGGATCCACCCACTGCTTCTCGTGCACATACGCCACCCTGCGGTGTATCAGTATAGCCACCCCCCTGGATCCTCTGGAGAACCCCGCGTGGAAGACCTGCTGATATCCAAATCTCTGTAGGCCCAGTGCCTTAGTGCCCATCATGTGAGTTTCTTGAAGTAGTAATACATCTGCCGCTTCCCTTTTCCCCCATCGCAACACCGCCCCCCGTTTAATCTTGTCTAACAATCCTCTGACATTCCACGTAACCACCCGCATAAAGTCTACAGGGAGTCGGTCGATCGATTCAGCCATAGTCAATCGGAGTCCACCATAAAAGCCCCCCAGGCCCGCACCACCCGCCACACACCACACAAAGCATCATTTTGGTACACACATGCATTACGCTAACTACCCCAAGAAAAACTATCAACCCCTTCGTCCCATGATCTGCAACAGTTCCCTCCCCCAACTCAGCAGTCGCAACCCCGACCGCCCGTATCCCGCCTCCCCCCACCCTATACCTCAATGAACCATGAAGTACCTGTCGCGGCATGGGTAGTCTCGAGCCCAAAACCGAGGGCCCGGGCCCACCCATACCAATGGATCCCAACATCCCAAGCAGAAAAACCATAAACACACCCCCCTCCCCTTGACATCCCACTCACAACTAGGGGAGTGGTAGCCCTTATATCGTAGTCCCCAAGTCCCAAACCCCACCAAGAGCTCTCCCCCCAATCAGGAGAGCAAAACAGTACTATCTCAGAGCTGCACAGTGATCAGTAGTGCACAGGTCACAAGCGACTCAGCGCACCCAGCCCGGAGTCACAGCATTACTAGCAATAAATTGGAGCCGAGGCTCCGGAGACTTCAGTGATCTGTTCCCGACTGCTCCGAGTCTTCTGGTCTGCCAGCGTCCAGTGAGCCATCCACCGAGGCCGCACGCCTGCGTGATTTAGAGCGTTTGGACCGCCCATTCTTTGTCGTTTGGTCCCTCTGCGCCCGCGGTGAACCCTCAGGGGTGCCTGGATGAAGTCCTGGCTGAGGATTCGGTCTGACCCGTACTGTTTCATCCGTCCACTTGAAAAGGTCCTCTGGGGTATCAAAAAACAATGTCCGTGACTGGAATATCACCCTCAGGCGCGCCGGGTACAGCAGGGAGTATTGTAGCTTAAGACCTCTCAGCTTAGCCTTAGCCGCCACAAAAGAATGGCGCTGTTGCTGCACAAGTCTAGTGTAATCAGGGAAAATCATGATCTTTTGATTTTCAAACAGGAGGGTTTCCTTGGATCTGGCTTCCCTCAGTATAGCGTCCCTGTCGTGGTAATTTAACAGCCTAGCGATCACTGCCCTAGGCCGCTCGCCCTCAGGCGGCCTTTGTGTCAGGGCGCGGTGTGCTCTTTCGATAACAAAACAGGCAGATAGCGACCCCGGGGGCATCCATGACTCCAGCCACTGTGTGAGAAACTGCTCCATATTGCCTTTGGCACAGCTCTCTGGAAATCCAAGAAAACGGAGGTTGTTACGCCGTGCCCGCCCTTCAGCATCCTCCACCCGGAGCGCTGTGGTCCGCTGCGCGTCCTCCATCGCCGCCATTCTCTTCTTCAGGGCACCTACATCCTCTTCCACCACTGACACCCTGGACTCGGCTTCCGTGATTCGTGCCACTGCGTTCCTAAGATCCTGGCGCAACAGGGTTACGTCTGCGCCAACTGCCCCTATCTTTGCGTCCAGCATGTCTCGCGACTGGGTTATAGCCGCCATAAGGGCTGCATTGTCCGGCCCTCCTCCTGATGGACCACCCCCCGATGATCCAGGGCCCCCACCGGGGCCAGTAAATTTGTCGATGGTCACCTGCTTGGTGGATCCACCACCTCCCCTGGTCATGATCGCCCGGGTGGATGAGGGCCACTAGGGTCGCCGGTCCACAGTCAGGGAGACCCGAAAGAAGCCTCTTCGGTAAGGTCTAGTGGCAGTTGAGAATTAGGGGGGGGGGCAGGCTTCAGCCACTTCCCCCAGGAACAGCCCCCCCAGCCGCCGCTGACCAGGGCCCCCCCGTGGCCCACGTTGCCTTTCAGGAGGTGCGAGGACTCCCAGCGTCCTGCACTGCTATGCCAATAATGTCACTGAATAGTGGGCCCGGGGGGTGGGGGGGGGGGGGCCGGGGAGGGCCACTACTTACAGTTGCTGCTCGCCGGGCCGGTCGCCCTACGTCTGTCTGCCTCCTACCAGGGTCTCCAGGGGATGCCAGTCACTCCTCCAGGCCGCCGGCCCCGGCCCGACACGAGGCCGCGAAAATCGAGGTCCCGGCTGCGCCAGGTCACCAGGCCGCCTCCGCTGCCACAGTCCACTCGTGGCGCCTGTGCCTCTCTCCGGCCCAGCCTGGCCCCAGGTGAAGGATCGCCAGTAGTGTCGCGGCCTCAGGGACAGCCAACACCGCGGCCGCTCCCGGGCCAGGCAGCGCACCCTGCCGCTTCGCCAAAATCGAGGCCCCGGCTGCTCCGCGACCACCAGGCCGCACCTCGCCCCTCTCTGCTCGGTTCTGTCCGGGGGCACGAGATCACCCCCGAGCCCACCGGATGACACCCGGCGCCTGTAGGAACATCCGTCGCGGTCCGGTAGTGGGTTTGTGGGTTTGGGGACAGGATAATTCGTCGGATAATCGGCGGGCCGGCGGGAGCTCTAGCAAGCTGCGACCGCCATCTCTGCTTGCGTAGCCACGCCCCCCCTTGTAGGAAGTTTTTGCGCTTCAAACTTGTTGGAAAAGTTTTCCCAGCCGGAGCGGAGAAACTTTTATCCGAACCCAGTGGCAGAAAAAAAACAATCTAAGGATGGAGTAGATGCCCATGCGCAGTATTGTCCAAGGGAGGAGTCACCTATACCGGGACTACAAAGACTACTCCAAGATGACAACAACCTGCAATCACCGAGCCCAACACCAGGTGGCGATCTAATGCATAGTGTACGATCAGCAGCTCATATGCCTCGAACATTATGTTTCCATTTGTACACATGTGAATACTGTCTGGGCAAAGATTTCACTTCATTATTACCAGTTTACCCCCGGAATATACCAACGGGCAACAGAAAGGTGCCTAATCACCTTTTGCGAAGGTCTATCCACTGCGTGGCAACATGTCACTACATTTTTAATACCTTTTAATCCGTTTGAGCTAGAAACATATTTTTTTGTTAACATTCACAGATTATGCAGCAGATGATTGATTAAGTGAGGAATGCGGCAAAATCCCTAACTATGCAGAAAATGACGCAGAATTGCATAATTTCAGTGGTCCTACCAGAAAATCACAACGCTGAATCCTAGTTGACGCAGTGGGAAATAGTGGCATGTGTATATATAGTGCTAAAAAAACAAAGCCTGTGACAGAAAACACTGAAAATAGTATGTAAGTCATCATTTTTATCTATATATTTTAGTAAAAAATAATCAGACTACATCTGGAAACATTTCGATGAGAGTTTGGTAAAAAGATGCACTCAAGAACTCAACTGGTGACACCCTCACAGTGCAAACAAAATAAGATGAAGTACGAAGCGCTGAAACTTTTCAGACACTCGGCCCCAGTCACATTAGATCTGGGTTGAATCCATCATTGTTCTTTTGCTCACTTTGTCATCCTGGTTCAGATCCATTATACACAAATCAGTGTTGACCCTGTTCCGCATGGGAACAGTCCAGCCCGAACTGCCAAGCCAGGTCTTCCCCGGACCGGAAACAAGCATCTTGGGACCGGTTTCGGGGTAACACCCCTCATTAGCCAGGATAGCATGAATCCAGTGGCAAAGTGAGCAAGGGACCCACGTCTGGTCTTCCCCTGCCAATTTAGGGCAAACAAAGCAAAGACAATAAGTTGATGGACAGAGCGCTGAAACTTTTCAGACACCCTCACATTACCTCTCAATATTAAGAAACATTGCTAGAGGTACAAGTGGCTTCATTAGTTCAAGCCTATGTTGGCTCCCGATGTTGACTCAACGTCCCCTTGGCAAATCACTTAACTCATGTGCCTAAAAACAAAACAAGTAATCTGACTCTGTGTAATGTAACTGGTGCTCATGTAAAGGAGCGCTGCAATTCCCTTGGGCCGAGTTTCGCGCTGAATAGAACACCCAAAAAACAAATGGTAAAGAGCCTGTTTCAAGACTGTAGTGATTATTAGGCATTGATGGGAGACGGGTGAAAGAGAGGATATATCCTTTTACTCATGGCTGCTGCTATCTATCACTAGTGCCTTAGGTGTAGTTGCATTGGCGCCAGATGTGCAAGGTGAACACAACACACTGATTATGGGGAGCAGAATTTGTTGTCCAATTTCTGTTTTTGTTTGCTGAATTTGCTCTTTGTAGGTTTCAGATTCCATGTGGATTATGAGCTACTGAAAATGTATCCATGAAATTATCTCATAAGTCCCTACCCCCTGCACTCATTCCTGCCACTCCACTCGCTAGTCATTGTCAGAGTTGTGAAGGGGGTCCAACTTTAAAATATTTTGGTTTGGGGGGCCTCAGGGGAAAAAAGTTTGAAGAACTCTGCATTACGGTGAGCATTGCAGCGGCTGCTCCACGAAGCACCGAACAGCCTGTCAGGTGAGCGAAACGGTGAACACGCTGCCACCTAGTGGCAGCTCTCTTGCACTGCACCCGGCCTGAGGAAGAAACAAGGCTGCCCAGAAAAAGACTGAGGCCCTCCGGTGGCCACTTGCCATCACTGTTGAAAGTGAAGAAGCCCGTCGTGGCACACCAGCCAGTCTCTCCCCGCCCCCCATTGAAGGAAGAGCAAGTCAGAAATGGCAGACCGGCCTGCACATGCTGCCTACTTTCTGCCTGAGTGGCAAGTATCATAAGAAAGGGGCAGATCCTGAACTGTGAAGGTCTAGCGCAAAGGCATTAATCTGTTCTGCAGCTACATTCCTCCACGATTGGAGGTGCTCACCCCCACCCAGGGCGCCAGGAAGCCGAAAGCTTCCCCAGCCTAAAGAAGTGTCAAGTACCTAAGTGGAGACCAGCTAACAATAGAACCAAAGGCAGCCAAGCCCCAAACAGGCCACAGTAAAGCACAAGTGAGACCCTTCAGGGAGACACCAGAGGACCAAAAGCTGCCCAGACAGGGAAAGAACTGCCAAGGTTAAGAGCTACCAAGCACCAAGATAAACCCAAGCAGGAAAGCCAAAAGTTACCAGCCCACAAAGGGCGCAAGAAAGATGAGTGCTGAACGTGCCACCACTGCACACGAGAAGAGCACGCCACCCACCCCAGTGGTGAATAGCCACCAGTGCAACCCAGGAGAGTACGCCCAAGAAGAGGGCGAAGTACACGAGGTGCGAGACGCATGCACCCAGGAACCTGACAACATGGACAAGCGCCCAGAAGAGAGAGACACCTCAATAGAGAAGCACTGCTGAAGACAGAAGGGAGATCCTCTACATCTCCATCATGCCAGCAATACCCAGCAGTGGGCAGAAGACAGCACAGAGTGTCCCCCCTCGCACTGCCTCAGGACTGTGTCACCAATGACCCAAGACAGGCAAGAGAGGAGTCGCACACTCCATGTGGCAGGCCGCCACAGCAACAGGCGCTCCGACAGTATGGCGACACGTGACCAGATGTCACAGTGCACAGCGACAAAAAAGCCCGTCACGCAACGTGACCACTCCGGACAAGCACACCGGAAGAAAGGAAGAAGCAGCCACCACGACTGCGCAGCCTCAAGGTGCAAGCACAGCACCCTTGAGCGAAGTAAAGAGGGACACCGTGAAATCCCGGAGGAGGGGATAGTGCCATTGGAAGTCCCTAAGAGGTACATGCAAGTCCTACTGACAGGACAGGCCAGGCCTGCATCAGGTCCGCAAAAGAAAAGTAAAGACCATCACAAGAGCGACGCGACCAGTGAGATGTCTATGAGGAGCAAACATGAGACAGGTGGCAGGATGCCACATCCACGTTAAAGCCTGGTCGGAAGAAGAAGAGCGTGGCACAACGCCAATCCGCAAAGGAGGAAAGAACAGTGGCATGACACCACAGGGCAGACATCCACAACAGGCGCGCAAGATGGAACGGAGAAGAGCAACTGGACCAAGGGCTCGCGCCAGCACTGAGGAAGGTGTTCATCCACACAAGCCAGCCACCGGGGTGCAGAGACGTCACTGGAGACAGCTCCGCGGGAGGACCTACCTTAAGCCACTAGCAAGCGCGATCTGCGTCCTGGCCCCACGCTTTGCGCCGAAACACCACAGCCGTGGGAAAATATCCCCTCCATTCTGCCCCCGACTTGATTCCGGGCCACTGTCTGTGAAGCACCAGGACTGCTGTGAAGACCCATTAAATGCTCGGGGTAGGCAGGGCCTGCACTCACAAGTCTCCACAACAAGTGTTCCCGACCGCGATCCCGGGAGACCAGCACCACGACCAAATGGCGTCAAGAGTCGTGGACAAAGAGGACGCCAGGTGGGCGGAGGATGCACTTATACCTTGTCCTTGCCCCTGCCCCTTCCTAGCCGAAAATGACGTGGGGGCCCCTCGGGGGGTCTCCCAACACTGGCCTGTCTTGTGTGCCTATAGTGGCACTAAGGCGGCCCCCCCTCTTAGGGGGTCCCCTTCGTGGACCACGGGCAGCCCACAGTCACTTCACTTCAAAGATTAGTGGCACTCACTCAAGTGCGGGAGTAGGAAATTCAGGGCTAAGAGGAAGTACGACCACGCATTAGGAGTCCTCTATCATGTAAAGTGCGGTTGAACTGTTCTCCAATTGCCACGGTGTGCAAAGCACAAGGAGAACGTTTCACAAAGGGAATCTGCTATTCTTCGGTCAGAGGAAAACAGAGCGACGAGCACCCCGGCTTCCACAAGGGCACACACATTACGCTGATGAAAAAAGAACTTACCTGGAACGACCCCCGGCAGCCAGCTCTCCTCTGTCCGCTTCCTTCTTTCTGTCTCCAGTTCCAGTGGCAGCAGGAAGCAGCTGGGCACACAGGCTCCCCCATAGCCAACCACAACGCTGGGTCAGCACTCATAGGACAGGGAGCCTGGGCATGTTCCTCACCAGGCTGTGTGATGCAGCCAGGTGGGGAACATGTAAAGTGCGCATGAACTGTTTGGTCGGCCCAAGGGGGCACACTTAGAGAGTACAAACCACTCCTCCGCTGCTCTGGCCAGTCCCTCCCCGCCACTGACTCCAATAGGAAAAATAAAATGATAATAACAATACATTATTATAATTTTATTTTTTCTTTTGAGCAGTGGGCGACGCTCCTCCGCTAAGGGCAGCAGTCACTGGGAAGCAGAAGGATGTGTTCTGTTATTCTCCCTCAGCTGCTGCCTACACTGCACATAAACTGTCCTGGTGCTGCCGGCCTACGTCCATCACAGCTTCTGAGGGAAGGCAGCAGGCAGCCCGCAGCCCTGAGCCTGCACCCAGGAGGAGGTCACTAAGCTATCACTACTCACCTGTAATTAATATATACACGGTTTCCTTACTGAGTTTAGTGAAAATTACATTATACGGAGCTGTGTTGCATAATGACAGCAGGTTCTTTCCAGCTCAGCACCTGATAACATAGAGAGTACCTCTGAACACTGCTCTCTTACCTGACGTTAGTCACAGTAACTTCCAGTATACACAGCTCATTTTTCCAGTGCACATCTTCTATACCAGACAGCAGTGGGTACCATTGCTGTTCCTTTACCTGGTGACAGGGAATGACATGGAAACAAACTTTATCTGGTGACAGTGACATTATACAGAGTCCTCTCACCTGCTGCTGCTGACAGTCTCTGTGGCTCTCATTCCTGTCCTCTCACCGGCCGGATCCGCAGTGCCCCCGCATTCCCTCTATCTTTGGTTCCTGTACTGAAGAAGGGCCGCAGGACGGGGGAGAAAGAGGCCCCGGAGAAGGTGAAGAGCAGAGACCGGTCATCCACATTGTACAGCGAGAGCCTGCGCGCCTCGTAGTCCAGGAAGAGACCCACAGCTCTGGGGGGGACACGGGGGTACAGGAGGATGTAGGGGGAGGTGAGAGCTAAATATTTACGATCTCTGAACCGCACTGTCCAGTAGCCATTCTCAGTTGATAGTATGATCTTTCCCTTCCTGCTCGCAGCCTCGTCACACACCCCCAGGTCCCAGTCCGTCTTGTCCCCCACCTCTACCTCCCAGTAATGCCTCCCAGAGCTCAGCCTCTCTCTCCCCAGGACAGCAAAACAAGGATTGAATCTCTGGGGCGTGTCGGGCAGATCCTGTGCTCTGTCTCCATGCCTCACGCTCCTTCCCTCCTCGGACAGAATGAGGTCCCGACAAACAGTGTCACGGTCGAGGGTCACCGCAGCTGCATGACAGAGAGAAGCAGAGAACAGAGCTCATCAAACTACATCCACAGCAGGAACTACAACTCACCCAACCACAGAGCACTCCCAAGCAGCCAATCAGAATCCCAACAGCACAACGCTTTAACAGCATTGAATCCATTCACATTTCTAACACACACTGCAAAGCCAAGAGGTTACCCCTATGCAAATTCTATTGAATTTAACAGTGGTTTTCTTTACATGTCACATATGCTGTGATAACCAGGTTTAAAATATTACAAAAACACTAGGACTATGCTGACCACATCATAAGAGTTTTAAAAAAACAATTAGTTGTTACAAAAGATTTTGCGGCAAAACCTAAAAAGTGATGTTCACTACTTTGCAATTAAAAAAGGGAGCTGCAGAATAAACAGTTTAAAAGCATGTTTTGTTTCGGAGTGCATCTTTGAGAGCTATTATAAGGGGTTCATCAGTGTAATCAATCTTTGATCTGGTCTGCCATGTGGTGCGTGGGTTCCAGGGGTGGGTAGAGAATATATACTCCAGAAAGGCTTCTGGTCCACCTGGAGTTCTGCTGGACCCAGAGCACTAATACCAGAATGCCAGCCCAAGATTACCGGTCTTTACAGAATGAAGAGTCTGGGTTGCTATAATAAAACAATTGACCCATCTCCTGCTGAGTGATTAACGATCCAGACCCCCAGTATCAAAGGGAGAAAGGTGACACAAGGAGCGTGACACCCAGAACTGATTTGGGCAGGGGTCAGGGACCCCTGAGCACAACAAACTTCAAAGATATTTAGGGGTATAACTATGAGAGCTCAGACCCCTGAAAGTTGGAATAGAAATGGATTTGACACTGAAATGGCTTGGACCCATTGTGTGTTCAAGAGGAACCTCTCTTAAGGAAGGAACAACTGATGAGACTGCTGGGAAGGACCTACCCTTGCTTCATTATCTGGGGCCGGTCTGCAGTATGCGGTTTCAACCAAGGAAGAGGCTGTTGGGACTGGGCTCTGTGCACTGCCCCCCCCCCCCCTGCTTGAAGAAGACTGTGCTTTGTGCTGTGGATTGTTACCCCAAAGGCCCGAGGTGAGCTGGCTCCCTGTTTGGAAACACAGGAACATAAAATTTTCCGGAGAAGCTTCAAGCAACACAGTGGGCACGTGTTGTGGCAGCTTGAGACCCTCGGATGGTGTGCCCTGGGATCTTGGACACACAGAGAAGTGAGACTCCGCGCTGGGAGCGTGCCGATGGCGTACTAGAGGAAATGTTGGAAGCAGGAGTCCCCATCCCGCACCGCTGTCATCAAATGCGAGACCCGGGACTCCCCACTCAATGTTATGCCAAGGACACCGTTTGAGATAGTCCTGCTCACCCCCTTAGTAGCTTGGCAGGAGCAGCCAGGCCCATCTCCAAGGCATGACTGTACAGTATGAGCAACCACACCCACAGTAACCCACTGGTGACACCACAATGGACTCCACACAATTTTGATAAAACGAGTATAAACTTTATATAAAAAGATATACGATCAGACCACACAATACAAAAGGTTGGAAGCCGAAGTCCCCGCCCTGCTGTCATCAAATGCGAGACCCGGGACTCCCCACTCAACGTTAGGCCAAGTAAGGACACCGTTTGAGATAGCCCTTCTCACCCCCTTAGTAGCTTGGCACGAGCAGCTTAGCCTATCTCCAAGGCACGAGTGTACAGTATGTGCAACCACGCTCACAGTAATCCAGTGGTGACGCCACAAATGGACTCCACACGAGTTTGATAAAACAAGTATAAACTTTATACAAAAAGATATACGATCAGACCACACGATACAAAAGCCAACATATAATTAAGGGTAATATTCATTCCAGCTGGCTGGTAGGTTCAAAACCCAACCACGCTTTCCAAATGCTATGCTTGTCGTAATGCGAGAATCACACACGTTGCAATGGACCAGCAGTAGTGCACTGCGTAACAATAAAATTCTGTGCTTGGCAAAGGAGAAATAATACAATGTGTAACAATACACCCCGGTACCGTGCAATGGGAGAAATAATGCAATGCGTACCGCTACAACCATGTACTGTGCAATAAAGGTATAATGCAATGCGTCCCACCCCAATCACGTACTTTGCAATGAAGAAATAAAGCAAGGCACACCGCTACAATCATGTATTTTGCAACGAAGGAATAATACAATGCGGGCCGCTACAATCCTGTACTTTGCAATGGAGAAACAATGCAATGCTTAGCGCTACACTCGAGTACTTCGTTATGCAGAAATAATGTCAGGCGTCATAAGACAGTCCAGCAGTTCGTTAACAGCAATATTGGCAATGTGTATTACGACAATCAACCTCTTTGATAACAGTTGCCTCCCACACGTATCAGCGATGACAAACAGTACAGCTTCTTACTCTGGCCCCAGTACGGCCACTCCTTTTGTCAGTACGGGCCCTAATCTGAGCAGAAGCAAAGGCTCATGTCGCCAGGAGGAATGAGAGGCTGAGAGAGTGTCCCTCCGAGCCTGCACCCCGCCCAGGTAGTTATCCATGTTACCTGGGGGCGCGACCCCACTCCCCTCCTTCAGCGAAATGGGCCTTCCGTGCAGAATTTTCTCAACGGGCCTCAGTGGCTCGGCCTGGCAACTCAGCTCCTCCGGGGCTGCCTGTCCGGGCCGCAACTGTCAGGAAGGTCTCAGGCGGCCACAGGGCACACGTACCCCACACCTCTGAGATTACGTTACTCCGGGTGTACGTTCACCACAGCACCCTCCGGGTCTCCTCTGGAACGAAGCCACACACACAACACTGATGGTACTTCACGTCGACTCCGAGTGCACGTTCACCAGGCACTCCTTCCTGCGGTCTCAGTTGGCACCAAGAAACGCACACCGCGCTGCAGAGACTTACTTTCTTCCGGTGCACACGATGATCAGCCGATCACATCCACAGTCCCAGGTTGCACCAAAGCACGCACACTGCTTCACTGAGACTTACTCCAACTCCGGTGCCCCGATATCCAGGCGCTCTTCACCAACGCCTTCGGCCGCACCACGACACGCTCACTGTGTCCGAGCCTCACTTCTCCTCCGGTGCACTCGACGACCAGGCGTGCTTCACCAGCACCTCCGTGCACCCCGACACGCACCCTGCGCGTCCGAGACTCACTCCGCATTTGATGCACACATTGATCAGGCGCTCCTCACCAACCCCTGCTGTGCACCACAACACGCACCAAGCGTGTCTGAGACTCACCTCACCTTTAATGCATAGATCGACTAGGCGCTCTTCACCAATGACTCCTGTGCACCACTACACGCACCCAGCGCATCCGAGACTCACTTTATCTTCGATGCACACGTCGACTAGGTGCTCTTCACCATACCTCCTGTACACCACAACACGCTCCCAGCGCGTCCGAGTCTCACTTCTCCTCCGTGTGTCCAAGATCACAGGGCACACCTTCGGAGGGTCTCACGCTGCCACAACACGGGCCCACCTCGTCACTTGAAACTTCTCCAGAAACGTTTGTCCCTGTGTTTCCAAACAGGAAGCCAGCTCACCTCGGGCCCTTGAGGTAACAAGACACAGCACAAAGCACAGTCTTCTTCAAGCAGGGTAACTCAGCGCACAAAGCACAGTCCCAACAGCCTCTCCCTTGGTTGAAACACCAAACTGCAGACCAGTCCAAGAACTCGAAACAAGGGTAGATCCTTCCCAGCAGTCTCTTCAGTTGTTGCTTCGTTAGCAGAGGACCACGAAATGGGTCCAAGCCTTTTCAGTCTCAATCCATTTCTATTCCAACGTTCAGGGGTCTGAGCTCTCCTAGTTGAAGTTCGTTGTGCTCAGAGGTCCCTGACCCCTGCCTAAATCAGTTCTGGGTGTCGCTCTCCCATTGTCACATTTCTCCTTTGATACTGGGGGTCAGGGTCCTTAATCACTCAGCAGGAGACGGGTGAATTGTTTTAGAACAGCAACCAAGACCTTTTCACCTCCCAGGCTTCTCCTCCCCCTTCTCACCGGATGCCGGTCGGCCTGGTGCCATCTCACCCTCTCCCTGGGTCAAGACCTCCCCCAGTGTCTCTGACCTCTCAGATCCAGACAGTCAATCCACGTTCAGCAAAGACACACAAAAATGCTTAAGGCACAAAACTCAGCCACTTCCTAAAAGAGAGGTTTTTGAACACAGTGACAAAACCACTTTCATAGAAAGAGGTGTTACGACACTGAGTTCATACATACTAAACTTCACCTCTCCATTTAAACTTTTGGGAAAGTAGGCTAACAAACAATAACCAGCCGCCTCCATTCTGTCCTATGGGCAGTGTGGCCTTTCACCAGTGAAAAACGAAATGGAGTGTTTTTCACTGTCAGGGCACAGCACATACCTCAGCATATGCCCTACCTTTACCTACACTGCAACCTGCCCAGGGCTTAACCAGGACCTACCACGGGGGTGCCCATTGTGTAGGCAAAAGGGAAACTAAGGCTTGACAAGTGGTTGCACATGTCAGGACAACATGCGCGCAGGCCCTACACTGCAGGCCTGGGTTCCCTTCTCCGCGCACCTTTGCATTACTAGCCCTGGCACACACAGTGCACTTCACTAGGGACTTTACTAGTAAGGCAAACATATCAATCATGGCCAACCAAATACCATTACACTTTACACAGGGAACACTTGTACTTTGACACTGATCAGCAGTGGCAAAGTACCCAAAGCATCTAAAAACAAAGGAGGCAGAGGCAAAAAGTCAGGGGTAATCACGCCAAGATATGCCAGGTCCAACAAGCGTGCCCTCCAGCCAAAAAGTGGGGTGTGGGGGGGAACTACCCACCCTCATGGTAGTTCTCATCACTGTGGCGAATAAATATGGACAGACCATCAGAATTGGTGTGTTCTGTTCCGGACAGTTTTCCATAGTGAAGTCCATCCCCTGTAAGGAGATGGACCACCTCAACAGCTTTGGGTTCTCACCCCTCATCTGCATCAACCATCTGAGAGGCCTGTGGTCGGTCCGAACCAAGAAGTGGGTTCCAAACAAGTAGGGCCTCAGCTTCTTCAGCGCCCAGACCACAGCAAAAGCTTCCCTTTCAATTACACTCCACCTCTGCTTCCTGGGAAGTAGCCTTCTGTTAATGAAAGCTAGGGGTTAGTCCAAGCCCTTGTTGTTCAATTGTGAGATTACTGCTCACACCCCATGCTCTGAAGCATCTGTCTGCACTATAAATTCTCTGAAGAAATCTGGCAACCGTAACACTGGTGCGGTGCACATGGCAGTTTTCAGGGCATCAAAGACAGTCTGGCAGGCATCAGTCCAGACAAACTTCTTGGGCTGTTTCTTGGATCTCAGTTCTGTCAAGGGGTCATGAGGGTGCCATACCTCTTCACAAACTATCTGTAATACACAGTGAGCCCTTGAAAGCCCCTCACTCCTGTCTGGGTTTTGGCGGGGTTCCCAAGCCAGAATGGTATCAATCTTTTCCTGTAGGGGCGCCACCTTGCCGCTCCTCACCAGGAGTCCCAAGTACACCACGGAACCCTACCCGGCACCTTCTTGCCTTGATAGTTAGGCCCGCCCTCTGCAAGGCCTTCAACACTTCACAGAGGTTCTACAAATGTTTCTCCCAAATGGAGCTGAACACTGCAATGTTGTCCAGGTAAGCGGCCCTGAATTTCTCCAGCCCACTCAGCACCTGGTTAACCAGTATTTGGAAAGTGGCAGGGGCATTCTTCAACCAAAAAAGGCATAACCTTCAACTGGTAGTGCCCCTCTGGCATTGAGAACGCTGACCCATCCTTCGCCCCCATGGTCAAGGCCATCTGCCAGTACCCAGATGTCAAATCAAATGTACTGAGGTACCGGGCAGCTCCCAGCCGATCCACGAGCTAATCCACTCTGGGGATGGGGTGCGCGCCGGTCTTAGTGACTGCATTGAGCCCACGGTAATCCACACAGACCCGAAGTTCGGGAGTGGTACCCGGCACTGCAGCTTTTGGCACAAGCACCACTGTGCTGGCCCAGGGGCTGCTGGATGGCTCAACCCATAGCGCCAGCATCTTGGAAACCTCCTCTTTGATGCTGGCCCTGACCTTATCAGCTACCCTGTAACATTTTTGTTTTACAGGCAGACTGTCTCCAGTGTCCACATCATGGGCGCACCAATCGGTGACTCCTGGGGTCAGGGAGAACAAGGAGGCGAACTGACCCAATACCAGGCAACAGTCCCTCCGCTCTTCTGGGGTCAGGGTAGGAGAGAGGTACACCCCATCCACTGACCCATCCTTCTCCTTGGCTGACAGGAGGCCAGGAAGAGGTTCACTCTCCTCTTCCGCCCCGTCATCTATAGCCAAGAGCATGGTCACCTCAGACCTCTCAAAGTGTGGTTTGAGGCGGTTCACATGGAGAACCCTCAAAGGATTCCTAGGAGACCGAAAGTCCACCAGGTAGGACACTTCCCTCTTGCACTCCACCACCTCATAAGGCCCAGTCCACTGGGCCTTATGAGGCACAAGTCTCCACTGGTGCCATCACCCACATTTTCTGGCAAAGTTGAACACGACCAGAGTGGCATTCTGGTCGTACCACCATTTCATATTCCTCCTGGCTGGCTTCCAGGTTCGCCTGAGCGAGCTGCCTGAAACACCTAGTTTGGTTCCTGAAGGCCGGTATGTAGCTGTATCATGGGGGGGGGGGGTAGTAGGAGCCTTTTCGTAGCCCTCCTTCACCAAACTCAAGGGTCCTCTGACCGGGTGCCCATACAGGAGCTCAAAGGGACTGAACCCCAACGACTTCTGTGGCACCTGTCTATAGGCAAACAGCAGGCAGGGCAAGAGGACGTCCCACTTACGCCTCATGGGTTCCTCCAGCCCCATAATCATGCCCTTCAAGGTCCGATTAAACCCCTCAACCAGACCATTACCCTGGGAGTGGTAAGGTGTGGTGAACTTATAAGTTACACGGCACTCTTTCCACAGAGATTTCATGTACCTTGATCAGTGGCGTAACGAAACTTGAGGGCCCCCCCCTGCAAAGCACATGGAGGGGGCCCCTCCCCGGCAGCCCGGCCCACCACCTACCACTTTGCCTTACCACCCAGAACTCTAGTATATTTTGATTTGACTTCAGCATGACATGGCCACATTTTCTATCATGTTCACCAGTCCACCGTGTAGTGTACCTCGTCATTGGAGTCACTGCTTTCACAAAACATTATCAGATTCAAAGAGGACTACCAAACTGAAATCAGCAGATGCAAAGCAAAAAAACAGGTTCTCTCGAACTCGGAGTCTATAATGCACACCGAGGGAGGGCCCAGGCCAGCTACCGTTACTTACTCTTTGTCACGTTGATCATTTATTTGTAGTTTCATTTAGTGCCTACCAGACCCATTGTGACCAAGGCAAGCGCTTTATATAAATCCATATTTGTAAACTGCAAACTACTCACCATAACGGGTCTCAAGGCGCTGGGGGCAGTCGTGGAAATGAAGTGAGCTAATGCCCAGAGTCACATGGTGCTGGGCTGAGCTGTTGCTGGAGCCGGCGATCAAACCGTGAACCCTTTGCTCCGAAGGCAGCTGCACCACACCTCTCCAAGTATGTGCAAATATATGTGATGGAATCGGACAAAAGTGTTTCAGACTTGGAATCCTAGGTTTTCAATAGCACAATTCATCCTAGGAGATATTGCTGGAACAATAGGGGTCTCCGTTAAGCATGGGCGGAAAATCCGTTTCGCTCGCGGATTTTGCGGATTTTCGGTAAATTCGCAATCCGCGAGATTTGCGAATCTCCCGCAAAATCCGCAAATCCGCGAGCAGCGGATTTTGCTCGCACTGTTCGCACTGTTCGCGTGAGTTCGCGCCCCGCGAATAAGTGCAAAATTGCAGAAATACGATCTTAGCAAAACTGAAACTACTTACCAGGTTCAAAAGTTCAGGCTCATCATTAGTAGCCATTTCCTGTAGTGCTTCCTGAGGGGCCCCTCCAGAGTTCAGTTGCCAGTTGAAACTATTATGTGACCCTGCTCTGAACCTCAGAATAGTTACACATATGCCACAAAGGTCCTGAATTACAGCTAAGGGAGACAAGCAGGAGCCAGGCTGGAAGTTCAAATCCATTAATCAGCCCCTAATTCATTGTTGTCAGTTGGGGCAGGGCAGGTGTTGTAACTAATTTTGCAACAATGAAAGCACTTAGCAAGTGCAAAAGATCACTAATCAGGAAGCACTAAGGAAGCAGGTGCCAGCTAAAAAAATATTCTGTGACACATTAATCAGCCCCAAATTAATTCAGGTCACTTGAGGCAGGGAAGGTGTGCTTGCGTTGCCACAATAATGTACACTGACTGGACAACCAGAGGGTGCTGTGATGAAACAGAGGGTGGCATGGGTGGGCCAGAGGGTGGCATGAGTAGTCAGAGAGTGGCAGTGGTGACAGAGAGTGGCAGTGATGAAGAAGAGTGTCCCAAACAGGCTGGACACGTAGAAACAACAAGTTCGCGAAACTTGCGACCCGACAGGTAAGTTCGCAATTTGCGACATTGTACAAAACCCTCGCGAACTGGCAGAAACCCGCGCAAACACACAAAAAAAAAATCCGCAAATTCGCAAGAATTCGCGGATTTTGCGGATTGCGAGTTCGCAAATCCGCAAAATTCGCGAACGCGAGATTCGCAAAATTCGCCCATGCTTAGTCTCCGTTCATTTTTGGAAACCTCAAAAGAGGTGTGTGCGTCTAGATTGAGGAATGTTTCCATTTCCAGCGTCAAGGCCTTGCCGGGGAATGCATCAGAGCCCCTCTCACCCAGAGGTGGTTCATGCTACGGTGGAGGCACTTCTCTGTACTGGATGATGGCCGTCTCAGACGTCAGCAGAGCTCATAATGACATCACAGGCAATGAACTGACAATTTCCTCACTAGATATTCCCAAAGGTCTCCATTAACAAGGTATAGATTACGTCTGCGAGGTTTACATTTCACTGGTGAGATTGAACCGATGTATTAGTTTTTTGTGGTTTTGCAGAAATATTCCAGACTATGCCCGAAAATTCTCCAGAATGAGTAGATTGGCAGGCTCCGGAGTGAGTCCCCAGACCCTACACATGCGCAGTGTCAGTGTTAAGGCTCTGTGACCGGTGCGTAGTGTGTTGTGCCTTTCCCACCTACTCCGCAAACGTCCATGGCCCTATTGGTTCCTTGTTTACACCCTAGTCCATGCACCTGTAAGTCTGGTGGCTTTGTGGATTAATACATCCACTGTGGGGGCCTGGGTTCTTGTGGTCACAGATTCAAATCCCAGCAGGCCTTTTATCCTTCTGAGGTCGATAAAATGAGTTCCATTGAGTTGGGTAACGATAAACATCTGTTATTCAGCACAATGATACAATTGGGTGGATGTGCGCTTTTCAAATACACTTTGTTATCTGCACATTCAAGGTTGGACACACCACTGGCAAAGTTTGGATGTCACATTCGCACAACTCCAGCCGCCTCTGGTGGCACCTGCTAGCCCTCCACGGAGGAGCTTTTGTACGCCTTAAATAGTAAACTTCAGGACTACAGAAAACCCAACCATGCAGCTCTGGCTGGGCCTTTGTGTGTTGTGTACCTATACTGAGACCCGCTTGAGTCTAAGAGCAGAGTGTGCAAAAAGTGGCACCCACAGGGTGCACGTGTCCAAGTGGTTTATGAACAATAATAGCATCATCAACTCTACATTTAAAGGTAGTCTGAAACTGGCAAGGGAGATATAACTAGTAACAGTACTGGCAGGTAGCTGATCGCGCGGCACGGCTGCAACTTACACTAAAAAGCAAATTATTGTTAACACGAGCTGCAGCCTGCAGTGCAGAATCTGACTCAGCTTTCTAGGCCGTGAGCTGCGGCGCTGGGTAATTACCACAGAGGCGTGCTGACTGGGCCTGGTCGCCCGCCTCCTCAGACTCCAGAAGATTACGACTGACTGCACCCCCCTTGTGCCACTCGTAACTGTCGAAGTGATGCCAGGTCTGTGACCTCAGACCCCGTGCCCCCATCTTCAGTCTGCCTAGAGAGTTAGCACCACTGAACTCTGCTCTAGGCCTCACTTTAAGGCCCCTTGGCCCCTCTCTGTTTCCAGAGTGTTTCACTGGCAGTAGCCTCAGGGTGCCTGTCTGCATTCACCTTTTCTCCCGATCACTCTCTCCTTCCTGTGTGTCGCGAGTCCTCGCCGCAGGCCACCCATCTCCCTCTGCCCCTCCCTGCAGGACGTGTGTGTCAGTCCTAGCGGCCTCTCTGTGCACGTCACATCTCTGCCCCACCCTTGTCCGCTGGAGCTAGTTGACTTGTACTGCACCCTTCTTCTCTGGACCCCTCTTTCCAGACTCTAACCCCTGGCACTTTCTGCTGCATGAGTGTGCCACAAAGCCCCCACTGTCAGGATTCAGGTGTTGCGCCTACAATGCTGTGTGTGCCAGTTCTAGGGTCTACGAGCTATTGATAGGCGAGAAAACACATATGGACTACATCTCCCAGACTCCTCGGCGGAGGGGAGGTATTATATGTATGCACGACACGCTTCCTGTTGCGTGTAATTCCTTGGGACTTCAGTCTTTGCTTGCTCGTAGGTAAGCTCCCTGCACGTCGCCTTGTTTCCCAGCTACCAAGGAGAAGAAGCTGCCGTCTGGTCCCCCGTCTCGAGGTAGGACCGGGGCTCTCTCCTTTTCTGACTCTACAGCGGAGCGCGCTGCCTTTCGCAGCGCGACCGTGTGGAGTGCTTTATTCGTCTTGTGGCATTTGGAGCGGAGCGAGGTAGTGTATGCTACGCGTTGCCGTTCTGCTCCGTTCTTAGAAATGATAACATAACTTCTAGGAGCCTATTTGGATTCTATTCTTCAGGGCATTCCTATTTACTGTGGATACCAGAGGAGCGCTGTAGTGGTCGCAACTACGCGCTACCGTGAGGTTCGTTTCTTGCCTAACTTATATTTGAGGAAGCGGAGTGCTGGGGGTAAGGTCTCCTCATTACCGTGTTCCTATTTCCAGGATCTATTGTTCCGCACTGAGATAGTGCTGTTATTTTGTTGTGGTTTTTCCTTTGCCATGGATTACTGGAACCTTGTACTGATTATAAAGAGAATTTGTTATCTCTAACATTATCAGAGTGGTGTGTTCTGGTTCTTGCTCCCTACACACCACCGTTTCTGTTAAGCCAGGGGGCTACCATGGTATTTCTTTTTTCTCCTTGAAAAGGATCAATTTGCTTTTCATTTACTATTTGGAACTACTACCAGAATCCTTTTTACAACGCAATCCTCTCATTCTTGCTTTGTTTCTAAGTGTATGCTTTGTTGTTTCAGGTTTTCTCCTTTTCCATGCTGTCCCTTCCCTTTCCCTTCCCTTCCCTTTTTTCCCCTCGCCTAATGGCTCAAATACTCTGTGTATTTTCAACTAGAGTGTTTGTGACGTTTGGAGGTGGACCATTATATACTACAACCGAATTCTGTGGAGCCAACACTGACACCCACTGTGCGTCAGACCACACATCTCTTTCTCTGCCCCCTCCTGTCCTAGTCGGTCAGCACTAGTTAGCTGATTTTGCAAGCTTCTAGCATCTTTCTAAAACCCCCTGGGCACCCTGTGTGCCACATGTGTGTGTGGACAGTGAAATATAGGTGCAAACCACACCTGGTTTCCTCCCCTCCTCTCTTCCCTCTTCTTCTGTCCGAGTGAGTCTATGCTAGGGAGCGCTCGCTGTCTCGGACAACACCTCTGCCCTAATCCTCTCTCATGAACCTTTTCCCATCACCTCTGCCTCACCCTTCATCAGCTGTCCAGGTGTGTCAGTGCCAGCAACCTGCCGCTTGCTGCTTCTTTAACCCCTCTCTGCCCGAGTGTGCCAGTGTGCTCTCTCTCCCTCAGTCAACTCAGTCAATGGCACCCCTCTCTCTCCATCACTCAGCAATCTTTTAATGAGTGCCACACATCTGTCTCTCCCCACCCCACCCTCCCCTGCCGCCCTAGCGTGACACTGACATGGATCTGCTGCATGCCTCAGATCCCTCTCCGCCCCCCCCGTCAGAGTCTGCCATGGCCGGTACATTCTCAATGTAGCCTCTCTCTTTCTCTGCCACCAGGCCCTCTCTCTGGCAGTCTCTTAGTGGTTCCAGCGCTTACTTTCTAACTCACCCTCTCCCTGCCACTCCCCGCCTTCTCTGCTGTCCCGGTGTGACAGAACTCGGGATCGGCTTAATGGCGCTCTCTGCCCTTACCCCCCTCATGTCAGAGTGTGCCAGTGTGCTCTTGCTGCTGAACCCCTCTAATCTCCCCCTGCACCCTTTTGCCTCTCTCCTGCCTCAACTCGGCTCGCGCCCTCGGAGCCCCCTAGCCTGACAGCTCCAGATATCTAAGGCCTGCCCCGGCTCTAGCACCCGTCTCTCCTCCCTGAGTGTGTCGGTAGGGTGGTCTGTGCTCAGGCCATGTCTCCACTCTCCCTTCATGCCTCTCTCCCCCTCTGGTTCCTGTTGACCACCAACTCCCTGAACACCTACTGTGAGTCCGGCGGCCGGGGCCTTGGCGGCTGCCCTGGGGATCTACGGCAGCCCCATCTCCTCTGCGCAGGGCTACGGCAAATATGTGACCTACTGGTGCCAAGGCGCCTGCCTTTTAATCTCTGGGAAGTGTGAGGGGTGTGTGCACGGCTCCGGGAAGGCCACAGGGTGTGAGGAGCCCAGGCACACTCGAGAGTGAGCCACAGTGCCCCAAATCGGAGTCTCCTCCAGTACTGACCTGCGGGGCTGGGAGAGGCTGTGCACATCGCTGCATGCAGGCAGGGGCCATCAGATGCCACACTTTCTTTCACAGATCTGCGCCAAGCCGGTGGAGAGAACTGCGCTCCATTTAATTATGAAAAGCCTCAGAGGCCCGGCCGAGCCCGGAGTGCGGATGCGCACCAACCATTTAATAAATGAAGAGGCCGTGGATTGCGCTCACCATGTAATTTTATGGAGAGGCCGTGGGCACCATTTAATTCATGAAGACTTGAAGAGGCTTACTTGTTGGCTCCGGTGAGTGAAGGGGCCCCTGGAGCGTGGGCCCCCCCCACACCATGGGGGCTGCGGTGGCCTGTGTTACGCCCCTGGGTGAGAGTCTGAGACCTGGATTACTGCACTGTGCAAGGCCTGTGGACTGATCGCAGTAGTGAGGTCTGGCTCCCGGGACCCTTGGATCCATTTGGGTCACATTTTCAAACTTGTCAATGAGTTGATATCATAATGCTATGTTGCATAATATTATTTTATTTATACAAATTGTTTGCGCACGATTACCCGAGGGTGTCTTGGCGCTGGACAGAAGATCGAAAAAAAGAACTAGGGCTGTAAGTGAAATGGCTTAAACGTATTGATTAAATAACCAGGTTTTTAGCTGTTTCCTAAAAAGGGTTAATGTGGGAATGCTCTTAAACTGATTGGAAAGGGCATTTCATAGTTTAGCCGTGGCAATTGCAAAGGATCCGTCTCCCCATGTAGCCTTTCTTGTTTTAGCTATCTCCAAGAGATTTGCTTTTGAGGATCTGAGAGAGCGACATGTTCTATAAGGACAGAGAGTGGGTTTTAAAAAAATTGGGCCTTTTTGATGGATGGATTTGAAGGCTATGCACAAAGCCTTAAATTTAATTCTTTGCCTCACAGGTACCCAGTGGAGTTTTCGGATAACATTTGAAATGGGTCTAAATTTAGGGGTTCCAGTGGTAAGCCTAGCGGCTGCGTTCTGTACCAGCTGGAGTTTGTTTAACACTTGTTCTTGTGCATTAAGCAGGAGAGCATTGCAGTAATCAACTCGAGACATGAGTAGTGTGGAAATCAAGGTTTTGGTAGTATTTACCGGGAGATAAGGTTGTAGTTTTTGATCATTTTTAATATAAAAAATGAGGCAGAGACTATGGAAGTTGCTTGATGTATGTAAGAAAGTTTATTATCAAAGATCACTCCTAGGTTCCAGACCTTGGTGACAGGGACGGGCGAAGGTCCGAGTTCTTGAGGCCACCAGGTGGGGGACCAATTCAAAACCACTTTATTCGATTATTTAAAATCATAAAAGTATGCTATTCAATTACATTTTTAAAATCACATTTACAGGATAAAATAATTGTATTTACATATAATACAATTCATATACACAACTCACAGAGTTCATCAAGCACACAAGTTTCCAGAATATCTTACCAAATATACACACTATCTACAAATCAACATTTAATCGACAGGGGTTCACATTCAATTGTCTATTCAATTAAATTACTTTTACTCACAATTTGTTTCCTCTAACTGTCTAGCTTTTTTGTTACGGATAGATGTTACAATGAAATTTGCTACCCCGAACATAACAGCCGAGGATTCCATCAACTGTAAGTATATTAAGGCAGGTTTTACTTGTATGAAACCCATATTTCTCAACAGTGGTATAATAAACCTTTTCCTTCCCTCCGTATAAAAAGAACAAAAGAACACAAAATGCATCGAGTCCTGGTATGAATGATGGTCACACTTACAGGGGGCGGCATCCTCCGGTTTACTCCATTCCCTGTAATTTCCCAGTAACACATGCAATTGATTAAAACGGAATTTGGTTAACAGCCATCAATGGAAAGGTTTGGTAACAATTGTCAGATAAGGTTGAATAGACATTGTCAATATCAATAAATAATGTGCCCTCACTGTCGGTTTGCAGAGTTCCTTAGCTTCACGATCCAATTCCCTAGATTTTATGAAATTGGTTTTTACCCATTTAATGTCGGCTTTAATTAAAATTTCTGGGTTTAAAAAAATTTCTGGTCTCCCAAGATACTAAGCTATTGCTTTGATATAAGACAACCATTTTATTTCTGCCACTTTGTCTAGGGCCAGACAGTCCTTAATAAACTTATGGTTCAGAGTCAGGGCAGGATTTATCCATATTTTAATCCATTGCAGGATAGGGGCCATATTCAGATAGTCTGAGATATATCCCATCCCTAGCTCACGATGTACAGCAAAACTGGGAGTTGATTGAGGGAGGCCCAGCAGAGCCCGCAAAAATTAGTTTTCCTCCCTCTGTATGTGAATTATATCCTTGTATCCCCATATTACAGCCCCATACCTGGCTATGGCCACGGATTTCGCTTTATAAATAGACAAAATTGCTTCCCCCGGTTTGCCTCCCAGTCTTTTAGCAAAACCAAGGATAGCAAATGTTGATCTCTTTATGGCAGCTGCTTTATTTAGTAATTGGGGGACCCAGGAGCCTACATCATCAAAGACCACTCCTAGATAAGTGAAGACTCTGACCTTGGTTATTATATTGGTATTACACAAAACTGTTTTAAAATGCTTTCTACTTTTCCCTAGAGACATAACGTGGGATTTATATGTTGACCACCAAGTCTAGCTTGTCCATAAACTCTCCAAATGAGTCTAGCAATCTTTGTAGGGCGTTAGGTGTTCTTGCCAAAAGTACTGTATCGTCCGCGTATAGGAGTACAGGGGTGTACGTTCCTCCCATACGCGGAATATCTGTTGTTACAGTTGCCAGGACCTTCTCCAGAGAGTTGATGTAAAGTGTAAACAACATTGGGGCCAGTATACAGCCTTGACGCACCCCTCTGCCTGATTTATATTTAGCAGTGAATTTTCCCTCTTGCGTCATTCTGATTGATGCCGACAGGTCCCTATGGTGGGGGACCAACAAGAAGTGAGCTTACCAAATACCATGACTTCAGTTTTGTCTGAATTGAGCTTTAAACAATTTTTGCTCATACAATTACTAATGGCCAGCATACCCCCTTGGAAGTTATTGGCTACTTCCAGTCCGTTGTTGTTAATGGCCAGGACAAGCTGCGTATCGTCAGCATAAGATGTAACTGCTAGACGATGAGCTTTGATGATCCTCGCTAAGTCTGCCACATAAATGTTGAAAAGTGTTGGACTCAGCGAGGATCCCTGGGGACTTTATGCTATTTCTATCTTCTTTGCACTGGCTTACCGCCAATAGTTTGTGCTCACTTACCGCCAATATTGGCAGATTATATTTATGCTGTTAGTTTAAATTGCCATCTTTCGTACACAATATTGTAACATTTTCTTTTTGTGTTTAGACATGTATCTGTTTCATATCCTATATGTAATTCATGTACTCTGAAGTCCCTATGTAATGTAACTGGTTCTATTGTAAAGTGCTCTGACACCTTCGGGTAAGGTACGCGCTATATAAAAACGCATAACTAAATAAATAAACTGACAAAGGGCACTGATACTACAACATTGGCATTTGGACACTGATATGGATTGTGACCGACACCTGCATTGGTAGACCGCCACAGCGACACCGACCCTGGGACATGGGAATACAGGGACACAGGTCACAGACACATACAGTGCAACATAAAGTGGTGTGGCTCACTGGTTAGAGGCGGCAGACCCGGAAGCAGAGAACGGCCCGGGACCAGGGTTCAATTCCCGACGCGGCAGGGTGGTGGACCAGGGTCAGCGGACTCGATAATTCTCGCCCCGGTGCCTACTCTAACCAGAGATCACACTCGGCAACTCTGGGCATTAGCTTGCCTCATCTATACAACGGCCCCCCACATTCGCCGGGGATGCCTGGTTTCACCTTGGAGATACCCAGTAGGGACCATCTCACAGGGATAGCCAGGACGGGTTCCCCAGCGGTCTACAGCGCCACGACGCCTCAGGGCAGCAGTGCGCTTTACAAGACACATACATTACATAAATCTACTGGCACTGGAAAAAGAGGACACAGTAACAATAATGCATGAACAGAAAGACTAGGTAAGGGACAAAGAGCAAGAGACCATAAGCACTCAGAGCATGGACTTAACAACCACGCCTGTGGTCACAACATAAAAAACAATGTGTTTTGAACACTCCTCGGCACCAAGAACGGAATAATGTAGACAAATGCCGGACATCAGCAATACTCCATAATCATTAGTCATAAAATAATAAGGCAGTCTATCAGCAACCATGCACTATGACCCCACAGCACTGCCCTAATAATCCCAACCATGTATTAGCCAATGTGGATTCCTACAATGCACCTTTAGAGCTTTCAGGACTGGGAGAAGACCACATGTGTTCTGCTGTCACAGTGAAGAAAGGAGGAACTGACCACCCCCTACAGTGTTGGGGGCGGTCTCCCTCCAATACTGGGCTCCTGTGGCGGCTGAGAGCTCCTGACTGGTTCCGGAGCGTGTTGGGAGCCCTCTATGTAGTTTGCAGAGGGGCAGGGGAGGAGAAGCACTCAAGTTTCGTTATGCCACCTGGTCAGGCCTGCTGCATGTAGAGGAGAGGCGGGGCTTTTCTTTCCTTTGTTGGTTGAGCTGTCTGCATCATGTAAATTGCACTGCCTGCCCATTCAATTTGAAAACAGTGTGCAGGCTGCCAGAGAATGAGAAGGAGAGCAAAGTGAGAATCCAGGACCGAATTGTATCACCACCAGTCACTGACAGTTGCTTGGTGCAGTCAGTGCTTGATTTGTAAGAAACGTAAGTGCAGGCTCCAAACTGTTTCTTAGAAACAAGCTGCTGGCACACCTGAATTAACAAGCATTTACAATGCAATAGGTCTCGCAGCATTAAAGTTTGAGTTATTGGCATTGTGTATGACCATGCCGTTGCATAACATTTTTAGCAAACTTTGAATTGGTGAGCAGTGACAGTGTGTGCAAGCTTTATATACATAAACTTACATTGCATCAGCGTTGAACACGAGAATACAATGCTAGTGTAATTTAAAAAAAAAAAAACTAATCATGCCATGCACACATTTTAAATGATGCACAGAAATTCAAATAAATAAAAAGTTTTTAAAAAGTTACCAGCATGTATGAAATTGAACACTGAAAAAAACACTAGGTCCTTACTAATAATCCTATTGGCTTTGCCAAGCCTTTTTAGCCATGCTTCATCGCTTCGCGTATGCTGTGCAGCATTGGCTATTTTAAAAGAAAAAAAAGCATGACAGCTGCTGTGAGGGGTGACATGGATAAACATAACTGCATGGTCCTTTTAATGCGGCTTCTTAAGAGCTGGACACATTTTTTACTCATTACTGTCTTACAACATCGAGACTCCTATTCACAGGACACTAATGATCGATCAATACTCCCTATGGACTTTGTCTGGAACCAATAATGCCATTGGTGCTAGTAGTGTGTGACACAGCTAATGCTCATTTATTCTATGGGGCTATGAAAGGTCACTGCTGCATGAGGCATTTACATTTAATGCCTGGGAACACTTATATTATTTATGTGCGAGGTCATTGCAAGGACTTAAACAGTTACTAATGCCTTGAGACATCGACAATATTTAATACACAGGGGTGTGAATGCTCTTTGGTCTTTACTTGTCCACTGAGGTTTTCTGTACTGATCTGACCAGTGCATAGTAGCGGTATTTAATGATGACTGTAGCCTGGGGCCATTAAAGCAAGGGGAAGTTATAGCTCCTTAAAACCTAGGGTAATTTATGCTTATTAATGTATGCGACAAAACAGAACAGTGAAGGTATTGCTCACCTTACCTTGCACCCAAGTCATCATGTGAGAAAGCGGGAACTCATTTTCAATTTAGTAAAAAACGGCAAACATTCCTGTTGAAACGTTACTTGGAATCCTTTGGCTCCCATGAACCTGTTTTTACACGCGGCGTTTCCTGTCCTTACACCTCTTCTCTTTGGATATACACGCTCCCAGTTCTTTTCACTACCCGTCCATCACGCGCAGGTCAATTCCAGCTTGCTCAGAAACATTTACCCTTCATGGGCTAAGACATTTACACTCTTTCATAGTCCCTTCCCTTGTCTTCCTCTACCCAATTCCTTTCCTGATGCCCCTGCCCGCCTCCCTCGCCACCCACTGGATAAGATTTAATCAGTCTCCTGGCAGAGATCTGCACATTCCTTGACCTTCATAATTAGATAGATGTGGCTATACAACCAAAACACTGGAGTGTTAATTCAGTCACAACCCTACGATTCTACAAACAAAAGGACAAAACGAAACCTATCGTGGGGCGGGACTGACAAAACGAAACCTATCGTGGGGCGGGACTTCCGTTTTGTGAAGCCCGCGCCCACGGAGTGCCTGGAGGAGCACCGAGGGAGAGCCCTGCGGTCGGAGGCTGCACAAGTCCGGAGGGCCGTTGACCGGGGAAGGGGGGGGGATGCCTGTATGTGTGTGTGCGTCTGTGTGTGCGACGGCGGAGGGGTGGGGGGATGCTCGGTGCACGTGTGTGTGTGTGTGTGTGTGTGTGTGCGTGTGTGTGTATGCGACGGCGGGGGTGGGTTCTCTGTATGTTTGGGTGCGTGCGTGCGTGCATGAGCGCTCGTGTGTGTGTCTGTCTATATATATATTGTGGTGTGCGGTCTGATTTATGACGAAATGCTTGCCTTTTCCACGTGCTGTATGCATGCTTTTCAATTGAATAACATGTGTATCTCGCTTTTGTCCCGATGTGCTACTGTCAGTGTGTGCTTCCTACAGTGCATTCTTCTGTGCTGCTGCTCTTGTGCTCTACTGTACTTGGGACCTACGGCTCTTGGCAGCACACACATATGCATTCAATTCACAAAATGTGAAACCGCTGATTATTCTACAGTGAATTACAGAATTTTTTGGGAGTTGGAGGGTTCCGTGAATAAAATACTCATACAACCTGCTAGAGGAAGTATGAATATCTACTGCGCCTTTCATTCTACTGAAGGTGATTCAGACCTTCGTTTTGTGAGTCATACTATTATTCTTCGTGTGAGCTGCAAGTCTTACTCTGTGATAATCACTTAGAAGAGATTTTCTTCCACCTCATTGATGTCCATCTCCAGAGTCTGGTTCCTTTCTAGCAGCTCCGATTCTCTTCAGTCTCTCAGCTAGTAAACCAGATGGCTCCATGTCACAGGGACACCAATTTTCCACTTCTGGACTTTGCTCCTACATATTATTGTTATCCAATCTGTTGGCCCAACTGGCTAAATTTAGATGAGTCCAGACTACAACTCCCCAGAATGCACTAATATTAAATCAAAACTCACAACTTGAAAAGATGTGTTCTGATGGCATGAAATCCTCTGGTCACCCTACTCTCGGCTGCTTATGATACAACTGACTACACCGCACTATTGAGCAGGCTCAGACTAGGTGGCAATTTCGGTCAGCAAATGTAGGGATTCTTCTCCTCGTACTCCTGAAAAATACAACACTTTCCGATAGCAGGGTATGGGAGAAGATTCCAGCACTTCTGGAGGACCGTGGCAGTACAGATAATCCCTCGAGTACTGTAGTACTCGGTGCACATGTGTGTGTGTGTGTGTGTGTGCGTGTGTGTGTATGCGACGGCGGGGGTGGGTTCTCTGTATGTTTGGGTGCGTGCGTGCGTGCATGAGCGCTCGTGTGTGTGTCTGTCGCTGTTTCTGGGCATGCGAGTGTGGTCTTGCTGCTTCCCAGGAGACAGCAGCTGAGCGCGTTCGCCGAGCGCGTGGCCAGCGGAAATCGCCTCCTTGAAGAGGCAATGCGCGTGGCCGAGGCTGTCTCCTGGGAAGCACAGTCCGTGACAAAAGATCTCGGCGAGTACAGCGCTGACGCGCTGTATCGCTACGAGACCTAAAAAACGGACTAGTTTTGATTCCACCTCATGTCTCTATCTTCCTCTGCCCTGCACTTCCTGTATATTTGCCTCTTTATCATGGTTTCCCTGTCACTTTCTCCTCCTTTCCCATTTTCAGTCGGTGGGCCAAAGTAAGATGAAAAAGAAGCCTGGGTCCCCAAAAATGATTAGGGGTGACCAGCATCTGCAACCACATGCAGAAACTAAGCACAGAGTTCAAGGCTGAAGAACAATGCATGCCAACTGCTTGGTTAGCTCGAATGTCTGTGCATAATGACTTGGGCCCATTGCCACACACACTGATCTGTGCCACACCTCCCTGGAGACTTTATGGCTACTTTGCCTATCTGTCCCAGTCACTGTCCCATCGAGGGCTGTCCTGCAAGACCAGGTACATTCAATTCAGTGGCAACCAGCAGGCCCACTGTGTCTTTGTACTCGCCAGATCTGTTCTTTCGTTTTATTAAAAATTCTTTAAACCTTTTGATTAATATCAGTAGTTGTTAGAATCATGTGCCTAGAAATGACGCATCTACCCAACATTTCCCCAAAGGTGCCCTGTGGAAGAACAAACATCCCTCGATACAATTGAACTTATGTTTTATTCAGATTTTCTTAATTTTACTTCCAGGGAGGCTTGCAAAACACCGTTTGACACACATTTTCGAAACACTCACTGTTCTTTAACATGCACCTTCCCTACTAACAAGCACAAACGTAGGGCTGTAGAGGCAGAACAAGACTATTACTTTAAAGATACTACAAAGCATGTTGCGCTCTTCAAACCTCACCATATTATGCCCTTTTTGAAAAGAGATTGTGTTGGGGCCCACATCCATAACCCTTAGACGGTGTTTGTTCCTTGGTGCCATCATCTACCTCTGGCTACGTTCTTTCAGTCTGCACTAGTAGATATCCACTAGATGCCAGTCTTGTCACGTGGAGGATCGCAGCAGGAGCAGCATGGATTACGATAACAAAGCCAAATGAAAGCCTGCCCAGTGTTGCACATTTAAAACCTTTACATTGGGGGTTTGTTGCTGAGAAGATTGCGTGCTTCGCGGCTGACACACTGAATCATGCAGTGCCAGGACTGGGTCACGCTCCTGACCCAGTCTGGAGCTCTCTGGCCAGCCAGTGCACAGTGCTATAGGGGGGACCCCCCTCGAGCTCTGCCCCCCCCGACCCCCGCACTGTGGGTGCTGCGGGGGTTATTGTTACGCCCCTGACCTAGATATGAAATTTTTAGCTCCGTCGGACACCGCCTCTCTGGGGAACCCCACACAGGAGAAAATCCCCATCAGTGCACGGCCCACCACGGGGGCTGTCACCGTCTGAGATGGATGGCTTCTGGGTACCAGGTGGCATTGTCCACCAAGACCAGGATGAACCAGTCACCCATGCCATCTTGGGATCCAGAGGTCCCACAATGACAATGCCCACCCTCTCAAAGGGTGTGCTGACTACATGGATAGGTTGGAGGGGAGCCTTTTGCTTCCTTCCACTCTTACCACTCACCTGACAAGTCTGATAGTCCCTGCAATGAGTATCAGAACTCTTGCACATCTGGTGCCAGTAGAAGTGGGTGACAAGCCAGTCAAAGGTCTTGTCCTGCCCCAAATGTCCTGCCAAAGGTACATCATGAGCTAACCCCAATAGGAAGGCTCTGAAGCGCTGGGGTACCACCATCGCCCGGGCTGACCCAGGCTCAGCCACCCTTGGCTCACTATACAGAAGATTGTTCTCCCAGTAAATAAAGTGTGATCCAGATGGATCACCTTCTGCCTGGTTTGCTGCCTGCTGCTGCAAACCTACAAGATAAGGGCACTTCTGTTCCTCACAGAAATTCCTCCCTGGAGGGCCCCCCTTCCTGCTGCCATTCGGTCCCCCAGTTCAGCCACTTGTTACCCCGTAGGCCCAAGGGCATCCTCCTCAACCGGTGCCTCCTCCTGAACCGTGGGGCTAGTTTCCCACACCCCCTCCCTCTTTTCTTACTGGCAGGAACCTGGGCCACTGTTTCAGGTTCCAGGTTCTCTTGAGTACCTTAACTGGCTACCATAGACTGAGTGGTCACACAAGCCCAGTATCTCCAAATGCGCCTGGCGCTCTACCAGCTTCCAGGGGAAACTCTCCAGGTCATACCCTAGAAGGGTCTATAGGCATGGACGGACTTACAACACCTTCAAGGAACCGGAGACCCCTCCTCATTCAAAGGGAACCACCGGCACCTTGCAGAGGCGTACAGAATTGTCTGCTTACATTACATGGTGAAGTACATAAAGAATTACTTGCTCTTCAGACACCCACAGATGTCAAACTGGCCCGGTGTTCCTCAGAGCCACCACCCTCCGCCCATTGATTGTCACCCACTGCCTGTACTTTTTAGTGTTCTCAGGCAGAGAGATTTCGTGGACCATCTCTCGATCTCCTAAAGAGACCAGGGTCATGACTGTTTGCTCCTCCCCATTCCAAGGACTCAATTCCTCCGGCAACGCTACACTCACTAAACCAGGTGTGTGAGCACCAGTTAGTGCAGATTACTTTTTGGGGTATTTAGGGGAGATATGCCCCACTTCTTTACAGAAGTAACACGTGGGAGGACCTTGGGTCTCCTTCTTGCCCTTGAAGACCCAGGCCCTCCTGGCCTTGGGGGACTGGGGCCCTTACTTGGAGGAACCACCTTGGGGCCCTTTAGAGGACTCCTTGTGATTACCCATGTCCTCCCCCACCTTCAGCAGGGGACCCTGCATACTCTTGGCAGTGGTACTTCCAAGCCCCTTGTAGATCCGGGTATTAGTCCAGCGGTTCACCTCCTCAGCAAGCTTACTGGGATCAGTGCGCTTACTATCCAAAAGGTGCTGGCGCAGCTCTGGAACACACAGATTACTCAAGTGTTCCCAAGTGATTAAATTGCATAAGCCCTTAAAATCATTGACCTTGCTGTCCAGCTTCCAACCATCCAGTGCCCGTGTGTACTCATTCACACATTCTATCCAAATACTGGATTCTAGTTTCTTGAAGGTCCTGAACTCCTGTCGGTATTGCTCAGGAGTGAGCCCATACCGGAGGCATAAAGCCTCCCTCATGTTGGCGTAGGTCAGGGTTCCCGCCCCCTTAAACTTGATAGAACGCCCCCCTCCAAAGCCTTAAAGTTTTTCCATAGGCCCGCCCCCCAATGCTTTTTAAGCACCTCTCTCAATTTTCCCGATTCATGCGCTTATATAGGTGCAATTCACACTGCCCTAATATAGGCATAGCAATCATTCCCTTACTTAGACATAGGCCATGCAGACCAAATACAGGCTTGGCTACTTCCACCTGTATCAAAATGTCACAACAATTTCTTGGAAAATCAGCTTAAGCAGTCAGGGACCTCCCATGCTTGAATATTGATTTGTCCAAGAACTCATGTACTTTACAAAGAAGTACTATTCCCTTGGGGTTCTTTCCTGACGTTATTATGCCCGACTTTCAAATTACTGAACAACAAAACAGAAGTGCCAATACTGATAGTCTATTTGGCATCTTATTTTATCAACCAAGAGAAATCACCTGATCAAAAATGGGAAATGCTATTTGATAGCTGTTTTATTGTACAAAATCAAATTTGGAAAGTACATTTATTTAACTTTCAGTGTATACTGTCGAGGAACATAGCATTTTATATACAAAGTGAAGAAAATGTACACAAAACAAGGTAATAAAATCAACAGTACATTCATAAATCAGTCGTATCTCAGTCATACCGCAAACATTCACACATTCATACTACAATACTTAACCTAAATTGGATAAAAAATGAACCAAAAGGCTAAGTATTAGGTCTGCTGTACAAATCCAAATATTTACAGTGATTTAAGAAATACGTTCATTCATTTATGTTTGAATCCAATGAATTATAGAAATTAGACAAGGATTGGGTGTATACTTCGTGGCACCTAGAGTGGCAAAAAAATTAACACTAGGGCAGTAGACAGGGGGGATCAAACGCTGGACGAAGGGAAGCCTACGCGTTTCGAATCCTTAGGATTTTTGGAAGGATTCTCATCAGGGCCAGATCATTCTGAAAAAGAAAAGGAGAGAACCTATGTACACAGTTTTGTTTAAAAAAAAGTGGGGGCATAACACTATCGAGTACTACAACACCCAGAATGACCTCTGCTTACCACAAGGGGGAATTGTATCCAGTGAGACAGTTCGAAGAGTGAAACAATAGGAGTCACCTGTTGACATAAATCCAAAAACAAGAAAGAGAAACAGAAAAGAATGATGTCAGCTCCTGTTGTGTTCAGATGCCATATCAACTAAAACGATTGTGAGAATTTGTGTGAAGCAAATACCTCTCGAATAGGTGGTGTAGTGGCCTAGAGCGTGGGTAGAACTGGGGTTGATGACCTGTGGAGGGATACACTACATTAGTACCAGACCGCACTGGAGGCGAGCGTAAAAAGAGGCATATGGTGGAACCTCTTACCCGGAAATACGCGGGACGCGTTAGGAAGGGAAACCTTTTTCTTTCTTTATAGCTGGCTGGATCACGAGCGATTTTCGGGTATCCAAACTAAAACAAAGATGGATAACACGTTAGTCTAAGGGTAACAGCGGAATTATTATGAAAGATACCGGATATAAGACTTAAGGCGGCTTACCGGGAAGGAGAGTCTGTGTCAGTGTAACAGGGTCCAACAGACGTTTCAATCGGCACTGCTTTCTCGCGCATGCGCTAAGCATGTCGATTGGAATGACAGGCTCTTCCTTTAGAAGGGAGCACTTGTTACTTGCGCATGCGTCTAGATGATGAATGGTATACAGAGTTGCGTGTTGTATAAACAGTGTGTTTATAGGCCTGGAAAAGCGATGGAACGTACGCTCTGAATCCACGGGGTCAATTGAGGCATCGGTCCCTTAAGTTAGAGAGGGAATGCTACTCGGTGGAGTATCTGTCCCGGTGGGCCATTATTGCCAGGCGATGCGTATCATTATTAAGGATGGTATGCTCTGGGACCAAGGAGATGCCAATATGCGTGTGCACTGTAGATATGTAAATATGGGGGCATCTGATTAAATATTGGTATTTATGAAGGTATAGGTGAACTTGCAGAAATTGATCTGACATTAAGATCCTAAAGTTTATATATTTCGGATAATTCATTTAATCCCCTTACTGCTGTATCGAACTTCACAATTAAATATGCTTCACGTTTGGAGAGTTTTTGGTCCAAGTCCCCGCCACGTGGGTCTTGTTCGATACGGGAGATGACAGTCCATTTGAGATCATTTATGCGATGTTTGCAGCGGATCCAATGATTAACCAATGGTGCAGTTTCTACTTGATTTTTTATTCTTGATTTGTGTTGGGCAATTCTCTGGCGGATTTCTTGATTAGTCTTTCCGATGTACAGAAGTCCACATGGGCATAACACTCCATATACTACGAACATAGACTTACAGTTGCTAAAAGTTTCATGTTTCCACGAGATGCCATGATGTTGAAATAACGATCCCTCTATGGTCAGATCACAACACAAGCATGTCCCACATTTGTGGTGGCCCACGATGGGGGCCAATCCCATCATTCGTCTCAAATTAGACACCTTCAAGGTATAAATATGCCTTCACTAGCAAGAAACGGTGGTTCGGAGCAGTTAGACTATCTACTTGCCGACACAGCTCGCATCAGCAAGTGCCGAAGGAAGTCAACCCTCCAGCTGACGCACTGATCGAGAGGCTGCATTTCTCTTGGCGAGAATCCAGCTCCAGTGTTTCCAAGCTACCCTTGCGGGGTGTTGGGAAATCGAATTCCGAGACTAAGATACCAGACCTCCTACATTCTAAACTAAAGGTATGGAGCGGATTAGAACCTAGAGAAATCTTGGATTGATTCTTGGCAAAGAAAAACTAAACCTATGCTACACTAAACTTACTCCTTCTCGCGTACTAGGCTTAGGTTAGGTACATTGGGGTAGGCGTATTTTAGAAGCAACAGTTGAGTACTTTTTAGCCCTTGTAATTTATGTATGTATTTATATATTGTTTAGAAACCATACAATGCTCTTAGAGTATTATTTTATAATATTTTTCTCGCTCGCATTATACTTTGCAGCCTGCGTTAAGATTGTAGAAGTTCACTTTACTTGCATGAGAAAGAAGACTGTTCAATAAAACCTTTTATTGGAAACGCCCGTCATATTTCTCTGCAACTCTGTAGAAACGAAGCATGCACGAGTGACTTAGTAAAATACTTATCTATTGTTTCCTCGACTCTAGAGATACGTTTCTTATTCTTGGGAAACAAAGTTGCCATATTTATGCGGTTATCAGAAACTAATCCCTTCTTGTGAATTCAAGAAAGTTTCTAGTGACCTCTGAGCTAGCTGGCATTCACTATTAAGTTTAATATATTCGATAGAGACTTAGTCGACCTCAGTCCTATGTCTAATCTATAGGATATATTATTCCAATGCGCAGAGCCTATTGGGAATATAGGAACTACACTACATGGCGCCCAACGTTTGGTAAGGCACTAATTTAATGCTAGATATTAAAGTAACTCAGTCGTGCTTTTCTCAGAGACCCCTTTTTCCCGTAAAAAACTCCAATAGACGTCTGGAGTGGTAAACGGATAAAATATCCGCCATAACTGAGTAGGACGAAAATCCTATGTATTAGTTTTTGATTTGTTCAACGTTGAAGGATACAGTGTTCGAAAATATTGTGCACCTTATCTTGGTTTCCTTGAAACTTGCTCTGCAACTTTCGTTAAACAATGCCGGACGGCGACAGCAACGCAACAGGTGGAGCTGCAGAAGCTGCAGCCCTACCCTCCTTAGAGGTTAAAAGTTTCCAACAAGATGACTTGGATGCTATAATCATCCCTGAAAATTTAAGGAAAGCCATCACTATAAAACTTATAACAAATGGCCTATCATCAAGAGGGGGTAGGGTAATTTTTGTGATAGAGGCACACGAATATCCGCAAACAGAGGTATTCTATTCTTGGATTATCTTCCCTGAAGCAAATTCAGTAACATGTGTTTCACTTCTACAAAGTAGAGGAACATCCAACGGAATACGTTCCTTTTGCGGATATTGAAATTCCACTAACTTACCAAGAGCATGCACTCTGGTTTAAAGGCGCCCTACAACATCAAAATCACATTACCAGGCTCGGTCCACTAGGTAGACCAAGAGCAACGCCCCAACGAAGACGCTACCGGCAAACAAAAGGATAAAGAAACGCCGGCAAATGAACTCGGGGACTGGAGAGGAGTCAGAGGAAGGCAGAGACAGCGAGGTGACGAACAAGGAAAGAAGCGAGATGGAGAACGGAGGAGACAAGAGATCCGAGGAGCAGCAGTATAGGGGAGCAAGCGGCCCCAGGAGGCTGGGAAGAGGCAGAGACCAAGGCTTGTACGAGTGGATACTTCTGAAACATTGCGATTGGGAAAAGTACACCAGAGGTGAGTGAGGAGGCTGGATCTCCCTGCACCACGGCCCCGGAGGGTCGTGGTCAAAGGCAAGTGCCATTAGCATGTTTTCTTTCATTTAAGGGCTGAAAGGAAGGGATTGAAAAGCGGCACTTAGAATAGTCACTTGACTCCCTCTCACCCTAGGCACTACACAAACAGGACACGGGTGAAGGTGTGCACAACCCCCCCCCCCCCTCTCTTTCTATTAGTTTTCTTTAACAGGCAGCGGCCTAATATTTGTTTTCTTGTCATTTTCTTTTGCAGATCATTTTGACTTCTTCTGCGACGCCACGAATAACCCACCGCGAAAGAGTGACATTCCCCTTCTTCCTCCAGGAAGACTGAAAAGGACAAAGCTAGACTAAGTGAGACACTGAAGCTACAGTCTTTAAACTGGCAAACATATATATATATATCCTCTGTGACTGTCAATTGTAATAAAACATATTGTGACAATAACCAGATCTAAGGCTATCTCATTGGGACCTAAACGGATACCAACCCCCCCCTTTCCCATAAGCTTACACACACATTTACAAACACGTGTAAATATACGCAACTTAGTAATCAATCATTCCAGGAAGATGCAGATTCACGTACTTAACATTTAATGAAGGAGAGAAAGTACCAATTGCTCATAGATCACACTTGTACACACAAGCAGAAATGAAATACACTTCTACAGACAAAATTCTGATAGCGGTTCAAACTGAAGTAGCAAAAGAGAGAGCCCTCGCACAGGGAAACGCATAATGGTCGTTACTCCTGTACCTGCCCTAGAAGCAGTGACAAAAGTGAGCATTCCAAATGCAAAAGCTTTACATCCAAGATGGATACAATGGGTTAATTCTCTTGCTGCAACATGAGTTGAATAAGTTTTTAACCCGTACTTGAAAAGACAAGAATTTCTACAATACGAACAAGAATGTCCGCTGCCGACTGAGATTCTGCCTCTTGAACAGTATGAATGTATAACTTATATAGATGGATCAGCACAACCCGCAATTGGGGGAAACAAGCTTATAATGCTTCGTGTGCGATCGTTAAAGGTCGTTGGCGCAATGGTAAATTCCGGCCTATGGTCACAATGACAATCTCAGAGATTGTACAGCTCAGCGAGCTGAACTACAGGCTTTTAAGATGGCGCTCGAAAATACAGATCGTAAATTCCCCACACTCAGTGTGCGATTCATATTATTGTGTTGAATCTTATAACGAATACTTGCAGAACTGGATTGAAAACGGTTTCAAAGATGCGAGAGGTGACACAATCAAGCATACATTGCTTTGGGAACAAGTAGTTTAGTTACGAAAAGAACTACAAAAAGCTCACATGATTCATCCACTGATTAATCAACGTGATGGCGTTCACGTTGCAGGGAATTAATTGGCTGTTGAAGCCACAAAGGCAGCTGTGCAAACTGCTTCCGTAGCTGCCATAACTCATTCAAAAAGAAAATAGACGGCAAAATAATGCTAGCTGTCAATGCGACAAGCAAAGGCAGCAGTGCAGCGTTACCTAAAAACTATCCACTTGAATATTTATACAAAATTGATGCCAACTCCGTTCCTTTTGCTCGAATCCCTGGAGTGGGGGATAGAGTAATTCCAAACAGGAAACGTAGAGTAGTTTTGATACACGAAGTTCATTTGGGAGCGGTTCTGATGCATCAGGGGATCTCTAAAACGGGCAGGCGTAAAAACAGATGCAAGAATAGGAGTCCAGACCCGATACCATAGGAAACAAATGAACAATCGTTAACAACAGAGAGAGGGGGGGGGGGCGGTTGTGTACAGTGAGGCCGTACAGAATGATGTAAACCTAGTGGTGAATTTATCTGACTATGTATTAAATCAAGATGAGTTGTCTGCCCTTAATAAGGGTTTGAGTTTTTGTCCTGCCAATAGAGGGAATCTCTCAGATATTCATGTGGATTTGTTTAAATTTACAAAATTGGCGAAATTAAAATGTCATTTTGCATTTAACAGTGTGAATAAAAATGTTGAACAAAGAACTAATGTTTCCCCGGAATTATCTGTATCACATGTGGAAAATGTATCCCTGCTTTTGTCCATCTCAGATGGGGAATCACAAACTGTTGAACGAACGATGAATGACTTAGGCATAGAACAGGACTACACTTTGGACAGTGGTTTGCATCCTAGTAGTCAATTTATACCACAGGGAGCACATCTTACTAATATTGATGTTTTCCAACAACAAGTTACTTTGAGCCTCTATGCACTTGAGGACAAAGTGCTTGTTTCTGGAAACAAAAAATATAAGTATGAGAATCTCACTAGAAAAGAAAGACTATCCCTAGAAAAGATTAGGAGTAACAAGGATTTGATAATTTGGGAGGCAGACAAAGGGGGAAATATTGTTGTAATGAGTAGGAGGGATTATGATTCAGATATTCACAGACAACTATCCATTGAGATGTGTTAGCCCCTATGATACTGCTTCTGGTCTAATCAAAGATCAATTAAGTCACTGGAAGGAGATTGGCCTTTTGTCCGATACTGAATATAGATTCTTGCACGTTGAACATCCCAGGTATCCGTGCATTTATCTATTGCCAAAAATTCACAAGAAGGCTCCCTTTCCCCCCGGACGACCCAGACTTTCAGGCATTGGATCAGCAACTGTACCAATGGCCCAATTTGTGGACTCGTTTCTGCAACCCTTAGTCCATAACCTTCCGTCCTATATTAAAGATACCATGGACTTACTGAACAAACTTGACGGACTGCAATGGGATGACTCCCTTTGGCTATGCACGTTAGATGTAGAATCTTTATATACGTGTATAAGGGAAGACCTAGGGATTAGAGCTGTAGCACACTTTGTCATCACGCCATGCCCAATACTATGATCACAACCAGATGCTTTTGAACATGTTGAATCTAATCCTAGATAACAACTTTTTTTATATGATGCAACCTGGTGCAAACAACTACAAGGGACTGCAATGGGGTCGAAAGAAGCACCATCATATACAAACATGTTTATGGGGTGGGTAGAAGCAAAACATCAGGCAGCATCCCAGTGGACGGAACACATACAATTCTGGGGTCGCTATATAGACGACGTTATCGTCATCTGGTCAGGGTCACAAGAGAGTTTCAAAACTTACTTTAACTATCTGAATGACAACAATTGGAATGTAAAGTTTACAATGTCCATGTCACAGACTAGAATCGACTTTTTAGACATCACACTATATGTAGTGAATGATATCCTACATAGCACCTTACACAGAAAAGAGACTTCAGTGAACAGTTTGTTACACTGTGCTAGCTCGCATCCAACTAGGACCAAAAATGCCATCCCATATGGTGAGCTAGTACGAATTAAAAGAAACTGTAGTGAAACAGCTGAATATGAAAAGCACAGTCTAGACCTAGTGCAGCACCTTAAACAGCGAGGAAAGAAATGTTGAGACAGGCAACAGAGAAAGCAACAATGTTAGATAGAAGAGTAACTTTAACACCAAGAGTTAAAACCCCAAAAGAAAGACTTTCCTTTGTAACTACCAACTCTAACCTGAATCAGGATGTATACAAAATATTATGGAAACATTGGCACCTCCTGCAAAGCGTCCCAAGCATTGGTAATTTGGTCCAGAATAAACCAAATGTAGTTTACAGACGTTGTAGGACTATAAGAGAAACAATATGTCCAAGTTACACACGACCAAAACGAAATAAGTACAAACTATGGCTTAGTCCTAAGATGTTTTTTTTCCCATGCGGGTGTTGTAACATGTGTACACAAGCGAGCCGTATGCCCCACTTTAAGTACAATACAGACAAGACATATGACATTAGGTTTTTCATTAATTGCCTAACTCAGTTTGTTGTATACGTTATCATTTGTACCTGCAAGAAAATTTATGTAGGGAGTACTGTTAGATCCCTTAAAATATGCATGCAAGAACATAGACGGGCATGCATTAAGCAAGACAAGTCCTACGCATTGGTCTCACATGATTGCAGTGATATGGGTGACAGATCTAATTTCAAATTCCATGCTATAGATCACTTGCCGGCACCAGATCGAGGTGGTGATAGAACATTATTACTGCGCCAATTGGAAGCCAAATGGATTTGTAGAGTTCGTGCTATCACAAATGGTTTGAACGTTGATTCAGAGATGCATTACTTTCTGTGAAAATATACATATGTATGATACGTATGTAACAACATCAGGCAAAAAGTTTTGGTATGTATACAATAAAATTGGTGGAAGAGCGAGGTAAGGTATCATTTCTGGGGTCGTACAGGGATAGCAAGATTAAGCTCTGGTACCCCAGGATATGGGGTTCGTGCCTGCCAAATGACGCACTGATTAATTCATATTTATAACGATGATTGTTGGTACCTCTCTCTCCGTTTCTTAGATTAATTTTTCACCAAGTAGAAACATGTGATGCAACCAAGTATTTCTGTAACATCATAATCATTTTTCAAGATTAAACAACAAACGCAAAGTACATTTTCCCGTCTTGGATACATTTATTTAATGTAAAGAATGGGTAAGGTGAGCTGCAGAGATCCTCATACTATGGAATTAAGAGTTTTTATGAACAAATCAGAAGGCAATGCTTGAGTGGCTCTATCATTAGAGGCATTGTGTTTAATCTGACGAAGTATGGAGTTCGCGCCAGCAATATGACCTACACTTCTCCTCGCTGTCCTTTTATTGAAAAATTAAAATAGAAAAAGTAATTATCACTAAAACGAACAGGCTAGAAGGCATTGCTTGAGTGGCTCTATTAGTAGAGGCACTAGCTGTATAATCTGATGAGGTATGGAGTTTGCGCAAGCTATATGACCTTTTATTGAAAAATGTAAAATAGAAAGGCAGTGCCTGAGTAACTCTATCATTAGAGGCATTGAGTGTATAATCTGACGAGGTATGGAGTTCGCACTAGCTATATGACCTACACTTCTCCTCGCTGTCCTTTTTTGAAAAATTAAAATAGAAAGAGTAATTATCACCAAAACTAACGGGCTAGAAGGCATTGCTCGAGTGGCTCTATTAGTAGAGGCACTAGCTGTACAATCTGACGAGGTATGGAGTTCGCGCAAGCTATATGACCCATACTTCTCCTCGATAAACTCCATTTTTAAAAATAGGAAGAGTAATTATTTGTGATTTTATGTTCAAACTAAATTTTGTCATAATTTTTCAATAGTATAAATGAAATTAGAACCGTAAGCAGTAGCCCAATACACAAACGATAGTTTATATCACATCGGTTTTCTGTTGAAATTGGGTAGCGAGTTTTCTGCCACAGATCGGGCTTAGGGTCCCGTTGGAATTCGGCACATGATTTACGAATGACCGCTGTAACCAGACACAGGTGTTAATAATCTAACAATTTAGCACCATTTAAAAGCAGGGGGGTCGCTTGCCTCTGTCTCTACAGAATTCGCTTGAGACGAGGACGCGACGGTAAACTCTCCATACTAGAAGGTAAGAGGCGTTGATAACAAGTCTGTGCTGGTCCGCTTTCCGTGTAGCATCAGTTCGGCAAAGGGGACATTTGAGATGTGTAAGTTTGTCCCAGGGGCCAGTTGGTTTTAGTTGTAATTCTCACTAACTATAGCTGTTAGATCTACAAGTGGTGGGGGCTAAGTGAATAGCAAAATGTTGAAGTATAGAGGATGGGCGGGTCCCTTTGGTATGGAAGTATCGTTGACTTAGTTTGTTGTCTTACGATCGTTTGTGTGAGATGGAATTGTGATACAAAGGCAGTTACTGGGAGAAGTCAGGAGGACTAGAAAGCCTTGAAATATATGCCTACAGCAGCTAAATACTATACGCTAAATGGGGAATAGTACTGTGGAGTGATATTAAGTAGGAAACACTTGTAGTTTTGTGAGATAAACCAAAATAAACTAATTTTGGTCTATGTCTAGGTTTACTTAACACCACAGATTACCTTCTATGCCCTAATCGGCATAAGCCAGCGACACTGCTGAGCCTTTCGCTGTGGTTTGAGATTGTAGGATACCAGAAAAAGAATAAAAAGAGGGTAAGCAACTAAGTGTGTCAATAATACGGGGAGCTGTCAAAGAGAATCCCTTTTTTAGTGCAAAACTAATAAGTCAAATTATATAAACAACTTAATACTATATGTTTGCAGATATCTCCCTAAGGAGCAAGAGGGAGACCGCATGGTCCGAAACAATTTTTCCTCGCCTTTCCGGAGAATAAGGCCATGTTAGAGACATTATGTTCTAGCAGTTCACTGCCCATCTTCTTTTCTTCTTTTTTTCTTTTTGTACTTCTATAATATTAATCCTAATTGCTCAAGTAATGGTATTACCTCTTTCTTCCAAACATAAGAAATCATGAAAAAATATGGATAATTGTATGGGAGACCCCCAGCTGGGGTCTGAAAAAGTTTTTGTAAACAGTTTTTTGTAAACTCTATTATGTATAGTTAGAACGTCCCGAATACGCACAAAGCGGGGATTTGAATGTAGTGTATTTAGTCTCTCTTCACATCTGTGGTTTTTGTTATGTTATGTTATGTTAAAATGTGTTTATATAGCGCTCGGCTACTCTAAAAGAGTGTCCCGGCGCTTTCCACATAAAGCTACAGTGTATAACAACATAACAAGAAGAACAAGAGCCCAAGAAAAAAACAAAGAAGAAAATCCACCTAAACAGAGAGATTAAAAAGCCAAGTCTTCAAATTCCTTCTGAATTGAAGCAGATTGGGAGTGCTGCGAAGTTCCAGTGGAAGCGAGTTCCACAGCTGAGAGGCCTTGAGGCTGAAAGAGCGCCCCCCAATCCGGGCCTTCCTCACGCGTGGAACCACAGCCGTGAAAAGGGATTCCGAACGCAATGAGCGTGCAGGGCGAAAGAAAGCCAATCTCTTCTGTAGATATCCTGCGCCTGAGCCAAACAGAGCTTTATGCACCAGCGTCAAGGATTTGAACATAATCGACTTACGGGTCGGGAGCCAATGCAGCGACCGCAGAAGACAAGATGCCCGTGCGCGTCTATGCAGACCAAAGATTGCGCGCGCTGCAGAGTTCTGTGTCACCTGCAGACGCTGGACCAGGTAATCTGGAAGACCCAGGAAAAGAGCATTGGCATAGTCTAGCCTGGATCCGATAAGCGCCTGCACCGTAATCCGTCTATGCTCCGCAGAAAGTAGTGGAAGAAACTTGCGGAGCATTTTCAGAACGCCGAAACAGGTGCCAGCCAGGCCAAGAACATGTGATCTGAGAGAAAGCTTGTTGTCAAGCTTAACGCCAAGATTTTTGGCCACCAAGGAAGATTGTGCCGGAGGACACATGGCGGCCGGCCACCACTGCCGCCACTCGGGATCGGTGACACAGCCAAAGAATAACACCTCCGACTTACTGGAGTTGGCCTTTAGACTGTTCCGCTGGAACCAGCCAAAGACCATATCCAAACAGTCCCGAATTCTCTCCCCATCAAATGGCTGGTCTTTAGCACATGTGAAAAGGAGTTGCGTGTCGTCGGCATAGGACACGATCTGGGCTCGGTAAGCTTCCACCGCTGCCGCCAGGGGGGACATAAAGATGTTGAACAATGTCGGGCTCAACACAGATCCCTGTGGATCCCAACTCCCAATGGCGGCATCTCGGCGGAGCTCTGGGAAACCCAGACCGTCTGGCGGCGGCCCTCCAGAAAAGATGAAAACCATCTGAACACCGTCCCCCTTAGGCCGATGTCATGAAGCCTAGCGAGAAGCGCCTCATGAGGGACGGTGTCGAAGGCCGCCGACAGGTCCAACATGACTAGCATGGCCTTGCCACCCACATCCAAGGTCTCCCTGATGATCTCAGAGACCTCCACCAACGCCGTTTCCGTACTGAAGTTCGGACGGAACCCGGATTGGGACGGATGGAGCAAGTTGTTAGATTCCAAAAAGCTCGACAAGACACCATGAACATGTTTCTCGGTGATCTTAGCCAGGGCCGGGAGCAGTGAAATTGGCCTATAATTGGCCAGGACCTCGGCATCAAGACCAGGCTTTTTCAGGAGGGGGATCACCATCGCCCTTTTCCAGGTGCGAGGGACACTCCCCTCTCTCAAGGAGGCATTGAGGATAGGGTTGACCAGGGGATTCACCACTGCCGCCATCCCGGCCAAAAATTTGGCAGGGCAGGGGTCAAGCGGGGAACCAGATTTGAGACTGGCCAGCAGGGCCCGGGACATATCACTTGAGACAGGTGGAAAGTCAGCCAGTACTGCCGTAGGCAGGGACGATGTTCCAAGTCCTGCCCCGGGGCCACAGCAGCCCTCCACAACGCTCTCCGAGAAGGAGGCCTGAATAGCCTTAATCTTGTCGGTGAAAAAAGTGGCTAGATCACATGCCCACGCATCCGAAGAGACAGGCGGGGGAGAATAGGAGGAAGGGGCCGTGAACTCCTTCACAATCGTGAAGATCTCCTTACAGGAGTTCGCCGCCGTCTCAATCCTCCTGGCAAGATATTCCCGCTTGGCACCAAGAATGTCACGATGATAGGCCTTCACCGCCGATCTATGGGCGAGTTTGGCCTCCCCATCATATTGAAGGCGCCAGGCCCGCTCAGCAACCTTGCATTGACTGCGAGCCAGACGCAGCGCCTCCGTAAACCACGGTGCCGACTGCCGTATCACCGAGGACCGGGGGGTCACCCTTGGTGCAAGATCATCTAACCTCTCAGTCAGCCATAACTGCAGGGCCTCAGTGTCTCTTTCCGGATCCCCCGAGAGGGGACAGGGATGTTCCGTGAGCGCCTGCTCCAACATATCTGGCGTCACTCTGTGCAGCGCTCTCGAAGCCGTTCTGGGCACCGTGGGGGCGCAGATGTCAGACCGCCCATTTTCCAACACGGAAAACCCAATCAAACTGTGATCCGACCAGAGCACCGGCCGTGTTTCGATGTCAACAATTGGGACAGAAGAGAACACTTGATCGAGGGTATGCCCTCTCTCATGTGTGGGCCCTGACACAAACGGTGTCAAGCCAAGCGGAGATGTAATATCCAGCAATTTGGCCCCATTCGGATCGTCCGTGACATCGAGATGAAAGTTGAAATCGCCTGCCAGCAAGCAATGCTGTGCAGAAAGCGCCAGCTCCGAAATGGCTGTCTGTAAATCCTCCCAAAAGGAACCCACCGGGCCAGGAGGCCTGTAGACTAGCAGACCCTTAAGTGCTTGAACTGGAGACAGTCTGAGCGTAAAGCCCAGGGATTCAGAGCCCTCAATGGAGTTAACAGGAAGAACAGAGCAGGAAATGTTCTTCCTCACCACCACAGCAACTCCGCCCCCTCTACCCTTCGCCCTGTCTTGGCGGAAGATATTATAGGATGGAGGGATCGCAGTAAAGATGTCCGGATTGGACGCCTCTCCCAACCAAGTTTCGGTTTAAACGGTACATATGTAAATAGGAGTATAATTGGATATTATATTTTTATGATATGTATGACATATGTGTACTATATGTTTATTTATACTGTACATATATTATTTGCAGCCCTGATGAAGCCCGTGAGGGCGAAACGCGTAGGCTGCGGAGTACATGAAAAATCAATTAAAGCATATTGAATACTACGCCATCTGTGTTGAAGATTTGTCACTCCTGTTATCTATTGTTAATTTATGTATTGCATCTGAAGCATTAATTTTATAGTACACGTTGCCTCTCCACTGTGTGTTAAAGATCTCTAAATCTATACTAGAATTAAAAGAGTTGTACTGGTGGCCAGGGATGAATAATAACATTTACAATTAATTGCCATGACTGCAACAGAGATCGCAGCATAGAACGCCACTAGATACCAGACTACAGCGTAGCCAGCCCAGTACAGACACCATTGTTAAATAGCATTAGACTATCTACCCGCAAATGTCACTATGGACAAATGCGGTCCCACAAATATTAAGACGAGATTCATTTGGATGTGGCCCCAGCGCTCGGCTGACGCCCGAACTGTTATAAAAGATTTGCGAGTCTTTATCGGCACATACGCAGTCGGCACGCTACATTCTGACCAGGGACCTGCGTTTAGCTCAAAAGCTTACAAGGAGGCCATGGCCAATCTGGGCGTTGCATTGCGGTATTTTAGTCCATTCCATCCTGAGGGAAATTCGGTTGTGGAGAGTAAAAACCAAGCCATAAAGCAATCTATAACAGCTAGGGTACTAGGCTGGGGTGACGGGTGGGTCAAACATCTAATAAGTGTCCAACGTAGTCTTAATCTGCCAAGAAGTTCTCTAGGGGGAATCATCTCATATGAAATCCTTTTTGGAACTTGAATGATTGTCCAAGGCCTTGATCGTCACACTTCAGTGGTATAACATTTTTTTTTATATCAAACCGTTTGGCAGGACTTAAATGAAACCAGAAAAAGTCAAAGCAACGTAATCCTGAAGCCAACGACCACTGAAGAAAAAACATCTGTCCCAGCAAAGCCTGCCTGGATTCCAAAGATTGGGGATCTAGTCAGAGAAGAGATCGCCGACAAGAAGGAATTCGGGCCTTCATACAGACAACCAGTACCTGTTTTAGCCATTCAAGGATGAAGAACAGTACTTCTGCCGCCCCTTGCTGGAAGAAAGGAGAACAGGTTCGTATCCACTGACCTGGTAAAACCATGGGGGGCGTGGCTTCGCTTGGCTTGGAATGGCCGCTTAACTGAGCGGCTCCACCGGCTGAGGCCAGAAAATCCGTTAAACATCCGTCCCTGATTTGTAAACTCGGGTACTTTTGCTCGTCTATTATGACCGCCAGCCTGGTGTGCCCGACCAACGGGAAAAAGTGAGGAGATCTGCCACAAAGTGCCCAGCTTCACAGCAGAGCTGGGGGCCTGCCACCGTGACGGCAGGAGTGAAGCTGGGACATCGAGTTTCGTGGCTGCCCGGACGGGAGGTGAGGTTGCCGGCGTGACATCACCGGAAGTTCGGGCCACCGGAGTCGCACGGGGACCGCTACTCCACACTGCAGGACAGGCATATCAGTGGGCCCATAATCAGTGCGGGGGACCACGGAGGAGCCGAAAACCGCGCACCCGGCCAGAGCTGTGGTGAGTTTGCTGTGGCGGTAGTGGCCACAAAAGTGCGTCACTGGCGCCTCGGAGGTACGGCGCTGAAACGGACCGTGAGTAGCTGCCTGGGACAATGTGCGGGGATCCTGACTCCTGCTGGTGTACAGATGAAGAGGTATGCGCAGGCTCTGAATCGGCGCGCTGCTGATTTCCCGGGAGGTGGCTGCGTTACCGACATTGCATACAGTCAGAGGCGGAGTGAAAGGAGACGAGACTGAGATGCATATCACCGTCTGGAGGGCTGAGTGGGACAAGGTGGTGTCCCTATGCGTGGCCTGCGACTTCTGACTCCGGGGAGATAGTATTTCAAAGCCCTGCCTTGTGTATTCTTCCTCCTGGATATGTGACCAATATGGTGGGATGCAGAGTCATCAACTGGCAGACTGATAAGGGTTTCCCCCTGGTTCTTTAAGCTGTGATCATTGAGATATAGTGCCTGTGTGGTGCGACAGCAATAATTACTCCCCGGCAGCCATTTTCAATCTGCAAGGCCCTGAGCCTTAGGAGTCAGATAACGCTAGACTGGATTGACTTATTTGGGAATTGCGCCCTGCGTTGTGTGTTGGAGTTGGAGCTGGGGCATTTTTCGGCACTCCTGTGTAAAGCACTGGCGACGTGAAGCAGATTTCCACGTAGGGAGCGCGTGGAGGGAGAGTGGAGGCTAGAGACATCTTGGAGCATCTGTCGGGCCATGGTGGGATCCATTGGGGCTGCCGATTCCTCAGGTTCAAACATCGTCGGAAAAGATATAGGTGAAGGTGGTACGTAATGGTACCCACGTGCCACGGTGCTACAGTGCCCCGTCCTGCAAAATTACTGCCACCGGACATTCTATCGGTCGCACGTGGTGTGACACCATGGGGAAGCCGGAAACACGCCAGCCGAAAATTAATTTCAACAAAAAATCTACCAAAAACACGGACGCTGACTCTGACCGCCAGGAATCGCCGGGGGACAGTGCAACTGCCCAGCCACCTGAGGAAGATATTCGGTCGATGTTTAAAGACTTGAAATCAAGTCTTCAGGGGATTGATTCGAAAATGGACTCATTGGCAGAGCGGTTGGATAGAATAACGCAAAGAGTTGAAAAACACGACGGCCGGCTGAATGTTATTGAAACAAGGATCACTGAAACGGAGGAAAGTCAAACTGCAATAGATAGTAAATTGAGAGATATGGATGGAGTTCTGCAGCTCATTAAACAGAAGAATGAGGATTTGGAAGCTAGATCGAGACGCAATAACATACGCGTTAAGGGGATTGCAGAATCCACAGACATCCAGAATATGGAGAAGTACATAGAGGAGATGATGCGCGAACTTTTTGGCTCGAAGCTATCGACAATGTTTTTAATTGAGCGCGCTCATAGTACACTGGGTCCTAGGCCGAAGCCGAGTGCGCCGGCGAGACCCATCTTGGCCCGGGTTCTGAATTATAGAGATAGAGGTACGATTCTCTGGCTTGCCCGGGAGAAAGGGGCCATCCAATATAGAGGAAATAACATTGCCTTATTCCCGGACTTCACGCTTCAGGTGCAGGCGACTCGGCGGGAATTCATTCCCGCAAAGAAGATCTTCCAACAGATCGGCACCAGATATGCTTTAATCTATTCGACGAAACTGAGGGTTCAGGGACATGGGAAGCAAGATGTTCTTCACGGAGGCTAAGGCAGCGCTGCAGTATGCAAAGCAAATGGCGAAAGAACATAAACAACAAGCTCCGCAAACGGACTCGCAATCTGAAAGGACATTGAGTAATGACTGATATGAGAGATCTTGGTCGTTGGACTCACAGATAAGTGAAACTATGCCTTTTTATGTCCTATTTTACATGTGTTTACTCTATGTGCCTTAGATGATGATATTAGTACTTTGTATATTGCTGCCCCGGTTCTTGGCCGGTGGATCACTGTTGGTGGGGCGGTTGTACGGACTAACTTAGCAAGTGGAATAAACATAATTTGAAATGTTCTGGCCTCGGCCACCCTACCAAGAGAGTAGTGGAGTATGCTGGTGTCCTCACGTGCTCTGTGGGATGATTCCCCTATGCCTCTTATTTTGGTTTTTGGGTTTGTGGGGGGGTGGGACGGGGAGGGGATGGACACAACCTGATTGGGGGGTTGGTGTGGGAGGTGGAAGGGTGAGAGTTCGGAATGTTTCTTGTTATTGCTGCCAGGTCATACTATTTAGTCAATATCCTGCTCATGCTGACCCTGCCCTCTTGCGGTGCAGTGTTTTCAGGGAGATCGCACAGACTTTTACAGCCGTAGACCGTTGGTCAATGTGGAAGGAGGTGTGGGAGACCATAGATGCCTATGAATATATGTTTCACAGTTGATGTTGATGACTGCTGTTAGCTGCCTTTCATGGAACATTAGAGGCTTAAATGATCGACGGAAAGCCAGACTAGTTCACTCCTACTTACTCAGACATGAGATAGACATTTGTTTATTGCAAGAAACTAACCTGGCATCACCTGCCACGAATGTCCTCCGGCATCCTAGATGGGGTGAAGTGGTGGAGGCTACATATTCTAATTATTCCAGGGGTGTAGCGATATTGATACGTCGGGGAGTACAGTGGAAGACCCATCATTCCATAATTGATAATGAAGGTAGATATATATTGCTCCTGGGTACACTTTTTAACAATCGACCGTTATTGTTAACACCTACGGTCCCAATACAGACTGTCAGGCGTTTTTTCAAACTATATGGCATGGAATTCAATCTTTGGGAAAGGTGGCAACACTCTGGGGGGGGGGGACTTTAATGGTGTCTTGTCACCAACTAGGGATAGACAGGGTGCAGATCGGGAACACCACCCTAGGGCGTCTGAGATGCTAAGAGACATCATTGATGATTTACACTTGGTGGACACATGGAGGACATTGCACCCGATGGCTAGAGAAGGAATGTGTATAACACAGCATCGGGAGGCTTGGTCCAGATTTGCATGCCTCGGTATCTGGAGCTAAACACTTCCCGTGCACTTTTTCTGACCATGCACCTGTACAGATCACATTTTAAATTTCACCACCTTACATTCAGCTGGAGATTTCCATCGAGGGCGTTATTGGATCTGGTCTTCCGGGAAGACCTTAGAAAGAAAATTGTCGAATTTTTGGAGCTTAATGAGGGTTCGGTGGATTCCCCAGGGACACTGTGGGAGGCCTTTAAGGTGGTCACTAGAGGACACTGTATGGCATTAAAGACAGGAGTGTTGAGGGACATACGTGGAACACTCCACAGGCTGGAAGGCGAAATTAGACAATTAGAATTGAACATACAGGCGATCCCTCCCCTGACACTAAATGAACAAAGGGATTGCCAGTACTGTGCAATTCTTTAGGATAATTTAATGGACGGTTGAGCAAAGCAATTAATCAACCCAAAAGACCACTGTTTCAGTCAAAACTCTTTTTGGAAAAAAGATTTATTTCATTAATTTTTTTCTGCTTTTTCTTTTTCTTTCTATTTATTTATTTTTTCGTTCTCAAAAGACAGTAATTAACCAGTAAAATTAAACTAGTGTTCACAATAAATTGACATATCAAAAAAACACTGGTTTGAAGGTTCAATTAAATGCAGTAACCAAAGAACCAATGACAGTGGGGGTATAAAAAACCCAAAACATAAATCACCAATACAACATATAAGATGACGCTTTTAGACAACAATTAGACAATAGACAACATATAAGCTTGATAAAAATAATCAAGCGTCTATTTACATGCTGATTGTTCAAAATAGGGCCTATTGCAGAATATCTGCACTATTCAAGACCAGGCCTCTATCTCTAAGTGAAAACGTGCCAATTTTGACGTATCTTTATCACAAACGACCACACGCTGTGTTATTATTTTACAGTTTTTTGAACAGGAATGTTGGTCGCAAAAACAGCAAAAATCAAGGTTAATGAGGAGGGTGGGGGGGGGGTCGACGCGTTTCGAACCTCTGCTTAAGTTCAGAGATTCTCTTCAGGACCGACAGAAATAATCTGCAAAACACAAATAAACAAACACTCAGTCGAAACCATACATGAGAGACCTTCAACTCTCGTCCAGACCAACACTCTTTAACATCATACCTGTGTATACTTGTCACACTGGTTAGTTGTCGTAGTCTGAAAAAAACAAATAAAGCTGTTCTAAGTGTTTTGCGATGGGTTTTAAGAGAGTCGGGACAAAGAGAGCGCGCAAAGGAAGGGCGTGAGACTTACAATTTGAATGGCCGTGTGGGTCCATTAGTTAGTCGATGGGCAAGTCGGGGCTCTGTTCAGCTAGCGCTGTCATCTGATCTGTCGTTGCAGCTCCTAAGGCGAAAAAAGTGTGCCGTTAGTGCGGCGTCTGTTAAATGAAATGTGATGAATGCCGACAGTTCCAGGTAGTGTTTAGGCGGGGGGCGGGTGCGGCCGGGCGAAAGTGCGGGGTAATCCAGCAAAGTTGCTAGTGAAATGAGGAACTCAGGCATGCGGGGGGCGCGCGCATGAAGCTTGAAATACCTGTGGTGGTTATTCTTTAAGCCATTAATCACTCCTCACTCGAACGGAAAGTGCCGTCTGCTTGGGCATGTTCATTTCCGCATTAGTCCGGTGACGATTAAAAAGCCGGCTTGTCAATTGGTTAGGCGTAATCAGTTCCGTGTTAATCCGGAAGTGGTTGTCGGGCTGGCTTGGGTGTTCATGGGATTTATAGTTTTGTTCGTTTGAGGTAAAAAACGGGCTTCGTGATTTTACGTAAGGAATATTTTTGGAAATTAGATGCGTTTAACCCCAGGCGTCCAAAATTGATTGGATGTAAGGTTTGAGTCCTGATTAATTACAAAAAGCGTATTTTCTTGGATTGGTGTGTACATGGGAAACACCTGACTTAATGGAACACAAGCAATCACATACAAGCCCCAAATTTTGGATAGCTATTTTTTCACAAACAAATTTCAAATGTGCATATTGGATGAGGTCGCTAGAGTGTCAGATGATTTTTTGAAGGGATAATATGTAACTTGAGGACGCGGCTCAGTTGATCAGGTCGGACTTAGTGACTTAATGTAGTTTGCACAGAATGTGTCACAGATGGTACAATTCGGACATCTCATTCAAGCCTGTAATGGTGGTGTTGAATTTTAAGATTAACATTGCTTCTCTCTGTTTTAGCTTGGCCTCTAAATCTCCACCTCGTGGATCTGGTTCTAATTTGGATATAATTGTCCATTTGAAATCCTCATCTCCATGGGATTCATCAATCCAGTGCTGGACAAGTGGCGCTGTTAGTACTTTCTTTTTTATACGAGATTTGTGTTGTGACATCCTTTGCCTAGCTTCTTGATTCGTTTTTCCAATATATATCTTGTTGCAAGGGCAAGTGATCGCATATACTATGTTCCGCGTCTTGCAGTTGGTAAATTGATCGTGTTTCCATGACACACCATCATGTTGGAAAAGGACGCCTTCAACAGTGGAAATGCAACATAGACAAGTGCCACATTTGTGGTGGCCTGTAATAGGAGGGAGGCTAACATAGTCACGTAAGGTCATTGTTTTGGATTTTGGTACGGCCGCTCTCACAATCTGATTGGCTATACTTGTGTCTTTTTTGAAGGCAAAAAGGGGCACTTCGTTTAACTGTTCATCGATTTGTTTGACTAGATGCCAGTTTTGATGGATTATTTTTTTCAAAAAATTGGATGCAGGACAAAATGTTGACACACAAACCGTCCGGTTTAGTGGTTTCTTCTCTTTCTTTTGAAGAAGTTCTTCGCGCGGTGTCCACCATGCGCGTTTTATTGCTTGTTTAAGCAGTTTGGCTGGGTATCCACGATCTAATAATCTCTCCTTCAGAACCTCGGCATGTAACAAATATTCATCTTTGAAAGTACAATTTCTCCGTATGCGGAGGAATTGCCCTATTGGCAGGTTTTGTTTAAGGTTTCTCGGATGGTTGCTGGAGTAGTCCAAAGCCTTGTTGCGGTCTGATTTCTTCCGATAGAGGGTGGTTACCAGTTGGCCATTTGAGCAATAAATTTCAACATCTAAGAAAGAGAGGCGTGTTCTGGATGACTCAAGACTAAATTTGATGTCTCTTGTTCTCTCATTTAGCCATGTGTGAAATTGGTCCAGTTGTTCCTTATTCCCAGTCCATGTGAAAAAAACATCGTCGATGAATCGGACCCAACCACCAATCCACTCGAGAAAGGGGTTGTTGTTGTAGATAAACGTTTCTTCATACTGACTCATATATAGTATAGCCAGCTCAGGGGCAAAAGGGCACCCCATAGCTACTCCTTGGGTTTGGAAGTAGAAGTCCTCTTTGAATTTGAAATAATTCTTAGTAAGGGCCAGTTTAGCTAAGTCTAAGAGGAATTCTGTTGGGATTTTAGATGGCATGTCCCGTTTGTTCAGAACAATCTCTAAAACTTCTAGGGCCTGATCTTGGGGAATTTGGGTATACAATGAAACGATGTCCATACTAACTAGGAGATCATGTTCTGGATTGAAAGGTAGTTCTTGTAATCTATTCAAAAAGTCAGTTGTATCTTGGAGGAAAGACTTAACCTTGGTGCAAAAAGGTTTAAGGAAGAAATCGATGAACTTGGAAACAGGTTCGAAAAGTGAACCACAACCTGAAATGATCGGTCTTCCCGGTGGTTTTTGTTCGTTCTTGTGTACTTTGGGAAGTACATAGAATAAAGGGATCCGTGGGTGTTTGTTAGAAAGGTAGTTATACTCTTGTTTCCCTAGGAATCCTTGTGCCAGTCCTTTGTTTAAAATGACAGATAATGTGTTTTGGAGTTCTTTTGTTGGGTCGTAGTTGATTTTACGATAACAATGCTCATCTGTCAACTGTCTTGTGGCCTCCGCCACGTATTCTGTTGTACCCCAGATGACGATAGCTCCGCCTTTATCGGCTTGTTTTACTATGATGTTAGTATCATTTTTGATTGAAAGCAATGCTTGTTTTTCTTCACGGGATAAATTAGGTGAAACAAATCCCTTATTCCTTTTTTCATGAGAGGCAATCGCGGATAGTACGGTTTTTTCAAAATATAACATCTCCTTGGGTAATTTGTAGATGGGTGGAGTAAAATTTGATTTGTTCCTTAGGCCAGTAGTTTCTATTTGTGGACTCATTTCTTTACCTGCAAAGAAGGCTATTAAACGTAACTTGCGACAAAATTCAATAAACTCCAATTTGAGCCTTACGAAGGCTGCATTGAGATCTAAATTGACGGAATTCCAAGAAGAGGCAGAAAGGGAACAGCCTACATGAATAAATACACTCAGGCCCATAGGTATGGTGAGGGTGATCGAGCGGGGAAAACACTGGCGAATATGCTCCGTCCCCTTAGGGGCTCAGACTATATAACCGAACTTCGCGCAGACGATGGGGGGATGGCTAGAACTACATATTCTATCCTGGCGGTTATGACTGACTATTATAAGGCAATGTATACATCTCATATTGACCTGTCTCATTCTGACATCACTGATTACCTGGAGACCGTGGCTTTGGCGTGGTTTAATGATGGGGCTCGGTCCTACATGGAATTGGCCATCACAGTGGAGGACGTTAGGCAAGTGATTTTGAGCATGCCTGCTGATAAGGCCCCGGGCGCGGACGGCCTCACTGCGGCCTTTCATAAGGAATTTGTCAACATTGTAGCCCCCGACTGTTGGTTTTTCAGGAAGCGATGGAGACAGGCGAGCTCCCGCCCACTCTGAGACAAGCCACAATAATAACGTTATTGAAACCTGATAAGGACCCAACCACACCCTATTCTTATCGACCTCTGTCCTTGATCAATCTAGACGCAAAAATATATGCCAAACTTCTTGCCAATAGATTGTGTCCTATGCTTCCACAGATAGTGCTGTCGGATCAGTTGGGTTTTATTCCGGACAGGTCAACAGTACATAATCTCAGGGTAATTTTTGGCTTGCTGCACTATTTGGCGCCACATGTTCAGGCAGTGGCAGCTCTGCTCGACGGTACGAAAGCGTTCGACTCTTTGGAGTGGAAGTTCCTTTTCACTCTATTCACCAGGATGGGTTTTAGCCCTATTTTTATTTAACAAATACAACTGATTCATGCCAAACCGCGGGCTAGAGTTAAAGTTAATGGACAATATCAGACTCATTCGCCATCACTAGGGGTATGAGACAGGGATGTCTACTGTCGCCGCTGCTGTTCGCTATTGCAGCTAGATTGAGACAACACCACACTTCACATCTAGGGGACTGTTGATATCCATGTACGCAGATGACATGACGGTTTACTTGACCAACCCGAAGGACAACTTTGATGTTGTCATGAGAGAGCAGATCCGATATGGGGGGCTGTCGGGGATACAGATAAATTGGTAAAAGTCCGTGATGATGCCTCTCACAGAGGGCACTGTTCCCTGTGACACAAAATTCCCCATTAAATGGGTGATGGAAGCAACACGATACCTGGGGATTTGGATAAGTAGATCCATTCAGGAAATTTGGATGGCCAACTATGAGAGGGCAATTGACTGGATAGAGACTAAAGTACATAAATGGAGGAATCTACTGCTATCCCTTACAGGTCGTATTGCTATAACTAAAATGGTGATCCTCCCAAAGCTGTTATACCGATTTGTAAATATTCCTATGCCCCTTAACGTAAATTTTTTCAAAAGGCTACACACGCTTATACTTGAGCTGGTGTGGGCCGGGAAGCAGCCCAGGGTTTTGTGGAAGTTGTTAACACTGCCATTCTTCCAGGGAGGTTTGGATGCTCCTGATATAGAATTATATGCATACAGTGCTCAGGCTCCATTTTTACATTATTGGCAGCACCAGAAACACCTATCAGAAACACGTTGCAATAGAGATCGATAGGGTGGCTACCGCTCCTGTAGAGGTTGCAGTATTTCAGCCCTATAAGCGACCACATTCCTAAATAGATACAGTGGAAGCATTGAAATGGGCATGGGCACTTATTGCGAAGAGGTCGAATCTAACGGAGCTATACGCACCCTCTATACCTCTTAGGGGGCAACCCACTCTTAAGGCCACTAATAGACAAGGCTGTCACAGAAAGAGCTAAAAGATGTAACCTGAGGGTGGGTTGGGATTTATAGCCAGATGACAAATTTCTGACCATACAGCAGATGTGTGATCCATCCCCACCCTCCGCTTCAGACATGCTCTTGTATTATCAGCTTCGTGCGGCATGCCGGGCGAGATTTGTTGAGTTCCCGGATGTCCCGGCAATGCTCCCAGCTTTGGAAAACATTATTTCGAACAAGTCACCTCGCAAATTAATCACACGTATATTTATACTATAACCCAGGAGTCGTCCCCTATTATTATCAGTACATCCAAGCTTGATTGGAAGAGAGAAATAGACGTATCCATATCTGACGGGCAGTGGTGGTTCTGTTGTAGAGCATCTCTCACCGAACTATAGACTACGACTTATACACTTTCATTTTCTACACAGGGTTTAAAGGACCCCGATGCAGCTACGGCGCATGGGTATGGTATCGGATGCATGCTGTTGGAGATGTAGAGCCTTGGACGCTACAGTTACTCATCTCTCCTGGTTCTGTGGTCCGGTGGCACACTACTGGTCTGAAATCTTTTGACACATTAGTGACATTATTAACATCCCCTTGACAGCAAATCTCTTGATGGTGTTATTGGGTTATGTATTTGAAATCCCCAAAACTAATCGGAAATTGGTGGCCATGCTGCTACTGCTTGCGAAACGACAAGGGGCAATACACTGGAAGAAGAAAAGTCCTCCTAATATAGCAGGTTGGCTTAACGCGGTCAGCTATAGTAAAGATCAATTGTCAAACTTTTGGGAATTAATGCCAGGCGGTTCTAGGCCGCAGGATATATGGGGCCCATTCGTGTGCTGGCTGGCCCAGGGAGGATCTGACCTCCGTACAGTGATTGACAGGGATAAATTGGCCTGAGGTGTGTATGTCTTGCGACTCTACAAAGACGCAGCCTTTGCCCCTAAATAGATTGTTCATACTGGTAAAGGACAGTGTGCACTTGGCTGTATGGATGTTGACAGATACACATGGTGGGCTGTGGGAGAGTGGCTGTGGTATTAGAATTTCTGACTTGGGAGGGGTGGGTTGCTTCTAAATATTTTGTTTGGGTGGTGTATATATAAAAGATATAGGTTGCCCGATATTGACATGTGTTATGTATACTGGTACACACCTATGTGTTCTTGAAACGCTGCCGGACCCCCGGGTTGTCAGCTACTTGGCTGTGTCATATAGACTTCAAATGTTAACTATGTCGCAGCCGGCCCCTGGTATGTAGGCAAAATGCTGTGTTAACCATGCAACCTGTAATAAAATTGTAAAAAAAAAAAAAAGACCTGGTAAAACCACATCATGTGGCCGATCATAAGTAGTAGGCCAAGTGGACTCCAAAGATGTAGCAGACGCCCAAATCTGGCTACAATCCAAGAGGTTCAGACTGAGAGACTGATAACATCTGAAGAATCTGCAGCACAGAACAAAGGACTATGTAACAAAGCCATGGAACTTGTGCCTCTTGAGACCCAAATAACAGTTCGTCAAGAAACACCTGTCTACAATGATATAGCATCCGAGTATACCAATATGACAAGTGATAAAGTGATTCCAGCGATTTCATCGAATCTGGAAGAAATCCCTACAATTGACAGAACTGCCTCTGGCTACTTCATTAACTTTGATACGTTTTCCGAGGATCCAAGTGAACCTGAAATGCTGCCAGCTGAAAAAACTTTCAAAAAACAAATAACAGATATCTTGCAACAACTGGAAAAAATATATCTGGTTTCACCATGGGTTGAAGTATGGATTATCTTAGGTGTACTTTTTCTTCTACTTTGGTTGACTGTGGTATTTACCTTGGGAATGCTGATCAATGGGAAATATAGTACAAAGGACACAGTAAGAAAGAACATCAACTTACTCCTCAAGCCACACAAATCTTCCCATCGTGAACAAAGACTTGTCAGCAGTAAACATCACAGCCATTCCGATACAAAGTGGTAAAGCTTGGGACAGAACTTAATAGGACATTCTTGGCCCAGCGGAGCTGTTGAAGATTCAACACCAATTCAAGGTTTCCTTGAGTGATTTTGTTTCACCCAGCACATTTTCTGATGATTGGGACTTTGAGACTGATAATAATATGATGTCAGACTTAGAAATGTCTGCAAAATTTACAAATCATGATTACTTAAAAGGTTCATCAGATTATGAACAAATGTACTGTTATAATCACTACGCTCATCATTTCTTACATAGGTCTGCAAACCCTAGAAATGTTGTTACTTATAATCAATGGGAACATTGTCCAACGCCACCAAAAGGTAGATCAAAAAAATGTTAACGACAAATTTCCGTACTTTTCAGGCTTTAATATTTCCAATCTAGAATCATTTTACTTTACAAATGTTAATAGGACAGGAATGAAAAGTATGTTGATAAATACAAAGCAAATGTATTCTGCGCCTTATTCAGCTGTCTACTTTAGGTTTTGACTTTTGGAAAGACACCATTGAGACAAGAACTGCCTGGGGCACAAAAGTCCGGCAGGTGCAGGGCTTAGAAGCTTTATTTAGAGCCTGCATTATCCCAGAACAAATAATGTTTTTGAATGACACTGTTCAACAGACATCTTGTCTTGGATTATCTAAGATAAAAGATTTAAACAAACCGTCAGAACCTACACCTGAAATAAGTAACACTTCAGAGGGGGTGGTTGACGTAAAAAACATTTTACGTAACAGAACAGATCCTGATTGGAAAAAATGGTTAATCTGGCCCACAGACACTAACAACTGTCAAGATAGATTCCTGAATAACATTCAAGGGTTCCCATTCACCAAGCCAGATCCAAGATATCTCCAAAGACAACATCCAAGGATAGTAACATCATACAGTGTGGGAAAACTGTGCCTCGAGTGGCTACAAAAATCTACACTGAAGGAAGTAAAACAACTCTTATCTTTACTTAAAGATGGCGTTGATTTAAGGGACTTCTTACAAGGACCTGCGAAACCACGTCACAAACGTTTTATATACGCAGGTATCTATACCATGTATAATGAAGCATGGAAAACAACGCAAGTAGAGACTGCAGAACGGGTACGAGAAATTGATCGTATTAATTTAGAGAAATATTTCTCTGTAGTTCACAATGGGTTAACGACTGTCGTCCAGAATATATTCTTTGGACAGCATAGTATCCTCTGCCATTGACATAATGGAACAGGACTTGGTCATATTACAGCATGGTCAGTCACAATTGCGCTTTATAATTCTTTTGGGCTGTGCCATGGTGTCTAATCAACACCACGTCATTGTTTTCTGAGTTTAACCTTACAGATAAACAAATCATTTTGGCACAAAGAGGGGCAGACTATACGGTTCTGAGCATTGAAAAACTGGAAAGATTACCATTATGTGTTTGAGAAGCCAGCGACAGAATGGATAATACATGATACAATCACTCTGCCTGTGATGATTTTCCATTTCCAGTATTGTTTAAAACATATACTAGCGGGCGTATATGAAAGGTTGGATAAAGAATACATCAAGACATCCTGGGATTTACCTTATACACAAAAATGTTGGAGTGGGGGAAAAGAAGTGTTTCTTAGTGGTACGAATTGTGAAAACACACTAAGTGGGGTATTAATTTACTTGGGGCCTGCGATGGTTCCTTGAACAACTTATCCTGCCACCTGCAAGGTGCTCCAGCTGCAGAGATAGATCCAATTTTTAGGCAGCTTTCTAATGGGAGTTACATTATGTTGAATGATCACAGCTGTTGTGGCATGTTGCCAGGAACCCCCTATCTCGTTACTGTGTATGCAAGTATTGTTTCCTAAAACTAAGTCAGACAGGGAGTCGCCTTTCGGCCTTCACTGAACATCTCATCTATTCGAATTGATACTTTAAGCAGATTGAAAGCCATTCTTTTACAAAAAAAACGTGCAACTGACCTCGGCCAAAGACGTATGATCTGCAGGTTGCAAGGACTTCTGCAGACATACATGCCCTTTTATCTACAAACTGCCCTATACATTTCTCAGAAATGTTAGGTCGTATCTTAAACATGTCTTATACAAGTGGCATTGTACATGTATTTAAGACAATTTTTTCTGGACTACTAGCACCCTTTGAAGCCGCCCTAGGCATATTTCCAAACTTTGTGCACTCTGTGTTTGGCGGCCTGCCTCTCGTTTTTTGTCTCATAGCTGGAATACTATTTTTATTCATTCTGCTCCGGTATGGCAAGTCAAGTCACCATCAACACCGAATCACCTTGGAGAACACCCTCCTGGCAATGAAGCGTCGATTGCATCTTACCTGTTCTACGCTGCCTGCTATGTGGTGAAGAATGCATACTAGACATCTGTCTGACACCCCCATCAGTCCAGCCAATAGAAGTTGATATTTTGCTTGAACCAGTAACGGCTCACGCACTGTGTGTGTCCCCAGCGGCTACCAATCCTGATGACGGCATTTGTTGAGATCTCACAGACGCAAACTGCAGACGGTGAGATTCATGGAGCAACAGGCACACAGGTACCATCTACTTTGAACAATGCTAATGCGGATGACGCTGACGGCGATGCTTCTCATCTATGTGCAATTGATCTGCTTAACAAGGTAGTCCAACTTTCACCTACAGTAGTAGACAAATTCTTTACCAGCTTAGAAGATTTGATGTTTTCTCCAAACAAGGACACTGACTTTTGAAGTTAGCACACAGTGTTCTGTGAGACTGATTTCAACCTTCACTTTCCAAAACAAACTTCTGAACTTTGGAACTCTATTTTTCTATGATTTGACTTTATCCAAAATGTAACTTTTTATATATTCTGTCATGGAATGGTCTCGACTTTTTCTTCTGTATTTAAGAGCCATTTCATAAATGTATTTTCATGATTCATTCAGATAGCGTTTTTTAAATGTCATCTATATGCTTTGAATGAAACATTTGCTTTTAAATGCGTACAGCACAAATGCTCTTTTCGTGTACAACCATTTCTAATGCATTTTATGTATTTTGGGTGGGGTTTAACACAACATGTTTAGATATGTTTTAGAACTTAGTAATGTCGTACATAATAAAGTGGATTTTCCCGATTCATGCCCTTATATAGGTACAATTCACACTGCCTTAATATAGGCATAGAAATCATTCCCTTATTTAGACATAGCCCATGCAGACCAAATACAGACATGGCTACTCCCACCCGTGTCAAAACGTCACAACGATTTCTTGGAAAATCGGCTTAAGCAGTCAGACACATTCCCTTGCTTGAATATTGATTTGTCCAAGAACTCATGTACTTTATAAAGAACTAGTATTCCCTTGGGGTTCTTTCCTGACGTTATTATGCCCGACTTTACGTCAAACTGGACACCTTTAAGGTATAAATATGCCTTCACTTGCTCTAGCAAGACACACTGGTTCGGAGCAGTTCGACTATATACTTCCCCGACGCAGCTCGCTACAGCAAGTGATGAAGGAAGCTGACCCTCCAGCTGACACACTGTTCGAGAGGCTGCATTTCTCTCTGCGAGAATCCAGCTCTAGTGTTTCAAAGCTCCCCTTGTGGGGTGTTGGGAAATCGAGTCCCGACACAGAGATACCAGACCTCCTTCATTCTAAACTAAAGGTATGGAGCCGATTAGAACCTAGAGAAACCTTGGATAGATTCTAGGCAAAGAAAAACTAAACCTATGCTACACTACACTTACTCCTTCCTGCGTACTAGGCTTATGTTAGGTACATTGGGGTAGGCGTATTTTAGAAGCACCAGTTGAGTACGTTTAGCCCTTGTTATTTATGTATGTATTTATATATGGTTTAGAAACCATATAATGCTCTTTCAGTATTATTTTATAATATTGTTCTCGCTGTACGCATTATACTTTGCAGTCTGCATTACGATTATAGCAGTTCACTTTACTTGCATGAAAAAGAAAACTGTTCAATAAAACCATTTATTGGAAGCGCCCGTCTCTCTATTTCTCTGCACCTCTGTAGAAACAAAGCATGCACGAGTGACTGAGTGAAATACTTCTCTATTTTTTCCACAACTCTAGAGATACGTTTCTTATTCCTGGGAAACAAAGTTGTCATGTTTATGTGGTTGTCAGAAACTAATCCCTTCCTATGAATTCGCGAAAGTTTCTAGTGACCACTTAGCTAGCTGGCATTCACTATTAAGTTTAATATATTCGATAGAGACCTAGTCGACCTCAGTCCCAAGTCTAATCTATAGGATATAATATTCCAATGCGCAGAGCCTATTGGGAACTTCACTACTACCAGCCCCTGCAGCTGGTCCCTCCACTTGCAAATCCTGTGGACCACATCCATCCCTGGGACATTCTAAGCCACCTCAACATCACCCATCTCCTGAGTCTCTTTGGCTTCTTACCAGGCCATCAAGGCCACTTGCAGCTCCTCCCATCTTGGCCATGCCCTTCATGGGACATTCCAAAGCCCTGCAGAATTTCCTCAACTGATCAACCTTGTAGGTAAACAATGCCTCAATGTTGAACTCTAATTCTGCAGCCAGCCTCGCCGACTATCTGGCTCCCCTCCTGAGACATGATATGTGGTTTAAAGGTTACTCAACAATAGAACCAACAATTCAAAACAATATGTTGTCGCGTTGTGGTCTGCGATCAATGTATGATGTACACCAATTACTGTGAGTGATTTTGCACACGCGCATTTCAATTACGTTAGGATAGTATCCCACCGCTCTGCTGCCAAATGTTGGAAGACGGAGTCCACGTGCCACACAGCTGTCATCCAATTCAAGACCCGTTTGAGATAGCCCTGCTCACCCACTTAGTAGCTCGGCACGAGCAGCCAGGCCTATCTCCAAGGCACAAGTGCACAGTATGTGCAACCACACTCACAGCAACCCACTGGTGACACCACAAATAGACTCCACACAAGTTTGATAAAACAAGTATAAACTTTATATAAAAAGATACACTACCAGACCACACAATACAAAAGCCAACATATGATAAAGGGTAATATTCGCTCCGGTTGGCTGGTAGGTTCAAATCCCAACCACCGCTTTCCAAATGCTATGCAGGTCGTAATGCTAGAATCGCAGTGAGGAATGCACGATAGTAAATTATGAAACCGCTCTTAGTTAATGCACTGCAGAAGTCTGTGTGTAACCAGAAAGCCACAGAATGAAATCTTGGGGACAGAAAGCACTGTGAATATGTAAGTCATTGTTTTAAGGTTGCATTACACATAGTAAAAGATAGAATGCTACAAAGAGGTTTAAGATAACATGATGCTTCCAAAATATAGATTATAGGACTACCCAAACTGTATGTAATGTATTTCTGTTTTACATTATTGTCCCTACAACACCTTCAGGGCCAGAAAGTGGTATGTAATTACAATTAAAGGCAGGCACTTCACAGCTCAGTTAACTCTTTCCACCACTCAAAAAGAATAAACCTTTACCATCACAAAGCTTCTGATTTGATCATTAAAGCTGCTATGGGCTTCCAAGTATCCTATACATTTGCGGATTTCCATCTACATTTGCAGATCAACTCGTTGTGCACATTTGAATTTCTTTCAGCAAAGCAGGCATGCTGGATGGAAAGTTTGTTAAGCTGTCTGCCCATAACTCCGGTTCACAACACAGGAGACTCACTGACTGACACTTCAGCTAAAGCATTTAAACTATTCGAATTGGGCGCTTGTCTTTTAACAAAAAGGGAGCGGTTTTTCATTAATCAAAAAAATATGGGCGGGTCGTGCCCCTCCGATCCCACCCATTTTGACCTCTAGTTATGGTTAAATGTTTCTTCATTATCATGCGTTTTATTATATCACTAGCTTACCTGTTGCGCGTTGCTGCTATCTCAGAAGAAATGAAATTCAAGGAAACTCATTATGATAACATTCAATTGACATTGTGTCATTTTTATTGAAACTTTTTCATTTTAATTTGGAAAATATTTCAAAGTGTGGCTTGAGCAGTGCAGTGCATACTTGATCGGCCTCCAATCTTGATTCTCGTTGCTCTCCTGTTTCATTCGAGTGGGCTTGAGCAGTGCATAATCGATCGGCTTCCAATCTTGATTCTCGTTGCTCGTTCGTTTGAGAAGAACGGGCTTGATCAGTTTGTATTGGAACAGCTTCTAATCTTGCTTCCCGTTGCTCGTCTGTTTCTGAAGCTCGTAATGCCTTTTTCTTTCGTGCTTCAGATGTAGATCGACCAATCGATTTCCGTTTCGGGGGCATAACTGTTGACGATGCTCGCAGATTCGCTGACAATTTCAGTATTCGAAAGGTTATGAGGTCCCTGGGAGGGCCGATATTTAAAAACATTTTTTGACGGAAACATTCGCTGGAGTGTACTCAACAACTTCCCAAAGTTTCATGGTGATCGGATGAATGGTGTAGGGATGCATAAAGGACAGACAGACAGACATACATTTGTTTTTATATTATATTATATTAGTGAGTCCATAGCTGACAAAGTCTCAGATTCATATGAGTGACATTTTCATAAATTCAGTGTAATTATGAGTGACACTTTCTCGCGAGCCACATCAAGCGGAGAAGACGAAGGAAACAAATATAAGACATTACACCCATTTGAGCTTCGAGATGGTCTTTAGAATCAGGTTTTTAAACACGTAGTTAAACTAAATGGGCACGGTGCAGCAGGGGCTTCCTGCCCGGCTGGGGAGATAACCACCCACAGTGGTGTAAGGGGATTTGCACAGTGGCTCTAACAGACACACCCACCCAAAATGAGTTGTGCGCGAACAAAGCAGTTAAAAAAAACTGAGCAGAGCATACAGTGACTGCAGTGCACAACTCTAGCCAGTGCAGGGGCAGGCAGCTTGATTAAACTGTGCGGCCGCCAAATGTTTGTTATTATGAACACAGCCATAAGCAACCGGGCACACTTACTTTCTTTCACGGATGGCGCTCCGGCACCACAGCAATTGCCGGGCTAGCCCTTTGGCTGCTAGATTACTCACGCCGCATGATTCTTCTGACTCAGCACTGAGCACACAAGGATCTGTCTCAGCCGCTGGCGCAGCCGGTGGGGTCAGGTCTCGGGATACAGCGTGCAAGTACTGCAGCAGTGAGGTTTTGTCTCTGCAATATTGCCAGCTGCAGCAGTGTGTGCCAGCAGCTACACAAGGAGCCGCAAGCCGGGTCAGGTCCATCATGGGATACCGCCTTGTGGTGCAAGCTGTACTGCTGCTGCCATTTCCCCAGCAGCACTGGGAACTGCCCCAGGTTGCGTAGCAGGAGGCAAGAGCGGACCGCTTGTAGATTTATGACTTAACGATCAAAGTCTTGGTAGCCATCCTGACGTCAGTGAATGCTAATACCGTGTGGTGTCTGGTACCTAAGTGTTAAATATTATAGCTCTGTGCAGCTCTAGCAGATGAGCCAGAGCCTCCAAGCCTGCCGGGAGCGGCACACACATTGTGCTGCCCTACAGCCTGTATCATGCATTATTATATAACAGCTCTAGGCTCAACAGCTGAGGAAGCCCTTTAATGCGCGACTTTGCATTTAAGTGCAGTGGTGCGGACCATCACACTGAAATACATTAGTCTAACGCGTGGTACTTGGCAGGGCTGAGAGTCATGAATTTGCTTGCTTAACCTTGCGGTCCATTGATTTTTTGCCAGCAGACTGAACAACAGATATTTGTCAAGGATGATTGCACGAATAATGATCCCCTCGTCTTTGGCTCAGTATAATCCAGTGACATCCTGCAGTGGTGGGGCCTGGTCTTTCTAATCGCTTGCACATATCCCTGTTAAGAATATGATAGGATAGAATCGAATATCACTTATGCAGGGCACTTATACATGAGGGTGTCAAGGTGCTAAAGCAGCGATAGAGGAGACAGAATAAAGGGACAAAGGCCACAACCTAGGATGAAAAAAGCTAGGTTTTAAGATGTTTTTAAAAAACCTATAAGGAGTCCTGTTAGAAATGGTATTTCTGGTTGGCTAGGTCTTGCGCCTAAACCAGGCAGAAACCACAACTCTAGTCAGTGCAAGGGAGTTATATGCCGAAGATAACCCTTGCTCACCCCATTGGTAGCTTGGCACGCGCAGTCAGTCTTATCCTGGAGGCATTGTATAAAGCGTTTGCGCAATACACACACACTGCAGCGACACTAGGCACACCACAAAAGAAACTCCACACAAGGTTATATCATAAATAGCCTTTGTATTACTCAAATACACCAGAGCATAATCACAAATGTTCACTGTGCCACTGGGCACCAGGTAATAGTTTACAGGGCCGCCTGAAGCTGAACTCGGACAAGACGGAGGTCCTCATCCTGGGCTCCTCACCCTCCGCCTGGGACGACACCTGGTGGCCCCCTGCCCTGGGCAGCGCACCCAAACCGACAGACCACGCACGCAACCTGGGCTTCATCCTGGACTCCTCCCTCTCCATGACCAGACAAGTCAACGCTGTCTCCTCGTCATGCTTCAACATCCTGCGCATGCTACGTAAGATCTTCCGGTGGATCCCCACCGAGACAAGGAAGATTGTTACCCAGGCCCTCGTCACCAGCTGACTGGACTACGGCAACTCCCTCTACGCCGGAACCACTGCCAAACTCCAGAAGAGACTCCAGCGGATCCAAAACACCTCAGCAAGACTCATCCTCGACATCCGACACAGCCACATCTCCGGACACCTGAGAGACCTGCACTGGCTCCCGGTCAACAAGAGAATCACCTTCCGTCTCCTCACCCACGCACACAAAGCCCTACACAACCAATGCCCAAGATACCTCAACAGCCGCCTCAACTTCTATACTCCCGCCTGCCAGCTTCGATCAACCAGCCATGCCCTCGCCGCCGTCCCCCGCATCCGAAGAGCCACAACGGGAGGAAGATCCTTCTCCTACCTGGCCGCCAAGACTTGGAACTTGAAGGACTGGGCTATTCTAAGGCCCAGCGGTGCCAGGGGACAACACCTGAAACCTTCGTGGGTTACCTGTTCTGGCGTACAAATCACAGAGACACGGGACACTTCCTTCGGCGTCAAAGATCAAGGTTTATTTACTGCAGGGATACAGAAATCGCAAGAACTACACTATGTGTAGGTTCTGAGAGACTGCTTCAAATTGCAACAGTGGATCACTCCTTTTATACATATTTTAGTCATAGCAGAACATGGCGAACAAAAGGTTACAACTCAGTTCCCACAGTAAACTTCAAAAAGGTTGCTTTCATGTCTTCAGGAGCCCGGAACATAATTACAGTAACATCGCCGGTTCCCAACTGTATAAGTACGTTATCCCACCATTAAGTACATTCCATTCTGACTGTAAACGAGTTTAGAAAAGAGACGGGAACAGGTGAAAGGAAGACAACAGATTGAAAAAGAATGTTGGGGGCAATATCGGAAGCACGACTGCAGGATCAAAGGATTCGTGCCTAATACATGCACGGCTGAAACAATAGACCGGCACGGCAAGATGAGCCTCGAGCGGGGCCATCTGCCTTTGCAGTGTCATTCCCCTCGTCATAAAAACACCCTCAAAGGAACACGTGTCTTCCGCAAAAGCTTGGGAATCCCAGGGTCACAAAGCGGACAATGTCCGTTCGCAGACTACTTGAGGGCAAGAGACAAAATGGATGCTGTATCTAAAATGGAACCCGTGGGTACAGATGAAGATACCCACGAATAAGACGAAAGGTTCAAGGCAGTGTAGCGAAAACGCGTACACCCACTAAACTCGTCATTTGCGGTTCATAGATACCAAACTCGTCCATATTCGAACGAGAGAAAAACATCATAATGACTCTCACGGAACCTCAAACTCCCTCCCGACCCACCTCCGCCTGACCCAAGACCACCTCGCCTTCAGGAAGCAGCTCAAGACCTGGCTGTTCGAGCAGTAGCGGACCCCCCTCCCCAAGCGCCTTGAGACCCTCCGGGTGAGTAGTGCGCTATATAAATGCTTGATTGATTGATACAGGGGATTATAGGGCCAGTCGGGCCACTGTCAGCACCATCATAACAAACACATGGGTGAAAATAAAACAACCAGTAACTATTGGCAACACAAAAATTAGCATATCTCAAACATATTAGGCATAACCATCATATCACATAACTTAGCATATAAAGAACATATTAGGCATAACCGCCATATCTCACAGGTGGAGGAAACAACCATGTAACTACTGTTAAGGGCGCACTTAGCATAGACACCCTATCCTCAGCACAAGGTATCCCAGTAAACACCTGCCAGGGTGCACATGTCGTAATCACCATTACGTGAAGGAACACCCCTCTTGCTGACAATTGAACATTGTGTGCCCCAACAGCACACTCCTAAACAGGGGCCCCACAATGCCACCACCACACAAAATTGCACAGAATCTAGAAACGTGCAGCTGCCCACAACAATGCGGCGCAGCTGCCCTTATGGGGACGAAGGCAGGAATGATTTTGGAGCTTCCTCCACACCCGCATCAAGTTTACTAAGGGCCCCGGTGGCAGAGAGAGGACAGCGCGGCCTGGGACAACACACCCTGTGGCCATCAGGAGGGCGGGCTCGTAGTCCCAGAGGGCTTCCCCCGCCCCCCCCCCCCTACTCTGGTCATCCACTCCTCCCCGGGCAGGTGGTGCCCGGCGGGAGGGCGGGCCAGTGACGCGCGTCCGGGGCCGCACGCAAGGCGAGGGGGTATATAACCTCCCCTCGCCATTTTGCTAGCCTCTTTGCCGCTCCGGACGTTGCGCGTCAGGTCACGGGACACTTTTTTCCCGCCCTACATCTTACACTGAGTGTCAGCTAAGGGGGGGGTCAGCATAGGGGAGTACCGCGGGGACTTTAATGTGTTCTTTTTCGCTGCAGGCGGAGTTACAGGGCAATCGGGAAGCAGAGAGGTGCAGCACTGTACTTCAGCGGTCACATAGGGGTGCCTGAGCCTAACCTGGAACCTCATGGGAGGTCCGGGAACCCGTGTCGGCGCCCCAGTAGTCCTTCCGGCGGTTGTGTGCCTGTGCAACCGGGGGTTCGCCTAGATACGCCCCGCAAGGGGCGTGAGTAGAGTTATTACCATAATGTCGCAGCAGATGGGTGGTTCGCCACCGTGCCCATTGGCTCATCAGGCAGGCAGGTGGCGAGAATGCGGCCTGCCCTTGGATCGCCCGTAAGATAACCCACTGTGATTACATAATGTTGTATGTAATAAACCTGCAGCAACTTTTCCCAATCTAACACTGGTGTCTGTGTGTTATTTGGGGGATGTTGGGTATGTTATGGGGCGGGGGTTGTTGTTGACCTGATGTGACTATGTTGCCGGCACGGCTCCTGCTGAGTCTCGCCCCCTGGGACTCCTCCTTGCTTCAGGTATGCTCAGGGCACGGAGCTCGCTGTGGCTCCCATCGTCCCCTAGAGGCTGGAAACCAGCTTCTGTTCCTGCCTCTACCGACCTCAGCAGGCACGCGGGGCTCTCCTCCTCTTTATAGGGAGCTCTCACCACAGCCAGGCAACAGCCGCTTGGCTTCCTGCTTCTGGAGGGCCATCCTTCAGCAGAGCGGAAGTCTCCGTCGGTTGGGTTCCTTCGTGGGAGCCCCGCCTGGACCAAGATTTTGACACTGCCTGACTTCCTGTTCTCCAGCACAGAATACTGAGCAAAGTCTCCGCAACTTCTCGGTCCAGGGAATGCAGCCCAGCACACACTGCGGGGTCAAGCGCTGCTTCAAGCAAAAGGCTGCACTGCATGGCTCTCTCTGAGGGTCGACAGAGCCCTCTCCTCAGGCTCCGGAAACAAAGCGCCCTCCCGTAGCAAGGAGCACTGTCACATACAGCTCTCAAAGGACTGCTTCCCCGTTTCTTTCCTCATGGGGATACGGCACTCACATGCGCTCTGTGGCAAAATAAAGCGCTCTTTGTGGCAATCAGGCAACACAGGGGAATCCCAGGCCAGGATTCCTTCTCCTCAGGATTCTTGGATGGAACCCCCGGCAGGGCACATCACTTCTGAGCGGAAAGCAGACAAGGACGGGCTCCACACGCTCATTCGGGAGGTCACCAGGGGCAAGAATCACAAAGTCCCAGTGCTCTTCAAGAGTGGAACATCCTACCAGCATCCAGAGTGCTTCTCCACGTGCTCTGGGCAGTATCTCCTTTCACTTCAGTCTACCCAGCACACTGGGGCTCTACAACAAGGCAGCAGCTTCACTCCCATGAGTAGGGAGCTCAGGATGGCACTTACTCCTAAACCCAGTAGTTCCAAAGTAAGCACCAACAGCACATGAGGACACAGCCCCCATATTTATCCTAGCGAGGTTGTATTTTCATTTTCAGTGCTTGTTATTTCCCCCTGTTCCCTTTCCTCTTTTACTGTTCTGTGCATTTTACAATTTAGTTTCCAATTCCACCTGGAACCTTGTGGCTGCTGCCAAGCAATTGAGTCAGTTGCACTGTTACTCATTGCTGGCTGGTTGCGCTTTGTTGCTGTACTGCTTTTCCTGGAATAAATACTTTTAAACCACTTGGATTAATTTACCTTTTAAAAAGTGGCGATAAGCTAAGGAAAGGAACACCCCTGCCAACATTATTGCAGCAACACAGGAGTGGCATGTTCCTAAAACCCTTTTGAAGCCTTTTAAAGACATCGCTTGCTTTCAAGGAAGTAATATTTGCCTGTCTGAAGCCACCCGCCGAAACCCCAATTTGAGGAGTCTTTCCCAAGTGAAACTGGTGATTTTTCACTGTTCAGTGACTTTTTGCGATCTTTTGGAAGGAATAGCGAGGAGAGCACGAGCGAATGGATTAAAACATACCTGTGGAACAAGGCACCTGACACGCGAGAGGACTCCGATGCAGGATTCCAGATGTCTTCTCTCCAAGTTCTAGTTACCGTGCAAAGGCACGTCACGCACGCTACGCCATGATGCAGCGCGTTGCGTGGTGGCCATTTTGAATATCACGTGATCCCATGACAACACCTTTCACGGAGCACGCACGTGTTTGGACTTGCACTGCATTGAAATTGGAAGTAAGCGCGTGTAACCCAAACTTCACACATGATGGACATCGTTCTTTAATAGCTCACGTAAGTGATGTGCACTACGCTGTTGCTCGCTGTCACAGCCCTGATTGCCAGTAAAGAAAAAATTCCTTTTAAGAGCCTAGTCAGATAAGAGGCAAGTCAACGTGTTACTCCTTTTCCCTTTTGGCATTATTTTCAAGGTCTTATATGCTAAGTGAAGCGAAGTGAGTACATTTTTTAAATTTATTGTTTCTCTCCTTATCTGTCCTTGTACAAAATAACATACAATTTGTTCCACCTGACAAGTTCTTGTAAACCAAGCGAGATCCTCCAAATCCATGGACTCGTTGGAAAGAGGAATTTCTAAATTATATGAAAGCGATTGATGGGGAGCGCATAGGGGTAGAAATGAAGAAGAGCATATTTCTGCATTGTAAGAGCTCTGAAGGCCAATTTGTGTTTAGAGCTTTGCCTTAAATTCCTTCGGCTGAGGGTGAAGGTTCTAATGCGTACAAAGAGGCCTTACAAATATTGGAACAGAGATTTAAGCCTGTCACCAACATCGCCCTCAAAAGATACAAATCTTATACGAGGGTACAAAACAAAAACAAATCTTTTGATGAATTCTTGACTGCATTTAGATCCTTAAGTTTGCAGTGCAACTTTGGCATTATGTGCGATGAAATGATCAGAGATCAGATAATCGTACACGTAAAAAATAAAAAAGACACAAGAACTACTATGGGTGTTAGGTGATCCGAAGCTTTCTGAAGCTATATCTACAACCAAGGCCTTAAAACAATCAAAAAAATGGATGCATACTGTAAAGAATGCAAATAGGAAGACAAAACAAAGTGAAGAAATATGTGCTATAAAACAACCGGCCGCACAGCGCAATGTAGCATTTACTTCAGGATCGAACACTTCTTGACTCAGTAACAGTGGGGGATTTAAGAGATTTAATAGAAATGAGAGATATGGTGCATGTTATATGTGTGGCAGCAGAACACACATGGCATCCTATGGAGGGTGTCTGCATTAAACAGAGAGTGTAGGAAGTGTGGTAGAATTGGACTTTTTTCCTCTGTCTGGAAAGACCAGAGGAGAAATATATTACCCACATGTGGCAAGGTATCTTGCACTTCAGTGAGATGCAACATCGTACCTAAGTGTGAATATGGTGTGGGTACTGAGTAAAAAAAAAGGTTTTGTGGTTTCTCTTTCAGAAGGGATTTCTAATGTGAATGATCCTGACATCAAGCAGTTTAAGAAACCCCCCCATGTGTATGGTTGTGGTTGCAGGTGTGGACATAGAACTCGTGGCGGATTCTGGTTCTCCATGGACAATTATTTCGAAAAAATACTTTTCAGAGAAACCTGGTAGTGTGTTAGATTTTATAAAGATATTGCCACCTGACATATTGCAGAGAGTTATGATGGTTCTAGAATGGATATGGAAGGTTATTTCGCAGTAAATGTATGTTTAAAAACAAGAATGACATCCATTAAGTTGTATGTCGCCTTTAAAGGGGAAAATGTCCTAGGATGGAGGGACCAATGGAAGTTAGGCATTATCCTCAATCCCCGTTCAAAGGAACCAGCATTGTTGTACGAAAACACAAGTGTAGAAAATATTGCAGTCATAAGTTGTAATGAGAAAGAAAACTTTGTAAAAGAAAAATATGAGGATGTTTTTTCAGATGTTCTAGGTAAACTAAAAGATTATTCCCATACAATTAAACTCAAACATGATGTCATACCTGTGAAACAGAAATTGAGGGGTGTGCCGATAAATGTCAGGGAACAGTTGAAGAATATGCTAAATGAATTGGTCACTGAAGGCATCATTGAGCCGATTGATTCAGTTGAATGGGTTTCTCCCATTGTTTTGGTACGAAAAACCGATAAAATAAATGAGTGTTGATCTTAGAGCACTGAACGCTGGAATTGTCGTGGATTGCCACCCTCTCCCTAACATTAACAAGGTTGTCTCCAGCCTAGAGGGTGACAACGTATTTTCCACGTTGGATTTAAGATCAGCGTACCACCAGATCTCCCTGACTGAGGAATCCAAGATGCTTACGGCTTTTAATCACCCCGTAAGGGTTATATCAATACACCAGGATGCCATTTGGGTTGGTGTCTGCGACATCAGTTTTTCTAAGAGTAATGTTCAATATTTTTAGGGATATGGACAAGTTTGGAAAATGCTTCCAAGATGACATTTTAATCTTTTCAAATAGTGAAGAGGAGCATCTGGAGCATTTAGTAGAGCTTTGTGAAAGATTAAGGAAGAGTGGCTTAACTCTTAAAGCCAATAAATGTAAAATGTTTCAAAACTACAGCAGAATATTTGGGTCACACGTTAACTGGTGATGGTGTAGTGCCCAAGAAATCCAATGTAGATGGCATTGTCAAGGGACCTTCCCCTAAACAGAGAACAATTGTTATCCTTTGCAGGTATGTGTGAATACTATAGTAAGTTTGTTAGCAATTTTGCATCCAAAATGGAACCTTTAAGGAAATTATTAAGACACAAATCAGCCTTTGAATGGACGGAAGAACAACAACAGCTTTTGAGTATCAAAAAAGATATTCTTAAGCCTCCTACTCTCAATTCTTTCTGCATGAATAAGGAACATGTCATTCGGTCGATGCAAGTTTGTATGGAATTGGAGGATTTTTATCACAGAGGTGTAGAAAGGAAGAATGGAATGTGTCTTTCGCTTCCCGCACGTTGAATGAGACAGAACGTAGAAATGCCATAATTGAAAAGGAACTGTTGGCCTGTGTTTGGGCGATAGAGCATTATCGAAATTATGTCTGGGGAAGCAAATTCATTTTGAGAACAGACCACAAACCCCTTGTCAACCTCTTATCCCCAGGTGGTGGTTGGAATTCCACGGCTTGCATTCCGAG